>NC_063052.1:16761413-18000163 GCF_018812025.1 Megalobrama amblycephala | reverse complement strand
GGGCAAGAGAGAATGTGCGAGAGAATGAGAAAGATCTCAGTGTGGTGTAGCAGGCTGTTTGAGTGTGCTTCGAGTCAAGCAGCCAGAGAAGAAAAGGATTGTGGGAGTGTAGCATGATTGTGCGATGTAGTCCTTCGCAGGCAGAGATGTCAGAGGCAAAGTGCACTACGTGGATGAGTAGGGTTCAAACATACCGTCTGCCACAATGTTGTCTACACACAATGTTGTACTCGGTTTATTTAAGAATATAACTGTACTCTGTTTAAGATCAATTATGAAAATCAAAATCTAAATTATTGTTGTGTAGATTGTCACGATGAACCGAATGCGACGATATACATAAGAATAGTTTTATAAATGATTTAGGCATAAATTTGCTCTGCTTGTGTTTCATGTACGTGGCTCAATAAGTGTAAAACGTAATTAAGAAGATATAAAAAATAATCAGCACATTTTTCTTTTTTTAATTTATAAAATAGTGTGTAAATTTAATCTCCATAATTTTGTATATGGCTTTTTTGCGATCAATAAATTGCACTGGGTACTGTATGTATAATCTATATTATTTGGCCAACAGATAAATGGATACATTTAAATATAACTGTAAATTTAACAATTAGGATGAAAATTATGTACATTTTATGTGCATTTGGGAGCTCGCTAATATGTGCATTAATATCAGTCAAACATCCACTCATTCATCACATTAAACCCCATTCAAAGGTGTCTATCTGACTACCTTCCCCGTCGAGGCCCTTAAAAGGGAAGCACAGTTTCGACTTCCTCTTGCGTGTGTTTCGGGCTAAAGCGATTTACTCTCCGGGCTCTTTTTTTCAGCTGAAATAAAACTGACGAATATATTCATCTCCCAGCGGTGAAGGGCAGAGGGCTTCACACTGACAGCCTCCGTATTTGAAACTCGCAAAATCCACCTCCTCCCCTCCCAAAAACCAGCTCCAAACCAGAGAGCATTGAAATTCCCCTCGCAGCGCTGCGCGGGATTTGCTAAACGGCGGGGTGTGTGTGCGCACAGCTGATAAACGGAGTGATGATCCAGCAACACGTCTTTATCCTCGCGCTCCGCTTTAATTAACGCCGGCTTGTTTGTTGAAAAGATGATTAATATGCCAGTGAAAATGGCCTAATTGAATACCGCAACAACCCACACAATCAGGGAGGAACACGCTGTTTTGTTTTGTGTAGATTAGCCCTTTTATCAATGTCATTATTTATATTATTATTATTATTACGTGGTATTTTAATTCAACTGACAGCCCCATCCCCCCACACCCCTCCTCCAGGCATAAGGAGGGACAGGCGTATCGTACAGACAATGAATGAGCCACATTGTGTCCGTTTGAGGAGGGGTCAAGAGGAGCCACAAACTTTTGTCAGACAGTCAAAGATCTCCCGGCTCAGGATGATTTTTGAAGTGAATGCTGTCCTAATGCTATTCTATACAGAAAGGTCACATGCATGTTTAGTTATTTCTATTCCTATTTAAGACTACCTCAGAAAATAATTTTGACTCCCCTCTGTTGGACAAAAACAAGCAATTTTTGTTTATTGGGAAGGGAGGGTTTAAATCAGAATGTAACAGATGGCAAATCTTTTCTTCCATATTGTGGCATACAATTAATAAAAAAGAAAAATAATCAGAGTGGTTCTGTCTACCGGTTAGATGGAGGCAGATCTGAATGCGAGCTTGCAGTCGGCTGTAAGAAAGTGAAATTTCTCGGAATTTAACCCTTCCAAGTTAGTGCACATGCATTAGGAGTAGCGAACACACACACACACATACACTGCAAACTGTAGACACACACACCTGGAGCTGCTGTGGTGCCCAGGGAGCGATTGGGGGTTAAGTGCCTCGCTCAAGGGCACCTCAGTCATTTCCTGTCGGTATTGGGAATCGAACTCGCAACCTTCAGGTTACCAGTCTGACTCTCCAAAACAATAGGCCACGACTGCCCCCTGAAAGAGGCGGGGTTTAAGGTTGAGTTATGACATTTGGTAATACTTTAGTCTTTGTTATACATGTTACATCTATAGTAATGACAGTAAACTGTGCATAATTACAAGCAACTAACCCTAAACCAAAGTCTGTCACTGTAAGATTATTACATGTTGTTAATTAATAATACTCAGTACTTACATTGAGTAGTATTATAATTACACTGTAACAAAGATAACAAAGGATTAGTTCACTTCAGAATTAAAATTTCCTGATAATTTACTCTTCTCCATGTCATCCAAGATGTTTATGTCTTTCTTTCTTCAGTCAAAATGAATTTAAGGTTTTTGAGGAAAACATTCCAGGATTTTTCTCCATATAGTGGACTAGTGGACCAACAGGTTGAAGGTCCAAATTGTAGTTTAAATGCAGCTTCAAAGGGCTCTACACGATCCCAGCCGAGGAATAAGGGTTTTATCTAGCGAAACAATCAGTCATTTTCTAAAAAAAAAATTAAAAATTATATACTTTTTAACCATAAATGCTCATCTTGAACTAGCTCTGCGACGCGCCATGCATTATGTAATCACATTGAAAACGTCACGCGTAATGTAAGCGGAAGTACTGTGCAAAGAATAAGTCAAACGGCCTTTACAAAAAAAAAAGGTAAAACAACGATGTCGGACGATTTTGAAGATGGAGGAGAAAATAAGAGATGTTTTCGCCCTTTCCGACATGATTACGTAATATGTGCCGCATTGCAGAGCTAGTGCGAGCATTTGTGGTTAAAAAGTTTTTTTTTTTTTTTTTAGAAAATGACTGCTAGATAAAACCCTTATTTCTTGTCTGGGATCATGTAGAACCGTTTGAAGCTGCATTGAAATTGCAATTTGGACCTTCAACCCATTGGTAGCCGTTAAATTCCACTATATGGAGAAAAATCCTGGAATGTTTTCCTCAAAAACCATCATTTCTTTTCAGCTGAAGAAAGAAAGACATAAACATCTTGGATGACATGGAGGTGAGTAAATTAACAGGAAATGTTTAATTCTGAAGTGAACTAATCCTTTAAAATACAGTGCAACCTGACATTTTTCATTAAAAATAAGAGCATAAAAAACTACTTAAATGAAAAGATCCATTTATATATATATATAAAAAAATGACTTTCCATTTCAAACCTACTTTAAAATCAGAAATATGTGCGTTGTATCTTTTATTGGTTTTTTTTATTATAAGTTGGTGATCAACAGTTTACCATAGATGCTGTCCATGAGTTTAAGCTTGTACTGAACTCAGAAAATTCCTTTAAAAGAGTTGAGAATATCTGCTTAAACAATCTGAAATCAAGGAGGCCATATAAGATAATGAATACCCTCAGTTTGATTCAGTTCATGTCCCATGATGCTCTGTCTAAATGTCAGAAGTCTGAAATCCGTACATGTATCTCTCTCTCTCTCTCTCTCTCTCTCTCTCTCTCTCTTCCAGTTGGCTGTGAGCTCAGTGGTCAGCTGCTCTCAGTTCTGGTTTACATGTTCTCTGCCGTGTTCCTGCTCCCTGTGTGAAAAGGCTTTAGGGGGCTCAATCAGTGGGACTTTGATGTCGACTGCAGCTGTAATGATTTCATATTGTTCCAGGGATTTCTCTAATCCACTACACTTTCATTAAAATCCCTCACTCCATCCTGCCTTCTTCTGAGAGGAGTCGGACAGAATCGGGCTCCTTTCGTTCATCTCTCACTCTTTTTTTGACAATCATTCCTTCTTCCACTGCAATATTCATTGGGAAGTTAGAACTGTAGATGCTAATTCAATTTAAGATGTTGGAAGTCATTACATGCAATGCTTTAATTTGTAAATTATGAGGTCCAAGTACAAGGTCTAGTGATGGATCCAGCTGGCAGGGTCATGAAACAAAAGAAAAAAAGAGTGGTCCGACACACTAAAAACTTCATCACTCCCATCAACAAAACTATAAAATAGTAGTTGCAATTCAGCTTCAGACAGACAGGTCTAGTTGTGCTTGTGGAAATCCAAATTGCTGTATTAACTACATCCACATCCTCTAAATGGATCTAACATATTCCTATTCATGAAACGCTCTGTTTTCTCTAGTGTGCAAGTACTCTTTGTTTTGTTGTGTCATGACACTTGCTTTCAGTACAGATTGAGTGTGATGTGCATTGAAAAAGTGTTACTACAGTAATGGTTTCCTATTAAGATGCATTGGGGTAAATGAATATGCAAATAGGTTTATTGTGCTACTGTAGCAAAGAAGATTCTCTCCTCTATGAATAAAAAATAGTGAAACACAAGAAACAGTGTGTGCCGCCTCTTTTCTATGATTAACCAAACACTGTATTGTTACTTTTTGTTTTACATTTTTATGGTGATATCACTTGACAACATTATAATATATATATTTCTCATCAAACATACACAACTATTCAAAAGTTTGGGGTAAGTACATTTTTTTTTTTAAAGAAATTAATACTTTTATTCAGCAAGGATGCATTAAATTAATCAAAAGTCAATTATAAAGGCATTATAAAAACATATATAATGTTAAATAAGATTTTCACTTCAAATAAATGATGAAGAAAAAAATGATAATAAGAAGAAATGTAAATGTTTCTTGAGCAGCAAATCAGCATATTACAATGATTTCTGAAGTATCGTGTGACACTGAAGACTGAATTGATGACTGCATGCTAACAATTCAGCTTTGCCATCAGAGAAATAAATTACATTATATAAGTAATAATAATAATATTTCACAACATTTCTGGTTGTACTGTACAATTGTTTTAGAAGCTTATGAGGTGATCCAAAACCAAAAAAGGTGCAAGAAATGACACAAATGTGACCCTGGACCACAAAACCAGTCATAAGGGTCAATTTTTTTTTTAAATTGAGATTTAAACACCATCTGAAAGCTGAATAAATAAGCTTCCCATTGACGTATGGTCTGTTAGGATAGGACAATATTTGGCCAAGATACAACTATTTAAAAAATTGGAATATGAGGGTGCAAAAAACTCTAAATATTGAGAAAATCTCCTTTAAAGTTGTCCAAATGAAGTCCTTAGCAACTTACAAAAATAAATTTTTGATATATTTACGGTAGGAAATTTGCAAAATGTCTTCATGGGACATGATCTTACTTAATATCCTAATGATTTTTGGCATAAAAGAAAAATCGCTAATTTTGACCCATACAATGTAGGCTATTGCTACAAATATACCCGTGTGACTTGTGACTGGTTTTGTGATCCAGGGTCACAAATTAAGCATCACTTCTAGATATGCTCTGTCTATTGGCTTGGCATACCAAGGCTCAAACTGTTCAGAGGAGACAAAAACACTCTTTCCTGATCAGATAAGAAAACACTCATTATTGTTAGAATGAGTCTGTAACCTAACTAATCATGTTTATTCAGAGGACTGGAGGGAGAGAAAGAGAATCCAGAGATAGAGACCGCAACAAAGAGCGTGAATATCAGTATGCGGTGATATCTCACCATCAAGAACTGATTACAAAGACCCGTGATCAGATATAAAGATAGGAGAGAAGTCAGCTCAGTTTGGCTCTGGCACTAGTGACTGTATTGTGTAAATCTAGTGTGAACACGCAAGATAAAGCACCTCCCAAAATGGCATTATTACATTATCAGATTTCATGCTTTTAAAGAGAACAAGGCTTATTACATTACATCATTTGGCTGCACCTTTCAGACTCATTGTATCTGTATCTGTCCTACGCTGTTGTTTCTGTACAATTGTGGCATATAATTTTTTTAATGTTTCACTATGCATTCTCTTCCACAAAAAAAGAAAGCTGTTTACAGTGTTTACCACACAATATAAGCAGTGCACAAGTATTCTATTTTGAATGTATTTTGAGCTGCCTATCTAGCATTTATGAGCTTAGATGCTTCTGATTTTGGTACTTTGTGAGCTGACTCAGTATGGGAAAATGTTTAAATGTCAATGAATACGATTTATAATCTGTATAAACCTACTTATAAACCTATTTATTCTGTTTTGTTTATATTCTGAGGTCCTTGCTCACCATTGTGAAAAAGAAATGCACTTATTTTTTGTGTGCTGACAGCCTAATAAAGCACATGTAAAGTATTTGATTTAAATTGTAACTGTAGTGTATTATTCAATATTACATTTAAAGTTAATATGCTTTAAAAGAACTAAATTGCATCTATATTATTACAAATGTGTAATTACAAATACGTGATGCGATCTGGGAAAACCCGTCGGATGTTGCGATGGAACGTTTTCAGTAAAGTCAAAAAATAGTTTGAATGTCATTTTTATGTCAAAATTGGGTTTTCATTAAATTATCATTTTATAACATCTTGTCTATCATCTCTGAAAATATCTTGGCAAAATTCGCGATAGCGATTTATAGTGGTAAGGCTGTCTTTCTCTAACTTTACTGTTTAAGAACACACCCAGCGGAGGTTAAAAAAAAAAGGGCCACAGCTTTCCCTCTCTTAACCCTTAAATGCATGACTGTTTCGCCAATCATTCTTACATATTCGGGTCTTTATCGACCCGGATCTATATCTAACACGGAAGGATCTCTACCTGTCGCGATAATATAAAACTCCTCTGATATTAGAGTAACAATTACAGAAGAATAAAATAAAGCATATTTTGTTACCTTTTGGAGCTTGAAAGGGCTCCGTTTGAGCAGATGTTTTATGCCATCACCGCTGTCCTCGTCAGAGCTCATTTCCCAGTAAACTCAGCAAATAATAGGCTAGCTTTATGTTTGAGGTCACGAATATGAGCCCATTCGCGATCTCAAACGTATTCTCAAATCTGTATAATTTTCAACATCTTTAAAATCAATATTTCGATCGCTAACAGCTTCACCAGATCCATCCAATAATAGTTACAGTCATATTTGATTGCGTTCAGTACTTGCTCTGCAGTAAATCACTGAGCCATTTCATGTTTTTCTTATTATTTTGTTTTCTGTCTGAATGAGTCGTCACTTCAGCATTGTGTATCAGACATTGCCACCTTGTGGAATAAAGGTGAATTGCAATTATTCCGTCATCTAAGATTCAATTATTGTTGTGAAGAAAAAATATACCTACACTCATACACACCTCGGGTCATTAGCGACCCTATACAATTTTTACAAAAAATGAATACAAAAATAGGCATTCTTTTATAATTTTATGATTTTTTTCTTGTTATATTCTTTATAATGAATTGATTGAGGAATACCAAGAAGGTTGATGTCTAACTTTAAAAAATGAACGAGGAGGAGGGTAGTGAATGATGTCACTAAAGACCCGAGGTATGCATTTAAGGGTTAACACTACAACGACAGTTCACCTATCAAAATAAACCACATAACATGTAGAATGAAGATGTATTAATGCAAATTTCCTGCCAGTCCTGTATAAACTACGGCACGCAAAGAATTTTTAATTTTTTTTTCGAATACAACGTTATCGTGAGAAGGCGGAGCACAAGAGAACAACAGAGCTATAATGAACAAACATGTTCGAATTATGTGTTTATTAGTGGTTGAATTCAAATCAAATGCTGCCAAACTGCCCGTACTACTTCTAAATAGGATGACTACTTCATAAAATGTATGAAAATATGGAAATATATGGTTCAGATCACTCAAATAAATGGAGGTGCCCTTAAATGGTCAGATATGGAGCTTGGATGTCATCTAGTGAACTGCGCCCAAATAAAATCTTACTGAAAGCTCATTTTTGAAATATTTCAACCTAAAATTTGGAATGTTGACATTTTTGGCTTTTATTTTCTTGCAGTTTAAGAGTAAAACATACTTTGTAATATATTATTATAAAATATAAACAATTATATTTTTACAGTTTCATAAAATTAAACTTCTATAACTTTTTTTTTATTTCACTTTCATAATTTATTTCACTTCTGCAATAATCTGACTAGTGTCTTATTTAAAACAAGACCAGCCTTATGTCTATATTCCAAAGCATTCTTGAATTACAACCAATTATGTTTGGATAGTGCATTTTCATGTCTATGCAAAAAAAGGGGGTGACAGTTATTTAAACCTGTTTTTCTCAGAATTACGTTCCTGAAAATCAGAACGATCTGCCGAATTCAGATAACCATAACTTTTGCTACAGACAATCTATGAAAGAAGTAATCCAGCTTCGAATCAAATCCAGCTTTCATATGGTATTGAAATCTGTGATATGTAAAATTTTACCATGTCGCCTCTGGCTTGCTTAGTTGGGGACACTTGACATTTGACTTGACATTTGATATTCAACAGTATTCTTGACATTTATTCAACAGTGCTTTGATCTGCCTGCATTGACACTATTCTTGAAGAGCTGCTGTGCAGCAAAAATTATGTACCAGTTATCAATGTAAAGCTGCTTTGACACAATCTGCATTGTAAAAAGCGCTATATAAATAAAGGTGACTTGACTTGACTTGATGAGTTTTTGCAGATCACATCACATATATTTAAATACATAACATGCAAGATACAAAAGAAATACATTAAAGGTATATTTTAGCTTACCATAAATGCTTGTCAGTACATTTAGCAGTACACTTTAACCATTTTTCAATGACAACAGAAGTAATTTTTTAATTAAATATGAAGATAAACTGAAGTCCTACTGAAGTGTGTTGAAAAAGCACTGTAAAGTTCAATGAATTGCACTTAATATACATTTAAACTATAATACATTTTCATTTAATTGTAAATTAAGTGTCCGAAAACATTACCTTTAGTATGCACTTAAGTATATGTGACCCTGGACCACAAAATCAGTCATGAGGGTCAATTTTTTTTTAATTGAATGCTGAATAATTTGTTAGGATAGGACAATATTTGGCCGAGATACAACTATTTGAAAATCTGGAATCTGAGGGCGCAAAAAAATCAAAATATTGAGAAAATCGCCTTTAAAGTTGTCCAAATGAAGTCCTTAGCAATGCATATCCACTCACAAAAAGACATTTTTGGTACAGAGCCAAATTTACAAAATATCTTCATGGAACATGATCTTTACTTAATATCCTAATGATTTTTGGCATAAAAGAAAAATCGAAAATTTTGACCCAGTGTATTGTTGGCTATAGCTACAAATATACCCATGTGACTTATGACTGGTTTTGTGGTCCAGAGTCACATATTCTTTTAAAGTATATTATTTCCATACGCACTCTTTTGTAAGTATCCTAAAGTATACTTCTTTTTCACAAGGGTATGTTGCATTGTATAAATGTAAGATGTGGTAAGACGGTTGAGATGTGATTGAACAGCTGTCTTACTTGGACCGTCCCATTCCTCTGCTGTCAGTGGGCTGGGCTGGACCCTCTCCTCTTGTCCATCACTGTCTTGTTGTTCCACCTTTAAACTTGCACACAATTCACCTGTAAAAAGACATCAAAGCTTAGCTGTATATGTGAACAAGCGGCTAAAACGTAGCACAATCAGGAAACCCGACAGCGACGGCCGATCAGGCTCTCGCACCGGCAGCAGCTGTTCATTTTCTTTCATTTAAAACCCTTATTCCTTGTAATTCCAATGTGCAGTTTCTCATTTTGGATTCTTTCAAGTGTCTACTGTGGGATTTTATGCTCATTTCTTTAGAGAGAATGGAAAAGAGACAGAGAGCAAGTCCCTGGACCCACCTTGATCACAGACTCGCTGCCTGTGTTAAGCCCTGTGACGAAACTTATTGGAAATGTTTAATTACAGTGTTGGGAAAGAAATTAAGCTACAAGATGATTCCTTAATTAAGCTGTGATTAAGGATTTTCTGCCTTTGGCTCTGACACCACGGGCAAAGTACTATTTAACACCGTCACAGGCAAGAGAAGTTAACTCCAAGAACAGGCCTATTTACCTCAGATCCTCATACAACTTCTCACACACACACACAAACAGAGGGAATCAGTCCGTGTCCTCTGCGGACAGGAAATTCCTTTCTAGCGACAGGAATGGATAAAACCTTATGATCTTAAAACTCAAGCTGAATAAATACAGAGACAGAGCCAAGCATTAAACCTTCTTGAAGGGACAAGAAAATAGCACCTAAAAGCTAGTGTGTGTTCAAACAAGGGGGTTTTAATGTATTTGGGCAAATTAAGAGTAAAAAAAGAGCAATATAATAACAAAACATATGGCAAAATAAGATTCCAATAGGATTTTTTTCCCAATAGGATATATTCTCAACACATCTTAACAGGAAACGTGAACATTTCACAGATCCATATATTTGTTCTGGAGTAATTAATTCATTATAAATATTAAATCATAACTTATCAAGGTGTCATGATCTATTCTGTTATTTCTGACATTTTCATTATACGGTTCACAGATGAAATATTCTATTATATAACTTAACACATCGGTAATGAACCTCGCCCGGAAAACTGACGTTTTTACATATTTATTTATTCATGCTCAAGTAATTAATAAGCATTCCTGCAGTCCTGAGAGCGGCTTGAAAATGACCCCACAGAAGAAATCATACACGGTAAATCATAACTCATTTTCATCAGGTATAGGTGTCATGATCTATACTTTTATTTTTGACATTTCCATTATACGGTTCACAGATTCAAAAAGCAATTATGTGATCAAGTTTTTTTGGGGGGGGGTATCAAGAAAAACAATAAATATTCAAAAATGTTTCTTTGCCATTGCCCTTCAAAACTTAATAGGTCAAAACATATGAGAAAATGAAAAAGAATTGCCCCTCTTCCTTTTCAACAAGAACAAAAGAAAACCGGCACACATCGTTCAACCAATTTTGAACAAAAAAGCGAAAGTGATTGTTCTTTTGAAGATTGCACGCTCGAAGGCAAAACAGGTAGTTTACGCAGTTCACTTTGCCGTCGCAAACTTTTGGACACTGGGGATAGCGAGACAGGCATTTCAAAGAGAAGATTCATCGTTTACAAATAGAAAAGCATAACGTTAGGACGCTGAGTGAATTTCAAATGGCTGGGGGGGCTCTGAATTATCCCGTTGTAACGGTAAGGTGTGGCCGGCAGAAACGCCTGTAATTGAATTTCAGTTCAAAGAGCTGATGCTATTAGCTCGAGTTTGATGGTGGAAGCCTGCAGCAAATACCAGCAACTCTGTTGTTATTTACTATGACCAATAACCCTGTTAGTAACATATACAGTAGGTCTCAAAATGCCATATTTCTTCAATCTTCTCTTTCATATTCAAATTCAATTTCAGCACAAAACCAAACATTGCTTTGAGCTAAAGGGGCTGCGGTGGGAAGGTGCGAAAAGATTGTGTGTTCTAGAAAAGGTCTGATACTTCTAACATTTACAGAGGATTGTGGAATATAATATACATATATATATATACACACACACACACACACACACATTATATATTGAATTACAGTAGCGATGTATTTGTTTACATATTAAAACAAGCCCATATGTGTGATTTAAAATTATCCACAGAATTTTACGAACTGTATGTGTATTGTGGCAGATTTCCAATCAGATACATACTACCAGGGCTGCACGATACTGGAAAAAACTAACAATATTTTGTTTTTCTGCAATATAATGTGTATTGCGATATGAAAACTGTTTCACCAGATGAATAGCTCTATTTGAAATAATTAATCATTCTAGATGATTGGGGTGATTTTGTAGGGGAGTGAATCTGCATAGAAAATAATGAACAAATTACAAGCATGGATAAATACAACAGAACAAAGATACAAATGAAATAAACAGTGCTTCAGCCTATGTTTTTCAGGTAAGTCTAACAGTATTCAGGTACAAAAATTGAATAATCAAATGTAAAATAACACTGCATAGTCTTTACTGTATGAATTAAATATAATAAACCTTTTTAAAGCTACAAAAGTGATTTTCTCTTTGTATTTTGTAGTTTGATTAACATTAATGACTCAAACAGCAGTAAGTATATTAGATAACGATACATAACCATTTTCTTTTTTGACGTTCACATTACGTTCATGGCCTGACGAAGACCTTGTGTCCATTTTAATCAATTTATCTTTGGGAGCAACAGTGGCAGTGTGCCGATTTTTGATTATTTTTACATTCACATTAGCCATAAGCGACTGTGTTTACGAGGACAGGCGCCAAGACAAGCATTTTGACATAATTTTGCATGTATGTGTCCTTTCAAGTGCAAACAGTTGAAGAGAGAACAGAATTAGGTGTTCGTGGCTCTGCGTGTTTGCAAAAACCACAGAAAACACGAGTTCCGAATTAAAGGAACACTCCACTTTTTTTGAAAACAGGCTCATTTTCCAGCTCCCCTAGAGTTAAACAGTTGAGTTTTACCATTTTCGAATCCATTCAGCTGATCTCCGGGTCTGGCGGTACCACTTTTAGCATAGCTTAGCATAGTTCATTGAATCTGATTAGACCGTTAGCATCTCGCTCAAAAATGACCAAAGAGTTTCAATATTTTTCCTATTTAAAACTTGACTCTTCTGTAGTTACATCGTGTACTGAGACCGACAGAAAATGAAAAGTTGCAATTTTCTAGGCTGATATAGCTAGGAACTATACTCTCATTCCAGCATAATAATCACTTTGCTGCCGTACCATAGTTCCTAGCCATATCGGCCTAGAAAATCGCAACTTTTCATTTTCCGCCAGTCTTAGTACATGATGTAACTACAGAAGAGTCAAGTTTTAAATAGGAAAAATATTGAAACTCTTTGGTCATTTTTGAGCGAGATGCTAATGGTCTAATCAGATTCAATTAACTATGCTAAGCTATGCTAAAAGTGGTACCGCCAGACCCGGAGATCGGCTGAATGGATTTGAAAACGGTAAAACTCAACTGTTTAACTCTAGGGGAGTTGGAAAATGAGCCTATTTTCAAAAAAGAGTTCCTTTAAGTTCTCTTTTGTGTTTTTGTGTGCTCAAATGGTTTAAAATCACTTGAATGTTTACACTTACAGGACCTAAAACACGTGAAGATGATAAACTTTCATTCTATGACAGTTCAATTTTGCAATTAATCTGAGAATAACATGCGTTTGAACCGTGGTGAATGGTCCATACGGATCATGTATCAACTACAATCCCTACTTGACACTGCAAATGCTGCGATCTGATTATCGCAGATGCACACATTGTGATATCGATGCTAAACCAATATATTGTGCAGCGTATATACTACCTATCACCACAAAACATAAACATGCTAATGTGTATTTGTATTTTAGTTTAAAAGCCTTTTGAGCTATGAAGAGCAAGCTCTGAGCAATAAAAGTTTCCTCTGGTTATCTTTGTAATGGAAATGAGCTCACCATTTTTCAAGTGATCTCCGTCTTTAGAGATGACGTTCTCTGGGTCAGAGAAGTAAAGTGGGTCGTCCTCCACAGACCTGTCTTCTTTCAATATTTCCTTCTTCTCACAGACCATCTCCTCAGAGTCTGTCTCAAGCCCATTTTCAAACATTCCTGTCAAATAAAGGACAAACAAATGCACACCTTTAACACTTCAGAAGACACTAAAGTGAATTGACATTTGGACCTAATTGCATGTTAATTGCATTAAATGAAACTCTATTGTAGTTTAGATTTATATTAAATGCAATTAGCTGAACTTTAGAGTGCTTTTTTGACCCAGTTAAGTAGGACTTAAATACATCATTACTTGTAATTTCATAATTGCTTCTGTTGTTATTGAAATGGTTAAAGTGTACTCCTGAATGTACTTACAAGCATTTATGGTAAACTAAAATATAATTTTAATGTAATTTCTATTGAAATATGTATGTTGTATATTTAAATATATTTAATTACACATTTGTAATGTTGATTTTGCAAATCAACATGATGAAAATCACCCCCCTGGTGAAAATCAAGCATTTAATGTTGTTTATATGTCTATGTGGTGTTTTTAATATGCTTTTAATATGTTTTTAATAAGTCAACACCATCGCTGAGTATTTTCTCCTTGAAACTGCAGTGAAAAAAAGACAAAAATGCAGTTCGACTTCCAAACTACCTTTTAACCAATCATGAAAAAGTGTGAATGTCAACTAGTGGACCTCTAAGCTGGTGTGAGTGAGTAGAGGCGGGGCTAATTTACATATTCAAAGAACCGCGTATACTAAATGAGGCAAGGGTGTAGAGTTACATTCAAGCTATTTTAAGGCATGAAGAATTTTTTTTCAATGAAAAATTGTTTAAATATGTATCTTTGATGATCAAAGATGAGTTTTAAGGGATAAAATTACTGACTACAGGAGGACTTTAAAATATATTAACTTTAAATGTAATATCAAATAACACACTACAGTTAAAATTCAAGTGCTTTACATGTGCTTTAGTATGTTAGCCAACATATCAAAATAAGTGTACTTTTTAAAGCATGACAAAATATTATTAAAACAATGATTTCAAATGTACTTTATTACATTTTTACAAAGTCCACTTTTTAAAAGTGTACTTATGCGTATAGGCTGCATCAGAAATCACATACTTCCCTACTATATAGTAGGCAACAAACAGCACATGACAAAAGAAGTGTGTCCAAAGAGAAGGCAAAAAGTACCTGCATGATCTACTACTTCCGGTGAGATTTTGAGGTGTGCATACAATGGACACTTTACTATCCCATGAGGCCATGGGAGAGGATTTGTATATGGTGGTGAAACAACATTACTGAGACTGGTAGGTCACATGATAATGACAACATGGCAAATGTAGTATGCCCAGATTAAAAAGATACTACATGCATTTATACTACATAGAACTAACCTTTTTAGCAGTCGTGAAGCAATTACATACTTACTTATTCAGAATTAGTACCTACTCAAGAGAGTATGCGATATCGGATGCAGTTTACTTTAAGTACTCTTAAGTGGCCTTTTATTTCATTAATATTATATAATGTGCAATAGATAATATTTTTTTAAATACTTTAAAATTTGAAGCACATAGCTAAAGACAAAAGTATATGAACTACTGCAAATTGTTTAACTCTTCTATCTGAAATATTAAAATTGACTACAATTTTGATAGTGGAAAACTTACTTACTGGCCCAAATCAAAGTAAGTCTGATGTTTAGAAAGGCAACAGTACACCTCTCTCCAACAAGCAACATGACATCATATCCATCAAACACCACGGGATGCAAATGCCACTAACAAGTCATAAACCATATGCACCTTGCAAAATATGACAGTATGTCTGTTTTGTAATGTTTTTCTACCTTTCATAAGTATAAATGAAGGCAACTGCAAAGTGTTCAAGCGAAGCCAACACAGGAACAGATCCAAAGCCTAAGGTTACGTCTGCTCCAAGATAACTTGTTCACGCAAGCAGCAGCATTGAAGGTAGACATAGCACACTTTCTTATTAATTTGCCTTATCAGTGGGTACAATGTTGATTTTTCATTTGCTTGCCATGCCTTTGGGTGGTACACCCGTGCAATCACAAAGTTCATTTTTCTCTGTTTGATTAATTTCATTCCTCTGTCAAAAAAAAGACATTGGCTACATTCTATCAAGAGAGTCCTTTTCCCTTCCAGCTGTACATGTACTTTGATATTTGCATATTAATATTTTTTTTTTCTTCAATCAAGGGGCATGGAGGAGTAGCACCCACCTGAACAAAATTAAACAGGCGTGTATTTCACCTTTGATATTAAAAAATATTCTGGCTTCAACGCTTCCATGTTTACAGGGATGAAAACTGTAAGGGTGAATATACATTCATTGAGAGAGTCTGTGTGCAAATTTGTCTCGGGAAGTGAACTAAACCTGACAAAAGCTCCCTTTGGAGATGTCCTCAGTTAGAAAAACGAGGCATGAATAAAGTATGTGTTGTTTTTTATTCCAGAACATAGGGTTCCGTTTTGGGTTGTTTCGTCTTGAGTATATATTATTAGTAAAGTGTGTGTCCGTGTGTGTGTGTGTGTGTGAGAGAGAGAGAGAGAGAGAGAAAGAGCTGTGATGTTGTGATCTGGGTTAGTAAACTCTTTCTTTTCATTAGCTTTATGAATGGCCCTTTTGTAGGAGGGCAGCAATGACTGTGTGCATGAAAGGAATCGAGACGGACGTAATGAGAGGAGATGTGCTGAACAAGGTCACAGTTTTACCATATTTGACCATAAATGTTCAGACTTCCCCAGAGGACAATGTTACTGCTGAGAGGTTACTCCTCCACAGCTCAGGAGACTCAGTGTAGCTCTCACTTAGGCATAAACTTTAGTATAAAAAGATTCCTTTGAAAATTCCTTTGGAGTATAAATAAGTGTGCATAGCAGTTGATTTAATCTTGGAATAATTTTAACAGAGCTTTAGGAGAAACTATAGATATTAAATACATTGTTATAGTATATGATGTTATAAGGTTTTTGAGGTAAATAACTGCAAAATGACCAGAAAATGACTGTAATATTATCATACAGTACTTAACTGTAACATGCATTGCATCATCATGGATAGTTTGTCACATCACAGTAACTTTTTATTAATTCATCCCATGACTGTAAATAACAGGAGTAAGTTACTGTAATTGTAAATAAAACTGGGAAGCTCATAACATCTATATACAGTCAAACCAAAATTTATTCAGACACTTTGAACATTTCATTCATCAATACAGTTTATTCACTATAGTTAAAAAAAAAATGGTAATAAAATATGACAAGTTCTCAGAGTTAAACTGTGTCAGAAAAAAATAATAAGGTCAGGTCAAAGTGTCTGAATAATTTTTGGTTCCAAATTTTTATCAATTTTACTGATGGTCCACTGTATGAATAATTTTTGGGTATAATATGTCTCAGTTTACTTTATTTTGCTATCCTCACTTGTCCTGCACCCACTAGTAAAAAAAAAAAAAATATATATCAAAAATGTCTGAAAAACTGTAGATCTATGGATATTATCAGAAAATAGAGATATTTAATTTGTGATTTTTCCCTCTATGAAACCCTTTTTACAGATTTTCAGATTTGATTTCTATACAAATCTATAGAACCTATTTCTAAATTGCTTTTAGATTTTTTTTTTTTTTTTAAGAAAGAAAGGGCAATTTGATGAATAGTAAGTTATGACATTTTTTATTAAAGTTTAAATGGAGATTTTTTTTTTTTTTGGAATGCACTGACAAATTGTGCAAAAATTAAGACTATAAAGAAATATGAAGTTTGGTAAATAAGTTCCATTTTTTTACGTTGACTTTAAATTTGACAAAAAGGTCACTATATGCACCCACGCTGTTTGCAAACTCCTAACAATCCACCAGAAAACACTGCACTTACAATCCAGCTAGCCACTAAAACACACACATACTCACAAATCTGAAAACACACTAAGTGAAATATGCAAGTATGCGGGCATGATCTGAGTGACTGCTAATTTCATGCTTGGATTTGCTGCTCGCCTGCGATGTTGGAGGCGTGTGTTTGCATGGTGATAGCGGCCCGGCTCGGTATCAGCTGGCTTCAGTGTAGAGCCATGCTGCCCCGTCGCACACCGCAGCCAAAGCAGGACGCTCTCCAGCGCTCTAATTACACCTGAGCTAATTCAATCTGACAGCACCGAGCCGCATGGAAATCAGCCTTCTTTTCCTTGCCATTCCGGCCTGTTCCTTCTATCCTGGTATTCTACAGTATAGTTTTTTACATCTGACCAAAGATTGATGAGTTGAAATGGCATTCTATCTATTATTTTTGAAAGAAGTTGTATGCAGAACGCATACAGTGCACACGATGCAAATTTTCTGTGTGCAGAGAATATGATCAACTAGATTTGTCAAAATTAATGACAGCAATATCGACTTTTAACATTTGTTTTTTGACTTTTTTTTTATTGGAGTGCCAAAAATTAAAGGGTTAGTTCACCCAAAAATGAAAAATCTGTCATTAATTACTCACCCTCATGTCGTTCCACACCTGTAAGATCTTCGTTCATCTTCGGAACACAAATTAAGATAAATTTGATAAAATGTGATGGCTCAATGAGGCCTCTCCATTGAAAGCAAGATAATTAACACTTTCAATGCCCAGAAAGCTACTAAAGACATATTTAAAACAGTTCATGTGACTACAGTGGTTCAACCTTAATGTTATGAAGTGATGAGAATACTTTTTTCAAAAACACAAAATAACGACTTTATTCAACAATATCTAATAATGGGCGACTTCATGCAGCTTCAAAGCTTTACGAATCTTTTGTTTCGAATCAGTGGTTCGGAGTGTGTATCCAACTGCCAAAGTCATGTTATTTCAGTAAAGGAGGCTCGTTATGTCATAAATGTTTCAAAACGTTTCGAAATTTCAATGGTTCATGTGACTTTGGCAGTTTGATACACACTCCGAACCACTGATTCGAAACAAAAGATTCGTAAAGCTTCGAAGTACTCAGTATACAACAGTAGTACGCCAGTGTTGCATTCCGAACACACCACTTATATGGTGTTGTGTATTGCAAACATGTCCATCTTCCAAAAACTGACCTGCCTAATTTAATATCTGCAATTTTTAACATACCACAAAAATTAAGATGCATCATATACATCCTTGATTACATTTCCAAATAGAATAAAATTTTCCATGCATTTCTCTGTGTGAATGTCAGATTTAGATTCCTAAACATCGGCACAACATCAAACAAACAGCTGTGGCAGCCTGGCACTGTACTGCATGCCTGATCACTTCAGTGGCATAACATCTCAGTCATTCTGCTGGGTTCTTCCCAGGAGTAGATGGGCCAGAGAGATGTAGAGAATGGAAAGAATAGAGAAAGAGACAAAGAAAGAGCGGATTCAGAAAAGTTGTGAACCAAGAATGTCCTTTAAAGATCAACTTGAACCTCCGGGAGACCATAGTCAAGGGTAGATGCCACATTTAATTGGATGCAATCAAATAAAATCAGGCTGAGATGGATAGGAGTACAGTATTTTCACTATGGTGCACTGTTGCGTATCTGGCCGTGTGTTCACGTTGTACCATTGTGAAAAAGAAGTGCACTTGTGTTGTACTTTAAATCTAAAAAAAACTGAACTTGTAGATGATAAGATATTAATGAAATAAAATACCACTTAAGTGTACTTAAAGAGAGTCCACATTCATGACTTTGTTTCTTAACACACTTAAGAACACTTTGTAATTATGTAAAATTAAGTTTTACTTTAAAATACATTTTAAATCATTGTTTTAATAAACTTTTGTCATCTTTTAAAGTACACTTATTTTGATTAATTGTAATTTGAAATATTTTTAAATACACAAATTTCAATAGAAATGACATTAAAGAACATTTTAATTGAAAATGTCCTAATTAAGTGTCAAAAAGCTTTTTAAACTTTCAAAGTTGCATTTTATAAAATTTTAAACAATAAAACAGTTTCATTTAATTGTTAAAAAAACACAAATAAGTGTACATTCAGTTCACACATTAATATATTCTTTTAACATATATTATTTCCATAATAAGTATTCTTTTTAAAAGTATACCAAAATGTACTTCCTATTCACAAGGGTATGGTAGTGTAGTTAATGTGTTTTTCATTTTTACCCAAGAACCTAAAGCTAAGAATGTCATATTATGTAACACTTTATTTGCAGTGTCATCAAAATATGCTACATGTACTTACTGTAGTAATAACAGTAAATTAGCCATAATTAATTACATGCAACTAACCTGGTTTTCTAAACCAAGCTTGAAGAATTTCAATATCAAGCTTTTATTGTCATTGCATCAGGATGCAATGAAATTTCAGAGACTACACAGAGGTGCTACAAAACCTATCCTCACATAAACCACAATAACATAATCACAGCCCATGTATAAACCTGAATGATGCAGATAAGACAAAGAAAGTGCAGTTAAAGGTGCAAAAGTTATTGCACAGTCCACAGAGAGTGACATAAATAAATAGTGCAAAGCATCTTGGATAAAAATCTTATATTGTTTGTTATGTCCAAAGTTTAAAATTAAGTAAAACCAACTCAATTATGATACTGGTGTTACCATCATGCTCTGGGGCAAGAATAATTAATAAGGCTGCATTTTTCCCTGTTTTCTAGTTGTATTTACACTGTTTTATTGTTGCTTTTGGTTGTTAGCTTTAGTAACTTGCTGTTTTGTGGCATCTAGAATACATTTTTGATTTGTCAATGCTTACTCAAAATAACCCATTCATACACAAAAACTATCCAATGATTGTTACTGTTATTGTGTATTGTGTACCAAGCATTGCATTCTCTGTGTTCAGTTGTACCTCATTACCTGTATTGTGTAGACATGTTGTCTTAAGTGTGTTGTTTACTTAAATGTTTCTAAGTAGAGCATACATTTTAAAAGCATGGCTTAATTCAGTGCTACACTGAGAAAAAATTACAAAGAGTGAGTGAAATGTACTTGAAACAGAGTACTGCAAAGTAAACTTCAAATGAGTAAGTAGAAATTACTCAACAAACTCTGATAGACCAGGCAAAATTTACTTATTCTCTTTGTTAAGCCCAAAGTATATTTGTGTAGGCGAGGGTCAGCGTACAGTGCATGCGACACGAAATTCGTCATCAGAAGTACTTTGAACTGTACTTTGTAAATACTGTGCATATTAAATTTTTTGGCAGTAATTAGTTTATCCACAAGGTGGTATCCATGCCCAGGGGCCGTCGATTCACAAGTTGAATAAAAACTGAATGAACAGAACAGACCGGAACACATGCAAGCTACAGCGACAATGGACGCCTACATAGACGAGAGATTTTGCGAAGAGGTTAGAAAGTGCCCTCATTTGTTCAACTCTAGCATTAAAGAACACAAAGATGTTTACATGGGTTGTAACTCGTGGCGAGAGATTGCTCAAAACGCATATGAGTCAAATGAAGTATACTTTCCAAGGCTGTGGATTCAACTATGCGCGTACACTAGCGTACGCGTAAAAAAAGGAAGTATACCCAGGGATTTAATATTACATAATTTAGTTAAGTAGATTTCACCTGATTCCATACATGTGAAATTTACTTTAAAAAAGAAAGCAATATGCAAAAACTTGCAAAGAAAAATTGTTCTTTTTCTTTTCTTTTTTTTCAGTGTGTGATTGTTGGGAAGAATAAAAAAAATCCATGACTAATTAGAGTTACAATGAGAACTTTTTTTTCTTTTAGCATACAGAAGCCCCATCAGCGACCACCATGTTCTCATAATCCCCCAATATACACATGCTCAGTCCTTCCTTTGTGTTGCTGGATCTTTAAATGAGATTATATGAACGATTAGTACACAGCCTAGAAACACAAATAAGGTTCAGATCTCATCCTATAATACACTCTCTTATCCTTGAACTAGTATTTAAGGGAGAATTGTAGGAACAATGGCTCATATAAGAGCTGACATCTGGATGGAGAAACTGTGTTAACTGTGATTGAAGAGGAAACACAATGACCTACAGCACCCTTGTCTGAAAAAAACGATTCTGACTTCAAAGATCTGAATTATCTGCTCACAACCACTGAAACCCAACAAGAAATCAATCCACCATAAGATAATCAATTACATTAATCAGAGCTAAAGTCTCCATTATACAGGCATTTACTCTACTGAAAGGTAAATTTCCATTAAAGTATTTTATAAGACAGAGATTGAGGACATTATGTTTCATTTAAGTATCAACTCAGATCATTTGTCTTGGAAAACAATCTGAGATCTCTGGCTTTTAAATGGAGAGACTTCAAAATCTCTTGTGAAAGTCTGCAGGAGATCCACGTGAGAGTCTGGGTTGTTTTCCCAGGGGAAAAATCTTGGAAAAGGCAGACTTACACATAAGTCTCCGTTTGTTAATTTGTCATTTACTGTCTGGGAGAAACAACTCAGTTATTAAGGAGATCTCCTTTGTGATTTATCTGTCATGATCCTAATTCTGTTAATTCTTCATGGCAAATAAACCACTCCAAACAACTGACATATCAAATCCTTGATATAAACAGAAAGCACAACTAATAATTAAGCTTTAACAGAATTCAAGCATCCTGGAAGCACGCTGTGCAATCACTAAGGTAATTAAAGAACTTAAAGGCTGTCATTTGATATCAACAGCTTTGCAGACTGAACCCCAAAAGCACTTTGAATTATGAACTTTTAAGCGCAGTTCGCAAAAGATGCTTGCACAAACTTCAGCTATCACCTATTAGTGCCCCGGATTTGTGCCATTAGCGATTTTCCACTCCGCATTTAAAAGCATGCCATCACATTTGCTGTGGAGGTGCTGAAGTAAAAATTAGACCGCAGAGCTCTCTAATCCCAACAAACACTCTATATTGTGGCACCAGAAGCCACTGTACAAGCAAACATATTTGGCTTTTCAAATAACTCATTTATTAAGCATTTTATAAGACTTTTTTTTTTGCCAAATACCAGATTATTTGACCATGTCCCATGTTTAACATCTTTGTTTGGATAGACACTAATCATCAAAAAACGAATCCAAAAAGCAAAAAGCTCTGAGCTCTGCTGCACTTATATTTACTGTAGCCTGTATATTTCTCTCCCCGTAACTTAAGCAATATTTAAACCACCTGACCCAGTCAAAATCTCAGCACTTCTCTACAGGTAACAGACTAAGTAACAAACAGTAAACAGAACTCTTAGCATTCACAGAAGGAAGATATATTTCATTTCCACAACTGGCCAGGAGAGAATTTGCTTATATAAAATAGTATTAGGAGGAGCAGACTTTTAGGACAATAAATGGGAGCATAGTAACACTTAAAATGGTGAGTATTGGAACAGAAGTACTGCCTTTCAAAAAGCTAAATATGCTAACGCTAAAGAAGTGAAATTGTGTTTTTTATGTTTTATTTGCTGTATGATATTCTATTGCTGATTAGATATTGTTCAAATGTAATCTTGATCAACACTTTTGGCTATTTCTGTCTTTCCCCATTTAAGTAGACAACAGTTACCAAGATGGCTGCCAAGTAAAATGACATGACTTAAAGGGACATTGGTGTAACTCGAAGGACAAGCTCTTTAACAAACCTTCAGTACAAACACCCTAATTGAGCCGTCTTTTTGTTCCCATTCAAAACCAACCACCAGTTTGTGCATCTGACAACAGTTATTGATTTAACATCATTGAATTCTAAAGGCTCAATGAAGGTGAGGAGAATAAAAGTGGCGTGTTCCCTTAGAGCCGCTGGACCTCACTGATAGGACATCTAGCGCAGCAGGGGCATCAATGATTAAGGCTCGTCAAATAAACATCTTGCTTATCTTGTTTTTGGCATTGATTCTGTCGGCCTCTTTTAGAGCTACTGTCCCAGAGGCTGCCTACAGATGCCGTTTAAGAACAGCCTTTTGTACATGGTCTTTTTGTCTTTTTTTTTTTTTCTTCTATTTTTGGTTGTATTTTGTATTGGTTGACTGATACAGAAGTTTCAATAACTGGAGCCAATATCTACTGAACAATTAAAATATTTCTATGTCAAATATTTTGGCACGATGGCATGATGCAATTCATAAAATAAATTATGTTTTTCATTCTTTATTGGACTCAGTGTGCGGCCAGCTACCTTTTTTTGTTCATGTTTCTGTTTCATATATTTTCAAATAAAAACTTTCTATTTATCAAAGAATCCTGAAAAAAGTGTCACAATTTCCACAAAAAATATTAAGCAGCACAACTGTTTTCTATATATATAATTTTCCACAATATTACTGTTTTAACTGTATTTTTGATCAAATAAGTGCAGCTTATGTGAGCATAAAAGAGACTTTGGATGCAACAATATAGTTAGCCCACGGTCCAATACATACCTCGTTTTTTTTTAACCACGGTTTTCGGTTCGGTTGGGTTTGGTTCTGATGGCTTGGCACATCAGAGTGTTTTTTGTTATTCTACGCTTAGGCGAAAAGAACAGTAAGAGGTTAAGGAGAAAAAAATAATTTTTATTGCAATACTCTTTCTTTATTTATTTTACTTTAAAGCAAAAAATCCACTTTTACACATTAGTGTATTGTATAATATTAAATAAATATATTTAAAAATTAACACTGGCAGCTCACAAATTTATAAATTGTAAAAAAAAAAAAAAAAAATATGAGACCAGAAATGCATCACGTAAAAATAAATAAATAAATAAACCTATTAACTAAAGTCTGTCACATGACAAAAGAACGAACAACTCGGACCCAAAGACTCGAGAGGTGAACTAATAATTTCTGTTTCCTTGAGGTGAATGGCTTATAAAGTTAAACTCTTAAATTTAAGTGCTGATCAAATTGGCGTAAAAGGTAAAATTGTCATTTTGACAGCTCTAGGTAAGAAACCAGTGGTTTACGGTGCAGCACCAGATGTAAATATGGGTCTGAGGAAAAACGCGGAAGTGACTGTGCATAGAGTCCTTTCGGAGAGAAATAAAACGTACAGAATTTTAAACTCAAATCCAAAAAAAAAAAAGGGCTGTAATGTATGGAATGTACTGTACCGAATGGTTCAATATTATATTGGCATCCATAATATATATATATATACAGTCAAACCAAAAATTATTTAGACATTTTTGATATTTTTGATATACATTTTAACTAGTGGGTGCAGGACACCATAGTTCATTTATGTGTGTAGGTAGTGAGGATAGCAAAATAAAGTAAACTGTGACATATTATACCCAATAATTCTTCATACAGTGAAATTGATAAACATTTGGGACCAAAATTTATTAAGACACTTTGACCTGACCATGTTATCTGACATAATTAAGATTAATTTTTTCTGACACAACTCTGAGATCTTGTCATATTTTATTACCATTTTTTTAATAGTGAATAAACTGTATTAATGAATGAAATGTTCAAGGTGTCTGAATAAATTTTGGTTTTGACTGTATTTATAAATTACATGCTTTTTTATTACTATTTTGGAAATAATTTATATTGTATGGTTTTAATAAAAGTAACTCATAATTTATTGGTGTTTTATCATATTGCAAGGCCATGCATTACAATGATTTTAGCCCTTCCCTTTGCACAGCCTCTTGTGGCTTGTTGCTTTAGACTAGAATCCAGGTATTACTAATCACTGACTTGTGGAACTGTTCTGTGCAACTAACAAAGACAAACAGTGGCTACATTCCTAAGCTGTTCAGATGTCTCGCAGCGTTCCCAGAGAAGGGTGAGACAGGCGCGTGGCGTTCCTGTCCTGTCCTCTCCATCTCCCCTCCTCCTTTTGCAGCCTAGTGAGCCACAGCACTTCATAGCTCATTAGTGCTGAACAGATGCTGGGGAGAAAGTTGGCACGCAATAAGCCCTCTCTTCATATTGCACTGATCTGTGAGAGATAGCTCACGAATGAGGGATGCCTCACGCTGACAGTTGGCAGATGAAGTTAATCAAAACGGATTAAAAAAAGAATAAAGGAGAGGCAACAAATCTGACATCCTTGATAGGGTATAATAATGAAATAAATTATCATATTTTGACAGCACAAAGTTAGCGCCGACAACTACCAATGACAGCCACCAAATAAATAATTGAAGTGTTATGAACAATGAGAGAAAGAGGAATACTTTGACAGTTCACTGCTGCAAGAGCTGAGAGACTATCTTATGTGATAAAACTTCATTAGCGGTTACACCATATTGAAAGAGTTACACATTCAGTAGTTAGAAGGATATACAGTGGCGCCATTTGGACACTTAAGTTACACTTATGGTTCCATTTGTCCTCGGAAGTGGAAAAGTCCTAGTGCCCAGTAGGAACTTTTAACTTGAACGCCCCCTCAAGTCCTATTTGCGACTTGGAAACTCGAGGGGAAGCACAACAACCCCAGAATCTTCAGAATCCAATATGGCTGCTCAATGCATCAACCGTACTGAAACAGTAGTACTTTATTGTTTATTAGCACTTCTGTTCGTTTTTGTCTAAATAAACTCAGTGATGCACACAATATCCAACCTATTTTTGTGGACATGATACTCGGCATTATCTGCGCAAAATATGTGTTTGTATTCAAAAAGAGCAAGCACAACAAAGGTTTGTCTGGACGCGTCCATGTTAGCTTTTTGGCCCGTTTACTGGAACGCGATCAACTCGGGTGTGACGTAATTTCCAGCTACGATTCCAGCACCATGTCAATATCACTGAATTAAATTTCAAAATATCAATTATTAACTCTCAGTTAACTTATCTGAGTCATTTCTGAAATTACTTCTTTACTATCAAGGTGATTTAATTGGATGTATGAAGTCAGTCACCTCATGTTCAAACAGGTATCATAACAAAGCAACCACAGGTATGTCTTATTATGACCATAATCATTTAGCAGTCCAAATACTTTTGGAGCCGCTGCATTTTCTGAAGGAGTTTATTAATGTATTAATGATGGCCTGACCTGATTATATGGATTTCAGTTAAAAATATTTAAATATGGGAGACGAAAGAGATGAAGAGTGAATCGTTTTTCTCTTGCATTAGAGACAAGGCACTTTGTCAATTTGTAAATCTACAGTTTAGCTGTCAAAATACAAAGATAACATGCAGAATCAGTTATTTACTGTTATAAGCATTCATAGATAATAAGAACGTCCTCAACGTTTAAGTTTAAAAAAAAAAAAAAAAAATTATGCTAGCATACGGAAACCAAACCTAGACTCGTCGCATTCAGGCTTTTTAATCCGCTGTCATTTATTTGGCGCACCCGGCATGTGCTGACCAACAATTTGGACAAATTTACACTGCGCTTGGCCGTGGAGGTGATAGAGGTTGAGATGAACAGCTGGTACCAGCCTGTGCTGGAGATGCTGATCTGATAGCACTGACGGCTACTCTCCCACCAAGACACCTTGGCCATCCAATCTCACTTTACCATCAAACTCTTATTACAATAAAACCTTAAACACCAGCAGAGGGGGAGGGCTGCATGGGAAAAGAAAAAAGATGACCCAAAATGCCCTTTTTATCTCTCCATAAGGAGAAAGACAGATCCTTCAATAGGGCTAAAATAGTGGGAGAAAAGAAAATACATAATTTATCACCATATTATCTGAATATCCAGGCGGGCTAATAAAGAGAGTGCGGACTGACTATTCCTTGTCTTATCATGCGAAGTGGAGGATGGGGGAGGGATTATCAGGCTGGAACAGACTGCTGGCCTGGAATTCTAATGGTAATAATGGGGTCTCTGATGGTATATCTTCCCCAGCTTATCTAACCCATTATCTGCCCTTATCGCCACAGTCATCGGGGCAAATTAATGGAGCTCTTTCAGTGCTCTCGCTTTATCTGCTTCACAGAGGGCACACCAGAGAATGGAATAGGCAAAATATGAAAATCCAGGGTGAATCGCCAGGGTTCAGATAACAGGGCAAAGTGCGTTCAATTGGGAACAAAATGTAACAAAAAAAAAAAGAGAGGAGCGTCTCTACCCATAACAACCTCTTTGTCCTTTGCTATGAGCAGGTGGCTGGTAAAGCTGTGCTCCTTACAGGTGCTGCTGCGCTCTCTAGCCTACAGTCATTTCAAGAACTCTCTGCTCTGTGCTAGTGTTTCAAATCACTCCAGAAATATGTGGGACACGTCTGCAGATTGAGATATCACAACAACTGCCTTCTGTATAATGCAGACCTTGAAAAGCAGAAAACAGACATGATGAAGGCTGATATGCCTGGACTGCTAAGCAAACAGTCTCAGCACTATAAAAACTCCAGTGCCTTATGCCAAGACTGAAAATAAATAACATATTTTAGAGACCTGTCCTTGTTATTTCAAGTTTGCTTCAATAAAAATTTAATTTCCACCAAGCGTCAACCAATGCACTTCTCTGTAGTTCCAAGATGTATATTTTGCAATGTTTGCCTTATTCAAAAAAAGAGTTGTTGCCATTTTAAAAACTTCCAGATTTCCAGACATTTTTTTCATTACATTAATTTCTCAAACAATAGAAAATAATCATTTTTTTTTTCTGACAAGATTATAAGTGTAATTTTCAAGTGTATATTTTAACTGTATTAAAAGTAATAATAATGCACATGGCTTATACTTCACAAACATTGCATGCAGCCATTCAGACAAATCAAGAGTTACTAACTTTCCAAAGATCTCAAAATTTCATTTTTTTTTTTTTTTCATTTCTATTACGATATAATATAAAAGAAGAATATCAGTTATTTCATACAATGAAACAAAACAAGCCTTTGATTTCTGATCCACAATAGCTCCGATCACAAATCGAAATGTTTTTAAAGAAACGTTTGTGTATCAACTTTAGCTGAACTAAAACTACTATAAACAACTGTCATCTTTTGAGGGGAAAAAAAAGCATGAGGAATATCCGCGTTGGCAAACTCACGTTTGAATTGCTTTGGGTTGCTCTGTTTCCTCCGGGACATTCCTGCTCCGCGCGCTGGTCTCGAGATTAAAAAATGATACTGCGATTCATCCAAACACAGATAAACGCGCTGTCTGTAAGACTCGGATGTGTTTCAGTGTCTGTCTGATTCCAGTCAGGGTTAGCTGGTGTCGTCGTGTAGAGGGTTAAGTTGTGTTGTGATCCGAGCGCACACTGACAGCGCAGATGAGCGCGTGTTGTGCTTTTGTTGCAGGAGGTTTGAGCGCAGCGGTGCGCCGTAGAGCTGCAGCAGCACTCACACACTCCACACACTACAGCCAAGTTACATTCACTGCGCTGTAGTATTTTAATAGATCCTCGTTTTTCTTTTTTCTTTCTTTTTTTTTTTTTTTTTTTCTTTCCTCTCTGGATGGTTTTGTATGAGGTCTAATTAAATACGGTGTAAATGTAACTTTCTGGGTTAATGTGAGTTTTGTTTTTGTTTGATTGTTTGTAAAAAAAAAAAAAAAAAAAAAAAAAGTGTTACAGCCAATAGGTTATTTATTGTTTTGTTTATCATATTAGCTGGAAATTTTCAGAACAACACAATGTAAAAGGTTACACTGAACAGGTCTCAAAACCGTGTAGGCTACTATTTCTGCAGTATACAGTATGCATACTTTGCGTGGTTTGCAAATTTTGATAATTTATGGGATGTTATGACTGGATAATTTACTGCATTTTGCTAAAATGTACCGCATGCAACAGAGGCCTCGTCCCAAATGGCACCGTGAAGTCCACACCTGATGTAATGCCATAGACCATTGGTTCTGCAAGACATCAAAATAGACATCAAGTGCACCATTTGAGACAGGGCCAGAGCTTACTTTGTGCAACACTATATCCCACAATGCAATGTGCTCAAGTTTACCTTCCCAGTGTGAGAAAGAACTGGAAATACCACCATTTTTAGCATGTCCGAACTACAAAGAGATAAGGCTATTTTGCATAAAATTTGAAAGAAACATTTTTATTTCCGAGATGATTGCTGGATGCCATTTGCTGAATTCAACATGCATACACACTACTATTTGAAATGTTTCACTATGCATTTCACACACACACACACAAAAAGCAGAAGGCTGTTTACAGTGTTTACTGCACAGTATAAGCAGTGTGCAAGTATTCCATTCTGAATATATGCCTAGTGAGCTGCCATACCTAGACAGCATTTCTGAACTTAAATGCTTTTGATTTTCGTACTTTCTGAGCTGACTCAAAATGGGCAAAAAATGTTGAAATGTCAATGAATATGACTTATAATCTATATAAACCTGCTTATAATTCAAAAGTACACTTAGTTGTAATGAATGTGCATATGCTGTGTACTTCAGATCTTAAAAATATATATGTATTTAAAAAAAAGGTAACACTTTATTTTAGTGCCGTAGTTACACGTTACTATATGTACTTACTAGTAACAGTAAATTATACATTATTACAAGTAACTAACCCTAAACCAAACCCTAACCCTAACTGTAACTCTATAGTAAGTACATGTAGTTAATTAATAGTACTCAGTACTTATTTGAGTAATAACAATGTAACTATGGCACTGTAAAATAAAGTGCAACCAAAAAACTGATAACATATCAATGAAATAAAAGGCACCTTAAGTGTACAAAAGAATCCACTTTCATGACTGTTTCTTAACATACTTAAGTACACTTTTTTTTTTAAGTGCACTTTGTAACAATGCCAAATTAAAAGTTTTACTTTAAAGTATATTTTAAATCATTATATTTTAATAATCATTTGGCATGCTTTAAATGTGTTCACTTATTTTGATGTCTTGTATAACATACTAAAGCATGTAACATGTAAAGTATGTGATTATAATTTTAACGGTAGTGAGTTATTCAATATTACTTTTAAAGTTAATATATTTTTTAAATGTATGTAAATATTTTTAAATAGTTGATATACAAGTTTCAATAGAAATGACATTAAAGTATATTTTAGTTTACCATAAATCAGTCAGTATTTCAAAGATAATAGAAGTAATTATGAAATAACATAAAGATGTACTTAAGTTCTACCTAAGTGGGTCAAAAAAAAAAAAACTCTAAAGTACAGCAAATTGCGTTTAATATAAAATTTAACTATCATATATTTTCATTCAATTACAATTGGCATGTAATTAGGTGTCCAAAAAATTACATTCAGTTATGTCAAGTGCACTTATATACAACAGCCTAAAATTCCTCCTTGTATTTTCAGGGTATAGATGCTGAGATTTAGCGCAATGGGAATCATGTCTTCAATCTAAGGCTCAACTAAAGGATTTGCAACTCTCTTTTTATGGGAGATATCAATGGAGAATTCCAGTTCCATTGAGACGCGGGAACGAGCGCGATAAGGGCGGGGGCGCGCCAGAGATGGATTAATTATGAGCGAGCATAGAAAGCAGGCTTATCATCACTTAGCACAGGAGACAGCCTCACACGATCACAGAGCACGGATAAGACGGGAACAATGTGATGCTACCTTACAGCCCATCGCCTTACTTTTTTATAATTAAAAACTAACATGCAATTATGCTCGTATCTTGCTCAACCGAGAGGGCGATGTAAATAACTGTGCTGTAAAATGATGGCAGGGGAAAGACAGTCTATAAAACACAGAGGACAGAATGACCTCTATGGTAAAGAAGATACAGAATGGGTGAAAGTGCATGCTGCACTCTTACAATAAATCACAACCACTTAACCTTTAATTCCTAAAAATAAAACTTCTTCAGTGGTTCTTTGAATAGGTTCCTGTCACTCTGTAGGAAGTTTTGTTTCTTTGGAGGGTGAAAGTTCTTGGTGTTATTCTTAAGAACAAACTATTTCTGAGTTCTTTAAAGCACAAGATCTCTAAGAACTAGAGAATGACACGTTCTTTGTAAAACTTAAGATGGTTCTCTTATGGCATCCAACTGTAAAACACTGAATGGGCTTCTATATTTTTACTGGAACCTTTTATTTTGAAGAGTGTAGGGTGCAATACATTTTAGAGGGCACTATGAATATATCCCATTTTGGTTAGTTCAAACTGAAATCTTACCCCTTGTGAAAAAGAAAATCTTAAAATCTTACAAGTATGTTTACTTGAGATAATATAATATTAATGAAATAAAAGGCTTCTTAAGTGTAGATAAAGAGAGTACACTTTGATGACTTTCTTTAACTCTTGAGTATAATTTTAAAAATTGCGCTTTGTAATAATGTTAAAAGTTAAGTTTTACTTTAAAGTACATAATAAATCATGATGATTTAATAATCTTTTGTCATGCTTTAAAGACGTTCACTTATTTTGATGTGTTGATTAACATAAAGCACATGTAAAGTACTTGATAATCATTTTAACTTAAGTGTGTTATTCAATATTACCTTTAAAGTTCATCATTATTGTAATTACAATTGTATTCAAATACATGACATGCAAGTTTCAATAGAAATGGCATTAAAATATATTTTAGTTTCCCATAAATCCTTGTCATTCGGTAGTGCACTTTAATTATATTTCAAAGACAATAAAAGTAATGATGAAACTACATATAAAAGATATATTAGGTCCTACTTATGTGGCTTAGAAAAAGCACTCTAAAGCTCAGCTAACTGCAGTTAATATAAATGATTAAATTTAAGCTATATATTTTCATTTGGTAGCAATTAACATTCAGTTAAGTGTCTGAAAACATTACATTTCACAATTAAGTATATTCCTTTAAAGTATATTATTTCATGAAAATTTACTCTTTTTAAAATATGCTAAAGTGTACAACATTCCTGGAATGTCTTGTTCTCAGTAAACTACACTAAAATGTAGTTACCCCATTTTACTTTATGTTCTAAATGAAGGTTCTGGATGAGGAAATTCATCTAATATTGTCAAATATAATGCAAGAGCTGCATATTTCAGTAGCATAAAGTACCAGTTCTTGCAGCTCCACCTTTATTTTTATACATTTCATAACAAACTTCAGAGCTCAGAGTCTCAAGTTCAAGCCTCCTCTTTTGGACATCAAGCCAAATTTGTTTACCTTCATTATATTCAAGGATTACATGAGCAGATATGAACTTGTGAAACAATAAATGTACCTCCCAAAAGTGTATTTTTTTAAACATTTGTCCACTGAAATAGAAATAGAGATGCATCAAACAAGCCATTTTCCATTTATGTTGCCAAAAAATAAATAAATAAAAATAAACAAAGTTAATCACCCATGATGGTTTGGATGTAACATCACATCCTGAATGATTAAAGTGCACTTAAAGATCTATCCAACAAACAATACTGAGATTTTCCTCAAGAAACAACAGAGGTAGGTACAGTTCTTGACTTTTGTGACATGCATCTCCATGCATTTTTCCCCATCTCTCTGAGAAGATTGACTTGAGCGGTAACAATTAAGGCATAATTCATCCTGTTACTTTATCTGACTTGTCTGAAGCCCTCAACTCCTTGCACCTACCTTCCATCACCTTCACATTTCTGAAGACCATTAAAAGGATATCTGATAGAATTATAGTGTGAAATGGGGTAGGGTGAAGCCTGTGTAATGGGTTTTGCATATGTTTTCGCCTCTGGCGTGAGATATATTTGAAGTTCATTTTTAGTTCATTTGATAAAATAAATTGGCAAAACATCATCCCCGCCAACCTTTTACCCACCTGTATGCTATCCATAAAGAGAAAAAAAAAAATCTAGAATGGCCAAATCTTGCTAAAATAACTCAACCCCTACAGGAGTGCTTGAAGTCTCCCCTAAAAAACAAAGCAGAAGATTATATTTACAGTAAGGCAAACAAATTTAGTTTGATGTATTAGTCTCTCAACATTGTCTGTGAGGGATATTTTGTAGACAATGTTATCCTTTCCTTCAAATTGGAGGCATATTATGTGAACATATGGGTCTTTGGTGATAAGCTGTGAATGGCAAAAGCTGCTTCCTACTACCTCTGATGTTTACTTCTGTGGTCTTACCACATTTACTCAGTGCAGGGGGTGTATGGAAACTCGAAAGGCTTGATTCAATTAAACAGGAAACAGATGCACCGTCAGAACATGGAAGTTGGGAAACCAGCGGTGGAAACATGGAGGACGCGACGTGGAGAATAAGACCGAGAGGAAGTGGAAGTGTGACCGGGCCTGACGGGTTACATCCACTGAGGTGACGTCAAAGTTATCTTTAAAAAACAAAAAAACAAATGAAATTGTCATTACACGGTTCGTAGCGACACGGATGTAGACGGGGACAGTAAATTTTGCTCCTCCCCACGGGAGCGACCGGTCCGCTTGTGTTTGCTGGATTAATAACTTCATTTAAAGGCTCCAGGCGAGAGGAAAGTTAACAGTGACAGTGGCCCAGGTTTTGCACACCCTCAACGAGCCATGAAATTACTGCATGCCACCTGAAAACGGCTGCTGATGGAAAGGGAACGAACAAGTCCTTGGGGCCAGAAATCGGGGGCTGCCACACATGTTCGTTTACACACACACGCACTCTGTAGTGCTATCGCACATCATTGATGCGTAGGGAATAAAAGGGTCAGTTGTCACAATCTTGTCGCTGTGTGGATACTAAAAGCGCTGCATGCTCCAAATCATTATTAAATGTATTATTATTATTGGTAAAGAACTATTTTTCAGTTGTTTCTCCTATATATTTTTTTTCACCTGACATGAAGTTTCCAAAACTGTCTCCTCAAGAGTTTCACAGATCTCACAAATTTCTCACATTTCAATATGAACATTTCTCATCAGTTTTTATGACTGTCCAAGACCAAATTATCTGTGCTAATTTAAAGGTGCCCTAGAATTAAAAATTGAATTTACCTTGGCATAGTTAAATAACAAGAGTTCAGTACATGGAAATGACATACAGTGAGTCTCAAACACCATTGTTTCCTCCTTCTTGTGTAAATCTCATTTGTTTAAAAGACCTCCGAAGAACAGGCGAATCTCAACATAACACCGACTGTTACGTAACAGTCGGGATCATTAATATGTACGCCCCCAATATTTGCATATGCCAGCCCATGATCGAGGCATTACACAAGGGCAGCCAGTATTACCGTCTGGATCTGTGCACAGCTGAATCATCAGACTAGGTAAGCAAGCAAGGACAATAGCGAAAAATGGCAGATGGAGCAATAATAATTGTCATGATCCATGATATCATGATATTTTTAGTGATATTTGTAAACTGTCTTTCTAAATGTTTCGTTAGCATGTTGCTAATGTACTGTTAAATGTGGTTAAAGTTACCATCGTTTCTTACTGTATTCACGGAGACAAGAGCCGTTGTTATTTTCATTATTAAACACTTGCAGTCTGTATGATTCATAAACACAACTTCATTCTTTATAAATCTCTCCAACAGTGTAGCATTAGCCGTTAGCCACGGAGCACTATCAAACTCATTCAGAATCAAATATAAACATCCAAATAAATACTTTACTCACATAATCCGATGTATGCATGCAGCATGCATGACAAACTCTTTGTAAAGATCCATTTTGAGGGTTATATTAGCTGTGTGAACTTTGTTTATGCAGTGATAGAGTCGAGAGCTCGGGAGGGGGTGGAGAGCACGAGCAATTAAAGGGGCAGCAGCCTGAATCGGCGCATTTCTAATTATGCCCCAAAATAGGCAGTTAAAAAAATCAATTAAAAAAAATCTATGGGTATTTTGAGCTGAAACTTCACAGACACATTCAGGGGACACCTTAGACTTATATTACATCTTGTAAAAAAACGTTCGATGGCACCTTTAAGTGTTTTGCAGAAGAGGTTCTCAAATCTCCACTTTCCTGCAAAGTTTAGCTCCAATAATCAAAAACACCTGAACAAGCTGTACTGGAAAGTTATAGACAGGTGAGTTTGATCAAGGTTGGAGCTGAACTCTGCAGGAAAGTGGACCAGAATTGAGGACCCCTGTTTTATAGCATATACACAGTTCAAAAGTTTGGGGTGGCAAGATTTCTTTACGTTTTTGAAAGACATCTCTTATGCTCACCGAGGCTGCATTTATTTGATCAAAAATACAGTAAAAACAGTAAAATATTAATATAGTAATATTTTGAAATATTATTACAATTAAAAATAACTGTTTTGTATTTGAATATATTTTAAAATGCAATTTATTCCTGTGAAGGCAAAGCTGAATTTTCAGCATATTTACTTCAGTCTTCAGTGTCACATGATCCTTAAAAAATCATTCTAATATGCTGATTTGCTGTGCCATAAACATTTTGTATTATTATCAATGTTGAAACGATACTCTACTATACTCTCTGTATGTCAACAATTGATTCATTTGTAGCACAAAGGGGGAAATATTAATAATTATTCACAACTTGTTATGATTAATTATGAATATTTGAATCAGTTAATCAGATTAACTTGATGTACCTACATTGACATTACAATCAATTAATCAGTTCATCCTGTGAACACTCAGTATTGATTATTAATTCATTCTAAGAAGAGGGCATTTTTCATGGCCACAGAAAAATAATTATTTTTTTAGCATTTACAGCACTTAGAGCGTGTAACAAGATCGAGAACATTTAAATGACAATTTATCTGCAGGCAAGGAGTCAGAACCAAACATGTACTGTGCACAAGTTTTTTTTAGCTAAATCACGAACACAACTACTCTAACAGACACATACAAACACAATCACACGTACATAGGTAAAATGAAGAGTGATAGAATGAAACCGAACTTGGGAACAGAAAATGAAGCTATAGGATCCATGAGTTTCTCACTACAAAGCTCCTTTGTTAATAAAGGGGTTCACAACTTTACTTAACTAGCAGCATTTATTTAGTATATCGTACAATACTTGCACTGTTTGAAGAGCATCCGAATATACTGTTGCAGTAGAAAGTCCTGAGAGTTTGGTCCAATGGTGCTGAAGTTGCAATCGATTTCTTCCGCATTGGATGAAGAAATGATGGTAAACTTGCGGAGTGGGTTTGTTTCTGTCATGGTCGAAGATTTTCATTAAATATAACAAATCATTTGTGGGTGTCTGACTGGTCCAGATGCTACACATTTATGCCTGTTTTTATTTCTCTTCATCTCAAACAAAGCTTGATGCTTAAAGATAAAAATTTAGATCAAATTGAGACATCTGGTAGTCCCTTGTCTCTCAGACTTCCATCCTGAGAAAAAGACCCCAGCCATCTCACATGTCTCCTCTAAAATGTCAGAAGAGAACTCAGTCATTTCTCATCAAATTCTTCCAAGACTGATGTATATGTGGTACGGAAGAACAGTATATACAGCTCTGTAGTCTATTTTAGAAAAAGGTAATATATATAGATGATGAGCATAATGATATCTGTAATAAGTATCAATAAAATGTTCCTTTGTGTTGCATACATATCTATGCACTTCCTGTAATATATACACATTTTAAAAGCAGCATAATGCAATGTATATCATATTTGACTGAAACGCTCAGACTAAATGAGATTTTACTGACCACAGAGGTAATGAAGCATCAGGCTTGTCATTATTGAGACATCACCTTAACATCCTTTTGATAATTGTTATATTTCACTAGCTGTTAATGAGAATTAATTAATTGTGTAAATGCTACTCCAAAAAGCATTATTAACACCCTCTCTTCGGGTCAAATCCAGAGGGGTTTCTGTGTGCCTGTAAATGAGAGCTTAATTAATTTAGGCCCTGCCTTAAGAATTGATATGAATTGTTAACACTGTATGTGGCCTCATTAATATGTGTCCCTATGGGCTTGGACTGCTAATCATCACACATACTAACAACCTGACGGAGTCTCTGTGTGTGGCTGCCCCTCGCACAGGCACGCTGACATTAGGTAATTAATCATTAAGAGAACAACACCTCTACTTAATAACACTCGCACAGAGCAAATTCAACCCCTGTCACGCCAGCTCTGGTTATGAGATCACTAAAATATATTTTTACAAGTCATTAAGTAGGAAGTCTAATTAATTATCAATTTTTAACTGTGGTTTTGTGTGCTTTTAAGGTTTACATAATCAGTATAACATTATTAGTATATTCATCTTTACAATACCAAAATAACAAAAATACATCTACTATAAATCCAAAAGACCTATATATAAACAGTATGTAAGCAATAAAACAAAAAGGCCTAATATATTGTGAATACTGTTAAACTACATAAATCAACACAATAATAAATATTAAAGGGTTAGTTCACCCAAAAATGGAAATTCTGTCATTAATTACTCACCCTCATGTCGTTCCAAACCCGTTAGACCATCTTCGGAACACAATTTAAGATATTTTTGATTAAATGAATTCAGGTGAACTAACCCTTTAAGGACACACATTTCTTTTAGAAAATCCACAAAGTGCCAATTTTGCACAAACAAGTAAACCCCCTGACATGTAAATAAAGATAGCTGGACTTTATGGACTTTATGCAGTGATGTACTGCTATAACTGCATTGACCAATCAGCATTCAAAACAGGAACTTTCTGTTTTATAATTAAAATTGAACAAAGTAAGTCTTGTCTCAAGTGATCCCAATATTGGATCTGAATTCCACCAAATCCAAGAAGATATTTTCACAATATCATCAATCAGTGCTTCCCCTTACCCATTGTCACATATTTACTCATTTGTTCTTTTAGTTTCATTTTCATGGACTTAGTTTGCTTTTCATTATTTCCCGTTGTGTTTGTTCACTTTTCCCACTCTAATCAGTTACCTTGGCATTTCGTTTGATCATCACACCTGTTAGTTTTTTAGTTCATTATCATTGTATACTTAAGTTCCTGTGTTTCCTCAGTTCATTGTCGGCTATTGTTTGTGTATTGAGCACGCTGTTATAGTATGCTGTGTTGGATTACCCTGTGTTTATTCCTTTATTGAATACCTTTGGATTGGAACTTTTGACTCATCTTAGTCTTTGGACCCTTGAAAATGTGACACCCATACAGGTCTATGTTTTTAATTGATAACATAATAACAATAGATTATGAAAATAAGATTGAATAATTCTGCTCAGTTGGCCTGTAGGTTATGATGAATATTGAAGATGTTGGAAATGCATATGTGATTTATGAATTATTAAATAAAAGCTACTAAAAATATTTAAAACGCCCAAATAAGGTCATTTTAATTTGATGTTAGATTTAAGTAGAAAAAAAAAAAAACTGATCAATGTTCAGCATAGGACACCTTAAAATTTAAAATCCAAAACACTTATACATTTAGATAAAACTGGCTTCCCAGTGGGCTTAGACTGTAAAGACTACCTAATCTCACTCCACTGGCTCCCATTTGGGCCAGAATCAATTTTAAGGTTTTGATGCTGGCTTTCAGGACTGCCACTGGAACATCACCTCCCTACCTCAATTCGCTCCCACAAGTGTACACTCCCTCTCACCAGCTAAGGTCACTAAATGAGTGATGCCTTGTATTTTCTTCACAACAAGGCAAAAAGTCACTCTCCAAAACCTTCACTCTCTCTGTTCCTCTCTGGTGGAATGAGCTGCCAACCTCCACCCAAACTGCTGAGAACATCACATCTTTCAAGAAGCAGCTCAAGACACACCTCTTTCGCATGCACTTAACCACCAAACACCCTTTAAGCACTTTTTCATCAAAAATAAAACACGATGCTTCCAGTCATCAAGACAACATTTGACTCCAGTCTGTCACTTAGATTGAATAATTCTGCTCATTTGGCCTGTAGGTTATGAGGAATATTGAAGTTCTTGGAAATGTATAATAATTCATTAATTATTAAATAGCACTACAGGTATGTGTGCTGGAGCAGGGCTGGAACTAAACTCTATAGGACTGTGACCCTGATTTAGATTAATTAATTAAATAATTCTATGAAATATGTGTACTTTTTTTTTTTTTTTTAAATGAGAAAAGATATTACAGAGTGCCTTTTAAAGAAAGTAAATAAGGTCCATTTTAATTTCATGTTGTTTTTAAGTAGGGAAAAAATGTTCAGCAGAGGACACCTTAAAAATCTGAAAACAATATCAAACAAAACTGTTTTCCCAGTGGGCTTAGATTATAAAGTCGTCCATCAAAAATAAAATACATTGATGCTTTCAGTTGTTCAAAACAGCAGCTCTTATACATTGTTTCCTGACTTCCTCCATTCCGTCATTGACATTTTCATCTTAGATGAACTTTGGCCCATTATCATTTGCAGTGAGACAGGTGCAGGCTTAATGAATGCTCCCAGTGTTTAATTAGCTCCCTGTGGGACAGCAGACAGGATTATCAAATGAACAACTCCATAATTACTATCCATCACATGCTCACTTCCGCTCTCTGAGAACATTCTCTTCTGGCGCTGTCACCGCTGTAGCATCTCGTGCATCAGAGCAGAGATGGGGGCAAAGAGAGTCATCACATGGGGTGAGGGGAGTTCAGAGGCCTGGACAGAAATGCCCTGCTTCCTCATATAATGCCCAGCACCTGATCATTAGAGGTTTGATAATGGCATGCCACCATTATGGTTCGAATATGCAGAAGCCGACGCGTCAATTAGCTGCTGAGAGCTTTGAACTGAAGGCAGAGCATCAGTGTAGTGCTGGTAATTAACTTAAACAGTAATTAGGCTTCTGTCAGAGATTGTCGTGTCATAACAAAAGATAAAGACAGCTGTTAGCGTATGAGAAGACAATAGCTCTCAGAGTGTCATCTCCATATACGAGGATCTCTTATAGAGTTATGAAACATCCATCATTGTGCTGCTTCATGGTCTGTATCGTACAATGAATGTCTTTATTTTCCATTTGTTTTTTACTGAAGCTTTAAATCTGATACTTATTTAATCAGCCTCAAAGAGTAGTCTTTTAGACATCAATGGTCCAATGGTCATTGTATTAAAAAACAAAATAACTCATTATTTTTACTATTATTTATTATTATTTTTATTATTATTTATTTATTAATTGTTAACACCATTTTAACTATTTTCATTATTTATTTTAAAGAAAGAAAGATTGCACAAGCACACTTTTTTTCACATAAACAAGTTTTTAAAATATAAACCAATAGATATTCTGTAAAAAAAAAAAAAAAGAAAAAGAAAACTCAAACTATGGTGACATATTGTGGTTGTCAGATGTTAGCGGATGACGTTGATAGTTAATGTGATGAAACTCCCATTGTGAAAAAGGAGTACACTTTAGCTGTTTTTGGACACTTAATTGCATGTTATTTACAATTAAATGAAAAGTTATTATAATTGTGTCCTCATTGGTGCTATAAAGGGCCTACTCCCGCCCATTTCTAGTGTTTTGCTCATGTCTACTGGATGGCATCTCTGACGTGTGCATCTCTCTTTCAGGGCTTGGGCCCTAACATAAATTAATGCACTGTGAACTAACATGAACAATGAACAATTATATTTTACTACCATTAACAAAGATCAATAAATGCTTAAAAATATATTGCGCATTGTTATTCTTAGCTAATGCATTTACTAATGTTAACAAATGAGACCTTATTGTAAAATGTTACCAGTGTTACCAAACTTTTTAGTTACTTATGCCATTATACAAATTCTTTATTTGCTGTCAGACCAATTTATTTATTGTGCAAACAAGTTTAATAATGTGATTACCCAGATAAAGTGAGTATCAGACTGGTCATTTGATTGTGACATGTTGCCACCCATGAGGCAACCTGCTCCATGTAAAATAAATCAGCTAATATGGCTGGTGTCTGCATCAGATGTGTGGGCATTCATAATTTTAAACTTAAAGGTGCCCTAGAACCAGTTTTTACAAGATGTAATATAAGTCTAAGGTGTCCCCTGAATGTGTCTGTGAAATTTCAGCTCAAAATACCCCATAGATTTTTTTTAATTAATTTTTTTAACTGCCTATTTTGTGGCATCATTAACTATGCACCGATTCAGGCTGCGGCCCCTTTAAATCGTGCACTCCCTGCCCCCCGAGTTCTCGGCTATAATACAGTGCATTTACAAAGTTCACACAGCTAATATAACCCTCAAATGGATCTTTACAAGATGTTTGTCATGCATGCGTCGGATCATGTGAGTATAGTATTTATTTGGATGTTTACATTTGATTCTGAATGAGTTTGATAGTGCTCCGTGGCTAAAGCTAACATTACACACTGTTGGAGAGATTTATAAAGAATGAAGTTGTGTTTATGAATTATACAGATATGCTAACGAAACATTTAGAAAGACAATTTACAAATATCACTAAAAATATCATGATATCATGGATCATGTCAGTTATTATCGCTCCATCTGCCATTTTTCGCTGTTGTCCTTGTTTGCTTACCCAGTCTGATTATTCAGCTGTGCACAGATCCAGACGTTAATACTGCCTGCCCTTGTGTAATGCCTTGAACATGAGCTGGCATATGCAAATATTGGGGGCGTACATATTAATGATCCCGACTGTTACATAACAGTCGGTGATGTGTTGAGATTCGCCTGTTTTTTGAAGGTCTTTTAAACAAATGAGATTTACACAAGAAGGAGGAAACAATGGGGTTTGAGACTCACTGTATGTCATTTCCATGTACTGAACTCTTGTTATTCAACTATGCCAAGGTACATTCAATTTTTGATTCTAGGGCACCTTTAATTTTTAAAAGTAGGGTAAGATGGAAAATACACACCCTTGGGAACATCCATCCATTTTTCAAACCGCGTTGTTCTATGTACGGTTGCTGGGATGTTGGAGCATGTCTCGGACCCAACTACACTGGATGGATTTGTCAGTACATCAGAGGGTTTCAGAGCAGTTTACAATTAATCCTAAACTGTAACATATTTAGAGCTGAGTTGATAACATATGATAATTTACAATAGTGCAAGACTGAAAATCATAAAAGGGCACACAAGAAAGGAAAGCAATTTTAATTTTAAGTATGGCTTCATTGTCTTCATCTAAAAAAAAAATGCAATGACAGCAATACAATGAGACAAGGAATTTTTAAGAGGCCACAAATAACATTGAATTTGTCTCCTTAATTTTAACACACACCGCTCCTCAGTTCAGTTTATTCATTGGTTTTGTAATTAAAATGCCTCAAGGCATTAGAAACCGCATGGCTCGTTGTGATTTTGCCCTTTTTCAGTATGGCTGTGTCTTGTAGGAGATAAAAGCTGAAAGGGAAAATATGGGAGTAGCTAATCTTCAAATCCGTGGCATGCGGTGAGGTGACTGTGATAGAGGGAAGGGCTGCCGTTGATCGGTGCGCTGATGAAATGGAGGGGAAGCAGATGGGGGAATCTCACAGTGTGAGGTGAAGAGAGGCCGTTCTTTCAAATCAGTAGCAAAGAGAAAGATGAGGAGGCACAGAAAAACATTCCAAACACTTCATCAGCAGCAGCCAACATCCCAGCCCAATCTCTGCAGCTCATGGACAGCATCTGTGACATGATGTTTTACAAAACAAGACAATTTACAGTAATGTACCTGGTATCGAAGTCTGATGGCACAGCATCAAAATAAATGTTAAAATTCAAGTTGTTTTAAAAGCTGATCTGTAAGGCTTGAATATTATATGTATTAGCATGAAAGTAGAACAGTAATAAAACAGAACTTAAAACAGTGTCCCCACCTTAAAAGGACAATTTATTGAATTTTACAACTTAAACTACACACAAGGTTGTATGGAAGACAGTACCTGCTTTAATAAAAGCTTCACAGTTATTCCCATTTGCTACTTTGCAATCCTCATGAATGTCTTCTCACATAGATGTCCATTGTGCATTACAGTAAGTGCATTACTATAAATGCATTTTTCCCCACAGGGTTAAAATTATTTTCTGAGGGATCAACAGCATAATAGAGATGCTGTCTAAACATTTAAATTATTCAGACATTTTTGATATTTTTGATATATTTTTACTAGTGGGGCAGGACACTATAGTTCATTTATGTAAAAGAGGATAGCAAAATAAAGTAAACTGTAACATATTATACCCAAAAATTCTTCATACAGTAGACTACCAGTAAAATTGATAAAAATGTGTAACCAAAAATTATTCAGACACTTTGACCTGACCATGTTTTGCTTACGTGTTATCTAAGATTATTTTTTTTTCTGACACAGTTTAACTCTGAGATCTTGTCATATTTTATTACCATTTTTTTTAACTATAGTGAATAAACTGTATTAATGAATGAAATGTTCAAGGTGTCTGAATAAATTTTGGTTTGACTGTATATCTTAATGTGTTTAAACCAGAATATTTGATTGAATATTGGCCTTTTTGGTTTGTTAGAAACTAAATTAAATTTCTTTCTAGGCAGAACATATTACATTTAATTAGCCCCTATTAAACCTCCTGAAAACCAGGATTTGAGTGGTTCTCGTCTGTGTAAATCTTCCATGATGCTAGAGTTTTGGGGGTAGTGGTCAGGGTCTTGTTATGTGGATTAGTTTGTAGTAATTGCTAACACTATGTGTTGCTAAGGTATTCTGACATTGCACTTGAAATTGAATACAGTATGCCAAGAGTAGTGCATCTGAATACATAGTACTCGAAAAACAGAAGGTGAAATGTCCCTGGATGACCTACTACTTCCGCCGAGATTCTGAAGTGCGCATTCGATGGACACTTTACTATCTTTACCATTAGGCCACGGGAGAGTTTATGAATGGCAGAGAAGTGACACAACTGATGCTGTTAAGTCAAGTGACAGTAACAACTGGTGGATGTATTACTATTACTTAGATGTATTACCGAATTTCATTCATACTACCCATATTCATACTATATAGAACATACTTTTTTAAGTAAGTTCAAATGTATTACCTACTTAGACAGTATGTGATTTTGGATGCAGCGTGAGTGGTTTATGGAATGTTGCTATGTGGTTGCTAGGATGTTGCTAGGTTATTTACATCAACAGCAATACCATTTTGAAATGTTTAACAATGTTCAAATGTTCAACAATTTTCAAATGTTCAACAATGTTAAAAAATGTTCACTCTTTTTTTAAAATGTAAGTGAATTGAGATGATTTCCCAGTTCCTGGAATAAACAGCTTTTGTGTGGTAACAGTTCATCATATAATAAATTTAATTAGCTTTTGGATTAGATAGTCCGGTCTGGGATGCAGTATAGCTCTGACATCACTTGGCGCAAAGTCTAAGCAGGAAGAGGCTACTGACAGGGCCTGCAAGTTTCCTACTCTCTTTAGCAAAGTCAATGCTAGTAACAGAGCCTCTTTAAAGGTGATGATACACAGGGCAACTTTTTGAGCAATGTTGCCGAGCAATGTTGCTTGGGCACTTTCCCACTGAGAATGAGCAACAAATTTATATCTGGATACGTTAGATCGGTCGTGGGATCACGTGACCGGTTCGGAGATTTCAGAAAAAATTCAGACAAGATGGCGGCCTCTCAGCGGCAGTGGAGCGGAGAAAAGGAGTGTGAACTTATATCTTTTTACGCTAGAAAGTTGTCATGCGTCAACCCAAAACAGGGAATTTACCTTATATATTGCTTAAAATACCAACAACTGTCCAATGTAACGCGTGTAAGCTGTAATTAAGCCATTGAATGTTTTCAGTTAAATACTAAAAAGACGGATTCTGTTTAACATCTGTAGTAGGCTGTAGGGCGTATGGCAAATGAAGGTAGCTTTTGATGCAATCGACCCGGCTTTGAATCCGCCTTTTGCTGAACTCGCTTTATTCCCTTTTCCTATCACAAATCAGATGGGAAAGGCATTTATTTTTAATCAAAATTAAGAAAATCTTTAAAAAGTTGAAATAAAGTGCCTAACAAGTGTTTATAATAAAGTATTTATTGGGTTGGCAATAGATTTGCTCATCAGGAGAGCAAATCTATTAGATTTGTCTCATCAGGTTGCCCGTTGACGGCAACATTGCCCAGCAACATTGCTCAAAAAGTTGCCCTGTGTATCATCACCTAAGAATCAGCATTTTTTTCAGAGATTTCAAAGGCTCGAATGGGGCTTCAGCTAAGGATCCCAAGAGCCAGGTCCAACTAAGGCCTCAGCCATCTGGCACCCCGGAAGAACCAAGACATGAAAGGATGTCTCTCAAAAAAAGCTCCATCTAAAGATATGAGGCTAGTTGAAATGGCGGCCACATTTTAGGGCATATGGTTTCCTGGTGGAAGGGGCTCTAAAACTCAAAATTGTCTCAACAATCTCGGTTGAGAGACCAGAATCTATGAGCTGGTACCTCTCAGAGGCCAGACCGAAAATCTCCAGATCTCCGGCTTGGGGTGGTAGATCATCCCCTGCACTTGAGACAGAAGATCTCTCTGAACCAGGATCTCACATGGATTGCTGTCTAGGAGAGATACCAGGTCCGAGAACCATACCAGGACTGGCCAGAACGGAGCCACTTGGAGAAGGTGGACTCGGTCCTGGCAAACCCTTGCTAGAACCCCTGGGATCAAAGCTATCGGAGGAAAGGCATACAGTCACAGCCTCGGCCATGTCTGTACCATGGCATACAGCCCCAGAAGAGCAAGAGGTGTGACAATGAACCAGAGCGGACAGTGAGTTATCTCCTCCGAGGTGAACAGGTCCACTTCCAGTCTGCTGTACCTCTGCTATATGGACTCCTCCACTTGAGAATGGAGTCGCCATTCCCCAGGCCTCAGTCCCTGCCTCGACAGGATATCTGCCCCCAAGTTTGCATGCCCCGGAATGTAAACTGCCTTCAGAGACAAGAAGTTTTCCTCTGCCCATAGTAGGATCTGCTGCTCCTGGAGATGCAACCACAGCCTGCCCTGGTGATTTATGTAAGAGATTACTAATGTGTTGTCTGTGCACACATGATAACCCCTCAGGTATGGGAGGAAAAGTTTCGATGTTGATTCTGTCGAAAGTGTGTGGGGATAAGTCTAGGCTTAATGGAAGAACTCGAAATTGGTATGCCTCGCCCCAAAAACGAACCTGAGAAACTTCCTGTGTTCTGGCAGAAGCTATCGTCTATAGATCTATCGTCACAAACAAATCCTCTAATTGGATTTGTGACATGATTAGTTTGAGGGTCAGCATCTTGAACCTGTATGTCCAAAGAGTATGGTTCAGGCCCCATAATATAAAACCCGTAATATAACGCAGGCAAGGCATCACACATCTCCTGAACTTTGAGCCTGACATTGCAATCTAACTCCTGAAGACAGAAAATTCACACATTCAGTTCAGCAAACACATGCTCAAACATGCAGCTTCTTAAGACAAAGAAGCTGACGACTCGTTGGTCTGGCGTCTATTTATGGTTTCAGTGATGTACTATACTATGTCATCCTGATCAGCCAATCACAGCGTTCTCATAGTGTCAACGCCATGACGCAGCATCAAGTTCCACTTGAAAGGAAACTGTTTTCTGTGAATGTACGAGACTTCAAATTCATTAGCCGCTATTGGTAAATAACTAGAAAAATGTTATTAACTGTGCTTATAATTATAATAAAATAATGATAACAAATACCAGTTTTCAACATCAAGCAGCATTATGGAATGTTTTTGTACAGCTAAAATAACTGTAAAGCGGATGGCACTGGATGCCTCTCGCGTTAAGTTAATGTCCACGCCTGCTCTTATGTTAAAAAATAAGGTAAGCAATGACCTTTCTGTTGGTCAATGCAGCAAACCTGCATGACCAGCTTGAACCCATCGCAAAAATGTCCTCACTTGAAATTCCCAATCGCGTGGATTTCTACTGAAATGCCTGGATTTTGCCCGTGAAAATTATATTAATGTGACTGCAGCTTAGGTCTAAAGTACTAACAGACCTCAACAAGCCTTGTGATTTAAGGTATCATTCATATATGTAACACAAACATTGAGGACAGTTTACACATCAAAGTTTAATACTTTAAATGTTAGCAATAGCATTAGTGATGCTTGCTTTAGCCAACCCAATTAAAAAGGGGAACTCTTTAACATGCAAACTCCTTGATGCTGATGAAGTCTTGGCTAAAGATTGACATCAGACTAAGCAAAGGTTCATTAATAGCAGGCGTGTGATGCGTTTCCTCCTTATCAAGTTAAGCCCGGCAAGAGGACTGATAAGAGACTAATGCAAATTCACTGATAAGAACTGAGTGCAAATATTTATGATGTACCTTCAGAATGAGGCATACGTGAGCCTAAAACAAGAGCTTCCTTTGTGTGGTCTTGAGAGGTGAGCAGAAAAGAAGTTTAGTGGACGCTCTATTCCTGCAACCACTTTGTGTTGTGTGTGCGTGCTTTCTGTGTGCTAAGCTGTTCATTTAGAGAGGGTAATTAGTTAGTGTAATTACAGTGATGTCATTGGCTTAATTGTTTTTGAAAGTGACTGTATGCCTGTAAGAAAAGATTGCTGGACCCTTTACAGGATTTGAGTTGGAAAATGTTCACTTCAACAGCAAAGTCGTGTTTTTGTTGGATCGACTAAACAACCTTTCTCTGAAGAAAGATGTGTGTGAGAGAATCAGCTAATTTAGACTAATTAGCAAGCGTAATGTGTGCTCTTGGATTAACAACATGAAATAAACTAAGGTTTGAATGAATTACTGGTGGGTCGAATGTAAATACAATGAGTTAAAAGCGCTTTGCGCAAAGTCTGGCAAGGTAAGAGCGAGTCAGTGGCTCACTGCTCTAGCACACAGCGGCGTTACAACAGACAACATAACATCATTTAACCTTTACAACGCTCATATTGATTTGTTTTGTGTTTATCAAGACTGCGATCAGAGCTCGCAGCTGGCTCTGATGGTGGGTGATTGGGTTAATTGAACGGTTGTGAGAAGACAAAGAGATCCACCGTGTTAGCCTAGCCTCTGGGAGTATACAAAAAACTTAGCAGTAGCAGTTAGCGAAGTAAGTACGGGCATTGTTGTAAAGCATGATTGTTTGAGGGCTTATCGCACCTTGTTTCCGTACAATTTAACCAAAGAGGGGACTGTTATTTACAATATGCACAATATAGCAAAGGTGGTTCAAACAAAACCCTACAGCTGTTTTTCCCTCTCTAGGGAACTTCCTCCAGGAGATCTCGGGACAAAATTGGGCACGTTTTAATTAAATCCCTTTTGCAAATAACTACTGACCATTATAAATCATTTGGTATCACATAAAACTATTTTACTCTTCTCTCTGTGGTGAGCAGAGTGAAAGGCCTTTTCAGGTCTAGATAAGTGTTAATAAATTACCCATGTTTCCCCATTAATGGCTGTCAGCCTGCCTTGGAGAGATATCATTGTGTGTCATGAATATTTTGATGTTGTGATTAGATCAAAAACGCGGTGAATTCCTAAACAGCTCGACGCAGCACCGCTGATCAGAAATGGCTATTTCACCCAAACAGATTATAGTGCTTGCATATCTGCAGATAGGGAATAATTAGAATGACACCGGGCCTGTATTCCGCTGTAATAGCCGTGCAACTTTAGCCTATCCCTGTGATCTGGAGACTGCAGGAAAACGCACGTGTTTCTGAGATTCAATGTACCTTGGCAGCTGAGATAATGACTATTCTGATGCATAAGCAATTTGTATTTACTGGAGGAGGGGAAAGAAAAATAAAATAGGGAGAGAAGAAGAAAAAAAAACCCAATTCTCATCCCTGTGAGAAATTGATTAGATACTTGCAGCCATTTGTGTATGGTAGTTTCATTGCCTGTCCTCATTATTTGTGGAAGATTATCATCGCGCTGCATGCGCACACACTACTTAATGTTTTAATTGACAGGCACAACAAAGGAAGAAGAGAGCTGGATCTCTGAACAGCACTGCAAGACTATTTTTGTGCATTTATTCTGAAATATCACATTTGCACCATACTATGCTTGCTATTTCAGGTTTACAAATGGAGAAAAGTAACGTAAGATCTTTTCTGAATCCCACTGGTTTCCTCTAGCGTTAGAATAAAATGGCGATCAAACTGAGACTTTTGATGAAGTGTCATGGGCTTTTTTTACAAAGAAAAATACCAAATAATTTCACGTGTTTCGAAAGAGATCTCAAAAGTGTCTCATACTGTGAAACTTAGAACTTTAAATGAAATATTCAAATTTAAAAAGTTTGTATATGTGTTTTGAGTATCATATTTTATTAAAGGTGTAACCGAATGATACGGATGTCACGGTTCGGTTCATGCAGGCACACGATGAATACAGTTGGTCACATGCGATCCACACTCCAATCCAGAAGAGGGCGCATTCGGTAATGCAATGCTGTTTTCTACCAGTAAAAATCACAGAAGAAGCGATGATCAATCAGTATTTTTACATGTAATAGCCTTGTCCAAATACCCACACTTGCGGTCTTTGCACATGACCACTTGTCTACTTACATGACGTAGTATTTGGCTCAAGTGTTCAAGTGGGCATGAAGACCGTAAATGTGTGTAGAACTTTTGATTGCCCGATGGGACACACTTATATTCTTGCAAAAAAATGCAAGCATTTACAGCTTTTTTGTTTTAATTATTATTTTCAATACTCTACATTTTAAAATACACTATGGTCGCTATGTAACTAACAGAAGACACTATTTTAAAATTGTGGTGCTTCTTTTAGTGATTAAAAGCAGTTGCAATTGTTGTACAAAATACACATAGCCCACTCATCTTTGCATCAATAAAATACGCAACACTTTGCACTGGGCACTGCACTGGGCTTTTTTAAGACAGTCTTGTGCACTTACTTCCTGTCGCGTGCACGAGCTCTCAAGTGGCCAAGACCGCAAGTGCGGGTATTTGGACAAGGCAAATCTCTCAACCAGCTGCTGCACTGTAAAAAAGAAAAAGTTAGTTCAACTCAAATTTTCAAGGCAACCGACTGCACAGAATTTTTGAGTTGAAGATATCAACTTAATTTTTTAAGTTTTGAAGAACTCAATTATTAAGTTGCGTCAGCTAGTTTTTCAGTTCACATTTGTAGGCTGCATACGTCATCAAATAACTTACTATTTTGGTTTATGTCTTCTGTTTCATTGGTGGCACTGTGGAAAGATATCATCTCTGTGTGTCTAAATGAAGCTTTTTTTTTTTCCTAACAGCTTGAGAATAATATCCCACGTAGCATTACATTTACCTCAGGCATTTAGTGTCTACAACATGTTGGTTCTCTAGAGGAATTAACTGTATAGGGGAGCATTTCGTATATGCACAATTTCTTGATTAATATATGTTTAAATAAATTTGTCATGAAAGCATGTTATGACAGCCGTTGTGTAAATGATTTTATTCCAAAATTGAATTGGAGGTGAAAATGAACTTTATAATTATAATACAAAACCTGCCTTACAGTATGTAATTTACAAGGGTTTTTTTTTTATATATTTGAGTAATTATAATATCTAAAAATAAATAGCAACAGAATTTAATAATTTGGGCTCTGTTGTTAATTTTTAACATTTAATATTATAGTAATGTGCAAGTAAGGGCTCCCTATATAATTTACAGCATTAGCTATGAATTGAACTATAAATTATAATTTAATTTATTTATACACAGAGGCACATTTGTTAAAAAAAACCACAGTACTTTAAAACCGAGGTACATACCAAACCGACATGTTTGTGTGCCGTTACACCCCTATATTTTATACATCAGGATTTTATGGTTCAGCAATGCATGAGAGAATATGTAGCTCATACTCGAGGAGCAAAAAAAAAAAAGACCCAAACTGAGGAAAAATATGCAATTTTCTGCAGTTAGAGATATTTATATGGTCACAAAACAAGATTAAATTCTGATAGCTTGTAATGTTAATCAATAAGATCTTTATAACAATATAGCAGACCACTTGCATAAAAAGCAAACAGTATATCAGTTGTCAGTTGTCACTATATCTCCCAAAACATATAATGCAAAACTAATGATGATTGAGTACATTCCTCAAAAGCCTCATGTATCATACTTGATACTCACATTTTAACATGATTTTTCTAAAAAATTTTATAATCAAGTAAATCTAAGATGATTCAGTTCAGTAAGTGTTTTTGAAATATCACTAACAATATAAAAGTTATTCATACATTTATGTCATAAAAATCAATAAAGATTTCAGAGCAAAATCAAACATGTATCACAACCTTGGGGGACATTTTTACAATTATACTAAAAGCCATTATACTTGCTTAAAAAGTACAACTATCAATCAGACAACAGAAGGCATGTAGACTGTGTAGAACAGTTTTTTTTTCAGCAAAGTTTTAATCATGTTGATAATTTAGAGGCCTTAGAAATGTGTATGATACAGTAGGGTTAAGGGAAAAAGTTGGCATTCAAATGATAAAAAACAATCAAACAAAAGAAAAAAAATATAAATATGATCTCCAATAATTCTCCTGAGCTTTGAAAGAGCAACCTCGGAGCTATAACAATTTCCTCTGGATTTTTTCTTTGATATCTCAGTTGTTTCTCATAAACAGAAATGAGGTAACGCTAACTGATGTTCTGCTTAAATCTCTTGCTTCTCAGAGTATCCTCATGTCTATTTTGTTCTCCGAAGGAATTGTAGGAGAAACATCTGAGACAAAGTTTATGCTTAAAAACATCTGAGCAATAAACATTTCCTCTTGGTTAATGCGAACACAAAAACTTTAAATAGATTAAGAAGCGTCTTTTAAATGATTTAACTTTCTAAAGCAGCCTAACATATTTTTATTCGTTAATTTAGTTTGCCCATATGCCACACATATGCATTCACTTTAATCCATATGGTACTTCCATTATAAACAAATCTGGGAGTTATTCTGCATGATCTATGATGGGTTGATCCAGTCTGAGCAACAGAAGAACAACAGCAAACTTCTAATTGTGCATGTGTGGAAAGAAACCAGTAATCTGTGCAGATGGTTGTCAAAATTGAAGAATACTTCAAAAGAGACGCGTCAGTCGAGATTGGCACTACAGTACGAGACCACAATGCGGTGCCCCACTCGGTTTGTACGCTATTTGCCCGCAATCCCGCTGAAAATGAGAAAGGAGAAGTTGGGAAACATCTGGAAAAGCAAATCCCAAATGGCATCCTACGAGATTCTGCACTTGTCAGTCATCAGCCGTAATGGCGCTCTCTGGGTTGACAAGCTTTCATCAGGGAGGACGATGTTTATCGCTTCAGCAAACTGACGCGTGGCAGCTGTGTAGCTACTGACTGTTCACAGAATACTGGGCCATTTGAGCTAGTGACGCTAAGGTATTACTTTGCACAAATGAAGTTAATTTAAGGATATAGAGGAACATTTAAAGGGTTAGTTCACCCAAAAATGAAAATTCTGTCATTTATTACTTACCCTCAAGACCTTCGTTAATCTTCGGACCACAAATTAAGATATTTTAGTTGAAATCCGATGGCTCCGTGAGGCCTGCATAGGGAGCAATGACATTTCCTCTCTCAAGATCCATAAAGGTACTAAAAACATATTTAAATCATTTCATGTGAGTACAGTGGTTCAATATTAATATTAAAAAGTGACGGGAATATTTTTGGTTGGCCGATACTGCTTCAGGAAGCTTCGGAACGTTATGAATCAACGTATCGAATCATGATTCGGATCGCGCGTCATACAGCCAAACTGCTGAAATCACGTGACTTTGGCGCACCGAACCACTGATTCGACGCACCAAAAATATTCTTGTCGCTTTATTGACCTTATTTCTGACTAGCTTAACGCGTTTCAAATTATGGGTTGCACTTCCGGTTTGGGGAACTTCCAGTCAAAAAGACTGAAATGAATCATTTCAAATCATAAGGTTGCCCTACAAATAAAGCTTATCCGTCAGTTTGACTGAAAGAGCTGTCAATTTTTCTTTCATGTTTTATTTTCAGACATCATAAGAATAACGTACCCTTGGTATTTTATCGTAACATGTTATAACAATAATATCTGTGGTAAGAGCTCTTTTCAGTCCTGCTTTATATCCTCGTGATTATTTTCTTTGGTCCCTTTGCATACCGCTGTAATAGTATGAAAAAGGACAACATATACTGCACATATGTGGTCTGTTCTCAGATATAATTTCCGATATATCCCATTAATAATTCACTGGAATGCACGTAGAATCTCTCGTTTTCTCATCAAAGCCTCACGTCTCTTTCCAGGTTTGTTTTCACAGTTAAATACAATTTATTACCTGTAAAAATGATGGAAATCACTTTGAAATAGTATCACGCAATTCTGAAGAACATTTTTAAAGTACTGTTGAAAGTACCTTGTTGATGCTTTTACACTTTTAAATGTCCTTTCATGGTTGAAGGATGAGTAGAATAATGCCATCTCATTGTATCCTGTTTAAAAAAAAACATATTATTGCGTTCATAGAGTGAGTCTTTCACCGACTGTTTACAGCTTAACGGAAGTTACTCCCATAATTCGCGCAAAGCATCATGGGGCGTTGGAATAAGTTGGATAATATTAATGTTGAACCACTGTACTCACATGAACTGATTTAAATATGTTTTTAGTACCTTTATGGATCTTGAGAGAGGAAATGTCATTGCTCCCTATGCAGGCCTCACGGAGCCATCGGATTTCAACTAAAATATCTTAATTTGTGTTCCAAATATTAACGAAGGTCTTACGGGTGTGGAACAGCATGAGGGTAAATGACAATAAATGAATAAATGACAGTAAATGACAATAAATGACAGAATTTTAATTTTTGGGTGAACTAACCCTTTAATAGTGGTGTTTGCTGAGGCAAACATAACTCTTCAGTTTGGTGTGTCTATTACTGGGTCAACTGGGTCAACACTTGACCCAGTAATAGTAGCACTTACTTTTTATTTATCTTTCTTTTCTTCGATTTCTACTCTTTTTCCATCTATTTGTGTATTTATATATAAAAAAATGTCCTTGCTATGAACACTTTACTAATTAAACTGTGACTTGACACAGCACTTACATACTGTTGTACTCATGCTGATTTGATTGCTTCTACTATTCTCATTTGTAAGTCACTTTGGAGAAAAGCATCTGCTAAATGACTAAATGTAAATGTGTGTATAACATGTCTTGCACTGTCTGTGCTAGGAACATAGGCTAAATGACAGCCAATCTCAAATCATACAGCTTGATGAGACAAAGTGTGCTATTACTTTAAGAGATGAAACATACTGTTTGTCTGTACTTTTAAATTTAAAGGTTCCAAAAGGTGGTTTTTGCAGTGCCATTGAAGAAACATTTGGGCTTTGTGAAGAACCTTTCAGAACCTTTTTTTTGTGAAGTGTGAAGAACATTTAAAAGAGACCACCCTGAACACCTGTAGAATTGTGGAAGTATTTGTCCGTTGATCATTGTAGCCAATCACAGACATATCCTGATGAGCGCGTGAACACAAAAGCCAATCAGAGATATTTACGAATCCGCTCAACAGCGCTCAAAGCTTTATTTTTAAAATTTCAATACCAACTTGGTATCGCGGTCTGTACTTTTGACAACACTACTCTAATGACTGGTAGTTGATATGTAGTTGCAAAGTTACTTATAGTTAATAGAATGTCTAACTAAGGTGTAATAAAGTGTTACCTAGGTGTGGTTTCTGGGAAACAGTTATGACTAGCTTGTTAATTTCTCCAACTTTGCATCTTATTATGGTGGTTGAAGGATTAGTTCACTTTCAAATAAAAATTTCCTGATAATTTCCTGATAATTTACTCACCCCCACCCCCCCAAGACCCTTATTCCTCATCTGGGATTGCATAGAACGCTTTGAAGCTGCAATGAAACTGTAATTTTGACCTTCAACCGTTTGGGGTCCATTGAAGTCCACTATATGGAGAAAAATCCTGGAATGTTTTCATCAAAAACCTTAAAGGTGCCATCGAACGTTTTTTTACAAGATGTAATATAAGTCTAAGGTGTCCCCTGAATGTGTCTGTGAAGTTTCAGCTCAAAATACCTCATAGATTTTTTTTAAATTCATTTTTTTAACTGCCTATTTTGGGGCATCATTAATTATGAGCCGATTCATGCTGCGGCCCCTTTAAATCTGGCGCTCCCCCGCCCACGGAGCTCACACTTGCCTTTAACAGCATAAACAAAGTTCACACAGCTAATATAACCCTCAAAATGGATCTTTACAAAGTGTTTGTCATGCATGCTGCAAGCATACATCGGATTATGTGAGTATTGTATTTATTTGGATGTTTACATTTGATTCTGAACGAGTTTGATAGTGCTCCGTGGCTAACGGCTAATGCTACACTGTTGGAGTGATTTATAAAGAATGAAGATGTGTTTATGCATTATACAGACTGCAAGTGTTTAATAATGAAAATAATGGCAGCTCTTGTCTCCGTGAATACAGTAAGAAACGATGGTAACTTTAACCACATTTAACAGTACATTAGCAACATGCTAACGAAACATTTAGAAAGACAATTTACAAACACCACTAAAAATATCATGATATCAATGATCATGTCAGTTATTATTGGTCCATCTGCCATTTTTCGCTATTGTCCTTGCTTGCTTACCTAGTCTGATGATCCAGCTGTGCACATCCAGACGTTAATACTGGCTGCCCTTGTGTAATGCATTGAACATGGGCTGGCATATGCAAATATTGGGGGCGTACACCCCGACTGTCACGTAACAGTCGGTGTTATGTTGAGATTCGCCTGTTCTTCGGAGGTCTTTTAAACAAATGAGATTTATATAAGAAGGAGGAAACAATGGTGTTTGAGACTCACTGTATGTCATTTCCATGTACTGAACTCTTGTTACTCAACTATGCCAAGATAAATTCAATTTTTAATTCTAGGGCACCTTTAATTTCTTTTCGACTTAAGAAAGAAGGACATGGACATCTTGGATGACATGGGGGTGAGTAAATTATCAGGAAGTTTTAATTTGAAAGTGAACTAATCCTTTAAGCAACGAGTTATGCCATTGTATGGGAAACGCACCCCTGTTTAGTTGCATCGCAGAAAAATTAAGTGTTATTGCAAGTGTCATGTGCATAAGAGGAACGTTTCTCTGTCAAATATAGACTGTAATACATGATACTGATAATTCTCTGCAAGTATCTTGAGCACTAGATTTAGACAGTTCACATGAAGTTCAGGGTCACTTCCTGATGTTTAATGTATCTTTCTATTCTTCTAAGTCATTCATTCCCTTCCTCCTTCTCTATTTCTGCTTACCTTCTTATTGTATGGCAGGGTTACTATTTTTAACCTTCCTCTAAAGACCCTTCATCTGAGCACTGAGATATGACTGGGGTGACATTTTATGGAGTCAACAGTCTCTTATCGAGGGCTGTGTCTTAAGCTTTTCTCTCCAGGGTTTACTAGCACTGAGAGTGCGCTGAACTGCTCTGATAGCACTGCTGATCTTAACAGAGGAAGACACTGATATGTAGAGTTCTGAGCCCCTTACTGTCATCCAACTTCAGTTTACATGTGCTCATTTTGTAAAAAGAAAGGCTCGGAAATATCGAAGGATTATGGTGATTGCAACTGTACGGGAACATTAATTGTTACATTTTTGAACATTTTAGAAAATGTTTCAATTGGAGCCCTCTCCTAGAAGTGCATTAAAACACCATCAGAATTATTCTGAGAATCTTTTAATGTCAATTAATAATTATCTAAATGTTAGGTATATATTAAATATCTAAATATTAAATGTTATATTACTATTATTATAATCTAAATATTGTTATTATTATTTAGAATTTTGAGCATTTTGATGTTTGAACTAAATGTTTTAGATCTTTTAAAAGGGCTGGTGTTTCTGTTTCCTTTATATTCAGAGGTTAATGTGTTTCTTAATTGGGGAATTTTATATTGTTTGTTCAAAGATAAACTAACTTTGCACCATTAATGAGAGGAACTGTTCTTCCTCTTGTGTGGATGGCCAAGCTCGCTGATGATTAGATCAAGTCCAATTCTGATTCTTTGCAGATTTACTGATATGTTAAATGTCTTTCAAAGAAGAGCTTTGTGGCATTTTGGAACAAACCAGCCTTAATGGTCTGGACGTGTTTGAAAAGCATTTATAACATTATCAGGTAACACTGAAAAGGTCCTTGTTGATTTGAAAGTGATAGGTGCAAATATCATGTCTCCTTTGTAAAGCTGTCAGGGTTGTCTCTAAGATTGTCTTTATCAGACATGTCTTTGCTTTAAGTATAGCAGCTATTTGGATATAGATATAACATTTTTAGACAATAATGAAGAAATGCTAACAAATAGTCAAGGGATGCTCTGCACTAGTACAGCATTAAGGAACTGACAGCAAAACAATGCTACCATCTAGTGAGCAAATGCGATAGAACCCCACAATTTAAAGGGAGGTCTGGAACAAAGAAGGGTTTAAATTATTCCTTTTGCTGTCTGGCAAAATGTTGACATACTGAATGGAATAAATTTGATATTCCCTCAGTGTTTCTATGAAAATAAGAATAAAATGTTACTACTAAATAGTGGGAGGAAAAACTATATTTCAGTGTTTCTTGTGAGAATGCAAAACATTGAAATATAATTTTTTTTCTGCTTCACTGTGCCCCTTTAGGGTCTCTGTATACATATTACACTTACATGTAAAATTCAGAATGCTGTTTTTAACTTTAAACCAAAAGGGCTTTTATTTTGACATATTACATTTAAAAAAAATATGCCTGCAGGTAATTACAAAGTCAAAAAGCATTAAGATGCTTACCTACATTGTTCCAATGTAAGAGGAGAAGAAACAAATAACATCAGTGAGTAAACTTTGACTGAAGATTGTCTGCATACTGAAGAACAATTATAAGCAGATTGTCTGCACACTGACCTGTTGGGTAAAGGTGTGAAAACCACAAATAGTAAAATAAATACATCTCTTCATCAGTGTAATTTAAGTCCACTGGAGGCAAGTCTAGAAGAATCCAAGTCCCCTCAGGATGCTGGTCAGGGGCTGAATCTATCACTCGACTCTGGTCAGTGGCTGGAGAGGTTGAACAGTCTCTGCCTTGGCATGCCTGATGTGAACAGTCTTTATATATATATATATATATATATATATATATATATATATATATATATTATATGATTTTATTTTTGTATAAGTCGATCATTTTGCATGTCTAATTTACTTTTCAAATATATTTTTATGTAAAGATATTATTATTTTACCCTTGTCCCAGACCCAGACATTCAATCTTACAATAACAAAAATCTATCATAAATTGTTACAATAAGTAAAACAAACTTACTACCCTTTATTGGATGCCCATGGTCTTCGGGCCCTCAGACGACACTGCAACACTCATTGGCATGAATGTGTCAATGACATTACTAAATGGGCTCAGGAATACTTCCAGAAACCACTGTCGGTAAACACAATCCGCCGTGCCATCTGCAGATGCCAACTAAAGCTCTATCATGCAAAAAGGAAGCCATATGTGAACATGGTCCATCTGTGCCATTGTATCCTGTGGGCCAAGGCTCATTTAAAATGAACTGTTTCAAAGTGGAAAAGTGTTCTATGGTCAGACGAGTCCAAATTTGACATTCTTGTTGGAAATCACGGACGCTGTGTCCTCCGGACTAAAGAGGAGGGAGACCTTCCAGCGTGTTATCAGCGTTCAGTTCAAAAGGCAGCATCTCTGATGGTATGAGGGTGCATATGGTTTGGGCAGCTTGCATGTTTTGGAAGGCACTATGAATGCTGAAAGGTTTAGAGCAACATATGCTCCCCTCCAGACGACGTCTATTTCAGGGAAGGCCTTGTGTATTTCAGCATGACAATGCAAAACCACATACTGCAGCTATTACAACAGCATGGGGTGCTGAATTGGCCTGCCAGCCATCCAGATCTTTTGCCTATAGAGAACATTTGGCATATCATTAAATGAAAAATAGGTCTCCAGAATAGGTCTACAGAAACTCATAACCTCGATGCCCAGACATCTTCAAACTGTTTTGAAAAGAAGAGGAGATGCTACACCATGGTAAACATGCCCCCGTCCCAACTATTTTGAGACCTGTAGCAGGCATCAAATTTGAAATGAGCTCATTTTGTGAATAAAAATGTAAAATTTAAACATTTGTTATGTTATCTATGTTCTATTGTGAATAAAATATTGTCTCATGTGATTTGAAAGTCTTTTAGTTTTAATTTTATTCAAATTTTAAAAAACGTCCCGACATTTCTAGAACTCGAGTTGTAAAACTCACATTTAAAACTGATCTTATTACATTTAGTTGACTACATCTTTTCATTTTTAACTAGATATTTTCTTGCAGGGTTTCTATCATAAATTGTTACAATAAGTAAAACAAACATAAACCATTTCAGTATTTTTTTGAAAATAATTTAATTGTCCCACAGTAATGGTGTTATTTCCATCACAACAAATGATGCAACACTGCAGAAAATCCTTTGTCTTGATTTATGTTGAATTAAATATATAATTTTCTTCTGAGTACTACAGAAAGCAGATTAGCCAAAAAAAAATATTGCAAGTGGTGGGCAGTATGAACATTACACAGTGACTTTGAGGACAACTGATTTGGGCGACTGAAAAATTACATAATAAAATACTAACTCCAACAGCTTTTGGACAATGAGAACAAAAAATCCTGAACCATCTGTTTACTTCCTAACGGATTTAACCCTGTCATTGGGCATGCGTGGATGACACAACATCTGTCACTCACTGAGAGGTTCAGTAATGGGCACGTGGTCATTTGAATAGAGACAGATGTTAGTTTTTCAACCCCTGATGTCTGAGCTCAACAATACAGGGCACTTGAATGCAATGACCTCTCTGACTATGAGAGGGAGACCCCACGGTCAAAGCCTTTGTTAAACAGAACAGCTATATATCTCTCTGTATATCCTCAGGGTTCTTCCACATTAACCCTGTCTCTTCTGAACTTTGGACATAGTGGTGGGCAATGAACAACATATGACTTAACATGACTTAGACATGTTATACATGAAGCATGTTTTCCATATTACATAATTTTTGCATAAAATAAATCATAGAAATATTGATGACTTGGGCTTTTTTTAAATACCCCAATAGGGCAACATATCCTGGGAGATACAACTCAGAAAATTCAATATATATCAAATATAATAAAATTCCTTTGAATATGTTTTACTTAGTCCAGATGATATAAAAAGTGACATGAAATGTGAGTATGTATCTTGCACCACAAGATACATACTCTTTAGTCTCTTGTTGGAGGCATGATGATAAAATTGTTATCAGTATCATAGCTGAGTCTGTTTTGAGTATGTGAGTCACATGATTTGGTTAAAATTTTCTGTGCTCGTTTTGACCTAAAACCAACACATCCACCCATGGGGCAGGACATTCTGATTTTGCAGAAAGTACATATTAAATTTACTAATCTTACTTTTCTTCAGCAAAAAAAAAAAATAATAATAAAAAAATTGCTAATATTAATTGTGAACATTGTCTTAAGATGGCTGAATAAGCAAGAAAAAGATTCAGCTTGGAGAACATCTAGCAACTAATTAAGTTAATTGATATCAGGTCTGTAACATGATTAGCTATAAAAGGGATGTCTTAGAGAGGCAGAGTCTCTCAGAACTGTAGATTGGCAGAGCTGTGAAAGAGTGCGTAAAAAGATTTTGGAATACTTTAAGAACAATGTTCCTCAACGTCAAATTACAAAGGCTTTGCAAATATCATCATCTACAGTGCATAACATCATCAAAAGATTCAGAGAAACTGGAGAAATCTCTGTGTGTAAGGGACAAGGCCGAAGACCTTTATTGGATGCCCATGGTCTTCGGGCCATCAGACGTCACTGCATCACACATCGGCATGATTGTGTCAATGACATTACTAAATGGGCCCAGGAATACTTCCAGAAACCACTGTCGGTAAACACAATCCGCCGTGCCATCTGCAGATGCCAACTAAAGCTCTATCATGCAAAAAGGAAGCCAAGGCTCATTTAAAATGAACTGTTTCAAAGTGGAAAAGTGTTCTATTGTCAGACGAGTCCAAATTTGACATTCTTGTTGGAAATCACGGGCGCTGTGTCCTCCGGACTAAAGAGGAGGGAGACCTTCCAGCGTGTTATCAGCGTTCAGTTCAAAAGGCAGCATCTCTGATAGTATGAGGGTGCAAAAGTGCATATGGTTTGGGCAGCTTGCTTGTTTTGGAAGGCACTATGAATGCTGAAAGGTTTAGAGCAACATATGCTCCCCTCCAGATGACGTCTATTTCAGGGAAGGCCTTGTGTATTTCAGCATGACAATGCAAAACCACATACTGCAGCTATTACAACAGCATGGGGTGCTGAATTGGCCTGCCTGCCATCCAGATCTTTTGCCTATAGAGAACATTTGGCACATCATTAAACGAAAAATAGGTCAAAGATGACCACAAACTCTTCAACAGCTGGAAACCTATATCAGGCAAGAATGGGACCAAATTCCAACACCAAAACTCCAGAAACTCATAAACTTGATGCCCAGACATCTTCAAACTGTTTTGAAAAGAAGAGGAGATACTACACCATGGTAAACATGTCCCCGTCCCAACTATTTTGAGACCTGTAGCAGGCATCAAATTTGAAATGAGCTCATTTTGTGAATAAAATTTAAACATTTGTTATGTTATCTATGTTCTATTGTGAATAAAATATTATCTCATGTGATCTGAAAGTCTTTTAGTTTTAATTTTATTCAAATTTTAAAAAACGTCCCAACATTTCTGGAACTCGAGTTGTAAAACTCACATTTAAAACTGATATTATTACATTTAGTTGACTACATCTTTTCATTTTTAACTAGATATTTTCTTGCAGGGTTTAACACGGTTCATTTTATGGAAGAAAAGGGGCGTTAGACCCTGCTCCTGGAGGGCTACCATCCTGCAGAGTTTAGCTCCAACCCTGATCAAACACACCTGGAAAATCTAACAAAAGTCTTCAGGATTAAATAGAAAATTAACATAAATTACATTATATGCTTGATTAGGGATGGAGCTAAACACTACAGGACATTTGGACCCAAGGGCTAGAAATGCCCATCCCTGAGGTTGAAGATTCAGCAGTGTAAAAATACAATAAATTGATATGCCTCAATTTTAGGATACTTGAACACATGGGCGAGGCTAGCCCCTTTTTAGGGGTGCTTCAGCACCCCTAAAAAGGAGCTCAGCACCCCTAAAACTTGGAGTAAGAAATGTTATTCTAAAATTTTTGTTCGTCTTTTACAAGGTTAAATAATGTCCAAAACATACTCTGTAGTTTGTGGTTTAAAATGTATGTGTTAAGGATGAAAATGAAAACATCCCCCTTAGCAAATGGTGTCATCCTCTTCTCTTCTACTTCTCCTCTGTACCTGCACTGCTCAGCACGACCGTCATCCAGCGCGAAACACACGCAGAGTTAGAACCCGTTATGTAGTGTTGTCAATCAACTAAGCTGCTCCAAAGCTGTGTCTCACACTTCTTTCCTTTACTTAGAGTTGTTCCGATTCCGAAACCATATCAGTGAGTACTGGAGTCAGTATTAAAAAAAATATCCCCCCTGGGCAGTGCCGCGTTAAGCCTTCTCGGGGCCCTGGCCTAACGAACGCAATCTTCTAAGGATCTTCACCAATCCACCCAGGCCCATATGCACGTGCATACCCAGACGCTACGCCACTGTCCTGGTTGTATTCCTGCGTGCGTGTCCGCTGCGCCTGTGACTCTTGATTCAGGTGTGTGACGACAATGCGTTTTAAAACGCAAAAGAGGATTGTCTCGGGGGCCCCCCAGTGTTCGGGGCCCTGGGCTGCAGCCCATGTTGCCCATTAGGATAACGCGGCCCTGCCCCTGGGTGGTGCTACTCCTCAAACCACCAACAGAGCATATAAAATACCAAAAATATACATCTTTTTTTAAAACATCGCCAAGTAAAACGCTGCGTTTATATAGAACTGTCTCTTTACGACCACAACAAACGGGACACTTTTCAGACGCGCGTTCCGACTTCGTCTCAGCGCCAGCCGCAAGTCAAACGAGCGCGGAAAAGATAGGCTACAGGTGACGACGAGGGAGCAGTTGAACAACAGTGAACTGCAGTCAGATGAGATGTTGTCAGGCTATGTCGGTAAAACTCAGAAAAATGAACACGACTGTCCAATCAGCCGTTATACTGTGCTCGTGGCGCGCACTCAAGAATTGCATGCGCAAATGCGCCGGCGCGTGCTGCATAATTACTTTATTATAGCTTAAATAAAGCGCAAAAGAAACTGCGAGCAATGACCGTCGTTGTTCTGTTGTAAGTTAAGTCATGAAATTACCAAACATGCGATTAAAGCTGCCTCAAAACTGTGCAGGCATGTATTTGTTGACATGGTTTTAAAGCTATTGTTATCCAATTTGTTGGCCTTAAAACGTCTTAAAATGCACATATGTACACCAGGGAAATCTAAATCTTCTCGGGGGAGCATTCCCCCGAACCCCCCTAGCATACTACATTTTCTGCCCTCGGTAATTAAAACCCGGCGTGCGGCCCGGCTTATTCTATCTAATGAAATCTGAGGTAAACGTGCATTTCTCCAAATGTGCGCACTTTTGGACTAAAAGTTTTGTGTGTATGCACTGTGATCACAAATAAATGGGACCAAACACGATTGAATTTGTGTCTCGTTATTCAATTAATAACTAGGCTAAAAAAAAAAGAAAAAAAATCTGGATTTTGGAGTTAGTTGAATCAATGTTAAAATGATAAAGTTATTTTTCAATAGACATATTTTTTGTTTTTGTGTGAAAAGAGGGTGGGTGGTGGCAGTGGGGCTCATTGGGTGCTCAGCACCCCTAAAGCTCTGACCCTAGAATCGCCCCTGCTTGAACATGTCATAAAATCCAAAATATATCAACATCATAAAATCCAAAATATATCAAATGTATTAAAATTCATTTGGTTATGTTTTACTTAGGTCCAGATGGTATAAAAAGTGATATGAAATGATTTTTTGCTGGACATTTTCCACTCTTGCCTGTTTTAGGGTTAATTTCACTTTCATCAATCATTGAATTTAACAAAGAAGGAAAGAAAGAAAACTTCTACTCTCTGTGTGTGTGTGTGTGTGTGTGTGTGTGTGTGTGTGTGTGTGTGTGAGAGAGAGAGAGAGAGAGAGAGAGAGAGAGAGAGGGTCAGAGGGGGGAAGGGCTGGTTTGTGGTGGTAAATACCCGGCTGTAACAACACATAAACGATCGGAAAGGCCAAAATTCCGCATGTGGATTTCAGTTAGAGGAACAGACGAGGATGCTGTTGATTAAGCCTGACGTCTAGTTTTCATTTTGATTTGGTCAAATTTCAGTTAGCGGCATCATGCTGTAGATCAGTGTGTGGCTATATTTGTCTGGATTAGGGCTATTTAACACCTTTATACTCTTGGAATTAGCGCTTTCACGTCGGATCATCGATAGATTAGTGTTGATCTCGTCTCAGGCTTTTAAGGACACTGTTTGTGTATGTTTTAAAGAAGCTCGTGAGCTAAACAAAAGCGCTAGCACAACCGGCTAGTCAACACCGGTGCATCTAGTAATTTTATTTTGAAATCTATCAATAATGGACATCGGAAATGATTCAGCTGCTTTACTAATTAGATAAATGTCAATTTTACCCTAGAGATTCACTAAATGAATCAATGGGTTTGATATTAGTATGTTAGATTAGAGGTGTAGGTTGACATTAGCATTAGCCTGTTAGCATTAGCGACTCCTTTGTTGGGAAGACTGATTGTGGTTTCACCCACTTTGCTTTTTGTTGAGGGAAATTATCGCTTTTATTCAATCCTATTGATGATTTTAATGTTTATATATTGTTATTGTTTATCTAAGACGTTCGTTTGGCTTTAACATCAGTTTTATCAAGGTAGAAATAGGAAACGAAAGGAAATGTTGGACCGCTCGTGTCTCTGGTAATACTTCTCTATAGAACAAACACATCTTTGTGTATAAACAGCGATACTAAAACTACAGAGTAGCACATTTTATCATTTAAATCTATTATGGCCTACATTTTGAGCCTAAACAAGACCTGTTTGCTATGGACACTTCTACTCTTCATTTTTATGGGTAAGACACTTTTTTACAGTTTGTGTACAAGACAGTTTTCTCCTATTTCTTTACTCAGAAATCTCCCTGTATATGTGTTTTTCCTCAAATTATTATGGTTATGTTAAAATAGCATTAATTTACTAATATAATTCTTACATGCTTAATTATTGATTAGTGGTGTGATATTTCAGTGCTACTGCTTTAGGAAAAGAGTGTGCTGCTATTCATTCACATACATTGAGGCTTCTCTAATGGTTAAATGGGGTTTGATTTAATTACTTCCATAGAAACTCTGACACGCTTTAAACATGTTGAGTGAATGTGATGACATGGCTTGTGTGTTTGAGATCAGATCTGGGTGAGTGAATGAAAGGGAACAAAGACTTCTATTGTTTACAGCATGTCTGTCCATCTCTGTGATTGAATCCCATCATCTTGACTGAAAACAAAACAAATTAATCCTTTTCCCTTTATTCTCTTGTTTTATTTCTCCTCCACTTCTGTTTATTTGCCCTGGTAGGGGATTTTCTAACGTTTGCATTTCATGTTTTGAGGAATTCTGTTTTTCTCTCCCTTTCTTTCACTTTTATTTTTGAAGGGGTGTTTTTATTGCACAACATTAGCTGGAATGATACATCTGGAGGTTAATGCGTTAACTAACTTTAACATTGAACAATATATTTTTACAGCATTTGTTAACCATTGTTAATGCTAGTAAAGTGTTCACGTTAGTTCACAGTACATTAATGTTAACAGATGCAACCTTTGATTGTAAAAATGTATTCATAAATTGAGATTAACTATGAATAAATGCTGTAGAAGTATTCTTCATTGTTAGTTCATGTTAACTAATGTAGTTAAGTAATGTTGACACATGAAACCTTATTGTAAAGTATTCTCTTTCTTATAGTTGGCCTTGCACTAGTTGATTATTTAAAGGGTTAGTTCACCCAAAAATGAAAATAATGTCATTTATTACTCACCCTCATGTCATTCTACACCCGTAAGGCCTTCGTTCATCTTCGGAGCATTGAAATTAAGATATTTTTGACTAAATACGATGGCTCAGTGAGGCCTGCATTCACAGCAATGACATTTCCTCTCTCAAGATCCATAAAGGTAATAAAAACACATTTAAAATGGTTCATGCGAGTTCAGTAGTTCTACCTTTAATATTATAAAGCGACTAGAATAGATTGATAGGAGATCCGAGTCACTGATTCGATTCGTAAAGCTCTGAAGCAGTGTTATGAAAACGGCCCATCACTCTTTTGTTGAAAAGTCATTATTTTATTTATTTTTTTGGCACACAAAAAATATTCTCGTCGCTTTATAATATTAAATTAGAACTACTGAACTCGCATGAACTGTTTTAAATATGTTTTTAGTACCTCTATGGATCTTGAAAGAGGAAGTGTCATTGCTGTGAATGCAGGCCTCATTGAGCCATCGGATTTAATCAAAAATATCTTAATTTGTGTTCCGAAGATGAATGGAGACGTGGAACGACGTGTGAGCGAGTAATAATTTTTGAGTGAACTAACCCTTTAACAGAAAAATCAGTGTAAAGTTTTATTAACACCCAATAGTTATTCAAGATTGCTTGTTAAGTATCATAAAGACCGATCCATCTGTTCCAGTTGTCAGATTTGTTGCTGGGGATATTACAACTGACCTATTGAAATAGGCAAGCTAAAATATCCACCGTATCCATCAGTTGTTGTACATTTGTTGTATGGCAGAGGCCAGGTTTGCATGCCTATGTTTGAATGTGGATGTTTTCTACTTTGCTGTGCTCCCATCATGCATTCAGCTGCTGTAAGCAAACAGACATAAGGGAATCCCCAACAGATGATCAGCAAGCTCAAACAATGAGGGCTCTTCAGGACTTACATTTTTTGTGTTCTTGCATACAGAAATGTAGTATATTGTAAATAGTACACCAACATTATACTGTAGAAATAGAAGAGTAGTATGCTTTTGGAATTGGATATAGCCAGAAATTGAATTTCTAAACCTCTCAGTTATGTGGTGTGTGTGTGTATATATACATATATGACCCGCATAACCCTTGGCTAATGTTTTGACTTGTTCTAACTGATCGAAGCCATATTTCAACTGCGATGAAGGTAATACCTTTTTAACCACTAAACCGGAAAGATAATACTAAAAACGTTACAACCCTTTCACTGTCAACCAAGTGATTCACTCTGGGATGAAAAACCTGTCTTAGTTTTGGTAAGCGTGTGGCAAATGGCCAACAGATTCAGTTTTATTTTCATATCTATTCCACTTTAAAAAATGAATAATGGAGGGAGTTTCCCTAAAATATATCACTATAATGATATTATGATAAACACATATTGACTGGAAAAATACTTATATAAATTAGATACAGCAGAAACTCCCAGTCTGCCAATATTTTGTTTTTGTTTTTTTGGCACTACTCCCTTTGCATTCTGATTTTGAAGTAAAGCATTGTGTATTCAGAATTACTGTGGTTGTTCGAACCAAATTTCTCTTTGTTACTTGAAATGTGGGAAGCATTCTGGGTCAGTCTGTTGCACACAACTGCGCTATTTTAAAATTGGTTTGGTTCTTACATTGTTCCAACTGTGGATGAAATTTAAACCTTTGATTTTCAAAGGTCTCCTGCACACCAGATCAAGTTTAAAGGATCATGTCTTTGCTCCCTTTAGGTTTTCATCTACACATGTTGATTTCTGCAGCATCATATGCATCTTGTTCAGTGGGAATAGGCTAACTGTTGTGTTTTTTTTTTTTTTTTTTTTTTTTTTTTTTGTCTGTGTTTTTACAGGAAATGCAGTTTCTTCGGAGCACAGCGAGAATGTATATGTATCTGGGATGTCAAACGGTAAAGTTCTGTTTTGGTTCACAGACCCAGTTTATGGATCTTGTTAATCTTCCGAGCAAAATAGACACTTAATCAGGTTAAACTCTGTATGGGTGACTGATATCCAAAGCATTGAGTCCTCAAACATAGCTTGTAGGGAGCTGTATGTCTTTTTCTCTCTTTTTTTTTTTTTCTTTTTCTTTTTTTTAAGGAATTTAAGGCATAAAGGCTTTTGATATTTAGCCCAGATTAGTCTGCAACCCACATGTTACCTCTTGCCTGGCTAACTTTTAACTGAAAGCTTACTTGCTACTCTTTCATCCACCCCATTTCATTAGCAGGCAGCTGTATTTCTAGCATTGTTTTGAGGGTGAGTTCTGGAACCCATGTTATTAGGTTACATTGCAAATGTATTTAACAATTCACTATTTTGGTGTCCACTCTGCCTTTAAGTCTAAAGCAGCATCATTTGTAATGGAAATATTTTGGAAACATTTATTCTGAATGATGTCAGCAGAAATGTTAACATATTTCATTCACTACTGAAAAAAGGACTAAAATGGTTTAAGCTAACTAAAAATGAACTTTTAGACAAAATATATATGGTATATATTTTTTTCTTTTTTTTACTCTTGGAATCAATTATGAAATGTTCTGTCTGCTTTACATGAAGAGGGTTTTTTATATGGAGCATATGCAATGTAGCATGTCCAAATAAGTAATTTACAAGGTTTCATATTGGTTAAGAGATAGTTAACTTGGTTTTGGACAGTGCTACTGTGTATTTATAAACCCATTATGTGCTTAAATGTGTGTGCAGGGTCCTAATATTTATGTTTTTGTGGTCTTCTCCAGCCTGTGGAGATGTAGCGGAGCAGATAAGGGCATCCAGTGGAGTGATAACCAGCCCTGGCTGGCCCTTTGAATACCCTTCTCGAATCAACTGCAGCTGGAACATCAGGGCCAACCCTGGAGAGATCATCACCATCAGGTAACACCTCACCACAATACAATACCACTATATATATAAAATAAATGTATATAATAATTTTTTTCGGCATCAGCCGATAAGTTTTCCTGATTGGCAATGTGTCAGAAGCGGGACTTTTATTTTGATACGTTATTAATTGAACTGTTAAAGGGTTCGTTCACCCAAAAATGAAAATTGTCATTAAGTACTCAGAACCCCGAATGCCGTGCCTCACCGCACTTTCATCTTGCACGGACAAATTCACACAAAATTGTCGAGTATCATCGTAAACATAGTCGGTTATGTCTTAAGTGAACGTAAATGTGAGATAAGATGCGTGTAACAGTATATTGTATATGTGCAGCTCTTAAAGTGACAGCAGCCTCATATTCCTGCTGCGGTCTGTTATGTTAAACAAAAGAAAGAAAAAAATCTTGTGCTGTTCTTGATTGAATAAGTTTAATAAGGGTTAATCTATATTTATACAGTGAAGACTATGCAGTGATATTTTACATTTCTCTTTACATTACCTGAATCTAGTTTAGACCCTACATGAAAAACCTGGAAAGAAGATTTGTATGTGTTTGTTCTGTAGTATTTATTTATTTATTTTTTTTTTTTTTTTGTGCCATTGCTCGTAATTGATTGTTCTTATTTTATTTCTGACTAGTTATAAAATATTATTACTACTAGTTTTTGGTGTCATAACTTTATTTATTAAGGTTACATTTATAAAAAGAAACAACTAAAATAATAACTTGGCCTATTTTATTTTATTTATTTATTTTCTTGTGATGGGGCCAGTGAAAATTTTGGCAAGAAAAGTAAAAATTTGAACCAGAAAAAATATTTAGCGTTGAGCTCTGACGTGTTGTTCTGTGCTTGACAGTCAGTCTGTGCGAATTGAATGCATACAGGAGAGTACAGTTGTCACTGGAGATGCACGATTGACAAACTTGAAACCCTTGATTTCAAACTAAGCTGTGCTTTATCCAGTTTCCCAGTGGCATATTTGTCATTTTCACTGTGCTGTATGTAAAGTTAGTGTTACCTTCTCTTTATTTGAAGAAAAAGAAAAGAAAAAAAAAAGATTCCTAGTGTGCACAAACTTACCAGATTACTGAGTGCCCTTTTTTTCTTATATATATTTTTTTTTTACATAGTTTTTTTTTATTTGTGAAAATGCTGTGATAGGATTAGGGGCCGACCAATTATCGTCCTGGCCGATTATCGGCACTTTGGTTATTGGTATTGGTCATTTTCAAAACTGATTTGCCGATAAAATAATTTAATTTTGAAATGCGCTATTTGGCTCTGATGCAGCCACCTCTGTCTGAACGCACCACTCTGTGGCCTAGAGCAAGCTCCGCCCACCTCCCATCTGATTTGTTGGGAGTTGCAAGTCCGGCCAATCGGCCTGGAAGGCTAAAAGCATGGAAAGATTTGCACACTCACACCGAAAGCACTTGCTAACTGAAGCTGCTTCAGTGATCACACATCAGTTGTCTCTCAAATGTAAAGGCCAGAACACACCAAGCCGATGCCGACGAACTAGTGGTGACGAAAGCAGACTGCAGGGTTGGCTCACGTCGGCAGCGTCTGTGTCCAAAGTTGCCCTGACACACAAAACCAACGCTAAACAGCCGACGGCCAAGTAGCACGCCTGTTCTGCGCCTGCGTGAGATGAAATGCCTTTCCAAACCATCAGGTGGCAGTATCTGAACAGCCAATCAGAATGATTAGATGGCCAGATGGACCGACGAGTTCTGACTCCGATTCAACATTTCAAATCGGCCGAAAAAAAGCAGACGAGGACCAACTTCAGCCGACGGTGCGGAACACACTGAGAAAACTTAGTCGGGCGACGAAGACAGCCGACCGTCTGCTTGGTGTGTTCCTGCCTTAAGGCAGCAGCAGACGTTGCAATAAATCACGACTATACTGAAGTTGCAAAACACCTCAATATAATCAGGGCCTGAATTCGGGCGCGGGATTGCGCATAATTCTACACATTCCCGCAGCTTTCGCAATTATTAAGCGAGAAATTTACAGAAGTTCAAGAAGTTATATATCGCCATCGGCCACCCTACACTAAGATAGTGACATCGGCCATAAAAAAATTATAAATGTATAATTTTATATATATATATATATATATATATATATATATATATATATATATATATATATATATATATATATATATATATATATATATATATATATATATATATATATATATATATATATATATATATATATATATATATATATATATATATATTTTTTTTTTTTTCCTTCACTTACTGACACCTCAAACAAACTCCCTTTGAAATGGTTCTATATTTCTGTATTTGTTCTGCATCTGTTCTATTCTTGTACAGCCTGTTTGCCTCAATCAGAGCATTTGTTTGTGTCTTTATCCAAGAATGGTGTCCATGGTTACTGGCACAGAAATAGAACCAATGGTTATTTTTTTCCACAGGATGTGATTTTTGTGGTTAACACAACAATTCACTAATTCTGCCAATGGGAGCTGCTGGGAGATGATTGGTCCAGTTTTCAGCGAGACATGTGGCCCACATATACCTCCTTTTTAAAATGTCTTTAGTTTGGTAGAGCTTTTCCCAGCATCATGTTTCTTTGGTACTATTTAATAATATATATGGAAGTCATGATCTGTTGCAGTTTGAGACATAGGATGCAACAAGACATAACCCTTTATCTAATGTCAGTTAACTCATTAAATTATTAATGAGCTGTTTATCTTATTGATTACAGGGATGCTGTTTTTTATACTGTTGTGCACATACCTGATGTTCTTGTACTTAAAATTGGTTGTACTTTTAGTTTTCAGGACTTTGAAATTCAGAGCTCGCACCGATGTGGTTTAGACTGGATCTCCATTGGCACCTACAAGAACCTAGATGGGTACCGGGCCTGTGGCTCATCCATTCCGGCCCCTTACATTTCCTCTCAGGATCACGTGTGGATCAAGTTCCACTCTGATGACAGCATGACTGGAAAGGGCTTCAGGCTCTCTTACATAACAGGTAGACTTGCTATTTATATCCCTTTAAATACTGCTGCATCATAGAGGATGCAGTTACGTAGATGCCTTTAACACTGTGTGGCACTGCCACGCAACATTTGTTAATTTTCTCTTGTCTATCTCATAGGCTGCGTTTACACTGCAGGTCTAGGTACCCAATTTTGATTTGTTGGCTCTCCGTATTTTTTTTTGTTGTTCGTTTTTTTTTTTTTTTTTTTTTTTTTTTTGGATGACCAGCTTACACCTTTTAAAAGTGACCCATATCCGTTATCTGCATTTACTCTATACACTTGGTGAAACAACCCAAGATAGACGTACTGACCTGGAAAAGCTTAGGCCGAAAAGGAAGAAAAAAGGGTGTGATTTGCAATGCATGCAGACAAAATTATAATACAAGCTTTTGCTTTTCACACCATCTTTAAAGGTCAGGAAAACATTGCTCTCTTAAGGTGGAGAAAAAAAGAGGAGAGTCCTTGTTGCAGCCTGGGTGAATGTAGCTGCTCTAATCGCTGTGGTTGGTGTCCACCTGAGTTGACCTCATTTGCCACCGTCATTGAATATCTGATTTATCTGCTTACCTGGCAGACGCAAATGCACGTATCCGATTCATATCAGATTTATTTCCACATATGAATGAGGCCTGAAACTGATCTGGGAATATCGGAATCAATGTGCTTTTTTCCTGCTTGCAAGTTTGTGGGTCGTATCCGATCTGTGCCACCTGGGAGAATAAAAAATGGAATTGGGTCACTTGAACCATGTAATGTGAATGTGGCCAAATTGTCTTTGGTTAATTGAAATAGCCATGCTTTTCAAGAACAGGTTAACTTGGCTTTGTTCTTGAATCAGTTTTTTTTTTTTTTTTTTTTTTTCTTGCTATAGCAAGCACTCACTATTGTCACTTGCTCAAAATTAAGTTTGGAAAACCTCCCAACTAGTGTTGTCAAAAGTACCGACTTTGGTACCTATCGGTACTGAAATTTTAAAAATGTGGCGCTTTTAGTGCTGTTGAGCGGATTCGTAAATGCCTCTGATTGGCCATTGTGTTGATAGGCTCATCGGATATGTCTGTGATTGGCTACAATGATCAACGCACGGAACTGTTTGAATTTGAAAGCAAGCGTCTATTTATCCGCGATAGACACCTGGGGCCTGTACCTTGATGGTAGTTGAACAAACCCAGGGTTATAGGATTAGTTTTGAGTTGACAAAACCAAACCACTCCAATCCGGCTTTGCTGGTACCATGATGCTGATCATCAACTTTCTCTGTCAACTCAGGCTTTGATCCTGAGTTTGTGGAGCATGTGCATATGAATCTGTGACATCAGTGGTGAACAGCCAATCACATGCCTTGCAACAGAGATAAACTGATTCACTTCTCGCGAGAGAGCCAGCGTGATTCAAAACTCTTTTGCTGAAAATGAACTTAAACGCGTTTACACTAATGGAAAATACTTGTCTGTGAAAGAGGACAAATAAAAGAAATGCTCTTTCTCTAGCAGTGCAAGTGAAAGTTGTGGAGTTAGTTTATATAGTTACATACAAGGTCACATGTATGATGTAATCATATTTAAAGAGTATATTTACACCTTATTTATATTACATATGATCTATATATTAATATTCATTGAAACTAAATGCTTAACAACTGTTAAACTAAACATGCCTGTGTGTAATGGATTATTAAAAATATAGATCATATTATACAAATCATATATAAATCATAAATTAATTCTAAGTAATTATCATTAAAACCAGAAAATTTAATCGTTAAATATTTGTTTTTACTATATAATGACCTTTAACTTGGTGAAGAGCGTCATTGATGACTATAGCGTTGATCATTGAAGCCAATCGCAGACATATCCGATGAGCCATGAACTCAGTGGCCAATCAGAAGTGTTTATGAATCCGCTCAACAGGTCACAAAACATCACATTTTTAAAATTTCAGTATCGACTAGGTACTGAAGTCGATACTTTTGACAACTCTACTCCCAACCCTATCAATTTCAACTCGGCCAGTGATAAAATGGGATTAGAGCTCACAGGCTTGCATTGATTAAGTGAAATAAGTCCTGTCTAGAGACCAGAATATCATAGACTCTTTAGGGTTTGGCTATTTAGACTTAATGCTAACTATAGCTGTAGATCTTAGACTTACCTATGGCTGTTGCATGTTATAAACATCCTCTGAAACAAATCTTCTAAAAATGTATAAATCAAACATTACTGCTAATGCTTATGTCCATCCAAAAGCATAATATCTGTTTGTAATTTGTAGGGAAATCAGAAGAAGCCAGTTGCAAGCCTGACCAATTCCACTGTGCTAATGGGAAGTGTATCCCGGAGTCATGGAAGTGTAACACCATGGATGAATGTGGCGATAACTCAGACGAGGAGCTGTGCGTACAGCCAAACCCCTCCGCGTTCTTCTCCTTCCAACCCTGCGCCTTTAACCAGTTCCCTTGTCTCTCGCGCTACACCCGTGTTTACACCTGTCTGCCAGAGTCCCTCAAATGTGATGGTAGCATTGACTGTCAAGACTTGGGTGATGAGATCGACTGTGACGTACCCACCTGTGGCGAATGGCTGCGCAATTTCTACGGTACTTTCAGCTCACCCAACTATCCTGACTTTTATCCGCCTGGTAGTAACTGCACCTGGCTGATCGACACTGGTGACCACCGTAAGGTTATCTTACGCTTTATGGACTTCAAGCTGGATGGCACAGGTTATGGCGATTATGTTAAAGTCTACGATGGATTAGAGGAGAACCCAAGGCGTCTGTTGCGTGTGTTGACGGCATTTGACTCTCGAGCCCCTGTAGCGGTGGTGTCATCTTCAGGACAGCTTCGGATACACTTTTATGCAGACAAAATCAATGCAGCTCGAGGCTTTAATGTTACATATCAAGTAGATGGCTTCTGTTTGCCTTGGGAAATCCCATGTGGAGGGAACTGGGGTTGCTACACTGAACAACAGCGCTGTGACGGCTACTGGCACTGTCCCAATGGCAGGGACGAGCTCAACTGCAGCAACTGCCAGGAGGATGAGTTCCCATGCTCACGAAACGGTGCCTGCTACCCACGTTCTGACCGGTGCAACTACCAGAACCGTTGCCCAAATGGCTCCGATGAGAAGAACTGCTTTTTCTGCCAACCTGGAAACTTCCACTGCAAGAACAACCGCTGTGTTTTTGAAAGCTGGGTGTGTGATGCACAAGACGACTGTGGGGATGGAAGTGATGAAGAGAGCTGTCCAGTAATTGTACCCACACGAGTAATTACTGCCGCTGTAATCGGGAGTCTGATCTGTGGCCTGCTGCTTGTCATTGCTCTGGGCTGCACCTGCAAATTGTATTCACTCAGGATGTTTGAGCGCAGGTAAGTTAATGGCCAGACTATGGGGCCGTTTACAAGACACCGTTTTCAACTTAAAATGGAAAACTTTTTATGCGTTTTAGTACATTTACACGACAACAGCGTTTTGGAGGCCTGAAAATGCAAACTTTTGAAAACGATACCATTATCGTCTCTTCGTAAACTCCTTTTTTGTACATCGTTGTCGTGTAAAACGTACCCTTAAGCTAAAATAGAAATTGATTGTTAGGAAAAAATTATTTAGCAGCTTATCAGTGTATGCTTCTGTGACTGTTCTCTTGTCAACTACCAATTAATGGGTTGGTGGTTCTTGCAGGTCATTTGAGACTCAGCTTTCTAGAGTGGAAGCTGAGTTACTGAGAAGAGAAGCCCCTCCCTCATATGGGCAGCTGATTGCTCAAGGACTGATCCCCCCAGTGGAAGATTTTCCTGTCTGCTCTGGAAATCAGGTAAGAAGACCAATTAGTTTACCGACTTAACCTTAAAGGTCCCGTTCTTCGTGATCCCATGTTTCAAACATTAGTTAGTGTGTAATGTTGTTGTTAGAGTATAAATCAAATCTGTAAAATTTTAAAGCTCAAAGTTCAATGCCAAGCGAGATATTTTATTTATCAGAAGTCGCCTACATCGAAAGGCCAGTTTGGACTACATCCCTCTACTTCCTTCTTTAATGACGTCACTAAAACAGTTTTTTGACTAACCTCCGCCCACAGGAATACACAAGAGTTGCGTTTGTAGAGTGTGTTTGTCGCCATGTCGTCGAAACGCTGTTATTTTCATCCCGCAGTCCAATCACCGGGTCTGATTCCGGCTCAGATTGATAGGGTAAAATTAAAGACATGTTTAAAATAACACTGAGCGCGTGCATCTCCACGTTATGGAAGAGGCGTGACCTTTCCGGGCAAGGTTCGCTCAGAGCTGTCGAATCACAACACAGGAACCGCTGGCACAATCAGAACTCGTTACGTATTTCTGAAGGAGGGACTTCATAGAACAAGGAAGTCATCAGCCCGTTTTTATGACAGTGGAAACAGCGGTATACAGATAAGTAAATTATGTGAAAAATACTGTGTTTTTTTTACACGCGAAACATGAACACATGTTATATTGCACACTATAAACACAATCAAAGCTTCAAAAACACACGAAAAACGGGACCTTTAAAATCCTTACATAAGTAATTATAAGTAGGCCTACTTCTAAAAATAATTTACAAATTGAAAAAAATTAAACAATTGTATGTTAAGAATTTTAAACTAATATAACTTTAAAACATACAAGCAATTACCAAATAATAAAGAGGAGCAATGGAACATATTACAAGCAATAAACAAAAGTGCTTTTCAGTATTTTAGATTATCTGAACATTTTCTTTCTCATGTTTACTGTCGTTTAATTGTTACATCATAGACAGCGGGAGATCTAATAAGTTGCGTTCACGCATGGATCTTTTGAAATTCAAGTAATGCGGTTTGTCCTGTCAATTTAATCCGTTAAGACAAAACTGGCTGTGTTTACATTACTTTTGCATCATAAAACCATTTTGAGACGCAAGCATATGAAACCACTTGCACAGAGTCACGCACAGCCTCATGCGCGAGCACTCTTCACAAACAGAGTCAGCATTTGAAATGGATAGCAGCTTTCTGTGAGTTTCATATTTTAAATGTATAAGTCCACTGCATTCCAAATGACATAAATGATACCTTCATAAAGCATTTGTAATGAAAGTACCGACGGGCGAGACCGCGCACCGCAACATCAAAGCAGGCGTCTCTCACAATGTATCCTGTGCAGTGAAGTTCGCGAATGTCATTGTAATTCACTTCAACCTTTCCGAACTTTATGAATGATTATTTTGCGGAAGGTTCGAGTGATGTATGCGTGTGAGGAATTGGAAGCAAGCAGAATCCGGGTGTTCCTAAAGCACACAATCTGAATAAAATCTAAGCTCAGAATCGATTCTGAAATGATTAGAATCGATCCAAAATCGTTGCAGAGAGAATCGTGATGCATCAATGGATCAAATTATTTTTTTATTTTCCCTCCCACCCCTAATACACAAAGTACAATAGCTATATTAGCATCCACAACAATGCACTAAAATGCTTTGTATTATATAGGCCCCGATGTACTCACAGCAGAGTTCTTCGTTTAGGGGTAAAAAGTTTAAAATACCTGAGCAGTGATATACTGTTAGCGAACATCCAACACTGCTGAGAGCGATTGGTTAGATGAATATGCAAAAATGTGCTGTGCGCTTTACACACAACAAAAATGAGAAAACATCTAGCTTTTTTTTTTTTTTTTTTTTTTTTTTTTTTTAAAGGCATAAGAAAAGCATCTGATCAAAGCAACGTGGATGTTTGCACGTTTTTTTTCGTTACATTTATTTATATAGCACTTTATACAATAGATTGCTTAAAAGCATGCAGCTTTATAGTATTTAACATGAAAAACAGTCTCAGTGTCTCATTTTATCATGGGTACAACTTCATTTTCTACTATAAAGCGACTCTCCAGTGTGTTTGTGTTTTTACCCGTGGACGTCTGACCTTGATGGACTCAACAAAAGAAATTAAATTAACCAGACAAGTTCCACATGAAAGGAGGCGGAGCCTCAACACACGCCTACCTTTTATGTAATCACCATGGACCAATGGGAATTCAAAGGTGTTTACCACCTTGTGCAGACTTTTCCAGAAAGTTTGCTTTGGCAAGCAGTTTCGAACTCATCTTGGCCTGATTTTGTTCAAAATTATGTCATCAGTTTGTTCCTTGATTTTACTTCAAGTATATCGGGGCCTTAAGCGCACGTTATGTCGTCTGCCGCCTTTAATGCTTTCGCTCAGTGGATTCTGATTTTATTATTTTTTTTTTTTTATTATTATTATTATTAATAATAATAATAAAAATAATAATAATAATAATATTATTATTATTATTATTGTTCAGCTGGAAAAAAAACATTCTGAAACTTATTCCAAATATATAATTCCCTTGTGTTGTGTGGAATTTCCTTTTGTCACAAAATTAGAACAGTTATTAAACCTTTAGTTATCATTCTTGGTGTGAACTGAGGCAAAAGGACTTATGGTTGTTCCTCCTCCATGTTTGGGCAGAAACTACCATGTCTATTCATGCCCAAAAGCAAAGTTTTTCTGTTTAGACCTGAAGCTCCAGGGGTTTTGGCATTAAAGAGGAATTTTTGCATGAAATCACTTACCCACTCACCAATGTCTCCATTTTATTTGATGTATTGGGTAAATGTTACCACACAAAATGAATATTGATAAGCCAAGCCTGTTATCTCTATAATTTGCACAAAGTTGCTATCTGACTGATCTCGAGATGTTCCCAGACAATAGAAAGCATGATGTTTGTCCTGCATGTTATGGATGACATTAGGTAACACTACCTGTTGTTCTTTCAGGCATCTGTTTTAGAAAACCTAAGACTGGCAGTCCGTTCTCAGCTGGGATTCACCTCAATCCGACTCCCCACCACAGGGCGCCATGGCAACATCTGGAGACGCCTGTTCAATTTCACACGTTCACGGCGATCTGGTTCTCTTGCGCTAGTGTCTGCAGACACTGAAGAGGGTACTGATGGCAATGCCTCGGCACGTGAGCCGGAGAGGCTTGGCTCTCACCGTGGACTCTTGCCATTGGACTCCGATGACACAGACACTGAAAGTGACCACCATCCCCGCAGGGATGTCCCCGGAGCTGTTGGAGGCCTGATGGCCCCACTACCACAGAAAACTCCCCCTACAACAGCCGTGGAAGCCATCGTCTCGGTGTCTGCCAGCTCTGCCCCACTGGTCAGCCGAGAGAGCAGCATCTCTGAGAGTATCTCAGAAAGTTCTGGAGTAACTGGACCTCCGTGTACTACTACTGCTACTTCTGCAAGGAGCCCCTTCAGCAGTGCTTTAAGCCGGGTCACCCGCAGCCTGCGCTGGATTCGTTTCTCTCTAGGTCGCTCTGGCGACGGAGGGTCAAGTGGCATTGGGCAGAATCACAGCCCTCTGCGGCAACTGGAGCAAGGAAGTGCGGGCTGTACTGGTGTCGGGATTAGGGGTGAGGACGAGGATGACGTGGAGCTCCTCATTCCTGTCTCGGACGCCGGCTCCCTGGACAGTGATGAGAGCTCCAGGCCCCTGCTGGAACAAGGCCTGGAGCAGGCTTTTGTGCCCCACCTCGCCCCCACTGCCGTCTCTCTCAGAGGCCGGCTGGTGGGTAGGGACGGCCCCTGTGAACACTGTGGAATTGTCCATACGGCGCAGATCCCAGACGCTTGTCTGGAGGCGACGGCAAAAACAGAAACTAGTGATGATGAGTCACTGCTGCTCTGTTAAGATGCAGAAGAACTACCCATATGACTAAAATGCCCCTGCTCACAGCTTGCCATTTCTGTTATCGCCCCCTAGTGGAGCGGAGGTTGAATGTCTTTAGACACGTGTCCTCTTATAAAACGAAGAGCTTCAGAAATCAGGTACTTTTAAAGACCAGTCTGTAAAAATCATACAGAGTACGAGAACTCCCCAATCCCACTGTCCCTTCCACTGTGCAATATTAGTATTCATTGAGATGTTTACCAGGTCAAAGTCTATTTTTCTGAAGAGTCAAATTAAGCTCACATAGAGTAGAGAGTGGGCCATTAATCTGCAGTTCTCAGTATGGGAAAGCAGCACAAACAAATGTATCTATCCTGGACAGTGTGGAACAGTGAAAAACTGAACACATCCGAGCCCTCGGAGGGATTTGTTATCTAACCTTTTAATTTATTTGTACATTTGATGTCACATTTGTTTTATTAAAGGAATGGTTGACCCAAAAACTCACTCAACCTCATGTTGTTCCAGACATAATATTTGCGGAGTTATTTTGAATAATGTCCTCAAAGCTTTTTTCTATACAGTGAAAGTGAATCGTGACGGGCTGTCAGGCGTCTAAAACGATGATAAAACGGCACATGCGCATATGGCGTATCAAGGTACATTGTGTTAGATTTGGCATCAAATGCCATTGGTTCTGGTTTATTGGGTGGGGGCGATTTTCAACTATTAACGCAAAGTCATATGGACTTATTTCTTTTTTGTTCCTATTGTATGGAAAAGAGTGGCTTGGACATTCTGCAAAGTTTTTTGTTTTAGGAGTAAAAAAAAAAAAAAAATCCTTCAAAGTAATTTTGTATTTCATAGAAGAAAGTCAGATGGGTTTGGAACAGATGAACAAATAACAGAATTTTCCTTTTGAGTAAAATTATTCTTTTAACTACTTGCAAAAATTTGGATATCGAACAAAAGTTTGGTACGTTTGTTCATTTCAGTGCGAGTTTGGTCCCTGCTGCAGTGGTACTATGTGCGTTACATGCAAATATGAGCGAGGGTCATTTATTTATAACGGTATAATCTGAGGGAGCTATTTTTTAAAGGATGTTGCATTGTATAACAGCCACTTTTGTTTGTTGTATTTATTTTTTTGTTACCGTTAACCTTTTGGTAACCTTACTGTTTTGGTACTGAGAATTGTGTGAGTGTGTATATTTATTATTGGTTTTCATTTCGATAGCGTTTACTTGAAAAGCATGTCCAGCTGTCTTGTGCTTATTTTTTCCATTTCATAATGCGGTGTTAATATATATATCTATATAATTATATACACACACACACATACACAAACATGCAAAAGATATATATATATATATATAAAGATAAAAAGAAAAATGTTTACTGCACCAAGAGAATAAAAGTGTTCATCCCACTTGTTTGTTTGACTTCTTTTTTTTTTTTTTTTTCCCTAAAGTGCGCAATGGATTTTGGTTTGTAGCAAAGAGGAAGCATTCTAAAAGTTGTCTGTGGGCTGCAGAAAAGAAATCACACCAGTGTCTCCTGATGGCCCCTAGACACACTAAAAGAAAAAATGTTGAGCCACACCAATGAGAGAGAGAAAAAAAACATGACTATGCATAAATTCTTGCTGTTGTTTCCACTGGTGGAGCCAGAAGCCTGTTTAATTTTCTCAAATATAGTCAAGGATTTATTCTGATTAAAAAGCTAAACGCATATTAAACTGATATGACCCCTAATTTAAAAGTTTATGATGCCTTGTACATGTTACTTTTATAAAAATAAAAAAAAATCACTCGGACATATTTCTCAACCTAGGGGTCACTTTTTCAAAACTCTGAAAAAAGCTTACGCCACTGAGGTTAGGGCACTTTTTCAAAACTCTTTGAAAAAGAGGTGACAACTGTCAGCTTGGTACAGCAGTTAATTTCACATTCAAAATGTGTTAAAACACTAACAGTTTTTCTCAGTTGCTAAAACACTAAACCTCATTCTCTGAACCAAATGCTCAGTGGCCTAAACATATTTGGCAAAACTTTAAACAAGTTCAGGTAGTTGGACACTATTTGCAATTCTCATGCACACTTTTTGCAAAACTAAATACATTCTCACTCAATAAAACACACATTGTGCATCACTGTGTTGGATAATGGTAAACATGACATGAGCTTCAAAAGTTAGTTGTCATTGTTTACACACAGCGACTCAAAATTTTGATACCAACAATGGATGGAAACAATCTGAGAGGTGGAGGAGCAAGAGTATGTGTAAGAGTTGGATGAGGAAGAGAAAGAGCAAGGGGTGGAGTGTTGTCAAGGCCGAATCCGGGTTTTTCCCTTAGCCTGGCAAGAGACAACATTGCCTCTGATGTGGACAAAGTCCTCAGGCATGACCCAACACGAAGACGTGATACTGAGGCAGAATGAATCTATCATTTTCATTTTGCACTTTTTTTTAAGGTATACTGTAACATGCTTTAATTTAGTTTTCTTTGACATTTTGGGCTTTTGCAGCATTTTTACAGTATGCAAGTGCTGATACATATACAGTATATTCACCTAAGCTGCAATTACTATGTAAATGTATGTAGCAAATTGCTGTCTTTTGTATTGTTTTTTTGAAAAGGTTTTTTGAACAGGTTTATCAGTTTTGAAAACAGTATGTAAATATGCAAACTGGCCTGTAGGTTCATAGAGTTTTGATGGTGTTTGTGTCTATGTGAGAAAAGAATTCACGTAATTTGAAAGTAGTCATTGAAATGCATTTTGTGCCTAAGCAATGATAAGATGGCCCACAGTTTATCCCACAAAGACTGCTGTTATGTTCAATGTGTGAAGAGTTTTGAAAAAGTGACCTATAGTAGTGTGAAAATGGTTGTAGTAAAAAAAAAAAAAAACTGTAATCAACCTTTTAGCGCCACACAGTGGACATTTCTCTTGGAAATTGCAGAGATATGTATCATAATGCATGCTATTTCACATTTTACATTTTATCAGTTTTGAAAACAGTATGTAAATATGCAATCTGGCCTGTAGGTTCATAGAGTTTTGATGGTGTTTGTTTCTATGTGATATACACTACCGTTCAAAAGTTTGGGACCGGTAAGATTTTTAATGACTTTAAAAGAAGTTTCATCTGCTCACCAAGGCTGCATTTATTTAATTAAAAATACAGTAAAATCAGTAATATTGTGAAATATTATTACAATTTAAAATAACTGTTTTCTATTTGAAAATATTTGAAAATGTAATTTATTCCTGTGATGGCAAAGCTGAATTTTAGCATCATTACTCCAGTCTTCAGTGTCACATGATCCTTCAGAAATCATTCTAATATGATGATTTGCTGCTCAAGAAACATTTATTGTTTACAATTGTACAAAAATATTTGTGTACAATATTTTTTTCAGGATTCTTTGATGAACAGAAAGTTCAAAAGAACAGCATTTATTTGAAATATAATCTTTTGTTACATTTTAAATGTCTTTACTGCCACTTTTGATCAATTTAATGCATCCTTGCTGAAACAAAAATATATTAATTTCTTTAAATTCTTCTCAAAAAAATAAAAATAAAAATTCTTACTGACCCCAAACTTTTGAACGGTAGTGTATAATGTTACAAAAGCTTTGTATTTCAGATAAATGCTGTTCTTTTGAACTTTCTATTCATCAAGGAATCCTGAAAAAAAGTATACAACTGTTTTTAACATTGCTAATAATAATAAATGTTTCTTGAGCAGCAAATCATCATATTAGAATGATTTCTGAAGGATCATGTGACACTGAAGACTGGAGAAATAATGCTGAAAATTCAGCTTTTCCAACACAGAAATAAATTACATTTTATATTATATTCCAATAGAAAACAGTTATTTTAAATTGTAATAATATTTCACAATATTGCTGTTTTTACTGTATTTTTAATTAAATAAATGCAATCTTGGTAAGCAGACAAAACGTCTTTTAAAAATATTAAAAATCTTACCGATCCCAAACTTTTGAACGATAGTGTATATATGCCAATGAATCGATTAGCCAACTCCTTTTTATACAATTAATCGAAGAAAGGATTGATAGATTCATCAATTATCAAAATATATTAGTTGCAGCCCTATAGGAATTTTTTATAAATTATTCCTCAATTATAAATCATTTTTATCAACATCTAGATTAATGAATGCAGAGACTAAATATATATAACTGTAAACTAACATGTTTTAATCAAAACATTAAATTAAATTAAATTAAATTAACTTTTTTACAATTTCAATGTACAAAGGCAAAAAGGTGTTTGGTAGCTATGATGTTTAACAGAAAATTGAACAATATGAGAGTGACTAGTCCCACTTTATATTAGGTGTCTTGCATCAAAAAGAAGAAAAAAAAGAAGAAAAAAATAGGTATGAACTTGTGTGTTCATGTTCTATTGCAAAACACATTTTCTGCTATTGATGTGGGATACAGGTGAAGTTATGGGCAGGTTTAGTGGTATAGGTAGGTTTAAGGGTTGATTAAGGGGTTTTACAGGGGTCAATAGTAGCATCTGAATCGAACAAAAACACAGTTGTAAAAGTCAATCTTTACAACATGCAGACTCCATAATGTCTCCCCCCCCCCACCTCACCCCACACGGAGAACTACCACCATTTGCTCCCAACATACATTTCAAAGACACTTGCCTGAGATAATGCCTGATCAGGAAAGTACAGGCCACAAGAATCATACATTCCGTCCATAAAAATTATATCCTGAGATGGTTTAAGCTGGTCTTTAGCTGGAGCTAGTTGCTTAGAACCATCTTAGGACCAGCGCTTGACCAGCTTAAACTAGTTCATGACCAGCTAAGGACCAGCATAAACCACCTCAAACCAGCTTCCATGCTTCAAAACATACCTAACCAGCATATGCTGGTTTTTTCAACAGGATGGTGATTCATGTGCCTATGCGTATTGTGAAAATTATGAAAATAAATCTAGGAATTATTGGATTGTTGGATTTCAAACCAGCAGGGTAGTAACTAAGTAACTAAGCAGTTTTATGGATGGTAACTGTACTAAAATCTTATTAGTAATTAGTTACACTACTAGTTACTGCAAAAAGTAATATTAATTTATTACTGTAACTAGTTACTAGTTACTGCCTAACACTGATTACTAGTACCGATTACAGCAACTAAGCAGAAAAGTCGAAGACCAGAATCAAAACTGTAATAATCTTCATTAAAGGTGCTAAAGAGGATCTTGTCATGATCACCAGTGAGAGTGCCCTTTCAGCCACTAGAGGGCACTCCATCCCGGACTCTCATTTCCACCTGTTACATGGACTACATTTCCCATAACACACTCCCCGGACTAATCACTATTCATCATTGCACCCAGCTGTTGTATATTTTGTCATTAGTGTCTGTGTATTTAGTCTGAGTTGTTTCTGTCTGTTCTTGTGGTTCATTGTTTGATGTCACCCTCGAGTCTGATCCCTGGTTTTCATGTTCTCCCGTTTTGGTTTGTAGTTTCTTGTTTTGTGTTTCTTGTTTCATGTTTGGACTGTCTATTTATGGATTATGACCTTTGCCTGTACCCCGGATTACGCCTTTTGGATTTGCCCACAATAAACACCATTGCTGCAATTGGATCTATCTCGTCTTCATGAGTTCCGTGACAGATCTTTTCGTCGACTGAGAAACCAAAGAATGTTAGTGAGTTTTTGAAATGAGCGCATGCGTAAGAACAACCCCCCTCCTTCACAGCTCATTTCGAGGGAACGCCTCCCAAAACTCGTGCACAAGTATTGCAACACGAGTGTTTACCACCGGCACTCACTGTGTCGTGTTAGTGGATTCATTATGTCGGACTCACCGGAGGTAACTCATAATCTGCAGTTGTTACTCCTGTCTCCTGGCAAAAACATTGCATGCGGCGCCTGTACAGTGTTTACAGTTACTGGAGCGCACAGCCGCGCACGTCTCGCACAAGGAACGTCATGGCAGTGATTGACAAGCCAGAGGGCCAATCGTTTACGCGATCTGATGTTTTTAAGGCCCTACCTCATGCACAGATGATGTATATTAATATTATTCCTTTCAGTGCACCTAATAAATAGTCTTTTATCAGTTAGTAAAGACAGTTTCAGGTAATATTACAAAAATGTATAAAACAAAATAGTGTTGTCAAAAGTACTGACTTCGGTACCTAGTCGGTACTGAAATTTTAAAAACGTGACGCTTTGAGCGCTGTTGAGTGGATTCGAAAACATCTCTGATTGGCCGTTGTTTTCACGGCTCATCGGATATGTCTGTGATAGGCTTCATTGATCAACGCTGTAAAAACGTTGTAAATAGTCATCAATTAATCTCTTCACTAAGCGCTTACACAGATACACACGGGAGTGTTTGAAAGCAGGCGTCTATTGCGGATCGGTCCACTGTTAGACACCTGCTTTCAATCGCTTGTGCTCCCACTTTCAAAACGCTTTCAAATTCAAACACTTCCGTGTGCTTTCAAATGCTCCCACGCGTTGATCATTGTAGCCAATCACAGGCATATCCAATGAGCGCGTCAACACAATGGCCAATCAGAGATGTTTATGAATCCGCTCAACAGCGCTCAAAGCGTCACGTTTTTAAAATTTCAGTACCGATAGGTACCGAAGTCGGTACTTTTGACAACACTAAAACAAAACATCCTCTTTAGCACCTTTAATCCAAAGGAGCCAACCAGCCCAGTGACATCACATGTTGTAATAGGCTACTGTAAGATGGCAGCGCCCTAGTGCTACAAAAGCTTTTTTTGTTGTTGTTGCTTTTAAATGGTTAATGTTGTGTTTGTTTTATAATTTTTGATTAGAGTGGAAATCAATTTACTAAATAATGTTAACTTGACTGTTTAATTTCCACTTGAACACACATTCACTCCTCTGACGTTACTTTAAGGTCTTTATCATGTCAATGTATGGCTTTTTAAAAACAATAAAACATCATTACTCTCTAATCATGTTTCAGTCACGTGACTTTTCTGCTCATCCGCCATATTTATGACCATTAGCGAGGCACAAATGTTCTATTTAGGGCCGAGGCACTCAGGCATAGTGTCCGATCTGCTCCAAACTTCACATGTGTGATAAGAGTCCTGGCCTGAAGACATCTATATGCCAATATTTAGTTAGTCATAGCGCCACCTGCTGACAACAGGAAATGACATGCTTTACACTGTAATTCACTCCCAGAAACACATTTAAATATGCCACGAAGTGCCAAACATACTAGAAACACGTTAAATCATGCAACACTTGGCTAAGTGCTAATGTATGCGATTAACGCCACGAAACAGGAAGCTGTTGTAACTCAGGCATACAATGTCTGATCTGCTCCAAACTTCACATGTTTGATAATAGTCCTGGCCTGAAGACATCTCCCAGGTAAAAAAGAATTTCTATAATATACTTAAAGTGCTCTATTTTCGTGCACTAATTTTGTACTAAAAATTCCTCTTTAGTACTACTTAAGATCATCTTAAGAACATGCTTGAGTGTGCTCAACTGTGCTATTTTGAGACACCATGAAATATGAACTAAAATGTACTTTTAACATAATATCTCTGTATTTAAAAAATATATTTAGTTACCACTTGTAGTACACTATGGGTTCAAATGTACTATAAGTAGTATCTAAATACATTTTTAAATACAGAGATAATATATTAAAAGCACATTTTAGTTCATATTTCATGGTGTCTCAAAATAGCAGTTGAGCACACTCAAGTATGTTCTTAAGATGATCTTAAGTAGTACTAAAGAGGAATTTTTAGTATATTAAGTACAAAATTAGTGCATGAAAATAGAGCACTTTAAGTATATTATAGAAATGTACTTCTTTTTTACCTGGGCTACTTGGCAATATTCAGTAATAGTCAAAGCGCCACCTGCTGGCAGCAGGAACTGTGATGCATCAAAATGGCTTTGCCATATTTCTCCTCTATTTATCCACTTAAATGAATATTGCCCACTGTTCAGTTTTTCTAAGGCCACCGGGTGGTGGTGAGCCCGGGTGCGAGGCGAGGGCCCTTTCATCACTGCTTACAGCTTTAATTGGTGGTGTCTTTGCTAACTTGAGATCTGTAAAAATGTTTTCTGTGACCTGATCCAGATCAAATCCAGTGATCAACTTTTTTTCTTGATAACTCTGTTCATGTGTTTTTGTGTTCACCGTAATTAATTTGAGTGGAAAAGTCACATTACTGAAAATTACTAAAAATGGAACTTCATTTTTAACTTTTACAGATGAGGATATAGGGCAGGGGTGGGGAACGTTGATCCTGGAGGGCCAGTGTCCTGCAGAGTTTAGCTGCAACCCTGAAAAAAACACTCACCGGACTGTAACTTTAGTAATCCTGAATACCTTGAAGATCCTAGCTTCAGGTGTGTTTAATTAGGGTTGGAGCTAAACTCTACAGGACAATGGCCCTCCAGGATCAGCGTTCCCCACCCCTGATATAGGGTAACATGGGGGAAGATGCCCCTTGGCGCAAAATGACCCCACCATTAGAATTTTTTCTCCTGACCATATATGACAAAAAAATCTCCTCTCAGCACTTTTGATGAAACCCTACGCTATTTTTAATTTTGTCATTTCATCTGAAATCTAGGGGGATGGGGGGCTTCTTACCCCAGGTAGGGGACCACGTTACCCCACTAGGGGCCATCTTAGCCCCCTTTTAATATTTTACATTTTGTGCTATAACAAATAAATTAGCAAATGTTTCTACTTATTTCCTAATATAATATCGAATTGTTTAAAAGGAGGGGGACATCATGTATCTGTCAAAGCATCTTACAGGGCAAGTCAAATTGTAAGGATAACAACATATTTTACTGTGCAAAACAAAATGTAACCAATTTGAACCCTTCTTTGGAATTCTCTATGCATCTCATCTTCAGTGTAACGTTCAACTTAAATTGATATTTGGACCTAAATGAGAATCCTGCAATTCATGAAAGTAAATGTTTTGGTATTTTAAAGGCAGGGTAGGCAAAAAAATGTATAAAAAACTTTTTTTCAAAATTTGTTTAAACTTTATTTATATATCAATACATAATTAAAATGTAAGTACTCTGAAAAAGAAAGTATAAAAATCGAGTGTCTGTAGACCTCTCACGACTGTTTTAAAGACAGCTCATTATTTCCATTCACTCCACCCCCTCCCTTCTGGGCTCCTTCCAAAGCCACGCCCCCAAAACGCATGAACGTGTGACTCCGACCACTGAGCTGGAAGACGCATTATTTACCTGAGACGAGCGGAGAGGAAGGAGCACGGCATGTAGTGACATCATGTCAGAATCACATGTAATAAAAATAACTTTATAATTATGAAGATAAACAAACAAGATGTATTTTAGTACTCACTATCAAGCTAGCATATTGATATTGGTAAAGTTTAAAATATATATTTTTTGATTCGCTAACGAGCTATCTATAAGGCAAAGCTAAAAACAGGTTGCATGATACACGTTTTTCCATTACCATCATTTACACTGTGATGAAGATGAATTTCGTGTAAGATTCATAACATATACGTTGTTCTACAGATCAACAGAGTAACATACACTCAAATATCAACTCACAACTGCATTGCAGACACAAAATAATAACACACACATACAACAAAGTGTGTACGACACACACAGATACAAGATAAAGACATCAGTAAACATAGGTAGAGAATATAAAAACAAAACAAAGGCGAAAAAAAAACGTGCAGGTAAACTTACAGGTGAACATGGTAAAAGAGTTAGACAGAGGGTAAAATTATGCACAATTCAACACTATAGCTATCATTATTTATCGTCTCTACTACGGCTCGCTAAGTAATGTTATGTTAGCTATATTACGCAGCTACGTGTGCTAATGACACATGCTTCATGAAAAAATAAACAAAAAAATATGTATGATCAAAATACAAAAAGAAAGATTTACCTGTCCAGCAGAAATAAAGCCATCAAGGAGTCACTTTTCAGCCCCTTGAGTTCCCTCAGTTCTCGCCATCGCTGGAAAGCCACGCCGATATTAACTCGCGTTTTATTTCTTTGTTTATCCAAAGACTTTTTGTTCATTGCCTTTTCTTGTACTGTTACTGTCTTCCTTTTTTTGCCTGGTTTGCCTTCACTAACTGCATAGGCCGATACTGTGAATTTAGCTTGCTGTTTCTCTGCCATTGTTTTGGTATTCCTAGGATCCATGCCTCTTGGATTCCCCAAATCAAACGTGCGCGCGCAAGTGGGCAGGTCATGTGTGGCAAAAGGGTGGTTGCCATGGTTGCGAGAGAGTGACAGCCGCCTAAGCCAATCCTATGTTTCGTCCCGGATGGAAATAATGAGCTGTGTTTAATACAGATTAAACGGTCTAGAGTCACTCGATTTTTATACTCTTTTTATCAGAGTTCTTACATTTTAATTATGCATGTATATATATAGAAAGTTTAAACAAATTTGGAACAAAATTTCTTACCTACCCTGCCTTTAAGCCGTAGTCATGTTGTAGTAATGTCTGTGGCCTTCACAACAATAGCAGACAAAACCAGGAATTAGTAAATGAATTTTATTCTCTCAAAACAAGAAACAATTAAAAATTCATATTGTGTGGCAATTTTCCCATCTCCACGAACTGTGACTCACTCCTCATTCGACAACCAGTGTCTGATGTGTTGAATAACACGTGTATAAATATTGTCCAGTCCACTCTGAGTTCAGAGACTTGTACAGCACCATCCAATGGGATCCTTTTTTATAACATTTTCTTTATAACAATAATAAAATAAAATATACTTGCAACCTTTTCAAGTCAACCTTGAATAAATATAAATTTTCTTCTTGACGTTTCCCCCCATGTTTTTTTTTAGTTTTCTTTTGTCTGTTTGATTCTCTTTTCCTTTTTTTTTCTTTTCAAAACTTCAAGATAAGATGAGTGCCAAGAGGTGGAATGTTGCGTTGAATGTCTGAACCGTCGGCCACAAAACCTCGACCCCGACCTGAATCCGTGGACGCCACTGGATCGGGGGGGACGACAGAGCCTCTGGTCCACATGCACTGTACATAAAACTGCGAAAAATTCCCAGATGTCTCTATCAAAACATGCTGTATTACTCAGACGGTGTGCTCAATCCATGTTGCAGACCCTTTTCAACATGCTTGCTTTGAATGAATGAGCCATTCTAGTGTAACGGAACACAGTGGAATCATGACAGACCCATACGATAATCTACAGCTCTGTCTCCACATGAACACAATTATGGCTGCATTTGAAGGGAGAAATGTACAATTTTCATGTTATGTTTTTATATCGAAATAAATATTGTACATTTATTGTTTTCCTCAACCGTCTCTTTTTTTTTTTCCCGTTAATAATATGAGATACAAAGTCTCACCAGGCCACACCTGTAACCGAGATCTGTAAAAATACAGAAGAATATTCTAAAGGATGACAATCACATCATTATCATTTTGCATTCAGTCCCTTTGAAAATCATGCACTAGAGAATTTCATATTAAAAATAATACAAACTGTTGAAAATGGCTGATCTGGTCATCCTTAAATAAGTTTCTTCCTCTCTTTCTTTTTTTTATTTCTTTTTTTGCAAGTCTCGAGGAAAATAACTGTAGATTTTTTTTTTAAAAACAACTTTGCATCCATGCAAAAAAAAAAAAAAAAGGAAAAAAAAAAAAAAAAGAAAAAAAATCATACAGTACATCAACGAAGAGAACATCATACCGGAGCACAAAAAGGTCCATTATTTATTTATTTTTTGTAATTTTTTTTTTTTTCAGAATTGTGTTGTTTCCTGAATCAAACAGGATCTCTGGCCATATCCATTTCCTCATCGTCGAACTTTGAAAATCGATCCACTGGAGATTGGGCTTGATGTAGGGTCATTCCCATGAGGACGTCATCTCTCCTAGGTTACCCTTTCTGTTCCATCTCAGCCAAGATCTTTTGACAGCTTGGCTCACGGTAATGGCTACAACGCATCAAGTTCTAGGTAAGAAACACTGACATCTCTTTGAAAACAACAGAGAGTAAACAGCCAGAGTAGAACAGTGTCTTCCTTTTCCTACGGTTAAGAGTCAGACTCTGCCGAATCCCTGGCTGCATCTCTTCAGCTGAATGGAGAGACTTCCTGTGGCGTTCTTTCCCTGCGTGTGACAGCAGCATACATTTTCTTTTCGTTTATTTTTTTGGCAGGACGCAGGCCTTTTCTTTGCCTCTTGTTGCACGGGCTCAGAGGACACAACATCAAGCATGCAGTGTAACCAGGACGTGACCCGTCGAGACCCTCTCCTCTCTGTCAGTAGCTGGAGCTACTCACGCCGCTCTCTACCGCTCACCTCCTCGTGCCGCTACGACCGAACGTTGGAACTGTCCAGGCCTGAATCTGGAGGTTTACTACTTAAAGGTGCCAAGGTTGGGTCCACCAATGAGGTGGGAGGGAAAAGCTTGTACCAGCCAATCACCATGTTGGTCAGCTCTAAATCGTCTAACAGGATCTGGGCGGCCCCCATGAAGGACTTGTGGTCCATGCGTCCATAGTCCCCCCAAACAATAATCTGTAAAGAAAGACATGATTAGTCAAAGAGTTTCAGGAGATGTGGTGCATTATCAAGAACATAAAGGGTTAGTTCACCCAAAAATGAAAATTCTGTCATTAATTACTCACCCTCATGTCGTTCCAGGCCTGTAAGACCTTCGTTCTCCAGAACACAAATCAAGATATTTTTGATAAATCCAATGACTCAGTGAGGCCTCCGTTGACAGCAAGATAATTTACACTTTCAATGCCCAGAAAGCTACTAAAGTTATATTTAAAACACTTCATGTGACTACAGTGGTTCAACCTTAATGTTATGAAGTGATGAGAATACTTTTTTTTGCACCAAAAAAACAAAACAAAATAACGACTTTATTCAACAATATCTAGTGATGGGCGATTTCAAAACACTGCTTCATGAAGCTTCAAAGCATTACGAATCTTTTGTTTGCACTTGGAGCGTGTATCAAACTGCCAAAGTCACGTGATCTCAGTAAACGAGGCTTCGTTACATCATAAGTGTTTCGAAAGGTTTCGAAATTTCAATGGTTCACGTGACTTTGGCAGTTTGATACACGTTGCGAACCACTGATTCGAATTAAAAGATTTGTAAAGCTTTGAAGCTTCATGAAGCAGTGTTTTGAAATTGCACATCAAAAGATATTGTTGAATAAATAAAGTCGTTATTTTGTTTTTTTTGGTGCACAAAAAGTATTCACGTCGATTCATAACATTAATGTTGAACCACTGTAGTCACATGAACTGTTTTAAATATGTGTTTAGTAGCTTTCTGGGCACTGAAAGTGTTAATTATCTTGCTGTCAATACAGGCCTCATTGAGCCATCGGATTTCATCAAAAATATCTTAATTTGTGTTCCGAAGATTAACAAAGGTCTTACGGGTGTGGAATGACATGAGGGTGAGTAATTAATGACAGAATTTTCATTTTTGGGTGAACTAATGCTTTAAACTATAAAACATTTTTTTGTAATTTGAAATAAAGCTGAAATAAAATAAACTATAAATATTAGATTTAGATTTAAATACTAGTTAAAGTTAAAATTAGAAACTTGGCAAATAACTGAAATGAAATAATTTGAAGTACTAAAATTACTAAAACTGAAATGAAAATAAATGAAAGCTGAAAAATGACAAAAGCATGTAACAAATTTACTAAAAATTCAACTAAAATTAAAATGAAAACTGGAAATGTTAAAATGACTAAAAACTAATTCAAAATATTAATAAATACTATAATAATACATTAATGTGGTGAAAACATGTCCAGGCCACATTTCAATCCCAAATCAAAAGAAAAAACTAAGAAAGAAATTACATTTGGCATAACGAAAATCGTGTTTAGGACGATTTTTGTGACAATTAAGTCTTTCATGAGACTTTCAAGTATGCACTCTCTACCATACTTTTTTTTAACTTACATACTGTTCATACTTAGTAAAATGAGCAAATAAGATGCTGGTGTTACCTGTAAAACCTTCCCCTCAGGGTTCTCCTCAAACTGAAGCTGCTGTTGATAAAGAGGATCCAGCGTTTTTCTCGCTGTCCGTGTTTTCTTTTTGTTGATGCATTTCCCATTGTCCAGCAGATATACTTTTACATAAGGTGCTGCAAAATGGAAGATTCCAGGGATTTACATATAAACCTCACAAAATAGTCCATGGACATGTTATAGATATATCTAAAGAAACAGCTGTATTGTGTTATGATTGAATTAAGTAATGAGATGTACCTGGAGTCTGTTTGTTCCCTGGTTTGCCTACCAGGCCTCGAGCCCGAATAACTTCAACATCCAGCCTTTCTTTCCTGTGTACCATACCAATCTGGATGTCACCTGTGGAGAAAGGCCACATCCAAACTCTTAGAGCAGGAAAAAAGTTCATCATTTTTGGGACAGATTTATGTGTTAAAGGATTAATTCACCCCAAAATTCTGCCATTATTCAGGTTTTATTTTAGTTTTATTGAAACCTGAGAGGTGTTTCTATTGAAAGTCCAGGTTTCTTTACATCTTTACAATGACTGACACACATACATAGAGCAAATCACATTTGATAAACTAAACAAGCAAAGCATTGGTCCACGCTATTTCACCAAGGTCCACTATTTAACAATTATATTAAACTGTTATCTTCATTATCTACACACTTTAATGGTATAAATCTGAATATTTAAAGTTGATTTAAGTCATATGCAACTTCTCCTTGTGTTTAGTAGTCAGCCTCAGATGTTCGATCGCCTCCTAACACATACGGGGGTTGGGACAGTTCAGTAAGCTTCATAGTGGGGGTGATGATGAATGTTTTAAACAGAGCAAGCGAAAGCAAAGTGCCCATTTCAGGATAACTGTCTCGATGTGTCCATATGTATTTTATTAAGTTATAAATATTGTAATGTATTTAAATATAATATAATATGAATATAAAAATATATAATATGTATATGGAAATGTTTAATCTTTTGAAGTGATCAATTCAAGTGTTCAACTGGTTTTAGATTTTTTAATCAGTGTTATGATTATCAACAATCTTAACACTTAAATATTATCAAAACATGAACTGTAGATGAACATAACCCCTCTGGTTATACTCGCCCCGCTCTGAGCTGGATTCGAACCAGCGTTTCTGGCATGGAAAGTAAGTGCGCTGGACCATAACTTCTAGCGTAGGTTGCTATTGCACCTCTTGAGGCCAGATGAGTGTCGTTTTACTCGCACAGCTTTTACTAGGTAGCCTTTACCTGGTAAAGTTACACAAACAATTGTTTACATAGGCTTTTGATGACTAAATTTGGGGTCCCACTTTATATTAAGTAGCCTTAACTACTATGTACTTACATTTAAATTAATAATTTGATACAATGCACTTATTGTGTACATACATGTTTTTACATTGTACTTATATTTTAAAAATACCTGCATGTAATTACATCTGTAATTAGTTTCTGTAATTACATTTATAATTACACTGTTGACCCATCCCTTACACCTTACCACTACCCTTAAACCTATCCATACCACCAAAGCTTTCCCTAACCTTATCCGTATCCCACCTCAATAGCAGCAAAAGTGTTTTGCAATTCAATATGAATCCAATAAGTACATTGTACTTATATTTGGATGTAAGTACATAGTAGTTAAGGCCACTTAATATAAAGTGGGACCAAATTTGGTTATGTGAATGTGATTTTTAAGAATCATATTTATGGTACTTTTCTTGTAATCTCCACTGCCGCTGTTTAACTGCTTCTCGTGAAAATGAGCTGTGATGCGTCCACCCAATAACTTGTGAAAATCTATGGTTGTAGAGCCACTTAGTGGGCAAGAGCAGAAATGCATTTCCCACCACAACCTTCGGCATCAAAAAATATTGTATTCTGGTTGAGTAACATCTGTATGTGTTCATATAAAGCGACTGTGCCTCTTCACAAGACTTGGATTAAACTGCTGGATATGTATTATTTTTAAAATGACTTTAAGACCTTCTGGATCTTCTAAGTTTTGGTTACCTGAACTTTCAATGGAGAGACAGAAACCTCTCATGTATCATTAAAAATCTCTTCATTTGTGTTTTGAAGATTAACCAAAGTCTTTGGAATTTGGAATGCCAGTAGAGTGATTAAATGATGACTTAATTTTTTTTGAGTGAACCATCTCTTTAAGCCAACGTATAAATCTTGTTTTTTAGGCATACGCTAGGCATACAGTGTGCATAAATTAAATTTCATCATTATTATAGTACGCATAATGTATGCGCATAGACCAATTGTTAAAACTGCGCGGTTTTCACGGTTCCGAAAACCTGAGTTCCGGCCCAAGACCCGTGCGGGTTTAGTTCCAAAACTTCAGTGAGTGCCTCAGACATGAGTCAGGTCCGGTATGAAGGCTGATTTATACTTCTGCGTCGGACCTACAATAGAGTCGGACCGGCAAATAGGCAACGACTTTTGTTGCAGTTTGACGGCACGTGTCCCCTGAAACAGAGCATTTCTCATTTCTATGGAAGTTGAAAACATTCGATTTCACCACTTGCTCTGGGCCGAGGGAGGGGTTCTAACAGACCAATCACAGCGCTTGCGGTCCACGTAGTAGAATTGACGAAGAGGTGCACATCAGGCTATGTGTGCTACACATAGCCTACACCGTAGCTACGGCGAACACTCAACACAGAAGTAGTATTCAGCCTTTAGCGGCCTCGGATCATTGATGTGCTTTTTCTGAATGGACCCAAGAAGACCCAAATGAATAAACTTTAATCATCTTATGGTCAGGTAAATAACATTACGGCAAAAGTTATAGGACGTAATGAGGTTACAGTGATGAGTGACTGACATTTCAGCACTTTAGTGCGTACTTGCGCATACGTGAAAAATGCATTTTTTAAAAATGCACGTAGAAAAGGAACAAATGTAATTTGTAACCTTGCACACAAAAATCTATCTTATAGCTATGAGATTCATCAGGAAAAGCCACTTGCTTTTTGCACATCCGGTCGGGTAAGAAGCGATTCGGGTCAGGATTTTAGGACCCAAGAAGACCTCTACTATGAAAGCTATGGTTTCGGCTGTATGCATACGCTAAATGTTCATCAAAACTGAAGTTTACTTTGAGCAGTATTTTGATGGTTTCTTATGTAACACCAGCGGGAGTTGTTCGTATTAACAATCAAGAAAATAGAGACCCATGATACTAACCCATTGGAGGCGTGGCCAATGTCTGTCTCCCTGCCAGCTGGGCTGGACCAAGACCATCCAAAAACTCAGTGAACTGGCTGTCCGATGAGATCTTCACTCCAGGGAAGATTAGACTTTGAATAGATAATGGACAGAAAATCAGTAAACCAGGTGCTAATGGCAAGACATTTTATTAAAGATATCATCACTGACGCAAAACCAGCCAATCAGCAATGGTGGTGATGACATCATGTGATTTACGTAGAGGTGGACCATCATATTCAAATAGATTTTTACAGTACTTACTTTCCTGGTTTTGCCTTTTCACCATCATCTGTGGTCTCTCGGCTGGGCTGCCGTGTCATCCTACTCTTCATCTCAATGGCTAAACCCGTCTCCACACTCCGCTGGATTGCCAGCCGCACCGGCTTCTTCTTCTTACCCTCCTCTGAAAGTTACAACAAGGGGAAGGGAAAATGACAAAATTAGAAAAGACAAATGCCTGACCGCCCCTTCCACCCCACAGTGTTTTAAGTCCTTCTCGATAGTTTCATGGTCTCGGTCTAGTCATGAACTTAGGAGCATTTGGACTTGGTCTTGACTTGGATTCGGATCGAGTCCGGTCTTAAGAACTTCAGCTCATGTATATGATCTGCTCTGAGCCTATCTCTGGACTGGAGCACACTGTTTGTGACGTGACAGTGATGTGAAACCAGACTTCATTCAGCCCAAAGAATATTTACATTGTCTGAATTGTTCAGAGCCTCTTCAGGTCTCAGTCTTGACTCAGACTTGAATGAGCTGGTCTGGACTAGGACACCGCCACCCCACATGCATCTGCCATTGGTTGGGAAAGCTCATAGTCCCATCCCAAACTGATGCCAGAAGAGTTGAGCCAGAGGTCAACATGTTGGACCATTCAATCCTCAAGAACCTCAGAGCAAAAGTTTTCATGCTCTTCAGTCAACATAAATGGTTTACTTATAGTTGTCTGCTCAACAAACTGGGTTGGAGAAAGTGTTTTAACACCGGAATACATTACATATTTTACCCTTTAAGAAAAAAAAACATGACTCACAATTACTGAATGAAATGCTTAAAAAATACATGTTATGACCATCAGGGGGCATCAGTCTTCCACTGAGGAGCAGGACATCCTGCATTTCCCCCAGTCAGCTTTTAGACATCCATTCATCTATCCGTCCATCCATTGACACAAACATACACACTCATATACTGCTTCCTGATGGTCACAAACCATTAATGACCAAATTGTGCACTGCCAAATAAAGCTTTCACAAACACAGGACATTTAAGCATCCATCACACCTGGTATGTAACTTCATTCTTACCTCTGTCTGCCTCGTCAAAGGAGTTCATGCAGGGGAAATAAACAGCCAGTGCCTCGAAGGAGGCAGAAAGGCTAAGCCGGCTCTGCGAGCGCTGCATTCGCATGCCAGGAAGAGCGGCGCTGACATCCTGCCCTTGTCTGCCCATTTTAGCACCCCGGAACCCTCAAACACCTCTAACGACACCGAAGAAGGGTGGCAGATGTGTATAGCTGATGCTGTGAGACGGTTTTGGAGAAACAAGTTTGGTAGGATTGTGTTCGGTAGCAGCTGCGTGTCTTATTAGTTCTCAGGTTGATATGCGGTGAGGATGACTGTCTGACTGTCTCCTCTGCAGCGCGCTACTTCTCATCTAAAGGGGTGGGAGGGGGAGATGGTAGCATGTGCACGTGGCTCACAGAGGATGTGGCCAATCAGAGGCACAAAAACGAAGAGACCCCTGAAATGCTTCTCCAGGAGACAGAGCTCTGCCCAGAGACATGACTGCACACAAACACATGCACATGACTTGCCTTCTGACTGCGGCTTCATCAGTCACCTCACACACACACACAATAATATGTGGATTAATGTATAATCGTGGACACACAATTATATGTGCACAACGGTGTTGAGGAGAGGTTAAAAGTAGCAAAGCTACGAACTTGATTACATTTTTTCAGTAGCTTAACAATAATTCAGCTGTTCTCATGCAGCTTTTTCAGTAACAAAGCTACATTTTTCCAATGACATGCGACATCACTGCTTTTTATGTCACACTGTATTGTGCACGCAGCTGTACAGCAGAGCAAAAACAACAGATGGACGCAGACATGAAGTCAATCTACCTTAAACTGTCCTTGCAACTGAAAAGATGACAGAAAAAACACTTTCTTAAACTAGCAAGATCTAATCTGATTGTCTAATTTAAGGACACACATTTGTTATTTTATTAATCTGCCCAGTAAGATATTCTGTTTTTAAAAGAAATTAATACTTTTATTCAGCAAGACTGTTACAGATTGTTACAGAAAAAAACTGTTTCAAATAATGTATAACTTTCTATTTATCAAATAATAATAAAAATTCCATCACGTTTTCCACAAAAAGATTAAAGCAACTTTTTTTTTTACATTGATAATAAGAAATGTTTTTTGAGCAGCAAAACAGCATATTAGAATGATTTCTGAAGGATCATGTGACACTGAAGATTGAATAAATGATGCTGAAAATTCAACTTTTTCATCACAGGAATAAATTACATTTTAAAATGTATCAACATAGAAAACAGTTATTTTAAATGGCATATTATAATATTTTACAGTATTACTGGTTTTACTGTATTTTTGATAAAATAAATGCAGCCCTGGTAAGAGATTTCTTTCAAGAACATTAAAACATCATACTGACCTCAAACTTTGAATGGTAGTTCATCTCACATAACTCTCATCCTAAACAGCACAATCTACGATTAATTGATTGATTTACAGTCAAGTATTTACGATTTGCCAGTCAAGCTGCTCTTCACATAAAACTGTGTGGTTCTTGACCAAAAAGGTCCAGACCTTCTACCATCAGCGATCTTTGTTAAATTGTTAAAGGTGCCGCAGAACATGTTTTCAAAAGATGTAATATAAGTCTTAAGTGTCCCCTGAATGTGTCTGTGAAGTTTCAGCTCAAAATACCCCATGGTTTTTTAAAATATTTTTTTTTAACTGCCAATCATTATAAATGCGCCGATTCAGGGTACGCGGCCCCTTTAAATCTCGTGCTCCACGCCCCAAGAGCTCGCGCTTGCCTTAAACAGCATAAACAAAGTTCACACAGCTAATATAACCCTCAAAATGGATCTTTACAAAGTGTTCGTCATGAAACATGTCTAATCACGTAAGTATGGTATTTATTTGGATGTATACATTGATTCTGAATGAGTTTGATGGTGCTCTGTGGCTAAAGCTAACATTACACACTGTTGGAGAGATTTATAAAGAATGAAGTTGTGTTTATGCATTATACAGACTGCAAGTGTTTAAAAAATGAAAATAATGACAGTCTTGTCTCCGTGAATACAGTAAGAAACGATGGTAACTTTAACCACATTTAACAGTACATTAGCAACATGCTAATGAAACATTTAGAAAGACAATTTACAAACACCACTAAAAATATCATGTTATCATGGATCATGTCAGTTATTATTGCTCCATCTGCCATTTTTCGCTATTGTCCTTGCTTGCTTACCTAGTCTGATGATTCAGCTGTGCAGATCCAGACGTTAATACTGGCTGCCCTTGTGTAATGCCTCGATCATGGGCTGGCATATGCAAATATTGGGGGCGTACACCCCAACTGTTACGTAACAGTCGGTGTTAAGTTGAGATTCGCCTGTTCCTCGGAGGTCGTTTAAACAAATTAGATTTATATAAGAAGGAGGAAACAATGGAGTTTGAGACTCACTGTATGTCATTTCCATGTACTGAACTCTTGTTATTCAACTATGCTGAGGTAAATTAAAATTTTTGAATCTAGGGCAACTTTAATTATGTTTTCTATAGTTCTTCAAACCACCACACTTGGGTAAACCTCGTCTTTCTAATTAGAGGTTTGCGATTTTGCAAAAATATATCAAAATATCACAAATCCACTTATCCAATATCATAATCCACAAACTTATCAAGTTTCTTTTTTGTACACACATATATATATATATATATATATATATATATATATATATATATATATATATATATATTTTTTTTTTTTTTTCCCCAGCAATCAAATGTAAAAATAAAACACTATATAGACTTCACTGTATGAATATAAATCGGACGGTTCATCACGATTCAATACAATATCGATTCACATAGCCAGTGAAACAATATTTTCCGATACCTCAAAAAGTTCTGCGATACGATTATGATATGATTCGATTCAGGGGTATATCGATCTGTATTTCGATATTATGTGCCTATTTTACACAACCAGTTAAATTTTTATTAAGATATATACAGTATATACTATAAAATTAAAAGACGTTTCTTTTAAATGTATAGCACAGCTTTTTAATGAAGCAACAACATATTATAGGTAGGAACAAGATACGCTATTAATATTCTTTCATTGTGCAAAAGTATTATAAAGGCCCAAATACATAGAGGCGCAAAGCACTTATGCGCATCCCGTGTGCAGAATAATGCGCTTGAAGCAACACAAAGTCACAGCGCGCAACACTCCTATGCAGCAGTTTATTGAGCATTTTCTTTTAACAGTTTTAAATTTCAGTTACTGTGTGTGTGACGATTACGATTCATAGTGCTCTATTCTCCAGTGTTGTGATCTAACAGACATTGTTTGAGATGTGTGCGCAAGGCTTTAAACACGAGCAAATTATAAACTTCCGTGAAGATTCAGCAATGGCTCGTTCCATCTACTGTCCCGAGCGTCTTTCACAAGTTCTGAAAGGCAATTTAAACGAGAACGCACACGTTGGCGATAATGCATAGACTGACATTGTGTGAAAATGTGGAGAGTGCCTCTTAATTTTTACGCATTACATCGATACATCGTATTGTTAGACATTAGGTCGATGTATCGATCTATATCGATGTATTGTTACACCCCTATATAATATGCATTGATGCTTCTGAAGTTATTTAGTCAAGAGCCGTGTGTGATTTTATTTTTGTCTGCTGTCACCTAATGCACAGATTCAATATACTGACACACATCCGATTTTTTCCCAGCTGTTTATTTTCAATTTAGACGTATCTGACTGTGAAAGAGAACTCAGTTCAGTACTCGTGCTGTGACAGCTGACTTTCTGTGTGTTTGCTTCAAGTGTGTGCCAGCAGAAAAGCACATGTCAGAACAGTGTGTGAGTAAAATCATTTGAAAGATTAAACAAGCTGCAGTGTCACGTGCACTAGGTTGCTAAATGTGTAATGTGAATGAATGTTGTACAGTATGTCGGGACAGGGATAGAATGTTTGTTCACTATAGCACAATACTACAATCTCTCTTCAAAGGTAGATCGTGGAGACATTTTAATCGTTCACAATCTAATATTGTTATATCACACACCCATATTTCCAAGCCTTCTGTTACAAGCATTGCAAACACTGCAATGTTCTGCTCAGTAAGCCTTTTCATTAAAGTGAAAACTAGCAGCTTGGTTTTGTTACTGTACAGGCATGAGACAACAATCTAATACCTGACAATTCCATTCTTTATGGGTTTTTAGGCAAACAGACACTGCATGCACCTTAATGAAGACCAGCTTAAATGAGAGATCAAATCTACTCTTCTGTGATCTATTAATATCTTATTGTGAGTATGTTGAAATCATCACCCCTGCTGCATACCAGCTTAAAATAGTAACGTCTCAAACCTTCCTATTAAAGTCTGAAGAATACAGTTGTGACTCATATCACTGCTCAAACCTCAACATGTCTGACAGTAGCACAAACAGTTTAGTGCGCATAAAGTCTAACAGAGCACACGACAATTCCCAGCACGTTTCTCGTGTCATTCTTTTTAAGTACACAATCCAACGAACTTAAAATATCATGTAAGCACTAAAAATAACTGGGTGGTTGAGATCTGTAATGCAAACAACTGCCTAATAAATGTGCAGTTTATATTAAACACTGATATTGCAATAGTGCAGTCAGAAGACTCACTGTGTGGTCTCAGCGTGTTGTAACAAACAAAAATGATGCTGGTTTAATTCACTGTCTCAGACCATCTGTATGCATTGATGTAACACACCTGTAGGGCCTTATGTCTTTAAATGTAAGATGTAACAGGTACATATGTAGGTCTAAAACATCATGTTCCTGGCGTTCTTGTAATACAGGAATGGAATATTCCACAATCTCTTTCATTTAGAATGAGTAACACACTCAGGAGAGCTTTAATGATCCATTAAGTACAGTCTCTAGAATAACAAACAGGTGTTGAAATGGCTCTTTACCATCGTATCATGTGCTGAGATATTGACTTGTGTTGACCCTATGACCCCTAACATTTTCTCCACAGAAACAGACAGATGTAGTGTGCGGTCAGCATGTTATTAACACCTGGACCACACGGACCGTAAATGTAAGTCCATTATTCCACAAGTGGTTTACACAATCTTGTAAAACAGCCTGTGACAGATTGTTTAGAAAGGCTCTGCTACTGAGCAAAAAGCTTTGGGAAAGTTTTCATGGTCCTGTTTTTCATTTATCAGCTCTAAACCCTAGTGAGCTTCTTACCTAGATAACATTTTAAGGCTATTTTAGGTTATAGGCTGTATTATAACCTATTATACCATAGGCATGCTCAGCTTTACAGGCAGTTTTAAAAGGTAGGTAGGCAAAATTATGCTGCCTTTTAAGAGTCGAGAGATGTTAATAAGTATACTTAATTTAATACCATAATATTTGATAAAAATGCTAAAAGGTGCCATCGAATTGAGAATTGAATTTACCTCGGCATAGTTGAATAACAAGAGTTCAGTACATGGAAATGACATACAGTGAGTCTCAAACTCCACTGTTTCCTCCTTCTTGTGTAAATCTCATTTGTTTAAAAGACCTCCGAAGAACAGGCAAATCTCAACATAAGACCGACTGTTACGTAACAGTCGGGGTGTACGCCCCCAATATTTGCATATGCCAGCCCATGATCGAGGCATTAGACAAGGGCAGCCAGTATTAACGTCTGGATCTGTGCACAGCTGAATCATCAGACTAGGTAAGCAAGCAAGGACAACAGTGAAAAATGGCAGATGGAGCAATAATAACTGACATGATCCATGATAACATGATATTTTTAGTGATATTTGTAAATTGTCTTTCTAAATGTTTCGTTAGCATGTTGCTAATGTACTGTTAAATGTGGTTAAAGTTACCATCGTTTCTTACTGTATTCACGGAGACAAGAGCTGTCGCTATTTTAATTTTTAAACACATGCAGTCTGTATAATGCATAAACACAACTTCATTCTTTATAAATCTCTCCAACAGTGTAGCATTAGCCGTTAGCCACGGAGCACTACCAAACTCATTCAGAATCAAATGTAAACATCCAAATAAATACCATACTTACACGATTAGACATGTTTCATGACGAACACTTTGTAAAGATCCATTTTGAGGGTTATATTAGCTGTGTGAACTTTGTTTATGCAGTGATAGAGTCGAGAGCTCGGGACGGGGCGGAGAGCGCGAGCAATTAAAGGGGCCGCAGCCTGAATCGGCGCATTTCTAATTATGCCTCAAAATAGGCAGTTAAAAAAATTAATTAAAAAAAATCTATGGTGTATTTTGAGCTGAAACTTCACAGACACATTCAGGGGACACCTTAGACTTATATTACATCTTGTAAAAAAACGTTCGATGGCACCTTAAAGGCAAACTCTATGGATGTGCCCTATTTTTGTGGTGTATTTCCGAAACAGATGAACGTGAATACATTACGCTGGTTTTATACATATCATCGCAGTTCTGATTTGAAATGTCTAGTGACTGGTGCTAAGCTTAAAGGGATAGTTCACCCAAAAATAAAATTTACCCCATGATTTACTCACCCTCAAGCCATCCTAAGTGTATATGACATTCTTCTTTCAGATAAATATAATCAGAGTTATATTAAATAATGTCCAGGGTAATCCATGCTTTATACTGAGAGTGGATGGTGCCCCAAATTGTAAAGACAGAAAAAATGCACTCATCCATTATAAAAGAAGTCCACACGGGGCCGGGGGGTTAATAAAGGCCTTTTGAAGTGAAGCGATGCGCTTGTATAAGACAAATATCCACATTTAAAACTATATAAACTGTAATCTCTAACTTCCGCTAACTGTCATACGAAAGAAGGCCTTTATTAACCCCCCAGAGCCATGTGGACTTCTTTTATTATGGATGAGTGCAGTGTTATGTACGTATTGGTATGTATTTTGCATTTTGCAAAAATGTTCCCATAAGTACGTTTTTCCATGAAATCAGGTTGCAGCCGCCACCAAAATTTATCAGACTTTCCAAAAACTACATATGAGAGAGGACTGTGGTTGTTTACCTCCACTCGTTTGTCAAGAAAAAATAACACAAATGTGACATTAAAAACAGCAACAAATTTGCTACAACACCAATCATTGGAAAAGTGGTTTGTAACTTTGTTTCCAGTGGTGGTTTAATGTAATGTAGCTTTAAAAGTAAATAGCTCGTAGGAACAGCATGTTATCTTTCTGAGGAAAAACAGCATGACCCATTAACAACAGGTGCTCATTACCTGACTGAACTAATGACCTTGAAACCCCTGAAAACAAACACACTGTAATATCACAACCAATGATAAACTGGACAGAATGACAAAAGCCAAGGCCTGGTCAGAAAAAAATATTATTAATGCTGTTTGCTAAAACGTTTTTCAATGAATGTTAATATTAAGCACTTTACATGAAATCCAGAATGTACTACAAAACAACTTTTCTACTCTTTGTGGTTTAGTGTTCTTTTTATGGTTAATATACATGCATCATGGTGCCACTCAAGAGACATGCTCGTGAACAGCAGGATTTTACATCATGCCATACTGACGTACGCAGCCAGTGTATCCTCCTCCAGACTGTGTGTGAAAATCAGAGGAATGAGGAGGTTTATTTTTAGCTGTATATGACTGATCCTGCAGGAAATAGAAAGGAGACGATCTTTAAATATGTGAGGAACAAGCATTGGGTGTGAGAATGAGCCTGTTAAGTATGGAAACATGTCGATCTGTACAGCGGGAGAGTGAATCATTACTGCATCTACTGCACCACAAAAAAATATCCTCAACCTATTTTAGGGGATCTTGGTGGATGTACAAAAATTATATAGTAGACCATGTATAGCCGTCTTAAACACTATACTTTTAGAGCTGGATTTATGTTTTCCTGAACACAAAATAAGATATTTTAAAGAATTTTGGTAACAGTTTTGGTGACTATTGACTTCCATTGTATGTAGTTGAATATGGAAGGCGGTTTGGCGGTATTTAACTTGTTAAATATGGACATTTTCCTTACACAAAAGCTTTACTTCAGAAGGCCTTTATTAAAGTCCCCCTGAAATCAAAACTTAAGTTTTTTACCTTTTAGTATTAATATGTTAGCCTTAGTGTTATGAATAAGCTGGTGTGTTCCAAAACAATGACAAAATTCGCATTTAGGATATATAAGCATTCAAAACTTACAGTCTCTCACTTCAGCTTATCACATCTTCTGTCCAATCAAATGCTCTCTAGAATCTGAAATCCCGCCCCCTCCTACACTACCAACAGACACTGAAGCTGTGGCTGAAATCGGTCATTTGTTCACACATTTACTAGTTTCTACATGGTGAATGGCACATAGTGCACTATATAGAGAATAGGGAACGATTTAGACAGTGTAAATATGCTTTCCATTGACGGGAATGAAGTCCGTTTTCACATTAGTGTCACATGAATTGAGCACAGATTGCTCCGGTCCAGAGACACGAGCGCACAGAGCAGATCATATCCGCGCGTCGGCTCAGACCACGAAAGGTATCGGACCCATTTAAATTCTGCACAAAATGCTATATTTTACAATGATATAAAGGAGATTAGGAGGAGAAACGGTCAGATTTTGATGGATGGATTCAGTTTCTTGAGCTTCATACTCATTGATCCCGTTCACTGCCATTATAAAGCTTAGATGCGTCAGAATATTTATTAATATAACTCAGATTGTGTTCATAGTCATATACACCTAGGGTGGCTTTAGGGTGAGTAAAGCTTGGGGTAATTTTCATTTTAAAGTGAACTAATCCTTTAAGATTTTAAGTACACTACAAGAGCACTTGGTCCCACTGTACGTACTTTACACAAAGCCAGAGAAATGCTTGTGTTCTTGCCAACACAGATGAGATAACTCAAGTGAAATAATGCCCTTTTGCATCAGTTATGTCAGCTCACCAGTCAAATCAAAGCAAGTGCTGAAGGATGGGCCTCCAGCAGTAAAGCTCTTTTAAACCCAACAGTCTTTCCTCAACAGACAGCAACAGGGCATCTCTGAGGGCAATTTACACTCGCATGTGGAAAATGCTGTAAAACTGCTTTATCTAAAGAGAAGCTTTGACCAGTGTGATCATAGACTAACGATTTCACAGTATAACCACGTGGAGCATCCGATTCAATCCATCCCATCCCAGCAGGTCTTTATGAGACAGAGCGGGGTGTGAGGCACGATTAAACCAGTAGGACATCGGAATTGTACCTGTGAGCTGTAGAGAGGGACATGCACTTCCTCAAGGCTAGCTCATATTACTGCTATACTGCTGTGTGTTCAGATGGGCCAATCGTTAGGTCATGACTTCCACCATGGAAAAAGTGTTTTCTCAGAAAGAGAGAGAAGAGGAGGTAATTTTAGGATGTTAAAGGAATTTTTTTTTTTTTTTTTTGAAACTTTATTAGTATTTAGCAGTATTTTAATTTGCAAGTTAATGATGTTTTATTAACAAAATTATAGCAAGTTCAGATAATTAACCTGATTAGCACAGGTGGAGAGCATTCAGTTAATCAACTCAACCAATGTCAAGAGGTATAAATTCAGCAGACTGACTTCTGTTCATCTGAGAGTTTATCAGCATCCCTCCTCCACCCCATCTCCTCACTTATAGTCCTATCTACTTTTACCACACCGGGGGGAGTTCTCTGGGTTCGGGCCAAAATTCCGAGCTCGGAGCCCTCTCCCCGGACAGCACGCCAAATACGCATAACTTTACTCTATTTAATTATATGGATATGTGAACTCGTGAACTAACATTCATCAAAATGTCTCCAGAAAGTCATACAGGTTTGGAGCTACATGAGAGGTGAGTAAATGATGACATAAATGATAAACATCTTAATCATTAATTTCAATTTTTTTTTCTTTTTCAAATTCAAATGTTTTAAAATAGATTTTTTATGGTAATAGTTTTTTTTTTTTTTTACATTAACATGAATTATTCATTTACAAACATGGGGAGTTGCACCATGTGACATTTTGCAACCTTAACTAACCTTGCTTTGTCATAAAAAAGTCAAATTATCTGATATTTAAGGAAACTTACTGACCATGGGGCTCTGCAGGTGCTTTCTATATTATATCACTTCCTGTTTTATGTTTTTTTTTTCTCCATGGTAGTTGGACCACATGACTTCTGCATGAATTTCTACTGCCACTGATTAAGCCTGTATTACACAGGGCTGTACAATGAATGAACACAGACCTATTCAGGCTCAGTTTTATTAATAATTTGTGCCAGTAGCACTGCATGGTCCAAATGGATCTCCATCCATTGAGATGATCAGGAATAATGATCCTGATTGATCTGAATGGCTGAGCTGTATGCTCAAAGGGACCTCTTGCATAACAGTGTGGAACAATAGGAAAATACCACGTGTTGCTGTTACAAAAGAAAAACCGAAAGTGACTTTCCTCTACATGGATAGATTCAGGAAGATTCAGGAAGTTACACTTAAAAAAAAAAAAAAAAAATCATGATTTCAAAAGGAGGTTTTCACAGTGATGCCAAAGAGGAACCATTTTTGGCTCCCCAAAGAACCTCTCAGTGAACAGTTCTTTAAAGAACCATTTTTTTTTTTCTTATCGTGAAGAAGATTTAAAAAAAAATCTAAGGAACCATTTTCCACTATAAAGAATCTTTTGTGCAAAGATTCCATGGATGTTGAAGGTTGGAACCACAGATTGCAATAACCTTTATTTTCAAGAATGTAGGAGCAGTGAGTAATTTTCTTGTTTTGTTATTTGATTAACATTAATTACACAGACAGTAGCAGGCTTATTCGGCTGTCAATTTAAGACCTAATGCACGGATCCAATATACTGATACACATCTTATTATCTCCCAAATTTTTACATTCACTTAACCGATTGTGTGCACCTGAATATCTGCCAAGCCTGGCCTTTTGACTTATTTTTGTGTGTATTTGACTGTTTAGACACACACCTGAAGCTCAAAGTATACTTTGCTTATCTGTGTTTTGCTTAAACCGGTTAGTTCACCCAAAAATGAAAATTATGTCATTAATGACTCACCCTCATGTCATTCCACACCCGTAAAACCTCCGTTCATCTTCGGAACACAGTTTAAGATATTTTAGATTTAGTCCCGAGAGCTTTCTGTCCCTCCATTGAAAGTGTATGTACGGTGCACTGTCCATTACCGCCCCCTTCTGCTCCGGACTGTGACGCGATTAGGACATCCGCGACATGCACACTTACGCACCATTTTAAAAAATATAGCAATACCAAAATACAAACAAAGTAGAATAGCTTGAATACAGCGTGCGTCTCCCTCAGACTGTAAACGAAGCTCGGGCGCACTAGATAACACTAGATAACACGTCATCAGCGTCACTGTCCGGAGCAGAAGGGGGCGGTAATGCACCAATAAGTTGGATGCCAACTGCTGAATAAAGTCGTAGTTTTTGTTATTTTTGGACCAAAATGTATTTTAGATGCTTCAAAAACTTCTAACTAACCCACTGATGTCACATGGACTACTTTGATGATGTTTTTATTACCTTTCTGGACATGGACAGTGCACCGTACATACACTTTCAATGGAGGGACAGAAAGCTCTCGGGACTAAATCTAAAATATCTTAAACTGTGTTCTGAAGATGAACGAAGGTCTTACGGGTTTGGAACGACATGAGGGTGAGTCATTAATGACATAATTTTCATTTTTGGGTGAACTAACCCTTTAAGCTGGGTGCACACTATAGGATTTTGGCCACGATTTTTGCGAATCCTAAAAGATTCCTCTGATCCTAGGTCAAAATCTGTGGTCTTTGATCACTAGTTTGACATGTTCACCAACAGCTGATTAGTGACCACTGCGATCAAATTTTACCTCCAATGAAATTCTGCCAGTGTCAAAAGTTTTGACGCACAGTCCTGGTGTGGCTTCTCCTACGACATCCGTCAAATCAAAAACCAATAGGAGCACAGAACCTGATGACGCAATTTGTGCGACAACAACAAACCAACACTTGCTCCACACACACATCTTAGTTATTTATTTTTTTTCCATTTGTCTGAATGAAAAATCAAGCCATGATCAAAATGAACACTGGAGACATTTCAATCCCACATGTAAATGCAGCTCACCATCACCAAACGTGTCACCGATTGATGATGTAAAACTCTGGATGAGTCTTCTTGTGTGTGACTGTTTTTAACAAATCTTGAATTTTAACAAATTAAAGGCAACTGAGATCCCACACTGTGACATGGCTTATAGCGGGGATCATGTTCGTACAATCTGACAAACAACAATCGCAAAAGACTATTATAAATCGTACAGTGTGAACTCAGTTTTAAAAGTCACGTTACATGATTTTACTGATTTTGACATTAAGTTTGGGCTTTTAAGGAGAAGCGAAAGCATACCAACTGTAATGGGATGTGGCATAATAATCATTATATCTTGATTATCATGATTTCATAATCGTTGGAAGCCAAAATCTAAATTTAAACTAAAATTTGATTAATCGAATTAAGCACACATTTACTATAAAGTTTAATTCTTCAAAAAGGTCACTAAAATGTGAAATCAACAAGTATCAATGTGTATCCTTAAATCACATAGGACATGGGTGTGGACCTCAAGTATGACCAATGTATTGTTCTATAAGGACAGTCCTTGATGGAGTTTCATCCTGGTTTTTCCTCTAGAGCCATGTGTTGTGGTCATCACTCACAAAGCACTTAGTGAAATATTGACGTGCACTCCATGATGATGAAGCCACTAGAGCAACTGCAATGCCGTGGTCTGAATATCGACATGTGACAGACCTCATCCAAACAAGGTCTTCTTTTTATCTGTTATTTAGGTCAGCAGCAAAACATAGCATCAACCACGCATCCTTATTCATCATAAATAAATGGAGGACAAAAATGTACACATTTCACTTAAGTGAGAAGTGTGAAGTGTTTGAAAGTTGGTCATACTGTTGGGTTAATGTACCAGCACAGCTCACTCACCCTCTGGGTCCAGCTGGGAGGTACTTTGACTCTTTTTCCCCAGTCCAACCATGGCGGCCATCTTCGCCCCAAAGCTGGAGCGCCTCTTCTTGTCATCGTCCTCATCGTCGTTCCTGCCCAGCGAGCACATGTCTCCACCCACACTGGAACTCTTGGTGATGTTGGAGCCAGGGGTGGCCGTCTGAGCCCTGTGTTTCATTTTAGATGTAAACTCACTGTCAGCGATGTCAGGCAGAGGTGATACAGGAAGAGGGAAAGAGAGGAGGACAGGGACAGGAAGAGAGAGGAAGGGACAGACTTCAGCTACAGGATTTAGCGGCAGGGTCAAAGGTGAAGGACAGTCACACTGGTATAACATCCAAAGGGTATGACATCTACTGGGGAGCAACAACATGACCAGCAGCTATACAGTGCTGCAGGGATGATGTATTTTTGTAGGCCGAAACCCAGAATAAAGTTTCATTTTAACACTTCTGGTTTTATCAGACTGAAAGGGTTAGCTCACCCAAAAATGAAAATTATGTCATTAATGACTCACCCTCATGTCGTTCCAAACCCGTAAGACCTCCGTTCATCTTCGGAACACAGTTTAAGATATTTTAGATTTAGTCCGAGAGCTTTCTGTCCCTCCATTGAAAATGTATGTACGGTATACTGTCCATGTCCAGAAAGGTAATAAAAACATCATCAAAGTAGTCCATATGACATCAGAGGGTTAGTTAGAATTTGTTGAAGCATCAAATTGATTCCATTGAATTGATTCCATTGAATCCTTTCATCTGTCGGCGTTGGTAATGCACTTTTACGTCGCCGTGGTTGTTTTTGGCGATTAGGACATCCGCGACATTTTGAAGCATCGAAAATACATTTTGGTCCAAAAATAACAAAAACTACGACTTTATTCAGCATTGTATTCTCTTCCGGGTCTGTTGTCAATTCGCGTTCACGACTCCGCTTCTTCTTCTTCTTTCCTGTACGGTGGTTGGCATCTAGCTTATTGGTGCATTACCGCCCCCTTCTGCTCCGGAGTGTGGTTCACGACTCCGCAGTAACGCTGCTGACGTGTTATCTGGTGTGCCAGAGCTTTGTTTACAGTCTGCGGGAGACGCACGCTGTATTCAAGCTATTCTACATTGTTTGTATTATGGTATTGCTATATTTTTTAAAATGGTGCGTAAGTGTGCATGTCGCAGATGTCCTAATCGCCAAAAACAACCACTGCGACGTAAAAGTGCATTATCAACATGACAGATGAAAGGATTCAATGGAATCAGTTCAATGGAATCAATTCAATGGAATCAATTCAATGGAAAGGATTCCAGAAGAGAAGACAATGCTGAATAAAGTCGTAGTTTTGTATTTTCGATGCTTCAACAAATTCTAACTAACCCACTGATGTCACATGGACTACTTTGATGATGTTTTTATTACCTTTCTGGACATGGACAGTATACCGTACAAACATTTTCAATGGAGGGACAGAAAGCTCTCAGACTAAATCTAAAATATCTTAAACTGTGTTCTGAAGATGAACGGAGGTCTTACGGGTTTGGAACGACATGAGGGTGAGTCATTAATGACATAATTTTCATTTTTGGGTGAACTAACCCTTGAAGTCATTGGGATTTTTGAATGGGTCTTTGGTTAAATCAAAAGATAACATGACAGACTTTATTGTGTTCGCTTGCGCGATCTGAGGCTCAAGTAATTTATTATATACAGAAATTATTATATGCAGTGGCTTCTCTTACTTAGTGAAAAAAAAATGAAAATGATCCCATGATGTACTCACCGTTCTTTCAGATGAACGCAATCGGAGATATATTAAAAAAAATATCCTTGATCCTCCAAGGTTTATAATGGTTGTGAATGGGGGGCCATGTTTAAAAAAAATCCATCCATGCATCCATCCATAATCAAAGCAATCCATACAGCTCCAAAGGGTTAATAAAGGCCTTTTGAAGCGAAGGGATGTGTTTTTGTAAGAAAAATATCCATATTTAAAACTTTAACTAGCTTTAACTAGCAAATAACTAGTTTCAGGAGGACGACCGTATTGCCAAATCGACTTGCGCCCTCTGACGCGATGTAATACGCAGAATGTAGGAGTAGCATAAGCTTAGATGCCTCTCACGGTTCAAACAAATAGAGCTGAGCAACAAACTCAAGCTGCTCTATCCTCTACACATCCGCGTTCGTCATTGCGTCGGGTCAAAGGTTGCTCTTACGCCGAAGTCGACTTGCGCAGTATGAGTACTGTCATCCACCTGAGCTATTTTTCATACAAAAACGCATCCCTTTGCTTCAAAAGGCCTTTATTAACCCTTAGGAGCCATATAGATTACTTTAATTATGGATGGATGCTTTTTATTTTTGTTTTAAAACATGGCCCCCCATTCACAACCATTATAAACCTTGGAGGACTAAGGACATTTTTAAATATATTTTCGAATGTGTTCATCAGAAAGAAGATAGTCATATACATCTGGCTTGAGGGTGAGTAAATCATGGGATTATAAAGATGGCTTTATAATTTTCATTTTTGGACTATCCCTTTAAAGTTGTGTTCAATTGTGAAAATTATCATTACGAACAAACTGTGTAAAAAAACATGCTTTTTTTTTTTTTTTTTTGGGGTCACTGAGCTTATTTTCTACAATAATCCAAAACCAATAGAAAACTCCTATTTTTTGTTAAGGGAACCAGGGTGAATACTGAAATATAGTTAAGACTGTACAATAAGGTTCCAAGTTAATATGAACTAAAAATGAAAACTTCTAATGCATTTATTAATCTTAATTAATATTAATTTCAACATTTACTAATGCACTGTTAAAATCTGTGAATATTATTTAATGGACCTGAGCTAAAGAAAAAGGAGGGGTGGCCTTTCCATGTTTGCAAAAATATTTCCAGGCAGCACAGTTGAGATTAATTGTCTGCTGGTGCAACCCAGAATATCAAGCAAGATGGAAGGACATAGAGAATGATTGGTTTGACGAGATCCCTATTCAAGCGATCATTGCAGACGCAAATCTAATCAAAAATAAAAAGGGAAATCAATGGATTAAAGTAACTTTAAAAAATTGGTTTGACACCATTAAGGACTATAATTTGGAGGATTCTGTGACTGTATTGAAATGGGCTTCATATGATTCAGATTTTAAACCAAATACTTTAGACATGCGGTTTAGACTATGGGCCAAGAAAGGGATCACTGCTTATTGTTCAATTATAGATAAAGGGCAATTGATAGACTTTAATTCTCTAAAAGAAAAATTTAATTTAGAGTCCAAGGATTTTTTCAGATACCTTCAGCTCCGACATCATTTCTGTCAGAAAATTAAAAAGGGGACTGATGAAGATCCAATTAAGAGTCCTCTAGTTAAAATATTCTGTTCAGCTTATAAGGCTGAACCAACCATTATTTTACAAAAAGCACAACATTTTGTTTTTACTCTGAGTGTACACAAATGAAAGAAGATATTCCACAGATTAAAATGGTGTATAACTCTTAATTGTATGTGCAACATTGACAGAGTATTTTGAGTCTCTTTCACACTGATAAGAAAAAAACCACGGTGGTATCGCCGGCGATACCTTCAGACCTCAGAGTGTTAAAGACTATTACTAAACTATATGGAGCTCTGATGGATATGCAAGGAGATTCATCTCTGTACATCAAGGAGAGATGGGAGAAAGAAAGTGGTATCACCATCTCAACTGAAGACTGGAAAAATATATGTGAATTTCAATGGGCAACTTCTCGTTCTTCTTATTGGAGAGAATTTTGCTGGAAAAACGCTATTCGGTTTTTCATTACTCCAAAACAGAAAAATAAATTTCTGGGCAACTCAAATTGTTGGAGACTTTGCGGCTCACAGGACACTAACCATTTTCACATATTTTGGGGTTGTCCTATCATCAAAAGTTTTTGGAAAGATATACATAATGTATTGGAAAAATTTTTAGACATTTCAGTTGATTTCAGTTTTGAGACACTCTACATGGGAAAGGTGTCAATGGTTTCCTGGGTTAAGAAAAACAAATATATGTACAGAATTATTCTTGCTTCAAGTAAAAAAGCTATTACTAGATGCTGGTACAAACCTAACCCACCACAAATACCGGAGTGGATTGACATTGTAAGAAGTATGTTTATTATGGAGAAAATTACTTTCTGTATAAATAACCAAAAAGATATGTTTGTTGATTTTTGGTCTAAATGGATTGTGTTTATAACCCCTATTGAACCAAATATTTTTTTGTTATAAATCATATGTTTTTGTGTTTATATAAATATTGTGTTTACACCCCCTTTCTTTTGTAAATAGTTTTTGCTAAAATTGGAATATAATTTAACGAGATATATTGATCGGTTTTTGTCATGAAGACCTTTGAGCAGTTTTTTTTTTCTTTCTTTCTTTCTTTCTTTTTTTTTTTTTTTTTTTTTTTTTCTTTGAAATGCTGTAAAAGTGACAAATGTCAAACTGATATTGTGAAATTGTATCTTTTTCCAATAAAAACATAAATATAATAATGGACCTGAGCTAACACGAACTAACGATTGTAACAGTTGTATTTTTATTATCTGACATTAACAAACATTAATAAATACTGTAACAAATGTATTGCACATTGTTAGGTAATGTTAGTAATGCATTAATGTTAACTGATGGGACCTCATTGTAAAGTGTGACCAAAATCTCTGCAGACTTTTTTTTAGTCATAATGGCGTCATGAAATGTAAAGACTGTGTGCTGCTGTGTCTATTTTGAGTTCACGTGCTTTGAGAGATTGCTGTAAAAAATAAAAAATGGCTGTAGTGTGATGTCAATCTCGACACAAATAATTCAATTAATCAGCATTAGGATTAGCATTATTTAATTTAATTGAAAAGATCTACTCCAGCAAATCTTGTAGAAAGGTCAGGCATGTACAGAGACTGTAATATGAAGTATTTACCCAGTATTTATGCGGAAAGCTTATATAATGACCTATTTAGGTGACGTGAGACAAGCTCTTGAGTCAAACAAGGAGAAAATAATGAGACAGTGACTCACTCTGCTGAAAAGACATGAGAAGATGGCTTTAGGCTACTAACATGAGATTGAATCCTGTGCCAGTGACCCGTCTTACTAATAGAAACGAGAGATTACTTTCTCTTTGTTTTTCTGTGAATGGCAAGTTTTAGGTAAACTTTTTTTCTGGGTTTGTATCTAGCATATAAAAATACTATCAGGAGACTTGTATAAGGACAGTTCTGTTGACACAGAGTTAAAATAATTCTACAGCTGTGAAGAAGAGGATGAAGCTGTTTCTATGGCAACTGTCTTCAACCCTCATCTTTGCTCTGAATGTTAAAGTCTTTATGAGGCAGGATCATCTGACATTAAACACTGTAACACTCTAAACACTGACTCAAATGTATGTGTTATTTATTTTTTTACTATGCATCTACAACCTGCCATTCTCTACCAAGGTCTCTCTCTGTTCCTCATTCCAGCTAAACTAAGGGCGACCGGCCGTTTGTAGTTGTAGCCCCCAGGGTGTGGAATGCACTTCCATTTTTTTGTTAGGTCTTCTTCCACATTGGATATTCAATGCCATATTCAAATCTAGGTTGAAGACACATTTTTTTCTCTTTAGCCTATAGTGTTGCCTGAGATGTCTAGGTGTTTTAGTTGTTTGATTTGTTTTACTTCTATGAGTCTGTTTTCTATTATACTTTGCTAATTTTATTTAATTCTGTTTTTTTTGTGTGTGTTTTTTACTGTATTTTCCAAATGGTACAGCACTTTGGTACAACATTTGTTTTTAATTGTGCTTTATAAATTAACTTTAACTTGACATTGCTTTGTATATTGATATCACCAGGTTTCAGCAGGTCCTATTATATCTGACAACTGTCTAACTGATTAAAATATCGTAAAATATTCTCAACAAACTCTCTTCTATTCTTGAAATACTGTACTTAATATTTTAGATGTTATTTTTTTTTAGAAGTTTTTTGTATTTTTTTTAAGAAAACGGTTAAGATCAGACTGAAAAACTCCTTCAGAAGGAACCGCAGAGCAGTAGGTGCTACACACAGCCAGAAAAAAGCACAAGATTTTGCTTTAAGTCTATGTTCTTCTGCTGTTGCCCTTTTATTTTATATAAATCTAATGTAGATGTCTCATGAAATGACCAGTCTAAAGTAGAATTTTTTATATTTATATATACCGTTCAAAAAATTTGGGGTCAAAGATGCATAAAAATTGATCAAGAGTGACAGTAAAGACAATTATAATTAACTTTTCTTTGGACTTTCTATTCATAAAAAAAAAAAAAAAAAAAAAAAACAGATAATAACGAAAATGTTTCCAAATCAGCATATTAGAATGATTTCTAAAGGATCATAAAATTATAAGCATAATAGACTTCTTTCAAAAATATTAAAAACGTTACTGACCCTAAACTTTTGAACAATATCTATTAAAGAGTTAGTTCACCCAAAAATGAAAATTCTGTCATTTATTACTTACCCTCATGCCGTTCCACACCCGTTAGACCTTTGTTAATCTTCAGAACACAAATTAAGATATTTTTGTTGAAATCCGATGGCTCAGTGAGGCCTCCATAGCCAGCAATGACATTTCCTCTCTCAAGATCCATAAAGGTACTAAAAACATATTTAAATCAGTTCATGTGAGTACAGTGGTTCAATATTAATATTATAAGGCAACAAGAATATTTTTGGTGTGCCAAAAAAAACAAAATAATGATGGCCGATTTCAAAACACTGCTTCAGGAAGCATAAGAGCATAATGAATCAGAGTATCGAATCCACTGTTCGGAGTGCCAAAGTCACGTGATTTCAGCCGTTGGCAGTTTGACACGCGATCCGAATCAGAAGAATCATAACACTCCGAAGCTTCCTGAAGCAGTGTTTTAAAATCGGCCATCACTCAATAAGTTGTTATTTTAATATTAATATTGAACCACTGTACTCACATAAACTGATTTAAATATGTTTTTAGTACATTAATGGATTTTGAGAGAGGAAATGTTATTGCTCCCTATGCAGGCCTTACGGAGCCATCGGATTTCAACTAAAATACCTTAATTTGTGTTCCGAAGATGAACGAAGGTCTTACGGGTGTGGAACGGCATGAGGGTAAGTAATAAATGACAGAATTTTCATTTTTGGGTGAACTAACCATTTAAGTACTACAGGCTCATAGTATCATTCACTAGAACTGAGTCACTGAAGTATTGGATCATACCCTATGATAGTGAGATGAGCTGTAGAGGGAAAGCAGTGTGTTTAAAGTGTCATCTTGTCTTATCAGTCAAAACAAATGAAAATAGTGAGTGGACAGAAGAACTCAGTCATCTCTCTTCACATGACAAAGGAGGACTATGGCTAACTATAGCTGGGTTTCCATCCAAATGTGAAGCGAATCTTTTCAAAGTTCACAAAAAAAAGAAAGAAAAAAAGACCAATGCGAATTAGGTACATTCTTTCATTTCTATCAATAACCAACAGTAAATAATAAAACACCGTAACCGAGTGTTTGTGAAGGGTCCGCTAAACACTCACGAATAAGAAAATAATAAACGAGAGCCGACCGAACTCTCAATTTTATTAAGCATCACACACATGTGAGAAGACAAACCCGCGACACTCCAGTACAAAAGTGCGCATGACCCTATCCACGGCAAGCCCTAAGGGAAAAATGCAATGCACACACATACAACGAGCGGCAGTACATCCAGAATTAATGCATCATAACAGAATCAAAGATAAAGTTTTCTGTTACAACACCATTAGTGGAAACAGCCGATTAGTCACGTGTGATTAATGTTCGCATCAGAATTTATTATAATATAATGCGTTTCCATCTCCCATTATTCGCATTAACTCAAAAACCACCTCAAGCTAACGTAAAAAAAAAATTTCCCCGAAATTTGGCATTTCCATCGCTCATTTCTGATGCGATACTTCAAAATTCGCAAAAAAAAAAAACCCCAAAACAAAACAAAAAAAAACAGGGTGATGGAAACATAGCTTATGGCATTTCATCTTTTCTTGGCACTTAATCTCATGCTGCAGCAACTCAGTGTGCCTGTGGAAACTTGAGAAACCATTGAAGACAGGGAGGAAGAATGCTGAATGTTTTCATTTCCTGTGATGTGTAGGCAGAAACTATGAGACCTAATGATTCTGTCTGTATGAATGCATAATAACTTAGACAGGAAATGACCTTGTCTGACTATGACAACTGCATTTGAGTCTATGAATGATACTCCCCCCTCATTAACGCAATGACTGCCATACAGTGCCGTCAAACAGAAAGAGCCATAAAACATTTAGAAGAATACTGGTGCTGCTCTAAAATGACTGTAACCTAATAAAAATGCAGTCTAAGCTAGTCAACATCTGTATGAGAGCACAGAATGCTGTTTATGTAAGAAGTCATGCTACTGCAGTTGCTAATTGGTGAAAAATTCTGTTAACAACATTAAAATTCTATTTTATCTGCTGTAGCTTTTTAATGATCACAAACACTTCATCTATATTCAGTCAGTGACCCACAAATGGTACCGAAAACTTATTGAAGTGTAAATTGCTGGAAATGCTTGAGAACTTGAGAGCTTTTTTCTTGTTTTTGCTCTAATTGGAACGGAGATGGCAGCTGTTCACGCAGCACTCCCCAGGGTTACTAAGATGACAGTGATATTATGTAAGACTCAAACTCTTTTGGGACAATATGACGAATTACAGGGCAACGGAGAGAGGTGTCATCCAGAACTACCAAAAACAGGATTGGATAACAAGAGACATGCACTGAAAAAAGTGAAACGACTGTGTCATTTATTTAAAGTGCATTTTTTTTTGTTGGTCTATCGAAGTTTAGATTCCAGTTTTGTTCGGTTTGTCTAAAAGCAAATAACTCTTCCCGCAAAAAAAGCTAGAAGAAACAATTTTGTTTGTTTGTTAGTTTATTTATAAATTATTATTTTATTTCTGTTTTTTTTTTTAGTACATTACATTAGTACCTAACAAATATTATGCGTATTTTAAAAAGACATCACAATAATATACATCAAAGTTGTCTTTATTTACATTTCATAAACTAAATTAAACACTGACTAACAAAATGTTTTAATTTTATCTGAAGTGAAATGCTATTTTCATATTATAGCTAATTTAAAAATCATTTTTCCTTTATTATTTTGACTACATTTTGGCTTATGTCGAAAGAAAATATATTAAGTATGGTCTTATTTTTGATTAATATTAAATCTAAATTTTATGTTTGAACAAATTACAGTATTTTTTTAAATTCCAAGTATGATTTTTTCAGTGTACTAACAACGAGAACACACACTTGCACAACACTGTGTAAATCTATTTCCTAGTTTTCCTAGATTTCCTAAATTCTAGTTTACATCAGAATACATCAAATATTTAGGGGCATTATCAGACTGGAGAGAACATTAGCTGAGGACACTAACTAGAGAACACTAAGTTGGAATCAGCTAAAGGACACTAGTTAGGGGTCATTAGCTAGGTTTATGAGACACTCTGCTTCTAACCTCTCAGGTTCCTCCTCTTCTTCCTCTTCCTCTGGGTGCTCAGTAGAACCACCCACCCCCCCTTCATGCCCCGCCCCCTGTGCGCTTGCTGTAGTTGCTTCCACCTGCTCTTCCACAACAACAGCGCCCTCCTCTCCCTGACTCTGAAGGGCCTCCGCACGGCTGACATTCACACACACGGACAGATGCGCACATGGACAGTCAGACAGACACATAAACCAAGACATGACACCATGAAAGGAAGCATGCAGGACAGAAAAGACACAGAACAGACAGCCATGAGCTTGGCAGACATGCGGATTATGAAAGTAAAAGAAACCTTGAACAAAATAACAGAATGAAAGTGTGAAAATAAATTAACTTTTAATTCTGTGACAATAAAGGCCACAGAATGATGCTGTCATATGCTTTAAGACCCTTCTGTTAAAGGATTAGTCCACTTTTAAATACACTTTTCTTGATAAATTTACTCACCCCATGTCATCCAAGATGTTCATGTCTTTCTTTCGTCAGTCGAAAAGAAATGAAGGTTTTTGAGGAAAACATTCCAGGATTTTTCTCCTTACAGTGGATTTCAATGGCTACCAACAGATTGAAGGTCAAAATTTAAGTTTCAGCGCAGCTTTGAGGGCTTTAAACGATACCAGATGAGTAATAAGGGTCTTATCTAGCGAATCGATCGGTCATTTTCGAAAAAAATACAACCGTTTATGCTTTATAAACAAAATATCACCTTGAACGGAAAGTATGTTTAAGGTGATATTTTGTTTATAAAGCATAAACGGTTGTATTTTTTTCGAAAATGACCGATCGATACGCTAGATAAGACCCTTATTACTCATCTGGTATCGTTTAAAGCCCTTGAAGGTGCACTGAAACTGTAATTTTGACCTTCAACCTGTTGGTACCCATTGAAATCCACTGTAAGGAGAATAATCCTGGAATGTTTTCCTCAAAAACCTTCATTTCTTTTCGACTGACGAAAGAAAGACATGAACATCTTGGATGACATGGGGGTGAGTAAATTTATCAGGAAAAGTGTATTTAAAAGTGGACTAATCCTTTAATGGGTTAATCTTATGAAAATACTGTCAATTACAAAAACATGTCCAATTCATATTTCAACATTTATGAAAAGTAAGCTTTTCTACTCAAAATTCTCAGTGTCGTGTGATAAAGTCTTCAAAATCTGTAATATGAAATAAAACAATGTTATATAATTACATAAAATGTATTGCATTAAAGCAATGAGAATTGATATGCTTAAAAAGATTATGTAAACTATGCAAAATATTTGTTTCCCTTTTGATTTTGAGGTGAAATATGAGCTGGACATTTCTTCATTAGAGTCACCTATATAAGTCTTCAAAAACATGTGATGTCATCTCAGCCATTGGTAAACACACTCTCGGAAAGTTCCGAGGTTTGGTTCATTCGCAAGCAGACAGAGCCAAACCTGAACTCACCAGAAGCACAGTAAGTGTGACCAGAGGGTTTGTCCATGGCTGAAAATACATCCAAAGGTTTGACAGGTCATATTGTGTGCCTACCTGATCCTGCGGCTCGCTCGCACCCTTTCTGATTGGACAGACATGTAGCTCGTGCTGCTAAGCCGAGATGCACTCGACATAGCGGACACGTCGCTTACATCACTGTCCGATGACCTCATGGAGAGACTGTCCATCCCATGCTGAGAGAAAAAAAAACAAAAAAAAAAACAATGCTGATTATTACATTAAAATAATGTTGCACAAACTGACTTCTAAATAGAAACTACATAAATCTCAAACTCCCACAATTGATTCCAATAGAGTGCAACAGTGCCCGCCCACATTTTTAGCTGCATTGGTTCCGGAACTATTTTTCCATTCATTTAAAATAAACCAAACCAATCGGCTATGAGGTGAATTATTACAAATTTTCATTTGAAGCAAAAAAATCTGACAAAAAGACAAAGGTAGAAGACCGTATACTTAAAGGCTTTAGTGGAGGGAAGATTGATCTACAACCCTATGAAGCATTGCTACTGACGATCAAAATAAAAACAAAATCTAAAATTATTTATTTTAAGTGTATAATGTTCATTATATCTGTAGAAACACTATATTTTAAAGTTGCTAAAGAGGATCTTTCCGTTGACTGAGAAACCAAAGACTGTTACTGAGTTTTTGAAATGAACGCATGCGTAAGAACAACCCCCTCCTTCACAGCTCAATTCGAGGGAACGCCTCCCAAAACTCGTGCACAAGTATTGGAACACGAGTGTTTACCACCGGCATTCGCTGTGTCGTGTTAGTGGATTCATTATGTTGGACTCACCGCAGGTAACTCATAATCTGCAGTTGTTACTCCTGTCTCCTGACAAAAACATTGCATGCGGCGCCTGTGGAGTGTGGAAAGTTACTGGAACGCGCAACCGTGCGTCTCTCACAAGGAACGTAATGGCAGTGATTGACAAGCCAGAGGGCCAATCGTTTACGCGATGATCGCGTAAACGATTGGCTGATGTTTTTAAGGCCCTACCTCGTGCACAGATGATGTATATTAATATTATTCCTTTCAGTGCACCTAATAAATAGTCAGTTTTATCAGTTAGTAAAGACAGTTTCAAGTAATATTGCAAAAATGTATAAAACAAAACATCATCTTTAGCACCTTTAAGTGAATTGCAAAATTTGCACATATACACACATATTTAAAGGGGTCATGTGACCTGTGTTGTTTTATTGTTTTATAATGTTTCCTGGAGTGCACTTATAATGTTAGTATGCTTTTTACATCAAAAATTGTCATAATTTAGAAATAAAAGGAGTTTTGGCGAGAGTCACTGATAAACTCGTGTTGTTTGATTGACAGCTCCAGCGACTGCAAAGAGAGTGTTCTTTGATCGCTTTCTTTATATAATTTAAATCACTGTTTAAATAACAGATTATTTTCATCCTACTATGAGAAACAACGTGAAGTTGACCATTTAGCCACTTGTTTGATTTACTGACACATAGACAAAAAACATCCGACTGCACATGAATCATTTGGCTACATATCAGACCAGGCCTTAGAATTAACACAATTACTTACATATTGTTGCATTACTGTCAAGTCCATATCGTAAAAGTCTGTTTGCAAAGCCTGCGCCGAAATACGATTGATTTACCAAAGAATCCAAAGTGAAATACCGAATATTAATAAATAAAGCTCAACTCAAACATTCACATTGTTGAAAATAAATAACCACATTCCTAGCATAAGGTAATCTTATTTTTGTCCTGTTGTATTGCTCTTCGCTCCTCCTAATCTCGCCAGTGGGCGGGGCTAACATGGCAATGATGAAGCAGGCGTTGATTTCTTCTGTGGAGGCGGCATTTCACCTATCTATAACAAGCACATTTCAGGATCAGTCGTAATCTAGGCCTGGTGTCAATAAAAGCTTTTATTGGACTAACAAGGATCTCTTCAGTTCTGAAACTTACAGGATATTCTAGTAACAATTTATTTTAGGGTCTTTTAACTAGTTAATTATTAGCATGCATATTACTAGAATATTGACTGTTTATTAGTAATTATTAAGCACATATTAATGCCTTATTCTGCATGACCTTATTCTACATTCTTAATCCTACCCAATACATAAATTTAACAACTACCTTACTAACTATTAATAACCAGTAAATTAGGAGTTTATTGAGGTAAAAGTCGTGGTTAATAGTGAATACATGTGTAGGAGAGTGTAGGGGAGCTCTGCTGGCATGACTCTCTGATTGGTGGAATTTTCTGTACAGCATCATGGGTAAAGTTTTTCACCATGAATTTCACTGTTAAATGTGATTATTTTAAAAACAAGTTGAAATAATGCAAACAGATGGCTTCAACAAACCCATTTATCATCATTTCTGGTCAGAAGTTCTCGATACCATCTTAAACTTTTTTATTTTTTTATTTACATGAGCTTGCAGTGCATTCTTGAATTGCATTATTCTGTGTTAGATTATGGTCCAAGTGGTTTGACTTTCCTCATTTTTAGTAGAAAGTGCATTAAATGCTTTCTAGGTAGGCAGCTTACTAGAGAACCATTAACTAAAATGTTTAGAAGTCACAAAGGATGTCATATTCCAGAACACACAGATCTCACCTGACAAATAATTATAATAAAAATAATATAAAAAAACAGGCTTTATATAACTTCTATCATTAATCAAAACAGAATAGATTACCAAGTGAAGCGTTGCTGGTAAGTTTAGTAACATATGCAAGAATTATGGTAAACAGCGCACACACGCCTCGGTTGGAGACAGGAAGGAGATCAAATAAAAGAGACGTGTTATATAACTACAGGATTCTCAGTGCTCATCTTTTCTTATAATAAACTCAACGTGAGTCCTGATGGTATATGATGGTATATAGCGTATCAGGAACATGGGTTTGACAGATACTTGACACTTTATGTAATCATGCGGAACAGCTTGTCAGTACTTAATATAATGTCTATGTCAGGGCCTGTATATTGTGTCCTAACCAGGCACAACATGATAAAGCAACAAACAGTAAATTTTAAATGTTAATCTGAGAGTTTTTGCTCTCACTAACTGCAAGAAAAACACTGCAATTAGACATTTTGTTGGACGCTTGAGTTAAATTTTTGTCGTGTTGCACCGAGAAGCTCCGCCCACTGCAAATCTTATTGGTCTAAAACTCATTTCACTTGATGTGGCCACAAAAAGTACTTGCATACATAAGACATTTAAAAATACTGAATGTCGTATTTACATTAGTAATAAAATAAACATTTAGTAAAATGTAATGTAAACAAAATGTTGATTTTGCATATTTTTTTAATGTTCAGTGTTGACAACAGTTGTGCTGCTTAATATTTAAATGTGAAGATATAAAGAACAGCATTTATTTGAAATATAAATATTTTATTACAATATTCTAAATGTCTTTACTGTCAATTTTGATCAATTAAATGCATCCTTGCTGAATAAAAATATTCATTAATTATTTTATTTTATTACTGACCCCAATCTTTTGAACGATAGTTTGCAGTATCTTGGGTTGTAAATTACAGACTATGAAACACTAGATTCACTGTTTAAAATTAAACAAAGTACAAAAAAATGAACTGGTAGTCAAATGTTATTGGATGATGACTATAGTTAATGTGATACTCTACTTTGTTAGGACACCTGTGTGATATTTAGGAGAACTGACTTCAGACATTAAAAACTGTAGCACGAATTGCAACAATTTTGGGCCCAGTGTAGCAGTAATTTTCACTTTGCTTTGAAAATTGACAGAGACACATCTCATTGTATCTGGTTGGGACACAGTGTAAGGGTGGAAATTAATTTTATAACAACTGTAGAGAACATTCCTTACTGAAAACTATTCTCAGTCCACTGGTGACAAAGACCAAACGTCTGACAACGGACATGTTTGTAAATGCTTAAAATATCACCTAGGGGAACTAGGCAGGAAATGATACACTGGCTAAGACTTCATGAAGTCAACATGAAGAAAAGCTTCATACAAAATCTATTCCTAAATATTGAGGATACTACAATTGCTTTACTGTAGAATGACAGAAAAATATTAAAAATGAACTTAATGATAGAAAGAAACATACCCTTGATGGATCCTTCAAAGTGCCTGTGTGTAGAGACAAACAAAGTTAGATGTATTGAAACCCATCAAACAGAAGCACAATACTGTATGTGAATTATTAAATGTTGCTTGTTAATACAAATACACATCCAACAATCTCCAAAGCGACACACATCAGACAACAGAAGTTATAAGGACAGCAATTTTCAACAGTAGGACATTGCAGCTGATCCAGTCCAACCCAAATAAACAGAAATGTGAAAGAGAACACAATGCCATTAAGCAACTGAATGAAAATTTATTTGACCAGTCATTTAAAGACCCCATGAAATGGTTTTATGAACGCAAGTTACACACGCTTGAAAAGGAGATGATGTCATTAATAATTCTGGCAAAAAAAAAGATACTGTATTTTTGTAACTTCTGTACTGTGTAACATTTACTTTGTCGACTTTTAGGCATACACTTGCTTATGATAAGATAAAAGCTAACACATATGAGCTGGTAAAAGAGTAATGAAAAATAAAATAAAATAAAATAAAATAAAATAAAATAAAATAAAATAAAATAAAATAAAATAAAATAAAATAAAAAAATAAAATAAAATAGAGATTCTCTAAGGAAAAAAGTGCAACAGTGCCCACCACCTTTTTCAGCGGCGTTGGTTCCAGAAGTATTTTTTCCATTAATTTCTCCCATAGGGATTTTAAAAAAAAGTCTTTATTAAAGCTTCATAAGCCATAAACCAAACAACCAGATAAAAGCATTTTAAAATCAGACAAAAATACAAAGGTACAAGACTGTGTACTTAATGGCTTTAGTGATGGAAAGAACTACAATCCCATGAAGCATTGTAAACAGCAAAATCGAATTAAAAAAAAATTGATAAATATAAAACTACTCATTTAATAAAATGTGATTATATATAAAAACAATATGTGTTAAGTGTATTGCCAAATTTGCATATATATTTAAATATTGAATTATTTTAAGAGCATAGACTCAATTACTTCATGGGAGTGGGTGGAGCTAAAGAGATCTTTTGGCATGTTTTGCTTGTTTCCACTCTCTGATTCATGGAATTCTGCTGTTATACATGATTATTTTAAAACTAGGTTTAAATAATGCAGGCTAACTGCTTCAACAGAGGCTATTGATTAACAACCTCATAGCTCAAATTAAGGCTCTCTTTAAGGGTCTACAGTATAAGTTATACTTCAGGAACCCGACTGTTGCACTCTATTGAACAAGCAAAATCATGAGCTTTTATCACATATTCAATAACATTCAGCAACCAGCAAGAGACTTGATTTAAACACTGATGCCTGGGGATTTTGGTCTCATAAAGAGATAATTTCCTGAATTCCACATATTTTGCCATATCAAAATGTATGCAATGAAGTATAACAAAGATAAGACATCATATCCTAATTCTGTGAACCACTGAAAAGACTGAATCATTTTGGATGCTGGTTTTCAAAATGTGATGCTGGTGTCTCCACTGCTTAACTAAGAGTGTGTTCACACTTGTTGTTCGGTTCTCTTGGTTTGTTTGTTTAGTCCTGGTTCGCTTACCGTTCACAATGTCTTTTTTAACACAGAACCCCAAAACAGCTTTTATTACATATATTTTGCGACGGAACTTGCCAAACATCCAAAACTGCCTGGATGATGCCTGGATGTATGCGTGTACATATGACGGTATGTGATGGAGCTGACAAATTGTGAATAAATTTTACATTATAAAATATGTAAAGGAGTAAAAAACAGTGGCAGGAATCACTCCGTCACACACAAACGAAGATCTGCATCGAGGAGATGCGGTTCTGATGCCTGTACCGAACTGTGATGGACAATATCATGACTATGATAAGAAAAAACAGGTATGCTTGAGCATTCTGTCCTTTTTAGGACTGCATCTTGTGTCATCATTGATTCGTTTACAAGTTTTTGGTCCGTGTTGCATTCATATTTGAGTCGAACCGCACCAGAATTCGTTTGAAAGCAGACCGAGACCCATCTTTTCAGGAGTCTCAGTCTGCTTGTTTTGAGCACACCAAGGTTCAGATGGCAGCGTTCATACTTACTCAAATGAACCGCACCAAAAGAGCATATTATGCACCAGAGTTCATTTCAACTGAACAAAACCTGCCAAGTGTGAACACACCCTTACTTAACCAGCATGACTTCCTTGGTATGGTTAAGTTAGCTTGTTAAGCAAGCTGGTCTAACTGATTTGATCAGAAAGACAATACACCCATACACACACACACACAACCAAAAGTTGTTTTGAAGGGGTTTATGTTAGGGTTAGTCTGTATACAATACCTGCATCTCCATTCTCTGACACTGTTGACTCTGACACTACTGCTGATATGTGGATGAAACACAAAATGAGAGGGAAACAAGACAGTTTAAACAGACACATGACACACAATGTTATGATGGAAACACACACACACACACACACACACACACAAAAAAAAAAGGATTTAAGATGAATTTCAGATTCAGAAACTCATCACTCATGCCGAAAAAAAAAAAAAAAAAAAGATCTGAGAAATCCAACACAGCAGAAAAACCTTAAAGCATCAAAACAATGTACTGATGTGTAGCTACAAAACAAAGTTAACGTGGACCATACGTCTCAAACACACACTACAAACACAGACCACCATCTATGCCCTATTTTCCCCACTACATACTACATGCAACACTATCATAATGTCTAACACAGCTCAATGGCACGTTTTATCATCTTAATTCTTCTTTTATTGATGTTAACTGTTTAATTTGAGCACAATCAAAGATCTTCTAACTCTAAAATAACAACAAAAAGGCCAGGCCTTTCCAAAAACCCACAAGTCTCCAGTTGAATTTTCCTTAACCTATGATACAGGTGCTATACAATTACTGTTAAATGTAGTTTATTCTGTTCTTCTGTTTTTTTGGATTATCATAATGTCGAAATTACAAACAGATTCTAAATTTATCAGTGAGAACTGTTTGTCTCAGCATCAATAAAACTGTGGTAATTACTTAATCATGTTAATGACTATGAATGTGACCTTCCTTCTACCTCAAGTTGCCATAGTGACTAAAAAGAACAATTAGCAGTTCAGATGAGACAGACTGAACTATGAAATACAGAAACACTGTGCTACTGATACTACTAATAATCACTCTTTCCACACTTAAATCCTTATGATTTTCACTAGACGGGATGCAGTACTAGCCTACTTTATAGTTTATTGTACTACTGAGTGAGTGCTGAACTGAGTGCTGTTGGAAACAATGGTTTCAACACAGATAACTGCAGTGTTTATGCCTACCGAGGCCTATAAACATTTTCTGCAAACTTATATGTCATATCATATCTGAAACTCAGGTACTGGTGTGTTTGCTGCTTAGTTTAGACACTGCAAGAACCCTTCATGTCAGGATCATGAATGAACTGTTCTTCTGAATTAGTTATTTTAATAATTCAGCCAACGATTGTGAAAAAGGAATACACTTTAGCATTCTTGTAAAAAGAGTACTTATTATAGAAATATGCTTTTTTTTAAAGAATATTACTATTCACACATTTGTAATGATGAAATTTCAATATAGTACATTTAAAATATTAACTTTGAATACAATATTGAATTACACAGCACTTAAAATTATAATCAAGTAATTTATACGTACTTTAGTATGTTAGTCAGCAGATTAAAATAAGTGTACATCTTTAAGGCATTTATTAAAAAAATAATAAAACTAAATAATTTAAAATGTACTTTAAAGTAAAACGTTTAATTTTACATTATTACAAAGTGTACTTTTTAAAAGTGTACACTTATCCTAAGTGGCCATTTATTTCATTAATATTTATCTGCAAGTAGAAGTTTTTTTAAATATACTTTTAAGATTTGAAGTACACTACAAGGGCACATTCAGTAAATTTAAGTGCACTTCTTTTTCCTAAGGAAAATCGATTCACAAAGCATTTTATTGTAAATTAGTTGACTCGATGCAATCACTGTTTTCTACAGAGTTGCTTTATAGCAGAGTTGAACTTTGTTTTCATAACTGAATCATTATTTTCCTGTTTATCCCTGTAAAGACTGTAAAGGCTCTGACACAATCTGTATTGTATGAAGTGCTATATATAAATAAAGGTGACTTGACTTGACTTGAGTAAAACTGAAGTGGATGATGTGAACTCTAATCAACACAACTAAAATGCACAGACATTTTTAGGGTCAGTGGCCCAAACCAAGAAAAAGGGAACCATGTTCTGCTGTGTTTGTTTAGAACAATTTTCATTGGCGAAATAGAGCAAAAACATACTGTATTGACAATATTATGTCTAAAATCTAAAAATATTTGAGAAAACCAGCTCTTTTGCTCGTGATATCTTTTAAGAGGGGAATTTTTGCTCCCATATCTTGAATTTTGAGTCATTTTTTATTAATTTTGGTTGAATTTTCCCCCCACGCTCCTGTTAATTTGCGACCCTGGTCTTACTTCTTATTCTTCTTTTCATATTTCTATATCTTTTCGCTCAGGAATCGAATACTAGACTAATAGACATACTGAAACATGACACAGCCATACAATTTAAAGATTACTCTGTTCAATTTGATGGAAATTTGTCATATAATTGAAATGTGTAAATCTTAAGATTTTTTTGCAGAATAAACTTCCAGATTAAGTCAGCTGTACTGTACTGTACTGTTTATATTGCGTGTTTATTCTACATAAATTCCAATAGACCTTTTCAAGCACTTTGTGTATAGTTCACTTAAAAGGTTTAGTTCACCCAAAAATGAAAATTCTGAAAACAGCATATGAGAATGACACAGAAGAGAAGATATTGTTGAATAAAGTACATAAAGTATTCTCGTTGCTTCATAAAATTAAGGTTGAACCACTGCAGTCATGTCGACTATTTTAACTATCTTTAGTACCTTTCTGGACCTTAAATGTGGTGATTATATTGCTGTCTATTGAAGAGTCAGAAAGCTCTAGGATTTCATCAATAATATCTGAAATTTGTGTTCCAAAGATGAACGAAGGTCTTACGGGTTTGGAACAACATAAGGGTGAGTAATAAATGACAGAATTTTCATTTTTGGTTGAACTACCCCTTTAAATATTTTGTGCTTCTTTATAAAGGTATTGCAAAAGATCATGTTGATTGTGCATTTTCTTGTTGCAACATGTTGTCTGCTCAGTTCAGTGTGCGTCAAGTGGCAAAAATCACCCTCGCCAGATTGAGGACAAATCAAGCATTAATGAGGCTTAAAAAGCTTTTGTCTATGTATCGTTTGCAGCCCATAATGAGAATAAACACCAATATATTTATCAGTATTTTTTGCTTGCTAGCACACCAATACCGCAGACATTTATTTAACCGTGAAAAGCAGAAATCATGATCGTGTTAATATAAGATTAATTATGAAGCATGGGTCTCCTCTAGTCTGCTACCCCTCTAGGGAACTTGGTGCTAGCGAGAAATGGAATCCCCGGAGTGGATCTGGAGCAGCAGAGTCATTACAGAATGCATTTAGCACAGATTGAAATCCACTCCGCTCATATACAGCACTCTGTCTGCTATAGGGGCCCCATAGCCACCCCCCTGTGCATGTCTCTGCAACACAAAATTTGAAAATCTATATAACTGAATAAAAATGGTGATAATCCTATTTGGATCATTTTTTAATTGGTTCACAGAATCATCTAAATGAATTGATTCCCTTTAAAATGAATCGGACTTCTCAGTGCTTCCCAGCATGCAAACACACCATACCAGTATATTACATGTTTGATGCTCAAATATACCAAAAAGCAACACTAAATTTTTGTGTATTTTAGTAATCATGCTGTATAGAGCTGTATCTACAGAAAGTTCAGTCTTAACAAATAACATGGCAGCAATAAGAGCAGCAAAAGCGGAGAGCTACACAGCAGAAGAAGGGCTGCAATCTAGTTCCCTTGGAAGCGCACTAGGGTTGATCTATTCTACTAAAGGCCGATAAAGACCACAGGTTGTGGCATACCAGGAGCTTTCTTCTGCTGGTCCTCCCATGTCACCTCTGAAGTTACAAGACAAGGAGAAACAGTCAATGGTCCTAGTTAATTAGATGTGCATACTTCAGGCCAGTAGAGTGTAGAATATAAGGCAAGTTTAGCAAGTTACAATTATATTCAGTTGACCCTCATAGTTTGAAAAAAAAAAAAAATCCAGTGATTTATTTCCCTTCATAAAATTGTAAAATGATTAAAAACAGGAAAAAATTGCAATAACTTAGTAATTTAATATTATTATTTTTTTTATCACTTTTTAAAATCAATTTTCAATTGAAATTCTAAAAGAAAACCTTGTATGAAAGTCAAAAAGTTCTAATTTTAAAAAAGGAGTGTCATTGAGCCATCTACAGGTGAATAAAGGTACTTGGTTTGCACAAGTGTATAGTGGCTTCAAAAATATAACCAATTATTCTTAACAAAATAACTAATCCCTTAAAACTATAAAAATAGCTCAGCATAAAACCAGAATTTCTAAACATTTTCAATAACATGATTTCTTAATAACATCACCAACACAATCATAACACAAATAGGCTTACAAAATATATATGATGACAGTACAAACGTCAAGTACTGCAAACGTATCTACTTAAACATCTCTTTTTTTTCTACATCTCTGCAACACAAACACTGTAAAACATCACTGAGAGATTCACACGCTCACACACACTTGCCTTTCCTCCCATTGACAGGTGGGGGAGCTACAGGCTTTTCCTGGGATTCTTGTGTCGGAAATGGCACACATAAACAGAAGTTGAGCTTAATAATCAGTATTGTCCACAACCACACAGGTACAGTCTAGCCATGCTAAAACACACACACATATACACACACTCGTGCTCATGAAAAGTTGTGAGCACATTTTTTTTTTTTTTAAAGAAAAAGAAAACAGTGCTGAAAGCTAAATAAATAATCTAAAGAAACAGGCACTTAGTCTGTGTTCAGAACAGCATACTACTCTTACTATTTGTGCAGAATGCAGTATCTAGTAATGTTCATGATTGCATACTGCATCCTGTTTGACATACTATTTTAAATGATCACAGGAAGTATGCAGTGTATACCAGGGGTGCAAGACCTTTCAGTGCACTGGTAGGATTTCACAATTGAGACAGCCTTTTAAATGGCCGACACCATGATCAGTGCCCTGACTACTGAACTAGGGAGCTGATTAAGATGCTCCCCAAGTTTTGCACCCCTAGTGTATACTGTGTAGTATGTAGTAAGAAGTACTCTTGCATTGACACACCTGGCACAGATGCCTGCTGGACAAGAGGTGGGGCCGGTGATGAGGCAGGGGTTGGAGGGGGAGGAGCATGTGTTGGAGGAGGAGGGGCACTGGCTGGAGGGGGAGGAGCATGTGTTGGAGGAGGAGGGGCACTGGCTGGAGAGGGAGGGGCATGTGTTGGAGGAGGAGGGGCATGTACAGGTGGGGGAGTGGCAACTGAAGGTGGCGGATGGGCATGTGCAGGAGGGGGAGGAGCGTGGACATGAGGAGGTACGGGGACATGTGCGGTGGTAGGGCCCGGGACAGGAGGCTCCATCCCCACATGAGCTTTGTTGATGATGACAATGGAGACATCATGATTGGCAGAGACAGAGTTGTGGACAAAAACAAAACAAAACAAAAAACCATAAGAAAATTAGCAAAAGGATGTTTGGGTGGACATGGATAGGAAATTTAATAATGCACCAAAATTTAAAAAAGACAGACAATAAACATGAAAAGTCTCTTATGCTCAGCAAGAGTGCCTTTATTTTGATCAAAAATACAGTAAAAACATATATTCAAATTAGTAAAATTTAAAAGAACTGTCTTTAGTCGAAAAGTTGAGAAAACAGTTGTCCTACTTAATATTTTTGTGGAAACTGTGATACATTTTTTTTTTTTAGGATTCTTTGAAATTGAAAGTTTAAAGGACTGCTTTTATATGAAATAGAAATCTTTAACAATATAACAGTTTTTACTGTCACTTTTGATCAATTTAATGCCTCTTTGCTGAATAAAAGTAATCATTTCTTGCAAAAAAAAAAAAAAAAAAAAAAAAAAAAAAAAAGTTTTTGAATGGTAGTGTATAGACTTACATGTAAAACCAATGGCAAGAAAAATATAGAGTTATTCCAAACAAGAGCTAATTTTAAATCAGAATTGTTGGTTTTGGCAAAAAAATGTTGGTGCATTACTAATATTATGTACAATAACACACACAACAAGGTACAGTAGTTTGTGCCACTGTATTGAAGTGTAGTGTACTGCTACAGTATTTACTGACCACCACGCTCTACACTCACTAAACAGCCACGGCTCACCTAAACTTTATTTTAGTTATAACTAATAGTTATAACTATATTATTGTTTCTTAACATTTAATCTACAGTCTTTTTCTTATTTGTATATTCTTATTATGGGATCAAATGGCTATGCTTGCTATTCAATAACAGCATTACCAGCCATTGCTTGTGTGACTTGTGGAGGTGGAGGGGGCGGGGCTGGGGGTTGTGAAGCCCCTCCCACCGCTTCAACATTCAGACAGAAATAAGTGTAAAAAAGAAAGACAGAAGTATGCCATCAGACATGAAGGTAAGTGAAATGTGAAAAAGAAGCAAGAAAGCTAAAATAATCTACAATTTACTGAAAGAGTGAAACGTCTCTTTTCTAAGTCCACTGGTGACTAAACATACTAACTACAGTGTGCTACAGTGCAAATGCAAATACAGTTTTGAAAATTCAGTTTTTGAACACTGAATAATTTAAAAATATAAAAAGTTACAAAGATCCATTAAAGTGTAACTTGCGTAGTCTATTAGCAAACTTATTGAAACAACTCTGATGAATAAATGCCATTACTCTCAGAATATAAAGATCATATTTGCATTTGACTGATATAAAGTGTCCCATGTGTCCTAAATATAATTTACCAGCCACAGTCTGTGGAAACTGGGAAACAATAGGGGGAGGAGCAGGAGACTGAGGTACCGCCCCTGTTCCTGCTTCAATGGTTGATGATTTGTGCCAATCAAAAGAGAAAGCAAACCAAAATGTCAAGAAACCAATCACTAGTCACTAATAAACCATGATTATTGCTGTGTGACTGAAAGAATTACTGCTAGGAGTAGACTGTCATGCAGGTGCAAGTGACTTTTATATTTCTAAAACTAAATATACAACATAAATATATATCTCTCAATATCGTTCACAAACTTGTTACCCCTTTAAAGGTTGCTGACCCTCTGCTATAAACATACCAGAATTCACTCTGGCCTTTCACCAACTACAATACTGTCAGAAGAAGTTTTGACATAAACTGCCTTCAGCTTTTACCTCAGCAAATTTCAATAAGGGCAAATAGACTTTTGTATGGAAGCCTGTTTACACCACATAATGAAAATATTAATTGCAGCTTTTTATCTCACAATTCTTACATTATTTCTCACAATTGATATTAATTTTGAGTTAACATCACAATTCAGACTTTTTTTTCTCAGAATCTCACAATTTTGACATTTTATCTCTCAGAACTGCAAGTTTATAACACAATTCTGACTTAATTTCTCACAATTCTGAGTTTCTATCTTGCAATTCAGACTTTTTTCCTCAGAATTGCAAGTTTATGCCTCACAATTAGGGCTGGGCGATATATCGCATGCGATTGTCACGCGCATTTCGTCAGTAAAGCCGGTTCCCTGATTACCGCTAAATCGCCATCACCTGCTTTCAAATGGAGCGGCATTTAATAGACAGAGCCGTAGATCACTGACAAGCCACGCAATATCGCGTTTATTATCGCAGATGAATCGCCTTCGATAATGAACGCGATATTGCGTGGCTTGTCAGTGATCTACGGCTCTGGCGATTTAGCGGTAATCAGGGAACCGGCTTTACTGACGAAATGCGCGTGACAATCGCATGCGATATATGGCCCAGCCCTACTCACAATTTGGAATTTCTCTCTCGCAAATGCAAGTTTATCACACCATTCTGACCTAATTTCTCACCATTTCAAGTTTTTATCTAATTTTATAGTAAACATATCGCAATTCAGATTTTTTTCACTCAGAATTACGAGATGTTTACTCTAAAATGTGAGATAAAAACTTGAAATTGTGAGAAATTAGGTCAGAATGGTGTTATAAACTTGTACAAATATCTCATTTTCTGAGATAAAACATACTAAACGCAAAATATAAACTCACAATTGCGAGAAAATAAAGTCAGAATCGCGAGATAAAGTTGCAATTACCCTTTTTACTGTTTTACTCTGTGACGGAAACAAGCTTCCATACTTTTGATATCCACTGTGACAGATTTGGACATGAATCCAGACATGGACGAAGTACATAGACTACACAGCATACATCTACAATGATACATGTACAGCACTATTAATTGCACTAACATAGCTGAAGCATCAGTTCACTCTACTCAATGAACGGCAGAAGCTAGACCAATGACAGGTAACGCTCACAGACCAGAGCTAACAGGTTTAGTCAAACAGAGTAGATGATAAAGCTGCAATAAAGAAGACTGAGACGTAGCTAAACACACAGAAGCTAGTGCTTACAGACCTTCATAAGGCTCAGTAATGCCCTCGCCATCTTCTGGGAAAAATGGTGGGGAAAAAAGCAATCCATGTTGTGTTATGTAAAGGAAAATAATATTTACTTAGCTTATTTGTTGAATTTCTAACAGTTACCTAATGAAAAGGTTATTCTTATCATCAACATATTGCTAATAAACGCATTTGGGTGGCATCTGGTGACCCTAACCTGATTAATTATACAGGCTTTCTACCCATGAGCCACAAATCTTGCAATTTGGAAGAAGCCTGGTTTATTTACTCACTTCTGTCCATAGACCCCTTTGGTGGGACTTGCGGTAGCTGCCGACCTCTTCGACTCGATACTGGCGTGCTGGTTGGACTTGTTTGGACCGATCCGGTGCGGGGATTTGCCCTGCGGGATAGATGGTGTGTTAGTAAGGAATATAAAGCATCATATCTAAAGAAATGTTTGTCGTTGAGTCATAAACCTGCCCAAGACAGGGCAGGCTGTTAGACTACAGCAGAACACGCTGGTGAGAGAATACTAATAAAAACAAACCTACTAACTACGGTTATACTGGCAGTAGCATCATTTATGAATGATACAATAGTGTCAGAAAACACACTCCACTTGATTGCTATAAAAAGGGACACTTACTGTGTACTATTAAACAAAATAAGTCAATATTTGGCACGGTTTTCTCAAAGGTTAGTAACAAAACTGAAAGGAAGTAAAAACATTTGGTGAAATATATGTCCTGTAGATAAGGTACATCAACATGAGCTGGTACAGCAACCCACATAAGACTGTAGGTGAATCTCATGAAACCTGTCTAGTCATATTTTACCCCAATATCAAAAGAAATTGTCATTTAACCAACAAAGCCTATTTTTAGTATCATTAAAGGATTAGTTGACCCAAAAATGAAAATTATGTCATTTATTACTCACCCTCATGTCGTTCTACACCCGTAAAACCTTCGTTAATCTTTGGAACGCAAATTGAGATATTTTTGTTGAAATCCGATGGCTCCGTGAGGCCTGCATAGGAAGCAATGACATTTCCTCTCTCAAAATCCATAAAGGTACTAAAAACATATTTAAATCAGTTCATGTGAGTACAGTGGTTCAATATTAATATTATAAAAGCGACAAGAATATTTTTGGTGTGCCAAAAAAACCCCCCAAAAAAACAACAACAACTTATATAGTGACAGCCGATTTCAAAACACTGCTTCAGGAAGCTTCGGAGCATAATGAATCAGTGTGTCGAATCAGCGGTTCGGAGTGCCAAAGTCACGTGATTTCAGCAGTTTGGCGGTTTGACATGTGATCCGAATCATGTTTCGATACGCTGATTTATTATGCTCCGAAGCAGTGTTTTGAAATCGGCCATCACTAAATAAGTCATTATTTTGTTTTTTGGCTCACCAAAAATATTCTCGTCGCTTTATAATATTAATATTGAACCACTGTACTCACATGAACTGATTTAAATATGTTTTTAGTACATTAATGGATCTTGAGAAAGGAAATAGCATTACTGGCAATGGAGGCCTCACTGAGTCATCGGATTTCAACAAAAATATCTTAATTTGTGTTCCGAAGATTAACGAAGGTCTTACGGGTGTGGAACGGCATGAGGGTGAGTAATAAATGACAGAATTTTCCTTTTTTGGTGAACTAACCCTTTAAAGGGTTAATTTACTCACCCTCAAGTTGTTCCAAACCTGTATAAATTCTTTGTTCTGCTGTACACAAAGGAAGATATTTAGGAGAATGTTTGTAACCTAGCAGATCTCGATGACAGAATTTAAATTTTTGGGTGAACTATCCCTTTAAAAATTTTTAGCATTTGACATAATTTTCATCAAAATTATGCACATTGTCCTCTCCCCTTTTACTTTAACTTCTGTTCTCACTATAAAAATTATTACTTACCTAACTGTAATAGAAACAAATAATGATATAATAATTTTTTTTTTTAAATATTATATTGTATTATATTATAGTGTTTGTTGCTTGCTTTTTATTTATCCAGGAAAAAAAAAACATTGCATTACAGTATTTTTTACAGTTATTACTGTCTATAGTAAAACAATTATTGTATTAAAAATGTATTTTTATGTGTGGGAAAGTACTTTGTACAAGCCACCATTTAAACACATGCTGTGAATGCATCTTACTGAATATAAAACAGGTTTAATTTTCTTTTTTATAAAATAATTTCTTATTTTTATCTTCTAATTTTGGGGTAAAATATGACCTAACAAGTTCTTGGCACATGTTCTTTTGTGTAACACTACAGAAAAATAATAACCATCAAACTAATTTCACATATTTGACCATATAAGAGCATGCATTTAGTAAATATGTCACAGTCATGTGCATTTTAGCCACGTAAACAAATATATACGTTTAAAATGCACATCAACCCCACAATAAACACAATGATCTTTAAAGCACCTTTTGAGCTTAATGTCACATCTGCTTTCCAATGATCGTACATGTGCCTCACATCTCAAAGTAAAGTGTGGCACATTCAAGAGCTACTGCGGCTCTTGCATCAGTGAAAGTTCATGCGTAAATCTGAACATTTATGTGATTTCCTTGTGACTTATGACGTGCCGGGCAAATCGTAAGTCAAAAGGTTTTATGGTGTCTCAAAAGGTGTGATGGAATCAGCATCAGGAGAGGTGCTTGTGGCTGCTAAAGCTGCAAGGAAAGTGAAAAGGCCTAAATGCATGAGCACACGGCACTCAAAACAGCCCATAACTCAAAGCATAAACTGTTAAACCACAAATAAATAATGTTAGTAAACACAAAAAAATAATAATAATTGGAAAGAATAAGAAAGTAAACCGTACGATGCCAGGTACACACCATTATATCTCAAGAGGATATAACAGGTGTGTCTATAATTCAAATGAAAAGACGTTAGTAGCAACCATCATCACTACTCTCTACTCAATAAATGAAGACAAATCAAAAACAGCATCGTTACAACAGGGTTAAAATAAGAGGAAGTGGAGAGAGGCATTCCAGGTGACAGGAAGCAGAAGGCATGGTTTCGTTTAGGGCTTTAGTGCTTGTTGTGATGGGTCTGGGTCACCTCGTTAAGGCAGGAGAGGGAGGGGCGGATCTCCCTGACGGTAAGGATGGCATGGATCTCATGTAGCCGGAGTCGGGCCGCTCGGACGAGCGGGAGCGGGTGTAGACCGGTCGCTCCATCATAGGCCGCTGGTCAGCTGACCTGGACCTGTAATGGTCATGTCTGTCCACCATGCTGCGGCTATACCTGCAGAATTTTAGTCAGAAAGCCACGCTCAGCTGAGCCCCAGTGCATCATGAGATCATAGGGCATCAAATGCTCTATAATCGCAGCTCGTTAGGTTGTTCCTGTGAAATGATGTCGGTTGGCTAATAATTGGCAAAAAACAACCAAACAAAAGTGGCTTTGAGTTTCAATATTGGCTGCTCAGGGTCATCAGCATAAACAGAAACTCATAAAGAAATACCAAACTGAAACTACCAAAAATAAGGGTTAACCAAAGAAAGTCAACAAACTGACATGTACAAATAAAAGCTTCTGGAATCTGCTGCAAAGAAAACAAGTGAGCACATTTCATACCGACACAACAATACGCCCCATGACTACAGTCTACTCTACTCCTCTATACTCTACCTACATAAATACTTCTACAAATTCTACTGTATTACCTCAGATCTTCCTCAAAGTGCTCATTGTTAGCTGGGAACTCTGGAATATGATCCTCTCTATGGAGGTGCATAAGAAAAGAACATGAAATATCAATTTAGCAGCTCTCATAGCTGTCAGGAGTTGCTAAACAGCCTTACACAATATAACCTTGTGAAAAAGAAGTGTGCTTAATTGTACGGAATGAACACTTCTAGTGTACTTCAAATCCTTTTTGGACAAACTTTTCTTGCAGATAATATCATTTTAATGAAAGTACACATAAGTGTACTTAAAGAGAGTACACTTTCATTACCGTTTCTAAACATATGTAGACTTAAATAAAAGTGCATTTCATAGTAAAAAAGTTTTACTTAAGAGTACATTTTAAATCATTGTTTTATCTTCTGTTGTGCTTTAAAGAAGTACACTTACACAGTACTTAAAAAATTCAATTCAGCAAATTGCATTTAATATAAATTTAAACTAAAATACATTTTCATTTAAGTGCAATTAACATGCAATTAAGTGTCGGAAAACATTACATTCACAGTTCGTACTTAAAGGGTTAGTTCACCCAAAAATGAAAATTCTGTCATTAATTACTCACCCTCATGTCGTTCCACACATGTAAGACCTTCGTTCATCTTTGGAACACAAATTAAGGCCCAGAAAGGTACTAAAGACATCATTAAAATAGTCGGCATGACTACAGTGGTTCAACCTTAATTTTATGAAGCGACGAGAATACTCTGAACTGTTGTCATATGCAGTTTACGCAGTTCAGCGCTTCCGTGTTTACTTCCGAACGCCGGCTCAGTAATGGCAGACACTGTTCACGTGAGCAGCACGACGCATGTGTGTGATGACGACGCAGGAGCCGGCCAATACTGAGTCGGCATTCTGACGTAGAACCTGGAAGTGCTGGACGTATACACCATATGAGAATTAGGGGTGGGAATCGGAGGGTACCTCACGATACGATACGATCACGATAAATGGCTCACGATAACGATAATATCGCGAGTCAGCGATTCTGCGATAATCGATATATCGCTAGACAATCCTATAATGATACATCGCGATATTGGTCTTAATATGAAAACAAAATGCACGTGAAAAGGTTAAGTGCAGGTTAACGGATAAATCCGATCTTATATGTACATTTAATAGAGTTCATGTCACCGAAAGCAAGAAATATGAGGTGCATTTTATTGACCATCAGTTAATTTCAAAATCAAAGACTGCAATAGGAGAGAGCGGCAACAGCACTGGTATAAGGTCTCATTACTTTTAATGAAGATAATTGTGTGTTATGCGTCTGCGACTTACTTTCACTTTCATATGCGGCCGTTTGCACGTCAGCTTGCTGAAGAGATCTGCGGCGATGTGTGATGCAGTAGCGTTGTCATATCTGACTCTCACATGTTTCAGTTTTAGTATTTTTGGGAGAAGTAAAATTTACATATGTAGTTTCAACAACCAGATGCATTTAGACTGAGCATAGACAGTTTTGACTGGAATGCGTCCCAGACCATCTCCTGAAGTGGTTTGAGCGATCGGATTTAAATCCGTCTCAAATGCGTATTTAGGCATTTAGACCTGGTCTTTTCACGATCGGATAGCTATCCGATCAGAGAAAATGCATGAAGTCACCAGGTGCAAACAGACCCTTTGACGTTCTTCAAGCGCTTAGATATACACGGGAGCGTTCGAAAGCAGGCGTCTATCAGAGGATCCCTAATATATGCTTTCAAATGCTCCCGTGTATATCTAAGCGCTCGGTGAAGAACGTCAAAGATGTCTACGACTGTCACATCAATGGTATAAAAGTGCGTCAAGACTTTGAACTTAAACGTGGCTGGGGCATCTATTTTACTCACACTGCTGTCCGCCATCCTGTTAATAACCTCTTTTTCTTAGGCTAGCTAACTTAAGTTCACGTTTCCCTCATTCATGTGTCGAGCGCCGCCTTGAAGTAGGACGCTTTGAGCAAAGAAATCTATATATAGCGCTTTATTTTTTTTTAAAATTAAAATATCGATATTTGGCGCAGCGATACGATTCTCGTATCGCACAGAGAAGGATGACGATATATCGCCATATCGATATTCTGTCCCACCCCTAATGAGAATGACACAGAAGAGAAGATATTGTTGATTAAAGCAGTTATTTTTGTTTCGTTTTTACGCACAAAAAGTATTCTTGTCGCTTCATAACATTAAGGTTGAACCACTGCAGCCACATTGACTATTTTAACAATGTCTTTAGTACCTTTCTGGACCTTGAAAGTGGTGGTTAAATTGCTGTCTTTGGATGAATCAGATACCTCTCGGATTTCATCAAAAATATCTTAATTTGTGTTCGGGTGTGGAACGATATGAGGGTGAGTAATGACAGAATTTTCATTTTTTTAATATATTCTTTTAAAGTATATTATTTCTGTACTCTTTTTAAAAGTATGCTAAAGTGTACTTCTTTTTCATAAGGGTTTATAGAGAATATAATGCATAGTATACTGTTTAATGTGAGGATCAGTTACTACTTCTGTAATATCTTTAAATGGAGGATTCAGTTATGCTACTGCTAATGGTCAAATCAAGGAAGTGATAGTGAAGTTTATCAAATCTTCTATTCATGTAAGAAGCAACATGTGATTCGTTTTTAACTGTACTAAAGCTACACTTTACCAGAATATCAGTAAATATTAAAAACTGCTGTAAAAAGGTCACAGGATAACTAAAACATCTATTTTGAACTAGGGTCTGCACTAAAAGTGTCTACTTAAACTATTGCACTCTATGAAATAATACCTTTCTGTATCTGTAGAAGGCTCAATTTCTATCCTGGGGCACGTCCTACTGAATAAACCAACCTCAGTGTGTTAGTGCCACACTTAGTACATGATATTCAGAATTTATTTGCTTGAAAAGATATAACAGGACAGTGATTGAGAAGATAAGTAAAATAAACATGAGTCTCAAATCCATAACTGATATTTAGACTACACAAAGTCTTAGTGGGAACATAAATTGGGCATCTGTTCCTGGCAGTTAACTGATGAGTAAAAAAAAAAAAAGAAAAAAAAAAGAGAGTTTGTGATGTGTTGTGGGTGTTTATCTCTACAGAAGTCTTACCTGTAATCCCCACCGGTTCCATTCATGACATGATTGGGCCATGGAGTAGATACATGATTGGGCCCATTGTAATATCTTTAAATGGAGGATGAGGATCGATAGATTGAAATGAAGAAAGGAAAGTATGATTAGAATGAGCAACAGCTGAATTTGGGTAAGGGGTGAGAGTTATGTCTGTAACTAGTAAAATAGTCCACTTCAATACTATTATGGATGCATAAACAGAATGCATGTCTCAACTTAAGTATCCGGATTTTACCTCTCAGGTGTTTCAAAAGAGTCACTGTAGGCAGACATTTGTCTATCTCTCCTCATCCTCCTGAACACAAAATAACACATAATCAGATCCTATGTGCCAACATTATTCTACTTGCCAAAAAGAACTCCAATGCAGCCGTAAGGTGCTATAGATTCACACGATAACAGCTTTTTTTTTTCTCAAGTTAGTTATGTCATGATGATATGGCATGACACATCACTCACAATTTTCCAAGATAATGGAATAATTTGTCAAATTCATAATTAAATAACAAAACTGTTCTCTCAAGATCTTATTTACATTTATGCATTTGCTAAACACTTTTACCCAAAGTGACTCACATTGCATTCAAGGTATACATTTGATTATTTCATGCATTCCCTTGTGTTTCGAACCCATGTCCTTGGTCTTTGCTAGTGCCAATGATTTGAGCTACACCTATTGTCTCAGGAAATCTAAGATTTGCTGAGGGGTTTTTTTGGTTGTTTTTTTTTTTTTTTTTAGTATTTTTAGTATGTTGCTTTGGCATTGCTATAGGTCAAAGTCAAAAGAGCCCACCCCTAGGTCCGTTAACTGATTTTACAAAAGTTTAGACAGTGCTAGGTAGATTACTTACAAATTATAGTCCGTTACAGATTGCAAATTACATGATGAAAATTGTAGTTAGTAACATTACAAATTTTAGGTAATGTATTCTGACTACTTTTTAGATTACTTTTGGCCTAACTCATTTATCATATTGATTTGAATAGGACAATCTTATTGATACCATACTGATATAAAATTAGAAAGATAAAGAAAATATATCCCACAATATGAAGGACATTAAACATTACATCAGGGTTTCCCAAACTGTGGTTTGTGAAGGAACTGCAGTGGGTTAGTGATTTCATGAAAAGCTAGTAATGAATCAAATCATAAAAATGTCAAACTAAAATAAATAAAAACAAATAAACACATACTAAAAAGATTAAATATTTTAGTTGTTTACCTGCATGTCCTGACCATTAAACGACAACAGAGAACCATGAAAATGTGAATGTGTTGTTAAATTACTGACTTAATTATTAAAAAATATTATGTAAAAAGAGGTTCAGCAGACTAAAAGGTTTGGGAATAACTACCATTACTTGTAAAAATGAAATTTGTGAAATCTGTGAAAAAAAAAGCCTTCCGAAGACATAGTAATAAATAGTTAAATGACTCACTGAGTGATAGTTTGAATAATAATTAAAATATGTTCATCAGGAGTTGATTAGATATGCATAAATTCCTTAAAAGTGAAATGATTTCTGTACATTCAGTGGTCAAGTGCTGTTGCCTCTCAATTTTCCATATTATTATAGCCACTTGACAAGTAGCTGGTGTGTGAAATTCCACAAACCGGCTGTTTTAGAAAGGAAAATTGAAAAGATTAAAAAAGATTTGGGGAGAATCAATGAATATGTAATCACGTAATCAATAAAAATGTAACTGTAGCCTGATTATGTGAATTTTAAAACATAATATAATCCAATTACAAGTACACGATATTTGGAATCTCATTATATAATCCAGATTATATGTAATCAGTTACTACGCAGCACTGCTCCCAGCAATGGAATACCTCTTGTCAACAAGCTGCATGATTTGAGGAACTTGCGTTTCAAAATTGAATACTTACCATTATTTAATCACAAGTATTAATACTATCTATTATATGAACTGAGAAGAAAATATACCTTGAATGACATGTAAGTTGCTTTAGATAAAACATGTGCCATGTTTATGGTTACATGATGGAATACTCTTAAAGGTGCCCAAGAATGCTTTTTCACAAGATGTAATATAAGTCTAAGGTGTCTCCTGAATGTGTCTGTGAAGTTTCAGCTCAAAATACCCCATAGATTTGTTTTAATAAATTTTTTTAACTGCCTATTTTGGGGCATCATTAACAATGCACTGATTTAGGCAGCGCCGCCCCTTTAATTCGCGTGCTCCCTGCCACATGAGCTGTCGACTATATTACAGCGCATTTACAAAGTTCACACAGCTAATATAACCCTCAAATGGATCTTTACAAGATGTTCGTCATGCATGCTGTATGCATGCTTCGAATTATGTGAGTAAAGTATTTATTTGGATGTTAACGTTTTATTCTGAGTGAATTTGAGGCTGTCCTCCGTGGCTAATGGCTAATGCTACACTGTTGGAGAGATTTATAAAGAATGAAGTTGTGTTTATGAATTATACAGACTGCAAGTGTTTAAAAATGAAAATAGCGACGGCTCTCTTGTCTCCGGGAATACAGTAAGAAACGATGGTAACTTTAACCACATTTAACAGTACATTAGCAACATGCTAACGAAACATTTAGAAAGACAATTTACAAATATCACTAAAAATATCATGTTATCATGGATCATGTCAGTTATTATCGCTCCATCTGCCATTTTTCGCTATTGTTCTTGCTTGCTTACCTAGTCTGTTGATTCACCTGTGCACAGATCCAGACGTTAACTGGCTGCCCTTGTCTAATGCCTTTTATAATGTTGGGAACATGGGCTGACATTATGCAAATATTGGGGCGTTCACCCCGACAGTTACGTAACAGTCGGTGTTATGTTGAGATTCGCCTGTTCTTCTGAGGTCTTTTAAACAAATGAGATTTATATAAGGAGGAGGAAACAATGGAGTTTGAGACTCACTGTCTTTTCCATGTACTGAACTCTTGTTATTTAACTATGCTGAGGTAAATTAAATTTTTGAATCTAGTGCACCTTTAAAAATAAAAGGTTCTAATAGGCCATGGCATAGAAGAACCATTTTTGGTTCCCAGTTCTGAAAAGAACAACTTTTTTCTTAGTGCGAAGAACATTTTAATAATCTAAAAAACCTTTTTCAACTATAAAGAACTTTTGTGTAGAGTGGAAAGATTAGATGTTAAAGGTTCTTCATGGAACCATAGATGCCAATAAAGAACATTTATTTTTTTAAAGAGTGAAGAGATACACAAGTATATTAATGTGTGGTCACATTTACTGTTGTAAGGTGAATTTTCACAAGCAAAATCAAGTCTTTTCAATAGGAATCCATCACGTGAGGGTAAATTCCCACACAGATCGCGCAATGGGTTCAAGTTGGTCACGTGAACTCTTTTTGTTAAACAACAGAACGCTGCTTGGTTTAAAAGTGCTTCACACATCGCTACACTGGTGACATTTTGACCTTCGAAATTTTGCTAATGTGAAAGGCACAAAAATTAAATGTGAATCTATCACACCTTAGGGCTTCCGTACACCAAAGCTGGCAAGGTCTATTCCATAATATCTGAGTCTCCACTGAGCCTACAAAAATATCCTGAATATATTAAATCCCATATTTCTGAGGGGTAAATAATATATTTATATAAGCATGGTGAACATCCACTGTAGCTTGCAGTTTTTTGACTGGCAGTTCTGTCATAGAGTGACGCTAGTTGGCTTGGGACCGAAAGAGCTAGTGCTCAGTCATCAAAACAACACAAGCCATGCAGCGAGCAGCGCTGAAGATACAATTCATTACGCCACAGCAGGAAGGGTGGAGTGGGAGCTGCTAAGGACACATACATATACATTTCACAAATTTCCTTTGGGAAATACTGCTCTAAGATTACTGGCGTACTTAGTAGTATAGTCGGCAAAGTCACATTCTGAACGCTATCATCTATGTTTATCCTCCTGAGAGGAGCCATAATGACTCCATATCATTATGATGATGGCACAAAGCTTTCTCAATGGGCAGAGGACTGATTCTACAGCGACACTTTAAGTTTGCCACTGTTTTTCAAACATTTACCACATTTCTGTAAGAAAATCGCCCATTTGACGTTACTGTCTCCTTTTCCGCACATTGAAAAGTTTTCTTCGTAAATCTGGAGACATAAACGTGAAACATTTTGAGAGGCGCCACTAGCTATTCTAGTCCAAACTACTACCCACGGCACTAATATGGAGCATCATGAGAACGAGAGTGAACCGCTGTGGTTTACTACCTGTCCACGCTATTGTACCCTTCTGAGTATGCACGGGCCATCCTAGTGGAGCGCAGTAACCTGACCGCATCTTCCCGATAGAGGGGGCACATACTATGAGTCAGAACAGAAAGTGAGAGTGCAGTAGTTAGAGACGGGTGGGACAAGTGGGCGTTATCTGGGTGGTAAGAGGGCGGGACACCTTTTTTGGCACCTCCACTCTGAAAGAAGGAACAGGTGAAGATCACCCAAAGCACAAAAGCAGAAATCAAGTAACCTCGGGTCAAGAGAAATATCTAAGCTATCAAAACAATCATTTATGGTGCAGCAAACACCAGCAGCAACAAAGATTTGTTGAACCCCAAGAAGTGCAAATGTAGTGCTATTTCCAAAACTGAAGTATACTTTGGGCTTTCCATCACAATATTATGGTCATGGAAGGCTGGAGGTAAACTGAATCATTTAATAGAGATGTTTGTTTACATTTTTTACTATTCATGGGAGTAGTAAAGATGATCAAATGATGGAAATTAGTGATTATTCACTGTAAAAAAGAATTGTTGGTTTAACTTAAAAAAGTAAGTTACCTGGTTGCCTTAAAAATTTTGAGTTCATTGAAATTAAAAATTTGAGTTAATACAATGAAGGAGATTGGTTTAATTAACAGAAACTCAAAATATTATGTTATCTGAACCACATTAATTATTGAAGTTGATTTGACAAAAGAAAAAATGTTGTGATAACAAATCATGAAAATAATTTTTTACAGTGTTCTGGGATTTAACTACCAGGCGTTTAATTAACCTTGTTTGTTTGTTGAATCATCCACATTATAGCACTCAGAACTGATCTAAAAGAACAGAACTACAGTGTGCAAATCGCTTTCAGCGCAGATTTTTGTGTTGCCTGATCTGAATTTGCATGACTTGTGAGATGTGAATCAGGCACAATTCATTCATAGTGAATCCCCAAAGGTTTCAATACAAGATTTGACCACAGAATATGACATTATTGTTCAAAAGTTTGAGATCAAGAAATTAATACTTTTATTCAGCAATAATGGATTAAACTGATTTTTTTTTTAATGACAGTAAAGACTTTTGTTAAAAAAAGATTTCTATTTAAAATAAATGCTGTTATGACATTTCCTTTCCACAAAAATATTAAGCACAATTGTTTTCAACATCAATAATAATAAGAAATGTTTCTTGAGCATATTAGAATGATTTCTGAAGGATCATGTGACACTGATGACTGGCGTAATGGCTGCTGAAAATCAGCTTTAACATCACAGGAATGAATTACATTTTAAAATACATTAAAAATAGAAAATAATTATTTTAAATGGTAATAGTATTTCACAATATTACTGTTTTAATTGTATTTTCAATCAAATAAATGCATGGTGAGCATTAGAGACTTTTTCAAAAGCATAAAAAACAAAAAAAAAAAAAATCGACCAAACTGTTGAACAGTAGTGTATTTCATCCCTCAGTTTGTACACAAAACAAAAATCAAATTTACAGTAATAAATTTACAATGATATATAAACAGACATTACATATATATATATATATATATATATATATATATATATATATATATATATTTTTTTTTTAGCATTTTTTTTTAGCATTTTAGCATAAGTGTTAAACAGTATATAAGTGTTAAAATTAGATTTTTCCATGTCATGATCAATGTGAAGCCAGTAACCTTTTAACTTTTCTTTAACAAAATTAAAAGTTGCATTTCTTCTAAGGGTGCATTGCATTACTACTTAAAGTGCATTACTGTAAAAGCATTTTTGTTTGTTCTTACAAAACAAGGGCAAGTCAAAATAATTTTAATGGTAATGGACAGTTCTTCACAGATTAGTTGATCTATGTAGGTCTTTCTTGTATTGAAACCTGAACATTCCTTTAAGGTAGTAAGAATGTAACAGTATCAGTAACAGAGTGTTGCTGTATGTTTTCACACGTAAAACATGACTCTATCATCCTAAGATGAGATCTATAATTTATGTGTGAATTAATTACATATTTATTATGACTTATTAAAGTGAAAGAAGTGAATGTTTCTTATACAGTGCTATGTGTGGGCAAGCTGGCACCTGTCAATCAGCTAGCAGCAGAGGGTAAGTGGGTGGGTGAAAGTGAGAAGAGTGCTGTGATTGGACAGAAGGGGGAGGTGAGCAGGGGCGAGTAATGCTGCTCGGGGGTAACAGAATACCTGGGGTCCTGGATAGCGGGGTCGATGGTTGGCTGTCTGTGTCTGGTTCGAGGAGGGAGGGTAAGATACTGGCTGCAACCACAGGGAGCAAAGAACAGAAATATGGCTGAATGGAGCTATTGAATATGGAGCGATGAAAAGATAACAAAAGCGAGAGAGGCAGAGATTGACGGATAAAAAAAAAGTGTGATGTCAAAGTGAAAGGAGGAGGAACAGATTTTTTTCCTGCTTTCTCAAAATGAATTAAACCTTCCTACGGTTCTCTCTGTGCTGCTGGCACATCATATTTCTCACATTGAATTTCCATAATCACATTAACTGAAAAGATGGAGGTATATGGCAACATTCCCATTTATGTTCCCTGTATCAGGAAAAAAGCAGTCTATGACACAAAGAACTTTTGAGGGCACAATAAACACAAGTGCTGGTATGTAAACTGTGACTAAGACTGGCGGCTCTAGTGTGTTACGTGACACATACCTGTCTGGTGAGTATCTGTCTTCGGACAGGCGTTGTCGGGGGCCATAAAGCGAGGGTGCTCCTCTCACACCGTGGTCTAAACTTCGACTGAAGGAGGGGAGAGAAAAGAAAAGTCGTGCTATAACAACGAGTGCCAGAAACAGAAGTGCCATATTTCATTTAGAACAGCATTATTTTAGTATGTAGATTAGAGCAGTTATATTTATATTTTATTATTTTATTTGTTAACAAAGTTTGCATATGTGCTTCAGAATTGTATGGCTCATATCATATGATATAGGGCAAAATATTTATTCAGATAAATTTATAAAATTAAAAATAAATTAATGAATTATATATATATTAGGGCTGTCAATCGATTAAAAATTTTAATCTAATTAATTACATACTCTGTGATTAATTAATCTAAATTAATCGCATACATAATTTTGCTGTGAAAGTATTAAATATTTCAATTCAAATGAATCAGTGCAGGGTTTTTCCTGGGTCAAACATGGTCTTCTGTGGTGACAGACACTGTCATCCACACAAACAGTAAAAAGTGCCCTACCCACGTGATCTGCGAGCCCGATACTGACAATAAAGTACCCGTCACTCTCACTGTAATTCTTTCTTGCCCTCTTTGCAAAAAAAAAAAAAAAGGAAAAAAAAAAGTGATTTTATAGCTTTGTAAGAGAAGATGCTTTTCTGCTAAACCTGAGAAGTATTAAAAAGTAGCATTTAGAAGTTATATTAACTAATAATATAATTTTCTACCATATACAATTGAATGCACCTAGCTAACAACAACTTGCTTCGTTCTGGTTTCACCTCACTCCAGTCTAAACTAACTGATTTTATAGGTAGGCCTAATTTACTACACATTGTCATTTAAATAACCTGAAAATATTGTGGATTATTAAGGCAAATTTTACTAACCACTCCTGCTAAATGGGGTAAGCACACTTATGTTCTCATTTCAGAGTTGTTCGAGTAAATGATTCATTATAGACCGTGTGGACAGATCAGTTGTTGTCATGATTCATTAAAATGAATCTGTTAGGTCACGAATTGGACATTAGCGGACGTTGACGCGTTGCGTGCGAATCGCGACTGTTATTAGGACATCGCAAAAGATTTGTCAACACAGAAAACACTTCACCACTGGATAGGATTTTCTTTTTGTTTACTGAAAGTGTGGTTTATGTCAGCTGCACGTGCAGGGCGCCTGTCAGAGAAGATGAGGTGACGTTCTTTTGAGCACTATTCACACCCAACGGTTATTCAGGAAAAACATTCTCCGAATGCGCCTCGTGAAACATGTATTCGGTCTTACGAACTTTTAGCATTGTGTCAGTTAATTTAGATTATTATGTGTGAGGTAGAGAGAATGCAAAGACGGTGCTTACTTTGAAAGAGCTTGCGCGCATGAGAACGGCTCCAGGTTCAAAGGTCAATACGGAATGGATTAATCTGCGTTATTTTTTTTAACGCGTTATTTTTTCTCAGATTAATTAATCGAAATTAATGCGTTATTTTGACAGCCCTTATATATATATATATATATATATATATATATATATATATATATATATATATATATATATATATATATATATATATATATCGGATGAATAAATATGTAATTTGGTGCAGTTGCTAATATTTATATGGCCAAAATATAAGATGAAATTCTGATATCTTCTCAAGCCTGATTTATTATATGTGACCCTGGACCACAAATACATCATCTGACAGCTGAATAAATAAGCTTTACATTGATGCATGGTGTGTTAAGATATGACAATATTTGGCCGAGATACAACTATTTGAATATCTGGAATCTGAGGGTACAAAAAAAATTAAATAAATAAATAAATAAATAAATCAAAATATTGAGAAAGTCGCCTTTAAAGATGTCCAAATGAAGTCCATAGCAATGCATATCCACTCACAAAAATATTTTTGATATATTTACAGTAGGAAATTTACAAAATATTTCATGGAACATGATCTTTACTTAATATTCTAATGATTTTTGGCATAACAGACAAATTGATAATTTTGACCCATACACGTTGGCTATTGCTACAAATATACCCATGCGACTTATGACTGGTTTTGTGGTCCAGGGTCACATATTTGATACTCATGTTTTAACATGATTTTTTTTTAAATGATGTATGGATAATCAAGTAAACCTAAGTTGCTTCTGTCGAGTATGTGTTCACCTTGAAATATTACTAACAATATAAATTGTATTTTGAAGTTTACTTTACAAAAATTATGAAACATTTCACAGCAAACAGACCATGTGTATCACGATCTGAAGGGAGATGTTTGTATAATTATACTAAAAGGCCTTTTACTTGCTAAAAATGTACAAACTCAATCAGACGCATGTAGCAGATTGTTTATAACAGTTTTTTCAGCAGGTTTTGATCATGTTGATAATTTAGAGGCCTTAGATATGTGCCTATCAAATATTTTACCGTAGGCTTTGCAGGGTTAATAATCATATTATTCCGAAAATGTAAAAATCCTTAATCAAAATAAACAAAATATTGAAAGTCTTTTTTGGACTGGGGAGGACGTTACAGTATTTTTTTTCATAGCACACTGAACCCTTATTTCAAAAGTTTCCTCAAGATATGACCCTTTTTATATGAATCACTTATATGTGTTTTTCTGTTGCAGATTACCTTTGTGGGGGAGGAACGCTGGGTGAGCGTGAACGTGTGCGGCTCATGTCTGATCGTGAACAGTGATTGGATGACATCACCTGCTCAGGTACAGACAGAGTGGAGCTCTGGAAATCCCTGCCATTGTGCCGGTAATCTGAGGCAAACACAACGTAACAGACATTTACATCAGTAATGCCATTTAACAAATGGTACCAAATAATAACTCAAACATTCAGTGAAATAAAGGATTATAATTATTATTATCAAATACAATGGTATTCAGACATTTTTGGGTGTCCAAATATTCTTTGGGGGAACTGTATGTTTTCTACTAAACAATGATATAAAAACTTTAAGAACATGAAAACACAACACATTAAAAAGTGAACACAACCGTTAGAAATGTCTGAGCGTCAGTGTGAAATGACGGTGAGGATTTTCCTTGTGCTGAGTCGAAGCAGACTAAAGTTCACAGTAATCTTCTCTCTGACAATATCCTTTAATTTGATTTGTTGATCAGCATGTGTGAAAGCACACAAAAGCCTGGGGTAGCCCGTGTGCAATCAGACATCAAGAAGATCATTACAGAGACAACAGACATCCCTCTGGAGCTTCATTTATTTCGATCATATCAGGTTGTGAAATTAAGGTTAAAGAAATTAATACTTAAATTGTAAATTAATACAGACATATATAATGTCACAAAAAAAATTAGGTTTCAAATAAATGCTGCTCTTTTGAACTTTCTATTCATCAAAGAATCCTGAGAAGAATCTTGCATTATGGTTTCCACAAAAATATTAAAGGGTTAGTTCACCCAAAAATGAAAATTCTGTCATTTATTACTCACCCTCATGCCGTTCCACACCCGTAAGACCTTCGTTAATCTTCGGAACACAAATTAAGATATTTTTGTTGAAATCCGATGGCTCAGTGAGGCCTTCATAGCCAGCAATGACATTTCCTCTCTCAAGATCTATTAATGTACTAAAAACATATTTAAATCAGTTCATGTGAGTACAGTGGTTCAATATTAATATTATAAAGCGACGAGAATATTTTTGGTGTGCCAAAAAAACAAAATAATGACTTATATAGTGATGGCCGATTTCAAAACACTGCTTCAGGAAGCTTCGGAGCGTTATGAATCAGCGGTTCGGAGCGCCAAAGTCACATGATTTCAGCAGTTTGGCGGTTTGACACACGATCCGAATCATGATTCGATACGCTGATTCATTTACGCTCCAAAGCTTCCTGAAGCAGTGCTTTGAAATCGGCCATCACTAAATAAGTCGTTATTTTGTTTTTTTGACGCACCAAAAATATTCTCGTCGCTTTATAATATTAATATTGAACCACTGTACTCACATGAACTGATTTAGATATATTTTTAGTACCTTTATGGATCTTGAGAGAGGAAATGTCATTGCTGGCTATGCAGGCCTCACTGAGCCATCAGATTTTATCAAAAATATCTTAATTTGCGTTCCGAAGATGAACGAAGGTCTTACGGGTGTGGAACGGCATGAAGTTGAGTAATAAATGACTGAATTTTCATTTTTGGGTGAACTAACCCTTTAAGCACCATAACTGTTTTCAAAATTGATAATAATAAGAAATGTTTCTTGAGCAGCAAATCAGCATATTAGAATGATTTCTGAAGGATCAGAAACTAAAACTAAAAGATTGGAGTACTGATGCTGAATATTCAGCTTTGTCATCACAGGAATAAATTACATCTTAAAATATATTCAAATAGAAAACAGTTCTTTTAAATTGTAATAATATTTTACAATATTACTGTTTTTACTCTATTTTAAGTCAAATTTATGCAGCCTTGGTAAGCATAAGTGTGACTTTCCACACTGTGTATCGCAATTGTTCAGATCTGATTTTGTGTGCCTGTGGCTCCCTTTCGTTTTCCAGATTATCTGTGTTGGTTTCCATGGCAATGATGTTGCATTGGTAGAACTATGCCAAAAACAACATAGAGGGGGTTTGCAATGTTGTCTTAGAATATGACAATGTGTAACTGCATTGCTAGATGAAGCAGCAACAGAAACATGCTGCTGTTTTTGCAGCACAGTGAAAGAAGTCAAGACACCTCATCACTGGACTACACAGAGATGTCTCCATTATATTATCATTTTCTGCGTGACCTGCAACAACAACACAACACAACCTTGTTTCTGCAACAACGACTGAAGTGTTTACGCTTTACGTAGCGTGAGAAAGTGACATAGGCAGAAAAGCCACACAAAATCCTATCAGAGCAATCAGACTGAAACGGATTATAAGAAATTAGATTTAAATAGGATTTCAAACCACATATGAAAGTAGCTTAAAATGAATTTGTAAAAGTTTCAGATTTCATGTGATTTCTGGCGTTCACACTTGCTAAATATGATCCGATTCCAATATTTGGACTGACAGTCTGAACAAGGCATATGAGACTGACCCCCAACTCAGTATATAATCACACTTTTGTGTCCATTTTGCACCAAAATGTGAGTAAAGTGTAAAAAGAACTCTACAGTATAACTTTATGTTTTGTGTTTGCTACACGTACACAGTACTACACATACTAAAAACAGTTATATTATAAATGTAATTGATATAAAAGCACAGAATTTAATTGAAAAGTACTGAATAAAATGCTTTCAAGGATGCTCAAGCCTTCAGTTTTCTAACTACAGTGCAGCACTAAAGCAGAGAAAGGTGACTTCGCTGTACCTGAGATAACACCAATCCCATCTTCACAGTCGTAATCAGAGAACTCGCTGTCACTGATTCTCTGTGACCCTGAGAGAGAGAGAGAGAGAGAGAGAGAGGGAGGAAGGGTGGAGGAACAGATCACGAGAGTCATAATGAAGAAAAGACCCTCTTAACGTGACCGTCTGCTGTAATCCACAGGATGGTTCACGTGAGGTTAAGTAATCTAGCTAGGGTCATAGCACAACAAACACACATACTAAACTAGCATCATGTTATCATAGAGTTATAAGGGATGCACCAATATTGAAATGATTATATTAATAATATATTTTACATTCATTTGTAATTAAAAGCTTTCAAATGAATTCTAAATTAATAATTTGTATTAATTAGTTCATATATATTATAAGTGTATTTTTTAAACTTATTTTAAATTATTATTTTTACATGGCTGATATGATAGTTGATATTATAAATATATATACAGTTTTGCCTTTTTTTTTTTTCTTTTTTTTTTGGGCAAAATTGGCTTTCCTTAAAGCAAACCCATCACTTTTACATTTTAATTTAATTTTTAAGCATGAAAAAAATGCTTTGTACTTGTGAAATCTTTTTAGAGTGTATAGTTTGACCTAAAAAAAAAAAAAAAAAAATTGGATATTGGACATTATCAATGTAAACACACTGATCATTTCGAAATTGGTCAATTTGTAGTCATAATTTTGAAAAACATTAACTAAAAGTGTTACATTTTTGTTACAGTATTTAGTAATATTTGTTAACATTAGTTATTTTTAAAAAAACTGTTCCTTATAGCTCACGTCCATTAAATAATAACAGATGCAACATTTTATTTTAATAATTTATTAGTAAATGTTGAAATAAACAGACCTAGGAATATTTTACATGAAAACTTTTTTCTATGCTAAGGCACAGCTTATGTGAAAGCAACCTGGACTAGTTTGTGAAAGTGAGTCACTATTAACATATAACAAAATGCATTTGTTTCTAATGAAATAGCTTTAGGCAAGATGATCTTACATATTCATATATCCATGGCAGACAGTCTATGTTAATTTTAAAGTTTAAGCTGACACTTTCTCATTTGTCACCTTTCTACAGTGAAAAAAACAGCTCAATCCAGTGTGAGTGGAACCAAGCATGAGGTTTGCTATCATTTAGTTTGCAATCAAAATAGTGAAACACAGCAAACATCAACCACAGAAAGGTTTGTGAGAGGCTGGGAAAAGCGTTAGCAGTCCATATATAGATCTGCTCAGGAACGGCTATTAACTGGGCTGATTTTATATATTTTTTAATGGTGAAGATCAGGCCTAAAAAGCCAGATAAGCTTTAAAATGAGGATTGGTGGCATGTAGCAGCAGAGATGGGCATTAACTCCATGCAAGCTGTGTGGAATAGTGGGGGTTTCTGAAGAGTATGAGGCGGAAGTGAGGGGAGGTCACACTTTGGACAGTGTAGAGGATAGTAATCACATTGCTGGCCAATCACATGCTAACTGGAGCAAGCAGGTCAAAGTTACCTGAGTTGTACAAATACGGGCTCTTGACTGGAAATGTGTCAGTGGTGGATAGATAGTAATATTTTTTGAAGGAAACAAAACATGACAACAAGAAACACATCAACAAAAACAAACATGCATAAAATGTAATGTCCACATTTATACAAACTGATACTTTGAGAATTCTGAAGTTTTAAATATGAAATATACAGAATATACAGGACATTTTTACCACAGTAGACCTGTGAATTTGCTTCATTCAAATTGGTTGAGTGTTGTATTCTGATTTTCTTCAATTAATTTATGATGTTACAAAATATGTTTCAAATAAAAGCTGTTATTTTAAACTTTCTATGCATCAAAGAGTCCATAAAAATGCATCATGGTTTTCACAACAAGCAGCACAACTGTTTTCAACATTACTAACAAGAAGAAATGTTTCTAGAGCAGCAAATTAGCATATTAGAATGATATCTGAAGGATCATGTGACACTGAAGACTGGAGTAATAGCTGCTGAAAATTCAGCTTTGCCATCACAGGAACAAATGACTTTTTCAAATATATTAACATAGAAAACAGTTATTTTAATATTTCACAATATTAGTTTTTTTTTTTTTTTTTTTTTTTTACTGTATTTTAGATCAATTAAAGGGATAGTTCACCCAAAAATGAAAATTTGATGTTTATCTGCTTACCCCCAGCGCATCCAAGATGTAGGTGACTTTGTTTCTTCAGTAGAACACAAATGATGATTTTTAACTCCAACTGTTGCCGTCTATCAGTCAAATAATGCTAGTGGATGGGAACTTCTACTATAAGAATAAATAAAACTTGCATAGACAAGTCCAAATTAAACCCTGCGGCTCATGACGACACATTGATGTCCTAAGACACGAAACGATCGGTTTGTGTGATAAACGAACAGTATTTATATCATTTTTTAACTCTAATACACCACTATGTCCAACCGCGTGCAGCACTCATTAGTAAGGTCTGATCGCGCTCTGACAGCGGCAATGATGTCTCGCTCTCATTGAAGTACAGTATATGCGCGAGACATCACTGCCGCTGTCAGAGCGCGATCAGACCAAATGAATCGAGTGATGAATGCAGTTGGACATAGTGGTGTATTAGAGGTAAAAAATGATATAAATACTGTTTGGTTTCTCGCACAAACCGATCGTTTCGTGTCTTAGGACATCAATGTGTCGTCACAAGCCGCAGGGTTTAATTTGGACTTGTCTAAGCAAGCTTTATTTACTCTTATAGCAGAAGTCCCCATCCACTCCCATTATTTGACTGACAGACGGCAACGGTTGGAGTTAAAAATCATCATTTGTGTTCTACTGAAGAAACAAAGTCACCTACACCTTGGATGCGCTGGGGGTAAGCAGATAAACATCAAATTTTCATTTTTGGGTGAACTATCCCTTTAAATGCAGACTTGGTAAGCATACTTTGCAAACTTTTGAACGGTAGTGTGTATTTTTGCACATTTCTATGTAATACAGTGCAATTCATATTTTATTTTATGATTTAAACAACTGCTACACAAAACACTAAATTATATGATGAATGATTGACATAAAATGAATTCTGACAGGACTGTTCACACAGACGTCGATTTGTGTCTCTAACTGGATTTAAAAAATTTGATTCAAAATGTTTTGCTGTTCACACTGTAAAGGGCAAAATCAAATTGAGATCACATTCAATTGTAGTGTGAACGCATTAGTTTACTATTATTAAGCAGTTTTAATTGAGTATGTTTGTGTTTATTGTAACAGTAGGTGTGTGTACGTACTTTGTAACCTGCGCGTTGGACTCTCTCCATGTAGGAGACGTCTCTGCATGTAGGGTGAGGGGTTAGGCAGCGGCATAGAGGACACGTCATGCGTTTGGAGCTTATACCAATGAGGCTGATCGTCCAACAGCGCTGTCTCCAGCTCTATCAGAATCTACACACACAAACACACAGGTATGAAATACACAGCCATTTATGATGACTTTAAAATGCAGCTATGTTGCTGCTCTATTGTGCGATATTTAAAGTCTAAACTTTGCTCTGAAAGTCACAAAATACTCTTTTAAAATTGATTTTAAACTAAAACATTTATTCATGTCTGATATTACTGCCACAACTGTTTTCTTGCATCATACTGAGTAAACATTGTGAGATCTTTTATTAGTATGCACATGGCATTATTGGAGACACACAGTAGGAAGGTGTTCCTCTCTCACCTCTCCCAGGAACTCGCTTTCTTCCTCTCGGACTCTGGCCTGGTCCCATAGAGTGATCTCCAGCATACGTTCCCTGAACTCTCGCCTGTGCACTGGCGAGTACATGAATGTCTGGTTCCACTTTGGCTCCAGAGATTTCTTCACTGTTTTCGTTCTCCTCTTGCTTTTATCACTGAGAAGAGCAGGTGAGTTTATATTTTACAGCTGCTGATGACTCAAACTTGAGGGGTTTTAACATTTACAGTCTCACAGACCCTGACAGAGACACTAAGCCAATCCAAGGATCCCCAAATTGAAAAAAAAAGGGAAAAAAACAAACAACTTAAAGGATTAGCTCACTTCTGAATTAAAATTTCCCAGCCGAGGAATAAGGGTCTTATCTAGCGAAATGATCTGTCATTTTCTAAAAAAATGAAAATAAAAAATTATATACTTTTTAACCACAAATGCTCATCTTGCACTAGCTCTGCGATCCGCACGCAAAGGTCATGCGTGATGTAAGCAGAAGTACCGAAAAGTAAATGTGCAAAGATAAAGCCAAACGACCTTTACAAAAAAAAAGGTAAAACAATAATATCAGATGATTTTGAAGCAGGAAGAGAAAATCAGATGAAGTTTTTCGCCCGACCATGGTACTTCCGCCTATGTCACGTGTGACCTTTCAACCTAATGCGTGGCGGATTGCAGAGCAGTGCAAGATAAGCATTTGTGGTTAAAAAGTATATCTATCTATCTATCTATCTATCTATATATATATATATATATATATATATATGTGTGTGTATATATATGTATATATATATATATATATATTTTTTTTTTTTTTTAATGACCGATCGTTTCACTAGACAAGACCCTTATTCCTTGTCTGGGATTGCGTAGAGCCCTTTGAAGCTGCATTGAAACTGCAATTTGGAACTTCCACCCGGTGAACCCCACTGAAGTCCACTATATGGAGAACAATACTGGAATATTTTCCTCAAAAACCTTAATTTCTTTTCAACTGGAGAAAGAAAGACATGAAAAGAAGTGAACTAATCCCTTAAATAATAATAATTAATAGTACACATTATTAGACATTATTACACATTTAGTTTAGTTTATTTATTATCATTATTATTATTATTACAACAACAACAACACATATTCTTCCTTCCTTCATATTCAGATATGAATTTTCATTTCAAATTGAATTTATAGTTTTTTTTACCAGTAGTTGCCAGTCTGGGTTTGTGAAATATTTCCCATTCATTTTAGTTTTCAGTTTAAATGCCTTCTATAAAAGGAAGGATTTTGAGGATTTTAGTGCATTTTCACTAGGTCTTGAAGTCCTGGTAATAAAAATTTTATGTCTTTTGAAAAAACACTTTTTGTCCTGAAAATACTCAAAATTCATGTAATTGTGTCAATATATCAGTGATTTTGAAGGCTTCACTGTGAATAGACACCCACATTTGACAAACATCTATATTACTTTGGGGATCAGCCAACCTCAGTTTATTGACCTTCAATATTATGTGCTATCACCACTACACTGATGTTCAAAATGTTCAAAATGTTGAATGGTAGTTTATGTATTGTTCATAAACATTATCGTTAGAGATTATAATTCAAAATCCTAATTGAAAGTTCTTTTGAAATCTGAATACTGTATATCTGAACTCTGAAGTGCAGGTACCTTCTGTCGGGGAGGAAGTAGATTTTGACGTAGGGATTCCTAGGCCGCCCGTCTTCTCGTGAAGGCAGGTCTTTGGCGCCCAGGATAGTGACGATGAGTTGATGTCCCACTTTATCGTACCACAGCTTTACCTGCAGGAAGAAACATACTCTCTTAGATGGTCTGTAAGAAGAGCTCACCCCAGAGGGTCCAGGGCAGCCCTGCAGAAGCGTCACATGCTTGGCAGAACTTTCCCAGAGCAGGTACAGCACCAGCACACACCAACTAAATCAAGCTGACTACCTCTCATGATCAACTTTGATGATCGACTAAATTCACCACAAAAAAAAAACAAAAAACAAATACAAAATTTAAACTATTTCTAAGCACTGAATCACATAGTTTGATACCACAGTGTTTCAGGGAGCTGACTTTTGACTTTCACTATATTTCAGGTTGAATACAGCTTCATTATCACAGAAAATAATTTTGATTTGCATCTCAGTTTGTAAAAAACGTTTGTTTACAGTAAACATACAGTATTACACTTACTATGGGGCAAGACACTGTATTCAAGACAACCTTCCTAATTTTTAAGTTTAAGGTGAAGTACTAAAACTGCTGTTTTTAATGAACAGCCATGTTAAAGACTTTAACATTTATACATGTTAACATGAGACTAGTGTGATAAACTGTCTTTTAACCTTTGCACAATGGAAACAATTTACATTAAAAAAAAAAATGGTTTACACATTTAATTCACTCTTGTTTTCACTCTCGCCCAATACAGCTAATTCATGAAAGGATACCAGAAGTAACCTTTAAATGTAAATGTGTATTTACTTTTATTTTACAAACTGAGGTTTTTGGAAGAATTTGCAATATGCCACATCAATATATCTTAAACTGCATTTAACCCAAAATATTAGAGGGGAACTACTTGTCAATAATTTCTGAAATCTGACATGTTAGGCTACAGGTAAGAAGATTTAACAGTTGTTTGTGTGCTGTGAGTCTGGGTTGTGGAATATTCCATCCCTCATTGGCTGGCCAGGGGATGAGGGTGTGTCTGCCACAAGTCTCATCCAATCAGATGACTCGAATGTATTCACAATTTGTCACATTTATTCTAAAATTGACAGACACTTTCAAAGCCCAGCAATCCAAATCAAATAAAATACCACACAACAGACTAAGCAAAGGAAATGTAACACAAAGAAAGAAAAAAAAAATGTTTAAACTTCATGTGATTATCTAATTTCAGCCCAAACCAGAATTGAAAAGAAACAGCTTTGAAAGTCTCAGTTGCAGCTATCTGGAAATTAAATAAACTAAATACTCATTCTCATACATGCATATCACAGAGTAAATTATCCTAAAGGGCAAAAACTGGAAGGATATGAATATGGAGGACAAAAGTACAAATAAATTAAACATTAAATAATCCAATTCATTCACAAAAAAGTATTAATTTATCTTGAATAAAATGAATTAGCAGTTAAATATATTTAAAGTAAAATGTACTTATTTGAATAATTAAAGTGACATGCATTTATTTAGAAATAATTAAATCAGTGTTAATCAGTCAAATGAGTTAAAGTTTGCCTATTTATTATTATTTATTAAAACAAATAATGAAATGCTCCAATTTGTTTGTAATATTTCAGTTATTTATTGTACAATTTATTCTGTAATGTAATTATCTAGGTTTTTTTTTTTTTTTTTTTTTACATACATACAAAATCATCATGTTTAACAACACTAGGTTTAATTTCCGAATGGCAAAGTAAACACTCAATTACATAATTTTGAGTACTTTGGTCCTCTATGAACATTTCTCAAGCATTCATTGATAGTAGCTTAATTCTCTGACTTCCAAGCATTTGCCCTTCCAGATCACTAGAGCTAAAAGAAACACTATAATTTATCTTTAGAGAGAACTTACTATTCTAAAAAATACTCCATTACTAATGCATGCAGCAAAGCAACAGAAAGTGCTCAATACAGACTAGAGCAATCCAGGAAGCTTCCATAGCAAAAAACAGCAGGGGGAAGGCTTCAGTCCAAACAAATTGTACCATTTGATTCTTATATAGATGTATCAAGGTCTGTGTTTTTTAATAGTTGACTGCATCAGGAATAGGGTTGGGTCTCACTTGAATTTTAGCGATTCCAATTCCGATTCTGCTTATCGATTCCAAAAAAAAAAAAAAAATAATAATAATAATAATAATAATAATAATTTAAAAAAAATAAACGTATATATATCAAACATATCTTTTTGCAAAACATTCTATTGCAGCTGAATACCATGAACAAGAATCAGCAGCCTTTTTTTTTTTTAACATATTGTGTTTGGTTTAATAATATATTTGGTGAGATGTTCTCTTTATATCATCTAAACTTTCTCTCTTGTGCATATCCTATACCACGTAATCAGGTGATTGTCACATGACTAATTAATTATTGTTTAAAAGAACTCTGTGTTAGTTGCTCACACCTTGACGAAGGCTCATTAGCCTTGTCACCTGTTTTTTTCATGATTAAATAAATGTTTTTTGTTTTGTTTTTTATAATTTCCTAAATACTAGAGTGCCTTGGATTGATATTTACATTGAATTGGATTGATTGATGATAGAGTCAGTAATACAATAAGAATAAATAAGCAAATAGCAATAGCACAAATAAATACAACTGGACAAAGTTCAGAAATTGAAATCAAATGTAAAATAACTGCTGTTTTCTTTTTATGAATAAAATATAGATTCATTCTTATTAAAGTTACAAAGTTACAGTGAGTGATTTACTTTTTCCTTTGTTTTTCATTAACAGTAATGACACAGACAACAGCAGGTTTATTAACCTGCTGTCACTTTAAAGGATTAGTTCACTTTTAAATACACTTTTCCTGATAAATTTACTCACCCCCATGTCATCCAAGATGTTCATGTCTTTCTTTCGTCAGTCGAAAAGAAATGAAGGTTTCTGATGAAAACATTCCAGGATTTTTCTCATTTCAATGGCTACCAACAGATTGAAGGTCCAAACTGCAGTTTCAGTGCAGCTTCAAGGGCTTTAAACGATACCAGATGAGTAATAAGGGTCTTATCTAGCGAAACAATCGGTCATTTTCGACAAAAATACAACCGTTTATGCTTCATAAACAAAATATCGCCTTGAACGTACTTTCCGCTTCCGCATTCTTCATAACGCTTACGCTGTATATCCTACGCCTTCCCTATTCTACTTACGGAACGAACGTGGCGCCAGTTTCGTTTTTTTCCATAAGTAGAATAGGGCAGACGTAGAACATTCAGCGTAAGCGTTATGAAGAATGCGGAAGCGGAAAGTACGTTCAAGGTGATATTTTGTTTATAAAGCATAAACGGTTGTATTTTTGTCGAAAATGACCAATCGTTTCCCTAGATAAGACCCTTATTCCTCATCTGGTATCGTTTAAAGCCCTTGAAGCTGCACTGAAAATGTAATCTTGACCTTCAACCTGTTGGTAGCCATTGAAATCCACTATAAGGAGAATAATCCTTGAATGTTTTCATCAAAAACCTTAATTTCTTTTCGACTGACGAAAGAAAGACATGAACATGTAAATTTATCAGGAAAAGTGTATTTAAAAGTGGACTAATCCTTTAAGAGCTAATGCACTGATCCAATATTCTGTTACACATGCGTTTCTTTCGCAACTGTTTTACATTCACTTAAGACATAACAGACTGTGTTTACGAGGATATTTTGACATAATTGACAAAAAATACGCAGAAGAGAACTCAATTCAGTATTCGTGCACTATATGAGAAGCAGCTTTTCGTGCGCTTACTCTGGATGTGTCCAGCACAGAAAACAGCAGCTGAGTCCCGAATTGAGCTCTCTTTCACGTCTTCTTGCACTCGAATGGTTTAAAACCACATTAAAATGTGTACACAGGAATTGATAAGCGGAATGGAAATTTTTATTTTATGACAAGTATCCGATTCCTGAATTGGAATCGATTTTCGATTCCCAACCCTAATCAGGAAACAATAGGCTCAAAGTCTACCATCACAATAACTCCATTTTCAAAAACTACAGCAACAACTCTTGGAGTTTATTATTACAGCTAAATGAGAAATTATTAGCAAGTGCTATTAAATAATTAGTTCCCTTAAAAATGAATATTTATCATTTATTCTCCCTTATATTGTTCCAAACCTGTATCATTTTTTTTCCTCTGTGAAACACAAATCAAGAAATTTTTAAAAAATACTTGCCACAATAAGATGCATCACTGCAGGCTTTGTGTGAAAGATATCTTGTGTGCACAGCACGGCAGGTTTAAACTACTTCGTTTGTGTTCCACAGAAGAAAGTAAGTCATATGGGTTTGCCTAAACAGTAGTTAGTTCATTTGGTACAATTTGTTTATTTATCTATGAGGTTTATTGAAATGTTCTACATTGGAAAATGCAATATTATTTTAAAAATGTGCCAATTAACATATTGTATCTCTTCATTGTAACACAGAACATAATATTTGATAGTACTGATACAAACTGTTGCATTGTTTTTTTTTTTCAGAAACTGTACTAAAAATTTAAATTAGCAAAACATGCATTTCATACAAAATAATTTCTTTAAAATATAATACAAATATAAAGTTCCGTGTTACATCACAAAGAACGAAAAATGTGTCTAAAAAATCAGTTTAAAATTTAAAGAGACTTAATTTAGTAACCTACGCTAATTACAAAATCATGCCACATTTAAAAAGAGAGTAAAAGGTGTGTAATTCATGCAGAATATTTCAAGTCTCAGCAAGATGGCCTTTGAATTAATTAAGCAAAAATCAGACTGTAATAATGAAACAGCTCTTATGAATTGTGGTTATAAATTGCAAAGACAATGACGTATAACTTTGAGGGAAAAATAAAATCTGAACAAAAGAGCAAGGGGGAGAAACTTGGAATGCTGCCGTTTTCCTGCAGTGCATTTTCCAAATAGCGTACAGAGAGAGTAATGAAGGATTGAGAAAGACTGCCAGAAATGAAAGAAAAGATTAAAAAAAGACTGAGCAGAGAAAGAGAGAGAAGTCTGACGATGTTACCTGGACCCTAGGGACAAAAGGCGTGGTTCTTCTACTAAGGCATGGACTCTGGATAAGCAAAATTAACAAAGAAAACAAAAGCAATACAACTAAACCAAAACTGCACAGAGGCACACAAATTAAAACAACCCATCTGAGAAGAGATTTAGCCTAACTGAGTGACATTCATTTATCAAACTGCGTCGTACTCAAAAATTACGAGAATCTTATAGCTGAATTAACCTTAGTCATATATGTAAGTCCTGAATAGTGTTAAAAGATCATTCATAACACATATGCTTATATAACTACAGCTTGTGTAGAATACCATTCAACTTTTAATGCATTACAGTGTTTCTCAATAATATATACAGTAAACAACAACATTCATCAATGACATGTGTGTTTTCAGGTTTTAGGATAAATCTCCCTCATTTCAAACAAAAAGAAAACAAATTTACAACAGCGCAACCCATAGTGAGACACTACAGCATCGCCCAGACAGAAGAGCAGACACTTCAGCACAAAAACAGAAAAAAGCACTTATTTTACTGTTATTATTAATCAGCATTGCCTTTTTAAACACAGTCTCTCCTCATTTAATACATTCACAGTTGTTGCTACAGCTCATTTCCCTATTAAACACTTAAAATGAACAATAATTGCTAATTGTTTTCAATGCCTGAAGCAATTTACTGTACTGTATGAACGCACTAACACCTGGATGAAACTTACCTCACAGACGTCTCAGGCGTACAGTTAGGACCACCGATAATGCAAACTGTGTAAATTATTCATGCGCTTCCCCTAAGATCCAAACTGCCGTTAAGATCGAGGATGATCGTTAAAGTAGACTGAACAACTTCAGAGAAATGTACAACAGCTACCTCTTCAAGGAATTGACTTAACCTAACATCCTGATCCACCAGCACTGTGTCAAAGCTGACCTGCAGAGTCTACGTCAATCGGTTAACAAGCTTGAAAACTAATAATATGTTTTCCGCTTCGGGATTTCTTCCAGAATCCAGACTGGCCTGTGACGAACACTGTCTAGGACTGACACAACTGTCTAGAATCACACAATACATCTGCCCCAAACTAACAAATGTAAGACGTATATTATATTTTATATATAAAATATATTATATTTTGCTCATTTAACTCTTAAAGAGTTAGTTCACCCAAAAATGTAAATTATCCCATGATTTACTCAACCTCAAGCCATCCTAGGTGTATCTTCTTTCAGACAAACACAATCAGAGATATATTAAAAAGGTTAATTCACCCAAAAATGAAATTTCTGTCATTAATTACTCAACCTCGTGTTGTTCCACACCCGTAAGACCTTCGTTTATCTTGGGAACACAAATTAAGATTTTTTTGATGGAATCCGAGGGTATCTGATCCACACAAAGGCAGCAACGTCCAGAAATGTAGTTGAAACCATGGTTAAAATAGTCAACATGACTACAGTGGTTCAACCTTAATGTTATGAAGCGACGAGAATACTTTTTGTGAACAAAAACAAAACAAAAATAACGACTTTATTCAACAATTTGAACCGTTGTCATGTAGTGAACTCAGTGCTGGCTTCCTTGTTTACGTCTGAAAGCCAACTCAGTATTGGCTGAACACATGAGCAGCACGACGCATGCATGTGATGCTGACACAGGATCCGGTCAATAATAAGCCGGCATTTGGACGTAAATAACGAAGCCTGCACTGAGTTCACAGCGTATGACAACAGTTCAAATTGTTGAATAAAGTCGTTATTTTTGTTTTGTTTTTGTGCACAAAAAGTATTCTTGTCACTTCATAACATTAAAGGTGCCCTAGAACTTTTTTTTAAAAGATGTAATATAAGTCTAAGGTGTCCCCTGAATATGTCTGTGAAGTTTCAGCTCAAAATACCCCATAGATTTTTTTTAATTATTTTTTTTTTTTGGGGCATAATTAGAAATGAGCCGATTCAGGGTGTGTGGCCCCTTTAAATCTCATGCTCCACGCCCCAAGAGCTCGCGCTAGCCTTAAACAACATAAAAAAAGTTCACACAGCTAATATAACCCTCAAAATGGATCTTTACAAAGTGTTCATCATGCAGCATGTCTAATCGTGTAAGTACAGTGTTTATTTTGATTTTTACATTGATTCTGAATGAGTTTGAGGCTATGCTCCGTGGCTAACGGCTAATGCTACACTGTTGGAGAGATTTATAAAGAATGAAGTTGTGTTTATGAATTATACAGACTGCAAGTGTTTAAAAATGAAAATAGCGACGGCTCTCTTGTCTCCGTGAATACAGTAAGAAACGATGGTAACTTTAACCACATTTAACAGTACATTAGCAACATGCTAACGAAACATTTAGAAAGACAATTTACAAATATTACTAAAAATATCATGCTATCATGGATCATGTCAGTTATTATTGCTCCATCTGCCATTTTTCGCTATTGTTCTTGCTTGCTTACCTAGTCTGTTGATTCAGCTGTGCAGCTCCAGACGTTCTGCTCTTGTCTAATGCCTTTCATAATGTTGGGAACATGGGCTGGCATATGCAAATATTGGGGGCGTACACCCCGACTGTTACGTAACAGTCGGTGTTATGTTGAGATTCGCCTGTTCTTCGGAGGTCTTTTAAACAAATGAGATTTATATAAGAAGGAGGAAACAATGGAGTTTGAGACTCACTGTATGTCTTTTCCATGTACTGAACTCTTGTTATTTAACTACGCCGAGGTAAATTCAATTTTTGAACCTAGGGCACCTTTAAGGTTGAACCACTGTAGTCACGTTGACTATTTTAACCATGTTTTTAACTACCTTTCTGGACGTCAAAAGGTGCAATGACATTGCTGTCTATGTGTGAATCAGATACCCTCGGATTTCATCAAAAATATCTTTATTTGTGTTCCTAAGATGAACGAAGGTCTTATGGGTGTGGAATGACATGAGGGTGAGTAATTAATGACAGAAATTTCATTTTGGGGTGAACTAACCCTTTAAAAATATCCTTGCTCCTCCAAGCTTTAAAAAGGTTGTGAATGGGGGGGCCACATTTTTTGCTTTAAAATGTGGCCCCCCATTCACAACCATTACAAAGCTTGGAGGAGCAAGAATATTTTTAAATATATCTCCCGACTGTGTTCATCTGAAAGATGATAGTCATATACACTTAGGATGGCTTGAGGGTGAGTAAATCATTTTTTGGTTGAACTATCCCTTTAACATCACAGCAACGAACACAGATTTTAACATAAAATTATCTATTCAAATTATATTCTAATGATTGTAACATTTAACATTCCACAAACCTGAAATACAAATATCAAAATGAACTGTGAGAACAGAAGTACAATTATAACACACCGGCACAACCTAATTAGGGTCTGTTTTCAAGTTTTATCAAGTCATTAAGTTATATATTGTGCTCAAAATGTTATAAAATTACAATATACTGTCCTGGCTGTGGCGTGATTTGTAAAGTCTATTTCTAAATGAGCAATCTCCTGTGAATCCTCAAACATTTTAATAATTAGGACATCAAAAGGTAGTAAATTTTATACTTGTAAATTAGAAAGAGGGAGTGTTTTAACTCCTACTGTTAATAAAATGTGTAATATTTATGTGGAACTAGATGTTAATGTTTTCTGTTCTGCAGTGTGACATACTACACTCTAGTTAAAAAATACATTGAACAGCATTTTTTAAATGGTATTATAATTAGTTGGCATGCAGTATTTATGAACTCATTTGAAATATATGTATTTTCAAAAATGCATTTGTAAACATGCTATTTCCCTTATGCTTATAATAGACTACAGTTCAAAAGTTTGAGAAATATTATTACAATTTAAAAAAAAAAAGTGTTTTCTTTTTGAATATATCTGAAAATGTAATTTATTCTTGTGATGGAAAAAAAACGGATTTTCAGCATCATCACTCCAGTCTTCAGTGTCGCATGATTCTTCAGAAATCATTCTAATATGCTTATTTGTTGCTCAAGAAACATTTCTCATTATTATCAATGTTAAAACCATGATATTTTTTCAGGATTCTTTGATGAATAGAAAATTTCAGAAGAACAACATTCATTTGAAATTGAATTTTTTTGTATTGTATTTGATCAATGTAATGCATCTTTGCTGAATAAACAGATTTAAAAAAAAAAAAAAAAACGTATTGACCCCAAACTTTTGAATAAGAGATTAATTAACTATGTTGAAAAAAGAAGTACACGTCCATTTGTCAACTACGCACATACTCTTTTAAGGCCTTATAGCATCTTATCTACTATAACCCCTTGGTCCTTTAGATCTGAGCCAATATCTGTGTGAATGAACAGTGTGTGCTGGCAAACTCCCTAAAGATAGTGAAATAATTGCTAAACATCAAAGCTAGCACCATTTCATCAGAGAAACCCTGAGTCGAGTGGCCAAAGACAAGCAAAAGAAGTCTAGAGATACGTCAAAAATCAGTCAGAGCATCTGAACACATGCTGGTACTTACTGAGAGCTGTCCAGACAGATACTGAGGGGTTTCCCGGTGCATGCCAGGACTCATGGGGGACGTGACAGAGATGGAGGGACCCATTTTTTGGGATTCAAAGGAACTTGAACCTGAAAAAGAAGTAAAGAAGGCTTAGATACTTTCTGTATCCTCCTGTTAGCTACAGCAATGCTAAAGTATCGATGTGTTTTATTATGCAGTACATCAAAACCAACTAAACTTACTTGATTCAAGTTGCCCATGTGTGCTCTCTGGTATTCTAGGGACATCTCTACAAGGAAAGAGTGAAGAGCATTTTAATGGAGAGCATCTTAAATATGTGAGAAGGTAATTGGGCTGGGTGATAAAGCTAAAATATCAGGCTTTGACCATTTGAAATATAAATTTTGATATTTTCTCTGAAATGGTTTTAAACAATCATTTCAACCAAATAGCCATTTTTGTCAAACAGATTCAATTATAAACTTTACCTAAATATACTGTATATTTTTACGAAAACATTCTAAAGCAAATGCCATTTTTGAGTGAAGGCGCAAAAGAGTCCTTGAATATTTAAATGATTAACAGAATGATTGAGTCAAACTTCCGATGCCTGCCTGCACTTTTGCTACTGAGGTTAAAATCAGAGATGACATTAACACATCTCAAAGCACATAACTGGCCTGGCACTTGTTTTAGGAAATACAATAGGTTATAACCAAATAAAAAGATAAAAAAAAAAATATTAAATATTTACAATGCAGAGTCATTTTACTCTATATTGCCATCAAAACAATATTAAATGCATTCCTGATATATTGCCCATCTCCACAAAGTTAATCTGAGCATCTGACCATGCTGCTGCTAGACTCTTAATGGCTTTAAGGGGGAAAAATGCCTAGCATTTTGAAAGACACAAGCAATAATTTCAAAGCATGTCAAGCTGTTCTCCAGTAACACAGACCTGAAGCAGGACTTTCATTTCAAATCGCAAATGTTTAAGTTTCTGTGTGTGTGTATGTGTGTATGTGAATATAAGCATTCATATGTTGAGCTACCACAGGCTATTCTTCTTCATAAACCTCCATTGTCAAAGAAAATGTGCTCTGTGTCCCTGAACTGACATATTGAGTAATAATCCATCACCCGCTTTAACTCACCCAATGGGCCGTGAGACCACCAGCTCCACCTGGGGCTCTGGCTTGGATTCTAGAATAATATTGTAAACTTCCTTGAATGTGGCTCCCTGCAAGACTCTCCCGTTCCACTCCAGAACCTGATCACCTGAGGACGGATACAACACAGGATGTCTACAATATAGAATATTATCTCCACTTAAACCAACATACTTTGGACAAATGATAAAGTTAACATAAAAGGATTCACCCAAAAAATGAAAAAAACTCACTCTTATGTCGTTCTAAAATCATGAGACCTACAGTGGTGATCAGAATTATTGGCACCCTTGGTAAATATGATCAAAGATGACTGTAAAAATAAATCTGCATTGTTTATCCTTTTGATCTTTAATTCATAAAATTAGCAAAAGTCTAACCTTTCATTGAAGAAAAAGAATTGAAAGTGGGGGGGGGGGGGGGGGGGATCACATTATGAAATAAATGTTTATCTACAAAACACTTTGGCCACAATTATTGGCACCCTTTTATTCAATAATTTTTGCAACCTCCTTTTGCCAAGAAAACAGCTCTCACTCTTCTTCTATAATGCCTGATGAGTTTGGAGAACACCTGACAAGAGATCAGAGACCATTCCTTCATGCAGAATCTCTCCAGATCCTTCAGATTCCCAGCTCCATGTTAGTGCTTCTTCTCTTCAGTTCACTCCACTAATTTTCTTTAGGGTTCAGGTCAGGGGACTGGGGTGGCCATGGCAGAAGCTTCATTTTGGGCTCATTGACACATTTTTGTGTTGGTTTTGATGTTTATTTTAGATCATTGTCCTAATGGAAGATCCAACCATGGCCCATTGTTGGATTTCAAGCAGAAGCGGTCAGGTTTTATCTGTTGGTATTTGCTAGAATTCATGATACCATGTATCTGAACAAGATGTCCAGGACCTCCAGCACAAAAATAGGCCCACAACATTAAAGATCCAGCAGTATATTTAACAATGGGCATGGGGTACTTTTTATCCATGTGTGCACCAAACCCATCTGGTGGGTTTGCTGCCAAAAAGCTCTTTTTTTAGTTTCATCTGACCATAGAAGCCGGTCCAGTTTGAAGTTCCAGTCTTGACTGACAACTGAATATGCTGGAGATTGTTTCTGGATAAGAGCAGAGGATTTTTCTTGAAACCCTCCCAAACAACTTGTGGGGATGTAGGTGCTGTTTGATAATTTTTTTTAGGTTTTCTGAGACTCAAGACTCAACTAATCTCTGCAATTCTCCAACTGTGTTCCTTGGAGAGTTTTTGGCCACTCAAACTTTCCTCCTCACCATGCATTACTACGATTTAGACACTCGTCCTCTTCCAGGCAGATTTGTAACATCTTTAGTTAATTGGAACTTCTCGATTATTGCCCTGATGGTGGAAATTTGGATTTTCAGTGCTTTAGCTATTTTTTTACAGCCACTTTCTATTTTGTGAAGCTCAACAATCTTTTGCTGCACATCAGAACTATATTCTTTGGTTTTACTCATTGTGATGAATGATTACGGGAATTTGGCCTTTGTTTGGCCTGTGTTCCCTCATGTTTATACTCCTGTGGAACAGGAAGTCATGGCTGGACAATTTCATGTTCATGATCACCCTGGTGTGCTAAAAAAATGTAAATATGAATCGGAGTATACTTCAGAGATATTTTACTCATAAATATTCTAGGGGTGCCAATAATTGTGGCCAACTTGTTTTGAAAAAAAAACAAACATTTATTTCATAATGCGTCACCCCCCCCCCACACACACTTTCAATTCTTTTCCTTCAATGAAAGGTTAGATTTTTGCTAATTTTATTAATTAAAGATCAAAAGGATAAACAATGCAGATTTATTTTTATAGTCATCTTTGATCATATTTACCAAGGGTACCACTAATTCTGATCAAAACTGTACATTGGAAGACCATGTAACCAAAACTTTGATGCTTCAAAATATTTATAAAGACATTGTAAAAGTAATCCATAAGAACCCAGCGGTTTAATCAAAACACAAATGAAACACAAATTAAGAGATTTCTGTCCCTCCATTGAAATTCCATTCAACCAAAGTTTAAATATTCAAAAAATTAATTTAGACATTGTAGAAGTAATCCAAATGAATCTAGAGGTTTAGTCAAAGCACAAATTAAGAAATTTTTCACGAAACCTAAGAGATTTCTGTCCCTCCATTGAAAGATTATTCCACCAAAACTTTCAATCCTAAATTTCATAAAGACATTATCCATATAAGGGTTACTTTTCATTTCTTTTTTCTTTTTTTTTGTGAACTAAGCTAAAAAAAAAAAAAATGTGTAAAAAGCTTGATTTTTTCAAGCTTGGTTTTTACGCCTTGCACACTCTAAAGTGTGATAATAGCCAAAGATGCTGAAGTACTGAAAGAAATGTATTTAATTGTGGTCTGAACAGAGGTGTTCACCTGGTCGGAGATGGCCGACAGTGTCTGCTAGACTTCCTCTCTTCACCTTCGTGATGAAAGCACAAAGTCTGCCAGACTCTGTCATCTTCCCTCCCACGACCTGCAACACAGACAAAAGGCAAAGCAATTTGTTATATTTATATTAGTTATATTTTACAAGAAATGCCTTTTTTTCTCAATATAAAGACTAGGAAAGGTGATTATTTATGTGGATTTTAACTACTGAAAGTTTGACCTCTGCCATAGAGAAACAATTATGATCACTAAGAATGAACGTGATGAAAGCGTTGCTTATTTGCATGCATTTTATGCGTTGTCCATTCACTAAAGGAAATATGCAAATAAGCAAAACAGAGCAAAAACTCCCACACAATTAATGCTAAACCATTTGTCCAGGGGAAATTTCTTCCTATTCACAGAAATGTACCCAGATAATGGCTGAAAGACAGTGAGTGGGCAAACTTTTAGTAATAGTGGGAATGGGTACTGTTTTAAGTGTAATGGACCATTAGTAACCAATTTATAATACAAGAACTCAAATTCAGTGCACAATATTGTGACAAAAGTCAAAGTTCAAATCATTAAGAGAAAGTAAATCCTGCAGTATTGTGTATGAAGCTAAAGTTCTCTTATGATCAGATCTAGGGTTATTAGCATGGCTTTTAACGAGTGAAGTTTGACAGTGTTTTGAGATCACTTACCTTGAGGCCCAGCAGTGCCCCCGTGTCTCTGGGCACTGTGCCATCTTTCATCCGCTTGTTTAGCACTATCCGCCCTATTAGGCGCTCTCCATCTTTGGATGGCTGCCATGTCACCGGGTGCTATGGGGTCAAAGTGGCAATACACCTTTGGTTTTTATACAAGCATCCACACTCCACATTACACACACACGTACAGGCTCAGGGAAATTAGAGGAGGAGGGTGAACTCTTATTTGCTGAAGACACAAACCATCCCAAGGTGTGACATAAAAATAAGGTATCGTTTTAGTCAACATGAAATACATTCACAACCTATTTTACTTTTTTAATCATATATTCCAGTGAAACAGGACATTCTACAAAAAAATGTAGGATGGAATTGATTTTATCTATTGAGAATTGATCGAGTCATGATATGTTGGCATTATAGAGCAGAATGGAGTTATCCATTCATTTTATTATATTTGGAATAACATGCAGAAATGATAAGACCAGGAACACACATTTCATGTTGACTTTAAAAGGATAATTTTTTGTGAATCCTGTCATGAGGAATATATAAAAGCAATAAATACCATAACATTTACAGTATTTAAAGAAATAATTCACACAAAATTGAAAATCCCATCATCATTTTCTTACTCTCATGTCATAAACCAATATTATAAAGAAAAGCCTGAAAAAGTTCCCATCCTCTGTAGTTCTCAAATCAATTATACACTTCATACGGCCCATCAAGACATGCAGTGCCAAATTCAACATAATTATGTTTTTATATTTATGACCATTTTTTTTTTTGTCTTTCTAGCCAGGGTAAGTTTACACGACAACAATGTACTAAAAACGGAAATGTTTATTCTTCACATTTTTTGTATACAGATGACAATCTGTCAAAAGCAACTAAAAACGCTGTATTATGCATGCCAGGACAGCAATTGGCAATGTCACTTTGTAAAGAAACGCCTATAGACTGAACATTTAATATGCATGAGCATGACGTCACCATTTTCAAGTGTTTTTGTAGTTTACATGGAGACGATAACGGTATCGTTTTCAAAAACGTACACTTTGAAACTTACACCGTTTTCAAAAGCTTGCATTTTCAGGCCGCTATTATGCGTTGTTGTGTAAATTAACAGCCAAAACACATAAAAAGTTTTCCATTTATAGTTGAAAATGGCGTAGTGTAAACGACCCCTTATTGTCTTGACACAATGGTGTTAAACTTTGCACCATATTTGAATTGAATGATGCTTAAGAGCTGCTAGGAAGGAGAAGATAATCAGCTATTAACAGTATTTACATTATTACATATTTTTACAAACTTTGTAAAATTTGGTGACTTGTTCTGCACTCATAGCTACTGTATGGCTTAACTTGGAAAATATAAAATGATTTGTATAGACCACTCTTTGGTACATTACATGTTTTTTGCCATTGTTTGAGCCTCTAAACATCCTGCAGTACATCTTCTGTTGTGTTCCACAGAGGGGAAAAAAGTCATACAGGTCTGGAACGACATGAGGGAGAGTAAACGATGACAGAATCTTGGCATTTGCTAACAGCATAAAAGTAATTGTCTTCAAAATAATTTTACACCCTGTAGGGGGACGGTTTGTGCGTTCATCAAGTACAGACACAATAGACAGGACAGGGTGAGAAATATCAAGCACACAATTCTGTGCACAGCAACTCACAGTAGTGAACTAGATCAGCAGTTCTCAACTGGTGGATCACAATGCTGTTCTCATAGGGCAGATATTATTAGATTAAAGCAATAAGCCCCAAGAACCCGTGGTTTACAGTTATTTTAGAACAGCTATAGGCACAATGCGGAGCAGAGCTGTACAGTAATACGTACGTAATGATGTCACAAGTGTGTGTTTATACAGCATTTTAGATCTTAGAATGCAAGTCAACCAATCATGATTAAAGGGTCAGTTCACCCAAAAATGAAAATTCTGTCATTATTTACTCACCTTCATGTACTCACCTGTAAGAACTTTGTTCATCTTTGGAACACAAATTAAGACATTTTTGATAAAATCCGATGACTCAGTGAGGCCTGCATTGCCAGCAAGACAATTAACACTTTCAATGCCCAGAAAGTGACTTATTTAATACAGTTCATTTGACTACAGTTGTTCAACCTTAATGTTATGAAGTGACGAGAATAATTTTTGTGCACAAAAACCAAAATAACAACTTTATTCAACAATATCTAGTGATGGGCAATTTCAAAACATTGCTTCATGAAGCTTTATGAATCTTTTGTTTCGAATCAGTGGTTTGGAGCTCGTATCAAACTGCCAAAGTCACGTGATTTCAGTAAACGAGGCTTCGTTACATCATAAGTGTTTTGAAATTTCATGAAATTTCATGATGAAGCTTTATGAATCTTTTGTTTCGAATCAGTGGTTTGAAGCGCGTATCAAACTGCCAAAGTCACGTGATTTCAGTAAACGAGGTTTCGTTACATCATAAGTGTTTTGAAATTTCAATGGTTCACCACTGGGGGGGCGTGACTTTGGCAGTTTGATACACGCTTCCGTACCACTGATTCGAAACAAAAGATTCGGAAAGCTTCGAAGCTTTATGAAGCAGTGTTTTGAAATCGGCCATCACTAGATATTGTTGAATAAAGTCGTTATTTTGCACACAAAAAGTATTCTCGTCGCTTCACAACATTAAGGTTGAACCACCGTAGTCACATGAACTGTTTTAAATATGTCTTTAGTAGCTTTCTGGGCATTTAAAGTGTTAACTGTCTTGTTGGCAATGCAGGCCTTCACAGCTATCAGATTTTATGAAAAATATCTTCATTTGTGTTCCGAAAATGAACGAAGAACGACATGAGGGTGAGTAATTACTGACAGAATTTTCATTTTTGGGTGAACTAACCCTTTAAGGTGCAGAACTATTCATTTTATTAAAACAATATTAAATGCAAACAATTTTTAGTGGGCATGGTTTATGGTATGGGATGCAGACAGCCCCTTTTCAATGCAAATAATAAAAAGAAAAAAATAGAATTACCAATTTATATTTTGTTTTTGACAATGAAGGCTGTACATCCAATAAAACATTACAGTTTTTGCACAAATTCATTGTTTTTAGTATAGATTCTTCAGTGACTCGGTTGTTCACTTACTAGTAAAATTAGACAGATTTTCTAACGTGGAAAGGTTGCTATTAGACAAAAGAGTCCAGCGACAACCAAACTGTCTGTCCGACCCGAATGCGAAACAGTCAGAAGATATTTAATGCTTAATATATGTAGAGGGGGATTTTTGACAAATAAGGCTTTACTGTGAAGTGCAATGCAGCAAAAATATAAACCAAACCATTAACGAAATGTCTCATTACATTTTGTGGTTAGAATTTGAGAATGAAACTTAATCTTACATGCTTTTTGCTTCATCGCAAAACAATGTCAAAAAGACATTTTTGAACAAAACAATGTTCAAAAAGACAGTTGAAGCAAAACCAGTTGAGAAGCACTGATCTAGACCAATCCATTAATCAAAGACAAAAGCAAAGTAAACTGCTCTCACACCCTCAAGCAGTATGGATGTAGCAAGCTACTTCTATTCACTATTGTGAAAGACGTGGTGAACAAACAAAAACAAAAGACAGGGTAGGAAAGGGCAGCATGAAGAATGAGACAGTGAAAAGGGGAAAAGAAAAACAACTGCTTAGTGCAAGATTGATTCCCACACTAGTCTATCCCTGTGTTTAGGCTGAGACTGAAGGATTGTGTGGAAAAAATCATGTCAGGAAATCCCAAAGGAGGAAACAGTGTGAGAAGGTAACGTGACCAAGTGAGGAAAACAGGTTTGCAATCAGAATGGAGCGTCTGTCCGCATCGAGAAGCATGCAGCATATGGAGCAAACAGTGCCAGGAAGTTTGTCATTCATCTTTCTGTGTGTTAGGATGCGCTATGACTTTGCAGCCAGAAGATAGTGGAGCCAAGCAAACAAGGGGGTTCTCCTCTCTTCTGAGAGGCACGATTAGAGTAGAAAACCCTCTAGGGGTAGAAACAGACAGTGAGAGTGTCGAGCAGGTCAGTCACAGGAAGCGAGAGGCAGGCGGCAGGAAGTCGTCTCAGTACCTTGTCGCTATGGCTATGCTCCTCGTTTAGCGTGGTGCTACTGCACGTGTCAACCCCTGAATCTTTGACCTGCGGCTCGCACCACTCCACGTCTTCGTCGTGAGAGCGTTCCCAAAATCGCACCACTGTCTTTTGCCTCTCAGACAGGGCGTCCAAAAAATATGCCTGCTCATTTGTTTTTCTTTTTCCCCTTTGAATGTTGCCTAAAAGTTACGGATGATATAAAAAAGGAGGAGAAACAAAACATGCAGAGGTGAATTAAACGAGGGGAAATGGGGTGAGAGGGTCAGAAGCCTCACCATAGACATTGAGGAGGCCTCGCTATGCCAAGACGCATGGTCCCACCAGTGACCATCCATATCTCCTGAGGACAGCACAGTGAGAGGGCACACACACATCAACTTATAGTGTCAAATATACAACATTCATTTACACATACACTTTCACCCTCTTACAGCTCTCTTAAAGGAATAGTTCAACAAAAATGAACATTCTGGCATCATTTCCACACCCTCATGTCAATCCACACCTGTATAACTTTCCGTGAAACACAAAAAGAGATATTTTAAAGAATGTACTTGCCATGGTTTGTTTCATGCAGTCGCAATGAATGGGGACTGAAACGTTCAGTTTCAAAAAGGACATTTGTGATAGAAATCACAATGTTTGAATTATGATTCTGAACAGGATCTTTTCGATGAATCAGTTGTTCTGGTTCACAATAGGGATGGGCGATACTAAACTTTTTTAATTTGATACGATGCCTAATTTTTGTTCAATTTTAACAATACTGATATTAATCATCCCCTTGGAATTATAAGGTTCTATCTGACTTATTCTGTGACTTATTTACATTATGTGATTTTTTTTTTAAAGTTATGTACATTTTGAGAATTTTTATTTAGAAAACAAAAAGGTTCTATCTACAAAGTTGAATGGAATCTCAAAATTGCTCAGAATGCATATAGAACTTTATAATTCCAAGAGGACATAATACCAATATTTAAACTGATTAATACTTAAATTGTATGTGGATTTTCAAAATAATGTTAATTTTTAGAAGAAGAAGAAAAAAAGATCAGTACGCTTAAAGGCAAAGCGCATCTACATAACACATACCAAATAAGCAAATATGAGCTCAATTAAATAAAAAATTTGTGTACTAATAGGTCATATTTTTTTCATAATTTACAGAAATATTGTGATTAAATAATAATAAAGTAATTTATTATAATATAAATATGAATAAATACCATGCTACATTTCCTTTCTGCCATTCTCTCCATCGCTCTCAGTTTAATGCGGAAGTGAGTATGTGTGTGTGATGTGAGTAGATGTATGCTCGCTTCTCACAAGTCATGTGACATAGCCCAGCTAAATATGTCAGTGGTGTTTTGGCACAAACATTAAAAAAAGTACTGAAAACATCTGGAAGTGATGCAGAAACCCACGTTTCTAATGTAATTTTAATTCTGATACATTTTTAAAGCAATCGATACCAAATAAATAGCTTGATATATCGATACTGCAGTATTGATGTGCCCATCCCAAGTTCACAAAAATAAATCACAATTCATTTATTAATGAATTGGAATGATAAAATTCAAGATTTAAACTTACTGACTCAATTATTTAATTGCAGTGGTTAAGGACTCAATGGACTTGAAGATTATCAATGAAAGCTATAATCAAGAGACCCAAGTTATCGTTTCAATTAGAATATAATGCACAGGTCATAAAGACTACTTTTATGGTCCCCATTCATTGTAATTACATGGAAAAAAATCCCAGAGCATTCTTTAAAAAAAAAATCTCTCTTGCATTCAACAGAAGACTGTAAGTCATACAGGACTAAGAACGACATGAGGGTGACTAAATGATGACAGAATTTTCATTTTTGGGTCAATTATCCCTTTAAATTAACATATTAGCAATTGATATTACTTTTATACACACATTTACTTATTCAAAAAAAAAAGGAAATGGAAAGAAACAACAAATACATATATTTTAAAGGTGTATAGTGTTACATAAAAACCAGCATGGTTGATAGTGTTACATAAAAACCAACACCAAAACAACAATTTGGCAAAAAGAAAAAGACAGCTTCTATCAGTTTCTTAGCTCAACATATGACAGTTTTCCACTGAAGTAAATCACTTGACTACCATACATCTAGACAGCATCATTTCAGTTTTTAGTTAAGAAATCTATATCTGGTTGGTTGTACACAGACATTAAATTACATTTAAAAGACGCATTGCTGTTTGATATTGCTTTTTGCTGCTGTGTACATAATACCATAAAATGCATTTTGCTGTGATGTTAAATTTTGATAATGGAACATTTAACATATTATATATTGTGCAAATTTTCTATTATAAATATATTAACTTAAATAGTTTTAACATAGTAAAGCATTACTTTTAAAAGTATTTTTTCCCAACTATAACATTTCAATTTTGTCAGTATGACTATTAGATTTATTATCTGACAATACTTCTCTTTACTTGCAATTGGGTTAGCAAAAAGATTGCAATGCTGTAATATTGTACTGATACCTTCTTATCAGTACAAAACAAGCTGGACTGAATTCATTTATGTAAACCATCATCATAGGATTCACTTGAAACGTGCAAAATAGTTACCAGTGACTGTACTGTCAGTACAAAAGGAACAATATCTTTGATTAAGAAACCAAGCCGTAGTTTAAATATGGAAAATATGGCTTTTTTTGCATCCATAACTTTAGCAGCCAAATTCGGTGCAATATTACAAAAGCACTATAATAAATGAAAAAAAAAAAAAAAAAACAACAACTGTATCCTACCATACAGCATAGAAACTTTAATATTGCAGAAGTCTGATTATTGCCGCCAACATTGCATCATCCTGCTCCCAATTTCCCTGCCAACAAGCAATGGTATCTGTATTCTACCATGAAAAGAATGAGCATTGTAAAAGCTTACTTCAGTAGACATTACTTCTGCTTTAACATACACCATGCCTCACAAACCAGAAGCATTTGCCATTCGTCGAAGCTTCATGTGTAGATCGTCCCCAGCATCTTCAGGAAAAAAGGAATCTGTTCTGTGTAGTCACAATATATTGTTGATAATCCGTCTTTGCTACACCACCTCTTCCAAACCTTGGCAAGTTAAAGTTCCGCAAAGCTGATTTACTCAACCATGTCCACCGGGACAACGACCAGTACTCAACTGCAGCTCTTCAAATCACACTTGTGTCAGTACTTAAAAGATCTGGCACATTTCCTTCAAGGAAGATGTCACACCCCAACGTTTGCCATTTTTTTTATTGCCTCTCACTGTGTAGTTCTTTCCCTCTCTCTCTCCTTGCATCGAAATGGAGTTCATGCCTTAGAATAATGAGCTTACTGTTATTCTTGTAAGCCAGCTCAAACACCCTGCCCTACATAGTCCCCGCATCACTACAGACTATTTCCCTGAGTTTCCCGGGCTGATCTCTGACTCTGAGAACCCCTACAGCTCGCTCATGACTGTTTGGTAGCAAGCATTGGCCTCAATCACCTGCACCCAACCAATAGTCCCATTCCTTTCCTTTAGTTTTTCTGTCTTTGTCATTGGTGCTTTTACACGAAAGTGAGAGTTCAGAGAGAACAAATAAGTTAGTAAGAAGTCATTTGAGACTGAGAAATACTCAAAAGCACACATCAGCAGAGTTGTCACCAATCTAAGTCTTGACGTTTTGGTGTAATATCAACTTACCACCATTTTCCCTGGCTTCACACAGCGTAGCGTCTCGGTGTGCGCCTCCACCCGTTTGCTACTTTGACCAAATCCTTTTCTCTTTTTGCAGGTGGGGAGGGAATTGAATACTTTGAACCAACCAGGTTGGGTTGTCACTGACTGACTGACGTATGTCCAATAGCACCCGATGGAAGGATAAGCTTGTCAGAGATCAAGCTCCTTCCTGTCTACAGTCAAGAGGTGTGGCACTCTTATAAGATCAGAAGGAGTGATTGAATGTCTGCTAGGTTTGTGGCAACCCTATAGAGTTTAAAGTTGGCTGTTGGATTGAGAATTTTGGGAAACAGTCACCGCCCCGGTATACTTCAAGCGAAGTTCTTTTTCGTTCTTCGTTTAGGGGTAAAACGAAGTTCGAAATGCGTGACCAGCGATATACTGTAAACGAACATCTGACGCCACCCACACTGCTGAGATCGACGTTTAGATGAATATGTAAATACGTGCCATGCACTTTCCTCTCAGTAACAAAATAAACACAACAAAAATGAGAAAACAGCAAGCTTTTATTATAGAAAGCATAAGAAAAACGTCTGATCACAACAGCATGGGAATGTTGTCATGAGCTCAGCAAAGTAGCACTCCAGTCACGTCACGTCTTCATATAGCACTTTATTCAATAGATTGCTTAAAATCAAGTAGCTTTACCATATCAAACATGAAAAACAGTGTTAGTGCCTAATTTCATCAGAAGCAGAACTTCATTTTGTACTATAAAGCGGCTATCCATGTTTTCACCCGCAGAGATCTTAGCTCAATGAAATCAACAGAACAAATGAGTAAAAAGACGCGACCCACGCGAGTGAAGGCGGAGCCTCAGGGCACACCTCCTATTAAGTTATCGTCACAGACCAATGGTAGTACGAATGGTAGTTTTGCAGCTGGAGCGAACTTTTCCTGAAAGTTCGCTTTGGCAAACCGTTTCGAACTTCCAAAAAGAACACAAAACGAACTTCGTTTTGGCTTGATTTTGTTCGAAATGACGTCACATCAGTTCGTTCTTCGATTTCGTTTGAAGTATACCGGGGCCTTAATGAAACACAAACATGGTTATTATCACCCTGAAACTCCAAAACCAAACAATCGTTGGGAGTTTGTTGGGGTGGTGTGAACTAGCCATTAAATAGCAGACTGAAACAGAGAGGTAAAGAATGAGCATGGTTGAAGGTGGGAGCAAGTGTCTCTTTGGGTCACCATGTGTCCTATATTCTTTAAAATTCTGCTCCACTGTAGTCTCTTGAGTGCATTAAGTAGCTGTGGTGGAGATGTGGCCATGACAGATGCACTGTTGCAATTTCACTTTCTAACTCTGACATGGAAGTGACCCTATCCCTACCTCTGAAGATGGAGGAAAGGCTCTGGGGAGCTCTCTCTCGAGACTGCTCCTGTGCAAAGAGGCTTATCCAATTGAGCTAATTGTGACCCTGACAACATCAGAGCTTTTATGGGAGGGGCCAGAAACACAGGGCATATCTTGCATGGTAGAAGAAAAAGCAGGAAGGGGAAGGACAGGTTCTTCACGGATAATAAAGAAAGTAGTATTCCATATCCCTTCCTGGTATCCTAACATGGATAACAAGCACGCAGAGAAAACTTTAAGATTTGCGGAAACCCTCTGATATAGGCAACCGCTGATCAATGAGAATTTCAAAGAGTAAATTTGTGTTTTCAGACATCCAATTTTAAACTGACCCGGCTCCTAATGCAACTCAAACTGTTGTACCTTCAAAGGTACAATTTTTGCACATATTTTGACGGTGTAGGACAATGCACAGCTATTGCACACCAGATGCATAGTTCTTTAATACATTCTGAATGCTTAAGCTGCAGTCCAAAACAGTAAATCTAAGCACCTTACAGTTAAAAGTTTGCTTCAAGAATGAACAATGGCAATGACGTGTGGTATGAAAAAAAAAACAACAACAACAGAACAAACTGAAATACTGAAAAGGGTCATGTATATCAGGGGTTCTCGAAGTGAGGTCCGCAAAATATTTTTTAGGGCCCTATGATTTCCATAATGGAGAAAACGCGGACGTAATCACAGAATCCAATCATAATTTTTTTTTTAATTTACATTATAAAGCAGAATGTCACAGAATTTGCCAAATTGTGGATGAATAAATCAAAAGTATGAGTGTGAACTTATGTCTGTGAATCTTAAAGCTCAAAAAGACTGCATTTAAACAGTTTTGTGCATGTTCTGCTTGTCTCTGTGTGAATGAGCGCAGCAGGTGATCAGTTTCGTCTATACACATACAGTACTCAGGCACGCAAGATGCTTGTGATGTTTTTAGCATCTGCCGTCTCACTATATAAGGACATGAACACATAAACTTATTCTTCAGACCAGCTCTGAGAGTCACTTCACCAGCATTTCTCATTTAATTCGATAAAACTATCATCATATCATATGCAAACAGAAACTCAAAAGGTCTTCAAAATAAAAGTTTGGTTTAACTTAAAGAAATTATTAACGGAAATATATTACTATTGTACAGAATGTACTTCTCACAGTAATAATAATAGTAATAATAATAATAAAATTATTAAAAACTTTTCAAGGAAAAATTTATTTTAAGGAATGTTTTAATGTTCCTTGTTTTAATTTTAACTGTAAGGGCCAGATTTACTAACGGCTTGCGCCAGCGCAAACCCTCTTTTGGCATTAAAAAAATACTGCCGGGATTTACTGAAATTAGTAAAAAGGAGTGCTGAAAAGGCATGGACTGAGTTGTTTTTGCGGCTGACCTTATTGCATATGCATTTGTAGGAGTTTCCCTTTCAGACGCAACATTTATGGGAGGAGAGTATTTAAATGAATCACGCAATGCGATTTACCAAAATTAGCGCTCGTCAATTTACTGGTATTTGCGCCATTATTTAACGACCAAAAAAAGGCATGTCTTAACCCATTTTGCGACATGGCTGCAATTGTTGCTGCTAGGAGGAGACACCGCAGAGAACAGAGAGCACAAGGTAGAAGGGAGAAAATATTTTCCACTGCCAGAGGAAGACATTATCCGAACATTATCCGACATTATATTGGCCAACATGGCTTGGCAAACGTTATTATATCGGCTACGTGTACGTGTTTGTCAGATTACATGTAACAAGTTGCGTGCACCCGATGAGAGCATTAGCATCAGGCATCAGCTCTGCTTATTTGCGACCCAACGCCAATTTGCGCTGCTCTTGTTGGCTTGCGTTGGTCATTATGTAAATGATTTGACTGCGACTGTGTTCTTTAATTTGTGCGGTAGCAGTAGATCACACAGAAAACTTGCCACTCCCATCGGCACATTCATGGAATTGCGCTCTCACACTAATTTGTCCCATTTATTAAATATGGCCCTAAACCTCTGTTGTGCAGCACTTTGCTAAAAAAAAAAGAATTGTTACATTTTCATTTGATCACATTTTAAATTTTAAAAAGATTAGCCTTCGTTTCATTACCACCTTTTTTGATAATAAATTTGTATTAAAACAAAAACAAAAATACATTTCATAGGGCCCTGTGAAAAAAATTAGGCTGTTAAAGTTTTATGAATTCAATTGATTAGACATGCTCGATTATTATCACAGGTCCAGTTCACTGATAGACGCCTGCTTTCAAACGCTCCTGCTCTCGCTTTCAAAACGCTTTCAAATTCAAACACTTCCGTGTGCTTTCAAACGCTGCAGTGCATTGATCATAGCAGCCAATCACAGACATAACTGATGAGCAATGGTGTTTACAAATCCGCTCAACAGCGCTCAAAGCGCCACATTTTTAAAATTTCAGTACCAATCGAAGTCGGTACTTTTGACAACTCTAGTCAGGATGCATCAGAAAAAATACTCCTGAAAATACAGCATTGCTGGTCACCACCAGTATAACATACTGTATCTTTTGCATGCTGAGACCAGCATGGAATGCTGATTTGCTGCTCCCCAGGATGTTAAGTGGGTGTGCTGGTCGACCAACTTCACCAGCATTAACCAGCACAAACCAGCCTGGATTTTTCAGCAGAGACAGTTTGTTCAACCAATGGATTCATCCAATAAACTAGAACAAAGATATAATTGTCTGTTTCTTTTGATCAAACCTGTGGTGGTGACATAGATAAAGAAACATCAAGGATTGTTCTTAGCTCTTTGTCAGATCTACAGGACATTACATCATCGGGTCATTTGAGTCATTTGAGGTCATCGTAAAATACTCACTTTAACTGTCCTGTAGCAAAAGCTGTATAAATTCGTATGGTAATGGAAATCAACTCAATACTGAATAGCAATGTAAGACTGTGTCCTCTGAAGCTTTACACATCATTCCCATTCACACTCTAGCATCTTCAGCCCGGCTTGCATTACATAATTAAACCTGCCTGAATAATGAAACAGCCTCCATGGTTTAAAATCCTGGTCATGTGACTCACCCCATGTAATTGCCAGTATCAGTGGATTCTCCTTTACCTTAAATGCAGTTTTAAACTGAATTCTTAAGGTGAGAATAATTCTTAAGGTCACAGAATAAATTGCATGTTACAACTGATCTCAACAACTCTATAGCACAGAATTTAAAACTTTAGATTTACCAAGAGAACTGGCAATTGTACTGAATATAAGGTCAATGTAACAACCTAGCAAGTCTTTTAACTTCATCTTCTCATTTTACAACTTCCCATGTGATTGTGTCAAGAATGTTACTCAGGGATTACTGTTACAAAACATCACATTCACAATTAGTCACACACCCAGTCTGAGAGTCTCTCAAAGTCTGTTAAGGTATAGCCATACGGTATAAGGTTTAATTATCATTAAATAACTTAAAAATGCACTAAGCATGAAATGTTTACAATCTATTTAATGATCAACACTGGCTTTTAAAAACCCTTTCAACTTCACAATGGCATTAAGCACAAATGAAAAACATGCAACAATTCATCAACCAGCATGCAACAATTCATCAGCTAGAACTGACTTCTATTAAAGAGGGAGAACCAAGAAGAACCCATTGAGAGTAACCAAAATAACTTAAGATCTAGGATGTCAAACCACAAAATTCAACTGACTGGTGATTCTTCCTTTAAGGTGCACTAAGTAATTGTATGTTTATGGCTGCATCCCAAAGCTTAGGCAGCTAACTTGTTGCCTCTGCACTGACTTCAGGCAATGGCAATGACTTCACAGGCAGTGTTTGCACACAAAAGTATTTCTCAAAACTGATTTCGGACAGGCTTCTGAGGAAACAGTCTACTAATCTACAATAAAACAGAGCAAGCTTTGGTGATAACCAAGCAAATATTTCAGTACTATAATAATATTAATTTCTCGCTAGAACTGAAATCAAAAGTTGAAAAATTCATACAAAAACATACATTTACACATACACTGACCACCAACCGCAACTTTCAGCACAGGATATTGGATATAGGCAGCAAAGGATACATCTATGCTTGTCTTTTCTATCCGAAAAATCGATCGGATGAAGGTATTACAGCAGACAGAATGTGACAGAATCACTGGATTCAGGCATGCCTTGTTGCCTTCCTATGTCTGTATGCTAGCTGCATTTTTCAGCTTTTGGATGCAGGCAATGTTTCACTGGTATTTGTCTCCCAAAACAATCTATACAACAGCATTAAACTCTCTGCTGGCTCCATCAGCTCTGGAGCAACATGGTGGTTACCATAAAGGTAAAACTTTTTCTAGGCAACTGATATAACAGGAGTCACATCTGAGAAAACTTTTTTTCACTGGAACACTGCAAATGTTCTTAATCAACAATGAAATTATTTCATTTTCATTTTCAGTAAGCAGCGTTTACCTTTTTCACTGATGGACTCGCTCTCCAGCTCCACATCCTCACAGCTGGTGTACTCTGGTGTGGTGGCCAACTCCTCCTCTGAGCTGCTGAAGCTGCCCATGGTTCTGAGCTTGCCAAGGCGTTTGCTGCGGTTGGGTCGAGGTGGAGGAGGCCGAACCGATTCGGATTGGTCTGAGCTTAGGGAGTCATTTCGCAGCATGCTATCCATTTTGTCCCGTTTATTCCTGCGCATAGCCGAGCTAGGATCCAAGTGGTGCTGTTGGGGTATGGGTTTCCTAGTTGGCTCCGCCAGTCCTCGCCGGCTTTCACCCAGCACAGGGCTGCGGTGTGGTGTTGGTGGGCTATGATTTGACATTCGATGTCCCGGTGAGCTCCTGTCCATAGAGTATGAGAGTTGACTTGGGCCTCCCAAAAGAGGGAGGCGCGACTTCCGCACACCGGGGCCATGCAGAGGCTCGTCAAGTTCTGTATAAGCAAGTGAGACGTCGCTATGGCGCCGCTCATGCCGAGCCCGTGACACCTGGGCGTGGATGCGCATCTGCTCCTCGTAGGGCTGGGGTTTGACTGGGTAGCGCGCCAGGTTGGGATCACTGCGGTATCGGGCCTGGTATTCCTCCTCACGGCGCCTCTGGAGTTCATAGTCATCTAACTGGCCGTCCAAACGCTGGCCTTGTGAGTGCCAGCGTCCTCGACTGTCTCGATAATCACCCACCTCGTTGTACATTCTTGAACTCCTTGGCGAACGGCCAGGGTCACGTCCGTAGTCGGACGGAGAGCGGGGCATGCCACCTTCAGCCGGGGCATACTGTAATCCTCCTTCCCCCTCCCTTTGGTTATATGCCGCGTTTGGGTCCCTGGATGCTGATGGGCTTCTGTTTCTAAGAATGAAAAAAGAAAATAAGGTCAGTGTGACTGGTCAATACAGTGAGGCAAGGATAAAGCAAATAATCAAATGTATTCAATCACAAATGAGCTTCGGGAACCTCCATTTCTCTTCAAGCAATTCAGACAAGGGATCTGTGAAACTACATACTTTCAAAAGTAACTAGAAGGTGAGTTGTCTGAACAACTAATCTGCCTTAAGGAAGCCCTGTATATTACTCTGATTTAGGGTAATGCCCAAGACAGTTCAGATGTGTTTCACATAGGATGCATTATTGTGTTCAAAAACAGCTGGATGTAACACTAAAGACTGGAACAGATTGCAGGGTCTCAGGATGTTCATGGTGCAGGTTTCTAAAGACTGGTCAGAAATTATGAGAATAATCATGATTATTTTATTATATGGGCAGCCTCAATTATATGGGCAGCCTCAGAAAACCACACAACTCTAGAGGGTAGAAAATTACAGAATTAAATACTTAAATATTTTACAAGAATTTTTTTATTATATAACAAAAGCCAATTATTTAATTTTAGAAACAAAGTCATACTTTTTTTCCCCCTCACACAGTATAAATTAACCTTTCTTGGCATTATTGAAAAATCTGAACCACTAGGCCATCCTGATCTATGCCTAACTCCCACAGTCTTTCCAGACCCGCAGGCTGACACAGACTAAACTGTTTGACGCCACTAGTCACCTCAAGTTCACTGCCCATGAGTCCATACCCACTTGGCTTCAGGACTCTCTTGTTTAAGCAGGCATACGTCAACAAGCATCACTGTTGTTCTGGCCCTGGAGCTCTTTCATTGTGAGGCACCCACAGGGACTTTGAGAGTGGGCAGTTGGATCGGGTTCAGTGGTCTGGGACCTGTCTGCCATAACAGACCTTTGAGCCATGGCTTTCATAGTGGTTAACCTGTAAGGGCAGAGAGTTTGGCTCTGGCCACAATCATGAGGGGAAGTATGAAACACCGAGTTAGAGAAACACTGCAGTGCCAAGACAGAGCCAGATGCATATAGTTATCTTTCTTTCTTTCTTTCTTTCTTTCTTTCTTTCTTTCTTTCTTTCTCATTACCTACATCATGCCATGCCAGCCAGTGTCACTTTACAGCAGATCCCACTACTCTCTAGCACTGTTTCAAAAAGGACACAATGGGAAGGGTGGTATTGTTAAAGGAGAAGTTCACTTTAAAATGAAAATTACCCCAAGATTTACTCACTTTCAAGCCATCCTAGGTGTATATGACTTTCTTCTTTCTGATGAACACAACCGAAGTTATATTGATAAATATCCTGATGCATCCAAGTTTAATAATGGCCAACGTGTATGAAGCTCAAGAAAGTGCATCCATTCATCATAAACATACTCCACACGGCTTCCGGGGTGTTAATAAATGCCTTCTGAAGCGAATCGATGCATTTGTATAAGAAAAATATCCATATTTAACAAGTTATAAAGTAAAATATCTAGCTTCCGCCAGACCGCCTTACGTATTCAACTTACGAACTTGCGTCGCGTCAGTTACGCTTTTTTCGTAAGTTGAATACGGAAGGCGTAGGACATAGTGTAAGCGTTTAGAACTGCGAGAGGTGTTACACTTTCTTCGTAAGTTGAATACGGAAGGCGGTCTGGCAAAATATCCCCTTCAAGATATTTATTAATTACTCCGATTGTGTTCATCAGAAAGAAGAAGGTCATATACACCTAGGATGGCTTGAGGGTGAGTAAAGCTTGGGGTATTTTTCATTTTAAAGTAAACTAATCCTTTAAAGTAAACACTACTTTTACTATTTTTCATAATTACGGTAAAGTAAACATTACTTTTACTATTTTTCATAATTACGGTTAGTGATTTAAACAAACCCTTAACCCTAAATATTAAACTTCAGTGTGTAACTCCTCTATCATTATTTGTGTTTAAGGCACAAATGGTACTGCAAATCATGTGACTTGTTGAGAAGAATGCACTGAGCATCAGTGAAGCACTGAGAACACTTTGGCAACCACCCACAATACCTTAGCATTATAGTGGTGAGTTTTGCATGGGCAAACATTTTACTTTTATTGACACGGGCAATACATCATTAAATGATTGTGCAGAGTCAGCAGCAGTACCATATTGAGCTGTACCAAATTCCAGCACTAAATGATTGCTAAATGCACAGTAAATGTGACATCATCCATTATGCCATCATATGCATTCTTGCAATATGTTAACCCTGTGCGAAGCCCTATGAGCTTCTCAATCAGAGCAGCCCAACACAGAAAGGAGCATATTTTAAAACATATTGTGTACGTATACATCATGCTATTGCAATACTATATAATTACTTAAATACTATATTACTATATAATATTAATACATTTTTCTGACCTCAAACCTTTGAATAGTAGAGTATATTATAGCAATGTGTATATTATTGTAAAATGATATGATATGTTCACATTCGGGGCACTGATGCTGCATAAAAAGGGACTCAAAACAGCATCTTAATGAGACAAAAAAAAGAAGACAAATAAGTATAAATTCTATATCTATGCAAACTTCACCACAAGCATGATATGCTTGAGACCATCTCTGTGCGAGCATTACTCAGGCGTTATAATTACTCGTCTCGAAACATCTGTACGCTTGTCACAAAACCGTCAACTAAGCAGCATTCAGTGAGAGGCACTCAACTGTCACACAAATGCTGCACATGCAAAAAACAATCTTCCACGGCCGAGCGCGTCACGCACCTGTCAATCAAGAGCTGCACATCTGGGCTGCGGGCGCGAGCATATTCAGTGCGCGGCTGCATCAACCACAAATCCCTGTTTGAGCGCTCTGCACCTCACCACTCCGCTGAAAGGGCTGAAGAGGTCCAGCTGGGGGGAAACCAGGTCACTGATACAGAAAACAGAAGCACTACTCCGTAGTACAGCAGCTGCTAGCTTAGCGCATCATCCACCCCTCCCAGCATGCTCTCACACACGGAGGCGTTACAGTCTGCGAAAGACGCCCCGCTGGCAGGCCGCACTGGACCAAAGAGTCAATTCTAGAAAGTCGAAGTGGGCCGAGAGGTGCCGAGGAGTGCCGAGAAGCCGAACGCACGAGGAGCAAAGGCTTCTGGGAGTGGAGAGCAGTGTTACCATTTAATGCTGTTATCACAGGCTGTATTTAGCTGGAGGTCAAGCACGACTTTACCCTGCAAGGAGGATTATGGTACTTAGCTGATTACTGGCTGCCTGACGGTTATTGCCTACCAATTGTACGGCCTGGGAACTCCTTCTCCGAGTGCAAGACTGGATTTCAGCATAATCATCTTCCTCTTTGCCCCGGCAAACTCCAGGAACAAAGCGACACAATATCCCAGTGAAATAAACCTCTCGCGATATGATGTATCAGCATATATAACTTGGCTGTCTCAGCATGTATGCAGCAATCGCATGCATGTGTGTGTGTGTGTGTGTGTGTGTGTGTGTGTGGGCGCATTTCCCTGAGCTCTGAGCAATGTGGGCATGTTCACAAATATTCATAGATCTGGTGTGTGTGTTGAGGAAGACACAGCAGTCCAGTCTTTTTCTCAAGCGGACAGATTAACTCTGGGTCTTGTGAGCATGTGTGCATAAATGCGTCCGTGTGACAGTGAGAATATAGCGCCACCTACAGTCCATGAAATATAATACACTTAAGCTTGGAGTTAATTAAGTGGGTGTATCACAATTATGTGTATATTTTATGCTAAAATTAGTTTTATGAGGGTTTTTAATAGCCCATGCAAATATCTACAAAAAAGTATAGTACATGAGTACACAAACATGCTGGAATTTAGGGATGAATCGAATTGAGATTTTTCTGATAAAATTGTGATTTAGAATTTAAAATTTGATTTTAAAAAAATCCATGTTTGTAGGGCTGCACAATTTGACCAAAATGTTGAGGTTATATATCAGTATGGCTATAAAATAATAATAATAATATTAATAACAATAAATGAAATATATTGTTTTATAAATATTAGGGGTGTGACGAGACAGGTATCTCACGAGACGAGACGAGACTCGAGATTGAGTTCACGAGACGAGACGAGACAAGATTTTTACACACTATTTTTAAGAAATCCTCAATGGCGAAATACATGACTAGAAAAAATAATCTGCAGGTGTATTTGAAATGTTTTAACTAATCATCTTGATAATGAATGTCATTTCAGTTCTACTTTCTGAGTGTGAATTATCATAGCAGTAAAAGACAACAATACTCAAGTACTGTAAAAGGTTTTGCTACTAACTCAACTGACTGACTTCTCTTCAGTATGATTTCAGTCTCTTCAAACCTTACTGTACATGATTTATGAGCTTCTAAAACTTTTGACCTCCTAACTGAACTCCTTTCCACAAACTGATCATAGAAATAAAAACAGTATAAATAAAAATGGTAACACTTTACAATAAGGTCTCATTTATTAACATTAATGTATTAACCAACATCAACTAACATTGAGCAATATATGTACTACAGTATTTATTAATCTTTGTTTATGTTAGTTAGTCATTCATTGTTAGTTCATGATAGTTCACATTGCATTAACTAATGTTAACAAATGAAACCTTACTGTTTGTGCTTAATAAGATTAAGAGAAAACTGTTATTCATTTTTTTATGGTAACACTTTACAATAAGTGCAACCATCACACTGTCTCAATATTCAAAGTGCAAATAAGACCCAATTTTTCTTTGATACAGAGCTAAGAGATGGTTACAACTACACTGACCAGCCTAAAATAGCTTTCATATTGAGAGATATTTGCATTCATCAGGGAGCCGCTTTCAAAATGCGGAGTATTGAAATCGTGTTTGAATGCGCGCTCGCGTTTACTTTCACTTTCACGATCGCGCATAACTCTGTAAATATGGAGCAGCGGCAACCGTTATCCAACTAAATTAAATGTTTTTTATTTAAATACAGAGCAAAACGACAGTGGAGGCGTAATGTAAACGTAGCGGTGGCATATTCTTTCCTAATCATCCTAACACTCTGTCATGGCAACATCACGAGACTACTTTTCACCTCGACGAGAAATCTCATCACATATTAGTCTCGCGAGATCTCGTGACACAAGATCTCGTCACACCCCTAATAAATATAAATTAGTATATTAAATGTATTAAAAAATGACTATATAAAACAAAATAAGAAATATTACTACTGTAATATTTAATTTTACATTAATAAAATCGAGAATTTTTTATAATTACTGTAAAATTTGGATACTAATATTTATGGCTTAATTTCTTCATTTTTAAAAGTCAAACCATCAAAATTTTACCAAATCGGTACTGAAATTTTAACAATGCGATGTTTTGTGCGCTGTTGAGCGGATTCATAAACACCTCTGATTGGCTACAATGATCAACGTTTCAAAAACATGTTGTAATTAATTAGACATCAATGACGTTCTTCACTGAGCGCTTACACAGATACACACAGGCGTACTGGTGCGCTGATAGACGTCTGCATTTAAACGTTCCCGCTCTCAAATTCAAACACTTGCGTGTGGTTTCAAACGCTCCTGTGCGTTTATCACTGTAGTCAATCACAGACATATCTGATGAGTGCGTGAAAACAAAGGCTAATCAGAGGTGTCTGCTCAACAGCACTCAAAGTGTCACATTTTTCAGTACCGAACACCATTCAGAACCTCGTTCAAAACCCAAATGGTTTTTTAAAGATACAATATGTAATAATTTTGTCTGCTAGAGGTCGCTAGAAGCCTATTAAAAACAAAGGCGTAGCTTGATGACGCCAAGTTTTAGAGCGGAATCTTGGGACATGTGGTCTCCATCTCAACGGACGGTGCAAAAGAATAGGGATTGGAGTCGGGAAGAAATCATGTTTATGGATGCGATTATTAACGTTACTGTAGTATGAAGCAGAGCAGGACCAAATGTTGTGGGAGCTGAACGAGGCCGCTGGAGCGATTGCGCAACACGCCTCACGAGCAGCGGAACTTTTATTATGACACAGTCGCCGGCGCCACTTCCGCTTTTCCGGTCATGAGTATGAGGTAACGCAGCTCTGTTTATCATATTAGATACATTTGAGTGTGTTGAAAATTATGTTATATAACGTTACTCTGTGCGTTCACTCGCCGGCTGCTGTGAGATACTGTTGCACACTGCAGTAACATAGATCAATTTTAGAATATCATATTAAATATTGGATGTCTTGTGTTGATAAATGGCATGCAATTAACTTTAAAACGTATTGTATGATAGAGAAAATTATGTATTACTGGAGCGGCATTTAATAGACAGAGCCGTAGATCACTGACAAGCCACGCAATATCGCGTTCATATCGCAGATGAATCGCCTTCATAATGAACGCGATATTGCTTGGCTGGTCAGTGAACTACGGCTCTGTTATTAAATGCCGCTCCATTTGAAAGCAGGTGATGGCGATTTTGCGGTAATCAGGGAACCGGCTTTACTGACGAAATGTGCGTGACAATCTCATGCGATATATCGTGCAGCCCTACTATAAATATATCAAAACAGTTGTTCCCTTGTCTATTAAAACGTGTAATATTTTAAAGCGTCTTTGGTGTTTCCATGGTTTCTACAAAAAAAATTGGAAACCGAGGGTAACACGGGTATGACGCAATTGACAGGCGACTCCTCACACCTCCCGGAGCCTTGGTTAAAAATGCAATTTTATCACGATTTACAAATAGTTGGAAACATTTGGGATATTGTATGTACTCAAGTGAACAAAATATATAACACTGGCCTAGTGGTTTTTGGATATTGTACTACAAAAATATTACATATTGCACCTTTAATGATTTTTATGACTTGAGGTTTGTTTGAACAGTTCTTGAACACCTGCATGTATAATGTGGATGGACCACTGTAATAAACACTGAATCTGCAGTGCCACTGCAAAAGAAATTATATTTTAGCTTGCAGTTTGAATTGAATGTGAAAATATTAATATTGCATAGCAGGCAGCAAATGTGAGAATGACTCTCATGACCCAGTCTTTTTTCCAATACATCAAAAACACGAGTCAGTGGGAGTGATTACTGAATTAATTACTCGCTCACTGAAACACAAGTCAGATCGCTTTCAATCATGTCTGACTGCTCCTGTGTTATGTTGTATTTAAAGGGATAGTTCACCCAAAAATGAAAATTTGATGTTTATCTGCTTACCCCCAGCGCATCCAAGATGTGGGTGACTTTGTTTCTTCAGTAGAACACAAATGATGATTTTTAACTCCAACCGTTGCTATCTGTCAGTCAAATAACGCGGGTGAATGGGAACACAATCAATAAGAGTTGAAAAACTTGCATAGACAAATCCAAATTAAACCCTGCGGCTCATGAGGGCTTATTGATGTCCTAAGACACAAAACGGTCGGTTTGTGCGAGCAACCAAACAGTATTTATATCATTTTTTACCTTTAATACACCACTATGTCCAACTGCGTTCAGCATTCGCTTAGTGAGGTCTGATCACTGCCATTGACAACGGAAGTGATGCCTCGCATTAATTGAAGTATAAGCGCGACACATCACTGCCGTTGTCAGAGCGCGATCAGACCTCACTAAGCGAGTGCTTACTGTAATGGAAATCACAACATGGGCTCAGGAATACTTCCAGAAAACATTGTCGTGATAACAATCCACCGTGCCATTCGCCGTTGCCGGCTAAAACTCTATAGGTCAAAAAAGAAGCCATATCTAAACAAGATCCAGAAGCGCAGGCGTTTTCTCTGGGCCAAGGCTAAAATGGACTGTGACAAAGCGGAAAACTGTTCTGTGGTCAGACGAATCAAAATTTGAAGTTCTTTTTGGAAAACTGGGACGCCATGTCATCCGGACTAAAGAGGACAAGGACAACCCAAGTTGTTATCAGCGCTCAGTTCAGAAGCCTGCATCTCTGATGGTATGGGGTTGCATGAGTGTGTGTGGCATGGGCAGCTTACACATCTGGAAAGGCACCATCAATGCTGAAAGGTATATCCAAGTTCTAGAACAACATATGCTCCCATCCAGACGTTGTCTCTTTCAGGGAAGACCTTGCTTAGATATTTTGGATGAAATCTGAGGGTTTCTGAACCACACATGGGCAGCAATGTCATTGCACCTTTTGAGGTCCATAAAGGTATTAAAGACATTGTTAAAATAGTCCATGTGACTACAGTGGTTCAACCTTAATGTAATGAAACGACAAGAATACTTTTTGTGTGCAATAACAAAATAAAAATAATGACTATATTCAACAATATCTTCTCTTCCTTGTCAGTCTACTATGCTGTTTACATAACGAATGTAATGAACGTGTTTCGAATATGAACAAAGTTTCGAATATGAAAAAAAAATGTATTATTCCAAACTGCTGATCAGTAGTGTAAGAGAAAATTTCTAGAAATAAGAAATAAAATGATAAATATCCAGATTTGTCTCATTTTAAATCATTCAAGTCACTTTGAGGCCATCTAGTGGGCCCCGGTCCCCTGGTTGAGAATCACTGCACAAGTGGGAATGACACACTGCACCTTCTCAACTGATGTTGCTAACCTAGTAGAAAGGTTTATCATCCAGTCCCACTTTTGGACAGATGGTATAAATCAAATCTGTCAGTACATTGATTCCAGCGGAGCATTCACGTTGTGATCAGCTTGTTGGACCCTCCACACAGTGATCAGACAGCAGCGGAGATCACAGCCTCTCACCAAGGGGGATCCACGTCTGACCTGCTTTCATGTAAAAGCTCTAAGACTGCCTTATTAGCTTCTTAAAAACACACACACACTGTAAGTAGGGCATACCCCAGTAGAGCGGGACACACTCCATGGAAGAGGTGCAGAAAATTCAGGCAAGATAATCAACAACAACTGTGAGGTAAATAGATATCAGAGCGCAAGTATGAAAAATATGTATTCGATACATAAACCTTAAGAGGTATACGAATTATTCATTAAAAATATCATGGTATCATCAGTTTTTTTGACATAGAACCATGGCCATACCATGGGTTTTAGACATGTACTGTACCATGGTAATACAATATTACATAAATATAGTAAATAATACTTCAGTATCATGGTATTTTTTAAGGTACATGGTATTACGTTTACCATACATCATTTTACCACAAAACCACCCCATTACATTAAAGTGTGCATTTCGATAGTCTTTTCTTCCATATTGTATAGTGAAACAGCATCTTGGACAAGAAAAAATGAAGGGCGGGACTTGATCTTGTCCATCAGGAATTGACTGCAACATTGGGTCATTGTGGTTTGCTATTGCTGTGATCTCATGTGAGTGGCAGGTTGTCCCGCCCTTGCACTGGTGAACATGTCATCTGAGAATTTTTTTTTTTATTGCACTAGGGAGGGGAAGCTATTTTGATTAAAGATTACAAGCAGAGGCTAAAACTAACTTTTTGCCACAGGCAGTTATGACACCAATATTTTAGATGTTAGTTGAAAATTCACAATCCTCTATTCCAATTTCGATACCACGGCTAAAGCTACTAGCTTAACTAATATAATTCTAATAGCCTACATTTTTTAAAGACAAGTAAACAGTCAGTAATAAAACAGAACAAATAATCAAATTACAAGCAATAGCACAAATAAATAAAAACAACAAAGTTGTACAAATGAAATAAACAGTGCTTTTCAGGCAGATCTAACAGTAGTATTCAGGTACAGATATTTAATAAAGTAGGCCAATGAAATAAATAACTGCATAGACTTCATATCCTTTTTAAAGTTCAAGAGCAGTGAGTGATTTTTTTCCCTTTGTTGTTTGGTTAACACAGGGGTAGGCAAGTTCAGTCCTAGAGAGCCGCTGTCCTGCTGAGTTTAGCTCCAACCTTAATTAAACACACCTGAACAAGCTAATCAAGCTCTTCAGAATTACTAAGGCTATAGGCAGCTGAAGGTTTTTTTTCAGGGTTGGAGCTAAACTCTGCAGGACAGCGGCTCTCTAGGACCGAACTTGCCTACCCCTGGGTTAACATTAAAAACAGACAGCAGCAGTATTATTAGGATGCTGTCACTTTAAGAGTGAATGCATGCACGGATCATGCATTTTCTTTCTCAGCTGAAGACATAAACCGACTATCAGACTATGTTTAGGATACTCGCTGATGGGCATTTTTTAACAATTTTTGTGTGAATTTGTTGGTTCAAGAACAGGAAGGCATGAAGGAGAGCTCAACTTAGTATTTGTGCACTATAGACGCGGTTTTCAGGGTGCGCGGTTTGGATGTTTCGGAACTTCCCACACAGTGCGTGAGTATTGAATTCCCTTTTGCATGTTCTAGCGCTTGAATATTTACACTGTAGGCTACAGAGCGACGTTCATGTTTGTTCACGTTCATGTTGTCACAACATTGCATTGTTAGAATTCATAAATATGTTACTTGCCATCTGGCGACTGACACAGTTTCATATACTTGCCAACACCAATGATTACTCGCATTTGCCGCTTGCGGAGTGTTAATTTTAGGCCCTGATTACAAGGGTACATGAATTTTAAAACAATAATGATTAACTTAAAATCAACTGCCGTTTAATCATGCAAAATTCGCTGTAACAATGCTTAAGCGGTTGCTGGGATGTTGTTATGTGGTTTCTAAGGTGCAATGAATTGTTTAGCATGTTGCTATGCACTTGCTGTGGTTTTCTGGGTAGTTGCTATAGCATCGCTTGATGGTTGCTATGATGTTCTGAGTGATTTTTAGCACAATGCTATGCGTTTTCTAGGTTTTTAGGTGATTTTTAGGGCACTGCTAGGTGATTACGACTATTCTAAGTACTTTTAGCATGTTATGTGGATGCTAAGGTGGTTGGTAGGGTGCTCTGGGTGGTTGCTAGTGTGTTCTAAGTAACTTGATCATGTTTCTATGTGGATACTGGCCTATGTTAGGGTGGTTGCTAGGGTGCTGATAAGTGGTTGTTAGAATGCTCTGAGTGGTTGCACATTTTAGCATGTCATAGCACGTTGCTATGTGGTTGTTAGGGCATTGCTAGGTGCTTACTAGTGTATTCTGGGTGTTTTAACATTGATTTGTGAATGTTAAAGTGTAAGAGTGGTTGATAGGAGTTTGCTATGTGGTCCAAGTCAATGGTCGTCTCTGCGTAGGGTAATGGGTTAGTTCAAATTATTAACCCTAAGTATGAGCAATAGCGATGCTTGCCTTAGCAAACACTACTATAATATTTCTCTCTTAAATCATAGCTGACTGCACTGAACTGTTTTAATAAGCTTCACCATTAGTTAGATTACAGAATGCTATAGACCTGTCATTTAACCCCTCCCCCCGACCCAAGCAACACCAATATCCAGAGACAATACCACTCAAAAACGCAACTCTGCGCTAAGTACAGCGTGCCAGACATGAGTCATACTTCAGAAGGCAGTAGCGGAATGCTCCAGAACGTTGGTGCAGTACTCTGAATCTATTAGTATGCTCGTTGTGTTCCAAATATGCACTGATTTTAATTACCTACTCTTCCGATTCAGGGTACATCACTCAAGCACTGCACTTCTGATGGAGTAATGCTGTTTACTGGAGTCCAAAACCCTTGTCAACTTCCTCTCTTTCCAATGGAAAGGGAAGGAAGGCTTAAAAAATAGTTTACACACACACACAAAAATGATATTCTGTTATTTTTTTATTCACCATAATGTTTTTCCAAACCTATTTGACTTTTATTTTATCTGTGGAGTACAAAAGGAGGTTTTTATGCTCTTTCTCTTGCAATTACACTACTGTTCAAAAGTTTAGGGTCAGCAAGATTTTTTTTTTAAAAGAAATTCATATACTTTTATTGCTGAAAAATGGCTGCTGAAAATTACATTTTAAAATACATTGAAATAGAAACCAGATCTTTTAAATAGTAATAAATGTTCACAATATTACTGTTTTTACTTTATTTTTGATCAAATCAATTCAGCCTTGGTAAGAGACTTCTATCAAAAAAACAAACTTTTGAACAGTAGTGTACAATGAACAGGAACTAAAGCTTTTAAACTTCAAAAACAAGTATCATAAAAATAATACATATGACTTGTGCACTATAATCCAAGTCTTCAAGTTATGTAATAGCTCTTTGTGAGGAACAGAGCAAAATTTGTTGTTCATTAAAGGATTAGTTCACTTCAGAATTAAAATTTCCTGATAATTTACTCGCCCCCATGTCATCCAAGATGTTTATGTCTTTCTTTCTTCAGTTGAAAAGAAGGTTTTTGAGGAAAACATTCCAGGATTTTTCCGCCTACGTCACGTGTGACCTTTCCAACGTGATTATGTGATGCATGGTGCATCGCAGAGCTAGTGCAAGATGAGCATTTGTGGTTAAAAAAAATATACATTTTAATTTTTTTTTAAAAATGACTGATCGTTTCGCTAGACAAGAACCTTATTCCTTGGCTGGGATCGTGTAGAGCCCTTTGAAGCTGCATTGAAACTGCAATTCGGACCTTCAACCTGTTGTACCCCACTATATAGAGAAAAATCCTGGATTGTCTTCCTCAAAAACCTTAATTTCTTTTCGACTGAAGAAAGAAAGACATAAACATCTTGGATGACATGGGGGTTGAGAGAGATCTTTTTAAAAAATCATTTGATCCAGTTCAGAAAATCATCTGAACGATTTATTTGTGATTCAAACTGATGAATTAAACAATTTTGACTTCAATTTCAGTCTGTTCCTCACACAAAGCTTGTATAAATTCAGAAGACTTGGAACACAAGCCATACTTTAATAATGTTTTTGACGTTGAAATCTTAATTGGATGGAAAAGAGTGGCCAGCAGTACATTATTTAAAATTTCTCTTTTGGTGTGAAGAAAAAGAAAGTCATGCATGTTTGGACTGACATAGGGGTGAGTAAATTACTGTATGTTAGTATTTTTTGAGCAAATTTTGCACTTCCTTTCTTGTAAGGATCACTCTTTAACTAATGGGCACTCCAGTGTGGTGGGATTTGAAACACTCAGTCCAGAGCTGCACACAGACCGTCTCTATTTTGGGCCTGGATAGGCAGGTCATAGGGCCGTAGAGTGCCTTGCAGGCTGCTGAATAAATTATTTGTTTCTTTATATAGTGGGTGAAGCGAATGCTGGTTGAGTCGGCAGCCTTAAAAGAGGATGCGAGCGAAGAGTATAAATGAACTCACATTGGTTCCTCTGACGCATGCGATGCAGCACAGCGCAACGAGAGACGTGGGTGAGTGGCACAGTCAGATGGGAGACTTTCTCGTCTCATTTTAAATTAAAACAGATTTTCTCTCTCTTCTCTATTAGATAAACACTGCCCTATTCATCCACTCCAGTCGAGCCCTTTCTAGCACTTTCAATCAGATTTTACACAAAAGAAAAATGCAGTGCGGCGCACAATGGCTGAAGTGCAGAAAATTGCAGTGGCTCTGAGCGCAGAGAGCTAAAAATGCGTTGGCGACCGGCTCGGAGCTAAGTATCACTGTTATTTCTATAGCAAAGTTTGTTTCTCAAGGGCAGAAGTGATGAATATTTCTCTGCGTATTATCAAAGGCAGAGAGATGTCATGTTGCTGTCAGTGACAGGGAGGATGGGAGCTCTGAGGGGGATGAAACAGCTGTGGGTTTGGGAAATGACACTCTATGGTGTAGCAAGAAGTGTTGTGCACAGCCTTTTCATGTGGAGTCAAGGTAGTTCTCAAAAATGCCAGGGATGTAGGGATGCACTGATACTGTGCTCATGTTCTCCTGCTCTGTAAAATGCTCCAGCATGCAGAATGCATGCAACATTCATTGCAAAAGCACTGACGCAGAGCTAAATGTCAGCAGATTCCAGATCTATCTGTTATATTTTGAAAGAAATTAATACTTTTATTCAGCAAGGATGCATTAAATTGATCAAAAGTGACAGTAAAGACTTTTACATTATTCCCAAAAAACCTCTGTTTTTAATAAATGCTGTTCTTTTGAAAAAAATGTAAAACCATTTACAAAAAATATGAAGAAGCACAACTGTTTTCAACATTGATAATAATAAGAAATGTTTCTTGAGCAGCAAATCGGCATATTAGAAAGATTTCTGATTCTGATCATGTGACACTGAAGGATGGAGTAACGATGCTGATTTAGATTTATTGAAAGATTGATAAATATTTGAAAACATGTTCAAATAGAAAACACTTTTACATTGTAATAATATTTCAATATATTACTGTTTTTACTTTTTTTAATCATAACATTTTTATACCATTAATTTGTGAGCATAATTGATAAGCATAAGAGGCTTCTTTCAAAAACATTGAAAAATCTTGCCAACTGTACAAAATATCTACTTTTATGTTCCACATAAGTCATAACAGGTTTGAAACAACATGAAGGTGAGTAAATGATGACAGAAAAATAATTTTTGGTGAACTAGCACTTTAACGAAATTATTAAACATGCGACCTTCAACTGTACATCCAGTACTGGTCAAAACATTACTATTTTTAATGTTTTTGAAAGAAGTCTCTTATGCTCATCATGCCTGCATTTGTTTGATCAAAAACACAGTAATATTGTGAAATATTATTAAAATTTAAAATAATGGTTTTCTATTTTAATATACTTTAAAATATTATTTATTTCTGTGATGCAAAGCTACATTTTCATCAGCCATTTTTCCAGTCTTCAGTGTCACATGATCCTTCAGAAATCATTCTAATACTGATTTGATACTCAGTTATTATCAATGCTGGAAACAGATGCTGATTTTTTTTTTTTTTTTTTTTTTTTTTTGGAACTTGTGATACTTTATTCAGGATTCTTTGATGAATAAACAGTTAAAACGAACAGCATTTATTAAATCCTGAAAATGCAAGCAAAAGATGTTTTGCATCATCAAAATGTGTGATTATGTTGGTTCTGATCAGTGGCCAATCATTTGGAGTTAAAATATACAACACGCTGTTGCATTTTCAATCATTAATGATTTAGCCACAAATACAGGATATGTTCATTTGCTTTTACAAGCAGGTACTGTTTTGTTACCACGGCAACCCCTTAAAGAAAAAAAAAACGTGCCAGACTGCTGGTAATTATATGTTGTTGTTTTTTTTTTAAGGCTATTTTCTATTCATTAAAATAATGATATGGAACTTTTGTCAAGTCAGCTACATTTGTCCCTGCACTGTTCTTTGTTCCGTCAACATCACGTTATTAACAGACGTTTAGAATATCAATTTTTGAAATATATGAATCGTTTTGAATCGTTAGAAGATAGAATCACGATTCATATATGAATCGATTTTTCCCCCAACCCTAGGTATCAGTAACAGCAAGTACCACAAATAAATATTACATATTTAATTACTTTTAGGAAGTACTTTCTGAATTGGACTTTTTTTTACAATAATACTTGAATACATTTTCAAATATATAACATGCATTACTTTTTAATTTATTTTATTACCTGATAAATAAGCTGAAAACATTCATATGAAAATTAATGTGACACTGTGTCTCCACTTCAAATGAGCAACAGATTTAGATTTAGCTGCTGTAATCGACACAAATGGTCCTTAGTCACTACATACAAACTATGTTGAAAAAATATCACTTTGAATATAACAGCAATTGTAAGCCAAACATAAAGCTACCTTTCTGAAGAAGAAAAGAGATTTAATGCTGGAACACATATACAACGTTTAGAATCTGAACAGATTTTAAAACGCTAGGCATCATATACTTGCCGACTTTGTGAATGGTTACAGACAAAAACTGGGCATCATACACTAAACGACTGAGAATCACAAACTACCAGAATATAAAGTCTTTCCGAACACACTCTGAAACGTGCCTCATTGCTAGGTACTCGTCTAGTACCTAGGTCTAGATACTCTTCTGTCCTATATAAATAACTCCAAATGTGAACTAAGAACCTTGACCCTATAAGCAAAGGTCAAGCAGCCACACATAGCATGCATTAATTTGTCCCTGTTGATTAAGCAAGGCCACCAGCATCCAAATGATCATCTTTAATGCTACATGCCTCTCCTCCTTCAAACACAATGTTGTAAGAACAGGCTCCAAAGAGTTTCATCACATCTGCCTGTTCTTTAAGGGTTACTTATTGTTACTGTGACTGTGATAGAGGCTCAAAAATGATCTCTTATTGGTGGAATTCACTCAAAAACACACAATGCTGTTAATCACCCAATCAATGATCTTATTAGGACAAATATCTTGCCAGCTAAATGGCATCATTTAAATTTAACCTCAGTTTAAGGATCAATAAACCATCACCAAACTCCAACCCTTGATTTATCATCACCTTGTCTATTATATCTGCCCTGACCTTATTAGTGCTGCTTGATAACGCAACGCTCACTATTGTTATTGCTGTAACTCACCCCACACTATTTAGAAATGAATAATCCCTCAAATCATGTGGCTCGTTGAGGAAAGGTGTGCTATTACTTTTCTAAGTGATCAGACTTCTTATCCTGGTAGGTGATAAATAAAATGATGGAAAATCCCATAAACTTAGCTATGTTTCCATTCACATATTTTTATGTGAATTTTGAGATATCACATTAAAAACGCTGGATGGAAATGCCAAATTGTGCATAAAATTGTAAAACATGCATTTTAAAAAACGTATGCGTTCAATTGAGGACGATTTGTTTTATTATTCGATAAGAAAATATGCTCATTGCACACTATCTAAAATATTAATATTAATTTAATATTTCTGAGTCAAAATCTGTCATAAAAACGGTCTCACACGATTGCATTCCCAAAACGCAGGTATCTGCCTCTGAATGCAAGATAACATGACAGTGTTTTTAATGTGTTTCATCTGTGAGAGTCTTTTATTATTTAGGGAAAGAAAGTCAGAAGCTCCCCTGATTGCAGCAACTTTAATTATTTTAATACTAATATTTTGTGCCAGTTTTCCAGGAAGTAAAGATTTTGTGTTCTTGTACACGTGCATTGTGAACACTGTGAGTTGCTCCTATGACTAATCGAAAAATCATAATATAAAGATGCAACTTTTCTGTAAGGATTTTATAAAATGTCCAACAGCTAAAGCGCAGCAAGTTAATTAAAGGTGCCCTAGATTCAAAAATTTAATTTACCTCGGCATAGTTAAATAACAAGAGTTCAGTACATGGAAATGACATACAGTGAGTCTCAAACTCCATTGTTTCCTCCTTCTAGTATAAATCTCATTTGTTTAAAAGACCTCCAAAGAACAGGCGAATCTCAACATAACACCGACTGTTACGTAACAGTCGGGGTGTACGCCCCCAATATTTGCATATGCCAGCCCATGTTAAGGCATTACACAAGGCAAGAACGTCTGGATGTGCACAGCTGAATCATCAGACTAGGTAAGCAAGCAAGAACAACAGCGAAAAATGGCAGATGGAGCAATAATAACTGACATGATCCATGATATCATATTTTTAGTGGTGTTTGTAAATTGTCTTTCTAAATGTTTCGTTAGCATGTTGCTAATGTACTGTTAAATATGGTTAAAGTTACCATCGTTTCTTACTGTATTCACGGAGACAAGACTGTCGTTATTTTCATTTTTTAAACACTTGCAGTCTTGTATAATTCATAAACACAGCTTCATTCTTTATAAATCTCTCCAACAGTGTGTAATGTTAGCTTTAGCCACGGAGCATACTATCAAACTCATTAAGAATCAATGTAAACATCAAAATAAACACTGTACTTACGCGATTAGACATGTTGCATGACGAACACTTTGTAAAGATCCATTTTGAGGGTTATATTAGCTGTGTGAACTTTTTTTTTATGTTGTTTAAGGCAAGCGCAAGCTCTTGGGGAGTATAGCACGAGAATTAAAGGGGCCGCACACCAAGAATCGGCGCATTTATAATGATGCCCCAAAATTGGCAGTTAAAAAAATTAATAAAAAAAAAAAATATGGGGTATTTTGAGCTGAAACTTCACAGACACATTCAGGGGACACCTTAGACTTATATTACATCTTTTAAAAACATGTTCTTCGGCACCTTTAAAGTGTCCCTATTATGCTTTTTCGAATATTACTTTTCATTCAGTGTATAATGTAGCTGTTTGTGAATGTTAAAGGTCTGCAAAGTTTAAAAGATAAAAGTGCATGACAAATAAAGTTATTGTCTCCTAAAAGAAAGAATTGATTCTGAACTGCCGAAACGAGCCATCAGTAATTCCAGTCTCACTTCCAGTTACTGTAAAGGGATCATTTGTTTCTGTTTAGGGTGGGTTTGCTACATGTTTTAGGGCCGTCCAGAGACGCTTTTAGGTGTATACACAAAAATTTTGTATCATATAGGCGTTTCATCCAGATGGATCCAGTGTTTTCATAACGTGAAATCGATATTTTTTGAAACCGGGTCCCAGAGTGGATAAATCTGAAAACGACACCCTTGCGTTTTCGTGTGTACAGCCAATCCGTATATTTTGTATTTTGTATATTTAAATGATGATGTCATCACCCCACGTTGACCGTAGTCAGACATCGCTACGTCACGTAACAGCAACAACAACAACAATTGCGGACTACATGCTTGTGTTCGTGCTGCAGAAGCTACCGAGAATATAAGCTTTACTAAAATAAAGCTTTATTTCTAAGCTTTACTAAGGTTTGTATACAGCGTGGAAAGGTAATGCGCATGCTCCAAGTCTTATTCTCCTATCTCTCCTTATTCTATCTCTGTGGCAGAATTACAGCGCCACATGCTGATCTGGCATGTATACTACATCATTTTGAGTCGGTTTCAGTGGTTTCGTGTGTATGCATATATTTCTTGAGACGAGAAAAAAGAAAAGGATAGGGATAAGGGAAAGCTCTGGCTTCGTGTGGATGTAACCTTAGTTCTGTGTTCTAGTTTTCAGTTCGTTTCTATGGTTTTTCATTGTTTGATTAATTTGCACACCTGTTATTCATTTCATTGATGGGTTTGTTCTCTGTGTATTTAAGCCAAGTGCTTCTTTCAGTTCATTGTCAGCTCTCCTCACATTATATTTGGTTGTTTTGTTCCTGTCTCCAGTCCTGAGTCCTGAGTTCTGAGTTCCTGAGTTCTAAACTGCTGTATTTAAATCCGTTCACGTTTATTTTTCAACGGTGTGACAGTTACAAACCTTCATATGTTTGTAAAACATATGCATAATGCCAGCTTATGGTCTTCATTGGCTGCCTGTGAACAACCGCTACATTGACCCGCCCTCAAACACTGTAGTTGTTGCTGAGGCCTGGAAAAGTTTGGCTTGTGTTGTTGACATGTCAAGAAGGCTCTTTTTTCTGTGCTATGAAAGCCAATGCAAAGTATGAGGACTCAGGCTCGAATTGATACGGTAAAACTGACACCATCATTACTGTTTGTTTCACTCTGTATAAAGTTGCTGAGGAAGCCTCTGGTGCTGAAATTCAGATATGGTAGTCGTTGTTTCATTTCCGACATGTGCTGTAAGCGGTAGACCAATCACAACAGACAGGGCCATCTGACCAATCAGAGCAGATTATGCTCTCGAAATGAAGAGAGACCAAATCTTTTATTGAACTGTTTCAGACTCTGTGAGAAAAGAGAAGATGCTGCAAAGTATAAATTAAAGTGTTTTATTAACCTATTGTAGGAGACCTCCAAAACAAAATTAGGAACCTTTAAAGGTCCCGTTTTTCGTGTTTTTTTGAAGCTTTGATTGTGTTTATAGTGTGCAACATAACATGTGTTCATGTTTCGCGTGTAAAAAAACACAGTATTTTTCACATAATTTACTTATCTGTATACCGCTGTTTCCAGTGTCATAAAAACGGACTGATGACTTCCTTGTTCTATGAAGTACCTCCTTCAGAAATACGTAACGAGTTCTGATTGTGCCAGCGGTTCCTGTGTTGTGATTCGACAGCAGTTTAGCGCATCTTGCCCGGAAAGGTCACGCCTCTTACCATAACGTGGAGATGAACGCGCTCAGTGTTATTGTAAACATGTCTTTAATTTTACCCTATCAATTTGAGCCGGAATCAGACCCGGTGATTGGACTGCGGGATGAAAATAACAGCGTTTCGACGACATGGCGACAAACACACTCTACAAACGCAACTCTTGTGTATTCCTGTGGGCGGAGGTTAGTCAAAAAACTGTTTTAGTGACGTCATTAAAGAAGGAAGTAGAGGGATGTAGTCCAAACTGGCCGTTCGATGTAGGTGACTTCTGTTAAATAAAATATCTCGCTTGGCATTGAACTTTGAGCTTTAAAATTTTACAGATTTGATTTATACTCTAACAACAACATTACACACTAACTAAAGTTTGAAACATGGGATCACGAAGAACGGGACCTTTAAAATAGCATAATAGGGGGCCACTTTAAAACAGCACTGCTAAAAATATCAAAACTAAAAAAGGAAGAAAATTTTAAATAAACCAGTCAACCTCACTAATGCACTAGTAGTCAACCATTGTAAGCTAATCCTAGCTGTAACAAACTCTTTGAGAAAAATAAGGGTAACATTGCTAATGATTTCTTGAATTAATGGGTTTGTTGAAACTAGCTGCAGACATGTAGACTTGCAAGTGGTCTTTTATTTAATGGGCCAGTAAACAACCACCTAGCAATGTACCTAGAACACCATGGAAACTGCATAGTAACACTCTATAAACCATTCAGAACACATTACAAACCACATACAACAGCCTTTTTTAGCAACACCTCTGCAAACACCCACAGCACCCTAGCATTGCGCCAGTAATTTTTGGTCAGGTAAGCACCACTCACGCATACTTCTTCAGAAAACATAAAAATCCAGATTCATTTGCACTTTGTCTGCAGAACTTACATTACTTACAAGTATTTTCCAAATATTTTAAACTATATTGCATAAATAGTAATTAACAATAAGATAAGCATTATATTATGTCATAAAAATAGTTAATGTTACAATAGAGGCTACTATTATGTAACTACGAAAACACAACTTTTTATATATTTATAGTATATATTTAGTGTGTATATATATATATATATATATATATATATATATATATATATACTGTTTAAAAGTTTGGGGACAGTACAATTTTTTTTTTAAGAAATTAATACTTTTATTCATCGAGACGCATTAAACTTGACCGTAAAGAGTTTTACAAAAGATATTTCAAATAAATACTGTTCTTATAAACTTTTTATTCATCAAAGAATCCTGAAAAAAATGTATCACGGTTTCCACAAAAATATTAAGCATCAGCATAAAGGAGGATCTGAAGGATCATGTGACACTAAAGACAGGTTTGACATGACAGGAATAAATTACATTTTAAAATAGAAATTCAAATAGAAAACAGTCATTTAAAATTTTAATAATATTTCACAATATCACTGTTTTACTGTTTTATATAATGTAGCCTTGATGAGCACGAGAGACTTTAAAAAAATAAAAATAAATTTAAAAACTTAGCAAGCCCTAACTTTTGAAAGGTATGTATATATAAAATATATAACGTACCTGTCTTGACATACAGTATGATACAAAATAAGCATATTTACTTGCATCAGTGGAGCTGCACCTCTTTTGACTTTCCACCACTTGAAAAGAGAGAAACATCTAGTCCAACATTATAACAGCTCCAGCCCGCAACGGGATGGGCTGCTCTGACTGTCCATCGATCGGTTTGGATTTCCATTAAAAGGAGCTGGCGCACAAGGACTGACTGATTCAGAGCGAGTGCTTTTGGGAAGAGAGTACACTAGAGAAAATACAGCTCCTAAATAATCAATGATTGAGGGAGTAAATCAGCCAGAGTGAAAGAGGCCGAAATGTGGCCGGCAATTAATTAGGACATCTGAGGGAGTCAGATTCCATATCTGTAGCCCACCACTCACATGCAATATCAACAGCATTAGTGCAGAGACCAGGGATACAAGAAAATTATTTGGTCCATTGAGATATGGGTTGCTGCTAAGTGGGTATGAGGCTTTTGCAAATAAAAGCCTGACTTGTAAGAAGGGCTGGGCGGTGTGACGGGATATACAGCGCAGTGCGACCATAGAAATATGGATTCTGCTATACTGTATGTACCGCAGTAGATTTATTTTACATTATGTAGATGACTGTTGAATATTCTGTAAAAAAAAAAAAAAAAAAACTATGTAACTAACCTTTATGTGCCAAATATATTTGGAATTCCAAGAATGTAAAAAATGATTAAACTTCATGTTTACAAACTAAGCATATATGGATGATGATAATAATTACACAAATGGTAGTTAATGTTGATTCAGCATCTTTTAAAATAAATGCTCATTTTGAAGCGAATGAATAAACATGCATACACAAACTTATAAAACACACTCATTCACTGACTCTGCGAGTCTCACTGTCACTAGATAGCGTGTAGCAGCTGACTGCTGCATTAAAGTCTGTAATGTTGCCAATGCAAAACTTATGTATCAGAAAACATTATGCACCATAAGTGAAATAATTTTTCAGTGACAGATAAAATCTCTTAAAGATGAACTAAGAAAACAAAAAATAACCTCTGAATAAAACTGTCCACCACCACAAAAATAGCTAAAAGTTATGCAAGTCAGATTTTTTTACATGCTCATAATAACAGCAAAATAAATTCATACAAATTTAAACGGCGTATCCTCAAGCCCTCTCCATCTAAAAGTATCATATAGTAAAAAAGTGAGTCTTAAAAGTTTCGCCGCTAGAGGTCGCTTATTCAAAACTATAATAAAGGCATGGGAGTTGTCGTCTTCACCTTCAATGCCGATGGAAAGCGATGTGATGGGACTTGTTCATGTCCCATGGAGGAACTTCAGGCTTTATTATGAATATATGCCGCGGTTGGCCACTGTCGCTCCTTTCGTTTTGTTGTTTATTTTATGATTTAATTTACGTTTAACATTTGCCGTTTCCCGCAGCCCTCTTTCCCTGACCTTGAACTTTGTTACAGTTACGTTTGATCACTTAAAGGATTAGTTCACTTTAAAATGAAAATTACTTCATGATTTACTCACCCTCAAGCCATCCTAGGTGTATATGACTTTCTTCTTTCAGACGAATACAATCAGAGTAATATTAATAAAGACCCTGATGCTCCTAAGCTTTAAAATGGCAGTACACGGAAACCACCTGTTTGAAACTCAAAAAAATGCATCCATCCATCATAAATGTACTCCACACGGCTCCGGGGCGTTAATAAAGACCTTCTGAAGTGAAGTAAAGCGATGCGTTTGTGTAAGAAAAACATCCATATTTAACATGTTATAAAGTAAAATAACTGGCTTCTGCCAGACCGCCTTCCATATTCAACTTATGAAAAAAGCGTAACTGACGTGACGTCAGTTATGCTCTTTTTTCATTTCTTAAGTTGAATACGGAAGGCGTAAGACGCAGCTTAAGCATTTTGAACTGCAAGAGGTGTTATACTTTCTTCGTAAGTTGAATACAGAAAACGGTGGAGCCACATGGAGTACGTTTATGCACTCTAAAAACTAATTCAGGGGACCTTTAGTCATTACTTAAATATATATATTTGTTGTGAAATAAAAATCAAGTTCTGAAATGCTGTTAGACTTTTTAGTTGTAATTGTTATTTTATTGAGCTTGGATGACATTTATTTTTCAGCCCCTCCCCTCCAACTATCTGTCATAGAGACCACTCTGCACAATCCAGTCAGTTCCTGGTGAATAAAATCAAGTCCATCCCTATGCTTTTTCCTCATTTAATATCCTGTTTAACTCAGAAATATGTCACATTACTTAAATAAAATGAGAATGCCATGTCATTCTGACTGATATTGTGTGATGTCTTCAACACATGCAAACTGTGCATAGCCATACCATTTTTAGCACTCAAGACTAGCCTAAATAATCTATTTTATTTGTGTTTTTTGAGTTATTAGTGGGTATTTTTTACATTGCATGTTGCTGCCACGTAATTTTCTCATTTTATCCAGACTTTATTAGCAGATGACACATGCATGACAAAGTGTTACTTTAACAAGATGGTCCCGTGAACACAAGACTCTTGTGAAAGACGCCCCCACCCCCTGCAAACTCGTCTAAGAAACCATGACTTTGTACTTTTTCCTGTATGTTGTGAATGAGAATGTATACACTATTGTTGGTATTATGATATAATCCATATGCACTGTTTCAGGAATGCCATAACATTGCTTAATAAATCATGACTTTACTGAATGCCTCACTAGGACATTTTTCCCAAAGCAAGTTATTGTGCTTGAGTTATAAATAGCTCAAGGCTCCTCATAGTCTAAATTAGCGTCGTAAAGAACGTCTCAAATCTGCTCCAGCAAAGAATCAGCAGAAAAGCATAAGTGAGAGCAATCTATTTTACAGAAATAAACTTCTAGATCTATGTACACAAGGATGCATTTAGATGCTAATTGTCCCTAACTATCTGACCAACAATGTCCCATTGCCCTAAAGCTACGATCCCAACTGGGATTTGCATGTGAGAGTAGTAAAATAAACACAACTGTTTAAAAATAAAATAAATGTAAAACTCTTTACCATATATTATTACAGTGCTCGTGTTACATATACTTTAAATGTTTTGTCAACGTAAAATGTGCTTTATGAGGTTATCTCTAAATTAAGTGGTTATTTAACTTCTAAATAAATGAAGTATGACTGAATAACATTTGTAAATGACTACATTAAGCTACATAATGTCAATTTTAAAAGTCATATCAGGAAACAGCTAGTTATAAGTGCATGTTTTTACTTTTTCACATTGTATTGAGTAGTCTAATAGTATTAAATAAATTGCAATTATTTCCTGTCCAAACTTAAATATTCTTCTATGTGTAGTATTATTATTATTACTATCATTATTAATTTAATTAATTGCATTTACATGCAGTAATTAATGAACACTGTAATAAAGAGTGCTCCTATATTCAATCTCTTATGCAAAAAAGCACAGTGTATCAAATGAAGCTGTTGGCACGGAGGCGCAGTTACCATTATAAAACACCCAATGCGAATCTAAAGCGATAAACAGCAGCGTAAGTTCAAAACCCACAGGATTCTTCAGCATTTTCAGCACTCGAATGTCAATTTATAGCAATGGATGTCCCTGTAATGTATTTCTGTATTTGTTTAGCCCTCGTGTGATGATCGGTGAGCGGGTATCGATCGCCTCACCTGCCGTCCCGCGCCTGTCCCAACAGCTCTGGCTTCGAGATGTTCTGAGGTGGCTTAAAATGCGATAGAAAAGAGCTACAGAACTGTCGCAATGTCCCAAATTGCATTTTCACCTGCCCCCTCCTCCCTATCCGAGCCCAGTAGTCTTTCACTTGAGGAAACAACAACAGCACACCCACAGCCCCGCGACCGCTACATCCGACGCGCTGCCGTGTCGATCAAGTCCCATATTTTCCCGGAGATCTGATGGATGTGCGCCTCATGCTCCAGCCCTGAGGTGCTGCTGCGGCTGCTGGGAGCGGGGGATGGATTCTGTCTGACGGCGTGCCAGAGAGAGAGAAGAACAGCTCTGCATTTTTACCAGCTGGAATATCTGGAGCTGCGTCCATGCGCCACCGTCTCGCCTCGGAGAATCAGACAAACTGGAGCAGCACAGACTCTCTCTCACACATCATTCCTGACGCGCTCGCGCTGGCTGCTTTATTATACACGAGTCTCTGTGAGAGATGCGCAAACGGGAGTGTGAACACGGCGTCCTGACAGTGAGCTCTAACGGGAGAAGTACAGAGAGAGGCAAAACCCAGTGATTGTTTTTAGGCTAGTGCATATGATAGCCTACCCTAATATACTGCCTAAGCAGTCAGCTTACTAGGTTTTAAGACACAGCCAGTGTGCTGGAGTATTTCAGCATACGCTCAGAGCATTGGAGCAGCGCGCTCTACAGTGCACGGGTGATATATGTAACAACTTTACGAACGTTTTATCATTTACCTCATCGACGCGGGTTAAAATTTGTCACTTTAAGAAGTGAGAGGTTATTTGAAGAGGATCTGGCAACATGAGGGCGTTTAAGGCCTACTTGGCGAAGCGAATCTCCTTTAGCGTTCTGAGACGTGAGTATATTTTAATTTCCTTTCTCATGTTTTTCGATGCTGCTAAAATCTTTAACCACATTTTACAGGACATTTTCTCAATTTTTCATTCGGTTCTCTTTTTCTCCCTGGCATTGTCATTATAGCTAAGAGAACTATCATAATCGCTAACATGATGATAAGTCACCATAAAAACAAAATGGACAACTCTTGGTTTATTTTATCGAAATAAACCAGCCACGTTGGTGAATGATGTTACGCAGGAAGTAATAATTTCTTTAAATTAATACATTTGAGATTGAATTAATGCAGGGCTCTCAAGTTTTGGAGACAGGCAAGAGTGACATCCCCTCCCCCCCATAAAAAAAAAAAAAAAACTTCTCTGGGCCAGCATCCTGTAACCTGGCCTCAGGGTGAATGAGATGATGCTTATTAGTTGCCTTTTACCTGACATCTTTGAAAGACAGATGCAATGATTAATGCATCCACAGTGTTTCCCACAGGATTTTGTGAGACTGTAGTCGGTGGACATCGGTTCCTCTAGGAGGGTCCGGGGGCATGCCCCCCCGGAGGAAAATTTTGTACATTTTAAATTTAAATGCATGAATCTAGTGCATTCTAATAGCAAAATTAAGTGACTAGATCAATGAAGAAATTTGTTATCTTGTAAACAATTTTGTGCTCTAAAAGTAATGTATTTATTGCTGATGGTTGGGCACATTAGTCATGTACACAACATATAGTAGGCTAAATGAGAGTTCGTAAGTGGTCAAACATGTAGAGTACACATTTAAACCATTATAAATATGTAGCAAAAGAGGTTACCTTTGTTGAATTAATTTATTTGTGGGAGCCTGTGTCTGTATTTGTGGAACTAATGGTCACTTTGATTTGTTAACCAATCCAGAATGCACTAAACACACCACTTCATTATAGATAAAAATAACAAATGAATAAAAATATATAATCATAAGCTGACCAATAAATAAATAAGTAAACTAGGTGAGTATATAATTCAGCTGATTATCTGATTATCTAACAGCAGTCAAGTTGTCATTGTTTGTGTCAAACAAGTTGTGAATTTGTTGTAACATTAAAACAGGAGATCATGACTTACTCTGTGCTCAAAGTGATGCTCAGAGCTCCAGTGGTTCCCTCTGTGGGTGAACGAGGATGATGGTGAACAATTCCCAGGATATGCTTTTTTTTCATTGGTTGTTGCTTTAAATCTTACCCAGATACAATAGTGCTATTTTCTGATTGGCTATTGTGTAGCCTCTTTCTTTTTTTTTTGATTGGCTGATAAGTGGCAGGTTCGGGACGCGCTTGATTCCTTCCCGGTTCCATAGAGAGAGCGGCGCGGCCAGATACATTTTGGGCGCTGCGGCATATTAAATATATGATAAATAGTTTTTCTGCGTGAGAAATGCAATGTGTGGCGGGAGTGCGTGACAAAAGACCGAAATGAGTGACTGTCACGCTCAATGCGTGACACTTGAGAGCCCTGATTAATGCTAGATTTTTTGCTATAAATTGACCCTTCGCCGGGAGTTTGATTGACAGGCGTTTCAACCAATCATAACGCCGAATCCGCCATTATGTCCGACAAAGCAATCAGGGGAGTTAGTTAGATTAACGTTGGTGGACTTGAACTTGAAAAATTATGTGTACTGACATCTTTCTTTTGTTGAAATGTGGTTCATTCATGTCTATTTGATCATATAAATTAACTAGTAAGAAGAGCTGATTGGTTCATGAGCCGCTTGAGGCGCTACAGAGCCACAAAACGGTTGCCTGGCAAGTTCAGAATGATATATCTTCTAAAAGATATATCAGTCTGGGGTGAGTTTCCCGAAAGCATCGTTGGTGAACCATGGTCGTAAGTCCCATTGAACTCTATTGGTAACGACGGAACTTGCGACCATAGTTTGCTTTGGGAAACGCACCCCAGGTCAGTCCGCCCTCCATCACGCCTCGAGTCAACTCCAAACCGTACCGTGCAATCAGATTCGTTTATTTCAGTGACGCATACAGCGTCACTCTAGTGTGGCGAAAGTCCCTTCAATATCAACAAAGAATGCACACGCGAGACCTGAGAGTTTGTTCTATTCAGCCGTGAATTCAGTTTTAAATGACCAAAAACACATTAATTATTTACTTTTCGCTGTTGACTCTATTGTCGCTTTGCTACCGTCATATCCGCCCTTCTCTGATTGGTTTACTCCGCCCTAGAAATCGAATTGATTCAGCGGTGCATTGATTCTGGTACAGCGGTGAGGCTGGATTTTCCAAGCAAACAAAACTGTATTTATTGTTTAAATTTCTTTAAAAATTACAAAATTTGAGACTTTGTTTCATATCAAAAGTAACCTGCTCTGTCTTGTCAGTGTCCTCTTTGCTCCGCGATGTATTTTTCACTGTGAGAACGTGTGGCACAGCAGGGCTTGTCGGACATAGCAACAGTAACTAAAGGAGGCGGGTCTTTGCGAACGGTCAATTGACCCTTCGCAAAGACCCGCCCCTCTCAGTTACTGTTGCTTTGTCTGTCAAGCCATGGCGCTGTCACGCCACACGCAGTGAAAAAATACATCGCTGTAAGGAGGACACTGACAACACGTCGACAGACATGACAGAGCAGGTTATTTATGATATGAAACAAACTCCCAGCTTTCAAACTGTGTTATTTTTTTTTTTTTAAGAAATTTGAAAAATAAAAACTGTTTTGTGGCTCTTTAATATGTCATGACAGATTGCTGTAGCGCCTCAGCTTAAGCAGCTCATGAACTGATCATCTCTTTCTACTAGTTAATTTATAGCATCAAATAAACATGAATGAACATGAGAAGGAATGTTGTTTCAAACGGGAAATACGTAAATACACACCATATTTCAAGTTCAAGTCCACCGAGGTTAATCATCTAACACCTGACTGCTTTGTTGGACAAAATGGCTGATTCTGGGTTATGATTGGTTAGATCGCTTGTCAATCAAACTCCCGGCGGAGGGTCAATTACGGACATGACCTCTAAGGACTAATTCTAATTTTTTCTCATTCTCATTTTGCTTTATTTCTAGATTCAATCACAGGCTCGTTCTTACGTAAGAACGAGCACATGCGCACTCTTAAAAAAACGGTGCTTAAAATTTTTTGACAAATATGACATTTGTATATATTCGAAATGAACAAAGATTTGATTTGAACATTTGAACATAATTTGAACTATAGTTTCGGGAAACAGCAAATCATTTAACTATGTTAGTAATGATAGAACTTGCAATGCTAGTTGGCTAACGATGCTTTTGGAAAACGCACCCCAGGTCGAATTCACAATGGACAAAATCAAGTTCCGCTCTTAATTTTTCTTGTTTGAGAAGCCGTTTCACTTGGATGTAGGCTACGTCACAATAGGGAAGAAAAGACTAACCGCAACTTCTGTTGCATGCAGACTTTACAAGGGATTACAAGGGATCATCACTCAAGCATCACAGTACTCTAGTACTTGATAAAAACAGTAGTTTAGTACTCTAGTAAGTGACAAAAATGATGAAAAACATAGTTGGTATGACCATTTCTTTTTAAAACTTTTCATATTAAGGCCCGTTCATGCCAAGAATGATAACTATATTAATTAGCATCCATAGTGTTTTCTTTTGAGTTGCGACAGCATTGGGTGGGATGGTGTGGGGAGTCTTTGCATTCAAAAACAGCTGAGCACAACTAAATAGAACAGAATCTTTAGAAGTGTCAATCATGATGGTTCTGACACTGAAAAAACAGCAAGATGCAATGAAACAGCTGAAGAAATCTATCTGACACATATGTACCAACAATTAGGCTATAAAATAGTTCATTTGGAACTTGCTCTATCTCTGCCCTGCATCTCAATCCAACTACTCAAGTAGGCTGAATAATTTGTTGAAAATTTTGAGCAGTCAAAATGATTACCATCATTACCATTATCTATCTGAGCTCAATGTGTGCAAGTCCATCTGACACTGATGTTGCCTTGTGTAGTCAGTGCACTTTCCTCATTAGCTCCTGGACCACTTACAGACCCTTAATGATTTGCTGGAAAGAGTCTGACGGGATCGCTAGTCCACTTTACGAGTCAGTCCAGAGCTAATGGGTATTGCTGCTTGTAGCTTAGTAGTGAAATATCTGTTCTGGTCATGAAGGCTGTAAGCACTATTAAACAACCCACTATTAACCCCAAGTATTGTCCAGAAATCACACCTTTGTAGTGTACGTCAAATCTTAAAAGTATATTTTTGAAAAACTGCACTTGCTGATAATAACATTAATGAAAAAAAAGGCTACTTGAGTATACACAAAGAGAGTACACTTTTTTTAATGCACTTAAGTATACTTTTAAAAACTTTGTAATCATGTCGAATTAAAAGTTTCACTTTAAAGTACATCTTAAATCATTGTTTTAATAATATTTTTCATTTCAGTGTGCTGACTAATATACTAAAGTGCTTGATTATAATTTTAACAGTAGTGTGTTATTCGATATTACATTTAAAGTTAATATATTTTAAACATGTAATTACAAATATATTTAAATACATGACTACAAGTTTCAATAAAAATTACATTAAAGTCTTTTAAATTGCATGTAAAGATGTACTTAAGTGGGTCAAAAAACATAACTCTTAATTTCAAGTAACTGCATTTAATATAAATTAAAATTATATTATAATATAATAATATATTTTAATGTAAATGTAAGTGACATGCAATTAAATGTCCAAAAAACATTTAATTCATTTTGCACTTAAGTATATTCCTTTTAAAGTATATTATTTCTGTAATACAGACTCTTTTAAAAGTGTACTCTTTCACAAGGTTAATATCATAATAATAATAATACTGATAAGCAAACACATATCAATCACAACACCCTAGTACAGTAGCAGAGAGCTTAGCAAAGTCAAGCATCATTCACATTCACTTATTAACCCTTTGACGCGTACGATCACACCGGTGTGATTAGTCTTGGCTGGTCCCAGGAGCGTACGATCACACCGGTGTGATTAGAACGTTCAGCGCATCATGTGATCAACTGCCAAATTCAAATGTGCGTGCGCGCTTTGGCTGGTGCTAAACCAGAGATGGACGCGCGCAGCGCTTTTTATATATTACATATATGCAGTGTTTTCAACCAAATAATGATTATTTTAGGTTTCAGACATTTAAATACACATGAGTACTAACAAAACAATATATTTAGAGTTTGTAAAATACACAATGACGTCTATAGAAGCGGAAATGACAACCCTTTCCATTATAATTAGACGACACGTTTTATTCATATCAGATACACATTGTGAAAGTAACTTTAAAGCTTACTCTATTCTTCCCCAGTTCACCGACTCACTTACTTTCATGTATTTCGGGAGAAGTTAACAAATTTGTGAATATTTTGAATAAAAAAGGAAAAATTAAATGAAAGCAGATCATCATTCATACAGTGCTGCGGTGTGTCACGTAACAAGCAATGACGCGTCACCATGGAAACCATAAAGTGATACGTTCTAAATAACGGTCGCCTTAAAAAACTCACGCTGGGAGGTCAGCCATAATATTTTAAACTTATGTGCGAAAGGGTTAAAATGTAACAATGTAGTTACTGCAAAATTCATGACCATTAGTTTACCCCTAGGTACCTCTGAGGCAACTGTCACTGTACACTGAATGCTGCTTTGACTCAGAAAGTATCAAACATATATAATTGTAGAAGAAGTAAATTAAGGAGGTAAATGTTAACTGCAAAGCATGTACTGTGCTCCTAAAGATCTCAAACATGTGCAGTTTCCTGTGTATTAATGCTGCTGTAAGTGATATTCTTAATTACCGCACATAAAATGTCCATACCACATTACAGATATCAAATGCATGTCCTGAGAAAATAGCTAAGAAATCCTGAAAATTGAAAAACAAATCATACTGTGATTTGCTAATTTCTCTATAAGACTATAACAAAAACGATTCTATGAATTATCAATAATGAAAAACACTTAATTTAAGTAATTTTTACTCCAAAAACCCTTTAACAAAGCATCCTCGTTGAGACAAAAACCATCTGACAGCATCAGTACCACACATTTTACATTGTCTGAGGCCAAGCAATGTGCAGGAATATAAATGTTTTACCTATCTGAGGGGACCCCTGAACCGTTTCTGAGAGGGTCCTGATTTGTTCCGGCTCGGCCTCCTCTTACTTTGGCTTGGGGTCGTGATCTGGACCCCTCAGGACCACTGTAGAACCACGCTCCCGACTTGGTGAGGATTTCTTGTTGTTTTCGGCACAGGTTGCATACCCACATTACCTACATGGAAAATGACAAATTAGGATTAAGGAAATTCAGTGAAATATGAGATTAGATTAGCACACTCGCATACAAAAAAAGGTCAGAAAGAACATAATAACAATATAATAACAAACAAATCAAGATGTCCAGCTTCTATGGAGGTATAGTGTTCTAACTATTCCTTTTTATCATACAGATCAGAGATCAGTAGCGGCTCCTGACTGTGAATTTAGTTAGGGCAGATTCTAGGTCTTGGCGCTGGTTTATGATAAACATTTTGTAAGCTTTATATTCTGTTGGCTGAACACATGCGGAACACTTTTGGCAGAGATTGCGTCATTCAGCCGGACTGAATATTATTCATACTTCACATAGGAAGAACAGACATGCCAACTAGTCATTGACCTGATGCAGACTAATAAACACATAGCTGAAGTGGATGGATATCGTCTTGGTCTGGAGCGTTTACGTAATTTAACGTTAAAATAAGAGTGGCAGTCTGAAATTTGTCTCAGTGACTCTCAATTAGAGCGCGCTGCATTTCCATTTTTCACCACAGATTTATATTGAAAAATTGTGGGGCACTGTAGACCTGGGGAGGGTTTCACTCATCGCCCAGCTTGAGCCATATGTTAAAATTTTGATTTTGATATCCTGCTTTCTTTACGACTTAAAATAGTCTAGAAAATTTGAAAAATATTTGTTGGTAAGTAGACGATTTAACTATCAAAGTATCTTTTACTACGACTAATAAAACATTCATCCATCCATTCTCCAAACCGTTTGTCCTAGTGTTGTGGTATGCTGGAGCCTATTAATATAGAATAAATTTAATTTACTACAGTAAGGATACCCTTGTGAAAAAGAAGTGGGCTTAATTGTATAGAATATTCACTTGTAGTGTACGTCAAATCTTAAACGTATATTTTTTTTAAAAACTGTACTCGCAGATAATAAAATAATAAGAGAGTACTTTCATGAGTATGATTCTTTGTAATAGTGCCCAATTAGAAGTTTTACTTTAAATCATTGTTTTAAAATAAGTTCACTTAATATAATTTAAACTACAATACATTTTAATTTAATTGCAATTAACTTGAAATTAAGCATCTGAAAAACATTTTAATTCAGCCCCCTTGTAATTTAACATGGTAATCATAGTTTCCATACTATAAAATACCACATTTCATTTATTTCCATAACGCAAATAATGTGTGATGGGTTACATGCTTGTTTAGTAAGGGGCTTTGTTCAAATCCATTAGTATCAATGACTGTAGTCACAATTATTTAGAACCTAAAGGTTCTGTGATAAAGGTTCTTCATGGAACCATTGATGCTAATAAAGAACCTTTATTTTTAAGAGTGTATGGTAAATGTTTGCAAGATTGTGACTGTAAGATTGGCAGACTCACACATCTATAAACTGCACTCTCATACACATTGAAGTCACACACATTTAAACCGTGCAGGAGACAGTGAGAGCGAGTAAATCAATGACTACCATTAGAGCTGCTGCTAGAGGAGAGTGGTCACCTGTCTTTGCTGAGTCACCAGTGAGAGAGACAGTCAAAGAGAGAGAGAGAGACAGTCCAAAAAGGAGAAAATGAGTTTGTGTGTGAATGGAATGGGCCCAGAAAATAGAACAAGAGGGCCATTAGTGACAGCCAAGTAATAAGGAAATATTGCCTGAACTGCTTTCAAATGGACTGTGGACATTAAAGTGCTCAATGCAAATGTTGCTACATGAGAAATGCATTACCGCAGAGGCTACACAAATTTCACAAAAGAAACAAGCGACTGACAAAAGACTTGCAGTAAAAAGCATTGCAAACAATGTAATAAAAAAAATAAAACTATTGATTTGAAATTGATTGTATAGAAAAAAATATATATATAATTTAAGTTTATTATAACCATATGTATACAAATTAGAAGTTTACAAGTATGGAGACTCTTGAATATCACAGTGCTTGGGAGTGGGCAGTCAAGGCTAGTGTAGTTCTTAATCAGGAATTGCACTGTTTTGCACATGATTTTTTTTTTAATGAAGATGAAATAATGCAGACTGATGGCTTCAACCAAAAAGTATATTATTGATAAAAACAAGCTTGCAAGTTGAGTGTGATATGAATGCGATTTTACTTGTGGAGCCTTTTGCACTCTATTGCTCAGAAGAAAAAAAATACAGTTCATAAACCTTTTTTTGACCAATAGAGGGGCATGTTGTAACACTACTGTATATGGGGTAAGTTGTCACAATGGGAACCTGCAATTAAACAGCCTATAGGCTGTTCAGCAGAATTTAAATTGTAAAATAGAGTATAGAAATAAAGCAACCTATAAAAATATGAAATGAATGCATTGGCCAACCTATTTTGTAATTAATAAATTGTAAAGAACACAGTTCAGGCTTTCAGTTAAATCTACCTGCATTAGGCCTAGTTTACTCAAGTCTGAATGTATATGTTAATATTACTTTGTTCACTTGTTTACTCAATAGCGCTAGCAATTGATTTTGATATTGAACGGAATACATGAAAAAAAAAATCGATCAGGAAAAAGTAATTTGAGGCAGTTTCTAACTGCTAAGGAAAATATACATTTATATTATTAAAAACAAAGTTACTGAGCCCTTGTGACAACTAGCCCCGGTCTTATCTATGGTAGAATGAGTCGAAAACATTTAACATCATAGGCTACTTAGTGCATAAATTAAGTTTCCTACCGATTTCGTCGTTGCGAGTCATTTTGTGACCGTCGAGGCACGATGAACGTCGAAAGAGAAGATCGTTATAGTGTATAAATGACTCTTGAGCGTCTGCTGCCTCCGTCAGAACGAGAAATGATCGGCTCGGTTCAACTGGATTCTGAGAACGGCATGAGAAGCCACACTTGAGCTATTGACTGACTGCTGTCAGTTCTGCGCATGTCTGACAGCGGAACCGGTCGGCGTTTAAGAGGCTGAATGCGCGATGAAGCTAAGGAACTCACTGCTCTTCGCTTTAGTCTACATTATTTACGGATCCTACAGCTATCAAGCCACTAAGCCGGAATTCAGTTCATTACAAATGCATGCCGTCTCAAACCGCCCGAAAAAACACAGGTAATAACAGACACGAAGCTGTAGCCAAACACTGTAAACACTAAAAACAATGTTGAATGAATGAGCGTCCTCGGGGTGATTCATCTCTCTCAAAAGCTGTAATGAAGTTCACCTAACATGACCTTACAATGTGTGAATGAGATCTAAGTGGACTTAACTCCTATTTGCAATAAACATAATATAGCTGTTTTCACTGAATGGTTTTAGTTGAAATGGCTAAAAACAATGAATACAAATTAATACATTGTAGCATGAGGTAGAGACTAGAAGTCAGACACCTTTAAACTTGCTTCATTCACTCCCAACACTTCACAATGCAACAGAATCAGCTTGTCATGTGTTTGTATCCTATCCACTCAGAGAGAAGTGGCTTAAATTGAGCAAGATACAAGTTTACAAAAGGAAAGTGTAATCAACAAAATGTTAACAACAGTAAACGGATCCAAAACCTAATTATAAATAACTTTATAAATAGCCTAACTCCCATTTATCATCAGACATGTTTATTAGAAACAGTACTTTTTTTTTAAAAACTGGGTTTGCAAATCTAATGTATACTAATGTAAAGCCAAGAACATGTTGGGATACTGGGAAAACACATCTGTAAATAATTGAGTGAAATGGGTTCAACACTTTATGGTAATTTTTAAGCACAATGCATTCAACTGATGGACTGAACAAAGTCCCCACCCTTTTTTCTTTTTCTATTATTTGTTAATGTTACACTCGGATGTACGTCACTATATAAAAGAACAGATTCTGTTTAATTGGGTTTAAAGCCTGCATATACTGTATAATTTTGTCTTATTGTATTACAAAGGTATTCATCATAATAATGCATTATAATATACACTGATACATAATATATAATAATAATAATGCATTATTTTCATGAATACATCTAGCCATAGATGTAATACATCATGATATTAGCTATTTGTAAACTTTTAGAGTTCAATGCATTACAACACATGACATAACACAATGACATAACATTAATTCAGATACATTTGAAAACCGTGTTTTCATTTCAAAATACTCTCCACACTAGCGTTTTCAAGCGTTTTCCAAAAGTTTCAAATAGGCTACCTCCATTTTCACAGTCCACACTACATCGCGAAAATGGCATTTTCAAATTTATCCACTTTTTTCAAAATTTTCGTGTTGAAAAATAAGGTGGATAGACTAAACACTTAATACGTATGTGCATCACCATTTTCACAGATTTGCATTTTTTGATGATAACTGTATCGCTGTATCATTTTCAGGCCACCAAAATGCTGTTGTTGTGTAAATGAACAGCCAAAACGCATAAAAAAAAGTTTAGTTGAAAATGTATAAACAGCCCCAAAGTGCACGTTTTTGAAAACAATACCATTGCCATCTCTGTGTAAACTGCAAAAACGTGAATCTGTGAAAACGGTGATGGCATACATGTGTATTTAGTCTATCCACCTCATTTGTCAACACGTATTTAAGGTATTTCTGTGGATGTGCGAGACTTCCGATTTATTAGCCGCTATAGAGAAATAATGAGAAGAATATCAAAGTGCAGTAAACTATAAAAATAGGTGGATAGGCATGCACATTTGGTGCAAGTGCTCTGTATAAGAATGCATACGCGTAATCTTACTTTACAAAGTGACGTCGCCAACTACTTGTCTGGCATGCGTAATACAACGTTTTTTTTAGTCATTTTCGCGGATCAGTGTGAACAGGGATAGTTCTGATAACGTCATCTGTACAAAGTACATCGTTGTCATGTAAACCTACCCTCAGTGTAAACGTATTAGTGTGGACAAGGTCTTAAATATGCATTGTGTGATATATTATAATTCACTTATATTAGTTGCAATTATAAAAGGTATTGCAACCCACTACAAATGCCCTTATAAGGCATTATGTGGTTAATGTTATTATAATCAGTGTCATTTTTTTCACCAATCGCATGTCTTTTTTTTTTCTTGTCCATCCATGTAAAGTGTTGTGGGTGTGAATGTTTAAGGGCGTGGAGCAAGAGCTCCATGACATCACTGTCCCAGCACTGAAAAAGAATCTGGTCATCTAGCACTGCGGGGGCAACTCAATCCATGGCCTCACTAACATGTGGAGCCATTGACACTGACATCAGACACAGCAGCGCCGGTGTCCATGACACCACAACACCGGCTGCCTTCACACAGCTCCACACTCACTGTCCAGCAGGAAGCGCATAGCACCATGGGAATAAAACTACTTACTGATCTAGAATTAGCTTTTGAAGTCCAAATTAATCACACTCATAATTGTAATCATCAATATTGATCTCAAGCCAGTGAAATGAATCAAACAAAACCTCACATGCCAGGTAAGCAGATAAAAGGTTAACATAAAAAAACTACCATCTAGATAAATATATAGTTGGTTTGTTGTCCTGCATACTTCTGATTTAAAAAGCTAACGCTGAGATCTCAACAAAACCCACAATACTGTTTTGTTGGGACACCTGAATTAGACCTACAAAGTGTTTTCCCTCTATACCAACAAGAACTCAAGCAGAGTAAGCAGTGCTACTCCTAACTATATGCAAGTGCTGTTTATCGCAGTGTTATCTCATCAGAAGCATGTACAGATCTTCCTCCTGCTGCACCCTCACTAAACACTATGCATTATGCACATCATTCATCATTCATGAGCTGTGAATAGTGAATTAGTCGCTGATTAACAATTGACCATCAGTAAAGTTATTTTCCACATTCTTCAACTCCTAAGAGGGCAAAGAGTACAGGCGGCGGACAAATTAGGATGTAAATAATCTCTACACAGAAAGCAACTGTCTGGGTAAAGCAACTGTCTGAGGTTCTACAGATCAAACAAAGCTCAGTATCTGTTTTCACAACAGGGGCCTCATTGATAAAAGCTAAATTTGTTTAAATAAATCGCCTGAAATTATGTCAGAGTCGCGGTTCAGTGAATAGCTTTCCTCTTTGATATTCAGTCAGTTACTTTAGTGCAGGTGTTCTATATGGACACTTGTTGAATCTTCTTGGGTGAATCTCAATTGTCATATTTCACCCCAAAAGTAAAAAAAAAAAATTGCATAAAGTAAATGATATTATTTTTCATGTTCCAAATGCAAAAACTTAATAAATTAAATAAATAAATAAATAAAAATTGTCATTTTTAAATTAAAAATCAGCATAAAAGGCAGTATATTACCATGGTGTATCTCAAGATGAGATTTTTTTTTTTCACATTACAGTATTTTGGGTGTAAAATGTGCATAAATATAAAAATAACATCAAAATGCTATTATATACACACTATCGTTCAAAAGTTTGGGGTCAGTAAATTCATACTTTTATTTGCAATGATGCATTAAATCTATTAAAAGTGTCAGTAAAGACATTTATAATGTTACAACTGATTTTAATTTCAAATAAATGCTATTCTATTCCTGAGTCTCATGGTTTGTACAAAATACATTAAGCAGATACACAACCGTTTTCAACATTGATAATAAGAAATGTTCCATTAGCAGCAAATCAGCATATTAGAATGATTTCTGAAGGATCATGTGACACTGAAGACTAGAGAAATGGCTGCTGAAAATTCAGCTTTTCCATCACAGGAATAAATGACATTTTAAAATATATTACAATAGAAAACAGTAATTTTAAATTGTAATAATATTTTGCAATATTACTGTTTTTATCAAATAAATGCAGCCTTGGAGCATAAGCCTTCATTCAAAAACCCACCCCAAACTTTTGAACGATAGTGTGTGTATATATATATATATATATGTATATATATATATATATATATATATATACAGCTCTGGAAAAAATTAAGAGACCACTTAACATTGATTTCTGAACTTGGAGTGGTCTCTTAATTTTTTTCAGAGCTGTATATATATATATATATATATATAATATTAATGATACAAAACATACAGTATATTACAGTATGATTTCACTGTAATGGAATGATAATATGCCAGAAGCATGTGGCAATTAAATTCATTTTTGGATACATCCAATTGTCATTGTAATTCACTTTTTACAATATTAATGGTCCATGATAAAGAGGCTTGTGAGAATTTGAACATAATGATAAAACCATGAGGAGAAAATAAATACTAAGAAAAAGAGGAGCTGCTGAACAATTTGTCCCCCTGCTGTAAATTTATGCAAGTAATTGACAGAGTGATGAAATGGAACGAGTGCAAGAGATAAAAAAAGAAATGGAGATGCACAGAGAGGAACAGAAGGAAATGTACTGCGATATTAGTATTGATTCATGTATTCAAGTCTAAACTCCAATGGTTCACTGACTGCTGTAAGACAAAACTGCAGTCAGACAAAAATTTCATAATAGCTATTTGAAATCACAAACACATGAGAAACAGAGGAAGGGCTGAATCACTGTATGGAATAGAATGCCCACTAGTGGAAAAGGTTTGAACAGCCTGTGCTGGTTTCATAAAAAGAGACAAAGATTTCTTTCTTTAAAAAGAAAAAGACAAATATATAATATATGAATTTTGAAATTCTAATTTATTTTTAGTTTCTAATTAATATATATATTTGTAATTTAATTTCTGTAATTAGTTTCTGTATGGACACTACTGGTAAAAAAAAAAAGTGTTAAATAATTAAGTTTTTGAAAGAAATTTCTTATGGTCACCAAGGCTGCATTTATTTGTATGAAATGTATTCCCGTAATGGCAAAGCTGAATTTTCAGCAGCCATTGCTTCAGTCATCAGTCTCACATTAGTGCTCTATTAATAATAGTTTTTATTACTATTGTTGTTGAAAACATTATTAAAAAGCTTTGTTCTGAATTAGAGATCCCAAAATTGGACCAATCCAGTGTGAGCAAAGTGACATACTGTATATCTGATGCAATAAAGCCACTCCCCCTATATCTCTCACTCAAATTTTAGGGACAACATTTTTAAGAGACTTTTCCTGTTAATTATTTATTATATTAATATGCATGAATTATAATTATGAATAATTCATATAATACATTAATATAATTATTATATTAATTGACAAATAATATTGAACTTTGCATTTAAATTAATATAAATATATAAAATACAAGCTTTAATATATAAAGCCTCTAAACAGATTAAGCTTACATGTTTTCCTTTGAGCTCTTTGTGAACCTATATTCAGTTGATACATACAGTACAGTCCAAAAGTTTGGAACCACTAAGATTTTTAATGTTTTTAAAAGAAGTTTCGTCTGCTCACCAAGGCTACATTTATTTAATTAAAAATACAGTAAAAACAGTAATATTGTGAAATATTATTACAATTTAAAATAACTGTTTTCAATTTGAATATATTTCACAAAGTAATTTATTCCTGTGATGGCAAAGCTGAATTTTCAGCATCATTACTCCAGTCTTCAGTGTCACATGATCCTTCAGAAATCATTCTAATATGCTGATCTGCTGCTCAAGAAACATTTAATGTGTACAATTGTACAAAATATTTGTGTACAATATTTTTTTTCAGGATTATTTGATGAATAGAAAGTTCAAAAGAACAGTGTTTATCTGAAATCTAATCTTTTGTAACATTATAAATGTCTTTACTGCCACTTTTGATTGATTTAATGCATCCTTGCTGAATAAAAGTATTCATTTCTTTAATTTCTGTTCAAAAAAATAAAAATAAAAATTCTTACTGACCCCAAACTTTTGAACGGTAGTGTATAATGCTACAGAAGCTTTGTATTTCAGATAAATGCTGTTCTTTTGAACTTTCTATTCATCAAGGAATCCTGAAAAAAAAGTACACAACTGTTTTCAACATTGAAAATAATCATAAATGTTTATTGAGCAGCAAATCAGCATATTAGAATGATTTCTGAAGGATCATGTGACACTGAAGACTGGAGTAACGATGCTGAAAATTCAGCTTTTCATCACAGGAATAAATTACTTTGTCAAATATATTTAAATAGTACACAGTTATTTTAAATTGTAATAATATTTCACAATATTACTGTTTTTTACTGTATTTTTAATTAAATAAATGTAGCCTTGGTGAGCAGACGAAACCTCTTTTAAAAACATTAAAAATCTTAGTGGTTCCAAACTTTTGGACTGTACTGTATACATATAGTCAGATATTTTCATTCTCGCTGCAGCAGCAGTTTATTTCTGCCTTGTAAATGTATTTAAATTCATGATGTTTTTCATAAAGTTAGATTTTTCATAGAAGTGAATCAAACTGACAAATCTGAAGAATCAAACTCTGGATCAAACCCTGAGTTGACAGAGAATGCTTATACCGAGCGCTGTAAACCTGCTGAACCTGATCTAACTCATGTTGGATTTGAAAGGTTTTGTCAACTCTAAACTTACTCTAAAACTGAGTTTGTTCAACCAGCTTCATGCAACAGGCCTCAGGAGTTAGGGAGACACTCCGATATTTGAATGTTTTGAGGCTTTATTTTCTTTTAACATTTCAGCACCCTCTTGTGGTCAAGGGATTAAATGGCTAAGTTCCTGTTTAGAAAAAAACCCCAAAAACACTTTATGAAATGTCAAAGTTGAACAGAAGATATAGAGACACAGGGCCACATACAGTTGACAGGGTTTTTCTACAACTTGTCTACAGACATTTACGATGAGAGAGGAGTCAGACGTACTTTGTTGGACCGGAGAGAGACGCGTCCTCCACAGCGTGCGCAGAACTTAGTTTGGCAATAAGAACAGACGTGGCCGCAGCCATCGGCAAACTTGGTTTTGTGGCAGATCCCACAGGTGGGTGAGTCTCCCTTCTGCTCCGGATTCTTCTGAGCCTCCTCTCCGATCTTCTTCACCTGGTCCTTATACATCTCAAACTGCTGGTGTAACTTCCTGTGGAGAGCAGAAAGGGACATTTAGGTTTGGGTCATTTTAGTATTTTCTTATAATTGTCTTGATTTACATTTGGGGAGGAGAGTCAGGTATGAAGAGCTGCTCCTGGAATACATTTACACGACAACGACGTACTAAAAACATGTAAAGTTTCCCTTCGCGTTTTTCACATACATTAAGTGACACGATGATATAAAGGCCAAGTATGGAAACCCATACTCGGAATTTGTCCATTCAAGTTAGTGCACACACATTAGGAGCAGTGAGTTGTGAACACACACACTGCAAACCATGGACACGCACACCCGGAGCAGTGGGCAGCCATTTGCTGCGGCGCCCAGGGAGCGATTGGGGGGTTAGGTACCTTGCTCATGAGCACCTCAGGCATTTCCTGCCAGTATTGAAAATCAAACCGGCAACCTTTGGGTTACCAGTCTGACTCTCTAACCATTAGGCTATGACTACTGCAAAATGAAAACGTTGTCAAAACGATCCCTTTTCACATGGATCTGCAAAAATGACTAAAAATGCTGTATTATGCATGCCAGGCCAGTAGTTGGCGATATCACTTTGAGAAGAAACACTACGTGCCTATAGACTGAACACATAATACACATGTGCATGACATCGTTGTTTTCACAAATTTGTGTTCTTGTAGTTTACACAGAGACGTTAAATATTCTTTTCAAAAACTTGCACTTTGAAAACAAAAAATTAGCATTTTCAGGCCCCCAAAATGCCAATGTTGTGTAAATAAACGGCCATAAGAAGCGCATAAAAAGTTTTCTGTTTTTAGTTGAAAACACTGTAAACGGTCCCTGAGTTTGTGCTGTGACAGGTTTGTCACCTGTTCATTAACACTGATGCAAAACTGAGCAGGAAAATGAGAATAATTCAGCCAAGAAGTGCTATTATGATCAGAATACCCATCAAAGTTACTGCAAAAAAAAAAAAAAAAAAGACCCAGTTGGTTACACAATAGGGTGTCTTTTCAGTTAAAACAATAATAATTTTGGTCACACTTTAGATTAGGATTCAATTCTCACTATTAACTATGACTTTTGCCTCAATAAACTCCTTATTACTACTTATCAATAGTTAGTAAGAGTCTTATTCATACATTTTTGTGTGATCTGCTGACACCTAACTGAGGGGTTGACCTTTATGCTTGCTTCCTTCAATTTCATATGAATCAAACAAATTGATACAAGTTCACAGAAGTGTAAAATATTTTTTTCATGAGATTGGTTTGGAATTTTCATTCCTGCTGTAGTCTCTAGCTGACAGCTCTCCAACAAATGTGAGATTTGCAGTTTCATTGCCTTGAAAAAAAGTTACAAGACACTAATTTGTACTAGTGTTATTACTGTTATCTAGAATAAAATTATTTTTTGTTAATTGAAATAAAGCTGAAATAAAATAAAATATAAATATATGCATAGAAATGTTGCCTTGGCAAATAACTGAAATGAACAAGTTTAAGATAGAGTACTAAAAACTAAAACTGAAATAAAAATAAAGCTAAATAGAAATATAAAAAATAGAACTTGCAAAAACACTTAATTAAAATGAAAACTAAAAATATAATAACAAATGCTAATTCACAATATTAATAAATACTATAATCATATACAAATAATACAAAAATAACAGTGTTTTGTATCAATTTCATGAAAAATGCAAATAGAATACATAAAACAATTTTAGCGTTTTGTTGTTTTGCAAGGTGTTGTCAAAGACCTTAATTGTTTGGCACATGAGTGTTGTGGTTCTTTGGGTTTAAGAGAGCACTAGGGGTGTAAACATGACCCTTATTAAGTTCTTTATTCAGTAGTAATTGCATTAATATAATAGGCTTTAAACTCTGGGTTAATTCCTCCTATTCTACATTCATCAGTCAAATCAAGACAGTAACCGCTGACAGGATGCGTCTAATACTTGTGTCTAATACTGTTCCAGTTTGACAAGATCCAAATCTAATGCAGACAGACTCAAATCAATAATTTATCCAGAGAAAACACTTACTCATCAGATGATTATTGATCCAGAGGATATTTTCCATTGTTTTTAAGTCACATGGGACAGTGAAGTATGTGACAGGGACGGGTTTTACTGTACACGCACTACAGATCATGATATTTATTTTGAGCCCTAGCAAATCAATAATGTTCCACAGTGAAACTATCTGACATTGTCTCTCCACAAGAGTACATGAATATCCACTATCATCGGTCACGTATGGCTAATGGACTGAATATGTTGTGTTGACGTGCAATTTGGTAGATTGATGAAACGCTCCATCCAACAAAAGAAAAAAAACTTGAGTACACACATACAGTTAGCAGGGTTTACCTGTTTGTGAACATGGTAGCTTTCACATGATTTAAAGGGATAGTTCACCCAAAAATGAAAATTACCACATAATTTACTAAACCTCAAGCCATGTGTATATGACTATCTTCTTTCAGCCAAACACAATCAGAGTTATATTAAAAATATCCTGGCTCGTCCAAGCTTTATAATGGGAATGATTGGAGGATGAGGATGATAAGTCCAAAAAAGTGCATCTATCGATTTATAAAATGTACTCCATGTGGTTCCAGGGGGTTAATAAAGACCTTCTAAAGCGAATTGATGTGTTTTGTAAGACAAATATCCTTATTTAAAACTTTATAAAGTAAAATAACGACAGCCATACAAATTCAGCTTACGTCTAAAAAACGTTAACTTCTGCAACGTATTACACAATGCCATGACATTCTATACGCTATGACATACTACGCTATGTCCTATGTTATAATGCGTAGTACGTCATGTCATTGTGTTCTACGTCGCAGAAGTTAACGCTTTTTAGACGGAAGTCAAATGTGTATGGCTGTCATGCCGGAAGCTTATTAATTTACTTTATAAATTTTTACATAAGGATATTTTTCTTACACAAATGTATTGATTCACTTCAGAAGGCCTTTATTAACCCCCTGGAGCCGTGTGGAGTACATTCATGATCAATGGATGCACTTTTTTGGACTTATCATCCTCATCCTCTAATCACTCCCATTATAAAGCTTGGACGAGCCAGGATATTTTTAAATACAACTTTAGTTGTATTTGGCTGAAAGAAGAAAGTCATATACACCTAGGATGGCTTGAGGGTGAGTAAATTATGGGGTAATTTTCATTTTTGGGTTAACTATCCATTTAAGTAGCTACTTTTGAACCCAGAGCATGTCTTTACGTTAACTCCATTGCAGGGTCATTGAAAAACTCTTTTAACGGTTCACTCCATCGTTAGTTCTGACTTGTGACGCGATACGCAATGACAGTTGGGTGATTTTTCCCTCTCTACTTCCTGTGAAGTGATGTATCGATGTTCCCTTATTCCCTATGCCATTCGCAGTGCCCTTCGAACTGAACATGTTCGCTCCATTTGGATTGGAATCTCACTTAAAGGTGCCCTAGAATTAAAAATTGAATTTATATTGGCATAGTTAAATAACAAGAGTTCAGTACATGGAAATGACTTACAGTGAGTCTCAAACACCGTTGTTTCCTCTTTCTTATATAAATCTCATTTGTTTAAAAGACCTCTGAAGAACAGGCGAATCTCAACATAACACCGACTGTTACGTAACAGTCGGGATCATTAATATGTACGCCCCCAATATTTGCATATGCCAGCTCATGTTTAAAGCATTAGACAAGGGCAGGACGTCTGGATGTGCACAGCTGAATCATCAGACTAGGTAAGCAAGCAAGAACAATAGCGAAAAATGGCAGATGGAGCGATAATAACTGACATGATCCATGATTACATGATATTTTTAGTGATTTTTGTAAACTGTCTTTCTAAATGTTTCGTTAGCATGTTGCTAATGTACTGTTAAATGTGGTTAAAGTTACCATTGTTTCTTATCGTATTCACAGAGACAAGAGCCGTCGTTATTTTCATTATTAAACACTTGCAGTCTGTATAACGCACAAACACAACTTCATTCTTTATAAATCTCTCCAACAGTGTAGCATTAGCCGTTAGCCACGGATCACAGCCTCAAATTCATTCAGAATCAAATGTAAACATCCAAATAAATACAATACTCACATAATCCGACGCATGCATGCAGTATGCATGACGAACACTTTGTAAAGATCCATTTTGAGGGCTATATTAGCTGTGTAAACTTTGTTTATGCACTGTTTAAGGCAAGCGCGAGCTCCGTGGGCGGGGAGCGTGAGCATTTAAAGGGGCCACAACCTGAATCGGCGCATTTCTAATGATGCCCCAAAATAGGCAGTTAAAAAAATGAATTTAAAAAAATCTATGGGGTATTTTGAGCTGAAACTTCACAGACACATTCAGGGGACACCTTAGATTTATATTACATCTTGTAAAAAAACGTTCGATGGCACCTTTAAGATGGTGGAATACCCTGTGACGTTCACTTCGCAGTCAATTTACAGTCGAATGGAACGCACCTCATGTTGTGTTCCAGTCATTTTGACCCAGAGAGGATTTTTTTTTCCCAAAAATGCTAGTTAATGTTATCACATTGGACCAAAACTTACTGTCTTTGCTCACACAGGGCATAACAACTTCCCAAAAATTTTTGATAATTTTTGTACTTTTGGGGGCATTTTTTCCCACTTTGTTACACTTGTGTTCCTGGCTATCAAAAAAAAAAAAATTGCTTATAAATCTCTCATTATGCTATGTTGGATTCAATCTTTTTTCAACTTGTTTTCTTTAAATCAGCACAGGTTTTGTATTTGGAACTGACTGATTGTAGGCCTCATTGATCTGAGCTTATGCACCTCATAAGTGAAAAAAGAGTGAAAAAGTTAATAATTTTTTGTTATTCACCTCAAAAAAAAAAAAAAAACTGAGGTTTTTACTCTCAGATCAATGAGGCCTACGATCAGGCAGTTCCAAAACAGAAATACAAAATCTCTAATCGAAAGAAAACAAGCTGACAAAAAGATTTAATCCAGTATTTGATGATAATATAGCGTAATGAGAGATTTAAAAGCAGTTTTTGATGGGGAACACCAAATTAAGTGAAGGATTTTTAGCACAGCACAAGGGAACTAGCTACTTTTAGCGGCATGAATTGAAGCCCCTGCACTGTACTTACGGCTTTGGCTCCTCCTCACTGGGGGACTTTGACTGGGGCTGAAGAACATTACTAACCAGCTCAGTGATTCCACTGAAAGGGTTCCACCTGTTCAGACAAGCATAGCAACATCAAGTGGCAACGAATGTGTTTTCTCTCTATCCCGCTAACTCTTTGCATTTTGTGGAACTACACCAAGGAATCCCAAAACATTTTGTTCAATTGTGCTTTAATCGCAAATGTTTGTTTCTCTCTGTATTTAAAGAAATAGTCCATCCAAAAATGAAAAATCATCATTTACTCACCTTCATGTCACTGCAAACCTGAACACAATAGGACATGTTGAGTTTACGCTGCTGTTTTTCGGCTTGAACATTTTGTCTAATATCTCGTTTTGTGTTCCATAGAAGAAAGTCAAACAGGTTTAGAGTGACATGATGCTGAGTAAATGATGGCAGAGTTTCATTTTTGGATGGATTATCCCTTTGAGATTATCAGCAATAGCTCCTGATTTGTAAACTATTGTACAATAACTGTCAGGCCACAAATCTGTAATGTGAATATGGCATGTTGGCAAATTGTACACTTGGGAAATTGTACATTCAATGTCCAAAAGAATAGAGAATATTGAAAAAGCTCATCCTTTGATGTCAGTAAGAGATTTTTTATTAATATTTCTATTCAGCAAATATTAAATTGACATTCTATTTTAAATAAATGCTGTTCTTTTGAACTTTATATTCATCATGTGATCCTGAAAAAAAAGTATTATGGTTTCCACAAACAAATATTAAGCAGCACATCTGTTTTCAACATATTAGAATGATTTCTGAAGCATCATGTGACACTGAAGACTGGAGCGATGAAGCTGAAAATTCAGCTTTGCCATCACAGGAATAAATTACATCTTAAAATATATACAAATAGAAAAAAACTTATTCTAAATTGTATCAAATAAATGAAGGAGAACATAAAAGACTTTTCAAAAATCTTACTGAACCTATTTTTTTTTTTTTTTTTTTTTTTTTACAGGAGTGCATGCAGCGAACTTTAAAATGTCATTTTATTGTAAAAACAAAACAATTTTCTAATGCACTACACTGCAAAAACACTATTTGCAAATGGGGTAAGACAGTAAAAAAACTTTCTTAAAGATATAGTCTCTAAAAACACATTTCAGTTTTATTTCTCAACTAAACTGATCTTGTTTGAAGGATGTTTAGATAGTTTTACTGGAAAACAAGAGTTGTATTGTAATACAATAGATCAGTGATCAGAGAAATGGCAGCATTAGCTAAGGATGGAGAAAGAAGCAACAATACGAAAGCAGGTGAGTTTGAATCACAAGAGGACAGTAGTTCTGTATACTGGAGCACTGTGGAGGAGCAACTGACCAACTACACAGTCCCGGCGCCATGGGCGGGCATTGGGGGGCCTGGCCCGCCCTGTGAGTCACTAGTGCCCGCCCTGGACGAATCAACTCCAAGTCCCACCAACCACCAGTCCTTGCTTTTTTTTATCAATAGGCTACTATTATCAAAAGTTATCGTTTTGTATCATAACTCCTGGATAAAAATAAAAATGTGTTTGGTCTGATTTAAAAAAAAAAAAAATTTAAACGGATTTGATTGGTTTGTCGATAGTGAGCGCGGAGGTTGTGTGCTAAGCATAGCGCTGCTGCTTAACGTTAGCTGTCATTTTTTAAACAACTATGCTGGGATCTCGTGTGACAGTGACTGAGGATATACAGCTTCTTATTCAGTTATTACTTATTCATATTCAGTTTCTTTGATCAAAGACCACCAAAGTTGGCAGGAGAGATCAGCGAGGTAATGCTAGGCGAAAGCCCGAGTGTTGCTGTGAGACTGACGCGCTTCTGCTGTTATCTTTGTTTGAACTATTTTCGCTGCTAAAACAGAACAAAAACAGTCAATATTGCGTCTAAAATGTAAGTAAATTCATATTACTTATTTATAGAACTGCCATATGAATCAGTGTCACATTTTCAGTCGTGATGGTATTATTCGGCACTCTTGGTCGTGTGATGTTGCTTAACTGTATCATGTCATAAATATAAAAACTCCACATTTTGAATTTTTACTGCAGTATTCAGCCGCAGCTCGTCTGTATGGGCAGGTGGGGCAGAGCCCAACAAAATATTCATCCAAACATAGACCTCTATATACACTGAATTAATAATAAATTATAAACGTGTTCAGCATTCTGCAACAAATATTTTTCAGATTTTCTAGTCATAAAGTGAGCAGAATATATTAAAATGTAGCGCAAGGATTCGGCAGGCATGAATCATGATAAGCGGGGCAGCCGGTCTCAGAGCCCTCCCAGCTCTACAGCGCCACACAAATTTCCAATGTAAATCTGTGGTGTAAAATGGAACTGCAGCACCCTCTCGTAGAGAGCAGATTTCTGGCTGCCCCGCTTATTTCCATGTGACGTTACCTCACGTAAACCTCGCTCGAGACCAAGACGACATCAGTCCGCTTCACATTTGTCTGTATCTGGTAAGTAACTAGATGGCATGTCTGTTCTTCCTATGTGGAGTAGCATATTAAATGAATGAGAGTATAAACCTTAATTTAAACGTGCTCATGTGAATATCTTTTATATATAATTTAGTAGTTCTGTTGTGTTTGTTTTATGTTTTTTCTGAGAATAGACAATTCCTACATACCTTGTAACATCCTAAAACACCATTCGGACACAATAAATGCTACATTGAGGCAATTCAGATTTTATGCGTTTGTTTGTACTAAAGTCTGTCAAACATCATTAGAGCGCCACCCTCGGGCTGAATAACGCAAGGACATTCGAATTCTGCCAAAGTGTGTCTGATGTGTTCAGCGATTAGGATATAAAGCTTACAAAATGTTTATCATAAACTAGCGCTAAGACCCAGAATCTGCCCTACCTAAATTTATGGCCAGGAGACGCTACTGGCAGGATGTTAACTGAGTTTCTTTGTTTCTGCTGCGCTCATTTGTTTCGATTTCTCCTCGAGAGGCAGCGCGAGCGCATCAACAGCGCAACGTTTTGTTAGCGTCAGTACAATACATCAGCCTATATATTATTATGCACTATCGATAATATGCTCTATCGATAATGTAGATATTATTATGCACTAAGCCACTTAGACTAAATGAATGCAGAAGCATTATCGCGTTTTGGTGATTCCCTAGTCATTTTTTTTGTTATTGGCGTTTTAATCAGGCCAGGTAATTAAAATTCTCTTTCATTAGCCCCTTTAAAAAATCAACTTGTCCCGGGCAATGTCGAGCCCTGCGACGTGTGTTTAGTTCTTCCTCGTTTTTTTTCCTTCTTTTTTTCCCCCCATTTAATTCATAATTAATGTTACTATGCAGTGAGTTTGATCTCATTTGTGCCCCCCTGAAAAAAATGTAATGCCCGTCCGTGAATTTGTGTCTGGCGCCGGGTCTGCAACTACATGTACATATGGGTCACTACAGCAACACAAACTTGCTACTAAATGCACAACCCAAAGGTTAGTAGGATGAGAAAGCAGGAACAGTTTCAGTAAATCAAAGTAAGAGGTGTAAAATACATCCAGTAGGGAAAAGGGTCCTACAAGGGCTAGTCCTGAGTTTTCAGCTAGAACATCATAAAGCCAAATAACTTATCAAAGGGCAGCTCTGAGGGATGTATCATAGACAGCAAAGGGCGAAAAAAGGAAGACTGAAAGCTCAAAGTACGCTGAAAGAATTTGCTTGTACTCACTGAGCTGGTTGAGGCTTTGTGTCTTCTTTGGGAGGTTCCCTAAAAAGATATGTTCAACAGCTCAGCACACACAAAACATAAGACAAAATCAAAAACTGACAAATCATAAACAAATTAAATTATGGCATAATGAAGTTAGAAAACTAATAAAAGTAAATAAAAATATATTAGGGCTGCCAAAATAATCTGCTGAAATGTTAAATATTATTATTAATAATAATAATATTAAATAGTACATAATTATATTTTATACTATTAATAATATTTAGTGACATTTGAGCATAATTTGGTAAACCTTTACCAATTATGCACCAATTACTGCAGCTTTTTATCTCACAATTTTGACTTTTTTTTTCTTGCAACTGTGAGTTTTTATCTCAAAATTCGGAATCTTTTTCTCACAATTGTGAGTTTATAACTCACAATTCTGACGTTATTTCATGTAATTGTGAGATATAAACTCACAATTGCGTGTTATAAAGTGTGAATTGTGAGATATAAAAATAATTTTTTATAGTCGTGGTCAGAATTATTGGCACCCTTGGTAAATATGAACAAAGAAGCCTGTAAAAAATATGGATTGTTAATCCTTTGGACCTTTTTTTTTTTTTTTTTTTTTTTTTTTTAAACAAAATCACAAAAATCTAACCTTTCATTGAAGTAAAACAATTGAAAATGGGGAAAATCTCATTATGAAGTAAATGTTTTTCTCTAATACACATTGGCCACAATTCATGGTATCTTTTTATTCAATACTTTTTGCAACCTCCTTTTGCCAAGATAACAGCTTTGAATCTTCTCCTAAAAGTCCTGATGAGTTTGGAGAACACCTGAGAAGAGATCAGAGACCATTCCTTCAGAATCTCTGGGAATCTCCATTGTATCAGTCCATGTTGATACAATCTCCTCTTCAGTTCCCTTTCAGTCGGTCACGTTCGACGTACGTCAGTAGTGACCGACGAATTGGGATATCGCTTAGAGAGCCCTATCAGCTTCATGTGAACTAAAACAAGCCAATGGAATTGGCGTGCGATATTTGCATAATGCGCACCGCCCCCGACAGGTGTATATAAATAGGAAGCGGATGCAATCGCACTCTGTCTTTCGCTTCGGAGCCATACACTGGCGTCCTGCTTTAGAAGACTCTTTTTTTCTTCAAACTAAAACTGCCTCAGAAGAGGATTGACAGCGAGCTGTTGTGTTGGTTGAGAAGGCACTTCAGCGAGGTCGCGAGCTTCCGAGGAGCCGAGCTATAGCTCTCAACTGCTGTTTTAACAGCAACACCCAAAGAGTGTGTGTGTGTGTTGCGATTTGGGCTGGTTCCTCGGTGTGCTTCAGGGAGTGGTGTACCTGAGCACATCGCGTCACTCCCTGTGTGCTTCAGCACGAGTGAGCTGACCCTTCCCCTTCTAAAAGAGCTTTACAGACGATCCCTGACAGTATGTCATTTCGTCTGTGCGTTACTGGGTGCGGTCGTTCCCTGGTCCCTGCTGATGGGCACAATCGCTGCATCTCGTGTTTGGGCGTTCAGCACGCTGAAGCAGCTTTTGTGGATGGTTCATGTTCCCATTGCGGGAATATGACTATCGCGGTGCTGAGGTCTAGGCTCTCCTTCCTGAAGTCTCAGGAAGCGGGGGCCCCCTCCCCTATGCCCCGTTCGACCGTTTTTTCCGTCCCCGGGCGGAATGACGGTTCGGCGGTGTATAGGAAGGGCGACCTGAGGATTACGGTCAGGGCTTCCCCGCGGAGCCCCTGCCGCCTCATCAGCACCGCAACCCATTGTGCCACCGTTGGTTTCCGCTGGGCCCTCTACGGACTGTCCAGCCGTTACCTTTGGTGCGCCCGCGGCGGAGCAGATGTCGATCTCTGCATCGGAAGGTGAGCCAGAGTCCTCGGGGGAGGAAGATCCGGACGCGCTGCCGCCCTCCGGGACGGTAGCGTTCCCCGAGTCGGATCCCGAGTTGACGGCTGTGCTTTCCCGGGCCGCCTTGTGTGTCGGGCTCGAGTGGAACCCTCCACCCTGCCCCGGCCCATCTCGGTTGGATGATTGGTACTTGGGGGGGGGGGGTCGCGCTGGTCAGGTCCAGCGTCCCGCCCCAATGCCTTTCTTCCCGGAAGTGCACGATGAGGTGACCAGGTCTTGGCAAACACCCTATAGTGTTCGTACGAGGCCCGGTCCCTCGTCCGCCTTCTCCTCCCTGGACGGCGGGGAAGCCAGGGGGTACGCGAGGATCCCGCCAGTCGAGCGGTCCGTTGCGATGCAGCTGTGTCCAACGGCCACTGGCTGGCGTGGTGAGCCGCGCCTCCCGTCCCGGGCCTGTAAGTTCTCAGCCAGTCTGACTGAGAAGGCTTACAGCTCCTGTGGGCAGGCTGCCTCCGCCCTGCACGCGATGGCCCTTTTGCAGGTGTACCAGGCAAAAGCGCTGTCGGAGATGCCCCAGGAAGGGCCTGACCAACAACTGCTTGGGGAGCTGCGCGCTGCCACTGACCTCGCCCTCCGGGCGACGAAGGTGACAGCACGCGCTGTTGGTCACGCGATGTCTACCCTGGTAGTCCAGCAACGCCATCTCTGGCTGACCCTGGCGGACATGCGGGAGGCCGACAAACAACGGTTCCTGAATTCCCCCGTGTCCCCGGTCGGCCTTTTCGGCGACGCAGTGGAGAGCTTCGCCCAACAGTTCTCCGCTGCACAGAAGCAGGCCGAGGCCATCAAACATGTCATGCCACGGCGGTCCGCTGCTGCCTCCACCCAGCCGCCCGTGGCTCAGCCTCAGCCTGCTCGTCGCCGAGGGCGCCCGCCTGCGTCGTCCTCCGCCCCTGCTAAGTCGGCAAAGCAGCAGCCTACACCAGCCAGACAGCAGGGTGCCGGTCGCGGACGCGGTGCCCAGCCCGTCTCAGCCAAGCCAGGTGGCAAACGAAAGAAGAAGTCACGGCCCTGAGACGGGCAACCTGGAGGGGAAGGTTCTTGCTCTTCGGGAGAGTTTTCCACCTTCTCTCCCACCCCCGGAGGAGGGCCGGGGGGAATTTGTGATGTCTGTCCATCTACCGCCGCTGGCTCCCCGGAGTCCAGCGGTACCCACCTTTTCACAAAAAGAGCAGTTTCCTCAAACTCCAGGTCACAACAGGGTGCGTCTGCCAGTGTGCCAGGCCCCGCCTCGCCGCTCGCAGCCCCCTCCCATTCCGCCAGCAGGTGGCAGTGTGATGGTGCAGGCCGCGTCCCGTGCGCCGTCTCCCCACGCACTGCTGCCTCGCAGAGTCCGACCTCACTCCGGGCCGCTCCCATGCCGTCCGAGTCGGGTCCCACTCTGCCTTGCTGCCCCACCCCCGGTGCGTCTGTGGTGCCTTTGGTCCCGCTGGCTCGGAGTCTGGAGGCGTGGATCACGCTTCCTAGCCCGTCCCGCTGGCTCATTCGCACTATCAGACTCGGCTATGCGATTCAGTTCGCCCGGCGTCCCCCGGTTTTCAGGGGTGTCCACTTCACTCAAGTGTCGTTGGACAGTGCACCTGTTCTCCGGGCGGAGATTGCTGTCCTACTGGCGAAGGATGCAATCGAGCCGGTCCCTCCAGCCGATATGAAGTCGGGGTTCTACAGCCCCTACTTCATTGTACCGAAAAAGGGCGGTGGGCTACGGCCAATCCTGGATCTGCGCGTCCTGAACCGGTATCTTCACAGGATGCCGTTCAAGATGCTCACGCAGAAGCGCATTTTCGAATGCGTCCGTCCCCGGGATTGGTTTGCAGCAATCGACCTGAAGGACGCGTACTTTCATGTCTCGATTCTGCCTCGACACAGACCCTTCCTGCGGTTTGCGTTCGAGGGTCGGGCATATCAGTACAAAGTCCTACCCTTCGGGCTGGCCCTGTCCCCCCGCGTCTTTACGAAGGTTGCGGAGGCGGCCATTGTTCCCCTCAAGGAACAGGGCGTTCGTATTCTCAACTATCTCGACGACTGGCTGATCCTGGCCAGCTCGCGAGAGCAGTTGTGCGAACACAGGGACATGGTTTTAGCTCACCTCAGCCGGTTGGGTCTTCGGGTCAACTGGGACAAGAGCAAACTCGCCCCCGGGCAGAGGATCTCTTATCTCGGTCTCGAGCTAGACTCGGTCGCACGGACTGCGCGTCTCACCGAGGCGCGCGTCCAGTCGGTGTTGAACTGCCTGAGCTCGCTCAAGCGCAGGACAGCGGCTCCACTGAAAGATTTTCAGAGGCTCCTGGGGCATATGGCATCTGCAGCCGCGGTCACGCCGCTCGGATTGCTCCATATGAGACCGCTTCAACACTGGCTCCGCGGCCGGGTCCCGAGATGGGCGTGGCAGCGCGGCACGCTCCGTGTTCCCGTGACACCGAGCTGCCGTCGCACCCTTGTCCGGTGGTCGGACCCTTCGTTCCTGCGGGCCGGAGTACCCCTGGAACAAGTGTCCAGGCATGCTGTGGTCTCCACAGATGCCTCTGCCACGGGATGGGGGGCCACGTACAACGGGCATGCAGTGTCGGGTCTTTGGACGGGGCCTCAGCTGCATTGGCATATCAATTGCCTCGAGTTGCTAGCAGTACGTCTTGCTCTGGCCCGCTTCAAGGAGCTGCTGTCAGACAAGCACGTACTGGTCCGTTCGGACAGCACTGCGGCCGTTGCGTACATCAACCATCAAGGTGGTCTACGCTCCCGTCGCATGTCGCAACTCGCCCGCCATCTCTTGATGTGGAGTCAGAAGCATCTGAGGTCCCTTCGGGCCACTCATGTCCCAGGTGTGCTCAACCGTGCGGCCGACGAGCTGTCACGGCAGCCTCCACTTGCGGGCGAGTGGCGGCTCCACCCCCAGGCGGTTCAGCTGATTTGGCAGCATTTCGGCGAGGCCCAGGTAGACCTGTTTGCCTCCCCAGAAACTGCCCACTGCCAGTGGTTCTATTCCCTGTCCGGCGGCACGCTCGGCACGGATGCCCTGGCACACAGCTGGCCCCAGGGTCTACGCAATATGCGTTTCCCCCAGTGAGCCTTCTCGCACAACTCCTGTGCAAGGTCAGGGAGGACGGGGAGCAGGTCTTGTTAGTGGCTCCGTACTGGCCCACTCGGACCTGGTTCTCGGACCTCATCCTCCTCGCGACAGCCCCTCCCTGGCCGATTCCTCTGAGGAAGGACCTCCTGACTCAGAGACGGGGCACCCTGTGGCACCCGCGTCCCGATCTGTGGAACCTCCACGTGTGGTCCCTGGACGGGATGCGGAGGTTCTGAGTGATCTCCCGCAAGCGGTCGTAGACACCATCACTTCCGCTAGAGCTCCTTCCACTAGGAGTCTCTACGCGCTGAAGTGGAACCTGTTCGTCGAATGGTGCGCCTCTCGCCGAGAGGACCCCCGATCATGCTCGGTCAGATCTGTGCTTTCCTTCCTGCAAGAAGGGTTGGAGCGAAGGCTGTCTCCCTCCACCCTGAAGGTGTATGTTGCCGCTATTGCTGCACATCATCACGCAGTTGAGGGTAAGTCCCTGGGGAAACACGATCTGATCGTCAGGTTCCTGAGGGGGGCAAGGAGACTGAACCCTCCTCGCCCTTCCTCCGTACCCTCTTGGGATCTGACCCTGGTTCTCTCAGCTCTCCGGGGTCATCCCTTTGAGCCCTTGCGATCAGTCGACCTGAAAGTAATGTCTCTAAAAACTGTCCTTCTGGTCGCATTGGCTTCCCTGAAGAGGGTAGGGGACCTGCATGCGTTTTCGGTCGACGAAGCGTGCCTAGAATTCGGGCCCGGTGATTCTCACGTCATCCTGAGACCCCGGCCTGGATACGTGCCCAAGGTTCCTACCACTCCCTTCAGAGATCAGGTAGTGAACCTGCAAGCGCTGTCCTCGGAGGAGGCAGACCCAGCCCTAGCTTTGCTCTGTCCCGTCCGCGTTCTGCGTGTGTACGTGGACAGAACACGAAGCTTCAGGACCTCAGACCAGCTCTTTGTCTGTTACGGAGGCCAGCAGAAGGGAAAGGCTGTCTCCAAGCAGAGGATGGCCCACTGGATAGTGGATGCCATCGCCTTGGCGTATGAATCCCAGGGCGTGCCTTGCCCGCTCGGGTTGAGAGCCCACTCCACCAGAGGGGTGGCCTCTTCCTGGGCGCTGGCTCATGGCGCCTCGCTGACAGATATCTGTAGAGCTGCGGGCTGGGCGACACCTAACACGTTCGCTAGGTTTTATAGCCTACGTGTAGAGCCGGTATCTTCACGTGTACTCGCATCCACTAGTCGGTAGACGTGTTGTACCCGCTCTAAGTGTCGGCTTGCAATGCCATTCCCGCCCCCTGGGCCGGATATGTGCATACTTTTACTCCAGTCGTGTTCCCCGCTTGGCGAACCCTGTCGAGTTCCTCCGCCTCCCCCTTCGGCTCGGACATTGCGGAGTGTCTGATGCCAGGCCTACATCCATCGCTGACGCTGTCTGTTGGCTGGGGCCCATATGTCGTGACTCCTCTACGTGAGCGGTCCCATATGTGTAATTGTCCACGGGTCTAAACTCCCTACGGCGAGCCCGTGTCTTTCCCTAAGCAGAGCCAGCTCTGCTGTCACCTGTCAGATGAGTCTCCCCCTACCCAGGTGGAGCCATCCTAGGGACCCCATATGTGTACTGCCCCCCGGGCCAGTCCATATGTGTATTCTCCACGTAAACTCCTCCCCCATTGGGTAGGTAGTGGCCTCCGCAGCGTCCCTTACGGGTTCGCTTCCCCAGTGTAGTCTAGTTTACTTAGTGGGTATTCGGTAAGACAGCAGTAAACTCTCTCGGCGTAAGCTCGCCCCTTCACCGTTCCAGCTGGTGCTATGGGTAGCCGAGCTTGCGCTGGGCACTGGAAGGGGTTTCGTAACTGTGGCGCTTTAGTTGGGATCCCAATTCGTCGGTCACTACTGACGTACGTCGAACGTGACCGACTGAAAGGGAACGTCTCGGTTACGTATGTAACCCTCGTTCCCTGAAGGAGGGAACGGAGACGTACGTCCCGTCGCCACAGTTTCTGTACCCTCGCTGTAGTGCGGACACCAGCTGTCTCCTCAGCGAAAAACAGAGTGCGATTGCATCCGCTTCCTATTTATATACACCTGTCGGGGGCGGTGCGCATTATGCAAATATCGCACGCCAATTCCATTGGCTTGTTTTAGTTCACACGAAGCTGATAGGGCTCTCTAAGCGATATCCCAATTCGTCGGTCACTACTGACGTACGTCTCCGTTCCCTCCTTCAGGGAACGAGGGTTACATACGTAACCGAGACGTTTTCTATGGTAAGGGGACGGCCACATGGCAAAACCTTCATTTTGTGCTCAGTGACACATTTTTGTGTTGATTTTGATGTTTGTTTTGGATCATTGTCCTGATGGAAGATCCAACCATGGCCCATTATAAGATTTTTTTTTTTTTTTTTTTTTTTTTCTGATGGTATTTGATAGAATCCATGATGCCATGTATCTGAACAAGATGTCCAGGACCTCCAGCAGAAAAATACACCCAGAACATTAAAGATCCAGCATTATATTTAACCACACACATGTGGTACTTTTTATCAATGTACACCAAACCCATTGTTCCCTGATTGTGGAAATTTGAATTTCTTACAGCCACTTTCTATTTTGTGAAGCTCAACAATCTTTTGCTGCACACCAGATCTATATTCTTTGGTTTTACCTAATGTGATGGACGATTAAGGGAAGTTGCCCTTTTGTGTTACCTCATATTTATATAAATTGACAAGTTATAAAGTCAGAATTGCCAGGGAAAAAAAAAAAATCTCACAATTCAGACTTTATAACTCATAAATTGCAAGTTTATATCTCAAAAACATGAGAAATAAAGTCAGAATTGTGAGTTTATATCTTTATTTCTCACAATTGGGAGAAATAAAGTCAGAATTCCAAAGTCCAAACTCGCAATGCTGAGAAATGAACTCAAAATTGTGAGATTATGACCTGGTTTCACAGACATTGCTAAGCCAGGATTAGGCCTTAGTTTAATCAGGACATTTAAGTAGCTTTTTTAAACCTGCCTTAGAAAAAAAACATTACTGCTGTGCATCTTGAGACAAAACAATGGCACTGACATATTTTAAGATAAGTCAGTACAAGTTGCTTTCAGGTAAAACAGCTCAAATATGCATAAGCTTTGTCTGTGAAAGCGGGGGATAAATTTGAAATTGTGTGTTTTGGTATTGTAATTAACATTAAATTAATCTTTAATCTGAAGACCTTTTGTGTAAAACCCCACAAATAATAATTTGTAAAACACACCTGACCTAAATATACACAGATCACATATCCACAGTGCTCAGGAGACTGTACAATACTGTACTATTTCTGCAGCATATGCATACTCTACACAAGCTCAAATATGCAGCATACAACCAGGATGTTCTGCATGGAACACCATATCCCACAATGCAATGCGCTCGACTTGGCCTTCTATTTCCTGTCTGATGAATAAATTTCATGCACCTTATATTAGTATTTATACCTCAGCTTGTAGAAAAGCTACTTGTGATGAATTTTGATTCATTATGTGGCTCTTTACCACTTGTATTTTTTGGTGGTTGTCAGTGTATTACAAAGGTACAAATCGCATTTTAGTACTATGTTGGTAATATTAACATTATATCAGTTAATGAAATATATTTTTTTACTGTAAATTTAAAGACAATTTGTAAAACCTAAAATGACACTACTGTAGTTTTAAAGTAATATTTTGGCAACCACAACTAGCATTGTTTTAATACAGTGTTGGACTGACAAAAGTTAAGATATTTTACACATAACATAAAAAAAAGACAAAACAACATTTTTTAAGATCATAACTTTACTCCACTCACTACACAAACGAGCAACATTAATGTGGAATAGTATCCTTTTAAATCACATGCAAGTGTAAAAACTTACAATTACTGTACTGTTGTTGTATATACTATAGTCTGTGTAAAAAGTACCATACTTGTACAGCAACTTTTAAAATGGTTACTATAAGTGTTAATCCTGTTACACAACAGGTCTAACATAAGACTGATTACTTGAGACTAAGGTCTCGTAAAAGGTCTCATATCACAGAGATGAGTTTATAGCATCACGAGGGGAACAAGGAAATTCCCAGACTTTAATATGGAAATATTTTATGGTCAAAGAGCGATCAGTCCTCTGTGGAAATCCCAGTGTGAGTTTGGCCAGCTAAACACTGTGCCTTTCAGAACAAGTAAAGAGATTACAACCTGTGATTAGCCAATCAGCACTGGCCATTCTAAATGCCTGACACTAAGTCCTAATACAGTGCGGCTCTGATGCAGAGATCAAGTGCACTTGCACCACTGTAGCATTGTGCATGGTGTGTTTAGGATTGTTATTGTGTAAGAAATTACACGTTCGATCTCCAAACAGATCCTCCATGCTCACCTTGAAGTGCAAGATGAAGCTGGAGGATTCTCACAATTGCATGTCTCATCCAAGGCTTTGGAAGTTATTTTGAAGAGTACAACCATTGAGGTGATTTTCAATCTCTTGTGAAAAATATCACTTTGTGTCTTTTTGGACCTGCAAAGTGCTTTAAATTCTGCACGGTCTCACGGTGCTTTGCAGTAATTCTGTGAACACTGTGATCTCTCAAATCCAGAACACAAGCAATATCCAAAGTCAACTGACCAGATTTAGTCATTTTGATAATATCCTCTTCTGTTGCAGAGGACAGCTCCTTCCTCTTGACCATTTTCACTAAAACCCACAAAATAACATTCCAGATGAAATAATTATTAATTAGTTGTACTCACCAAGCAAACCTATGCTTAGAAAATATTTTATGCGTTTTTAATATTATATTTGAAAAAGGCCGGAGATGTCAATTTTCCTAGGTCGGACATCACTTTTGGCACTTCATAGAGTGAGGCTGTTTGACTCTGAATGGGGCAAGTTCCAAAACTGAAACTAGCAATATTTGCTCAGCTAATATTTGTTCAGAATTCCAGGAGAAAACCACATCTAATGTTGCTCATGTTATATACTGAATCTAATGGCTATTAAGCAGCATTAAAAAGTCCCAGTGATCTCCTGCACACAATAAGGAAACAGGCTGTGTTTCAGCACAGTCCTTAGTGTAAGTTCTGAATGTTGCTCAGTGTCTAATTCCATGATTCTTTGAGTGCTGGGGGAGGGGGTGTCTGACTGAGAGCTTCAGACTCCACAACCTATTCATAGAAGCGTGAGTATGAAGAAGGCTTGGCCACACGCTACATGCAACTCACGTACACATACATATAATACAAACCAGTAGAGTGTCATACAGTGAGCTGCTTTGCCATCTACTGACTACATAGGGAGCATCCTTCTATTAGAGGTAATGTCTGATTTGAAACACTCTAATGCAGTTCCTATCTAAAAGGGACTGCAGAGGTTGTCGGGGATTATAATCGCATTCTTGCAAACTCAAACTTTCAGGGAAAATGTTTTTAAATAAAGATTGAAAGAGTTTTCTGAAGTTTAATGGTGGAGACTCTGAAGTTGTGATTGTAATGTAGTTTGTTTATAGCCTATGTTTAACTTTTTACTTGTATTTAGGCTTCAAATTTTATTAAAAGTTCATTTCTGAAGATTATCATGATGAACAAAACATGTAAGAATCATACATTTTTTTAGTCATAGAGCTTATTTTATACAATAATCATCACTGCAGCACTCTATAGAGATTGGTGTTAGCATGTTGCTAAGCTAACAAGGTTCTGGAGCACAGCTAAACAGCTAATATATCCGCTTGGCCAGACCAAGTCAGACACAAAAGTTTTAATGCAGTTTGAATGGAAATGTAATGTGGCTTTCTCTGATGAATGTACCATTTAAAGGTGATAAAGAGGATTTTTTCGTCGACTGAGAATCCAAAGACTGTTACTGAGTTTTTGAAATGAGCGCATGCGTAAGAACAACCCCCCTCCTTCACAACACATTTCAAAGGAACGCCTCCCAAAACTCGTAAACACTCGTATTGGAACACGAGTGTTTACCACCGGCATTCGCTGTGTCGTGTTTTTTGGATTCATTATGTCGGACTCACCGCAGGTAACTCATAATCTGCAGTTGTTACTCCTGTCTCCGGACAAAAACATCGCATGCGGCGCCTGTAGAGTGTGGAAAGTTACTGGAGAGCGCAGCCGCGCTCGTCTCTCAAAAGGAACGTCACAGCAGTGATTGACAAGCCAGAGGGCCAATCGTTTACTATCGTATATTAATATTATTACTTTCAGTGCACCTAATAAATAGTCTTTTATCAGTTAGTAAAGACAGTTTCAAGTAATATTGCAAAAATGTATAAAACAAAACATCCTCTTTAGCACCTTTAAAGCAACAGTAGCTAACAGTAGATGAAACTGCAAATCCCAAAACAACTCAATATAACAGTATAAAGACAGAGCCTATATTATTTATAAATGTATTATATAATACATACATAAACAATAAGGTCACACATTTTCATTAAAATGTTAAGTAAATTCATTAAGTGTCCAAATGTATCTGACCAGGCGGCCAATCAAAGAGGGGCTAAATGACTTTTAATGACATCATTAAACAAGAGGCAGAGCATTCCCCAAATCTTAAACGCCACACACTTACTCATGGTGCTGTCATAAGGAATACCCTAAGGACTATCTCTCTTAAATCTGTCTCTTTGAATTATGTGACATTATGACACAATTACAAACACATACAGACAAGTCCAATCAAATTCCAACTCGGATGTTAAAAGAAGTCAATTCAGATTCTGAATTTAAAGCTGAAAGCACATAATAGATACAATGTACTTTTAGATAGACAACTTTATTTGTCATTTAGCAAACATGTTTTCCAAAGCAAATTATGGTGCGCTAATTGCCGGGACTCTCCCCCTGGAGAATCTTGGGGAAAAGTGCCTTACCCAAGGGCACAGCAGTGACAGGCAGTTCCCAGTAATTCATTTCATTAGTGGCCCTTCCTGACACTAAACCAGCAACATTTATATTAGCAGACCAAACCAGACATAAGAGGTTCAATCCCAGCATAGATGAAGAAAGTATATGCATTGAATTAATTATTTTATTAAATAATTACTTTTACTGTCTTTGAAATATGTGACCCTGGACCACAAAACCAGTCATAAGGGTCAATTTTTGGAAATTGAGATTTACACATCATCTGAAAGCTGAATGAAATGCAAAAAAATCAAAATATTGAGAAAATCGCCTTAGCAAAGCATATTACTTCCAAAAATAGGTTTTTGATATATTTACGGTAGGAAATTTACAAAATATATTCATGGAACATGATCTTTACTTAATATCCTAATTATTTTTGGCATAAAAGAAAAATTTTGACCTATACAATGTATTGTTGGCTATTGCTGCAAATATACCTGTGTGACTTATGACTGGTTTTGTGGTCCAGGGTCACATATTGTTAAAGTGTACTGCCGAATATACTGGTAACACTTTAGAATAAGGTTCATTAGTTAACATTAGTTAACTACATTAACATGAACTAATAATAAACTGCACTTTATTTATCTTTGTTAATGTTAATTTCAACATTTATTAATACATTATTAAAATATATTTACTATACATTATTGTTAACATTAGTTAATGTACTGTGAACTGACATGAACTAACAATGAACAGCTGTATTTTCTTAACTAACGTTAACGAAGATTAGTAAATACAGTAACAAATGTATTGCTCATGGCTAGTTCATGTTAGTTAATACATTAACTAATGTTTAACTAATGAACCTTACTTAATTTCTATTAATGTAGAATAATTTCTATTACTATATATGTAATTTCTATTGAAACTTTTAAATATATTTGTAATTACACATTTGTAATGATGAAGTTGCAGTTTAGTACATTTTAAATGTAATATCAAATAACACTTAAGTTTAAATTATAATCAAGTACATGTGTTTTAGTTTGGTAGTCAACACATCAAAATAAGTGTATTTCTTAAAGCATGACAAAAGATTATTAAAACAAAATCATTTAAAATGTACTCAAGTAAAAGTTTTCATTTTGACATTATTACAAAGTGCACTTAAGTCATGAAAGTGTATTCTCTTTAAGTGCAGTTAAGTGGCCTTTTTATTTCCTTAATATACTATTATCTGCAAGAGCCGTTTTTATAAATATTCTTTTAAGATTCAAAGTACACTACAAGCAAAACAATTCAATTACACAATTATACTTCCAAACTCACTCAACGGGTACAGCCAAAATCTGGCATGCCGAGTGTTCAAACAAGCAAACAAAGTTTTGAACTTGAGTGCAAACCACTTGTTTGCACTCAAGTCAACCTATAAATGGCTCAGAGCTGACTCTGCACATTAAACTGGAATACAAGAAAGAATTTTAATATTTATAAATGAAGCACCTCACCTTTAAACCCTGTTTGAAATGGCTGTCATATGGACATTTCTAAACTTAAATGCACTAAAATCTGTATTCAACAAGGGATGAGAGTTTTTATCAGAGGTTTATCAGACCACTACACTGTTCCATTCTCTAGCTGAGCAGGACAAACCCACCAGACACTTCTTAAAGCAGAGCGTGTGAGACTTAAGTCCTACATCAAAACAGACACACTAAGACGAAGATACAAACTCTAACATGATGTTGCAGTGGGTCTGCACTTACTTGATTAATACTTAACCAGTACATAACTGACATTGCAAAAAACTCCCTAATCTTCAAGAAGCCTCATTTTTCCATAGATCATCACTCTTAGCACTTAATACTCAGGAATGAGTGCACAAGATATGAACGTATCTGCTAGAAAGCACAATGTCACCTCAGATGACCGTTTGTGCTGTGCTCTTTTAGCATGCTCTGCCAAAATACATTTCAAAATCAGCCACTGATAATGGGGATGTGCAAAACTACATTCAAAAACAGCTACACAGAGCAAACAGATTGCTCAACACAAGTTTTGAACTATTTTTAACTTTTATTTACACATGCAATGACAACAGATTACTCTGAATGTGTACAACATGAACAGACTGATAGTTAACTTAGTTAACTATAGCATGGGTGTTTCAATGTATGTTTTAAAGGGGTCATGAACTGCTTTGTTTATTTGTATAATGTTTTCTGAGGTCCACTTATAATGTTTAAATCAAGATCTTTAGAAGTAATAAGTTATTTTCTATCCTGTTTTTGACCCTCTCTCTTTCGAACATTCCGTTTTGATAGGCGTGCCACATTAAAGTCTTGGAAGTACACGTCCACTGCTATAATTGGCTAACAGTTTTGCATATTAAAATCATTTTCAACATCCCCACCATTACAAGTGTGGAATTATTTTGAAAACTTATGATTTTGAAAAATATCTTGTTACATAGTTTAAAACATTTAATTGCCAACAATGCAAATAATTTTTGCATATTACATATGCTTTATACACTGTAAAAAATGACCGTGATTTTAACGGTAAAAGACTGTAAAAATGCTACTGTGAAAAACAGTTAATTGGTTTACAGAAAGTTTCCGTACTATACATAGTGAATAACTGTAATAGATCTACACTGTAAAAAATGACCGTGATTTTAACAGTAAAAGACTGTAAAAATGCTGCGGTGAAAAACTGTCAATTGGTTTACAGAAAGTTTCCGTACTATATACGGTGAATAACTGTAATAGATCTAACGGTACATTTAATGTAGTTTTACGGTAAAATACGTTAAATTCACAGTTTTTGGAAGTGAAAAATAACAATTCATTGTAAAATTTACAGTGAAAAAACGTAAATTGACATTCCCACAATTCCCTGCGTGACACTTCACATTTGATATATTTTCGTTGAAATAACTCTGTTTCTTCTTAGTTTTTCTCATTTTTTTCTAATCAGTTATGTACATTAGGGTTTTATGTTACATCTAATATTGTTAAATTAATGTTTATTGCATTTTTAAAATGTCATGCATGTTACCATGATGGTGTTTAGTGTGTGTGTGAATGACACTGTGTGCACCTTCTATATGTTAGTATTGTCCTCCTCAGCTTGTGGAAAAGCTGCTTGTGATGAACTTTGATTCATCATGTAACTCTTATCACCACTGTGTTTGGTGACTGTCAGTGTATTATAAAGGTACAAAACAGATATTAGTACACCATTAGGTTGCTAAATTAACTTTTTTACGGTAAAGTTCTGGCAACCACAGCTGCCGGTTTTTTACCGTAAATTTTACTGGGATTTTTTTTACAGTGTACAGTACATTTAATGTAATTTTACGGTAAAAATGCCTTTAAATTTACAGTTTTTGGAAGTGAAAAATAACAAGTCATTGTATAATTTACAGTGAAAAACCATAAATTGACATTCCCACAATTCCCTACATGACACTTCACATATGATGTATTTTTGGTTGAAATAGTTTTTTTAGTTTTTCTTAGATTTTTTTCTAATCAGTTATGTACATTAGGATTTAATGTTACTAATGTTGTTAAATGCATAAAATTTACCATGATGGTGTTTAGTGTTTGTGTGAATGACTCCTTCTATATATTAGTATTGTCCTTCTCAGCTTGTGGAAAAGCTGCTTGTGATGAACTTTGATTCATCATGTGACTCTCATCACCACTGTGTTTGGTGGTTGTCAGTGTATTACAAAGGTACAAAACAGATATTAGTACTTCAATAAGTTGGTAAATTAACATTATATCAGTTAATGAAATACGTTTTTTTACCGTAAATGTATATAGAATTTTTTTACAGTGTGTACAGTAACCGTAATTACCACTATATAAACCTTTAAATTATACGGTTTTGAACTGTAAAATAGACAGCTGTCCCGTAAAACCTAAAACATTGCTACCGTATTTTTTTATGGTAAAGTTCTGGCAACCGCAGCTGCTGTGTTTTTACCGTAAATTTTACTGGGATTTTTTTTACAGTGTAAGTCTTGGTTGTGGCAAATAAAGTTTAAGTATTTGGAGTTAAAAGGATAACTTACAGTGTTTCCTGTAAACGGAATTATGAATTTGAATGTACCATTGTTTGTCGCACTGTCGTTCTTGTAAGCTATTCATTGTTCATCATTTTCAATAAAGTGAAAAATTGTCATTTGTAGTGTTGTGTTTTAAATAAAATGAAATGTGTTGTAATGTCTTACTGATGACAAAACAAAAGATGTCGCTCACTGAAGTTTTATTCAGGATTATAGCGAATTTCGAAACAATAAAGCAGCGTTATCTACGTGCTTTCTTCCGCATCCGATAATCCAATGCATTAACTCCATTAATGCCAAAAGAGAAAGCAAATCAAACTTTCACAACTATTCAGTTTGACTGGGGCTCTATAGTATAAATACTCAGTACATATCAAACGATCTGTATCAGACAAAGCAGTAGTGACACATGTTAAAAACACTTTTACTCAAATTTTATGTTGCGATATTACTGTCAGATCCAATCTGGTCATAACTGCATCATCTTTTATTTTCAGTATCTCTGAAAAGCCTGGTTGAACTGTGTCATTTAAAAGTGAACAGTGTCTTACGTGATCTGACTGGAACTTCGTTAAAAGTAAAGTTCATTCACGCTTTCTTAATCTTAGGATCACAAGGATCTGGATCTCCTGAGGAATCCTCAGAGGCATTTCTGTCATTTTGTTGCTGGAGTAATCCTGTATTTGCATACTACATGACATGTGTGAATTGGTGGGCGGGGCTAAAGAGGCAATGATGTAGAAGTAGGCATTGATCTTCTTCTGCAGAGGCGGTCTTTCGTTGCACTATGACGTAATAATGTGACAAAATCCAAAACGAGTCGTTTTCTGAGCTTGCTTTCAATAAAAGCTGTTTTTGGACTAATGACGAAGTTTTGAGTTCTGAAACGTACAGGATATTTTTATAGTACATTGACCACTTATGTCAAAAGATCAAGGAAAATTTGATTTCTCAATTCATGACCCCATCCAAATACTATAAATGTAAGCTGTATTACAAACAAAAAGTCACAAATAACTGCTTACCAGACTCAACCTGTCATATGCCCCTGGGAAAACAGTTTTTTCCCCTTGGATTTTAAATCCATGACACTTAATTACACATTTGTGAGAAAGACATTGGTGATATACACAGACTACTAATTAATAACACAGTGATCAGATTAAGCCACAGTATCCAACCCAGATCAGAGAGATTGACACCTGACCGTATGACTGTGAGATCTCCAGTGGCACAGGCCTTACAAAACTGTGTCAGTTAAACACGTTCATGGCACGTGCCAATACAGCCAGAAACAGATTACGTTCATTTAAAGTGAAGAACTTCACAGTCTCTCCAACTGGCAGAATAAAACAGACTTTCATATAATGTTTTACAACATGAATGATTCCTAATGATTTTTTTATAATTTCTTTGATTATATATTTTTTAAAATCCTATCTCAAAGTATAAGCAACAGTATCAGTGATATTTAAGCACCATTAATAAGAGAGAAATCAAATACTAAATACATAGCTACACTGTTCCATTCTCTAGCTGAGGATAAACCCACCAGACACCTCTTTAAGCAGAACATATGTGTGAGACTTAAGTACTAGCAATTAGAATATTTGGAAGGTCCAAAATGCTTCCTGTTACTGTTTTTACTCCTCATGCTTAGTTACTTCCATGTGGTCGAGTCAGGCAGTAAAAGCATTGATTTTTAGGCTATCAATGTCCTATTATACCTTCAACACAACAACAGTGTTAACAGATCATTTGGAGTTGCAGAATTTGTGCTTACATAGAAAAAACTCAAACATTACAGATTTTATTTGCACACATACCATTTAAAAAGTTTAGGGTCTGTAATTTTTTGTTCTATTTTATCTCATGCTCACCAAGGCTGTTATTTGAGTAAAAACACAGTAAAATATATATATGAATATGAGTCATTCCACGAAACTGGTACGATTTGAGTGCCTCTGACCTTTTTCAGTGTATTTTATCTATAGGGTCACCAAAATATATTTTTAAAAGCTTTTTGTATTAATTGAAATGTCTCCTTTAATAATGTTTAAAAACATGACATTACATACATTTTATCTTCATATTAGAAATTATATTGTTTTTTTCAGTTGACACCACCTATTTTGTCATGTCCCTCAAGGCCTTCTATGAAAGTATACTTGGGATTTGAATAATAAAAAGGGAAAAAGTCCATTAATTTTGCCATTCCCATAAATATCCATCTGTGCTTTTTTGCTGGTAATGTTTTTTGTTAATAAGTAAATTCATGATTATTCATTAAAATCACATAATTTAGTTCCACCCCTCAACCCCATTACATAAACCATTCTCCCCCTATAAAAATAATGAACTGATACTTATGTGACATCATTAATAGGAAGTGACATCATAGAAGTCTTCTGAACAACATTGTGAGCAGACACAGGCAAGTTACCACCTTCTTTAATAATTATAACTAAATTATGTTGTGAAATTGTGTTTGTCAAGCTTAACGATTCAACACTGTTACATCAATTAAAGATAGAAAACTATTACTTGTGAAAATTATCTTTGTTATTTCAACATTATTCATGATTTCTTAATATCATGCATCCCATGCGCTCTCCATTTATTCACTAGATTTAGAGCAGTTGCCAATTTGGGCAAAAAATCAGTCAACCTCGTCGCACCTACATTTTTATTATTATTTTTTTGTAAAGGTTATGAAAAAGTAATTTAATATTAGTTGAATTCTGTCTGAAATGTTCCGAGCAATCATAAGAATACTGATTTTAGTTCAAATTCTGAAGTTAAGCCTTTGATAAAAAATGAGGTTGCTGTCACAAAAAGTGCCCATTTCAGGCTTTAGAATTGCAAAGGTGGGAGATTTTATGTAACTTTTATATTTGCAATTACTGAATTAGTGTGAGGGACATCTGATTAATAGGAAAATGTTGATTTTATCACAAATACATTTTATAATAATATTCAGAGAGCTCCTATAGTGTCCATAACTTAAAATAATGACCAATAATAATAGGAATTTGATGCCTGAGATGAGAAAATATGTTTTTCTGGAAGTTAAATATGTCATTAATGTTGTGGGGTGTTCAGAAAAGTAATACATTTTGGCAAAAAAAAAAAAAAAATCTAAAAATGTGTAAGTCCAAATCGTACCGGTTTCGTGGAATGACTATATATATATATATATATATATATATATATATATATATATAATATTATTAAAAAAAAAAAATATATATATATATATATATATATATATATATATATATATATTATATATATTTTTTAATAATATTATACACTGGAGGAAAAAAAAATATATATATATATATATATATATATATATATATATATATATATATATATATTTTTTTTTTTTTTTTTTTTTTTTTTTTTCCCTCCAGTGTATAATATTATTAAAATATATATATATATATATATTTTTTTTTTTTTTTTTTTTTTTTTTTTTTTCCCTCCAGTGATCCAGGATTTATCCAGGAGGTGAGTTACACCAGTTTCAATTGGTTAGTTCCTAATAGAATAGTCTCAGTTTTTAATTGACAAGCAGGCACATGGCAGAGGTGTACTGCAGCTGGAGCTCACGCTGTTTGGCACCGATGGTGGTCAGGTGGCCTACAAACAGACCTGAGCGGGTACACTGGCACAGAATTGGAAGTTCACTGGGTTCACTCCAGCCTTGGAACTTAGAGCCAAGTGGGCCACTCCAGTAAATAATGTCTACTCTCTCTTTCTCACTTTCTAAACAGAGAGCTGACTGCATCTAGAGCAAATATTAATTGGAAGAAGCAAAACCAGACTGCAAGACTGCTAGATAAACAGATGCTTAATTATGGGATAGTTGAAATAAATATTTTACATTCTTTCCGGTGCCTTGGGGCCTTGAGCAATACACTTATAGCTGAAATGTGGATAATACCATGCATCAATTCATATTGTCTCTAGTAAAGCAAAGTCCAGTGTAGCAGTGCTTATACAGAAATGAGTACTTGATGACCATGTGAAATTATTGTACAGACATTCAGATGCTCTTGATTCCATTGAAGCACAAGATGTTCTTTTGGATCATTCTCAAATCATGCTGGAAAACATGAACATTAGGTTTCATACAATCTTGTGGAGCTCATACAGCTCAAGTGCATTAATTAAACAAAAGATGGGGACAAATTAAATACTAAGAAATATACCAATTCATGCCAATTTTTCTTCAATATTTTCAAAAATAGTAGCATTTGACTCAAAAAAATGCAAATCGATGTTATCCAGCATGATGCTTAGATAGAAGCATCTGACCTTTGGGCGCACAGTCAAAAAATATGCTTACGATTATTTGATTATCTTTTTTATGTCATGAAACAAATAAGATTCAGCTCTATTTATGCATTAATTAAGATTCTGCTCTAAGTTACTAATCAAAAGTAGGCATATTTTTGACTCCAAAAGGTAAGATTCTAAGACTCCCACTGGAGCTCAATGTTTTCAAATATGTGTAGCCTACACTATAACAATTAAACAAGGATTACAGAAGGAAGTATTGCATGTCACACTGCAGGACACCGCTCTCACTGCTTGACATCATGTCAGCTACCTATATATACACAAGAAAAAACAGGTGCACCCTTCCGATTAATACTGTATGTCAAGCAAACACAAGCACAGAGAGAAAGGCTGAGCTTTCTCTCAACACACACCGCGCTCCATACGTACATCGACTCAGTAGAAAACACACATCCGCACTGCGAGCGCGAGTGGACAGCGCCGTGGTGCTGAAAACACCGCGCGGAGCTTCCATGGCAACCGCAATCGCGCAAATATAGTTGTCGCGTTAATGTTTAACGTCTGACCTATTCGACAGCACGCATTAAAACGTGTAGTAATCTCTGGTAAACGGCAGCTGATGGGATTTTTAGCGAAGATGGCGCCCACAGCTAACCCAACCCACCAGAGCCTCACAGAATGACCATAACTGAGGCAAAATACTACAGACACACACGGCGCGAGCGACGAAAACCTCCGAGGCGCGTGACATTGACCTCTCTGGTGGTTAACCCGGGTATTTTGTCCGGGCCCCTCTCAACAATAGCCTAATATTGACAGTCTACGTAAGCAGACGTATTACATTTCAGGAGACAGTCATGCTGAAAATGACAGGGAGCGTTTTAAAGAGACAAATGCAGCCATCATTCACAAGCCCGTGACTGCAGCACTGCGAGCCCGCATACACTCCTTAAGATAAAGGTTCTCAGTGAGGCCATTGTAGAACCGTTTTAGGTTCCCAAGTGAACAATTCTGAAAAGAACCATTTTTACTGTGAAGAATCTAAAGAACCCTTTTCCACTATAAAGAACCTTTTGTGGAATGGAATGTTAAAGGTTCTCCATGGATACCAATTAAGAACCATTATTTTAGAGTGTAGAGCCCTCCAGCCCGCACGGCCCCTATTAAGGGTGCTGAACACAATCAGCATGGCTTACTTCAGCATGGACTGCTCTTTCTCCTCCTCTTTCTTCTGTCGGTCCATGACCGAGAGGATGATCTTCCTCTCCTCCTCGGTGAGGTGGCTCAGATCCGGCATGTCCGGCGGAGCAGGAGCCGCAGGGGATGCGGCCGGGGCCCCCCGAGCTGACATTTTCAGGTGTAGCTGCTGCTGAAAGAGCAATGGATGAACATTAAATGCATCTGCAGAGAATCCATGCAGCCTACACGTGTGCTCTTGCTATAGACCGTCTGTGTTTATAGGATACATAACTGTATTGATCCTGCTCTTAACAGTGATGCCAATGAAGAACCTTTCAGTGAACAGTGCTTAAAAAAAAATATATTTTTAAGAGTATAGTATATAGGCTATATATGTATAGTATATAATCTAAATGTCATTATGGCCTGATACTGAAGGCGGTATGTTTTATGACAACACATTAGCTCTTCCATGAAGCACAGCCGGTGTATGTGAATGGTAGATGTTGTACATTACTAACGTTAAACGATATAACACCGTGACAGCATGGGGAACGCTTGTAGTACGGTTCACAATGTAGCTTGTCACGCTGGCTCATAAAAACAAGCATCATCTGAGAATAAGGTGTAAAACCCTTGGGGCTTCTCGAGTTTCATGCCGGTTTCCGGGAGCCGAGGGCATCCCGAGCATGCTTGTCGAGTGTGTTTGGAAAGAAAACGAGTGCTTGCCTTTTATTTCGCAATCATGGTGAATGCAGTCTAACCCATGGCTGCGGCTGCGAATGGAGAGCTCTCGCGCATCGTCCAATGGCAGGGCGCGCGATCTCTTATTGCGGTTATCGGCGTCCTCGCTCGCAACCTTCCCCGAGATTCCCTCCTGGTTGCTGCTACTAACTCCAAGAGATTTCTTGAATGCACAAAAATGGATGCGGTAGGGGAAACGGTCTGATAGGAGAGCGAGGCGGAGCGACGGTCTTACGTAGGATGAAGATCAGATGGTCCAGTCTCGCGGGCGGGGGCAGCGGAAGTGCGCGCGCCCGGACACATTCATACATTCATTGACAGGAGGCGCGAGAGGAGCAGGAGCTGTGATGTAGGCTATGGTCATCACTCAGAGTTTTTATGATTCATGTCTCAGATAGAAATGGATTAAATAGTCTTTCTATTAGTTTAAATTCATTTTTTCCCCTCAGACCTCTTTAAGAAGCATGTTAGTAGGCTATAACTTAGGCTACTTCACTGCATCAAATTATTCACTTGTTCTTGGAAGACCATTATGAACCCGAAACTAAAAATTAATTGAGTGGCACATTATAATTACACCATATTAAATTAAATATCAACATACACTCTCATTAAAATTGGACATCAGTTAGTCAATAGGCCATTTTACAATAAGCCTATTTTAGTAGAACAAATAATGTTTTGTTTTTTCAGTAAGAACACATTCAGTTGAAAAAAGTAGATACATTTCTGTAACAGTAAATACAGTAAATAGTAAATACATTTCTGATATTCTAATTTCTAATTCAAATAAATGTTGTTCTTTTAAACTTTGTATTAATCAAAGCATCCTCAAAAAATGTATCATGGTTTCCACAAAAATATTATGTGACATTCGATATCAGCATATTAGAATGATTTCTGAAGGATCATGTGACCCTGAAGACTGGAGTAATGAAGCTGAAAATTCAGCTTTGACACGCAGGAATAAATTACTTTTTAAAATATATTACAGTAGAAAACACTTATTTTAAATTTTATTATTATTGGTTGATCAAATAAAGAGATTTCTTTCAAAAACATTAAAAAATCTTATCAACCCCAAACTTTTGTATGGTATCATACAATTTAAACAATATTAGCTCACTGAATTAATAAAATAAGAAATAATGCAATCATACCATGCAAGTTTCATGATTGACACTGATCAAGATATTTGGTGACTTGCCTGTGCCATTCATTTCTTTACCACCTGCATTACCACCATTAATTGCTTTACCACCTAAACCAAGACCAAGACTTTGAGGGGTTGAGACCAAGACCAAGGCAGGGCGAGACAGAGTCTAGACCAAAACCAAAATTAAAATCATATTTGCAATAGTGCTCATATTTGTGAAAACAGCTCTCTTGCTCTCGTGATATTGCTTAATTACATCTTATGTTGATCAATATCTCATACAAGTACTTTTTTTGCGATCACATTTCGAATTTTGTAGGCATTTGTTTTACTTTTGGTGACATTTTTGACAATCCCTTGTTGATTCTGATAAAAGAAAGAAAGAAAGAAAGAAAGAAAGAAAGAAAGAAAGAAAGAAATCAATCAATCAATCAATCAATCAATCAATCATTCAATCAATTAGAAATAAGTTTTTGATTGCATTTAAAACTGGAAGTTTTACATCCAATCACATTAATAATGTTAACAAATAAATCAGACAATGCACTGGCAATTTAGTGTTATCCCCATAGCTGTGATCTTGACCGGTCTTGAAATAAAAATGTCCTCTTAGTCTGAGACCGAGACAAGATCGAGAACAAATGCAGTCAAGACCGAAACAAGACCAAGACCTTCAAAAAATGGTCTTAAGACCGGTCTCGAGTACTATTACCAACAGATAGATACAGTAATCAATGATTACTGACAATGCTTTTTATAAGCAAAAGAGATGTACAGACATGAATTCTCTCAACATGAGGTTCATATAAACAGGATGTTTTTAAAGAAGTTCATAGGCGTATCTGGTTATTAGCTTTCCAGCTTGTTCTTCTCTCCATTATCATCAATTAAGTGAAATAAATACCACTTTAGTTTTCAGCTTAAATTCAAAGGTATGTACAATTTATAGCCTAATTGTACTGTATATAAAACTAAACATTGAATCATAATCCTTTAGGCCAAAACGCGTTTATGGTCACAGGAAATATACATTTTCTAAAATATGACCAAATCTGATGTATATTGGATCTAAGAGTTTTTTTTTTTTCTTTCAGATTTATTTATTTGTTTGTGTATTCATTTATTATTCATTCGTTTATGAGTAACTTAAATTGCCCGTAGGATAGGTGGCGTATTACAATAGCCTACCCTATTTGTAGTACATTTACTATATACTAATACATTTACTATTAATGTATAAATAGTAGGTTGCACATATAATGTAATAAGATAAATATAGTCGCTCACGCATCATCTCAAAACAAAACTCACATGCACAGATTTGTAGAGCCTGTGGAGAGGTCTGATCTCTGAATGGCGTCATATAATATGTGTTGGAGATCCGCCGTTGCGATGCATGTTGCTCCGCCCACTGACATGCGTCATCACGCTCTGTTATTTACCTTCTCCCTCAGTGGAGAGGAGTGGAGGTCAGTCGTTGAAAGAAATGATAGCGCTCAATAATGGCCCTGCGGTGGCTGTTGAATGTAATAGGGGCATTGGTTACTTGATGTTTTTTCTTTACTAACAGGGTTAGTGTGTCGCTGTCTGCACTCACAGTGTTTTTGCTGCTTCTTGCGCGCTCAGGGTGTCCGTCTTTAGTACGTAAACAAACATGACTGCTACCATTTCCAGGCAGAGACATGCTGCAGTCGCTGCAGACTCCTCTGGTTCTTCTTTTTCCATTACAGCAAGCCTCCTGCGACTCTCTAAACACATCAAATATGAGAATCTTGCAGCTGGACTCAGTGGGGGTGTTATTTCTACAATGGTCTTACACCCCCTGGATCTGATCAAAATCAGGTTTGCAGGTAAGTACTTTCATCTTATATAATATTGCAGAGAGTGTGTCTCAAAACCTATAGAGCTGCCTACCTAGACAGCATGTTAGGGCATTATTAGATGCATTAATGGCAAAAAAAAAAAAAAGTCTAGGAAAGCGTTTTAATTTAAATTACAAAATAACACAATAACTCATATATTAAAAATGGAAAAAAAATGCACTCTAAGAAAACGAAAATAATATAAATAAATTATATAATTATATGAAATGTATTGTAAATGTGTACATTTTTTGGTCATTATTATATCTAAAAACTTTAGGAACAGAGAACAAGGCATTTGCCTTGTAAAGTTTTTACTGAATAATAAAATTAATTATTTTTAAATGGGATTATCATTATTCCAATCATTTCTGATAAATGAATGATATTTTTAAAATGTTAAAATTGGCATTAATCAGAATTTTTGATAGTCTTTTCTTCCCCATTGTGATGTACATCTGGGTGAAAAAACTTCTCGAACAAGAAAAAAATGCAGGGCGGGACTAGATTTTGTTCATGAGAAATTGATTGGGTCATTGTGGTTTGCTGTTACTGTGATCTCATGTGATTGACAGGTTGTCCCACCCTCATGCCATAAACGCTTCATCTGAGAATAAATGTCATTGCAAGTGGGAGGGGAAGTTATTTTGATTAAAGATTACAAAAGCATATGAATTAAAAAAATAATAATAATGATGTGCACAGATTAATTATTTACAATAAATAATGCAGTATTCCAAAACAAGAAAAGAGTATTTGATTTTCATGGTTATTGTAACCCAATTGTTATTGTCATTGGGAATAAATGATCTGTTGATCCAGTTTCACAATCTCCAAAAGCATGTTGTTTTCATGCTCACTAGGTTTTGAGACACAGCCAAAAACATTAGAAAAACAAACACAGACACAGAGGATACAACACAGGTAGTTGTACTTTTGCACTGGCCTCAGTGCCTTTTAAGTATATTTTTAGATTATATGTAAGCAGAAGTGGGAGTGTGTCATCCCTCCCCCACTGTTTCTTACTCTTTCCAGTAAGTGATGGTCTGCAAATGCGACCCCAATATGATGGCATGGTGCACTGCATGAAGACCATCTGGAAGCTGGAAGGAATTAGAGGTCTCTATCAGGGTGTGACCCCCAACATCTGGGGGGCTGGGGCATCATGGGGCCTGTACTTCCTCTTGTAAGTAGTCGAAGTTGTGTTAAAAAGGGAAGCGCAGAATTTCCTGTTTGAAGGAATTTCCTGTTTGAATCTACCTCTAAACCCAGTTTTAAACATAACGTCTGTATTCAATACCATTCAAAAGTTTATCATTTAAAAAAAAAAAATGTATCAGGAAATATGCATTGATTTGATCAAAAGTGACAGTAAATACATTTATAATGGTACAAAAGATTTCTATTTCAAATGTTGTTCTTAAAGAATTCTAAAAAAAAAAATGTATTGCATTTTCCACAAATATATATATATATATATATATATATATATATATATATATATATATATATAGAATGATTTTGAAGGATCATATGACACTGAAGACTGGAGTAATGACGCTGAAAATTCTGCTTAGGAATAAATTACATTTTAAAAATATATTTAAATAGAAAACTATTATTTTATATTGTAATAATATTTCACAATATTTCTGTTTTAATGTATTTTAATCAAATAAATGCTGCCTTTGTGAGCATGAAAGCCTGTAAAAAACTTAAAAAAAAAACTTACCTACCAAAACTTTTGAACAGTAGTGTAAATGGCATTGATATTGAATATTATAATTTATTAAAATAATAGAAGTAAACTTTTTTTTTTTAAAAGACATCAGGTTCACAGGCCAAAAAAAGCAGCACCCAATAGTTCTGTGTCAGTTGATACTGCACGAGTTATGAAGATACTCCACAAAGTTATCTGACCTAATTTCAGATCAGGATCACTGGCAAACAAAGTGTGCGTGTGCGAAAACATTATACGGGTAGCAACACTGAAATAAAAGTAGCAAGAGCCTTGTTGATTTGCTCTTTGTCCTTCAAAGATAAGTACACTGTAATATTAAGAGGTACTTTTCTTCTAACATTTTGTTTATATAATCAGTCATGGTGTGCAAGAAAATTTCTCAGGAGGTAAAATCAGGACCATAACAATAAATCTGAAAAGATTTAGCTCCACAATCTTATATCCAGCAGGAGTTTAAATACAGCAGCATTAACCTAAAAATAAAACTGATGTGATGATTTCTTTAAGTCATACAGTGAGTAAAATATGACAATTTTAGTTTTTCCATTAATGTAAGCCTACCCTCACTAAAATCCCCATGATGATTCAATAACAATTATATAAAGGATGGTCATTTTACAGCACTGTAATGCACTGTACAATAGACATCCATGGTGCTGTATGGCTCTCAGGAACATAATGTGGTCCTTTTTCATCTTCCCACAGTTATAATGCTATTAAAGCGTACACACAGGAGGGACGACAAACAGAGCTGAGTGCTGGCGAACACCTGGTGTCTGCAGCAGAGGCGGGTCAGTATGAGAAAAGAGCCACCTGTGAGCTTGACAAAACTAAACACAGATAAATCTGTAGCTCAGTATATTACCACTGGGACAACTTGAATGTTAGAGGCCTTGGAGACTGTGTGTTCTTCTGTGCTAGCTGGGTCATTCCTGTTATGCCCGACTTTTTGGCTGTGCTGTCCACTCTGTAACTATACCAACTGTGAAATGAGTATGAAAATATATACCAGGCTTTATACCAGATCAAACCCGAACACTTAAACTTTATTAATTATTACTTGATTTTTACACAATGATAAGAAAACAAACAGGATGGAAATACCTGAAATTAGCCACTGATCATTTGAGGGGATCAAGTTCATTTTCATGCAACGTCAAGTTAGTTTTGATAGTGTTAAACACCTTTCAGTATTTTTTTGGTAATATGGTTCAATTTCGTTTTTTTATTTCTAACAGGATAAAATACTTTATTGTTATTGAGGAAGTTTAAAAGGAAATGTTACAAAATACTAACAGAATGGAAAGTGATTTCGAGGACACATACATTGATAACCAACTTAAAAAAATGATTCCCACTTTTTAAAACTTTTTAACTAGAGAAAGGAAAAATATTAAGCAGCACCTAGAATATTTCTTAAAGGGATAGTTCACCCAAAAATGAAAATTCTGTCATCATTTACTCACCCTCAAGTTGTTCCAAACCTGTATGAATTTCTGAACACAAAAGAAGATATTTCGAAGAATGTTACTTCTCTGTAACTATACCAACTGTGAAAATATATACCAGGCTTTATACCAGATCAAACCCGAACACTTAAACTTTATTAATTATTACTTGATTTTTACACAATGATAAGAAAACAAACAGGATGGAAATACCTGAAATTAGCCACTGATCATTTGAGGGGATCAAGTTCATTTTAATGCAACATCAAGTTAGTTTTGATAGTGTTAAACACCTTTCAATATTTTTTGGTAATATGGTTCAATTTTGATTTTTATTTCTAACAGGATGGAATATTTTATTGACATAAATAAGATAATACCATAAATCTTTAAATCTACTTCTTCCTGGAGGATATTGTCATTAATGAAGTTTAAAAGGAAATGTTACAAAATGGAGAGTGATTTTGGGTACACATAACCAACTTAAAACATTATTCCCAAAAACTTTGGTTTGAAAAATTTTTAATTAGAGAGAGGAAAAATATTAAGAAGCACCTGGAATATTTTTAAAGGGATGGTTCACCCAAATATAAAAATTCTGTCATCATTTACTCACCCTTATGTTGTTCCAAACCTGTATGAGTTTCTTTCTTCTGTTAAACACCAAAGAAGATTTTTTTTTGAAGAATGTTGGTAACCAGATAGTTGACAATAGCCATTGACTTAAAGGTGCTAAAGAGGATGTTTTGTTTTATACATTTTTGCAATATTACTTGAAACTGTCTTTACTAACTGATAAAAGACTATTTATTAGGTGCACTGAAAGGAATAATATTTATATATATCATCTGTGCACGAGGTAGGGCCTTAAAAACATCAGACAATCGTTTACGCGATCATCGCGTAAACGCTTGGCCTTCTGGCTTGTCAATCACTGCCATGACGTTCCTTGTGAGAGACGAGCGCGGCTGCACGCTCCAGTAACTTTCCACACTCCACAGGCGCCGCATGCAATGTTTTTGTCAGGACACAGGAGTAACAACTGCAGAGTTACCTGCGGTGAGTATGACATAATGAATCCACTAACACGACACAGCGAATGCCGGTGCTAAACACTCGTGTTCCAATACGAGTGTTTACGAGTTTTGGGAGGCGTTCCTTCGAAGGAGGGGGGTTGTTCTTACGCATGCTCTCATTTCAAAAACTCAGTAACAGTCTTTGGTTTCTCAGTCGACGAAAAGATCCTCTTTAGCACCTTTAAGGCAGGAACACACCAAGCCGACGGTCGGCCGTCGGGCAGTTTTTGTTCGTCGGCCGACTAAGTTTCCTCAGTGTGTTCAGCACCTTCGGCTGAAGTTGGTCCTTGTCGGCTTTTTTCCGGCTGATTCGACATGTCGGAGCTGGTCGGTCAAATCTGATCATTCTGATTGGCTGGTCAGCTACTGCCACCTGCTGGTACGCAAAGGCATTTCTTCAGGATAACTTTGGACCCAGACGCTGCCGACGTGAGCCAACCCCGCAGTCTGCTTTCGTCGCCACTAGTTCGTCGGCGTTGGCTTGGTGTGTTCCTGCTTTTACATATTATTTTTTCCTACTATGGAAGTCAAAGGCTACCGTTAACTGTTAGATTACCAATATTCTTCAAAATATATTCTTTTGTGATCAACAGAAGAAAAAACTCATACCGTTTGGAACAACTTGAGGGTTAGTAAATGATGACAGAATTTTCATTTTTGGGTGAATTATCCATTTAATAAATTGACTCTTTTGCCAAGCCGTGCCTTGAAAACGCTCCTGACCAATCCTACCTTAGCAACTGGCATTTTCTTAGTTGAGCTTTTACTCTTTTCTAATATACACTTCAATTAAACAGTTTGGAGTGAATAAGATTTTTTTGTTGTTGTTGTTGTTGTTTTGAAAGAAATTAAATAATTAATACGTTATTAATTATACATTAAATTGATCAAAAGTGATAGTAAAGACATCTATAATGTTACAAAAGATTTCCATTTCAAATAAATGCTGTTCTTTTGAATTTTCTGGTTCATCAAAGAATCCTGAAAAAATGTTTCATGGTTTCTGAAAAAAATATTAAGCGGCTGATTTCAATATGAAAATAAGAAATGTTTCTTGAGCAGCAAATCAGCATATTAGAATGATTTCTGAAGGATCATGTGACACTGAAGCAGTGGCGATAATATTTCACAATATTTCTGTATTTTTGATCAAATAAATGCTGCCTTGGTGAGCATAAAAGACTTCTATCAAAAACTTTTTTTTTTAAAATCTTACTGACCCCAAACTTTTAAACATTAGTTTATGAAGTATTTGTGTGTTTGGATTGTTTTAAAAAAAAATAAAAAATATCCAAAAATATGGTAAAACGTTGTTGCCAGTTCACTAACTTAAACTTAACATTAATTCAATTATGTATCGATTCAGGTAACAGTAGAGGAAATAGTAACTAAAGAGTTCACAGTAGCATAGTAAACAACCTTCTCTTCACTCTCGCTAACATTATCAGCTTTCAGTTGAGACATCTCTGTTTTCAGTTGACTGTGTGAAGCGTTGGCCTTGATTCTGATTTGCAGTCTCTGCAGATTTTAATCACATTAATGCGTCATTGGATTTCTTTGAAGAAATATGGGAAAAATGCTTTGCAATGTGACAGTTAATTCCATCCCAGGCAAGAATAATATGCAGTCAGTTTTACCACTTAACTAGCACATTTTACTGAAAATAATGCTGTTTCAGAGAAATCTTCAAAGCCTTCACATGGAACAGTCTGTAAAGTGTGTCCGAGTCTTAGCAAATTGCAAGTTCTTCATATAAAATGAACCTGTGTATTGACTTAATTGTATGGAAGCCTGTTTCAGCCTCAGATTAAAAAACAGTCATTGCAACTTTATATCCTGTAACTGTGACTTTATATGTCGTAATGTGACTGTTGTTTTCTATTTTAAACTTGCTTCACAATTACCTGTTTTAGTTTTTACTAAAATGGGTTGAAATGGGCTTTAATATTTGATCCTGTGTTTCAAGATAGTCATGATGGGGATATGAAAATATATTGCATAACAGGAATGACCAGCCTCAAAACTGTTTTCTATGTGGATATGTTGAAACTGACATAGGGAAAATGGAGAAGAAGCAAAACTGTGGTCTCGGCTCAAGAAGTGAAACAAGCAGATTTTTTTTCCATTGTACACCAATAAAGATTTAGGGAGAAAATTGTCTGTTGACCAACAATAACAGTACAATACAATGTTATCACTAACTAACAGGAAATTAGCACACTTTAGCTTTACAGTATTACTAAAACACATACTATATCAACTTCAGCCTGCATAAAGAATCATAATAATACAGGTCTGAATTATTATTCTGATTGGTCGCTTTTACACGTAAAAAGATCTCCAGACGACGAGTGACTTCGTTAAATGTTGGTGTGAAGGTCCCCTGTTCCATGTTTCCAGGCATTCTGACGCTTTGCCTCACCAACCCGGTCTGGGTGACAAAGACCCGGCTGGTGCTGCAGTACAATGCAGACCCGTCACGGAAGCAGTACAAGGGAATGATGGACGCCCTCGTGAAAATATACCGTCACGAGGGTATCCCGGGACTATACAGGGTACATCTACAGATTTTAAACTAACCTGAGATCTTGTTACAGGTGTAATAGAGCTTTCATGTGTGCCAATCTCAAGATTAAAGTCAACATGAAATCAAAATTTTACTTTCTTAAACCGTGTACCTGAAAGCCATACTTGAGTAAATGTACAGATACCTTACAGTGAAAATGGCGGTGCAAAACAAGAAACAATTGATTTGTCAGGGGAGCAATCACATGTTTATTTTCTAAAATTGAAATAAAACTCAACACCTCAAAATAAATCAAGGTCGATGCAACAACCTCTTAAACGTCTACAAACACCGCCTCAGTCAAACACAAGTGCTCAAAAAAAGGAATGAGTAAACCAATAAACTTCAAAAAGGTATCTTCATTATAAAAAGTAAATAAAATAATGTTAAGTAAAATTAAATAGTCAAAGCATGCTTGCATTGGACGTGCTGGTTTCGGCCTGCAGCCATGTATGAAACACAACTATGCGCAAGATATAATACCTTCAATGCCCTGTAGATGGTGATATCACTTAATTTGTAGCAGAAATAAACTGCTGCAGAAAAAGTTAGGGGCCATGCAAAATTTAAGGAGTAATTGACCCTTCGCAAAGACCCGCCCCCCTTAGTTACTGTTGCTTTGTCTGGCAAGCCATGGCGCTGTCACCCCACACACAGTGTAAAATACATTGCGGAGCAAAGAGGACACTGACGACATGTCGACAGACAAGACAAAGCAGGTTACTTATGATATTAAACAAAGTCCCAGCTTTCAAATTGTGTATTTATTTTTTTTTTTTTAGAAATTCGAACAATAAAAAACGTTTTGTGGCTCTTTAATGTGTCGTGACAGATTGCTGTAGTGTGTCAGCTCAAGCGGCTCGTTAACCAATCATCTCTTCCTACTAGTTAATTTATAAAAAGGAGAAGGAAAGACGCGGAAAGATGTAAATACACACCATTTTTCAAGTTCAAGTCCACCGAGGTAGTCTGGCTATCACCAGACCAAGCTCAATTTAAAATTGAACATTGGTCTGGGGAGTTTGCTATGTATTTCCTACTGCACAAGAGGCGTGATCAACGAGCATTAGTCACGCAATTGGATAGTCCTTCAACCAATCAGATCAACGATCCGGGTGACGTACTTTGCAGAGCGATGCGAAAACTCCAGACAGGTTTACCGTGTGTCTCAATCAGCATCGAGTGATTTTTGCAGGTTGTGCAAAAAAACATGAAAGTGATCGGTATTCACACCCACTCGAGCAATTTGTTTGCTAACTAAAGAAGTCATTCAGCATCGTCGAGAGATTAAAAGGCGACTCTGATACTGTTCTGGTTCAGTGTAAATGAACGCGGAATATAGCCGCCCTAAACTACGTCATTGTCATGACAACCAAAAAGAATTCCAGTCAGCTCAGGCGGCGCGAGATTCAAGAAACAGGGAGACGAAACATATAGAGCAAATAATAAAAATATTGTCTACCATCAAGGGGCATTTAAGTAAAAGAGTCCTGTACTCACATCGTGAAGCAAACCACCAAAATAACAGCAGAGAATCATTGTGTGTCATTAATCGCTGTTTGTAATCTTCCTATGAAGAGACTGTCGGATCAACGCTCTGCTACATTTCTCTCAGATAAGGTAAATACTTAACACAATCGGCGTCACTGTGATTGTGCATTGTTATTTTGGAGTGACGGTCGTGCGAGAGACGGGTAGATCAGAGTTTGAAAGCTGCTTGCCGTCGCTTCTCTATCGTCATCGTGTTATACCCGCCAATAGCGAGCAAGGTGGATAAGCCAGTCTGTGATTGGTTCCCGCAAAAGTGTAACAGCGCAGCAGAAGTGAATGCACGGGTTTCCAGACTGAGTTGCCGAGCGAAATCAAATCGCCGGCAGATCAGGCTGGGTTTACCCAGACTACCACCGAGGTTAATCTTCTAACTCCTGGCTGCTTTGTCGGACAAAATGGTGGACTCGGCGTTATGATTGGTTAGATCGCTTGTCAATCAAACTCCTGGCAAAGGGTCAATTTCATTACTCATCACAAATGTTTTGGAGTAAAAAGTACATTTACTTATTCAAAAATGTAGTCAAGTAGAGAGTAAAAGTTGCTAATATCTTTGATACTCATACCCCCTTTCCACCAGCATGAACCAGGTGCTAGTTCAGAGCTAGTGCTAGTGCCAGTTCGGAGTTGGTTCAACTGACGAGCCTTCTAAGAACCAGTTTGCCTTTCCACAGGCTAGAGAGCCACCACAGAGCCAGGTCTTGCGTCACTGTATACGTCTCATATTTCACAGCAAAGCTAGCGCCGCAGCGCCAAACACAAACACACCAGGCTCATTTGAGATGCATCGGCTTCTTGCAAAGCGATCGGCGCATGACATCAAAGCTCCGCGAGAACGATCCAAAAGTACAAGGAGTCGTATGTTCTACAAACGCTCCCGCGGATCCGCAGCACCCGCCGGTCCGCGCTGCTCCGATGCATCTCGAACAAGCCTTCTATCAACAATCGCGGATGTTTCACTACTGTTGATGCTCATGGCTTTGCGAACCTACATCGGCATCCAAACACGGCTCGCCGTAATTTGTATATAGACGGAGATTACGATCGAGCTGCTATTAGCTCGATTAGCTGCTATTTCAAAAATGGCGGTCACAAGTTTCTTGTTGGTCACGGTAACCCTGCCCCCAGCCCCTGACGCAAGCGGTTCTTACTTCTAGCCCAGCAATGTTTTGGTGCTACTTACGAACCACTTTTTCTGGTTCGGAGCTGGTGCTTTGTGTGTCGGAAGACAAAGAACTGATTTGAAACTAGGCTCTGGCTCCGAACCAGCACTCAAACTGCCTTGGTGGAAAAGGGGTATCAGTAAAAGTAGCCAAAAAGATACTTAAGTACTAATTACATTTACTCAAATACTTTACACTGCTGTCTTAAACACATTTTGTGCACAATTCCTCTTGTGAAACAGAAGTATAACTTTAAAAAGAGTACTTATTACAGAAATAATATAATTATATAATATATATAATAAAACTGAACTGGATTTAAGGTTTTCAGACATTTAATAGCCCTAAACGGACAAACTGCTCTACAGAGCACGTTTGCTTGACTGGCTACTCTCTGCTGTCTCACACGAAGATATCTTTGTCCTGTGTTGGCCACCGTAGCTTCTCTATATTGCAATTTGCAACTTCACCACTAGATGCCGCTAAAATTTACACACTGCACCTTTAAGGCAAAGTAAAAGTAAAACTTAATTTGACATTAGTACAAATACACTCTGACATTAGTACAAATGTACTCTCTTTAAGTACACTTAAGTAGCCTTTCATTAATATTATATTATCTGCAAGTCCAGTTTTTATTATTATTATTATTTATTTATTTATTTTAAGTTGAATAACTTGACCTATTCTCATTGAAAATCATGGACCTAAAATGAGTTTCATGTTGACTTTAAATAGTGGGGAGATCCATGCTTTTACTCTCTAACATTGTAGTTCTCTGTAGGGCCACAAGAGGGTGTGATTGAACTATATTTGAAGGATTGATCCAGCTCTTAATCTGTGGTTCAAGTTAGCCCTAAATACAGTATATGCTAAATTCTTTGTGAGACACACCAAATTGTCCTAACCTTATTACATATTGTAGTAAACTTCACTCTAGTTTAATACTAGTCTAGTCTAGTTTAGTTCCTCTTAGACTGTGAGGTAACTGTGTGATTGTGGCTTTGTATGTTTGTGAGCCTCATTTTGTTGTTCTGCCATTGCAGGGATTTGTGCCTGGGCTGGTGGGGACTTCCCATGCTGCATTGCAGTTCATGACCTATGAAAGGCTAAAAAGAGAGCAGAACAAATATAAGAAGATGCCATCTGAATCCCTGCTGGTGAGGAAATAAAACCAGCCTCTTTTTTTAGGATACTCTCAAATGAAAATTATGAAGTTATTCTATACCTGTGGAATATTTTCTAGCTTATTCTGGCCAAGTACTGTCCAATTTTGACATATGACTGTAAATTGGACTGTACATTGTTTTTGACCAATAAATGGAAATTGTCCAGTCCTTCATGATAACTATAAATTATTTATAAACATTGCTAAAGCAATTTATAGCTGATTATATATTTTAGAGATGAACTTAACTGTGCACTACATTTCCATGAACTTTTCAGGTTTTAATTCATTTCAATTTTCAATAACATTTTCAGACCTGGAAATCATTTTTTAGAATGATAATAGCTAATAAAATCCCAAACTCTTGATTTCAACCAGTGTTTTGAACTATAACTTTCAATGGCACCACATACAAAGAACGATTATGTGGCATTTGACTACATTGTAACCTTTAGAAAGAGAGGTTTATGTATACTGGAACCAGTAATGATCTTTGGTTCCTGGATGTGAGTCAGTCTCTCCTTCCTGTCTGTCTCTGCTTCAGTCTCCACTGGAATACATCACCATGGCAGCCATTTCCAAAATATTTGCTGTAGCAGTAACCTACCCATATCAGGTGGTGCGCGCTCGCCTGCAGGACCAGCACAACAACTACAGTGGAATCGTGGATGTCATCAGGAGAACGTGGAGGTATGAAATTACATGGCACATAAACTCTCCTCAAACTCCATCACAGAGAGCATTTAGGGATTGCCTTTACCAATATACCCTACCTCGTCTCAGGGAAAACATGTAACATATGGTAAAAAGAAATTGGAACAGTTTGTTTGGGAAAAAAATCATTCACAATTCTTTTGGATCCCTGCTAGTGATGAAATAAAACCAGCCTTACGTTTTCAGGGTACATCAGGTAAATAAAATAGGAGGAAGAAACAGCACAGCATGGCTTTTATATCTCAAAACTTGGATCAAATGAACATTTTTCAGTACCTCTGGTAGAATATGAAGCTTATTGTGGCCAAGTACTGCCCAATTTTGATGAAAGTTTTATATAGCTGAAATTGTGCTGTAAATTGTCATGTATGCCCACCGTTTTTAACCAATAAATGAAGGACTGGAACGTTTCAATGAGGCAACACTTTAATTTAGGGTTCAATTCTCACTATTAACTAGTTGCTTATTAGCTTGCATATTACTAGGATATTGTTAGGATAGGATATTGCTGTTTATTAGTTCTTATAAAGCAAATTATATGCCTTATTCTTCATGACCTTATTCTACATCCCTTAAAGGTGCCCTCGAATGAAAAATTGAATTTATCTTGGCATAGTCAAATAACAAGAATTCAGTACATGGAAATGACATACAGTGAGTCTCAAACTCCATTGTTTCCTCCTTCTTATATAAATCTCATTTGTTTAAAAGACCTTCGAAGAACAGGCGAATCTCAACATAACACCGACTGTTACGTAACAGTCGGGGTGTACGCCCCAATATTTGCATATGCCAGCCCATGTTCCCAACATTATGAAAGGCATTAGACAAGGGCAGCCAGTAACGTCTGGATCTGCACAGGTGAATCAACAGACTAGGTAAGCAAGCAAGAACAATAGCGAAAAATGGCAGATGGAGCAATAATAACTGACATGATCCATGATATCATGATATTTTTAGTGATATTTGTAAATTGTCTTTCTAAATGTTTCGTTAGCATGTTGCTAATGTACTGTTAAATGTGGTTAAAGCTACCATCGTTTCTTACTGGAGAGCCGTCTTGTCTTCACGGAGACAAGAGCCGTCGCTATTTTCATTATTAAACACTTGCAGTCTGTATAATTCATAAACACAACTTCATTCTTTATAAATCTCTCCAACAGTGTAGCATTAGCTGTTAGCCACAGAGCACAGCCTCAAATTCATTCAGAATCAAATGTAAACAATATAACAGTATACAATACTCACATAATCCGACGCATGCATGCCGCATGCATGACGAACACTTTGTAAAGATCCATTTGAGGGTTATATTAGCTGTGTAAACTTTGTTTATGCACTGTTCAAGGCAAGCGCGAGCTCCGTGGGCGTGGAGCACGAGAATTAAAGGGCCAGTAGCCCTGAATCGGCTCATTTATAATGATGTCCCAAAATAGGCAGTTAAAAAAATCAATTAAAAAAAATCTATGGGGTATTTTGAGCTGAAACTTCACAGACACATTCAGGAGACACCTTAGACTTATATTACATCTTTTTAAAAAAAGTTCTAGGGCACCTTTAATCCTACCCAACACCTAAGCAGAAATTAGGTTTATTGAGGCAAAAGTCGTAGTTAATAGTTAGTAAATATTGAGAATTGGACCCTAATCTAAAGTGTGACCCTTCATGATAACTGGAAATAAAAACTTAAAGCTTGCTAAAGCAATTTCTAAATTCTAGATTTCTACATTAAAATATTTTAAAGTTGACCAAAATAATCTTCAGTAAGATTAAGAAGTCCCTTATGCTCACCAAGGCTGCATTTATTTGAAAAAAAAAAAAACATAATACTGTGAAATATTATATTGCAATAAAAAATAAAAAAAAATCATTGATAAATAGACAGTTCAAAAGAACATAATTTATTTGAAATAGATTTTTTATAAATGTCTTTACTGTCACTTTTGGTAATTTAATGCATTCTTTTTGAATATATATTTCTTTATTTTTTTCCCCCTTTTTTTAAATTTTGAATGGTAGTGTATATGTCTACTTCTATTTTGTGCTTGATTAATACTTATTTTGGAAACACTTTACAATAAGGTTCATTAGTTAAATATTAATTAATGTATTTACTAATATGAACTAACCATGAGCAATACATTTGTTACTGTATTTACTAATCTTCGTTAACATTAGTTAATGAAAATATGGTTGTTCATTGTTTGTTCATGTTAGTTCATAGTGCATTAACTAATGTTAACAAGATTTTAATAATGTATTAGTAAATGTTGAAATTAACATTAACAAAGATTAATAAATGCTGTAGAAGTGAAGCTCATTATTAGTTCATGTTAACTAATGAACCTTATTGTAAAGTGTTACCCTTATTTTAATACTTAAAATGGGATCATTGATTTATAAGAGTATCAATAATAAAGAAAAAGAAATAAAATAGAAAAAGAAAAAGAAAATTTACAAGAAAATTTGTTTTTTATCTAGTTTAAAATGCCAAGTTCATAGAAATGTATTCTTTATAATCGTTTGTTTCATATGATTTTGAAAAAGATTTATTGACTTGATGAAGTAACTCCAAAACTGTGGTGTAAACTTCAAGTAAAATTAATATTTTACGTACAGCTTGAATACATGTGAGCGTACACATCTTAATCTTTATTAAAAAAATATTAAATGCATTTTAAGGTAAAACATCATTACATTTTTGGGGAACCACACCACATGACATTTTATAACCTGAACTAACCTTGTATTGTCATAAAAATGTCAAATTATTAAATATTTTAAGAGGGCTTTTGAACATGGTCTGCAAGGGTCCTCCCTATGATGTAATTTCCTGTTTTAATAAAATTGCAAATCTGCATGCTGGTTTCACCATATTAAAATGAATATATATATATATATATATATATATATATATATATATATATATATATATATATATATATATATATATATATATAATTTTAAATAAAAACAAGTAAATACCATTTTTTTGAGAATTTTTTTTTTATTTGTTCTATTTTTTTTTTTTTTCATTATATCAGAACAGTTGTATCACCCTGACAATTTCTAAGTTTATGCATAACAACACCCTTTTAACCATAATTATACCTAATTGTTTAAAGATATTGCTGTTTTAAATAGCTTAATTGTAGTTAGCCACTTTGGTTACTTTAAGGTGATGTAGTTACATTGTACTTACTCAAATGAGTACTGAGTAATATTAATTAACTTCAAGTACTTACTATAGAGTTAGGGTTTGGTTTAGGGTTAGTTACTTGTAATTATGCATAATTTACAGTTATTACTATAGTAAGTACATGCAGTAACGTGTAAGTATGTCACTTTGTTAGCAGGTCTTCATATGGATTTGAGAGGACATATTATGGAACTAGCAGGAATATTGTGACTCATCTGACTTAGCTCAATATGTTTGTGTTTGCCTCTCTCTAGCAACGAGGGGATCGAGGGCTTTTACAAAGGGATGGTCCCGAACTTGGTGCGAGTCATTCCAGCGTGCTGCATCACCTTCTTGGTGTTCGAAAATGTGTCACGCTTACTTTTGGGCGAGTATCACTAAACCTTCAGGAGTCACATGTGGGACCAACACAGCGCGATATGCCAGGACTATGTATGCGTGTTAGAGACGAGCAGGAATATGAAACATTTCCTGTTTAACTTTGAACTCAACATGCAGACAAAACTAGAATTTAGCGTGTGCACTGAATGAAAAGAAGAAAATAGAGGTGCATATACATGTGAGATTTAAGAATTGTTGTATCGTTGAGTTTATTGAGAAATGTTAAGAGAGAGAATTCATATTGTATAAATATTCAACTATGAAAAAATGTGTAATTTCAACATTTGAATTGATTTCAAGTAGTCAGTGACAAGAACGGGTCTTGGAAAAGTGGATTCAAGCCATCCTGTGACAATGCAACCAAACACCGTATTCACCAAACACAAAACTTAAGAAGATGTTTGTCTTTTTTTACGATATTTTCACCTAACAGCTGCTATATTTGCTGAGCTATGCGAGAGAATGAACCCGTTTACCTTTACCCACTTAGCAGATCTCCGCTGGCTGTAGTGCCTGGGGAGAAACTCACTGGGCATGCTCAGGAAATGATGTAACGCTACAGGATAATGGTACACAGGCCTGGGAGAAATTGATATTTTACTGGAGGACAGGAGCAGATTTTAACCAGATGTGTGTATGTAGATGACATCTACTGGAAGAGAGGAACGCTTTAACTGGAATGAAAGAAGAAATATGAAAGAAAGAACTGTGTTAAGTAGCAACTGAGAGGCAATTGTGTATGTATATATAAATGTGCTATTGTCAGTGACGCACAAAGAAAAGCAGATGTATGTACAAGCCATTTTTACACATATAATAAAGGAATATACGTAACAGGCAAAGGACTCTGAGCTATTGTACAAACTGAATCTTTAATAAGAACCGACAGTGACCCTATAAACTATTTAGACACTTCTAAACTGTTTGGGTTTGACTTTCAGTCATTTTGGTGGGTTTTTTTTTAGTGGATGAATGAAGTCGCATACTAGAGATGTACTCATCGCATTAACTATTAACATAATCCACTAATCTTTGAAATCCACAAAGCGTCAAAGACAATTCTTGTCTTTTTTGACATTTATTTAATGTAATGACTAATGTAATCACAGTCAGTGTCTAATGACAGTCAGACATTTCTAAGTGACTTGAAGTGTATAATGTTGTGGGTCAGTGTATCTTAACCTATACTAACAATGATCCGATTCTCTTAATATAGAATTCTCAGCAGCACAACAGCTGCAAAACTACTTCAATACCACACCAGACATTCCAAGCCTTAGTCATGCTACACACAGTGCAGTTCACTGCATTTTCCATCTACACCCCATTTTATGTGGTGCTTTTTGCTTTTTCATCAGCCTTTTAAGCCAATTAACAAGCATTTGGTCTAAAGTTTTATTAAAATAAGCCATTTTAATATGTATAAAAGTGTTTTATTTTTTCCAAAACATTTAGAAGTTAAACAAAAAAGGGGTGAGTACTAAAAATGGCCAGGGACACCCAGGACATTTCAGACACATGTATATAATCGTGTGGAAAATGTGTATATGTATAATGGTCGAATCTCCTAGAGAAATGTCTGTCACATTTCAGCCCCCAATTCATAAGAAAAAATATTTTGCATTGTAACATTATGTTCATGCCAATTAAGCATGTTTCTTATTAATATAATGCAAAATCAGACACAATGGTTTTGTAGTTGGGAACTCCATCTAAAAGAGTAAAAATAAACCCTGCGGCTCGTGACGACACATTGATGTCCTAAGACACGAAACGATCGGTTTGTGCGAGAAACCGAACAGTATTTATATCATTTTTTACCTCTAAAACACCACTATGTCCAACTTCTGTCATCAGAATGCTTTTTTTTGACCTCACTAACCGGATGCGCAGGGCAGTTGGACATAGTGGTGTTTTAGAGGTAAAAAATTATATAAATACTGTTCGGTTTCTCGCACAAACCAATCGTTTCATGTCTTAGGACATCAATGTGTCGTCACGAGCCGCAGGGTTTAATTGGATTTGTCTGTGCATGTTTTTTTGGTATTCCCATTGACACACATTATACGACTGACAGACGGCAATGGTTGGAGTTAAAAATCATCATTTGTGTTCTACTGAAGAAACAAAGTCACCTACATCTTGGATGCCCTGGGGGTAAGCAGATAAATATCAAATTTTCATTTTTGGGTGAACTATCCCTTTAAAATATATACCATGATATACCGTTATATATATATATATATATATGTGACCTGATCCAGCAAAATGAGTCACAGTGACCCAAATTTCAAAATTGAGATTTTGGTATCAATGGAAAGATGAGACAATAAGCTTTAAAATGATATCATAGTCAAAGTCATACCTTGAATGGTTTTAAAGATATACCCATTTTAATTATGGTCGTCTGCCCTCTTTTTCAAATTGAAAACCTGAGAAAATCGCTTTTAAAGTTTTTTGCCCGTTTTTTTTGTTGATATCTTTCAAAATCCATTGCATTTAAAGGGATAAACTATTTATTTTACAGCTTAATTTGACCAAAGACATTTTTATATATATATATAAATGCTATTAAACCAGGCTGAAGCTCAAATTATTTTAAAGTATTTATTTGAATTAACCCTTTAAGACCTGAAGGCTTTTTTAGAGTTCCTTTTTTTTTTTTTTTTTTTTTTTTTTTTTTTTCTCTGAGCGACACACACAAAAGTAAAGACTCATAACTCCAAAACTCTAGCAAGGAGAGTCAAAAGGTAGGTATCATTTTATACAAAACATTTTAAATTTTAAGAAAATATAAATTACATTACATTTGGACATTTTCTTGCCGAGAAACAGCTGATAAAAGACAAAAAATATATATATAATTTTTTAAAAATAATTTTTCTTTTTTTATTTGACATGGAATAACTCAGGAACACTATAAGATCGCTAAAAAAACTTTTTTGGTGATGCTCTCCTATATGTGAGCTGCATTCATATTTCGTGGTGATATTATAAAGAATAGTTTGAAAAATTGTTGTTCATTTTTTCCGCCGCCAGGTGGCGCCAACGGGCGGTAAACTCCGGTTTAGAGGTGCTTCTCAGCACTCGTTAGGAGTTTTTCAAAATGGTTAGATGCATTAAAAAGATGAGATTCTAAGCTTTAAAATGATATCTATTTTGTGTTATTCCACGTTGGAAAACAAACATGGATGGGTCCGGGATCATTGGATGCACACTGCATCCCGGAGAGATGAGAGACATGTTTTTAGTATGTTAAATAATTCCGTGAGTAATATCTTGTGATCAACGCAATATATTATATTGATTTTGGATTAATTTTAATCTTGAGAATCTGCTTTAAATATTGATGTGCGATTTTTATGATCTGTGCATTTTTCATGAAGTTATGAGCACGTGAAATACATACTTGTATTCAGTTAGCTGCTGTGCTATTTTTGTTGTAAACGCATATTTCTCACACTCATTAGAGGGTGAAAATAACGCAACAGAAGCATGTTGGAGGCTTGATATGAAAGTTTAAAGTCTTTGGTTTTGTATGCAAAAAGAATTTTTGTGCTACCTATATGGATTCAATTTTTATTGGCTTTTAAAGAGAGACACGCAAATGGGAGTTTTATTTTATAAGGCGCGCTAGTCTGACAGGAGGATGGCTGGACCGATCGCGTGCCTGTCAGTCGAAACGGGGCTTCCCATTGTTAAAAATCAGCGTTTAGGTCAGCTTTTGATTGGTTCTATACAACGTGTAACACCATATTTGTAGAGCAGAGATAATGACGTTTCAGGGGATACTGGGAAATGCTCATAAGTAAGGAGAGGAGTTGAGAAGTTCATTTCCAGCGAATTTAGTAAAACCATGTCAAATTTAATAGCCATTTAAATACCTTTACTCGATTATCTGGACTACGAAACTTTGGGAGATTATTTTTGAAAGTCTGTTCTTTGAAATTAGCTTAAAAAAAATCGATTTTTTTCATCGTTTTTCCACATTATCGGCCCATATCTTAAAATAGAACGTTGCGACTTCCGACTCATTTCGCCAGATCGGGTCACATATATATATATATATATATATATATATATATATATATATATATATATATATATATATATATATATATATATATACTTAAAATTATAATTTACACATGTTTTCTTGAATATAGTGTAATGCAAAGAATGTGTAATAAGTAATATATTTTTACAGCATTTGTTAATACACTGCTCAAAAAAATTAAAGGAACGCTTCGAAAACATCAGATCTCAATGGGGAAAATTATCATGCTGGATATCTATACTAATATGGACTGGGTAATGTGTTAGGAACGAAAGGATGCCACATCGTTTGATGGAAATGAAAATTATCAATCTACAGAGGACTGAATTCAAAGACACCCCGAAAATCAAAGTGAAAAAATGATGCAGCAGGTTAGTCCATTTTGCTATAATTTCATTGCAGCAACTGAAAATGGTACTCAATAGTTTGTATGGCCCCCACGTGCTTGTATGCATGCCTGACAATGTTGGGGCATGCTACTAATGAGACGACAGATGGTGTCCTGGGGTATTTCCTCCCAGATCTGGACGTCACTGAGCTCCTGGACAGTATGAGGTGCAACCTGGCGGAGTTGGATGGACCGAAACATAATGTCCCAGAGGTGTTCTATTGGATTTAGGTCAGGCGAGTGTGGGGGCCATTCAATGGTATCAATTCCTTCATTCTCCAGGAACTGCCTGTATACTCTCGCCACATGAGGCCGGGCATTGTCGTGCATCAGGAGGAACCCAGGACCCACTGCACCAGCGTAGGGTCTGACAGTGGGTCCAGGGATTTCATCCTGATACCTAATGCCATGGATATGCCTCCCCAGACCATCACTGACCTATCACCAAACCGGTCAGGCACCATAACGTTCTCCACGGCTTCTCCAGACCCTTTCACATCTGTCACATGCTCAGGGTGAACCTGCTCTCATCTGTGAAAATCACAGGACGCCATTGGCGGAGCAGATACCGGTCCTGCTGATGGGTTTAGGACCTTCTACGGCCCTGTCCGGCTCTCCTAGAGTAACTGCCCGTCTCCTGGAATCTCCTTGAGACTGTGCTGGGAGACGCAGCAAACCTTCTGGCAATGGCACGTATTGATGTGCCATCCTGGAGGAGTTGGACTGCCTGTGCAACCTCTATAGGGTCCAGGTATAGCCTCATGCTATGAGTAGTGACACTGACCCTAGCCAAATGCAAAACTAGTGAAAAACAGTCAGAAAAGATGAGTAGGGAAAAAAAATTTCAGTGGCCTCCACCTGTAAAACCATTCCTGTTTTGGGGGTCATCTCATTGTTGCCCATCTAGTGCACCTGTTGTTAATTTCATTAACACCAAAGCAGCTGAAACTGATCAACAACCCCCTCTGCTACTGAACTGACCAGATCAATATCCCAGGAGTTTAACTGACTTGATGCTATTCTCTGATTAAAAGTGTTCCTTTAATTTTTTTGAGCAGTGTATTTAATAAAAATTTTCATATTCATGGTAGTTCACAGTGCATTAGCTAATGTTAACATGTGGATTATGCATTGCATTATTATGCACCTGTTGGATCTTAAAAATATATTAGTAAATGTTGAGATTAACATTAACTAAGAATAATGCTGTAGAAGTATTGTTCATTCTTAGTTCATGTAAACTAATGTAGTTAACTAATGAACTTATTGTAAAGTGGTTTTTAACATTTTTAAAAGAAGGCTCTTATGGCTGCATTTATTTGATCAAAAATACATTAAAAACAGTAATATTGTTAAATATTATTACAATACAAATATAATATTAAATATCTTTAAATGTAATATATATATATATATATATATATATATATATATATATATATATATATATATATATATATATATATATATATATATGGTTGTGCTGCTTAATATTTTTGTGGGAACCATATAACATTTTTTGGTAGCACTTTATTTTACAGTCCTGTTCCCCATGTACATACTATGTACTTATGACAGTAATTGTAATAACTGGGTAATAACTAGGTACTAACCCTGAACCTACCCCTAAACCTAACCTTAACCCATGTACTTACCTTATAATACCATTACTTTCTTAGGTATGTACACAGTAAGTACATGTAAGTGCACAGACTGTAAAATAAAGTTTTTTTTAGTATTATTTGATATATATATATATCATATATATAAGGATGCATATATAATGCATCCTTGCATAAAAAGAGTTCATTTCTTTTTTCTTTTACTTTTGAATAGTAATATATTAAGAGTAAATAACTTGAGATTTGTTTCCACATTACATTTTTTAATTGTGAGGTGAAACAAGACCCTGACTTTTCTTCATAGTTTTTGGTATTAAAAAAAAAACCACAATGGATACAAAAATATGTTGACTTCTAGTCATCCAGGCATAAAGAAAAACCACTAAATAAATATTAGCAAAGCAAGGATCATCTTTGTTGGACTAAAAAAAGTACTATGACAATAACATGGTACAGTGATGACATCTAAGGGTAACAACATGGTACTGTTTCATTACCAGATTCATTTACCATATATTTACATAGTACAAGGTACTTTTACATCATTCAAATTTTCATCATGGTATTGTCCAAAGAACCATAGTACTAACATGATGCTTATTTCTCTCTAATTATCTGTACTAAATTGAGCATACTGAATCCCTCTTAACTGAGCCGGAGAATAATAATCTTATACAACATGAGAGTTGCACAGACTCAAAGCAACACTATTAGCTTTAATTTGTCCCATTTCTATGAGGAAGGTCCTTTCTGTGAAAGGAACATGATGTCGCTGTCTTCTATTGCCATGGTGACGACGACAGTGATCAGTTAGATGGAATGCTCATTTTGGAAGCTCTTCGATGATCACCCTGGATACAGAGTTCCATCCTGTAGATGCGTCACCCCGAGGGTAGTCGGCACAAGTGCCCACCCATATCCCAACGTCCACCAGACCAGCCTGGATCCCCTCACAGAGTCCCTCAACTGACAAAAAACACAAGCAGTAGTGCTCATCAATATTGTGTAATGTAATGTTTTATTATAGAGGCAGATACAATTTTCTCTTGCATTTTTTTTTTTTTTTTGTCATCAGGATTTATTTTTAATATTAATGATTTATATAAGCATAATAAACAATATTAAACATAATTATAAACATTTAAACACACAAACACATATAGCACAAAAAAAAAATGAGAAAAACGTATTTGTTAAAGGGTTAGATCACCCAAAAATGGTAATTATGTCATAAATTACTCACCCTCATGTTGTTCCACACCTGTAAGACCTTCGTTCATCTTCAGAACACAAATTAAGATATTTTTGATGGCTCAGTGAGGCCTGCATTGCCAGCAAGATAATTTTCTTTTTCAATGCCCAGAAAGCTACTAAAGACGTAAAGTAAACAGTTCATGTGACTACAGTGGTTCAACCTTAATATTAAAAAGCAATGAGAATACTTTTTGTGCGGCATAAAAAAATAACAAAATAGCGACTTTATTCAACAATATCTAGTGATGGGTGATTTCAAAACACTGCTTCATGAAGCTTCGAAGCTTTACGAATCTTTTGTTTCGAATCAGTGGTTTGGAGCGTGTATCAAACTGCAAATTCGCGTGAACTATTGAAACGTCGAAACAGCCTTATCACGTGATTTTGGCACTCCGAACCACTGATTTCAAACAAAAGATTCGTAAAGCTTCGAAGCTTCATGAATGTTTTGAAATTGCCCATCACTAGATATTGTTTTGAATAAAGTCGTTATTTTGTTTTTTTGGAGCACAAAAAGTATTCTCGTCGCTTCATAACATTAAGGTTGAACCACTGTAGTCACATGAACTGTTTTAAATATGTCTTAAGTAGCTTTCTGGGCATTAAAAAGGAAATGATCTTGCTTTCAATGGAGACCTCACTGAGCCATCGGATTTTATAAAAAAAAATCTTAATTTGTGTTCTGAAGATGAACAAAGGTCTTACAGGTGTGGAACAACATGAGGGTGAGTAATTTATGACATAATTACCATTTTTGGGTGAACTAACACTTTAAATACTGAAGTATAGATATTTTAAGTATTTTAACAAGTCACATTTTTTTTTTATTAAAATCATAGATTAATTAGTGCTGTCAGTTATTTATAAATAATGAATATCACAAGTTGTTTGTGGTGTCAGTATATCCATCCAAACAGTTTTTAATCTATTTATATCTATTTAATTACAGAAAGCATTTTAACAAGTTCAAAGTTTTTTTTTTTTATCACAATTCTTTATTTTTTATTTGTGATTTAAGGGCATATATTTATCTGAAATTGTTTTTATTAAATGTTTTTTTTTCTTCTATTTATTATTATTTAAATTGTATCTCAAATCCCTGTACAATATAGATAATATTGTGTTGAGAAATGATGAGTAAGTGTCGACTGCAGAGTGAATGCTGAGATGTGAACTAGTGAGAAACCACACAGAGCTCTCAAATTCCTCTGGTCTCTCTATAATTGCAGAATAGATGGTTACGAAAACTGCCAAACTGCATTCAACCACACAAAAGAATACTCAGAGGAATCCAAGTGACAAAGATATCTATGCATGATAGTCTGTTTCTGCTTTCAAAAAATAAAATGTGTGAATCTTATGTGTAAAACAGTGGTTTATGGTTGTGAAATAATGGTATTTCAAACAGAACAGTTCTAATCATGAGAAAGTTTTGGTCATGTGATTAATGAACATGTAATTAAAATGGATAATCTAGTTAAAAATCAATACATCTTTTTGTAAATGAACAATATGCGTGGACTATATTTTAATGGAATGTATATTTTAGTGGTGTAGAGTCCATTTTATGTTTGCTCTGTACCATATTTTGGAAACCACAAAGCCATAAATAGATGCGAAATGTATCTGCATAATTGCAGAGTGTGTGATTCACACATGCAGCCATAAACAAGCATTATGGTTAAAAATATTTTTATAACATCAAGCTTTTCATTTAAGAATAAATGGGAATGAATGAATATATGTATATCTAAAGGGTTAGTTCACCCAAAGATTGAAATTCTGTCATTAATTACTCACCCTCATGTCATTCCAAACCCGTAAGACCTTCGTTCATCTTCGGAACACACATTAAGATGTCAAATTTCATGAAATCCGAGAGGTTTATGATCCCCCATAGAAAGCAAAGTAATTACCACATTCAAGGTCCAGAAAGGTAGTAAAGACATTGTTAAAGTAGTCCATGTGACTAGAGTGGTTCAACCTTAATGTTATGAAGCAACGAGAATACAAAACATTGAATGTGGACGTTGCTTTCTATGGGGGATCAGAAACCTCTCACATTTCATCAAAAATATCTTAATTTGTGTTCTGAAGAAGAACGGAGGTCTTACGGGTTTGGAACAACATGAGGGTGAGTAATTAATGACAGAAATTTCATTTTTGAGTCATTTTATCTTATTTGACTATGTGCACTTTGTGTCATCTTTGCAATTTTGAATTTACTGACTTATAGAAAACAAAAAAAAAGTGATCTCATCTTACAGATCAGATAAAACGTAAAGAATATAGATAGCTTGTAAATGGTACCTGTGGACGTCCTGTGTATGTTTATGGTGGAGTTGAGTTCAGGGCTGCCCTGGTCAAGGTAAATGATGGATTCTATGGGTAACGGTCCAGTGCATTCTGCCCCATTAAAAGTGAAGTACCAGCGCTGACAGCAGGCCGTCTTACACTTAAGTCGGAGTGAACCGCTGAACATCACACGCAGAGCACTGTCTGGACGTAGCTTGGTGAACGTGCACTCCTGTGACAAGAAATCAAGACGTTCCACTGTTAAATCACTGAATAAATGAATGAATAAATGATCATTTTTAACTGGAGGCATAGCATGTGTTGCAGCCTATTTTGGTTTGGCAACAATAGAGTGCTGCAGAGATGAAGTATTTTTGTAGGCTAAAACCTGGAAATGAATTGCATTTTAGCACTTCCAGTTCCAGCGTCCTGAAGTCAATGGGTTTTTTGAATGGGTTTTTGGTTAAACGCCTGAAAGAAGGTCTCTGTTTAAACTAAGCTCTAGATATTTTCACATTTTAGTCCAGGACATAAAATACATCAGTAATACACCACTTGTGATTTTTAAAGCCTTTTCTTGTCTTGATGAAGGCAGTTGCTAACAAGTGTCTAAATTGGACTACAGAGGCTGTCTGGGACATTAAACCTCATCATACTAGTCCACTTTTATGGCCTTGTTATGTTTATAATCATGCTCTTGCAAACTATTCTAACTCTAACTTCAGAGACAATGATTTTTTTAAATAAAGACTGAAAGAGTTGTCGGAAGCTTAGTGATGGTGACTTTGAAGTCATGCGAATGTGGTGTAGATTGTTTATAGCCTACATTTAGCTTTTTATTTCTGGCGATTGCTTTTTAAAATCCATAAATGTGTTAATTTATGAAGATTATAATGATGAACAAAACGTGAAAGAATCATAAACCTTTGTTGGTCACAGAGCTTATTTTCTGCAATAATCCAAAAGCCAATGGAAAAATCCTACTGTGTTTTTGTCGAGGAAGCCAGGCTGATTCAAACTTACAGTTTGACCTCCGAAACTACATCATCACTGCAGCACTCTTTAAAGCCATTACCATTGACGTCAAGGGTTGAAGTGTGTCATTTTTTTGGATGTTAAAATACTTCCAATCCATTTGATTTGTTGGCTGATTTACTGAAGACTGAACACTGTAGCACTTTCAAAACACTGTTGTGTTTATTTGATTAGTCTAACATATCATATTCTGGCTCAACCAATGGTGTGAATTTGGGCCTGGGCTAACTGTTTGTCCAAACAAAGATGTCAAGCATCCTTTTAACTTTCCATCTCCAACAAACGACAGAAGCCATTCTTTTCCAGTATAGAGTAGTACGAGAGCTGCATGGAGTTCTGATCATACGCGCATTTTCAGACCCAATTTGAGCTTTGGTTGTGTTGAAATATTTTAACTTTTGCAGCTGTGACTGTCTGATCAATGATGTATTCTCAGCACTTGAGATGAGAACTACCAATATTTAAGTATTAAATATAAAATAAGTATTTTTATCATTATTTAAAAATGAACTCTTTACAGTAAGGTCCCATTAGTTAATGTTAGTTAATACATTAGTATGTATTAGTAAATATTAGCGGTGTGACGAGATTAAATCTCACAAGATTAAAATGTGATGAGATTTCTTGTCGAGGTGAAAAGCTGTCTTGCGATTTTTGAGGGTGAAATTAGGATAGAATATGCCACCGCTACGTCTACATTATGCCTCCACTGTCATTTTGCCTTGTATAGAAATAAAAACCAATTAATTCAGTTCCCACAGAAGCTGCAGAGTTGTACGTATTGCAGCAGAAATCAGAGTTCACTGTTCATGTAACGAGATGACTGACAAGACCATGGCATAGGATTTGTTGCACAATAGAGCCTGTATGTGCGTCCCAATTCGCGTACTTATGCACCATTCCATGACATTTTTAAGTATAAATAGTGCAAGTAGTGTGTTCACACTGAAAATTCCAAAAAGAAAAAGTACACTTTAAAGGGTTAGTTCACCCAAAAATGAAAATAATGTCATTTATTACTCACCCTCATGCTGTTCCACACCCGTAAGACCTTCGTTCATCTTCAGAACACAAATGAAGATATTGTTGTTGAAATCTGATGGCTCAGTGAGGCCCTCATAGGGAGCAATGACATTTCCTCTCTCAAGGTAATGTACTAAAAACATATTTAAATCAGTTCATGTGAGTACAGTGGTTCAATATTAATATTATAAAGTGACGAGAATATTTTTGGTGCGCCAAAAAAACAAAATAACGACTTATATAGTGATGGCCGATTTCAAACACTGCTTCAGGAAGCTTTGGAAGTGTTATGAATCAGCTTGTCGAATCAGCAGTTCGGAGCGCCAAAGTCACATGATTTCAGCAGTTTGGCGGTTTGACACGCGATCCGAATCACGATTCGACACGCTGATTCATAACGCTCATAACTGAGCCATCGGATTTCAACAAAAATATCTTAATTTGTGTTCTGAAGATGAACGAAGGTCTTACGGGTGTGGAACAGCATGAGGGTGAGTAATAAATTACATTATTTTCATTTTTGGGTGAACTAACCCTTTAAATACCCAGATGATGCACTAAATTAACGGACAAAACTAAATGTAGAATGTTGGACACTTCATGCACTCAACTGACACAGCCTTAATTACATAGTGGAGGGGGAGGGAGGATCAGACTCCGCTGTTAAAGGTGCCCTAGAATTAAAAATTGAATTTATCTTGGCATAGTTAAATAACAAGAGTTCAGTACATGGAAATGACATACAGTGAGTCTCAAACACCGTTGTTTCCTCCTCCTTATATAAATCTCATTTGTTAAAAGACCTCCGAAGAACAGGCGAATCTCAAAATAATTACGGATTTTTACATAACAGTACCTATTACGTAACAGTCGGGATCATTAACCCTTAAATGCATGACTGTTTCGCCAATCATTCTTACATATTCGGGTCTTTATTGACCCGGATCTATATCTAACACGGAAGGATCTCTACCTGTCGTGATAATATAAAACTCCTCTGATATTAGAGTAACAATTACAGAAGAATAAAATAAATCTTATTTTGTTACCTTTTGGAGCTTGAAAGGGCTCCGTTTGAGCAGATGTCTTATGCCATCATCACTGTCCTCGTCAGAGCTCATTTCCCAGTAAATTCAGCAAATAATGGGCTAATTTTATTTTTGAGATCATGAATATGAGCCCATTTGCGATCTCAAACATATTCTCAGAACTATATCATTTTCAACATCTTCAAAATCAATATTTCGATCGCTAACAGCTTCACCAGATCCATCCAGTAAGAGTTACAGTCATATTTGATTGCGTTCAGTACTCGCTCTGCAGTAAATCGCTGAGCCATTTCATGTTTCTCTTATTATTTTGTTTTCTGTCTGAATGAGTCGTCACTTCATCATTGTGTATCAGACATTGCCACCTTGTGGAATAAAGGTGAATTGCACTTATTCTGTCATCTAAGATTCAATTATTGTTGTGCAGAAAAAATATATGTACACTCATACACACCTCGGGTCGTTTGCGACCCTATACAATTTTTACAAAAAATGAATACAAAAATAGGCATTCATTTATAATTTTATGATTTTTTTCTTGTTATATTCTTTATAATGAATTGATTGAGGAATACCAAGAAAGTTGATGTCTAGCTTTAAAAAATGAACGAGGAGGAGGGTAGTGAATGACGTCCTGGGTCACTAAAGACCCGAGGTAGGCATTTAAGGGTTAATATGTACGCCCCCAATATTTGCATATGCCAGCTCATGTTCAAGCATTAGACAAGGGCAAGACGTCTGGATGTGCACAGCTGAATCATCAGACTAGGTAAGCAAGCAAGCACAACAGCGAAAAATGGCAGATGGAGCAATAATAAATGACATGATCCATGATAACATGATATTTTTAGTGATATTTGTAAACTGTCTTTCTAAATGTTTTGTTAGCATGTTGCTAATGTACTGTTAAATGTGGTTAAAGTTACCATCGTTTCTTACTGTATTCACGGAGACAAGACTGTCGTTATTTTCATTTTTTAAACACTTGCAGTCTGTATAATTCATAAACACAACTTCATTCTTTATAAATCTCTCCAACAGTGTGTAATGTTAGCTTTAGCCACGGAGCACTATCAAACTCATTCAGAATCAAACGTAAACATCCAAATAAATACCATACTTACGCGATTAGACATGTTGCATGACGAACACTTTGTAAAGATCCATTTTGAGGGTTATATTAGCTGTGTAAACTTTGTTTATGCTGTTTAAGGCAAGCGCGAGCTCCGTGGGTGGGGAGCGTGAGCATTTAAAGGGGCTGCAGCCTAAATCGGCTCATATTTAATGATGCCCCAAAATAGGCAGTTAAAAAAATTAATAAAAAAAAAATCTATGGGATATTTTGAGCTGAAACTTCACAGACTCATTCAGGGGACACCTTAGACTTATATTACATCTTTTAAAAAGACGTCCTATAGCACCTTTAAATGGCAAAATAACCTACAATTCACGCAATACACAGATGAGTACATAGTGCATAAGTACATAGTGTATAGTGCGTCATTTGGGACGCAACTTAAGCATCTGACAAATGCCTTATCTTGTAGAATGCGCACTCAGAACTGCTGCTCCCTATTCACAGAGTGCACGCGATAGCAAAATAGAAAGTAAAACGTGAGTGCGCATTCAAACGTGATTTCAATACCCCACATTTTGAAATGATGCATGCAAATATCTCCCAATATGAATATGAATCTTAGGCTGGGCTGTATTGTTGTAACCATCTCTTAGCTCTGTATCATGCTTGAAGAAATTTTGGTCTCTATTTGCACTTTGAATATTGAGAGAGTACTTTGATTATGGTTGCGCTTATTGTTTGCACTTAATAAGACTAAACTATATTAATAAGACTAGAAAACTGTGTTATTCATTTTTATTTATACTGTTTTTATTTCTATGATCAATTTGTGGAAATGAGTTCAGTTAGGAGGTCAAGTTGTAGAAGCTCAATCATTTACAGTTCTAAGGTCTGAAGAGACTCATATGAAATCATAAAGAAATGAAGCCAGTTAGTTGGGTTTGTGGCAAAATCTTTTACAGTGCTTGAGTATTGTTGTCTTTTACTGCATATGATAATTCATACTCAGAAAGTAGAACTGAAGTGACACTCATTACAAGATTATTAGTTAAAACATTTCAAATGCACCTGCAGACTATTTTTCTAGTCATGTATTTCATCATTGAGGATTTCTTAAAAATACTGTGTAAAAATCTTGTCTTGTTCTCGTGAACTCAATCTCTTGTCTCGTGAGCCAACTGTCTCCTCACACCCCTGATAATACTGAAATTAATATTAACTAAGATTAATAAATGCTTTAGAAGTATTTGTCATTGTTAGTTAATGTTAACCAATGTACTAATGTTAACAAATGGAACCTTATTGCTACCAATAATTACTTATGTTGATTAGCTCTAGAAAACCTTATGTTTTTTTTAAACATATTGGTGGTCAGTTGTTTTTTGTTGATATACTCATACATTCATTATTTATTCATTTTACCATAGAAATGCAACAGTTTTAAGCTTAAAGTTTGGCTGGCATGGCCCTGTTAGCCCCTTCTTATAGCTATTTCACTAGCCAAGGTTTTATGTTATTGCAGTGCCATCAGCCAATCAGTGTTGTGATGATGTCATTTACTGAGGCTCCAGAATCATTAGACACATACAATTTATGACACAGGTGACTGTTTTGACTCCCTTTACACATTTTATAAACTCTTCACGAGTTCTCAGCTGGGTAAAATGCCATCATACATATGTACATATAACAAGCGCATTTAGCCCAGCACACACAGTTTTGGATGTTAGGTAAGTTCTGTCACAAAATACTTTTTTTGTATTTTTAGGTTCGGTCTTAAGAATGACAATGTGAATGCTAAGAGAACCAGGACTAAATGTATTATTTTCTTTTTTTGGTCCGGACCAAAAGAACCAAGAGAACCGAACTACAAATGTGAACACACCCTAAGAACATAATACTTACAGCGATTTTGCCCAGATCAATGCCATAGTTTAAAGAATTCCAAGCACACTGTTTGAAGTTAGGTTTCCAGGGATCCTCAAATCTCTCTGTCACACATTCTCCCTTCTCGCCTTTAAGTCCATCTCTCCCAGGGATTCCTGGTGTTCCTGGAATGCCATTTATCCCCGGGTTCCCATCCCTGCCTTGCACTCCAGGTACACCCTGCATGCATGTCTGGTACTAATGACAAAAACATGAAGAAAAGAGGCATGAAACTATTTCAGTACTTTTCAGAGGCTTTTTTCTTGTTAATGACAATGCTATTGATTCACCATGATGCACAGTCTGTTGTGGGTGATCCACCATGACCTACCATGAGCACCATGACCCTTCTTGAAGAAGGATATATTTGTGCCGAAATGGCAAAAACAATGAAAACATAAAACTGGATGAAGAATGTTAAATCCCCTGACCACAGTCACAGCCTGTTCACTTTGTTTAAGCTCTTACACAAGACATGGATATTTATAGGAATTTGGACAGACAGAATTCTGGGAAAATTTTGAGTTTTTTTTTTTTTTTTTGCAATGTAAACATATTTTGCAGTTTGTTGACATAATAATAACAATAAAATATCTGAATTAAGGCCTGTTAACACCAAGAACGATAAATATAAAGATAACTATATTAGCATCCAAAACCAACGGACAATAACTTCTGTTTATTTTAAGTTATGCAGTTGCTTATGCTGTCTCCCCTTTTCAAAGTCGGGTGGATTCTGATTGGCTATCAATGTTTGTATCATTCATCAGCTGGGAAAAAAATCATTCTGAAAGTGATTCCAACAATATCATTCCTCCGTGCTGTTATCATGAAAGTTGTGATGTGCACTTTGCTATTCTTTTAAATTCAGAATTACTTTTAAAACAATATCTTTATCGCTAGTTATCATCCTTGGTTTGAAATGGCCTTTAGTCTTTGTCAGATTTGAGTTTTGTTCCAGTAAGTTTAATCCACTTTCTTGGGGTTTTTCAATAATGACAGTTCTCTGTTGGCTTGCGGTGGTTTTACAAACCAAGCCCATCTCTCACAGGTTTTATGGAATCATACCAATATGTATAAACACCAGTGGGACATAAAAAACCCAAATGAGTCTTTGTGCTGTGGTTTGTTTGCATCCGCTGATAAGAATGTGGAAAGTTTTGTGTTTTGTAAGATATTACTCACTTGTGGTTTAAAATTAGCCAACAAAAAGCATTTCAGAATTCACCAAGAAATGTAGCTACTAAGTGCAAAGGCCATCTTGATCACACTTGGCCACTGTGGAAATGAACCGAATTTCAGGTCAAGCATCTGTCACCACTTTACCATAGTCTCTGCTACAGTGAGCAGCCGAATCAGATTAAATGAAATGAACTGAGTGAAATTCTTACCAGTAAATCTACCGCATAGATTTTTTTTATAAGTTACATGAGGGTACGGCCATCGAGTAGTCCGAATCATTTTGGCGAATCAGTTCGTATCAATGAAACGGTTCAAAAAGCTGGTTCTTTTCAGACGATTTTTTCAACCGTTGACGTTTAATTACGACTAGCCTATAATTTTAGTTTAATCTACATAGCGTGCGTCAGCTCTTGCGTTGTTTTTTCACCTCTGTTTGAGTCCCATACAAAGTTCTTACAGTCAAGTTCTTACAAACGCTTTGCGAATCGATTCAACTGAATGAATCCCAAACGAGGTTCGTTCGCGATTCGAACATCACTACAAAGCCAAGCCATTGTTAAACACACCATGGACACAGTGTGGCTTCACTGGACTCTCTCTCTCTCTCTCTCTCACTCTGTGTGTGTGTGTGTGTGTGTGTGTGTGTGTGTGTGTGTGTGTGTGTGTGTGTGTGTGTGTGTGTGTGTGTCTGAGGAGAAAAACCAACACAATACTCCTAATTGCCCCAAATTATTTAATTATAAACCTATTCTCCGAGTCCATTAAGAGACTGAATTTTGCTTTTCTTTTATTGAATTTTTCAATCAAATGTAATCAAACTAATTATATGTAACGGAGAAAATCGAATTACAGAAAAAAATGGCACACAATGGCAATAATTGTCTTTTATCCAAATGAAGCTACTTTCATCTTTCCTAATCAGCCTAACAATCTAAAACACATTTTATAAATGACTAGAAGGGGGACACTAAAATATTTATCATTTTGGTACGATGCCTCTTCTCTACTTTTGACCTGAGTTTGCTTTTTAACATTTCTTTAAAACGTATCTTAGCCTACCTTGTCAGTAAACTCCGCGTCTCTTTGCCGGGCGCTCCTTTCTTTGGCTTTTTCGGTGACACAGAATGGCAAAGTTATCCAAAAGCAAATGAGAAGCTGAGCCAGTATTTTACCCATCATTACTAAACTGCAGAGGTTTACAGTGTGCGCGCGCCTGCTCTGATCCAACTGGTGCCAACTAATAACTGTTTTCTAAGAGAAGGAAACTCTTCTGTCTTCCTGCAGGGGGCGCGTGACAACGAAGAAAGATCTTTAGACCAGCATTCAAACCTTATCAAACCTCGAGACGTGTATCATTGGAGATAGATATACATTTCGAGGATTAATAACTGATATATAAATAAAAATCCGCCCAAGTAATCTCTATTTTATAGTACTTGATTCTCTAATCACAAACGACTGATCCTTCCAGACCAGCGATGAGAAAACTAACAAGTACCACGTGGCAACACACCTAAATAAAGGATAAACTTCACATGAGTGCAAATAGACAGGCTATTCTCACTGACTCCACCCACCATTGCTCAGATATTTACCTCTATCTAACAGCATATAAGCCTATAGCCAATCTATTCACTCTGTAGTGTGAAGACAATACAATATGTTTATGTTAAACAGAATCTCCTTCAATTTGCACTCAGTGTAAATAGGATCTACCTTTTTACACTAAATGTAAAACTGGCCATTCAGAACAAGGTATTTCTATATTTTAACAGGAAGATTCTGTGATTTAAAAAATGTAGACCTAACCCTTGGTTGTATCATGCTAAATCACACATGAAAAGTCATGAAGTATCAACCTGATACTTCAATGTTCTGTATGTTTTTTAAAAAATAAAGTGGCTTTGGGGTCTCTTAGGGTGACTTGTGGAACTCTTGCAATTTTTTTTTGCGTTTTTTTATTTATTTATTTTCTGATAGGCTACTATAATTTTAAATAGCACTCTTCAAGGTGGAAAAAAAATGAATAGTTGTTCCTGAACAAGTACTCTATTCATTCTGTGAGGGGCCTTATGTTTTATTTTCCCTCTCTTGACCCGAGGCACCACAGAGACAGGAACTGTAGGGGGTCTCAGACCACAGCTGAGGTATTTCCCTGTCAACATCCCGTAACCCAGCATCTATGCCATATATAAAAACACAGACATTAGCCATATTCATAATGTTATCTGAGGAAATAGCAAACATTTGCCTCCAAGAGAATTCAGTCTTGAGATGCAGGCATATTAGAGAAATTTAGAGAAATTTCAGTCTTTCACTTTCAAACCATGCAGCTTTCTGTTCGATATCTTATGTCCTCTAACTGGTCATTATGTTAAGTTTTGAGCAATTTTTAATAATGTTATGCCTTTACTAGTTATTGCTATGTGTTGTTATTGTTAACTAAAACTAAACCTAGCAAAGACAATTGAAAACCTGTTAAATAAAGGTGAAATAAAATATAAACATTAGATGAAAAGACTTGCTTAAAGGTTTAGTTCACCCAAAAATGAAAATTCTGTCATCGTTTCACACCCGTAAGACCTTCATTTATCTTCGGAACAAAAATTAAGATATTTTTTTATGAAATACGAGAGCTCACTGACCCCTCCATAGGCAGCACTTTAATTATTTAATTACCACTTTCAAGGCCCTGAAAGATATGTCACAAAAACATGCGCGTGCACACACACACACACACACACAAATTTGTCCCAAAAATATGGGTGAGTAGACACACATACACTCACACAAACAGTTTTCAAAAGCTAATATGAGCAAAAAAGATTTTGTTACTCATTTATATCTCATTAGAGTTTAAACAATTTAAATGACTTACTATATCTATATCTACTTGAACACAGAGAAAGTAACCAGTAGATGGCAGAAGCGCTTTATTATAAAACTCCTGTACAAAAAATGGCACACACATCCACACCACTTGTAAATTGCACTTTCAGCGCAAGAATTGTAATGTCTCAGTAGGATCAAAAGTTAGTTGGAGCATTAAAGCATACCTGTACAGGTAAAACACTTTATTTAGACTACATTTTTTTTATTTTGTTATTATGCCGTTTTTTAAGACAATCATCACCTCACCTAACAAACATATGTTCTAAGAAAATTTTGTTCCATCAAGAAAACGTTATTTCTGAATGTCGTCGATAAAAATGTGCAATTGATTAAATGTTTTAAGAACGTTTTTTTGCGTTATGGAAACATTCCATTTTATAACTTTGCAAACATTATGAGAATGTTACTTTTGAATGTTCTCTGAACTTTCTGAAACAAATAGTAACATTAAAAAAAAAAAAAAAAAAAAAAAACGATAAACGAACGTCCAACTATAACGTTCCAGGACACAATGTTCCATGAACAATGTATAAATAACATGTTTGTGCTAAAATTTTGAGACCAGATAACTTTTTATTTTAGGATTACTTGAAGAACTTTTGTTCATAACATTAAGAGAATTGTGCCAGAAGGTTCTGAGAACATTCTCTGTTAGCTGGGCTATTGCTCATATTTGTTGGATCTGAACAGACCAACAGAAAGCAACCACCCAGAACACAACACACTAATGGTGTCGACTTATGCACTGGCAAACACCACTCATATTCTTCTCAGAAAACATAAAAATCTGGTTCATAAAGCACACAGCACATGAGCTGTTTGTATGTATTGTGTGGTGTGTCCATGTGTCCAGCTCTATGAGCCAAACTTCTCATGTCCACTGAATGACTCACAATAGGCACTGACAGAGTGGGAAGCCATTGATTAAAGGTGCCCTAGAATCAAAAATTGAATTTACCTTGGCATAGTTGAATAACAAGCGTTCAGTACATGGAAATGACATACAGTGAGTTTCAAACCCCATTGCTTCCTCTTTCTTATATAAATCTCATTTGTTTAAAAGACTTCTGGAAAACACGCAGATCTCAACATAACACCGACTGTTACGTAACAGTCTGGATCATTAATATGTACACCCCCAATATTTGCATATGCCAGCCCATGTTCAAGCATTAGACAAGGAAAGTCAGTATTAACGTCTGGATCTGTGCACAGACAAGGTAAGCAAGCAAGAACAACAGCGAAAAATGGCAGATGGAGCAATAATAACTGACATGATCCATGATAACATGATGTTTTTAGTGATATTTGTAAATTGTGTTTCTAAATGTTTCGTTAGCATGTTGCTAATGTACTGTTAAATGTGGTTAAAGTTACCATCATTTATTACCGTATTCATGGAGACAAGAGCCGTCGCTATTTTCATTATTAAACACTTGCAGTCTGTATAATTCATGAACACAACTTCATTCTTTATAAATCTCTCCAACAGTGTAGCATTAGCCGTTAGCCACAAAGCATAGCCTCAAACTCATAGAGAATCAAATGTAAACATCAAAATAAATACAATACTCACATGATTCGATGTATGCACACAGCATGCATGACGAACATCTTGTAAAGATCCATTTGAGGGTTATATTAGCTGTGTGAACTTTGTAAATGTGCTGTAATATAGTGGAGAGCTCGTGTGGCAGGGAGCGCGCGATGTAAGCGGGTGGCGCCGAGTGTAAATCAGTGCATTGTTAAGGATGCCCCAAAATAGGCAGTTAAAAAATTAATTTAAAAAAATCTATGGGATATTTTGAGCTGAAACTTCACAGACACATTCAGGGGACACCTTAGACTTATATTACATCTTGTAAAAACTGGTTCTAGGGCACCTTTAAGAAAAGTAAAGGCTTGTTATATTGTTCCTATGCAACAAGTAGAGAACAGACAGCTACATACTTTGCATTTAAATCACAGCTGCTCATTTCAGACAGCTTGTTAGTCTTATTACAAACAAATACAGCCAACCTCACTTCAGTTTGCTAAATTCAAAGTGACTTGGTTTGTTAAATTCAAAGAAAGGGAAGGGGAAGCACAATAAGGATAATTAGAAAGGAAAACAAAATGTTACCACAGAGGAGAGGTGGAAAGTCTATCAGGGCAGAGTTTGTTCATTTGAGTAAATAGAATTACCGAAAAAAGAAATGAGAGGCAATTAAATAAGACAAAGCTCCTTGTGGCCTATTGTTTTTTTAAATTAGCCTAATACAATCAATGCACTTATTTAGAGTTAGTTTGTTTCTAAACTCCTGCTGAGAATAAACCCTTTCTAGTCATTCGGAACTTCTCTTATAATTGTGTTTTCCATGAAGAGGCCCTGAAGTAAAATGATAATTGTTTGTTGAAAATGCAATTTTATGCTGTTTGCCTAGACTTACTTTGTTCTGATCAGTGCAAAAATATAGAGAAAGTAAGGATTTTAACCATTAGAATATGAATATGTGGTGTTTGCCTATGCAAACATTTCTGCCATGATGCTATAGTGTTGTGGGTGGTTGCCAGAGTGTTGCTTTTTGGTTGCTTAAGTGTTCTGACTATTTTAAGTACATTGCTGTTATGGTTGCTAGGGTGTTCTGGGTGACTGATTGCTCCTGTACAGTAGGTCAGAAAAACTCTCTATTATAATCTTTTCTTGACTCCATCCTTCAGTGTAAATCTGTGGGATTTTTTTCACCACTAGGTGAAAATCATAAATCCAGTCACTTAGAAAAGTAATAGAACACCTGTCTTCACATGATTTGAGGTATCATTCATGTCTGTAGCACAAATGGTGCAGGATGAGTTACACACTAAAGTTTTATACTTTCTGTTTGTTCAAATCCCAAACCCATAATAATAATAATAATAATAATAATAATAGGCTAATTGCCTTCCACACATCTTTGTTACAAAAATACACTCTACAAACCACAAGTTTTTTATAACCCGAATTCCGGAAATGTTGGGACGTTTTTTAAATTTAAATTAAATGAAAACTAAAAGACTTTCAAATCACATGAGCCAATATTTAATTCACAATAGAACATAGTTAACATAACAAATGTATAACGGAGAAATTTTACACTTTTATCTACTAAATGAGCTCATTTCAAATTTGATGCCTGATACATGTCTCAAAAAAATTGGCAGGGGGGCAACAAATGGCTGAAAAAGCAAGAAATTTTGAAAAGATTCTGCTGGGAGAACATCTAGCAACTAATTAAGTTAATTGATATCAGGTCTGTAACATGATTAGCTATAAAAGGGATGTCTTAGAGAGGCAGAGTCTCTCAGAAGTAAAGATGGGCAGAGCTGTGAAAGAGTGCGGAATACTTTAAAAACAATGTTCCTCAACGTCAAATTGCAAAGGCATAGCAAATCTCATCCTCTACAGTGCATAACATCATTAAAAGATTCAGAGAAACTGGAGAAATCTCTATGCATAAGGGACAAGGCCGAAGACCTTTATTGGATGCCCGTGGTCTTCGGGCCCTCAGACGACACTGCAACACTCATCGGCATGATTGTGTCAATGACATTACTAAATGGGCCCAGGAATACTTCAAAAAAACCACTGTCGGTAAACACAATCCGCCATGCCATCTGCAGATGCCAACTAAAGCTCTATCATGCAAAAAGTAAGCCATATGTGAACATGGACCAGAAGCGCCGTCATGTCCTCTGGGCCAAGGCTCATTTAAAATGAACTGTTTCAAAGTGGAAAAGTGTTCTATGGTCAGACGAGTCCAAATTTGACATTCTTTTTTGAAATCACAGACGCCATGTCCACCGGGCTAAAGAGGAGGGAGACCTTCCAGCGTGTTATCAGTGTTCATTTCAAAAGCCAGCATCTCTGAAGGTATGGGGGTGCATATAAGTGCATACGGTACGGGCAGCTTGCATGTTTTGGAAGGCACTATGAATGCTGAAAGGTTTTTAAAGGTTTTAGAGCACCATATGCTCCCCTCCAGACGATGTCTATTTCAGGGAAGGCCTTATGTATTTCAGTAGGACAATGCAAAACCACATACTGCAGCTATTACAACAGCATGGCTTCGTCGTAGAAGAGTCCGGGTACCGAATTGGCCTGCCTACAGTCCAGATCTTTCACCTATAGAGAAAAATACACCAAAGACGACCACAAACTCTTCAGCAGCTGGATATCAGGCAAGAATGGGACCAAATTCCAACACCAAAACTCCAGAAACTCATAACCTCGATGCCCAGACGTCTTCAAACTGTTTTTAAAAGAAGAGGAGATGCTACACCATGGTAAACATGCCCCCGTCCCAACTATTTTGAGACCTGTAGCAGGCATCAAATTTGAAATGAGCTCATTCATGTTATCTATGTTCTATTGTGAATAAAATATTGGGTCATGTACTTGAAAGTCTTTTAGTTTTCATTTTATTCAAATTTAAAAAACGTCCCAACATTTTCTGTCTTATGCTCAACAAAGGCTTACTGTCAAAAATACAGTTTAAAATAGAATGATTCTTTGATGAAAAGAAAGTTTTTTTTTTTTTTTTAAAACAGCATTTATTTGAAATTGAAATCTTTTGTAACATCATAAATGACACTAACACTTTTGATGAAATTAAACCAAAAGTAATAAAAGTATTTTTTTTTTTAGTATAGTATAGTAGTATATAGTATATAAGAAAATAAAACATTTTGATGGATGTCCACAGAGCCATCTGATTGAGTCTTCAAAGGAAAGCCTTTCTTTTCCCAGTATGATTCACAAAGACAAAAAATTGATGAGATATTTAACCTCATAAATTTTTTGTCTTTGTGAATCATACTGGGAAAAGAAAGGCTTTCATTTAGTTAATTGTAAATTTAGTGACAATTAAATCTTCAAATGAACTTCATTCATACACAAACCTTGAGAAGAAACACATTAAAATTCTGAGAAGGAAAACTCTAGGCTCTGATGTTGTCTGAACAAGGTTGTTGCAACCTTGTCTTGGTGAGCTGTCTATAGATTTAAAGAGGTCATTTGATAACCATCTGAAGATGTATCATGGGTATTTAGATCGGTACATCAAAGTGGGACCCACTGGGAACAAGCGACTGGGTGCATGTGCTGTATAGCCATTGCATGTTTAAGCACAATTTTATGCATAAGCTGCAATTTAGCATAATGTTGCATTTTAAAAGTAAAGATGCTTATATAAAAAATATTTATTTCAAAATAAAACAATTTATTTTCCAGCAACATCAAACAAGTGGTAATGAGATAAATTAATAATATAATTAAAAATTAAACTATTTATTTTCTTTCTTTTTTCTCTATTTATTATACCACCCTTATTCACAAAACCCCAGTGAACACATATTAAATGAGATATACCAAATTAAGAATCTAGAAGATATTACAAATAAAAAAAGTAAAATTTCAAAAACCACATCTATATTATGAACACAACTGAACATATTTAGCCAACTTATACCTGATACCTGATATCATTAAGAATGCAGAGAATAAAATTAATCACACCCCATAAAAAACTTAACATTTCAGACATTTTACAAAAATATGTAGTAATGACTAAAAAAACACAATAAGGAAATTGCCCAATTTTTATGTAACATAACACTTTCCTAACTAAACTCAACTCAGAAAGAAGAATTAACAAATCAGAAAAGCCAATAACAAATGATGAATATAAGAAAGCAGTCTTTGCTCTATCAAACAATAAAGCACCAGGTTTAGACTGTTACCAACATTTTTGGTTACCAACTATTTCACCACAGTTTTTAGATATGACAGCAGAAATTAAAAACAGCTCATCTATCCCACAGCACATAAACATGGCACTAATCTCTGGTTTATTCAAACCAAATAAAGACCATCATTATGTTCAACTTATAGACCATTATCACTTATCAATACTGACTAGGAGTGTAATGATACCCTTATGTCGTGATTCGATACATATCACGATAGTGAACTCACGGTACACTGTAAAAAATTACCGTGATTTTAACAGTAAAAGACTGTAAAAATGCTGCGGTGAAAAACTGTTAATTGGTTTACAGAAAGTTTCCGTACTATATACGGTGAATAACTGTAATAGATCTAACGGTACATTTAATGTAATTTTACGGTAAAATACCGTTAAATTCACAGTTTTTGAAAGTGAAAAATAACAATTCATTGTAAAATTTACAGTGAAAAAACGTAAATTGACATTCCCACAATTCCCTGCGTGACACTTCACATTTGATATATTTTTGTTGAAATAACTCTGTTTCTTCTTAGTTTTTCTCATTTTTTTCTAATCAGTTATGTACATTAGGGTTTTATGTTACATCTAATGTTGTTAAATTAATGTTTATTGCATTTTTAAAATTTCATGCATGTTACCATGATGGTGTTTAGTGTGTGTGTGAATGACACTGTGTGCACCTTCTATATGTTAGTGTTGTCCTTCTCAACTTGTGGAAAAGCTGCTTGTGATGAACTTTGATTCATCATGTGACTCTTATCACCACTGGGTTTAGTGACTGTCAGTGTATTATAAAGATACAAAACAGATATTAGTACTTCATTAGGTTGGTAAATTAACATTATATCAGTTAATGAAATATGTTATTTTACCGTAAATTTTACTGGGATTTTTTTTTACAGTGTACTGAAATCCAATGTTAAATATACATATTTAAAATGTAAAATTCACATGTAACTCCGTAAGTATGTTTACGGTTTGATGTCATTTTTACAGTATTGTTCTGGTAACCACAGCTGCCGGTATTTTTCCGTAGAAACAACGGGATTTTTTTTACAGTGTACGATATTATTGCGATACTCCAAGATATGGTAAAAGGATAACAAAAAATGTACTGGTGATTAAAATGCTACATTTAAATTGGGGTGGAAATGAATAGGCTTGGACTTGGTGCTAGTAACCCAATGCACAGGATGATGGTGACACCAGAATAAAAATATTTATGATTCTGAAGCTGAAAATACAGAATTATTTTGGATGAATATGCTTGCACTCTGTCAATGACTAGATATACAGTGCCCTCCACAATTATTGGCACCCTTAGTAAATATGAGCAAAGGTTGATGTGAAAATAAATTTGCATTGTTTATCCTTTTGATCTTTCATTCAAAAAATTCACAAAATTCTAACCTTTCATTGAAGCAAAACAGTTGAAAGTGAGGGGAAACTCACATTATGAAATAAATGTTTTTCTCCAATACACGCTGACCACAATTATTGGCACCCCTAGAAATTCTTATGAGTAAAATATCTCTGAAGTATATTCCCATTCATATTTAAAAATTTTTTAGCACACCAGGGTGATCATGAACATGAAATTGTCCAGCCATGACTTCCTGTTCCACAGGAGTATAAACATGAGGGAACACAGGCCAAACAAAGGCCAAATTCCCGTAATCATTCATCACAATGAGTAAAACCAAAGAATATAGTTCTGATGTGCAGCAAAAGATTGTTGAGCTTCACAAAATAGAAAGTGGCTGTAAGAAAATACCTAAAACATTGAAAATCCCCATTTCCACCATCAGGGCAATAATTAAGAAGTTCCAATCAATTAAAGATGTTACAAATCTGCCTGGAAGAGTATGTGTGTCTAAATCATTTTAATGCACACTGAGGAGGAAAGTTTGAGTGGACAAAGACTCTCCTAGGATCACAACTGGAGAATTGCAGAGATTAGTTGAGTCTTGAGTCTCAGAAAGCCTAAAAAAAATGATCAAACAGCACCTACATCCCCACAAGTTGTTCGGGAGGGTTTCAAGAAAAATCCTCTGCTTTCATCCAGAAACAATCTCCAACATATTCAGTTGTCAGACAAGACTGGAACTTCAAACAGGACCGGCTTCTATGGTCAGATGAAACTAAAAAAGAGCTTTTTGGCAGCAAACCCACCAGATGGGTTTGGTGCACACATGGATAAAAGGTACCCCATGCCCACGGTTAAATCTACTGCTGGATCTTTATTGTTGTGGGCCTATTTTTGTGCTGGAGGTCCTGGACATCTTGTTCAGATTCATGGTATCATGGATTCTATCAAATACCAACAGATAAAAAATCAAAACCTGACTGCTTCTGCTAGAAATCCAATAATGGGCCATGGTTGGATCTTCCATCAGGACAATGATCCAAAACAAACATCAAAACCAACACAAAAATGTGTCACTGAGCACAAAATGAAACTTCTGCCACAGCCATCTCAGTCCCCTGACCTGAACCCTAAAGAAAACGAGTGGAGTGAACTGAAGAGAAGAAGCACCAGCATGGAGCTGGAATCTGAAGGGTCTGGAGAGATTCTGCATGAAGGAATAGTCTCTGATTTCTTGTCAAGTGCTCTTCAAACTCATCAGGCATTATAGGTGAAGACTCAGAGCTGTTATCTTGGCAAAAGGAGGTTGCAAAACGTTTTGAATACAAGGGTGCCAATAACTATGGCCAACATGTTTTGGAGAAAAACATTTATTTCATAATGTATGAAATACATTATACCCCCTTCAATTCTTTTCCTTCAATGAAAGGTTATAATTTCGTGAATTTTTTGAATGAAAGATCAAAAGGATAGACAATGCAGATTTATTTTCACAGCTGCTTTTGCTCATAATTACTAAGGGTGCTAATAATTATGGAGGGCACTGTATTTAAAATAATGTAGGCCACTTTTTACTGGTAACATAAGAAATTTGGCATTATCAGGACCCACAATATTCCCCCACTGCATTATTATACATTGTATTCAACAATGCATATAGTACTCTGTAAACTTGAAGTTTTTCCTCACACAGTAATTTTCATTTTGGGTGAACTACAACACATATTGTCACTATCCATAATACATATTGTTGCATTTTTGTATTTCGATATATTGTGACACAATATATTGTTACACACCTAATACTGACATGTAAACAATTTGCAAAGTTTTAATTCAATATCATGATAGCTAATTCAATATCATGATAGCTTTGGGTAAAATCAGACCCTACATAGGTTAAATATTGTATTGACTACTCATTTAAATATTTATATTTAAAGAGTAAATGTTTGGCATCTTATATTCTGTGTAACTGTAAAGTTTTTGTCAGCATTAAAAAAAAAAAAAAACCTTTTTCTATACAAAGGGATAGGTCAAAAGTATGGTCAGATAGTGTTAGTTATAACACTATAGTGAAGACAAACAATTGTCCTAATGGGCACTCCTCAAAATTTAGACAGAAGAAAACTTCTTGAAGTAGACCAAGTGTCAAGTCAAATTTATTTGTATAGCGCTGTCACGCCTGCCAACCGGAGTGCCTACCAGAGGGCACTCTTCCCGACTCTTGTGCTATCTTATCATGGACTACATTTCCCATAACCCACTGCCTGGACTCATTATGCTTAATTACATTCAGCTGTGTCTCATTGTTAAATCTGCCTATATAAGGTGCGGTGTGTTCTGTCATTTATTGTGAAGTCTTGTATGTTATTACACTGCCTTTCTGAGCATTATCCTTGTTTCCTATGTCTTTTTGATTTGTTGGATGTTTTCTGGATTACCCTTTTTCCTTTGTTTTCTGCCCAGTTGGATTGTTTGCCTGTGTGTTTGACCTCTTGCCTCTTATATGGATTATGATTCTAGATTGTCCCAATAAAGCTGCATCTTCAACCCAAGTCATGGAGCAGTTCGTAAGCGCTTCACAAAATGGTTTCCAAGCAGCTTTACAAAAAGAAATAATTCTTTAAATTCTCCATGAAGTTGATAATCTTTACTTCCCTATTGTGACATACTGAAGTAAGATGGCTTCTCGCAAAGATGTAGAGTGGGATTTAAATTTGTTTATTGGGAATTGAATGGATTGTTGTGGTTTGCTATTGCTGAGATCTCATATGAGTGACGTTTGTCCTGCCCTGGTGTCCAAATACTTTATCGCAGAAGAGAAGAGATGCTGTTGCAAGAGGAAGGGGAAGTTATAAGATCTAGTTATATTGTATTTATAGTGTTGTATATCATATTAAGCATTCAGGCTTTCCTGGCTTCTAAATCAGATACACATAAATGTAAGAATCTGATTCCTGGAAACATCTAAATGTCCATGGACCACTACTTCTTTGGTAAGTTGTAAGGGTCACTGTCAAGTTCAACTGCCTTAAATTTAAGCAGGTAATCATTTGTTTCACTCCCATGTGCGCATTTTCCCCTATTAGCGCAAGCAAAGTTGCAAGATGTTTTGCTACTCAGTCTGATTGAGGAGGTTGTGTTCCTATGGGAAAGTAATGTCAATGCAAACCCTTTGAGTTGAGGTATGTGTCCAAAAGAAACCTATAAAACTATGTTCATCCTGCTGTTTTTTTGTTTTGTTTTGTTTTGTTTTGTTTTGGCAAGTTACATATATTTTTCTCATTAATAGCTTTGGAAAGTGTCCTGGAATCATACTAGTCTTGGCACAAATACCTAAGGTTGGACTAAGGATGTGCATTGCCAACTCTGCCCAAACTTCTTAATTTAGCAGTGCAAAAGTCAAATTATAATTAGGACAGAACCACAGTACAAGCCCTTTGTCTATTTGGCTTGTCTTATAAAACTTTTCCAAAATTGCTGCATGTGAACTTTTGGATTTGTTGCTCTGCAGAGTCTTTTCTGTCCCTGACATGTGCTTGTTGAGCAATAATCAGATCAGATCATGATGGTATTAGCTTGGAGAGTGTGCCAGCTTGGCACATGCCCAGCATATTATACAAGTTCTGCATATTATACAAGTTGTACAAGATTATACAAGTTGCTTGGATCAGTGCTGGAACAAGACGTCATGATGTTATGTAGCAACTTATGTTGTCAAAGCACACAGCAGTTTCACATTTGAGATATGACTGTGTAATTTGTTGTAGAACAAAATGTACCCAGCCAACACAGCATGGTGGGGCCCAGATGGGTGTCACCTGGGCTGCCTAACTGGGGCCCAAACATTTTTGTCCACGGTTTCCATGGAGGCCCCACATGGGTTAGCCCAGATGAACTGAACACTGCTCAGTGTGCACACTACAGGCTGTTAAATGTAACACAGACACATGCTGGTGTTAATGAGATAATTAGGTAATAACGAGCAGAATCAACGAAGGACAGAGGAACAACAAGAACGACGACTTTAGCCACAGCCTTCGATGAAATCAACTGAAGATAAAAGACATTAAATCACTCAAGATCTGATTAAACATCTCCACAAACAGCATTACCAGCTTCACTTATTACTAACCAGACTGACTTTATCTCTGTCACACGCTCTTATTGAGAATTACCAGAGGTTTAGAAGTTGATAATTTGTTGAAAATAAGTTTGGTAATAGGTTTGTCACCGTGATCAAGGTCAGCGCTTACTTCAGTTAGGCAGTTTGACTCTTGACTGTTTAAGTGTTAGTGTTTCTTTGGCTGTTCTTGCTGTTTGTTATGGAAAGAAAAGAAAGAGACAATGTGGTCAGCTGTTAGATGATAAGAGTATAATCATTATTTAGTGGCTTAATTTACTGATCTAATGACTGAGCTTTTTATGAGCAAAGTGTGTTTAACTTTGTGCTGGATCTTTTCTTGAATTACAATAAAAACGTCTAAATCAGAAAATAAAAAAAAAATAAATAAAAAAAAACTCACGTTGTTCACTAAACTTTAAACCTCCTGCAAGATTTACTTAAACACAGACATCAAGAATCAGCGTATGAATCTCAACAATGGTGACATGCTTCATGCCGCAATGCATTCTGGGAGTCATGGATGAGTTTTGTATGAGGCACCCAGAATGCATTGCAGCATGAAGCATGTCACCATTGTTGAGATTCATACGCTGATTCTTGATGTCTGTGTGTGAATAAATCTTGCAGGTGTTTTGAAGAGTTTAGTGTATATTGTATTTTTCAGTTGTATTATTTTGATGTTTTTTTGTTGTTGTTATTCTAAAAGAGATCCAGCTCAAAGTTAATCAAATTTTTTCATATAAAGGTCAATCATTAGATCAGTGAATAAAGCCACTACATAATAGCAATCATATTCTTATCATCAAACAGCTGACAACAGCTAAACACATTTTCCCTTACCATAACAAACAGCAAGAGCAGCCAGAGAAATACTAACACCAAAACAGGCAAGAGTCAAACTGCCTAACTGAAGTAAGCGCTGCCCTTGATCACGGTGATATCAAACCAAACTTATTTTCAACAAATCATCAACTTCTAAACCTCTGGTAATTCTCAATAAGAGCGTGTGACAGAGATAAAGTCAGTCTGGTTAGTAATAAGTGAAGCTGGTAATGCTGTTTGTGGAGATGTTTAATCAGATCTTGAGTGATTTAATGTATTTTATCTTCAGTTGATTTCATCGAAGGCTGTGGCTGAAGTCGTAGTTCTTGTTGTTCCTCTGTCCTTCGGTGATTCTGCTCGTTATCACCTAATTATCTCATTAACTCCAGCATGTGTCTGTGTTACATTTAACAGCCTGTAGTGTGGACACTGAGTAGTGTTCAGTTCATCTGGGCTAACCCATGTGGGGCCTCCATGGAAACCGTGGACAAAAATGTTTGGGCCCCAGTTAGGCAGCCCAGGTGACACCCATCTGGGCCCCACCATGCTGTGTTGGCTGGGTAATGTCAGCCATAGTCAAAAATCTAGAACCACCCATGTCAAATTTGCATCATGGGTTGGACTACAGTTTGATGAATGAACAGCTCTATTAAAGCTCTCGGTTGTGCTTGTGCATTCTCTTTTCTCACATGGAGTGAAGCAGGAAGCATGTTAATCTGGTTTTGAGTGTAATTCTTGTAAATATGATTAATATATATATATGATTAATATAAGATAATAAATATTTTAATATTTATAATATATATATATATATATATATATATATATATATATATATATATATATATATATATATATATATATATATATATTGTTTATTTGGCTCTAGCTGATGTTTAAAGAACACTCCCCTAGAGTTAAACAGTTGAGTTTTACCGTTTTAGAATCCATTCAGCTGATCTCCGGGTCTGGCGGTACCACTTTTAGCATAGCTTAGCATAGTTCATTGAATCTGATTAGACCGTTAGCATCTCGCTCAAAAATGACCACAGAGTTTCAATATTTCTCCTATTTAAAACTAGACTCTTCCATGGGTGCAGCAGGCTCAATGATATTACGCAGCGTCTCTCACAAACGTCTCCATGGTTGCAAGGCACACTCCCTGTGCAAACAGGGGGTCACAGGCGCTGCGTAATATCATTGCGCCTGCTGCATCCATGGTACGGCAGCAAAGTTACTTGATTATTACGCCGGAATGAGAGTATAGTTCCTAGCCATATCGGCCTAGAAAATTGCAACTTTTCATTTTCCTGTCAGTCTTAGTACACGATGTAACTACAGAAGAGTCAAGTTTTAAATAGGAAAAATATTGAAACTATATTGTCATTTTTGAGCGAGATGCTAACGGTCTAATCAGATTCAATGAACTATGCTAAGCTATGCTAAAAGTGGTACCACCAGACCCGGAGATCAGCTGAATGGATTCTAAAACGGTAAAACTCAACTGTTTAACTCTAGGGAGCTGGAAAATGAGCCTATTTTCAAAAAAAGTGGAGTGTTCCTTTAAGGTGCGGTCACATTTACTGCTGCTTGGTGAAATTTCGTGACTCCTCTAGGAAACCATACAATTGAGTGTTTCACATGAGATCAAAAATGTTCCCCATGCAGATTTCACTCATTTTCATGTTGGTCATGTAAATTTGCTGCATTGACCAACAGAAAGATGCTTGGTTTGAAAGTGACTTCTGTGTGAGCTGTGCTTTATACATTGCCACACTATTCACAATAGACAGTGGACCTTTTGTGGTTGTATATTTCGCTATTGTGACCACACTTTTAAGATGTGGTCACACTTACTGATGTTTTGTGGGTAAAATCCACTCATTTAAATATGAATCCATGCAAGCAGGAATTTTGTGTGAGGGTAAATAAGTTTGCCATGCAGATTTTGCAATGGGTCAAGTGAATTAACCATGGTGACCAACAGAAAGCCGCTTGGTTTGAAAGTGACTTCTGTGTGAGCTGCTGCACACATACACTATTGACAATGGACATTTTTGACTATGAAATTTCACTGAAGTGATGTAAATGTACCACACTTTTAATGTGTTATTACTTTCATACAACACTGAAATATGGAAAAAGTTTATATTTTGAGTTAACTTACATTTTAGACCCAGTTCAGTTAGTTTTTTTTTCTCTGCTAAAGTTAAAAATAGCTAAAAATTTAAGCCAAAGCTTCTTTGTGTGTCACCAAGCAATGCACTAGAAAAGTGGATGAGAGTGGTGTGTCAAAAACCAGATCAGATTAATTCCGGGTTTTCCACTTCCTGACCCTCAGATCAATGGTGAGAGAAACCTACTCAGGAGCATCATTGGAGAAATAACTGTCTAGTCACAACTGTTAGTAACTTTGTTACTATAATATAGAAGAAGGGTGCCAAACCCTGTTCCCTACATATCTGCAGAGATCATCCAACACAACTGTCTGTATTCAAATGCTCCTGGAGATCTTAATTAGCTGGTTCAGTTGTGTTTGATCAGGATTGGAGCAGAAATTTACAGGAAGGTAGATCAGGAACAGGATTGGGAACCCCTGATAAAGAAAAATATTGAACTGTTGGTAAACGGTTAGTTTACCAAAAATGAAAATTCTGTCATTAACTATTAGATTAGTAAAGATAAACATGGCATGAGGACTACTTCACTATTTTTGTGCTCCATGGTTTAACTTTGTGTGATGAACAGAACAAAGACTGCACATACAATGGTGGTGAGAATTATTGGCACCCTTGGTAAATATGATCAAAGATGACTATGAAAATAATTATGCATTGTTTATCCTTTTGATCTTTAATTCATAAAATTAGCAAAAATCTAGCCTTTTATTGAAGGAAAAGAGGGGGAGGGGAGGGTGTCACGTTATGAAATTAATGTTTTTCTCCAAAACACGTTGGCCACAATTATTGGCACCCTTTTGTTAAATACTTTTTGCAACCTCCTTTTGCCAAGATAACAGCTCTGAGTCTTCACCTATAATGCCTGATGAGTTTGGAGAACACCTGACAAGAGATCAGAGACTATTCCTTCATGCAGAATCTCTACAGATCCTTCAGATTCCCAGCTCCATGTTGGTGCTTCTTCTCTTCAGTTCACTCCACTCATTTTCTTTAGGGTTCAGGTCAGGGGACTGGGATGGTCATGGCAGAAGTTTCATTTTGTCCTCAGTGACACATTTTTGTGTTGATTTTGATGTTTGTTTTGGATCATTGTCCTGATGGACGATCCAACCACTGCCCATTATTGGATTTCTAGCAGAAGTGGTCAGGTTTTGATTTTTTATCTGTTAGTATTTGATAGAATCCATGATACCATGAATCTGAACAAGATGTCCAGGACCTCCAGCAGAAAAATAGGCCCACAACATTAAAGATCCAGCAGTATATTTAACAGTGGGCATGGGGTACTTTTTATCCATGTGTGCACCAAACCCATCTGGTGGGTTTGCTGCCAAAAAGCTCTTTTTTTAGTTAGAAGCTGGTCCCGTTTGAAGTTTCAGTCTTGTCTGACAACTGAATATGCTGGAGATTGTTTCTGGATAAGAGCAGAGGATTTTTCTTGAAATCCTCCTGAACAACTTGTTGTAGGTGCTGTTTGATATTTTTTTATGCTTTCTGAAACTCAAGACTCAACTAATCTCTGCAATTCTCAGCTCTGATCCTTGGAGAGTCTTTGGCCACTCAAACTCTCCTCCTCATCGCGCATTAGGACGATTTGTTACATATTGTAGATTTGTAACATCTTTAGTTGATTGAAACTTCTTAATTATTGCCCTGATAGTGGAAATGGGGATTTTCAATGCTTTAGCTATTTTCTTACAGCCATTTTCTATTTTGTGAAGCTCAACAATCTTTTGCTGCACATCAGAACTATATTCTTTGGTTTTACTCATTGTGATGAATGATTACAGGAATTTGGCCTTTGTGTTTCCTCATGTTTATACTCCTGTGGAACAGGAAGTCATAGCTGGACAATTTCATGTTTATGATCACCCTGGTGTGCTAAAAAAAATGTAAATATGAATGGGAATATACTTCAGAGATATTTTACTCATACAAAATTCTAGGGGTGCCAATAATTGTGGCCAACGTGTTTTTGAGAAAAACATTTATTTCATAATGTGATATTCCCCACACTTTCAATTATTTTCTTTTAGATTTTTGCTCATTTTATGAATTAAAGATCAAAAGGCTAAACAATGCAGATTTATTTTTATAGTCATCTTTGATAATATTTACCAAGGGTGCCAATAATTCTGACCACCACTGTATTTAAACTTTTGTCTTTTTTGGAGCATGACAGCCCCTAGTCACTATGTTTATGTTGTATGAGAAAGAGCAGCCAGGACATTCTTCAAAACATCAATTTTGTGTTCCACTCCAGACAGAAAAGTAATGATTTTAATCATTTACTAGGGGTTCAAAGCGCATAGCGCTGAAACCCTATTGTAATTGTTGAAAAAAAAAACATAGGTTAACTGATGTTTCTGACAACTCAAAAATCTAAACGGGTCAAATTGACCCGCAACAGTACATGAGGGATAAACAGAACATCAGGCAAGCTATAGTGAAGATGGAGGCCTACATAGATGAGAGCTTGTGCAAAGAGGTTAGAAAGTGCCCTCATTTGTACAACTCTGGATGTTTACAAAGATGACACATGGGTTGTAACTTAGTTAACAAACTAAGTTTGCTCAAAACTGTGCACGCGTCGAACGCCTGTGTATGTATACGAATCCAATGAAGTATACTTTCCAAGGCTGTGCATTCGACTGTGCGCATACACTAGCGTACGCCTAAAAAAAACGAAGTCATAGAGACTGTAAACTTTGAGGGCTGGTAGTACTTACACTGTCTATAACGTCAACAAGGCTCAGCCCAATCGGCCTGATGGGGGCGCAACAGCGGTGAAAAGTACGAAATGGCTCAAAGGCCTTAAAGTGCTTGAACCCAGATAATTGCTGCTCGCAGCATTTTGTTTATTTTATTGCATATCTAGACACTTCTCCTAATGAGTGCATTGAGTGTTTGGTACAGGATTCAGCTAATGAGTGCTATTCATTATGTAACATGTGAATGTACTAGTTTTGTGATTTTCATTCTGTTTCCCTAAATAGTAAGCACACTGCTGTATTTTGTACTGTTCATAATGTTTGTATTGTCATTATTGGTAGTATTTCCCATTATACAGTATATGTTCCCTTGAAAAATGTTCCTCTTTGTTTGCTTGTTTTAAATTGGGCCAGCAACATACAGAATGTTTTTTTAGCTACTTAAATTAGGAATTGTGGCCATGATATTACTGTCAAGACTTTTTAAATAAAATTAATTTAATTATAGGGTAAAATAAACAGCAAACAAGAAACCAAACGTCGTTAAATGGGACGGTTTGGAGGATTACTCTTGTCACCTAGCAACTGTTACATACAATTTTTACATTTAAAAGTATGATCCGACATTTTCCAAAAAAAAATAATACTAAAAAAAAATCCAGTCATCACTGGCACACAATGCATTTCTTGATTTTGCTGAGTTAGAAACGTTCTTGGGTCAACATATTTTGTTGATCATGGAGCAAAATTCCTGTCCGAGAAATTTAATCCTAATCATATTAGGATAAGTTATCCCTAAAATCAGAGAGAAATGATAGGTGAATACTGATGTAGAAGCACCTAACCCTGGTTGTAAGCCTAAACTTAACATAAACTGTAAACTTATCCCTCAAATCTGATTGGTTGATTGGAATGTTGTTCTGTGATCAACATCTTTATTTATCATGTTGTACTAGTACAATTTGTTTCACATGAAAGTCAAACTCTAAACCTAACACTCGGTGTGGCGTAAGAAAATCGTACAAGAACATACAAATGAGATTGCACAAAACGTAAAATAGTTACAAATTGCCATGAGAGAGTGTTGGAGGAAACTCAGTTTAATAAGCTTATAAAATCTTAAATAAGAAGGTAAGAGAAAGCAATCTCTTGCAAGCAGTGTAAAATGTACCATATTGCCAGTTTTGAACTGGTTTAACTGACAGTATCAAAACCAAAAGCAGATGAGATTAAAGTGCTTTATGCTTAAGGACACAACAGCAACCGTCAGAAAAAGAGCTCATGGTGGGATGTAAACCTGGTATTTCCTGTTCATGCGGTGCGCTCATGCTTCATGCCCACAAGCTCTAGCTTCAGAAGCTGATGCTTTATCAATTAGGGCCATGCCCATTAATCTATAATTCACTGTCCCCATGCTGTTCTGACGTCCTCTTTTCCATGGCCAATTAGCCAAAACACAGTTCCAATACATCACTGTATCCCACAGATTCTTCTCCTGCAGACTGTTTTGCCACGGTCCATAAGCTCAGCAGAAACGTCACGGCCTTGTCCACGGATAGAATTGTTAATTAGCCCTTCTGTTGTAGTGAGAAATTTTGGCACAGTTAGTCAGGGAGAAGCAGAATAGAGGGAGGAACATGTTAAATCAGCTCTTGACATTATGTTATGGTGCTGCTGAGGGTTTTTACTTTGAAGTATGATTGCTGTAGCTGTCTCACAGCGATTAATGGAGCTTTCCAGCATGTAGTCAGACTCAAACAGTGTTTATGTTTTTGTTTGGTTTGTGTTTGTCCCACATCTTTGCTAAGGTATTTGTTTCATAAAACGTTTTTTTGTAGTAGCCTACTTGCTACAAAATTTTTTGAAAATTCTATCATCATCTGTCAACACTAAAGTTGATGATACACGAGGCATTTTTTTGAGCAATGTTGCCAAGCGATGTTTCTTGGGCACTTTCCCATTGAGAATGGGCAACAAATTTGGATCTAAAGTATCCAGATACAAATTTGTTGCCCATTCTCAATGGGAACATGCCCAAGCAAGCAACATTGCTCGACAACATTTCTCAAAACGTTGCCCCGTGTATCATCACCTTAAGAGTGTGAATGACACAGGCTTTGGTTGGAGGAACAGGCCAATGTGGGCTAGAACACACTCCTATTCAAAAGATTCTTTTTAATAAATTAATACTTTTATTCAGAAAAAATGACAGTGAAGACATTTATAATGTTTGAATAGTTTCTTTTTCAAATAAATACTGTTCTTTTGAACTTTATAATTATCAAAAAATCATGAAAAATGTATCACATTTTCCACAATAAATATATACACTGTATATAAATACTGTATATAAATATATATACATATATATATACACACACACACACACACACACACACATATATATATGTATGTACGTGTGTGTGTGTGTGTGTGTGTGTGTGTGTGTGTGTGTGTGTGTGTGTGTGTGTGTGTATACAACTGTTTATAACATTGATAATAATAAGAAATGTTTCTTGAGCACCAAATCAATATATTACGATTTCTGAAGGTTCATGTGACACTGAAGATCAATGACTGCTGAAAATTCAGCTTTGCCATTACTGAATTCATTACTTTTAAAAAATACATTTAAATAGAAAATAGATATTTTAAATTGTAGTGATATTTCACAATATTACTGTTGTGCTGTAATTTTGATCAAATAAATGCACCTTTGGTGAGCACACAGTAAATTCTTTTCTGAAAACAAACAAAAAAAATCTTATTGACCCCAAAATTCTGAACCATCCAGTACTGTGTACTGTAACTTACATTTGAGACATTTAGGGCCCTATTTTAACGATCTAAGCACATGGTCTGACTCCGAAGCGCATGGCGCAGATGCACCTAAGGCGTTTCCGAATCCACTTTTGCTAGTTTAACAACAGAAAAAATGGTCGGTGCATGGTCCAAAAGGGTCGTCCCTAGTCTCTTAATGAGTCATGGGTGTGTTTTGGGCATAACGTGCAATAAACCATTCAGAGTGTCATCTCCCATTCCCTTTAAAAGCCAGGTGCATTGGCAAATAATTAGCCAATTTCATTCATCATTACCGCAAATAGGTGATTCTGATACATGCAATGACTATCCATTATGACATGTAGGCATTTTTATCTTTATGTACACAATAATAAACTTTTACATTGTAATCCTTTTATTTTTAATATTTGGCATGTTTGTGTGCTGCTGAACATCCCTGTGTGTGTAACAAGCAGAGTGTACATGCATTGTGCACCCACCTATAGGCGCATATTACTAACGCGCCCTTTAAATAACAACAACAACAAAAATACTGTGGTTTTTGACCAGGTTTTTGTTAGTCAATAGCACAGTCATTTTCAGTTGCCTCAAAATAGCAACACGCCGACAATGCGCTTGAACACACCTCATTTTCAGACCAGCACACCCATGGGTGAACAGATGGGCACGAGTGCATTTGCTATTTAAACAATGTGGGCGCTGGTTGTGAAAATGATAACTGTGTTGGGCTGAAACTAGCAAAAAACACTTGCGTTGCACCCGGCGTCACATTGCAAAAGGTATATGATAGGGCCCAATATTCCAGCTGCTTTATCAAGTTTTCATTCCAAACAAAAATAGTTCCAAAACAAAGCAAAATTAGTATGTTCTGTGGTGCATCTCAGTGGTGTAACTGAATGAATCAGTGTTTTGGATGAATCAACTGAATAAATGATTCAATGATTCACTCACTTGCCACCACCTACCAGTGGAATGATGTAACCTGCAGAAAAAGTCACTAAGAAATCTAATAATAGGCCCTAAACTACTAATGCACAGACTGTCAGGAACACTTTTGGAATGCCACTTGGCCAATCAGGTTTGAGGACCAGAGCTAACTTTTATAATTGTGGTCATGTTTTGAGCTTAACACTATGATCTGTTGGTGAGTAAATAATGGCAGAATTAATATATAATGAACAGATTTACATTTTCAAGTTCCGAAATAAGAGAATAATGAAGAAATATGTGATAGAGTAAACATTTCCCTTGCTGACATTAAGCCATTTTCTGTAATGCTTCTGTTTTTATAGGGATAGAAGTGAGTAGATTCACAGTGATAAATGAGAAAGTTAATGGGTCCATGAACAAAAACACACCTGTAATGCCAGAAAAGGGTAGTATTTGAGAAACCTAAAAACTAATTATTTTTGAAAGTCCATTCGGTGCCACTAGTGTTGTTCACAGCAGCTTTAAGATTAAACTTTATAATTAAACTGTCAAAAAATCTGCCGACCATGAAATGCCACTTGTTAAATAAACCAAACACTTTCCCTTTCTACTGATAGCACTATGGAAGAGGATGTTTTTGGGTCTTTTGGATGAATGAAGTTCTTTTCCAAATATTTACCCCAGAGGGACATGTAGTTAAGCTTGTGGAAGAAAAGTTATGGACAAAACACCTACAAATAAAGAAGAAGAAGAAAAAAAGGAAAATTCATCAGTTTGGGGAACTATTCTCAATGGTAGTCTTCACTTCCTTTCCTTGTGTTTTAATTAATCCCCAACCAATCTGGAGCTCAGGTAATGGGCTTCAGAGAAACCATCTGTGTAACACATTGAGGGTTGGCACTCAGTTCAGCCCTACATGGTTCTTACAGCTTCTTCCACAAAATCAGCAGATGTTCAAGCCAGCTCTCAGAGTGGACAACCACATTATTATACATTATTGATCAAACTCCCAGTGAGAGATTAAACAGAGCCGGCACTCCTGAGTCCTTCATCTTCACGTGGGTAGCGTCAATACTGTCTCATTCAGCTGTGTGAAGAGGGTTTGAGAGTCTTGAAGAACAACTGCTCATTCACAATATTCATTCAATACAGTTATATTGATGTTATATGATTGTTATAAACATACACAAACACATACATAAACACACACACACACACACACACACATCATTAAATATATATATATATATATATATATATATATATATATATATATATATATATATATATATATATAGTTGCAAGAAAAAGTATGGTATGTGAACCACTTGCAGAATCTGTGAAAATGTGAATAATTTTAATAAAATAAGAGAGATCATAAAAAAACATGTTATTTTTTATTTTTTCCTGAGTAAGATATTTTACATAAAAAATGTTTACATATAATCCACAAGACAAAAAAAATAGCTGAATTTATTAAAATGACCCCGTTCAAATTTTTATGAACCAGTGATCTGTGTCGTTACCTGATCATCCAAACTTTTTTTTGTTTTGTGATGGTTGTTCATGAGTCCCTTGTTTATCCTGAGCAGTTAAACTGCCCAATTTTGAATATTTGCATATTTGAACTCTTTCCAGCAGTGACTGTTTGATTTTGAGATCCATCTTTTCACACTGAGGACAACTGAGGGACTCAAACACAACTATTACAAAAGCTGCAAACATTCACTGATGCTCCAGAAGGAAACACAATGCATTAAGAGCCAGGGGTGAAAAAAAAGATCAAGGTAAATTGTACTTAATTTGTCCTCCAGGAAAGATGCAAGTATCTTCTGTTGCTTCTGAAGGGCAGCACTAAATGAAAAAAAAAAAAAAAGCGAGGGCCTTTTCATTGCTGCTTGCAGCTTTAATTGATAGTGTAGCATTTCATTTCTTAACCCTTGTGATCACACTATGAAAAAAAAAAAAAACATACAATCAGGTACAAATAAATAACTTTTAATATCAATACTTTTTACACATTACAAAGAATACATTTCTGAAATGATGATTTATAAAAATGTTTTTAACCACTACTTTTAAGACTTCCCCTCCCCCACACTCGTGGGGTGTTTGCGAATACACATTTATAACTATGATATCTTGGGCTAAACCTAAAGTAATCTTGACAAACTATATATCATTTGAAAGCTTTCAGAGTCTAGTTTTCATATTTGGTGACTGATTCTCCATTTGTGATGCGGCGCCAAACTATAACGCACACCCAGGGCTCTTTCCGTATGTTTTATGTGGGTTTTAGAGGTTGAATTCAAATCATATATTAACATTACTGCCCAAACTACTTCTGAATAGGATGTCTTCTTCATAAATATTATGAAAAGGGAAATATATGGTTCAGATCACTCAAACCATATATGGAAATCGAAGAGTCCTTATATGGTCACTGCCTGGATGTCATCTAATGGAAAAGTTTGGTACTGAGCCCAAAAATCTTACTGAAAGTTCTTTTTTTGAGATATCAACCTAAAATTTGGCACAGCATAAAAAAATTAGCTTTGATTTTCTTGACGTTTTAGAGTTGGACATGTTTTGTAAAGTTTTACATTTTCAAAACACTTCATTTAGTATGATGTAAAAAAAAAAAAGTCCCCATAAGGTCAAAATTTACTGGTATTACTATCCTTGTGAGGACATTTGGTCCCCATAATGTAGGGAATACCAGGGCCACACACACACACACACGTTTGTTTTTGTGAATTGTGGGGACATTCCATAATCGTTTTTATACTGTACAAACCATATTTTCTATCGCCCTACACTACCCCTACTCCTAAACCTACCCATCACAGAAAACTGTGCACATTTTTACTTTCTCAAAAAAACTCATTCTGTATGATTTATAAGGCTTTTGAAAAATGGGGACATGGGGTAATGTCCTAAGTCACCCTCTCCTTGTAATACCTATGTCATACCCATGTCATTATACAAATTTGTGTCCTGATATGTCACAAAAACACGCGCACACACACACACACACACACACACACACACACACACACACACACACACACACACGCACACACACAGTCAACAACACTTAATACATGTTGTATGAACTGGCAAAAGAGACATGCAATCCAAACAACATAATAATGGAACAAAAACAGCCAAAAATCTGCCAATATTATTAATATATTGACAGCTATATTTAAGAGTGTGTTTTTTTTTCAACTATGGGCACAAAATAAACTACTGTAAAACAATTTCACATTCTCAATACTTCATTTAATTTCAAACAGTGTTTAATTTGCTTTTCATTTAATTAATATCCAACATACACTCCTTGAAAAGTTATTTTGGTTACGTTTTTTTTTTTTTTTTAAGTCATGAATAAGTCATGATTATGTATTGTGTTTAATAACACTGCAGGATTTAAATGATGGTGTTTAAATCTCAGACGGCTTTGTCTTACTGTCACCGCTAGGTCCAGGCGAGGAGAGGAGGATCTTGTTGCACATTTTTATTTTATTTAGAAAAATACATTACCTGTCAAAAGTTTGGAAACATTAACATTTTCTAATGTTTTTGAAAGAAAAACAAAGGTAGATGTCTCCTTTTATGTCTTTGTTTGCATTCACAAACATATTATAATCCATGGTGGATTTCTAATACGCTCTGACAATATTTAAATGTTCAGAGGCTGACACAACTATAAGCGAGAGGGGCAGGACTGTTTTGGCACCATTCATGCTAATGCAAGCAGCGTGAGTCTGGCAATGAAGATACGCATGCTTGCATTTCTCGCCCACATCATCTCAGCTGTACACACGGTCTCTCCACTCGCACACTCTCTGTTAACACTGTTAAATTTGCCAACAAAGACCACTGAAGCAGCACGGCGTATGGTGAATCATTTACATCAGATAAACATTGCCCTGACGAGTAGCTGACTATTATGTGGACTAGTAAAGAAAAGCGGGACACTATAGAGCTTCCTCTATATGTATGGACACTTCCCAAAGGCACACCATCTCAGCTGCTTAAAAAAAAAGAAGAGAAAAGAAAAAGTAAATTTACAGTAAATTTAAACCTGTCACTTACATGAGATCACAGCAATAACAATCAACAATGATCCAACAATCCACTCAATTCCTGATGGGCAAAATCAAGTCCCTCCATACATTTTTTCTTGTTCGAGAAGCTTTTTTATTTGGATATACATCACAATAGGGAAGAAAAGCTTAGAAAAGATGCAACTTCCATTTAATGCTAATTTTAAGTAATTTTCTAAGTGTATATAATTATTTTTTCAATTAAAATATGTAATTGTAATATAGGAAATCTCTTGTATGACAAGTATATTATGTTGTATATTTTGTCCATTTACACCTGTATGTGATGGATGCCAATGGAAAACTTTGGAAGAGACAAAATGAGTCTGGTGCTGAGAAGTGAAAGAAAAAAAGAGATTAAGTGCATGCATCACTTTCAGGTATGTTTGCAAAAATGGAAAAGGTTTAAAGCAGTAGAATGAAGTAACAGATGTGAAAGTTTAAAAGGCGTTTAAAGGGTTAGTTCACCCAAAAATGAAAATTCTGTCATTAATTACTCACCCTCATGTCATTCCACACCGTAAGACCTTCGTTCATCTTCGGAACACAAATTAAGATAAAAATCTGATGGCTCAGTGAGGCCTGCATCACCAGCAATAACACTTCCTTTTTCAATGCCCATAAAGCTACTAAAAACATATTTAAAACAGTTCATGTGACTACAGTGCTTCAACCTTAATATTATAAAGTGATGTGAAATATTTTTTGTGCACCAAAAATAACAAAATAGCGACTTTATTCCACAATATCTAGTGATAGGCAATTTCAAAACACTGCTTCATGAAGCTTCGAAGATTTTTTTTTTTTTTTACTGATTGTTTGCTTAAAGGTGCATGTTTTTTCTATCATTTGTGAAACATAAAATATTCTGAGAAATTAATGTCTATACAATGAAAGTCATGAGGTCCAATGTTGTTTGGACCTCAACATTCTTCAAAATATGTTCCACAAGAAGAACGTCTTTCAGGTTTGGTATGACATGAGGGTGAATATGACAGAATGTTCATTTTTGGGTTAGCTATGGCTTTAGCTCGAGTAAAGCCGGGCGCACACTGTGCGATTTATAATAGTACTTTTGGATTGTTACTTGTCAGACTGTACGAACATGATCCTCATGTCACACTGTGGGATCTCAGCCGTCATTATGTCAGACTGTACGACAGTCAAGACGCGTTAAAAACGAACGCGTGCATGAAAACTCGTCCGGAGTTTTACATCATCAACCCACACACATTCGGTGACAGTGAGCTGCATTACACGCGGACTAAAATGGTGGCTAACAAAGACATCTCGAGCGTTAATTTTGATAATGGCTTGTCTTGAAAAACGAAGACAATTTGACATTTGCCGTAGGAGAAGTCACACTGCAGGACTGTGCGCCAAATCTTCTGACACTGCTAGAATTTCGTCTGAGGTAAAATTTGATCACAACGGTCATTAATCGGCTGTCGGTGAACATGTCAAACTAGCAATCAAAGACTACAGATTTTAGCCTAGGATTATAGGAATCTTTTAGGATTTGCAAAATTAGTCTCAGACGACCAAATTGTGGCCAAAATAGCACAGTGTGAACCCGGCTTAAGACTAATGAAGAGCAATTTTATAAAGCCATCCATTAAATTGACACACATTTTGCACATAATTTCTGTACTTTTAGAAACAGCACCTCTGGTGGCTTTTTGTTTTGTGGATCTGCACACTGAATGCTGTGTGTTGTAAATTTCTAATGCTCCTTCATCTATGCAATCAACAGTAAAGTACAAATGTGGCCTTGTCCAATTTTTGGCCATGTTTCCAGTCAGGGATAATGACAGTGGAGGAGTAAATGACTCTATGGCCCTGTCCCAAATGGCACACTCCGGACTTGTGGACTTCCTCAGAGTCCACACTTTGGTGACGTCATGTAGTGCAGACCTATAGGGCCCTTGGCGCGGGTCCACGAGGGCGCATTGAGAGGTATTTTTGGGACAGACTCGATCGTCACGCCGGAAATAACGGTCTGGTTGTTTTTTGACAGGAGCTGCAGGTTCGGGGAATATGCTGCCTATTGTTGTTGTTGTTTTTACCATTTTACCTCTCCATAAGGAGCCGAATAAACTGAAAGATCATCATCGGTCCCTTTATTAGATAAATATCACAAATATCTTATACAAATATTATAATATTTAGTATCGAGAACAGGTTTCTTTTCTTTTGCAAAATATTGTCAACTACACGGCCTGCTTTTGCTTATGCCACCTGGGCATTAGACAATATATAAATGCTTATTTAAATAATGTATACAGTTGTAATAATACATAATGTTCCATTTGAACTAAGATTACAAATTTAACACATAATAAACATGTGCATGAGTTTCAGATGAATTTACAGGTTTAAATATAAATGCTAGGTTTACATATGACTCAGTAAAGCCCTGACATTCGGTTCTATTTATTTAATGAATCATAATGCAATCGTATTATTCAACGTGCTATTATTATGTTTGAGATATAAACCACTGGTCGATGACCAAAATGTTTGTATAAACTGTAGGTAACAACTGGTAAAATGTACACCCAGGTCATAAAAACCGTAATGATACCTACACAATATTTTCTTCTCAGCCATGTCATCAATTGCTCTTGACCGAAATCTCCTCCCATCCGTTGTCTGATTGGCCTTTCGCAAGGATTCCTGGGTAGTTAAAGTGTGCAGAGCCTGCATCTATGCGGGCTTTGCGGAAGACCGCTTCAAGGGTACAAAGGGGGCGCTGCTGAGCACACTTCAGAGCGTTAAAATGCTGAATGGGACGGCCTACGGACTCGTAGACTCGGCAAGCACGCACAATTTAAGTCCACGAGACCGAAAGTCCACATGAAGTGCGCCATTTGGGACAGGGCCTAAGTTTATCTGCTCTGATGGAGTAACTGCCCAAGCTCTGAAACTGTGAGTAACACTTATTTGTCGTTAGCGTTAGACCTCATACTTGTAGAGAAAACTGAATTCTGTCCTATAAATAAATTCTGTTTATAATGCCTTGCTACATTTTGTCACAAATGCCAAGTTCACTGTTTACTCTGTGCAATGATGGGGTGGCCATTTCAGTGTGTACACAGCTGCGCTGGTATGTGGTTATTTACAAGGCAATCCTAGCTAAATTACTTTCTTATCTCTGTGAGCTTCTTTTTGTAATTGCAAGCCACTCTGGGACAAGGTCTAATGAGGTAATACTAGTTATTTTTTTTTATTTATTTTTTTTTTTTATATATATTTTTTTTTTTATACGATTTATTTCATATTTTTCATAAATTGTTCCTATAAATTAGACCAATTTTTCCCAGCCCTGGTCTTGGAGTACCCCCAACACTGCACATTTTGGATGTCTCTCTTATCTGAAGGTCATGGCTAATGAGATGAATCAGGTGTTTTTGGTTATTGAGACATTTGAAATGTGCAGTGCTAGGAGTACTCCAGGGTTGGGAACCACTGCGTATACAACACCATTTCATCTAAAAACGGAAAACTTTTTATGCATTTTGGGCATTCATTTACATGACAGCAGCGTTTTGGGGGCCTGAAAATGCTAACTTTTGAAAACGGATTTCAAAGTGCAAATTTTTGGAAACTATACCATTATCATTTCTGTGTAGGCCTAAACTACAAAAACACAAAATTGTAACATGCACATTCGTATTACACGTTCAGTCTATAGGCGCATAGTGTTTCTTTACAAAGTGACATCGCCAACTACTGGCCTGGCATACACAATACAGCATTTTTGGTCATTTTTGTGGATCCGTGTGAACAGGATCATTTTGATAACGTTGTCATCTGTGGCCTGTTGCATGAAGCTAGTTGAACAAACTCTGAGTTTCAGAGTAGGTTTAGAGTTGACAAATCCAGATAAATCCAAACTGGTTTAGATCAGGATCAACTGTTGCACAACGCTCGGTATAAACTTTTTCTGTCAACTCAGGTTTAATACAAAGTTTGCGATTAACTCTGAAGCACCTGAAAGTGTGACACGTGCGGCAAACAGCCAATCACACGGAACATGCAGAGCGTCCGTTTGATTCACTTCTAGCGAGAGAGCCGCGCAATTCACTTTTCTTCTGAAGATTAGGAGATCGTTATGAAAAATATCATGAAATCAAATGCATTTACAAAGCAGGAATAAACACTGCTGCAGTGAAAGTTTGAGAAGGCAGCTAAAAGAAAATATTTGACTATATCAATGCATGTGAATCAAAGAAATATGCCTAATAATTTATAATATAATAATTTATATTAGATTCACAAAGAGCTCAAATGAATACACATGAACTTAATTTGTTTAAAAGCTTTATATAGCGATGCATGTATTATATTTATATAAATTTAAAAGCAAAGTTAAATATTGTCAAGTAGTATAATAATTATATGAATATACTATTATATATGGAAGCCCGTTACCTCCACTAAAAACAAAAAAAAAAAACGCCACAAAAAAAAAAAGATGAATTGCGACTTTTTATCTCAGAATTCTGACTTTTTAACTCGCAATTGCGTGTTTATATCTCACAATTGCGAGTTATAAAGTCAGAATTTGAGATATAAAGTCGCAATTGCGTGATATAAAGTCAGAATTCTGAGATATAAAGTCCCATTGCGAATTATAAAGTCAGAATTCTGAGATAAGTCAGATTTGTCATGATCAGGGTGATATGACTGTCATGATATCATAATGAAGAAATTAACCTCATTAAATTAATGGAATTCATGAAAACAACATCTTAAGTCATAAATCAAAGATATAATCTTTAACAGGATCATTTTGATAACGTTGTCATCTGTGGCCTGTTGCATGAAGCTATGAACCTGTTATATTCTTGTTGTTCTCTGTGTGTGATCTGTTTAGACTATTTATTCAGCTGTGTTCTCATGCTTTCTACTGTAAGAAATTGTAGTCTGCCTCAACCCAGATTCCACTGCAAAGTATATTTTAGAACAAGCTCATCCCCAAAAATGGCTCTTCCGGTGATCAAACCTGCAGTATCACCATGCAATGACGTTGGAATGGAAGGTTATCACTTCAGTTGTCATTCTTTATATCTAAAACAATGATGAAAATGGAATTTCAATGGATTTTCAAAACCAACATTAATACAAATCTTTTCTAAGAACCGTGGGTTTTAAACAAGATTTTAATCTTTTGTGTTACACAGAAGAAAGACTTTTGAATGACATGATGGAAAACTTTATATTCAGATGGTAAATGCATAAGGTCACTAATATATTTCCCTGCATAGATAATGCGTCTGGATTGATAAAGACAGCAATCCTGTAACAAAAAGGAAGTATAGTCCACTCAATATATCACTGTATTTTCCTCAAACTAAGGAAATGATTACTTTTTACTAAAAAGTCACATATTTTAATAACCCATGATTCCTGGTGGATTAAAACCATGAGACAGGGATATTTTCTGTGTAATATTGGCTGAGCAATCTATACCCAAGTACACATTACAACAAGAAGAGTCGTGTTTTTGTCTGTGTCAAACTAAATATGTCCCTTACCCTAGAGTCAGATCTCTATAAAATTAAATTGTGTTTTGTTCAGAACAAACTTCCAAAATCTCATTTTAGCTGGACAGATTTTTTTGGCTATGTAGCTTTTTTTTCCCCTTTTCTCACCATACAGGAATCTGGTGCTTCTAATGATACAATATTTATGTGTTACAATATTCAAAAGCGACCTTGATTTTGCAGAAAGGCGCTATATAAAATAAACTTTTATATAATAAACTTATATAAAGCTATAAAAAATAAAGGTTGTTCCAAACCTATATAAGTTTCTGTCTTCTGTTGAACACAAAAGAAGATATTTTAAAGAATGCTGTATACAGTTGACAGCATCCATTGACTCCCATAGTATTTTTTATTTTCCAATTATGGATGTCAGTGGGTGCAGTCAGCTTTTGTGATCAACAGAAGAAAGAAACACATACAGGTTTTGAACAACTTCATTCTTAGAAGGAATGTGTTGAAAAATTACACAAATTATGTGTAACACTCTAATTTACACGTTTTGTTTCAATATGAACTAAAAATGTGTAGAAAAAAATAACCTCTTTTACACATATCTAAGTGGAGTTTATAATTAACACAACTTGGGAATTTACTCACAGCATTTAACACAATATGAGTAGACTGATATGCTTAACACACTTCATGTGTATTTTATAACGTGTCGGTGTCCGTTATTTAAATTAGCTAACTGAACTGAACCAATAGCAGCTAGGGACTTTTACTGAATGGAATCCAGTCAGTCCATAGTCTTTTAACCCTCTGGAGTCTGAGGCTGATTTAGGGCTTGGAGAAGTTTTGACATGCCCTGACATTTGTGCTTTTTTCAGTTGTTCATAAACATATAAATGACAAAAGTGTCATTACACTGTATTCAGCACAAACTAGGCTACAATAATATGTGAGGAACTTGTATGTATATGTTTGTATTTTTTAAGGAATAATGTTTATGCGTGGTTATTGAAAAAACAAAAAACTTAAGTCACTGAAATAAGGCCCAAAAAAGTATATTAAATCTGTGTTCACAAGACTTTTGGGTATTGGAGGTTGTAGACTAGAGTTTTTGCTTCAGAATTATGTAAAAAATTATGCTGCCTACTCCTTCATATAAAACAATATATTGATTTAGTTTTTGTAAGACACTTTTTGTCAAGAAATACAGTATGCGTGGAGGCGTGACTCTGCATGAATAATGGGCCATTTACACCTGAGAAGACAAAAGAATCACATAATAATGACCTGAAATGACTTGCATATTAATGAGGCCTTTCAGTCAGGTAGGCTGTGAAAAAAACCCTCTGTAATAATGTCTCAGCTCATCATAAACAGCAATACTGTGAAATATTATTACAATTTAAAATAATGGTATTCTATTATATTCTTTAAAATATAATGTATTTCTGTGATGCAAAGTGTCTGAACAATTATGTTACCTCTATGGCATTTCATATAGGCTTTTAGCTTAAAAGCATGCACATTTGGAGAAATATTGATGGATTCTTATATATTTATGTCAATTTTCTATACTGAGAAGTAATATTTATTGTCATCACTATGAGTGCTGGATACTGTGTTTTCAATTCATACTTGCAGCCGGAGGGCGCTCTTTGTACACCTTTAGTCCACAAATTATTCTAAAGAAGAAGAGGACATTTCAGGAATGGTGTTTTCAATTCATACTTGCAGCCGGAGGGCGCTCTCTGTACACCTTTAGGCCACAAATTCATATAAAGAAGAAAAGGAATTAGGAACTAACGGCATGTCTTCTAGAGATCGCTAACCATTGCTTTAACATCCAAATAAATACTTTTCAAGACAATAAATACACGATTGAGACGATGAATGCATGTATTGCCTCTGAATTTGCGTCTGAATAGCGCTGGCTCTGTGGGCGTGGCCGCATTAGCGGATAATGAGCTGAATCACAGACTTCTGACATGGCTCTCTTTTCATACAGATTACATAAACACAGAATGTTTGTTTTCGATTTGACTTGCACGATTTAAAACCTGACATTTCAACGTTTCTTTAGACATAAGTCAAATTTTTTTTGTCATTAGTATTCATAAGTTACAGTTCATTTTCTGAGAACTATCAGATTGGACTTCGTTCATAGGGAGACGAGATATTCTATAGTATCAATTGATATATTACTTATGTTTGAGTATTTTAAGTCTGTTTTGCTGCAATGTGAAAAAAATCCTGCAAAACGCGCCGGCACGTTTTCAGACCTCAGGGAGTTAATGACAGCGACCATTTAGTTTTTACATCTATATTTTTTAAAATAAAACATTTATACCATATTACTTCATATGTTAATCAACCACCCTTCGTGTCAAAACTGCTCGTGATTGTGAAAAACACCTTTTATACGACGGAGGATATGAATTACGATGATGACTGCTAGCAAGATTCTTAAGTGAAGCTGTACTTAATCATATTTTTACTTATATTTATTTACAAAAAAACAATATTTTCTGCTGCTGTTATTTTAATGCTGGTTTAAAAGCGTCCATTATCAATAGTGTAGCTGAAGCATGGCTAAACCAAGCAGCTTTATGTTGGTCAACGCAGCGAATTTGCCTATAATATTTGTCTATGATACTGGGTATCTTTTTTTGACTCTAAGCATGTTTATACAAGTCTTAGACTGTTTTCTTATATGATGCTGCTTGTGCCTTTCATGTGAGTTTAGTCATTTTGTCATAATTCTCTATAATTGCTGCTGTCGTCAGCACATAAAAGGCAGCCAGGTGCTAATTAACACAAGATGTGCATGAGAGTGGATAATGCCATCACAGGCCCAGAGTGAAAAACAATCTGCATACACAACACATGTGCATTGAGGAACGTCAAATTAGAACCATCCACTTCTGATTACAATCAATCATTATTACATGATTTCCATACCTAAAAATAATTTTGTCTGCTGTTTAAAGTTTTAAGTACATCCGCACTGTAAAAAAATACATTTTTAAAGTTAAAGAGATTATTTGAGTTAATTCAATGTGCTGCTTGCCTTTTCTTTGTATTTTTTTTTTCCTGAAATTTACTAGAAATCTGAGAAAATCATTTCTATGTCAATCCTATACACCATTTTTTTCAATGTGCATTATAAGTCAGCAATTACTCAATTACTTAGAAGACATGTTAGGGTTATTTAGAGATATAATGTTCCAGCAAGTCAAAATCAATTACCAAAAAAGCATGTCAAAATTATTCAGGAAAATAAGATTTTCTTATCAAGGTGATAAAATGTGTAGCAAAAATGAGTACACCCTCCTAAAAGTTACTAAATAAAGTTTAGTAGTAAGTTTAAGGCTATGTTTGATCAACAAGTAAGTATGTTGAACCAAAACTTTTAAAGAGAAGTAATTTCTTGACAATTAAAAGTGTTATATAGCTCACTGAATCATTCTCAGACATAATGCTGACAACAATGGAACCACTTGGGAGAGAACTGTCAGGAGACTTATTTCTTAGCACAAAAGAGGACAGTGATACATGAGGATTACCAAATCGTTGTTTTAAGTGTGAAAATATAGCAAAAGTAACAGATATTCAAAAACTTTGTACTTGTGACAAGGCCCCTGAAATAATCAGGCCTTCATTTTAAGCTTTCATTTAGTGATGAGGGATTTTTTTTGCTAGACAAAGAGCAGGAGAAATACCAAGCAAGTGTCTCAGAGCCAGCAAAAGCTATGAAAAGAGTGACTGTTTATCTCACAGAGTAAGATGCACCCTGCAGAAATGACATGCATGGTTGTTGTTTTCACTGGAACTACTTACTGTAGCCAAAGTACAATAAAGTCAGTTAGCCTTTTCCAAGGCCCATATTTACAAAATATAGACTTCTGGGGATCAATACTCTGGTCTCATGAGACCAAATCAATCATTTTGGATCTAACAGCTACCAAAATGTTATGGTGTTGCTAGAGGAGGAGTATAGTGAGAAGTGCATGGTTCCCACAGTAAAGTTCGGTGGTAGTAAAGCTCTTAAATAGGGATGTATGAGTGCTGAAGGTGTGAGGGAGTTGTGCTTTACGAATGCGGTCATGAATTACCACACCACTGTGTAATTTAATACACAAACTTGAAATTACGAAATTAAGATGTTACCCTTTCCTCATTCCCTGCATTGTTGGGCATTTATATATATATATATATATATATATATATATATATATATATATATACCTATGCAACTATACACTAGTTATGAAGGACTAGGTGTAGAAGGATTGGCTGACTGCGTGTATATAGTTGCACTGCAATACGACCGAAAAGGCACTTTACTATTACTGATTAAAGGGGCAGGGCCACAAGCCAACCCGCCCCCCTCCCAGCGTTCACGTCGCTAATGTATATACACATACATATAGAATTAAGTATCGTAACTACCACTTTTTCTTTAAAAGCATATTACTCCTGACAGCTGTGTCAATGAGTAACCCATTCAGTAATATGATCACATATTAAATCAGTAATATTATTCCTTTAAGCAGTGCACTTATTTGAGATAGTCGGTTCAAATGTTACAATTTCCCCAGCACTGTTCCGCTCTTATATATTAATTTAAAGCTTTTCTTTATTTAAATATATTAACGGTACTTTATTATTTCTTGTGCATATATTCCACAAGATGGCAGGCAGATAAGGTAATCTTTGGGTTGAGAATAAAAACATAAAATGTATTACAGTCTAATCAGTGAAAGTTTTTAGAATCTGTAGCAACCATAAGAACAGTGATATATTTCATAGTGCAGTGGAGGTTTCCTGCAGTGCTTTTGTGTAGTAAAGGTCTGTTTCTTTTTAGTAGTTAAGAGCCTCTTCTGTTTAACACACATTAATGAACTAGTGCTCAGGAACCTCATGAAATCTCAACATTAATGCTGCTCTGCAGTGCCACAACCCCCCAAACATCAGGACGCATGTAACTCCACTCGCACGTCGACTCTTTGAAGCAGTGATAAATGTCGCCATGGGCAACCAAGACCTTGCACGGCTCTACACACTTTCTCTCTCATACTGGCTGCAGACTTTTGAAAATCAGTCATTCTAAACATGTCACTATTTTTTAATCTCATACAGAGGTCCATTTGTTACACAGCGAGCCTCTGACAATAACTGGCTTTCCATTTAGACCTTGTTTTTCTTTTCCCTCTATTAAAACCTAGAGTTCTAGAGGTTTTTTTTACGGATTCAGCCCACCATGTCTTGAAGCTTTCAGTGTGCAAAAACACTTATTTTCTTTCAAAGCTATGTAGGAGAATGGTGTGTTAAAGGAATATATTCTCTTGTCTTTTTTACTGTAGAAGACAAAAAGAGATTTTGGTTAGTTCCTGCATGATCCAAAATGGTCAAAAAAAAAGAGAAAAAAAAGCACTTTAACCCTAAATGGTCTATTGGGACCAAATGGTCCATGGTCCAATTTTTTTTTTTTTTTTTTTTTTTTTTTTTTAATCGTTTCCTTAATCTGGGGTGCGTTTCCTAAAACGAACTATGGTCGCAAGTTCCGTCATTATCAATACAGTTTTAATGGGACTTACAACCATAGTTGACTAACGATGCTTTCGGGAAACGCACCCCAGAACGGTACAAGACATGGCTATTTTTCCTAAGTTTGCCACCTGAACACACACACACACACGCACACACACAAATTGGACTTGATTCAACAATGTTCAGTGGTTGAAAAAAAAAAAAAAACCTCCTTAATTGGTCCTTCATGGACAAAAATAGGCACCCATATAGTAAATGAAAAGGAAAAGCTATAATTCAGAGCAATTAAATCCAACACAATGCAGATCATACATACATATAAATGAAGGGGTGTGCCTATACAACATTCTCAATGTGTCAAACACTCACTCTCTCTCTCTCTCTCTCTCTCTCTCTCACTCTCTCTCACACACACACACACACACATCCACAAAAGCATTGCACTGAAAGCCATTGATTGAGCCTATAACAGACCATTTAAAAAAAAATAAAAAAAAATAAACTTAAGAGGTTAAGTTCTTTACAACAATGGTTTATAGATTTCAGCCTATATGCAGCCATTTAGTACTATAGCCATGTAGTGGGTATTTATATTTTTGCTATTTTGCTATTTTTATACCATCATATGACACCAGATTCACCATGTCACCAGTTTTTTAGGTTTTGGCTGCCTGAACTTACTGGAATTATTTTATTTATTTTTTAATGAAGCAAAAGAAATATTAAATATAACAAAAATAAGCTTATTTTACATTAAAAAAAATATGGTCCTTTAGAGATAAATCCAAAATACCCCAAAAATCACACACACACACACACACACACACACACACACAAATGCATAAATTGATATGAAATTTAATTTAAAAAAAAATTCGGGGATCACACCTGAGACCTTTGTGCCCAAATTTGTCCACAAAGGACCAATTAAGGGCTGTTATATACGAAGGATGCTTGATGGTTGAAATGAAATGGTCGATACAGTTTGTTTCTTTTTTGTGAGAAATCTAAATGCACTTACGCCTTAGAGAAAGCTCTGATGGAGCATTTAATAAATAGGAATATGTAACAATGTAACATTTGTTTAAGAGTGTGGAAAGAGCCACATTGCTTTGAAATCAAGCAGAGCAAGTTAGATTTCTGAAAACATCACCTTTGCAAACCCTTGTGAAAAAGAAGTGTGCTTATACTGAATGTGCAATAGTACATTATTTCTTAAAAATATAATAATATAATATTAATGAGATAAAAAGACACTTAAAGAGAGCACAGTTTCATGTTTCTGAACATGTTTCTTTTAAAAGTGCATTTTAAGTCATGTTTCAATAATTTTTGCCATGCATACTACTGTGGTGTGTTGTTTGATATTACTTAAAGTTAATATGTTTTAAATGTACTAAATTGCAACCTCATCTTTACAAATGTGTAATAACAAATTTATTTAAATACATGACATGAAAATTTCTATAGAAATTACATTAAAGTATATTTTAGTTCATCATAAATGCTTGTCAGTACATTTGGCTGTGCATTTTAACCATATTTCAAATACAGTAGAATTATGAAATTACATAAAGATGTAATTAATTCCTACTTAAGTGGGTCAAACTACTCTAAAGTTCAGCTAATTGCATTTCATATAAATTTAAAATATAATACATTTACATTGCAATTAAAGGTGCCGAAGAACATGTTTTTAAAAGATGTAATATAAGTCTAAGGTGTTCCCTGAATGTGTCTGTGAAGTTTCAGCTCAAAATACCCCATAGATTTTTTTTTTTATTAATTTTTTTAACTGCCTATTTTGGGGCATCATTATAAATGCGCCGATTCAGGGTGTGCGGCCCCTTTAATTCTCGTGCTCCACGCCCCAAGAGCTTGCGTTGCCTTAAACAACATTAAAAAAAGTTCACAGAGCTAATATAACCCTCAGAATGGATCTTTACAAAGTGTTCATCATGCAACATGTCTAATCGCATAAGTATAGTATTTATTTGGATGTTTACATTTGATTCTGAATGAGTTTGATAGTGCTCCATGGCTAAAGCTAACATTACACACTGTTGGAGAGATTTATAAAGAATGAAGTTGTGTTTATGAATTATACAGACTGCAAGTGTTTAAAGATGAAAATAGCGACGGCTCTTGTCTCCGTGAATACAGTAAGAAACGATGGTAACTTTAAACACATTTACCAGTACATTAGCAACATGCTAACGAAACATTTAGAAAGACAATTTACAAACACCACTAAAAATATCATGATATCATGGATCATGTCAGTTATTATTGCTCCATCTGCCATTCTTCGCTATTGTTCTTGCTTGCTTACCTAGTCTGATGATTCAGCTGTGCACAGATCCAGACATTAATACTGGCTGCCCTTGTGTAATGCTTTGAACATAGGCTGGCATATGCAAATATTGGGGGCGTACATATTAATGATCCCGACTGTTACGTAACAGTCGGTGTTATGTTGAGATTCACCTGTTTTTCTGAGGTCTTTTAAACAAATGAGATTTATATAAGAAGGAGGAAACAATGGAGTTTGAGACTCACTGTATGTCATTTCCATGTACTCATGAACTCTTGTTATTTAACTATGCCGAGGTAAATTCAATTTTTGAATCTAGGGCACCTGGTATATAACTTTTAATAGTTTTTCTTCCGTTCACCGTTATGCACAACACATGCTCTTTGGGAGCTAATGAAGTCCAAAATAAAATGTATTCTGCTTTAATAACCAACATTAGAGTACAACAAAAGGAAAGACATGGAATATAGCAATTGCAAAAATTTAAAGTGGGAAAATTAACTGCATTGTCCTGAAACATTTTGGTCTCCCACATATTACGTTTCTATTGAAAAGTGTGTAATTAAATGATGTGGGAAGATTTTCTGTAAATAACATGAATTTTGTTGCGTTCCTTACACAAAGCTATCATATGGTTTCAATCTATATGGAATATAGAAAATGAGTCATAATGTGCACTTTTATAATGGATTGTCCTTTTCGGAGCTTACTGACTGTGTCATTTAAAGTGCATTTTTATGATGGTCCAATTGGAAATCCGGTTTGAACCAGTTTTTTTTTTTTTCAGTTTGTCTGAAAGTAAACAACTCTCCCCATAGAAAAAGCTAAAAGAAACAATTTTGTTCAAACAGTATTTATATATTATTAATGCAGGTACCTCATACCTCAAAATATGAACACGTTACATTAACAAACATTTGTGGTTCATATTAGATCTTGGTTGGATTCTTCCCACACAAATGATCCTTTTATTACTTGCGGCAACGTGTGATAAACGGTCACATGCTTCAGGCTGTTATCACTTCATTTTGAAGGTCATTGCAGAACTTCAAATAGTGCTTTGTGGACATCATGCCCTGAAGCGCAAACGACGTGCAGAAATGATGATGGCTCATCTGCAGTAAGAATCATCAAAGGAAGAGTCCACAGGGAAAGAACACACACTGAGACATCTACTGCTACTGCAAATGAAAGGGCGATATTTACTCTTTTTATTACGTTGACATTACTCACATGATGTCTTCTCAGGAGAGCGTTCATCTGAAGCCCGTATACAGAGGAAAGCAGCACTTCTAAGAAATATAATCACCTTTTTATTAAGGGGTCTAAAAGATGTTGCGTGAGGACGTGATTTGATTGTAATGCTCTGTAGGGACCCCAAAAAGACAGACATATTGACTGAAATAAACTATTTTATTAGAGGTTTAAATGAGATTCTGCTCTATTAAGAGAAGCAGCTGCAAGTTCATCAAGCTTACCAGACCGTTGAATTCTTGAAAGTTGAATTGAAGTGGAAAAACTATTCGAAAAAAAAAAAGGAACTGGCATGCACCAATACCTTGAACATCAAATGAAAAAACGAACAAACAAACAAAAAAAACTTGACTGCACTGATGAGTTTTTTGCAGCGTGATTGTCAAATTCCTCTGGTTCAGTTTTTACACTGCCTCTTTTATCATGAAAGGCTCTTTCTTCTTGTTATCATGTCAACTCCAAAATGGAAAAGGATTATTCAATTCATTTAATGGCTTTTGTATTCCCGCAAGAATCTGAACCCCCTAATGGAATAACCAAGAGCAACTTTTCTGTAGAATGTAAAGCCCTAGTGTTGTTCACAAGTACTGAACAGAGTTAATAATACATGTCTATCATATCATAATGATGTGAATATGTTCTAGCAAAATCATATTCATGCTCTGAACATATGATTGGTCAAGCTCTAACCCCATTAGGATTTAAACCAAATACATCTATTTAAAAAAAAAAAAAAAAAAAGCATTCACAGTTGCTTGTATATCACAAAAGCTCTTGATTTAAAAAGACTGACTAATGTTTTTACACTCCATTCATGGTTTTCAGTTAAATAAGCTGATGGATAAGAACACTCATTTGAAATGAACAAACTTATATATATATATATATATATATATATATATATATATATATATATATATATATATATATATATATATATATATATATATCTCCAGCTAAATTATTTAATGTTAAGTAAAAAATATATATATATTTGCGAATGGTTATTTAATTTTATGCCAACAGATGTAGATGTAGATATAGGATATTAATGTCTGAACAAACATAATTTACAAAATGATAATGTGGCCAGTCCATCTTAAAAAATATATATTTGAGGATTTCTGTTTTAAAGGCTTAGTTCACACAAAAATGAAAATTCTGTCATTAATTATTCACCCTCATGTCGTTTCACACCCGTAAGAACTTCAGAACACAAATTGAGATATTTTTGATCAAATTTGATGGCTCAGTGAGGTCTCCATTGACAACAAGATAATTTATACTTTCAAACGCCCAGAAAGCTAAAGACATATTTAAAACAGTCCATGTGACTACAGTGTTATCTCTTCACTGCAAAGAATTAGTTACTTCATCGCAATACAACATGTTATGTGTTATGGAAAAAGTAAGTTTTTGTACACATTACAAGGAAACAGTGTTAGTTCTTGTATGCATTGCAATGCAACAGCATAGAGTATATTAATTTATTCTATGCATAACATAAGTTAATTGTTGTATGCAATGCAAAGAAATAGTTCTTTAATTTATTGTAGTGCAACAGCATATGTGATTTGTTTTCTCTTAAATGCACAAAGGAAAGAGTTTGTTCTTGTAAATTGATGAAAAAAATGTAACAATGAAAAATGGACACAAGAATGAACTTTATTCTTATATTTTAATTATACATGCAACCAAATACATGAAAGTAAGAGATTACACAGCATAACACAGATGCACAGAGCATTTATCACAGTGAGGAGCATTACTGCTGTTCACTACCAGCTGTATCATTGTTTCACACAATACAAGAATGAAAAACAAGTGAGTTTATATATATATATATATATATATATATATATATATATATATATATATATATATATATATATATATATATATATATCTTTAGTGATTGCCACTTTGTATGTTTAGAATTTTAATGATACTTGTCTAATAATTGTCTGTGTATGTGAAACCACTCCAGAGCAGATTAGTTTGTGAGGAGTGGGATTCAAGTTGTTTTCTGTTGAAACAGTGAGGGGTTTTTAGAGATACATTGTCAATGATTCTTCATGGAGAGCCAGCAAACCTGAGCACTTGAGCAGTTAATGTACCACAGAGAGACCGGGAGGACAGATCAGACAACCTCCAGATCATTTTGACAGCACAAAACACATTGAAGGCACATTCTATTATTACCATCATGAGCCCATGTAAAGAGGGTTGACATTATACTTGGTGATTAGAACTGAAATGAACTGAACCACTTTGAACCAAAGTGAAGAGAAGGGAGTAATAAAATGGCAAAAATCAAGCTGACAAACAACCTAACTGAACATATTTACACAGTCTGAGCAATTACCTACTTACACTTTTAAATTCTGACTCAATCAGAAGTCAATACAAGACAATATCTGCTAGCCTACCACCAGAATCCTACTATAACACTTCATAGAATTTAGCATGAACAGATTTACATTTAGATTACATACTTCTAATGTAAGCCACTGGATAAGCAAACATGGATAGACCTATTACACTAGTTCATTTAAATAGAGATATTTTTTTATTATTGTAATTCTATCCAAACTGAAATTGTAATATTTCTGATAAGTAACAAATGAAGTTGTCGCATTTTATTAGGATGAATTTTGTTGTTTTTATTTATTGAATTTTCATATTTTTGTATATTACATTAAACATTTTTGCTGTTTCGTTATTTGTTTCATGTTTCAAAATCGATTTAGGAATTTATTATTAAAAATACCCCCCCCCCCCCAAACAGATTTACTTGTTCAGTGACTATAGACAGTAAGCAGCATAATGACAAACAACAGGAACATTGATTCTCACCCTGAAATTTTATAGCAAATACAAGAAATAAAAAAGCCATAGAATTTAATGTCATTACATTTAAAGGGTCAGTAGTAAATACTTCAAACGAGAATAACTGCAGACCCCCAAATTCAAGTACATGTTCGTGCTTACTACAATAATATATAAACATATCCACGAATGCTTGTAATTGTGAGGACAATAAATATTTAAGATTTTTATTTTCAGAAGTTGCACAGTATAATTAGGTAGAACTTATTTTCTCTGTTGTTTTATTGTATGAGTTAATATACAGTATAAGTCATAACATATTTTTTGGATTTTGTTTTTGCAGCTATAGATGTACACACATATGTGAAGAAGCATTTCTATTCATTTTCAACTATTACAAAACTCCTGATGCCTATAAAGTCTCTGAAAAAATTGATAGCGACATGATACCTGAAATTCTGTCATCCTCTTAGTCCTTGAAACCTTAAGTAGACATTTTACGAACAGCATGACAGTGAACCCATTTTTGTCACAGTCCGTCTGGTTCCATTCTTTTATTTCAGTGCATATTATACTTTATGTTCTGTCTTGTAATGTGTGTATAAATTGCGCCATGTTTTTTTAAAAATTGCAGTCTGCTGCTGTTTTTTATTATTTTATTTCACTTTGGGAATCAATAGAGTGGCTCGTTCTTTCTCACTTTCACTGCCAACCACAAAGCACATGCAACAATATAAACTGCATGCTATATTACATTGTAATTTTATCTATACAACATTAATATCTTGTTTGCATGGTTAATTTGACAAATGATTGCACTTGTTTTTCCCATTGGCTTTGATCAACAGCTCCTCTGTGTCCCTGGAGACTGTATTCAATCACATTGTTCATCGAGGATTATATTGTTCCATAGTACTAAGGCCTCCTTAATTCTCCAACATTACAACATCTACATATATTTCTAATATAAACAATTACCTCATTAGACATTCTATTTTGCATCTTTGTGCCCTGAAGAGTTAATTAATTGTCCAGCTTCTTTTTTGAGATAGTTTGCATGATAGAGGATGAGGAGTAAGTAGATAGTATACATCATCACAAAAATCATATTTTCCATCTAGATCAAGAGAGGGTTGTGGCATTCTGCTCTCAGACTTTATAAATTGAAATATTGTGAAAAGAGAATCCATCATTCAATCATTTTTTTGGTTTGACGCTACCTTGACATTCCAAAGATGTTCCTCAGGCTATAGCAGCAGATGATTTCCTTAAGCGTTTTTCGCATTTCCTGACTCCTGAAAGCATAAATGAGTGGGTCGATGACAGAGTTGCACATAATGAGGATGAGGTACATGTTGAAGTGAGACATGAAGCACATGCAGTAGAGGTTTCTGGGGCAGGAGATCATAAGGATGAGGTGGAGAAAGAATGGAGCCCAGCAGACGATGAAGATCCCGAGAAGGATGGTCAGTGTGACGGCCGCCTTCATGCTGGCTCTCTGGTGGATGGAGTTGTAGCCGGGCAGGGCGGCAATGCGTTTGACATGAGAACGCGCCAGCATGAACATGTGGCTATAGAGGGAGGCCATGAGTGCTAGCATGATGAAGAACATGGAGACCAAGCACACGATGACGGATGTGTTGTCAGAATAGATTATGAAGACGATTCCACAGCCGGTGCAGAAGGTCCAAATCCCCCCGATGATGAGCGCGGCCCGGCGAACCGTCATGATGTTGTGGTATCGTAAAGCGTAGAAAATCGTGACGTAGCGATCAACGGCAATAGCTAGAAGACTACACATTGATGCTACCACAGAGATGCAGATCATAGAGTCAAACACATTGTCCATCTGTCGGATGAAATGGTCCTCCACCACCAACTGCCGGTTAGTGAGCAAGTAGATGACTATGGTCTCCCATGCGTTGGAGACGCTCACCAGCATGTCGGCCACGGCCAGGCTGCAGACGAAGAAATACATGGGCGAGTGTAGGTTTTTGTTTTTCACTATGGCACAGATAACCAGGATGTTTTCCAGTAGACTGACGATGCCAAGGATGAGGAACACCTCAGTGGCGATGTTGAGCTGCTCGCATGCTTTCGGCTTGGCATGGGATGGGGTCTCGGTAGCATTGAGGAGGTACGAAACAGAACTAGAATTAACATGGATGGTCCAGAAGGGAAGAGTGGTTGTCTCTGAAGTGTTCATCTTGAGGAATTGAATGGGAATGTTGTCTTTTCTTGGAGTCACTGTGATGGTGTGTAGGGCATCTTTAACCTGCACAAAATGAAACACATAATGTTTAATCAATAGGAAGAGTTCACTTTTAAAATAAAGCTTCTTTATTGGCATTGATGGTTCCTTGAAGAGCCTAAATAACATGGCTCTCAGAAATGCTTTATTCTGATTGGTAAGTTACATAATTCTGAGGTCAGTTATTCAACGATAATGACTGTTGTCTTGTCTTATAAAGACCACTCATCCATCTTTGGTTTATTTCAATCTGTTTAAACTCTTTCATCATCATCATCTGTACTAAACATGACAGAATACCCAAACCTAAAGTCAAAGAAAATGGAGACTGCCTCCATAAACATGGCTTCCACAGGGAGTTTTCCCAGGCCCAACGTGGCCGTGATTTTTATTTTTCAAGAAGGAAGGAACCTGGTGTTTTAAGTTGAGAAGTTTATGAATGTCAGTCCCTGCATCATATGTGATGACATCTCACTGATGGAGGGGTTTTGGATTGGATTTTTTGCGCACAAAAAGTATTCTTGTCGCTTCATAACATTAAAGGGTTAGTTCACCCAAAACTGAAAATTCTGTCATTTATTCTGACCTTCGTTGATCTTCGGAACACAAATTAAGATATTTTAGTTGAAATCCGATGGCTCAGTGAGGCCTCCATAGGGAGCAATGACACTTCCTCTCTCAAGATCCATAAAGGTACTAAAAACATATCTAAATTATGGTGCGCCAAAAAAACAAAATAACAACTTATTTAGTGATGGCTGATTTCAAAACACTGCTTCAGGAAGCATCGGATCATAAATGAATCAGTGTGTCGAATCTGCCAAAGTCACGTGATTTCAGCCGTTTGGCAGTTTGACACACGATCCGATTCATGATTCGATACACTGATTCATAACGCTCCGATGCTTCCTGAAGCAGTGTTTTGAAATCGGCCATCACTAAATAAGTCGTTATTTTGTTTTTTTGGCGCTCCAAAAATATTCTTGTTGCGTTATAATATTAATATTGAATCACTGTACTCACATGAACTGATTTAAATATGTTTTTAGTACCTTTATGGATCTTGAGAAAGGAAGTGTCATTGTTCCCATTGCCATTGTGGAACGACATGAGGGTAAGTAATAAATGACAGAATTTTCATTTTTGGGTGAACTAACCCTTTAAGGTTGAATCATTGTGGTCACGCTGACTATTTTAACATTGTCTACTTTTCTGGACATTGAATGTGGTAATTATGTTGCTTTCTATGGGGGATAAAAAAACCTCACAGATTTCTTCAAAAATATCTTAATTTGTGTTCTGAAAATGAACGAAGGTCTTACAGGTTTGGAATGGCATGAGGGTGAGTAATTAATGACAGAAATTTCATTTTTGTGTGAACTAACCCTTAATGTAGTTAATTAATGTTAACTAATGAACCTTATTGTAAAGTGTTAATGAAAGTTCAATAAAAGCATTTATGTGAAATATTTTTAAAAATAATGTAAAACTGTTTGCTGTCACTTGATCAGTTTAATGTGTAAATACTATGGCATCATTTTAGGTTTGAAACCTTTCATATAAACAAATTTTATAAATATCAGTAGTTTTAAAGCCATTGAGATAATTGAAAAAAAAAAAAAAATTGTCCAGCAAATTCTCAAATGTCAGGATGGCACAACTGCAAATATGACTCTTTTATTATGAATTGACAAGGTAATAAAAGTAAACATGATAATGCATCATCCGGAGGACCCCAACTGATCCTTGTGGCAGAGTGAAAAGGTTTGTAGATCTCTTAAATACTGGTAAAAATTTAATTTCAAGTATGGGTAGGTTGGTACAATTTCCATGTCAGGTGGTACAACTACAGTAAATACAGTACAGTCCAAAAGTTTGGAACCACTAAGATTTTTAATGTTTTTAAAAGAAGTTTCGTCTGCTCACCAAGGCTACATTTATTTAATTAAAAATACAGTAAAAAACAGTAATATTGTGAAATATTATTACAATTTAAAATAACTGTGTACTATTTAAATATATTTGACTCCAGTCTTCAGTGTCACATGTTCCTTCAGAAATCATTCTAATATGCTGATTTGCTGCTCAATAAACATTTATGATTATTTTCAATGTTGAAAACAGTTGTGTACTTTTTTTTTCAGGATTCCTTGATGAATAGAAAGTTCAAAAGAACAGCATTTATCTGAAATACAAAGCTTCTGTAGCATTATACACTACCGTTCAAAAGTTTGGGGTCAGTAAGAATTTTTATTTTTATTTTTTTGAAAAGAAATGAAAGAAATGAATACTTTTATTCAACAAGGATGCATTAAATCAATCAAAAGTGGCAGTAAAGACATTTATAATGTTACAAAAGATTAGATTTCAGATAAACACTGTTCTTTTGAACTTTCTATTCATCAAATAATCCTGAAAAAAATATTGTACACAAATATTTTGTACAATTGTACACATTAAATGTTTCTTGAGCAGCAGATCAGCATATTAGAATGATTTCTGAAGGATCATGTGACACTGAAGACTGGAGTAATGATGCTGAAAATTCAGCTTTCCCATCACAGGAATAAATTACTTTGTGAAATATATTCAAATAGAAAACAGTTATTTTAAATTGTAATAATATTTCACAATATTACTGTTTTTACTGTATTTTTAATTAAATAATTGTAGCCTTGGTGAGCAGACGAAACTTCTTTTAAAAACATTAAAAATCTTAGTGGTTCCAAACTTTTGGACTGTACTGTACATACAACTATTTGTTTGTACCGCCTGACATAAAAACTGTGAAAAAATGATTTTGAAATAAATGTTATTTGACAACTGAAACTTGTTTAAACACATTGTTCATCATGACTCAATAATATGCATTACATCAGTTTTGAAAAGATTTTTTAAAAACACCTTTTTTGAAGCTTTATTTGTAAATGACCCATAGATGACAAAGAATAGGGATGTATTCAGGATGAAAACCAAACCGCGTGTATGTGTCTAATAGAAGTTATTGACTAAGTATGGCATTTTGAAAAGTGTTCTTTTCTAGCTTTTCTGGATGTTGCCCACATCCGGAGAGCAAACCTTTCAAAAGACCCAGACGATACCTAATTACGGTTATGAATTTTTCTCTTGCACTAATTCATTATCTCTTGCTTTATTCTTTGAGATAGCACTTTAAAAGGTAGAAAAAAATATGATCACGCTCCAAGGTCTTCCAGCTCCTGCATGACATAAAAATCTAAGCACTAAACACATCCTCAAAAGCATATGATCATCTGTTTCATGACAGATGGCCAGTAGGGATTTGAAACAAGCCCATTGTTCATAAAAACAGCCCTGCAACTATTTTATCAGTGAATTACTTTTCCTGTAAAAGAGTAGATTTATTGTGGCTACTGGTGATCATCGCTCAGGTCTCTGGATAAAGGGTCTTCTATCTAAATGTGTGCGTCAGAAGGCTTTTGCACAATAGTGTGTCGTCTACTATCTGCTGATAACCGTACGGTAAATGAGTCACTGCCGACAGACCGAATACAAAGCTTTAGAAAACAAGAAAGTAAGAACTACACAGTTTGACAACCAAATCAAATGACTGTATCGATGGGCTGATGGTGGAAGCGCAGTAAATAACAAGTGTGCAGGGTTGGGCACAGAAATACTGAAATGACTTCAGCATGTACTTATTAAACTTCAGCTCATTCTCCAAACCCATGTGCTGCCTACAGGCATGAATAATGCCTCAAATAATGTGACTTGTTTAGAAGAGGTAAAAACAAGTAAAAATCCTATAGATTTGCATTGACAGAAATGGGACACATGAGGTGGTGATAAGCAACCACCCAGCACAGCCTATCAACAGCATACTAAAACAACCTAAAAATGCTTAGAACAATGCAACAAATTAAAGAAAGTGTTGGTGGTATATAACAGTGTTATATTTTAATGACTATGAAACATTTCATAATTAAGGTCATCTGCAAAATGTACTGCAATGGTGACTCACGCTCATGGCATCAATAAACTTGGGTGAACTTGAGTGAGTGTGAAACAGCAACAGTGCTTCAGTCCGCCTAACATTTACCCTGGTACATCTTGTAACATGTTCATTGCAAAGTATAGCTCATTTCATTTTAATAGGTGACTACTAAACATCGAATTAAGTGCATGTTCAACATAATGACAGTGATTTTGACAAGACTTGTTCCTGGAGGTTTATTCATTGAGTACCCTTGCAATCAGAGGGAAATTATGTTGGTCCTGTAAATATGTTTGTCTTGCTGACGGTAAGCCTTTCAGCATGTTTAGTTGTTGAAAGCTTAGTTATTATGCATATGGCATAGTGTAATTTGAATTTATTCTTATCTGATGGACAACTGATACATTTTCAAAGTTGAGGCAGAGGTAATTAAAATAATAATTGTCATAATTGTCAGCAGCATTACACAACTGTAAAATAATGTCAAATAAATTAAAATGTTTCTGTGTGAATACTATATTGCCAACTTTAATAATGTCACATAAAATAAAAAAAATAATACTAATAAAACAGAAATCCTTGCAGGTCCCAGGTGGCAGATAGAGAAAAAATCTGGGATATATTCTAGCCTGGTGCAAACACTGTAAAACTGAGATCTGACATTTCAAAGGATTTAATGTTGTTTTTTTCCGATATGTGCCGTCATTGATTAAAGCAAAGCCCACCTACTCCCATTTATGCAAGGACTATATATATATATATATATATGTAGATCCAAAGCTTAAATATTCATTTTAGTTTGAACCATGATTCAGTGGCTTCCTTATACTGTTGTTCCATATTCCAGAGCTTCAGCTTCAGAACACAGTCATAGAAGTAGGCTGATTTATACTGATAAGATTGTTATAAGCTGGTTGTCACAAGTATGTTAGTTTCTTTGTGTTTTGGTTTTGTTCTGTTCTGTTCCTGTCTGCCTGTGTTCCTGATCCTTGTTTGTTTCTTTGGTTACTGATTATGTATGATTACCACACTCTATATTTGTTGATTAGCCTCCTTGTGCATTCATGCCCTGAGTTTTCTTTAATACCTTGTCTGGTGTTAACAGTATGTTATAGTGTGTAGTGCTTTGTTTTGAACATTTGTTTTGAACACCAAACGAGTATGAGCTGAAGAAAGTGTCTCCATCCACATCCATCCATCATAAACGTACTCCACACAGCTCTGGGTGGGTTAATAAAGGCCTTCTGAAGCAAAGCGATGTGTTTGTGTAAAAAATATATCCATAATTAACAAGTTATGAAGTAAAACATCTAGCTTCCGCCAGACCGCCTTCCGTATTCAAGTTACGAAAAAAGTGTAAACTGGCGTCACGTCAGTTCCGTAAGTTGAATAGGGAAGGCGTAGGACGTAGCGTAAGCTTTTTGAACTGCAAGAGTTTTTCACTTTCTTCGTAAGTAGAATACGGAAGGCGGTCTGACAGAAGCTAGATATTTTACTTCATAACTTTTTAAATATGGATATTTTTTTTTACACAAACGCATCGCTTTGCTTCAGAAGGCCTTTATTAACCCCCTGGAGCCGTGTGGAGTATGTTTATGATGGATGGATGTGGATGGAGACACTTTTTTCAGCTCATACTCGTTTGGTAACACTTACTGCCATTATAAAGCTTGGATGCATCAGGATATTTATTAATATTTCTCCGACTGTGTTCATCAGAAAAAAGAAAGTCATATACACCTAGGATGCCTTGAGGGTGAGTAAAGCTTGGGGTAATTTTCAACTCATTTTGTGTTGGGACCTTACAAATCCTTCACTCTCTCTTTTTTTAAAAAACTTTTTTTAACTAAAAGCACAGTGGATCTGTAGTTCCCAGCATGCACTAAATGTTGAATGAGAGTAAATGTTGAAATGAATGTTAATGTTGGATATTCGTGAACCAATCATCTCTTCCTACTAACTATAGCATCAAATAAACATGAAAGAACAATGTTGCGAATGTTGTTTAAATCGCGGAAAGACATCAGTACACACCATTTTTCAAGTTCAAGTCCACCTATGTTAATCTGCTAACTCCCCTGACTGCTTTGTTGGACAAAATGGCGGATTCAGCGTTATGATTGGTTAGATCACCTGTCAATCAAACTTCTGGCGAATGGTCAATTTAATAACGTTTCATTGATCAAACAATTTTTTTTTGTGTAGAGTGTCAAATATCTGGTCCATATCATGTTTTTAAGAGTTCTCCAAAAGATACTCTCAAAATACATGATTAATTATGTCTGTCAGTGTTGCCAGATGGTGTAGTTACAGCATCTTCAAGCTGGGAATAGTATGCTCATGCTGACCAGCAAAACCTTAACCCCTTAAAAAAAAAACAAAAGAAAGAAAGAAAGAAAGAAAGAAAGAAAGAAAAGAAATGCTGGGATATGGTACCATGTTATTAAATTGCATCTAGATTCAACATATCTTTGTTATATTCTAGCTAAATTCATTACCTTTAAATTCATACATCTGGAAATTGAGTGGTTGTGGGTAAAATTAGCACAAAAATCCACGGACCCACTTTATATTAAGTGGCCTTAACTACTATGTACTTACATTTAAATTAATCATTTGATAAAATGCATTATTGTGTACATACATGTTTTTACATTGTACTTATATCTTAAAAACATCTGCATGTAATTACATCTGTAATTAATTTCTGTAATTACATTTATAATTACACTGTTGACCCATCCCTTACACCTTACCCCGACCCTTAAACCTAACCATACCACCAAAGCTTTCCCTAACGTTACCTGTATTCCACCTCAATAGCAGCAAAAGTGTTTTGCAATTCAATATGAACCCAATAAGTACATTGTACTTATTTTTTGATGTAAGTACTTAGTAGTTAAGGCCACTTAATATAAAGTGGGACCAAATCCACAAATGCACAACTTTGAAATGCACTGTTTAGTATCTAATTTCAAAGTAGTATAATTTGGGATGACATTCTCTAGTTTTCAAAGAAACAGTTTAATTTGGGGAAATCATCATTTTGGCTAGATAACACTATATTAAGTGCTAGAAAGTGTTTTTAGAATGGTAGAAGAAACCAGTCAAATTAGAGATTCACTTAATCAGAGATAACATCTTTTCCTCAGGCCACAATTATATTGTGCATTTAGTTGTCAAATAAATCTTTTTCACGTTTAAAATAAATGGCTTTCCCTGCTTTTATGTTTTGTATTTTTTTAACCCATTGGACAGCCCTACTCCCACTATCATGGAAAAACAAACTCGAAACCTATGTGTAGATTAATTTGCTGATTACAAAATGATTTGTGTTTGTTCAAAAAATAGTTTGCTTAGGTTTATCTGAAGCAGTACTAAACGGAAAAATGTGCCCTTGAAGAGCATTTGCGTCTTTATATAATGCCTATTTGCTTTTTTACTTCACACTTTATTATGTTATTTATTTTAAAAAGAAGTGTGCAGAACATGAATGTAAAAGCAGTCTGAGAGCATTAACTTTGTCTTCATAATGAAAATGTATCTTGCATGTACTCATACAGTTTTCTGTTTATTTGTTTCTCATTACAGACTACTAGTTCTGTTATACATTAGTACATACATGTTGTACATAGTTGTACATTTTGTGTCTTTATTAATCCATGTTTGCTAGTCATATATAGCTCATTATTGCACAAATAAGCACTGCACAGATAAAGCAATGGTACTGTAGATTAACGCCATTAACTGTGTACTGTAGTGTATTATTTCTAGCAATATGTACATAAAAGTGTATATTGTGACTCCAAATACTCTTTATATAAGCATACTGAAGGATGCTTCCACAAATAAAGTATGCTCTTAAAATTATGGCACCACTGTGCTGCATTAAAAAGTATAAAGGTCCTATTTTTATATACTAACTACCACTTCAGAAGCAGTTTCTGTGCTGTATTTACAGCGTAAAGACAACATTAGCTTGAACACCAGGGTACCAGTTAAATGTTCAATGCACTACATAGGTTAAGCATTAGATTCTCATTTAGACACACAATATTAAAACTGTACATAAAACATGGAAATAGAAAAATTGAAAGACAAGTTAAATATGTAAATATTAAATTACATTAAAATATAATATTTTTTTCCACATATCATAGTTTGAGAATACGGAAGATGATTAGGGCCAAGCAATAATAAAAAAATAAAACCATCTCGAGATTAAAGTTGTTAAATTACGAGAAAAAAGTCGAGATAAAATGTTGAGAATAAACTCGTTAAATTACGAGAAAAAAGTCATTAAATTACAAGAACAAATTCGTTAAATTATGAGAAAAATGTCGTTTAATTTCGAGAAAAAAGTCAAGATAAAATGTTGAGAATAAAGTCGTTAAATTACGAGAAAAAAGTCGTTAAATTATGAGAACAAATTCCTTAAATTACGAATTTGTTCTCATAATTTAATGACTTTTTTCTCGTAATTTAAGAAAAAAGTCGTTAAATTACGAGAACAAATTCATTAAATTATGAGAAAAATGTCGTTTAATTTTGAGAAAAAAGTCGAGATAAAATGTTGAGAATAAAGTCATTAAATTACGAGAAAAAAGTTGTTAAATTATGAGAACAAATTCCTTAAATTACGAATTTGTTCTCATAATTTAATGACTTTTTTCTCATAATTTAAAGACTTTTTTCTCATAATTTAATGAGTTTATCCTCAACATTTTATCTCGACTTTTTTCTCGAAATTAAATGACAATTTTCTCATAATTTAACGAATTTGTTCTCGTAATTTAACGACTTTTTTCTCGTAATTTAATGACTTTATTCTCAACATTTTATCTTGACTTTTTTATCGAAATTTAACGACTTTTTTCTCGTAATTTAACGAGTTTATTCTCAACATTTTATCTCGACTTTTTTCTTGAAATTTAACGAGTTTTTTCTCATAATTTAACGAGTTTATTCTCAACATTTTATTTCGACTTTTTTCTCGAAATTTAACAACTTTAATCTCGAGATGGTTTTATTTTTTTATTATTGCTTGGCCCTAATCCTCTTCCGTATGAGAACGTCTCGGTTACTGATGAAACCCTAATTCCCTGAAAAAGGGAATGGAGACGTTACGTCAATACTGACGTATTGGGGTCTCACTTGGGAGCCTAATACATCAGTATAGACACAACGTCAAACGTGACTGACTGAATGGGAACCACTGTTTTAAACATGCATAACAATATAAAACCAAAAGTTAAAATCCTTTGCACTGAACCTTAAAGCACTTAAAAAGAAAAAAAAACATGGAAAGAAGGTGTAATGTATAATGCAGTTATTTAAATATGGGTGTGAATAAAAAAAATTGCACTAAATTTTGCCCTGCATTCTAGTGAGAATTTTAAAATAGCAGAGTTTCCTCATTAGAAAGTCATGTTTTGACAGCAAACATATTTTTTATTCATTCCTGATCTCCTCCCTACAATCTCTCTCTCTCTCTCCTTTCCTATGCGAGTCTGACCTATAGTTGGCTCAGCCCGTACACCTCAGGGACATCACCTGCATTTTAACTCATCCCGCATTAATTCAGTTCCTAAATAGATCCTATGAAAGGAATATATTTCATTCATTCACACACACATTCTTTTGCATGGATCCAATTGGTTTGTTCTGCTCTGTGTATGAATAATTATGAAGGGTTTGGGCTTTTGGGATGCCACACAAAGACAGCAATTGATCTGCCAGTACTTCTCAATGCAATGAATGAGACAGATTCAAAGACAGATTCCTTTTATGATTTCATGGTCTGTTCTCAGGGGTGAAACATTTCTGCAAAAATTGTATTATTTAACCTTCTTCTAAGAAAGCTTGTAACACACGTTTCCTCTGATCAACAACGGCAGAGATTGTGCTGTCTGCAGTGCGCTTGAGGATGAGTCACCGAAAACACTGATACGACCTCCAAAGTAGACAAATACTGATGAATATATATATATATTTTTTTTTAATGCAAACTTTTATGATGTGTGGTTAAAGAAGCATCCATGGGCCATTCCTGTTATGTTTGGAATTTGAACTCTTGAACTCTGAGGCTTTTAAAGCTCAGTCACTTAAATGTTAATTATAAGTTAATGGAGCCTAAAAGGATTGAAATAAAGTATTTGTAAAACTTTTTTGACATTTTGATATTAAGAAGTAGACTTAATTGTATTGATTATGCACTTGTAGTGTACTTCAGATCTTAAAGGTGCAGTATGTGATTTGAGAAACACTGTTGATATTTAAAGGGTTAGTTCACTCCAAAATGAATATTCTGTCGTTAATTACTCACCCTCGTGTTGTTCCACACCCGTAAGACCTTCGTTCATCTTCGGAAGACAAATTAAGATATTTTTGATGACAGAATGCTGCCAGATGTCCTTCCATAGACTGCCTTTGCAACTACCAAATGCTCGACACTTGAACTTGAAGCTTCAAAAACTTCATAAAGAGATCATAAAACTAATCCATATGAATTGAGTGGTTTAGTCCAAATGGTTTATTCCATCAGCAAGCTCAACCAAACCTGCTACATGCGCAAGAACCTCTTCTGGAAGCTCAAACATGCTGCGTAACCAATGAGCTTCTGCTTATGTTCGCTGATCAATGTTTATATGCGAGTAAAAGCCTAAATTATATCTGTTCATCGTAACAAGCGATCGATTCTCTTCAGAAAATTTGGACTAAACCACTCGATTCATATGGATTAGTTTTCTGACCTCTTTATGAAGTTTTTGAAGTGTCAAAGAGGTAGTTGCAAAGGCAATCAATGGAAGGAAATCCGACAACATTCTGTCATCAAAATATATATCTTAATTTGTCTTCCGAAGATGAACAAAAGTCTTACGGGTGTGGAATGACATGAGGGTGACAGAGTTTTCATTTTGGGGTGAACTAACCCTTTAAAATCAACTCAAACAAACAAACCCCTCCCTTCCAGTGTTGCCAATTTAGGGGTTTTGTCACTAGATTTAGTGACTTCCTAAACTTTTGTCAAAAGTTTAGGGACAAAACTAGCAACTTCTTGGACAAACCTTATCTAGATTCTTATTTTGCCCACTGATCTCTATTCATATTTATATAGATCAATGAATTTGCCATTATGATGTCATCTAGTGACATTTAGCTACCAGTTTTAGCTACTTACAATTGAAAGCAGTTGGCAACACTGCTCCCTTCATTGCTCCAACCCCCAAAATGCACGAACACACAATGCATAGCTGATGCATTTATTATAGCTGAAGCAAAGCAAAATAATGCATCGCAAAAAGTAAAGTGGAGATGATGAACGAATGACAAGGAAGAACAAAAATTTAACATAAACAAAGAGTATATACAAGCAAGAGTTTGTAGTTATGAAACATAGCAAAACCAATTTTACTCATGCATGGAACAAAAACAACATCTGTTTTTAGGCCTTCCCACTTAGGGCTCTCCAGCACTGAGAGCTTTTCTAATATTAACTTGGGTCCTAAAGCTCTTGCCTGATAATAACCCTTCTTTTTCCAGTCATATTCCTCTGACCTTATCTCTTTTGTAATGTCTTTCAGCTATCTCTCTTTCTGTATTCTTTCTTTAAATCTCCCTCTTACTCATCCCCTATGTGTATACACCCCTTACTGCTGATTGGCTAAAATTGTGTGTTGTGGTGCTCGGTCCAATCCACTTTCAACAGCTTTTCTCAGAAATTGCTTACTGAACATTTAAAAGTATATTTATAAAAAAAAAAAAAAACAAACAAACAAAAAAAAACTGGGTCCCACTTTATATTAGGTGGCCTTCACTACGATGTACTTACATTTAAATTAATCCTTTGATACAATGCACTTATTGTGTCCATACATGTTTTTACATTGTACTTAATTTTAATTAATTACACTGCTGACCCATCCCTTACACCTTAGCCCACCCTTAAATCTACCCATACCACCAAATCTGTCCCTATCCCACCTCAATAGCAGCAAAAGTTTTTTTGCAACACAATATGAACACAATAAGTACATTGTGCTTATTTTTTTATGTAAGTACATAGGAGTTAAGGCCACCTAATATAAAGTAGGACCAAAAACTGTACCTGCAGATAAAATTCATTGTAAAATAACTATAAACACACATCTGCTATTGCACAGATGTAGTATGTTGACCATTTACGGTTGCCAACCAATGCATAAACATAGAATGAAATGGTCAACAGTTGAGTGTATATTATTATATATTACACGGATAATTCCGGCCCTTGATTCTGATTGGCTGAGTCGTGTTCGAAGCCATTGTAAAATTCCCGAAAACATACAGCTGACCGCATTACATAATTATCGCTGCGCCGCTGAGTCTGTCTTAGCAACGTAAACATATGTTTGTTTTCTATTGATTTTGTTCATTGAAGCTTACTGCATTACGTAGAAGAGCACAGAGGGTATGCATCGACGTCACTTTCCCGCCGAAAGCGCGCTCCCTCAGCAGGACTGAGTGGCAAAAGAACCTGCTGCGTGACTGGATTTAATAGAGGAAACTGCGAAAACACGAGTAAAACTAACGAATTACACTAAAGGTTGGAATTGAATGTGTTCCTTACAACTTGTCAAATAAACCTAATTCATGGATATTGACATGCAGCCTGGAATGTAGTGTTTCCTGACATTTATATGTGCCTGATTTCGACGGCGGGGAGACACATAAAGCAAATCTGCCTGTGAATATTTTATATAACTACAATATAGGTAGGTTTAAATCCGCGTAATCACTTATATCAATGTTATATCGTCATATTGTCCAGCCCTAAAACATATATTTTTATAGTATAGTTTTTGTCAGTGTTGTTTATTGAAAAACACCCAATTATGCAGAATATAAGATGGAAAATAATTAATTGATGAGTTGTCAAACTAATATATAACAATACAATATACGGTATGATCAACATGAATGATTTTATCATTTTGACACAAAATAAAACAGTTTTTAAATATATACCTCAGGTTTTTTGTCAAAACTATTTGTACAGTCAATCACAAAGCTCTTTTCCGTTTTGGATGTGTTTTGTGTGTTTTTAGCGACATTCACGCTGAAAACCAATGCTGCTGCTCAAGGGGCTCGCACACCGGAAGCGAAGCTCAGCGCCGCGACACGTCTTTCAAATTCGAACGCATTGTTTTATATTTTTTTAGTCTTTTATATTTTTTTTGTTTTATATTTTTTTGAGTCGTAGCTGGGCGCCGGTGTTCGTACACTCATAACAATGCGTTCGAATTTTAAACACGTGGCGAGGCGCTGAGCTTCGCGTCCGGTGTGCGAGCCCCTTCAGTCTTTTGCCACTCAGTGGCCGTGACCGCAGTCGTAACGGTCGACGGTGACGTCACGTGCATACCCTATATTGAGAGAGAGCTATCGAGTGACCAGTGTATTACCTGCATTCAGATTTAGCATTTTCCTTCAGGTCAGTCCTATGTTCATAATAAAAAATTCCATTTGAATGTCCGCTGTGATCGTGCCCTGCTGACACTGACAGCGCTAGTCAAAGCATTTGTCATGTTCGTCCGTGTTCACAACAAGTTTCAATAAGTCTTTGCGACTAAGTGACTCGCTCATAAAAACAATCTTTGCTGCCATCTAATGGCGTAATAAATGTAACTTCTGTTGCTGTTCACAGTCAGGGACTATTTTTTTTCCAGCAGAAGAAGGCTTTTAATGATTTTACTTCATGAAAGTTGCATTGATACATATCTTTTGGCTTTTATATTTGTATTGTGTGGTAACCGTTTTATAAAAGCAATAAGCCCCATGAAGCCGTGGTTTACAGTGAATTTATAACAGCTAAGGGGGTTTTAGGCACTCCACTCCATGTCGTGCCTAACAACACCCCTTCGCTGTTATAAATTCACTGTAAACCACGGCTTCATGGGGCTTATTGCTTTATTACATGTATTATATAAATACTAATCAAAAACCTTACACATAAATGTACTAAATAATAATGTAAATGTAAAAATATTCAAAATATAATATAATAATAAGAAATGTAACTGTTTAATGAGTGTCTTTTACTGTCTTTTATTGCTGTTGCCTGTTCTATGAAAGCATTAACCACTAGAGGCTCTACATTACAGTAATTTTACAGCAGATAATGGGTATTCTTATAGAAAACTAATATATTTTCCTTTTTATTAAAAAATATGTTTTTGAGTTTATATTTTGGCAACATGAAAATGTATATATTGTAGGAATGATTCACCTTATTATAATCACAAGCACAAGGATAAAAATGAATGTGTGGGAATTATTTTAGCTTTATGTCATTATATCAGTTTCACCTTAAATTAACCTCAGTGCACATGAATGTGTCATATGAGAAGCTATAATAACCGTTCTGTGCGTCATCTGTTACAGATCTTAATGGTCACAGAGTTATGAAAGCGCCGAGAGCTCCTCACATATAGTGCCTCATTTTTGTGGTGTGCTAGAGCCATAAACACTGAATTTTTTTTTAAGATCAATGGTCTTTTGGAGGGTTTTATTTTTTTGGATGAAGCCTCAGAATATTTCACAATGAATGCATGTATTTTTCTGTTGTCTTTTTTCTTGCCAAAAAAAAAAAAAAAACATAAGAGCAGCTTGCTTTCTGAAGAGAGCTTCAAAATGTCCTGGTGTGACACTTCATGAATAAAAGATGCTGGGAACACATAATGCTCCTCCAATCTAATAATCCTGAGACAACATTTCTGAGTAGTTGGATAATGAACCGATGTCTTATTTATTTTTCACAGTCCTTAACCACTAACCTCTACTCAAAGAGAAAGCCAGACATATAGAATGGATGGATCACAGGAATGTGCTTCAGTCTTAGACCAAGCACAAAAAATGGTATAGCCTAATCAAGGTACATTTCTATCATACACTGTATTCAAAATACTTTGAGTTTTTGATGGAAACTGCAAAAAATATACCTTCAAGGTGCACTTGAATTTCAAATGACCCTGAAACATGAATAGACAAATAGCTCTTTCAAACTATTCTCTGACCATCTGCTGCTTTGCTGCTATTTCAAAGAAATGCAAGTGAAACATAGAAATGTTCAAGAGACTATTTTAACTAAACTGTTTTCAGAAAACATGATTTCAGAGCTGGGCCACAAAATATGAAAAGACTGTTCCAGGTTATAGTTTATTGTTCATGTTTTGTGATTCCCTTTTCCCCGCATGTGATCTTGTCATGTGGTCCCTTTGGTTCATTGTTTTGATTGCTTTCAGGTGTGTCTTGTTTAGTCATTATTCCATGTGTGTATATGTTTATACATATCTCGTATCTCGTTTCCTTTGTCAATTGCTTTGTTTGTATTAATCTGCTGTCAGTGAGTCTCATGTTTGTCAAATAATTTTTGTATCTGTTCTATGGGATAATAACGTGGATGTGCAATTAAATTCATATATTTTACAATTTAACTATATATATGTTTTATAAATTTATACATAAATATGTATTTAGTTATTTTCTGGACTGTATTTGCAAGCTAATATGACAGTGTTATATTTGAAATTGTTGTGCCTGTGAAAAAGAACATTGTAGCATATTTTTTTTTAAAAAGTACTTATTGCAGAAATAAGTATATTCTCGTTTTAAGTATTTTATAAGTGTGAACTGAATGTTATGTTCTTGGACTCTTAACTGCAGTTAATTAAAAGTATATTATAATTCAAATTTATGCTAAATGCAATTAGTTGAATTTCATATTGCTTTTCTGTCTCATATAGTGTTGCGCCTACCAGCCGGAGTGCCTTTGATAGCCACCAGAGGGCACTCCTTCTGTTTCCTTTACTCTTTTATGAACTGCATTTCCCATAACCCTTTGCCTGGACTCATTATGCTTCATTACATTCAGCTGTGTCTCATTATCCTTGATAACTTTGCCTGTATAATGTTGCGTTCACGCCACCTCGTATTTATTGGAATCTTGAGATGACAACATGTGACATTATATTCGGTGCTGTTCACGTCCTTTGACTGGGTATTATGCGTTTCTATGGCACCACTATCAAGCCTAAATGAATCTACAGTGGCAGGTGGTACAGCGGCCACGTGGTACATGTGGGAGCTTTCAGAAAGCTCCCAGCTTACAAGCTGTAATTATGAGCTCTGCGAGGATGTGAACACTTTTTACGAGCCAGAATCTCGTAGTTACAGTAATTACGATATGCCGTGAACGCACCTTAACCCTGTGTTTTCTGTCAGTCTTTGCAAAGTCTTGTTTGTTGTTACACTGTATCGTTATCCTGGTTTCATGTGTCTTGGTTTTTTTGATTCTCAGCCTTTTTTTTTTTTTTTTTGCCTGTTATATGGATTACGATTCTGGATTGTCCCAATAAAGCTGCATTTGGATCTTCAACACATTTTTTTTTTTGTGTGTGTAATTATTCATAATTCATAATTAATCTCTGAAATATGGTTAAAACTGCCAAATACCTTTTTATGGAAACTTGTATTTCATTTATTTAAATATATTTGTAATTACATTGCAATTTAGTACATTTAAAATATTAATTTTAAATGTAATGCTGAATAACACTACATTTAAAATTATAATCAAGTACTTTACATGAGCTTTAGTGTTTGTCAACACATTAAAATAAGTGTACTTTAAAGCCCCAAAAAAGATTATTAAAACAATTATTTAAAGTCCCCCTGTAGTCAATTATTTTATCCTTAAAACTCATCTTTGATCACCCAAATGACATATTTTAAAAAAGATTGAATATAGATAAAATAAATGAATAAATACAAAAAAGAAGTGAAAAAAAATTCTTCATGCCTTAAAACAGCTTGAATGTAACTCTACAACCTTGCCTCATTTAATATACACGGATCAATGAATATGCAAATTAGCCCCATCTCCACTCACTCACGCCAGCTCGGAGAGTCTACTGTTGCTGCAGTGACGACGAGGCAATTTGTTGTTTGTGTTGTGGCTACATGAAATAAATGCGCATCCTTGAATGAGCACGGATTTCCAGCGTATTTACCTGAAGTTATCAGGTAGGCTAATATCTATGGTTTGATCCATTCCAGAAGCAGCCAAAATCAGAATTTATAATGGACTGAATAAAGCTTTCTCAGAACTTGACATGCGATTCCACACTGACTGACATATGTACATGAATCACGGTCACACGCACACGCTCAGAGCACTATTGTTTTAGCTATGTTTTATAGTATTAAAGTATTCCGAAGGACAAAAACATGAACTTTATTGGCTTTACTTCAAGTCAGCTGTCACTTTACGTTGGCGTGAGCCGATATACGTTCGCACACTTGGCACAGCCCTTGCGATGGTTCTGTCATTAATTAATATGAATTAATATAGATAGCCTTTTGCTTGACTACATTATCAAACAGCTAATAATGTGTTGCTAATGTTACACAAACTATGTTCCCGTTCGCGAGTCAGACAGCTGCCTTCTAACAATCAGTATCCTTACAAACACTTTGAACAACTCAGAACGTAAGTGGAGAAAGGCTTATAGTTCATCATAACATCGTAATAGACTCGCTATATTGATAAATCTACAGAATTTTTCATATCAACAGAAAATTTACCAGGATAACCTGGCTTCTCTCGAGACTTTCCTGCTTCAGAGCAGTCATAGTTAATGATATGCCAAAGCCTGCCGGCACGTTATTGTGATTGGTTACAAGGTAGTCTGTGATGTCACAAACACCCACGATTTCAAACCGCGGGTTTTTGGTTTACTGCAGTTTCAAACATAAAATACTCAGCAATGGTGCTGACTTATGAATTTGAACATGGTTTGTCTTAAAGCATATTAAAATCACCACATAGACAAATAAACAACATTAAAAACTTGATTTTCACCATAGGGGGTCTTTAAAATGTACTTTAAAGTAAAACTTTTAATTTGACATGATTACAAAGTGCACTTTTTAAAAGTACTTAAATTAATCTGGATGCTTTTGAAAATGGTGTTTTTGTTTCAAAATACTCCCTAGCCACACTAGCATTTTCCAAAAGTTGCTCATCCACACTGAAATGTCTGAAAATGCTTAAATCACCTCACTGCGCATAAAAAAAAAAAAAAAAAAAAAAAAAAAAAAAATATATATATATATATATATATATATATATATATATATATATATATGTATAAAACATAATAAAAGCGTACAAGATGATACCAAGAGAGAGCAGGCATAAAGTTCTAACTATTCTTCTGGCACGATCATTTTATTAGCAAAATATCCTGCCACTTACTGTTGCATCCAGGTCGCACTTAAAATTGTATGGTCTAAAACATAATTTTTTATCATGTTTTGCTGCAGGACTGCAATTGCAAGTAATTTTTCAGTCATCTTTGCAGGAATGTAATATGAAGATTCTACAAAGAAACATTTATCTTTAGCAACACAGTGAAAGTAAAGAGCATGCACAACAATGCCAGTATAGACCATGGTATAGACCTTATTCACAGCAGCGCACTCTTTAATTTTTAACGGGAATGAAAGCAAGGGATTGATACATCTCTTCAGTGGGTTTTAGGCCTACTACTATTTAATGCGTTTTTGGATTGTTCTGCTGATGAAACACTGCAAAAATATCTTTCCAAGAAATTTCAGTAGACTAAAAAACTCCAGACAACATAAGCTGTGGAAAATTATTGGCGATCTAGGAGCTTTCTGCAGCTTGTTACAGCGGATGCCATTGAAAACAAGCCTATCCCTCACAGCCTCGATTTCATACCTGTCATGGCGCTGCTATGAATAAGGTTTATAACCATAGATATTATGGGTGGCTACGTGAAAACAGATTTTTAAAATGTATCCACTTGGGAGAGCGTTTTCAAAAAGCTCCATCTTTGTTGACAAAAACATCTTGATGTGTTCGGAAGGCCAAAACGGAGAGAAAAATATGCATTTTCAAATGAAAACGTATTAGGACTGAGTGTGACAAAATCATGAGCGTGTGCTCTCTTTAAGAAGTGGCTTTTTATTTCCTTGATATCATAAAAAAGTATAGTTGTTTAAAACTACAAGTGCATATTCGGTAACACTTTTCAATAAGGTTCATTTGTTAACATTAGTTAATGTATTAACTAAGATGAGCAATACATTTGTTACTGTATTTTTTAATCTTTGGTAACATTAGTTAATAAAAATCCAGCTGTTATTTAGTTAGTTAGTTCACAGTGCATTAACTAATGTTAACAAATACAACTCAATTTTAGTAATGTATTAGTAAATGTTGAAATTAACATTAACAAAGATTAATAAATGCTGTAGAAGTGAAGCTCATTATTAGTTCATGTTAACTAATTTAGTTAACTAATGTTAATAATGAACCTTATTGTAAAGTGTTACCGCATATTCAATACAATATGCAATTAAGCACACTTTTATTCACAAGGGAGGGAAAGTGTTGCTGCTACGAGCCTGGTGAATCCGTGACAGTTGCCTTTTACATTTTTGCTATTTTATGGAAATCTTTATAGTTTTTGTCATTGTTATTGTTGTCTTATCAAGACACACAATGTATATGTCTTTACTGTATTTTCACAACTAAACATGGCATGGCAAAAGTGTGACAACTAGCCCCTGTCTAATCTGAATATTGGAGCAACACTTTTGGACATAAATCCAAAAGTGTTGAAGAACAAGTACAGAGAAAGGATACATTGTAACAAGTCATTGTTAATATTTACTGACTTGTACTTTTTTGAACAGTTGTTGTCAAAAGATTTTACAATAGAAAACAAAATTCTCTAATCCTACATTTATTTACTGAAATAATGTCAAAAATAATAGCTGGAATATGCACAGGCAATGTGCTACATATTTGCTATTTGGTAACAAATTGAACATCTCACAATCCTAAAAATATCAAGGACACAAATGCTGGCCATTTTTTTTCTTACACAACACTGAAACAACACAGAGTCTGTGGCATTTATCAGTGTTCTGATGCAGTCATCTGTAGACTTCCGTGGAATCTGTGTTCATTCCCCTGGGCTCATTAAAGCAGGGAGTGTCTGAGCCAAGCCTGTGGATTTAAACCCCACTCCAAATAAAGAACATCCTTTATCTATGGCTATGTGTATGTTTATTGCCTTTTCTTAAATAATCTCAGAGGACCTTGTTGACCTTCAGTCAAGACTTATGTTCCTGCTGTGGTTTTGTGTCTATGCACCACTGCAGTGTGCACACACACGCAGAGAAGAGACGTGGCATGATACATGCACACACACCCACACAGCTCTGACTCAATCCTACGAACACGCTCTGCAATGCCTAACGCTGGATGTGTCTCAAATCCTAGTGATCTGCCTACTACAATTTTGGACATCAGAGGTGATTTCCAAGTCAGTAGATCTCACAATGTCTATTTAACTCTGTCTATGCCCTACTTATAAAGACAATAATAAATGTATATATATATATATATATATATATATATAAACATAAATAGTACATATACTGTATATATACACACAAACACACACACACAGCTGAACTGACACAGATCGGACATATGGCCAACAAATGCTGTCTTTTAGCACTGAAATTCCAAATGAGAGACCAATGTTTATCAATTTATCAATTTAAAAAAAAAAAAAAAAAAAAAAAAAAAAAATCCAATTGATGATGATTCAATAAATCCAAGTGATGATGATTCAAATGAATGAAGCCAATTCATTTGAATCATCACTCATTAGCTTTCCCAGAATTCCCTGTGCAGCATTTTACAGGTAATTTTTGAAGTGAAATATTTAGTAAAAATATAATTCCAACAAGTCACCTTTTACATTCAAAGTTCTTACAGAATAGAGTCCTTGCATTGCCATTTTTTTTTTTTTTTTCATAATTTAAGGAACTATGACTGTTTTGATTAAGACTATGTAAAATGTCTGTTACATCCGGCTATACAACTGGTTTTTGTAAACAAATGGTTTTTGTAAAATCAATTTGAAATATAGATAACAAATTATTTTACAAATCTTACATATACTTACTATAGTCAAAACAGTAAAGGTTACACTTTATTTTAAGGTGTCTATGTTACACTGTAAATATACATTTACGTACTGAGTAATATTAAGTACATGTACTTACCATAGGGATAGGATTAGGGTTTGGGTTGGTTTAGGGTTAGTTGCATGTAACTATGCATAATTTATAGTTATTACTACAGTAACTGCATGTCACATATGTAACAATGACACTGTAAAATAAAGTGTTACCACAGTAAATTATACATAATTACAAGCAAGTAACATTAAACCAAACTCTATAGCAAGTACATGACCTTATAATTGAGGTAACACTTTATTTTACAGTGTCCTTGTTGCACATATTACACATATGTAGTTATGTGGTAATAACTAGCCTATAAATTAGGCATAATTACATGCGACTAACCCTAAACCAAACCCTACTCCTAACCCTGTATTTAATTGTTATTACTCAGTACTTAAATATATAATTACACTGTAACACATGTGACACCTTAAAATAAAGTGTTACCATAAATGAATGATTTATGATTCCAACATGTCACATCACTTATTTACTCCCAAAGATTTGAGCGATTTTAAGCGATTCAACTCAGTCATTCAAAAAAATATTTTGTTTGCTTCATTGTTTTAATCTGCAATTCCCCCAAAGCCATTATTTAAAGAGACGAGGTTGGAGAAGCGAGATCAACAAGTGAATAAGTAGCTAATAGGCTATTTAAATGCTTCTAAACAACATGTACAGTGCTACAGTTTGCACACAACTCTATCTACCTCGTACGTCCTGATATTGCTGAGTTAGATGTGTTCCTGGGTAAACATGTTTTGTTGATCCTGGAACAACATTCTAGTCTGGAAATTTAGTCTTAACCCTATTCCTACCCCTAAACCTAACCCTACCCATAAGTTATCCCAAAAATCAGAGGGAAATGATAGATGAATAACACTGAACTAGAAGCACCAATTCAGGATTTTAAGCCTAAACTTGACATAATCTGTAAACTTGTCCCTCAAATCTGATTGGTTGATTAGAATGTTGTTCCAGGATCAACAAAAATGTTGACCCAGGAACATGTTGAACTCAGCAATATCAAGTTATGCATCTAACCTCACCACATAGCCTAGCCAACCGGATCATTTTTCGACAATGGTTGTGCAGGTACAATTATATCGATAGCCTATATCGCGATTCGTTTTCTGTTTAAGTCTGTATTGATACTAAAGGTTTTCGACGTTTTACATGTTTTATTTAGGCCTTATCCATATAATTAGCCTATAGTAGTCCAGTTAATGAAGAAGCAAGTCTAAGCGTGAACGTCATTCAGTGTACTGAACAAAAGTGAGGAGAAACAAACGAGAGTTGCATACACTACCATCCTTACTGTACTACTTCAGCCATGTCTTTAAATGGAAGAAGTATTAAGAGTATATCCTATTCCGAATTCAGCCACTGAAATAGATCCAGCGATTCACTGTCTCCTCGGTCGATAAAACTGAGTCATTTGCGCATCGGAATTGCTGCTTTCTAAGAAGGCAGCTCGCTATACATATCAACAGCCACACAGTGACTTACTGAAGCAACACCCTCAAATTTAGCAACAATATTCCCACTTAAACTGAGTTACGTCTTTGAAAATAGTTTACAATAACGAGTCCAGGAACAATCTCTCCAAAACACAACAAAGATGGATGAAAACTATCCGGTTTATAAGCTTTAGCATACACAACATCATAAACAAACAAACCGCAGAAAACGATAAAATGCCAGATTAGTTCAATTACAACATATTTTATGTGAGCTATTAGTTACGTGTTGGAAAGTTATCATTTACAACAGTAAACTACGAACTACATTCAATATTTCCAACAACACGATACCAGGGTTCCTTCTGATAGCCCACTTTATAGGACATAATAAAATGCTTTCAGGTTTTTGTTACAAAGTTACAAAATGGTGTTTTGTGTCATTAAATGACAGAAAACTATATTTTGATGAAAGAACATTGAATGAGCCTTCAGCACTAGTTGGTGGACAGCGCCAAATCAGAATGAGCGATCTGTATCATTGTCATTTATTCAGTAAATGAATGAATGGATGAAATACAGTCTGATGTAGTAAACCCGCCATGCAAAATTCACATGCTTTACAAGCTAACTAAACACAGTAGGCTATTCAGCATCTACCACTGCTAAACGAGATTCTGACATTGTAGAAACAACGAATGAGCGAGTAAATATTGTTCAGCGCAGTGCAACGAAGGAAAAAAAAAATCTGTCAGAATAATGTTGCATAAGTTTCGGTGGGACGCAGCGCACCTCAAACAAATTTAGGCTCGATAGAAATGACAAAGCTAAAGTTCAGTAATTCACTCACTTGTTTAGAGAAGGAGTTGTCTGTGATGAATCTGTTCACCACTTAGAATCTCAAAGACTGTCTGATTATTTCAGTCCAGAACCGTTTATTCGCGTTGGAGGAGGTTGTTTGAAGATCTCCATGAAGAACAGGGCTCTGCTGCATCAGATGAATATATAGGATCGGGGAACAGCGACAGCTCCACCTCCAGAGCTTCCGAAGCTCCTCTAGACCCCACACTAGTATAACACGCTGAACATGAACCAGGCTTCATTAAACACTGCAATGAAACCAAAGCCTGTGTTTTTCATATTGTAACACCAGAATACTGGCAACCAAGAGAAAAGAAAAGAAAAAACTAACCCATATCATTCAGTCCAAACACAGGTCTAAACCTTTAATGCTATGCACAAATACGCATTATTATATATATCTAGTATATGAGAACATTCAATTTTCTTATTGTTTAAAAATACAGTTTTGTCAATCTATAATCAACACGTTTTTCTTTCTATAGGCTACCATTTTTGGCACCAAATGTAAATGACAAGTAAAAAAATGTTACTGTCTTTTTTTGCACTTATAATAATAATAATTATAACAATATTAAAAATAATAACAATAATAATAATCAAACCATTTTCTTTATTGGCAACATGTTGAATAAAATGTTGAAAAGTCATTCAGTCATTAAAGATTAATGTGGAGTCAACAGAGAAAATAAATTCAAAATGGAAATTGTTTTGATCATTTAAATGTAGACATGATAGCTAGCAAAACTAGATGATAGCTAGGCTTCTCTCTCTCTCTCTTATTTTTTATTTTATTTATTTATTTTTACTTGTTTTTACTTGTCTAATCTTGTTTATTATTATAAAAACTACACTCAAAAAAATAAATCTTTGAACGAACATAAAAAAAATCATGAAAAGGATTTCCACATGATTAAGTTGCTTTATTTCAGCATTATGCAATTCTGCTATTCCAATTTAATGTACTTACGTTGGGTCAACTTAATTTATTAAGCTTGATTCAACTTATTTACTATGGTTGGGCACAGCTTAATTTAATAGTGTCAGCCCAACTAATTTGCAATGTTTCGGAAAATAAATAAAAAGCAATAAATAAATAAATAATTGTTTTCATATACATTGATTTTTACAATTAATTCTTCTTGTTTAATTTTGTGATTTATATAACTTTTGTGATGTTCTGTGTACTGGATTCATCCTAAATTGCCTTAACCAAAAACATTGTAAAGCCTAAATTGTTCAGAAGTCCATTGGTGGCAATAGTTTTACAATCAACATAGGCTTACAATGCTTTTGGGAAATGCAACCAGAGCACTACCACAGTGATTACTTTCTTATTAAAGTAATTTGAAAGTTTGTTAGCAGGTCCTTAACCCAAGCACAAGTGAAACAATTCAGCACAATGGTAAAACTATCAATTAACAGAAACTTTTAAATACCAACATAATAGAACAGTAAACATTAAAAAGTCTTTCCATTTTCTCATCTTCCTAAATGCTGCTTAAAATAACACTTTATTTCAACATTTACACTCCTAGTTCAGCCCCTTTGCAAAGCATGATGGGAAGTGAAAATCCTGTTTGATTGAGTCCTGGTTGGGTTACTTGATTGAAACATGTTATTCCAATATGAAAACATCAAGTTAAGTCAAAGAGTAATTTCAAGTCAATTTAACATGAATCAATCACATTTAAACCAGAAACCTGATACAATGGTGTTGAATCAAAATAAATGTTTAAATAAACTGAACAGCATCAAAAAAAATTTATACTGCAGACTTTGTTGCTGAATTGCATGCCTTTTATTCAATTTGCTGGCAAATATATACCAGATCTATCTATCTATCTATCTATCTATCTATCTATCTATCTATCTATCTATCTATCTATCTATCTATCTATCTATCTATCTATCTATCTATCTATCTATCTAAACAGCCAAATCTATTAGAAATTTCTCTTTATTTTGCGCCATAGAAATGAAATGGTAACTGATTTGTTTACCCCTGGGTGGGTGGGGCCTATATTGCAGACTGTATTGTTGACATGTTGAGCTGCACAAACAGAGCCAGACAGTGTTTACACTCCTCAAAAGTCAATCTGCTTGCTTTCTAGTATCATTTCTTTGTGTCATGTTAAACCGGAATATGAGAAAACATTTTTATAATTGTAACATTTCTCTTATTTTAAAGTAAGAGAAAGATGGACACTGAAGAATCTCACCGGTGATGTTGGTTTCCATTATGTGATTTTTTTTATTTTTATTTTATTTTTTTTATTGTTGGGATCTCTACATTAATTCTTGAGATTATCCAGGTTTAATTTATAATAGGCCTATTTTAGGTCATCCAGATTCATCTGATGAGTGACAGCTCAACATCAGGATCAACATGTGAGAAATACACTTAAACAGATCCCATGACTGTTTTCATAAATGGGAACAAAAGGCACATTGAGAAAGCAGTATCAGGGCGATCTCTGTTACCACTGCCTGAACGAATTTCAATAAATCCCACATAACTGTGGGAGACAATTACTGATGACGGAAACTGAAACACAAGTGTTGTCTCTAGGGATGTTTGATTATAAACTCTATGCATAGCACTAGTGTTGTAGTGTTGTGTTGTAGTACTTACGTATTCAACTTAAGACGTAGTGTTTTGATGTAGTGTTTTGAACAGCGAGAGGTGTTACATTTTCTTCCTAAGTTGAATACGGAAGGTGGTCTGGCAGAAGCTAGATATTTTACTTTATAACGTGTTAAATATGGATATTTTTCATACACAAACGCATCGCAAACACATCTTTGCACTGCAGAGGTGGCACAGAAGATGCATATGAAATTGGTAAATTACAAATGCATATATGTGACCCTGAACCACAGAACCAGTCATAAGGGTAAATTTTTTTTAAATTGAGATTTATACATCATCTGAAAGCTGAATAAATAAGCTTTCCATTGATGTATGCTTTGTTAGGATAGGACTATTTGAAAATCTGGAATCTGAGGGTGCAAAAAATCACCTTTAAAGTTGTCCAAATGAAGTCTTTAGCAATGCATATCCACTCACAAAAAAGTATTTTTGATATATTTATGGTAGAAAATTAACAAAATATCTTCATGGAACATGATCTTTGCTTAATATTCTAATGATTTTTGGCAAAAAAGAAAAATCGATAATTTTGACCCATACAATGTATTGTTAGCTATTGCTACAAATATACCTGTGCTACTTATGACTGGTTTTGAAATCCAGGGTCACATATAACATTGAGAATAATGTTTTAAATATTTTTTATTGAATCTTTGTATAAATTAAATGTCATGTTTGCAATCATGCTCAACATGTTCTCTTGCTTTTGTGATAATGCTTAATTATGTCATGTTATAATACAAAAATCCAGATCTCATATAAGTACTTTTTTGCAACAATCTCTTGAATTTTGTAAGCATTTCTATTAATTTTGGTGACATTTTTAACACAATCCCTCACTAATTTCTGAACCGAAACAATAAATAAATCAAATTAGAAATAAGTTATTGATTGCATCCGAAGCAGTAAGTTTTACATCCAATCACATTAACTCATTAATGATGTTAATAAATAAATCTGACAATGCACCAGCAATTTAGTAATATCTCAGCAGTTGTGGTCTTGACCGGTCTTGAAACAAAATCCCAAGTCCTCTTAGTCTGAGACCGAGACAAGACCAAGACCTTCAAAAAATGGTAATAATACTGGTCTCAAAACCAAGACCGGTCTTGAGTACTATAACACTACATAGCACTAAATGTAAATTGTGATTATGATCCTTAACAGGGTGTCAGCTAATGAGAAACTTGTGATGGCAGTCACAAGTTTGTCCTTTTTAAAGATTTAGCTCACCATGGAGGCATAAATAACTCCTCTTAAGAGGTTCTTTTCTTGGGAAAAATCCCCAAAATGTGATCTGTGCTTGTAAAGTAATTGCAAAGATTAAACTTTTTGGAATTTTTAATTTAGGAACAAATGTTTATGTATCACTTTCCATGAACATAAGATTGCAAGTTTCTCTGTGGCAAATGGGTTTTTGGACCCTGCACAGGACCCCTGAGGAATTACAGTACATAATCAATGTGGGAAGTGTGTTGATAAAATATTTGACAAAATAACGGATGCAAAATGAATAGTAAAACAAAAACACCAATGAATTGGCTCTTGAAAAAGAGGATATAGATTGCACTCTTTGTATGTTTCTGTGTGCAGACCTCAGAAAGCTCTTTAATGTTGAGTCATGGTCTTCTGTTTGGCATTAGATTTTTTTCTAGCCTAATGACTTTATATTGCCATATGCTGCTACACAGAACATCTTCTCTTCAAAGATGGCATGCTATATGGTCTTTTTTTATTATATATCTGATAACAAAGAGGCAAAGTTTATGAAAATAGCATTTTTAAAATCTCTCTCAATGTTCTCTGAGGCACTGAGGAAGTTATTTTTAGTGTTCCCTTGGGCGGACAGACAATTTCCTCCATCAATAACTTCCATTTCCTTTGGATTTGATTAATCCCTTCATCTCTAAGAGGGGGAACAAAACATTACACACAACTAAATTACTCCATATGGTCTTTATAGATGAGATTACATAACAAATGAATGTATGGTTTCATATAAAATATTAGTTCTGTTTTGTGATAAAATCACTGCCAATCAAATTAACATACACTGAGAAAAATGATGCTTTGTACTGGGGCTTAAAAAAGAAAAAAAAAGGAAAAAAGATAAATAGATAAATCGGTTCACTCTGAGCAGAATCAGTATTTTTAATGTTTCTGTTCTGTTTTCCTTCTGTAACATTACAGTTCTGAAAACGGTTTGATACGAAAAAATACCGGTTAACCTTATTTTTTAACTTGTTTTTACCCTATACTTTATAACAGAACATTTATAGAACTTTATACTACTGTAAATAGATTTATCCACCTTATTTTTCAACATGGGAGTAAGGTGTTTTCTGTGTTTTGTTTCCAGTATTTATATGCCTGTGATTCTCCTCTTAGTTATCAGTTCTCATTAACATTCTAGCAACATTTGGTTATGTAGCTAGAAAAACCAGAGCCCACTGCAGACAGGGAGCTCAAGTCTGCTGCGATGAACGAGCCAGTACCAGAGGACAGGACTGAGCCAGCCATCGCCCCAAAGCCTGAGCACCACAGTGAGTCAGACCAGGTGTGAGAGCCGGCTATAACATACATGCCAGAAGGGTATTAGTGGGAGCTGGATACAGAGGAATGGCTCATTGACTGGGAAAGGCTGATGGATGCCTCAATTAGGCAGCCGAAAGATTTCCAGAACCAGGAGGTGAACTGTGGTCCCTGGTTGGTAGACCTGTAACAAAGTCCAATGATATATGGGATCAGGGGTGTGTAGTGATGGGTAATGAGTGCAGTAGGCCTTGAGGGTGGGTTATGGGATCCTAACCCTAACCTTGGTCACACACAGCACAGGCAGCGACAAAAGCCTGTACGTTTTGCTGCATACTGGGCCACCAATTTCTCTGGATGAGTTTCAATGTTCTTGTGCTCCCAGGGTGGCCCAGGCAAAGGGAAGCATGGCCCCACTGTAACACATCAGAACACCGGGGGATAGGCACAAAAAAGGGAACCAGAGGGCCATTACTTTTTTGGGCCCTCTTCACCACCATTCTGATTCCCAACTGGACTGATGCCACCACTCAGGAGCTGGGTAGGATTGGTTCGGGTTTGTCAGAAGCTCACGGTTACCAATGTCATAATTCCTCTTGGCTGGGTAAAGTTGACATGAGAAGTAAGCACAGAGGATGAAGCTGTCGCTCCTAACTCTTAGACAAGACTGCTTGTACCCCGGCATCAGAAGTATCTAACTCCCCTACAAAGGGCAATTCGGGACCTGGGAGTAGAGGTCTGCACAGGACTGTTTTTTTCGTCCCGCAAGGTTCTATTCCGCACGCACCTGCTCCCGCCTAAAATTCACTCTGTGTTCACCCGCTTTCCGCATATAGTGATTTTCTTCCCGACCCGACGGGTCCCGCTAAAGATTGTTTCCAGAATCTTGCGTTTAAACTTCCCCTAAAGAAAGAGAGTGATTGTGTTACAATGGAGACACGGAGGCAGATGTAAAAGCAACACAGGTTTGTTTATTGTTGAAACAGCAGAGCAAATGGTAATGGAGAGATGTTTAAGCAGTTCTTGAATGATGAAGAGAGGGTGATACTGTCCTTGTGGTGTTTTCCAGATGCAGATGGAGGCTGGCGTTGGAGGATGATGGCAGAGACACTCACACACACAGGCAGGTAGGCACACAAGGAGAACAGGAGACGGAGGAGATGAAGGAGACGACTGGAGCAGGTAAGTATGGCGTTTGAAGTCCTTAAGGTAAGCATACAAGTGTTTGTAGTGCAAACGAGACCGGACAGTGAATGTGTGTGAGTGTGGAGGTTTTATGGTGGTGGTGATTGCAGTGCTGATGAGCTTCAGGTGGCGGTGATCAGTGTGCTGGTGATTGAGTGCGTGGGTAAGGGAGTGAGGTGGAACCTGACGTGTCTGTGACAGTACCCCCCCTCCCACGGCCCGCTCCTGATGGCCGAGGACCCCGACGTCATGGTGGTCGTCCTCTAGGGCGTGGGGCAGGTCTGTCCGGGTGGTTGGTGTGGAAAGTCTGTAACAGATTAGGATCAAGGATATCATTCTTGGGGACCCATGAGCGTTCCTCGGGTCCATAGCCTTCCCAGTCAACCAGATACTCCAATTGACCACCACGGCGCCAGGAATCCAGAATCTCGTGAACCACGTAGGCAGTGCCATCATCCAGGATGAGTGGAAGGGGGGGCTCGACGGCTGCCACGTAAGTTTCTGTGGTGGGAAGAACAGAAGGGTGGTGAGGCTTTAAAAGTGAAACATGGAATGTGGGATGAATTCTTCTGTACTGTGCAGGGAGCTGGAGGCGGTAAGTGACGGGTTGATCTGTCGGATGATGGTGAATGGGCCAATGAAGCGGGGACTCAGCTTCTTGCAGGGCAGACGCATTCTGATGTCCCTGGTGGACAGCCAGACCTTCTGCCCCGGTTGGTAGACTGGAGCGTCGGAGCGCCGAAGGTCGGCTGTCATCTTGCGTCTGCGCAGGGCTCTCTGCAGTTGGTGGTGAGCCGAGTCCCAAACCCTCTCGCTCTCCCGGAACCAGTAGTCGACTGCTGGAACGTTGGAGGGTTCCCCATCCCAGGGGAACAGTGGGGGTTGGTAGCCGAGTACGCACTGAAACGGTGTTAGTCCAGTTGTGGCTTGTCGGAGGGAGTTTTGTGCGTACTCGGCCCAACCCAGGTACTGGTTCCAGGAGTTCTGGTGGCCGCGACAGAAGGTACGCAGGAAGCGGCCTATCTCCTGGATCTTCCGTTCTGTCTGCCCATTCGACTGAGGATGGTATCCGGATGACAGGCTGACGGTCACACCCAGGAGGGAGAAGAACGCCTTCCAGACGTGGGAGATAAATTGGGGCCCTCTGTCGGAGACTATGTCTTCAGGTATTCCATAATGACGAAAGACATGGTTGAACATCAGTTCTGCAGTGGTCATGGCGGTAGGTAGACCCTCCAGGGGGATCAGACGGCAGGATTTTGAGAAGCGATCTACAACTACCAGGATGCAAGTGTGACCATCAGACTCGGGGAGATCGGTGACGAAGTCCACTCCCAGGTGTGACCAGGGTCTCTCAGGAACGGGCAGAGGATTGAGCTTGCCGGTGGGAAGATGGCGTGGGCTCTTGGAGATGGCGCACTCCCTGCAGCCCTGCACGTACCTTCTGACGTCGTTGGCCATGTTGGGCCACCAGAAGCGTTGTTTGAGCAACAAGAGGGTCTCATTGACCCCCGGGTGGCCAGTGCCAATTGAAGAGTGAGCGTTGTGCAGAAGTGGAGTGCGACGTGCCCGTGTGACGTATTGCAAGCCTTGGGGGCAACCCGGTAGAGTGCGTGAGGAGGCATTGGAGGAGGGCAAGGTTTCTTCGGACCACTGGATGGGGCTTACGAAGATTGACTCAGGTAGGATATTTTCTGGAGCTTCAGACTTTTCTTCTGGGGCATGGAGACGAGACAGGGCATCAGCTTTAGTATTTTTAGAACCTGGGCGGTAGGATATGGAGAAGTTGAATCTTGAGAAGAACATGGCCCAACGAGCTTGGCGAGGGTTGAGTCTTTTGGCTGCCTTTAAATACTCAAGGTTCTTATGGTCAGTGAGAACTTGGAAGGGATGGTTAGCCCCCTCCAACCAATGCCTCCATTCCTCTAGGGCAAGCTTGACGGCCAGGAGCTCACGGTCACCGATGTCGTAGTTGACCTCCGCCGGGTTGAGCTTGCGGGAGAAGAAGGCACATGGATGGAGTCTACTTGGCGTCCCCTGCTGCTGTGAAAGAACCGCTCCCACTCCGGTGGTGGACGCGTCCACTTCCACGACGAAAGGTAGGTCAGGGTTAGGGTGGACGAGGAGGGGAGCGGTGGTGAAGGCTCTTTTGAGGGTCTCAAAGGCGTTGGTGGCTTGTTGGGACCAGGACAGAGACTTGGGCTGGTGACGAAGCAGGTTGGTGAGTGGACTGACGATGGTACTGTAATCTTTAATGAAGCGACGGTAGAAATTGGAGAATCCGAGGAAGCGCTGGAGTTCTTTGATGGTTGTTGGAGTGGGCCAGGTCTGGATAGCGGAAACCTTCCCCTCGTCCATCCGGATGCCACTGTGGTCAATCACGTACCCCAGGAACTGGACAGAGGGCTGGTGGAAGGAGCACTTCTCAGCTTTGAGGAAGAGATGGTATTGCCGTAAGCGTTGGAGGACCTCCGCAACGTGGTGGCGATGTTCGGCCAAGCTCCGGGAGTAGATGAGGATGTCGTCTATATACACCAGCACGAACTTGTGGAGAAACTCCCGGAGCACCTCGTGTATGAAATCCTGGAATACGGAGGGGGCGTTGACCAGGCCATACGGCATAACGAGGTATTCATAGTGGCCGGTGGGCATGACGAAGGCGGTCTTCCACTCGTCCCCCTCACGTATCCGGATGAGGTTATACGCGCTGCGGAGGTCCAACTTAGTGAACACAGTGGCACCGCGGAGATGTTCCAGGGCCGCTGGGACGAGGGGAAGTGGGTAGCGGAACTTGATGGTGATCTTGTTAAGGGCACGGTAATCGATGCAGGGCCGCAAGCCTCCGTCCTTCTTAGCCACAAAGAAGAAACTTGAAGCAGCAGGGGAAGTAGACGGGCGGATGTAACCTTGACTAAGGGCCTCTTTGATGTATTCCTCCATGGCCTTCTCCTCCGGTAATGACAGGGGGTAGATGCGTCCCCTGGGCACTGGCTCACCCGGTAACAGATCGATGGCACAGTCCCATGGCCGGTGTGGAGGTAGCTTGGAGGCGCGTTGCATCCACGGAGCGCTCTACAGGACTTTCGATGGACGTGGCATTGATGGAGAGAGTCTTGGAGAGTGGAGAGTTCGGAGCAGGAAGTGCTGGGAAGCAGTCGAGGAAACAGTGGTCGCCCCACTTCAGGACTTCGCCCGTGCGCCAGGAGATGGTGGGACTGTGTTGCTCAAGCCATGGGCGCCCTAGAACCACGTCAGCGGTCGACTCTTCCAGAACCAGCAGATGGATGTTTTCAGTATGAAGAATACCCACACGAAGTTGAAGTGGTCCCACACAGTGACGGATTGTCTTACGGCTCAGGGGTTTGCCCGTGATGAAGTGGATTTGATAGTTAATCGGAGACGGGGAGATCTTGAGCTTGAGTTGTCGACAGAGGGCGCCGGAGATGAAGTTTCCTGCTGACCCTGAGTCGAGGAGCGCCACCACTGGAACAGAGGCATTTGCAGCAGTAAGGTTTACAATAGTAGTGAGTGGTTTCATTTTTTGAATGGAGGGAATTATTGCACTCACCACGGGCCGAGGAGGACGGGTTGGGCATGTGGAGATGACATGCCCCGGAGATCCACAATATAAGCATAAATTCAGGGTCAGCCTTCTCTGTCTTTCAGCTGTTGTGAGACGTGAATGATCTATTTGCATAGGTTCACTTGCTGGTTCTGGAGAGCAGACGGGTTCGGACCGACGGAGGAGGATGTTGGAGAGTGACTGGCCCTGGTGCTCGAGGAGACACGACTGCATACGAGAACCCACGCGGATGGCGAGTTGGATGAAGCGTTCGAGTCCTATGGAGTCCTCGTATGCAGCGAGATGCAACCGCACATTAGGCTCCAATCCTTGACGAAAGGTGGTGATGAGGGCTTGTTCATTCCATCCGCTGGTGGCGGCTAGCGTTCTGAACTGCAAGGCATATTCGTTAACAGAGTTATTTCCTTGTTTTAGATTATAAAGTTTCTCACCAGTCGATGAATCCGTCAGAGGCTTTCCGAAGACCTCACGGAAATGAGAGACGAACGCCGGATATGACTTTACAACAGAGCCTTTCTGGGTCCACAGAGAATCCGCCCATTGTAGGGCCTTACCTTGCAGTTGTGAGATGATGAACGCGATTTTAGCCGTGTCGGTGGGGTAGAGGTGTAGAGGTGCATCTCCAGGACCAGTTCACATTGAAGGAGAAATCCGCTGCATTCCTCCGCCGATCCTGAGTAGGGCGCCTGTTTGGCCATGGGACTGGCAGTGAACGCTGGAGAAGGAGCGGTGATGGTGGGTGCGGAAGCTGCAGCGTTGGTGGAAGACGGTGAGGATGGTTGTGGGGTGAGTGCTCGGCGCAATGCGTCCACGAGCTCCTGAAAAGGGTCGTTGATGCTCATGCTGTTGACTGTTGTTATGGTCCGGTCTTCTGTTACAATGGAGACACGGAGGCAGATGTAAAAGCAACACAGGTTTGTTTATTGTTGAAACAGCAGAGCAAATGGTAATGGAGAGATGTTTAAGCAGTTCTTGAATGATGAAGAGAGGGTGATACTGTCCTTGTGGTGTTTTCCAGATGCAGATGGAGGCTGGCATTGGAGGATGATGGCGGAGACACTCACACACACAGGCAGGTAGGCACACGAGGAGAACAGGAGACGGAGGAGATGAAGGAGACGACTGGAGCAGGTAAGTATGGTGTTTGGAGTCCTTAAGGTAAGCTTACAAGTGTTTGTAGTGCAAATTTTATGGTGGTGGTGATTGCAGTGCTGATGAGCTTCAGGTGGCGGTGATCAGTATGCTGGTGATTGAGTGCGTGGGTAAGGGAGTGAGGTGGAACCTGACGTGTCTGTGACAGATTGGGGATAACAAATATAAAATGTTGCATAGCATATACAAGATTTGCATTTGTTATTTGTCTATGATGCTGTCAACACCCTAAAAAATGTCAGAGAAAAAATGTCACAAAGAATAATAGGCTAAATTAAATAGCCTACAAATTGTCCCTCAAAACTATAGGCTAAGCCAAAATTACACAAACGAAAACTGTTGGCTTACTAGCTATACTGCAAAATAAAATCTTTTTTTAACATCCACGCAAGAAGAGAAGGACCTGACTGACGACTGTTTTAGAACATCTCTTCTTCAAAATCTGATCACAAAGGTTGAATGTTCTCTGAAGGTGCATTCGCGCAGACCACTAATGCAAAGAACATATCTTGCCAGGTTTCTCGGGACAGAGAACTGGTGACTGTGTGAACGCCACCACTGCAGAAAGTTTTGTTAACTTCAAGTTCAAGCACAGATGCGCTGATGTCAAAGCATCTTGGGAGCGACTGGGTTATTGTCAGACCGACGGCTCCCGCCTAAAGAACACTATAGTTACCGACCGCAAACCGCCTTTTATTCAAAAAGCAGCAAGAAATCTTATCGGGTATGCACATCACAACACATCAACACATCGGGAATGCAGACCTCTACCTGGGAGAATCAGAATGGGTGCAGAAGTGAAGAGCTGCGTGAGTCTGTTGAATACTTGGTTATCTGCTCGGTCCACTTGAATGGGACTGATGCCTTCTTGGTGACAGTGGTTAGGGGTTATGCAATAGAACCAAAGTTCCTAATCAACCTCATGTAAAAATTGGCAAATCACAGAAAACTTTGGACCTGTTTGACAGAGTGTGGTTGGGGCCAGTTCAGAACTGCCTGAATCTTGCCTGGATCCATCTGGATGCCGCCACTTGAGACAATGAATCTAAGAAAGGAAACAGTGGAGACATGAAAATCGCTCTTCTCTAGTTCGACAATGAGTCCATTCTTCAGCAGATGAGACAGGACAAGTCGGGCATGTTGGACATGCTCTTGATAGCAATGAGAGTTAAAGAGAATACTATCACAAAAAACAAATGCAAATAATATGTTTAGCATATCACATAGCACATCACTGATAAGTGCCTGAAAGACAGCTGGAGCACGGACTAGCCCAAAGGGCACAACCTGATACTCATAATGGCCATTTAGAGTTTTAAAAGCTGTCTTCCATTTATCTCCTTCTCTTATCCTAACAAGGTGATAGGTGTTCCAAAAATCTAATTTGTGAAAATAGTTGCCAATTGTAGGAGTTCGAAGGCCATGGTCATCAGTGGGTAGCGGTTCTTTACCACGATGCAATTAAGGCCCTGGTAATCTATGCATGGTCGAAGACCACCATCCTTCTTCACCATGAAGAAGAAGTAGATAGATGGATGAATCTGCTGTTAAGAGCTTCATTTATATACTCCTCCATGGCAGCTCTTTCTGGGGTGGAAAAGGAAAAAAGTCTCCCTCAAGGAGGGTAGGTTCATGGGAGCAGATTGATTGCACTGTCATACGATCTATGGGGTGATAGAGGCTGCGGGGGTCTTGCTGAAGACTTCACAGAGGTCTACATATTCTGAGGGGACTTTAGACAGCTCAGGAGAAAACACCAGGATTCTAAAAGCCACAGGTTAAGCTTTGGAATGGTTAGCACCTCTGTGGATGGGGTTGGTGTCTTGAGAGGTGTAGGCAACAGTTTGGAGGTGGTTGGTTGTGAGTCATGAGGTGTCACCAGCAACTCAGTAAATTAACTCAGTGTCCCAATCAGTCACTACCCTAGTTGCCTATTTGTGGATTGTGGAGGGATAACCATGGGAAGCCAAGAATTAAAGGAAACCCTGGTGAACGGAAAAAATGTATCTTTTCTTTATGATAACCAATTTAGAGATGGAGGGGTGTAGTGCAATGGCTTACCTGACCAGAGCCCAGGGGTCTCCCATCGAATGCGGTTATGGTCAGGGGTTCTTGGAGAGTGATGAGCTGTATTCTCAGGTGTGTTACACTGTGGGAAACCCCAGAAGCCACTGGCCGGGGGAAGGTGATTACTCTTGCCCCAGCCCCCCTCTTTTTGGATGATAGTTGACAATTCCCACCATTCTTAAACCCTGAGTTTTCCCTTAGTCTCTGTCCATCTTCATTTACGAATGAGTTTGGTTGAGTTTCTCTGTATTTTCCTACTATTTATCATTAAAGCCTGCTCCAGTGTATTCTCCTTCATGCGATTCATTATTACAACCAACACGTGACACTTGAGCCGCTTTTCCACCATCGGGCCGAATGGTTCTTAGAATGGTAAGGAACGGTTCCAGAAACAGATGTATATGTAAGCGGCAGTAACAATCAATTTTTTTATTCATATCAGATATACACTGTGCAAGTAACATTGTATATATAGTTAAATGGAAGTAAATTTTGTGTATAGTTTGTTCACACCTAAACACTTGTTACATGAAAGATGACAAAAGTTATAACCAACAGAATGACAACAACAACAAAATCAATAACAGTGTAAATAAAACTGGTGAATTGGATGGATTTAGACAGGAAAGGCTTCTTAATTTGGAATATTCAAATTATAACATTAACAACAAAATGTGTAGTTTTATTCCAGACATTTTAAAATTATGTTAACTCTAATTTTAGTTTTAAAAACAAAATGAGACATAATTCTGTTAAATATTTTTTACATATTGCGTTGTCATGAAATCTAAAGAAGTAAAAATCCTTTTAGCCATATTTTATTAAGTATATTGTTTTTAGACTTGGAGTAACATTTCAGGGAATTTTGTTATTTAACAAAATTTTTTTTGAAACACTTTACAATAAGGTTCATTTGTTAAGATTAATTAATGTATTAACTAACATGAACCTACCATGAGCAATACATATGTTACTGTATTTGTTCATCTTTGTTAACATTAGTTAATAAAAATACAGCAGCTGTTCATAGTTTGTTCATGTTAGTTCACAGTGTACTAATGTTAACAAATACAATTCTTGTATTAATAAATGTTGAAATTAACATTAACAAAGATTGCTAAATGCTGTAGAAGTGAAGCTCATTATTAGTTCATGATAACTAGTAAACTAATGTTAACTAATGAACCTTATTGTAAAGTGTTACCTTTTTTTTCATCTGTAATTTAAAAGCTCCTGTATGTTGGATAAAATCTAATTATTTCTGTTCCAGTGTACTGTATATGACCTTATCATTCTGCATGTCTCTGATCATCAGTACTGTGACACAGAACTAGACCCAAAGCAATCATTATAGATGGTATTAGGCACTAGATCATTAAACATGCACTGCTGTGTTGATGAAGATTTTCTGAACATAAAATAAATGAAGCAAAGCTTCTGTCTGAGCCTACATATCATGAATAGTGCTTATTAATGAACTGTCCTTAATAGACACAGAGCTTGGATGTGTGATGTGTTGTGATGTGTTCTTAATCAAAAACAACCGCTCTAATGAATTACTTAGGGTGTACGCAGGTTGTTAGATTTAATTCATCAGACACGCTAACAGTGTCTTTCAGTTCACAAAGCTGTTGTTATCTGCAAATTCATGGAAAAGAGAACCAAGCGGTCTTCTTTTTAATAATATGTTTCTGACATAAGGAAAATGCATGATAAGACAGTACGACAACTAAGAGTTCTTATCCTGCCCTATACCAACATTTTTGCTGCCCTCACCACAAAAATTATGTTTTATTTTTTAACCATTTTCTAAATATATTTGCTAGACTTATTCATATTTTTGTTTACCAAATTATTATTATTATGCTTTAAATAAAGACACCTGGAAAATCTACAGCTATAATGTAACTCCATTGCTTTATAAACACACTTTTTCTGTAAAATGATGAAGTACGATAAAAAACTTTACTGACTGGTTTGCATTTTTCAACATATATTTGCTTTTTACTTCCAAGACAATTACAAGTCACTCAACAAAACAGAAATTAGCATAATCTGCAACAACAATGAATATACTCTAGTAAAAGCAAAGTACACTTTAGCATATTTTTAAAAATAGTGGAAATTATAGAAAAAATACATTTAAAAGAATATACGTAAATGTGAACTTGTCACACTGTCACTCAGTTTGGACTTTGTTTCAGTTTGCACTTTTTCCCTGTTGAGTTGGTTGTCATAGTTATTGATTTGATTTTGTCCTTTAGTTTAGGAGTGTGTTGTTTATTATCCCCGTTTGCATGTATACTTAAGTTCCTCTGTTTCCATTCATTGTTGTCGGGTCTCGTTCATGTGTAAAGGTGTTGTAGCTGTTCTCTCTGTTTGCATTACTAAGACTGTCTTCCGTCTTCATCATCATGTTTGTATTTTTTAGCAACACAGTTGCGTGACAGAAGTCCTGACCTCAGAAATGATTATGCTTATTATATATTGTTTGTTCTTTTCATCTCATGTTTTTTGGTTTTTGGCCTTTTTTGAATTTTTTCAGTTTTCACTATGGACAATCCTTGTTTTCTGTTTATAAGCCCTGAACAAGGGATTTGCTCCCTCAAGGAACACTTAAAGGATTTCCTCTTTCTCGCTAATCAAGATTCCCGGATGACTGCCTCTGCTCGTTTCTTTATACCGGCCTGAACACCGCCACCAAGGAGCAGTTGTCCTGGGGAGGGTCCTCAGGAGAACTTTGCTGACTTTGTGGAGTAGGTACTGGCACTCCTAATTCAGTCGCGATGTTTGAGTCCATGCTGCAGCTTTCATTGGCCAAGGACCACTCAAGAGGACGTTTGACTGACATGTAATGCAACCAATTACAGTTTGTTTTGTTCCATGTCATGTTTAGGGACTTGAAAATGTAAAGATGTCCCTATAATAACAGACCAGCGTGCATGTAATAAATTATTCACTCGAGAATGTTGTACAAGTTTACTGCAACAATGGAGCTGTGAACTTTAAAAATCCTGAAGTGTTTCAAGTTAAGTGTGCAATATGCATCAGACATTAAGCCAAGGGTCAGTGGGCCTGACATCACCTCCAAGCATTCATAGTGATGAAGCTGAAATTTAGTATATTTAAAACATTAACTTTAAATGTACACTGTAAAAAAAATCCCAGTAAAATTTACAGTAAAAAACCGGCAGCTGTGCTTGCCAGAACTTTACCGTAAAAAATACAGTAGCAACGTAAAAAAAACCCTGTTAAATTTACGGTAAAATAACGTGTTTCATTAACTGATATAATGTTAATTTACCAATCTAATGAAGTACTAATATCTGTTTTGTACCTTTATAATACACTGACAGTCACCAAACACAGTGGTGATAAGAGTCACATGATGAATCAAAGTTCATCACAAGCAGATTTTCCACAAGCTGAGAAGGAAAACACTAACATATAGAAGGTGCACACAGTGTCATTCACACACACACTAAACACCATCATGGTAACATGCATGAAATTTTAAAAATGCAATAAACATTAATTTAACAACATTAGATGTAACATAAAACCCTAATGTACATAACTGATTAGAAAAAAATGAGAAAAACTAAGAAGAAACAGAGTTATTTCAACGAAAATATATCAAATGTGAAGTGTCACGCAGGGAATTGTGGGAATGTCAATTTACGGTTTTTCACTGTAAATTTTACAATGAATTGTTATTTTTCACTTCCAAAAACTTTTTTTACGTTTTACGGTATTTTACCGTAAATTTACATGAAATGGACCGTTAGATCTATTACAGTTATTCACCGTATATAGTACAGAAACTTTATGTAAACCAATTGACAGTTTTTCACCGCAGCATTTTTACAGTCTTTTACTGTTAAAATCACGGTCATTTTTTACAGTGTAATATCAAATAACAGTATGTTTGTCAACACATCACAGTAAGTGTACTTTAAAGCACTACCAAATATTTCAAACATAATGATTTAAAATGTACTTTTTAAACTTTTAATTCTGCATTATCACAAAGTGCATGAAAGTCATGAAAGTGGACTCACTAAGTACATTTAAGTGGCCTTTTATTTCATTAAAATTGTATATACTATTTTTTACACTACAAGTGCACATTTAATACAATTGTGCAAAAGTGTACATGTGCTTTACATACATACAAAAGTGTGCTTCTTTTTCAAAATCCATGAATGAAAATGTTCCGTGCACCGCAGCACTGGACCAAAAAGGAAGTGACAGGTCTGTTAACTGCAAACTCTCAAAAAAGCAAGAGGTAATCCTAAAATCTTCGGAACACAAATGAAGATCTTTTTGACAAAATCTGAGAGCTTTCTGTCCCTCCATAGACAGCTATGCGACTATCACTTTGACGCTTCAAAAAGTTAATAAAGAGATCGTAAAAATAATCCATATGAATTGAATGGTTTAGTCCAAATTTTCTGAAGAGACGTGATCGCTTTATATGATGAACAGTTTGAATTTAGACTTTTATTCACATATATAAACATTCATCATCTCACACATCAGTTGTGGTAAACACAAGTTCAAGCATGTTTGCTTGACATGTGCAAGAAACAATGAAGTTCATTCATGCAGCACGTTTGATCTTCCGAAAGAGGTTTGTTCTTGCGCATAAAGAAGGTTCGTTGAGCTTATGTTTATGTTCGCTGATCAATGTTTATATAAGAGACCTTGTTCCTCTGTATTCTCCTTCATTGCGCGATTTATTCTTACGACAAAACCGTAACAGAAAGACGGACCCTCAAACTGAGTATTGAACTATAGACTTACCGGCAGTCCAACTTCTCTGCTTGGAGCAGGGGAAGCTATCCCTCGAGATCCACACGCACGGATTCCTAGACCTGACGAGCCTCACCACCTTCCCGTACTGATCGTTGAGCGTCTTTTACCATACAAGCTTCAACATGGAGACGAAGAACACATACCTGCTCAGTGTGGGTCCTCAGAGGAATTTCGCAGAGTATGTGGAGTGAGTGTTGGTGAACTGCAGTTCGGCATACACCATTGGCCTCGTTGAGGATGACATCATCACCTGCCCTACTCCAGCACGTCCACAGACCAGATACCCACCTGCGAGCAACACGACAGAAATGGTTCTAGAGCCCACCGCAGACAAGGGACTTCAGCCTGCCACAATCTACGAGCCTGGTCCAACAAAGAGGACATCGCCCCATAGCCTGTGTCCCTCAGAGTGTCTGACCAGGTGCATGAGCCAGAACCACTGTGTATTGCAGAGGGAGTGTTAGTGGAGTTTGGGGGCACAGAGGAAATCCCTGCCGACATGGCCTCTGGGAATTATGTTGAGGACTGTTTGATGGACGTGTGTAAGGAGGTATTACCTGTATCTCCAGTTTCCACAGGTCCTGCCTAGTCCTAATTTTCCTGTATCTCCAGCCCACCCAACCTCCCTCTCCTGCCTCCTCTAACAGCCAGTTCCTCGGCCCCACCTCTGCAGGTTTCTACACTTTACTATGGGGATCTGCTTCAGTTCTTCAAGCCACCAGCTCCGCCTATCCCAGAAAATCCCCTGGCTCTGCCTCAAGCCTCTGAACCCATCATTCCACCTCTGTTGACCTAGCGGCGCCGTTTTGGCTCCTCCCTCCCTCGGCTCCACCAGAAACCATCATCCTGAAAACTCCATCGGGCTCCCTCGCCCCTCTGGCTACATCTTGGTCATATGTCGTCCTGCCTGCTCCTATGGTTTCATCTGGCTCTGCCTTCCCCCCGGCTCCGCCTACACCCATGGTCTCACCGGCTCCGCCTCTGTCCTCTGGTTCCCTGGTTCCACCTCGGAAGCTCGTCACCGTGGCTCCACCTCCGTCTCCAGTACCATCAATGCCGTGTGGGCTCCTCGGCTCGTGTGCATTTCCCGGAAGGGGCGAACTGTTACAAGTTTGATCGGTTTTGTAGTGTTTTCCCTGTGACATAGTTTCTAGTTGTTCCTTTAATTGGTTATCCTGTTCACCTGTTAATTCTCATTAGTCCCTGTTCATTTAAGCCCTGAGTTTTCACCTAGTCTCTGTCCGTCTTCATTTGCATTACAGTTTGGTTGTGTTTCTACATGTTCTCCTGAGAGTTTGTTATTAAAGGGGGGGTGTCACACACAGTTTCTGCCAATCTCATGTTAATCTAGAGTACCTATAGAGTAGTAGTGCATCCTTCATATCTCCAAAAAGTCTTTAGTTTTATCATATTTATAAAAGATACATACTGTACGCTGTACCGAGTCTTTCCGAAAACAGCGGAGCGCCTGGAGGCGTGCCATGTGTGCGGAGCTAAAGAGTGACGAGCACTCGCAGATTTTGCGTAACGATCATCTGCAAGCTATCAATGGTCAGCTAAACAAATGTATTTAAACACACACAATACACCATCACATTATCCCTGGATAATGTTTGAATCACTATAATGAATATAGCGTATAGTGAATGATGAATAATGAATTTATGAATTCACTATGTTTGTGTTGTTAACATTATATGCACTTAGGCACCTATTGCCAACAAAATAGACATTTGAAACAGTTTTACTCACCACCTGCGGTTCCGATTCATGACTGGGATCATTACCGCTGTGACCGCTCCATCTTTCAGTTCCAAACGATCTGTAAATCCAGCGAAAAACTGGGCCTTGTTTATGAAACCATAATCACTGATCCTGAGGGCTCAAGCAGCCACGGAAAAACACGAGATATTCTCCATTCATTTTAACCAATAAAAAATTGATTGCAATGATCCGTTTCTATGGTTATTTTAATAACAAATATTGAGAGCGCATCAATGTAATGCGTGAGCACAAACTCTAAGCCCCAGTTAACACTGGGTTCTTTGGGAAGCAAGGTTATTTTTCCCTCACAACCAAAAACACACTTTTTTGGTGACATTGTTGATTTCGTGAAGTCCTGTGACCTGTGCAGCGCTGCCGACTTCCGTAAAACCAAACACGCATTGATGGGCGTGCTCTTGCTCTCTCACTCTGGTTGAGAAGTGCCCATTCAAGGAATTCCGACCATTCTGATGTCACACAAGCACATACTCGAAAAAAAGGCCGCAAAATTTGTGAGGATTTGGAAGAGTATTTTTGGCACAGAAATACGTCTAACTCGTGTTTTGAAACTTTGGCCATGTTTAGCATGAGAATCCTACTCTATAACAGTTTAAATAAGTCAGAATACATTAAATAGCATTAAACCCCCCCTTTAAAGCTTGTTCCTGTGTATTTTCCTTCATTGAGTGATTTATTCCTACAACCAAACCGTAACACTAATAAACAATCTTGCTGCAATAGCAGAAAACTTTTAATCATTATTTTATTGATTCCAGTGCTACCATTGCACAGTGTTTTTCATTGGAGTATACAAATGTTTGTCCATTTAATACAATGCAGCCTGTTTTTATTATAAGGCCTGTTACTGATTTAGATGTTATGAGATCGGTTAGATCTCTTAAACCATCTAGAGTAAAAAATAAATATGGTATGGATGTAGATATGCTTAAAGAGTCTAGTTTGACATTAATCAAACCTATTACTAGAATTACCAATCGTTCAATTTCTCAGGGTAAATATTGTTCCAATATTTAAAAGTGGAGATCACCTTACTACTGGTAATTTTAGGCCTATCAGTATCTTAACCACTGTTTCTAAGGTTGTTGAGAAATTAATTGCTGAGCAAATTAGCTGTTCCTTGAATAATAGTTCATATATAGTTTTAAGTTGAATAGTTCAAATAATAGTGTGCCATGCATCCAATGCAGTTTGGCTTTAGAGCAAAGTATTCAACAGAGACTGCAAATTGCTTTTTTATAGAAAATATCAAAACTCTTTTAGATAAAGGTGGTGTAGTTGGAGCCATGTTTCTGTTTTTGAAGAAAGCCTTTGATTCTAAACTTACATTTAAAGCGGCTAAAAAGGTTTGTAAGCAGGTTAAGTTTCATCTTTCTAATTTTAGGTTTACTCGAGATTATATGTCATTAGAGGCAGCTGTATTTGTATATGCATTCTATGGTTATCTTTCACATTATTTACCATTAGCCTACAATGTACACTTAAAATTCTTAAAAATCACTGTTCAATATTAGAGAAATATAATCTGCTGAGCTGGGAGAATATGATTAAATATGTGAATGTATGTCTCATGTATAAGATTATAAATGGGACTTCTCCCCCTCTTAGTCAGAGGTGCATTTCCTGTACAATGACGTAACTCGCTGCTTCACTACTGTTAGATTATGGCTCCTAAGGCGTGCCTCATCCCAGTCCTCTTAATTGGCAATTGAATGAACAAACTCAGCGCTGAGGGAGTATATAGTCTCAGTTTATTTATCAGAAAAGAGGGAATATATAGAAAGAGTACAAGTGGTGTAGTATAGGTTCAACCAATGAGAGAGAGAATACATCATATAGCTCATGGTATAGGAATGTGATGCATATAGAAAAAACAAGTCTAAATATGGTCATCTCCCAGTCAGGTATCCAGGCTTTTCTTGGGATCCCAAAGACCTTCTCCTATACTTGTAATACAAAAAGCAGGGACCATTCCCTGTCTTCCATTCAGTCCTAGCAGAGCCTTGTTCCTTATATGGAAATGGTTCCGGTACATAAAGAAAACCATATTTTAAAACATAGAATACAGCTTCAACAAAGGACAAAGGACAAAGGACCCTCTGTCCACTTTCCTTCAATGCTGAGACCAGCACGAAATCTATCAACTACCGTAGTACGATGTATCGTGAACAAATCAACTAGCTAGTCACTACTGTTTCCTGAAACCGTATTGTCGCAAACCTGACGTTCAACCACATTGGTGAATGATGTCACACAGGTGGTGGAGTAATAACTTATTTTAATAAATCTGTTTGAGATTGAATTAATGATAGATTTTTGCTATAAATTAAGGACATGGCATCTGAGGACTAATTCTCATTTTTCTCAGTTATTTTGCTTTATTTCCAGATTCAGTCATAGGCTTGTTCTTACGTACCAGAGCACGTACGCACATGTGCACTCTTCAAAATCGGTGCTAAAAATCTCTTGACAAACTAAAATATGTAATTTGTATATATTCAAAATAAAAGATATACATTGTATTTAATGTTAGCTTGCTTATTTTGCTCAAGATAATGATTTGTTAAGTCAACATGTCATAAAAACAAGAAACTATGCTTCTTACCACAGCTCGAGAGCTATCTGTCCAACCACACAAATTTGCAATGCAGTTGGATGTTCGTTGTGAACTATGTTTTTGGGAAACACCAAATCATTCAACTATGTTAGTAACGACGGAACTTGCGATGCTAACGATGCTTTTGGCAAATGCACCCGTTTGTTAGTTTTAGAACAACTGCTTATCGTTCCATGAGAGGTGCATTAAGAGGAGATTGTATTATTGCACTCAATTGTATTATTCCACTCAATTCCATGTAATTTTAGTCTGCCTTTTCTGTTAAAGTCCCCCTGTGGTGAAAATCAAGTTATTATTGTTGTTTGTATGTCTATTTGGTGTTTTTGCTGACATGTTGACATTTTGCTTGCTGAGCATTTTCTCTTTAAAACTGCAGTGATCTAAAGACAGTTTCAAAATTGCTGTTGTTTGTGACATCACAAAGTACCTTGTAACTAATTATGACAACGTGCCAACGGGCTTTAGCATATCATTACCTATGACCGACCTGAAGCAAGGGAGTCTCAAGAGAAGGTTATCCTGGTATATTTTTCTGCTGATTATGAAAAATCGGGTTTGTGTAACATTAGCAACACATTATTAGCTGTTTGATAACATAGTCAAGCAAAAGGCTAATTATATTAATTACCATTATGTGTCTAACATTGTAAAAAAAAGCGATACCGTTGTGCTGCGTTTACCTCAGTAAGTTGACCGAGTGGATCTATGAGCAGCATGTGAGTAAGTGGAGGTGGGGCTTATTACCATATTCATAGATCTGCGCATACTAAATGAAGCAAGGGCGCTCTGACAACGGCAGTGATGTCTCGCTCTCATTGAAGTATATATCACTTGTAGCATATGCACACGTATCATGATAATCAATAAACTTTGGAATGTTCAGAACGCTTTTAGCATCCTGGACTGGGTTGTAAAACCTCATCGCGGCTCTGAACAGATCTGCCAAAGATGAGCCCACTTGACACTTTTGTGGACCTGCGAGGGTAAACAGAAAAGTGCAACTTCCTCACTTTGGTGACTTCAAAAGGAGCACCCCCCCCCCCCAGAGACTGACCAGATCCACATTCCAACACCCCACACACACAGGGACACACAAAAACACACACAGAGACACATACAGAAACACACAAACACAGCTTAATGACTGTATATGTAAAATACCACTATGCCAACGGATACCCATCCTGTATTTTGAAGCGTATGCATGTTTCCTAGTGTTTAAATGAGTGTATTTGTGCTAGTGTGCATTTTAATGATAGTATTTTTGTCTGTAAACCATAACTTCTTTTCTTTGTCTTTCTGACCTATCGAGTTTGATCTCGTTTTAAAGCTCCGGACTCGAGCTATTCATTGAGACATGTCACAAAACGGACAAATGCATTTTTCTATGTGTTTAATGATCCTGTGAAGAACGCACTACATCTCGAAATCCGATCTGCTAGCCATTAAGTATGCAAATTCAGCTCACAGACCAAACAAAGGAACTTTGCCCGCCAAATAGTGCTGCGCATCTATTGGTCGCTACAATTCAGGAGGTGTGTTAACTTGGGTTTCCATAAAAACAACGACACACACCTTCCTCTTCGCTTGTTCTCTCTTCTCCTGGTGTGTTCCCGACGGCTCTGAATCATTCGTGGGGTTCTCCCGATTGTCTCTCTCGTCTCTCCCGGTACGCCTCCGGTGACCACGCGCTGCCATCGCGCTCAGCTTCGGGACCGCCATCTTCCAGCGAAACTCACTCTCAAGTCCTCAGTTCAAACCTTCCCGCGGAACGGAAGAAGCCAACGAACTGCACCAGCGCTAAACTGAAATTCGACACGCCCAACCAATGCAAGTATACTGCCGTTTCTCAATCTTAGATGATGAAACTGATTTCCGTGCTGGCCTCAAGGACGTTTTGTAAGTTTGCACTTGCCTTCTCTCTTTCCTTCTCTACTTCCACTCTTGTACATATGTGTGTATATTCTTGTATATATATTTAGACGTATAACCTCAGTATTCGTAGTTTGCATATATTAAACACTTAATTCATGCTCGATTGTTCTGTTTGTTCTTTCAACTGAAGACCAAGTCACTTTATCGTTTTCCGATCGTTTTATGCTTTGATGCTATAATAGGAATATTCTCTTGGCCAGAGAATAACTCAATTTATAATATTCTGTGAGGGGCTTAGTTTGCGGGACAAACGAACAGTTTCTCTAAATAATTATTAAACCAGAACTAATCATATATGTAATTGATTATAATTCGTTGTAATTGATTCACAATATATGTTTAATTCCCCGTTGGGTCGATATATGAATCATAATTTATTCATAAAGCTTTATGAATTATTATATTCATATTTCATCCATAAATTGATTAATAACTGTACGAACCGCTACATTCGTTACACACTATTGAAGTATATGCGCTGTCAGAGCGCGATCAGACCAAACGAATCGAGTGATGAATGCAGTTGGACATAGTGGTGTATTAGAGGTAAAAAATGATATAAATACTGTTCGGTTTCTCACACAAACCGATCGTTTCGTGTCTTAAGACATCAATGTGTCGTCACGAGCCGCAGGGTTTAATTTGGATTTGTCTGTCATGTTTTATTTACTCTTATAGTCCAAGTTCCCGCTGACTTGCATTATACCACTGACAGACGGCAGCGGTTGCAGTTAAAAATCATCATTTGTGTTCTTCTGAAGAAACAAAGACACCTACATCTTGGATGCGCTGGGGGTAAGCAGATAAACATCAAATTTTCATTTTTGGGTGAACTATCCCTTTAAAGGTGCATGAGAAATGGAACGTTATTACAAAAACTATACGAGCACTAGATACATGATTTATGTAGAGTTCAGTTAAAGAAATGGTTAATTAGTACTCAGCTTTGTCAACATTAGAACTCTATAACTGTCAGCTGTTCTGCTATTGCTTCTGTCATTGTTACTATTCCTCTTTGGTATTGTACTTTTATGTTTGTTTGTGGTTTATTTTTATTGATAGATGGATTTATGGATAGTGTTATGAATTTTATTTCAAATTTCAACTAGCGTGTATTTATAACCATATATTTTGTTTTAGGTTGACGTATAACATTGTTTCCAGGGATGACAGATGTAAAATAGCCATTGGCTAATTCTGCATGCAGCCTTTACAGAAATGTTTATTAATGTGCAATGTCCCTGTTAACTAAACAAATAAAATAAAAAATAAAATAAATAAAATAAAATAAAACACTGGCCCCAGGCCAGCAGGTCATCCTTATTACTGAGCCCTGCCACCTAAAACTGCCCTAGTAACCACCCAGTACACTCTGGCAACTACATAGCAAAAACACTCAAAACACCTTAGCAGCTACATACCTCAACCTGCAACCCACACCACTGTACTGCTACGTCTGCTTAATGATGATTAAGGTGAAAAAGTCTATGTGAAGAGCAGCAATTAAGTGATGTTTCCGTTTGATCTCCTCATAACAGTCTTATTATTTTCCAGAATGTTCAAAAAGCCCCACATTGAAAGTTAAGATTGTCATTATGTGGTTGGATATAAGCATGATTAAAAGAAATCTGTTTGTTGTTTTTTTTATTTAATTTTTATAATGTTTTATATCATTAGTATTCTAAGCCACTGATGTACTGTGCAGACCTTGCAATATTACCATGGCACCGAGGCAACATTTAGAGTACTTTCACACCATGAACTTGAGAATAATATGTGCACTTTAGAATAATATGGAACAGAAACACATTCTGCTATTGTTTCTAAATAAACCCATTTCCTTTTCTCTCTCTCCATTAAGCATTTTCCCATGTTTAGTGCCATATGCCCTTAAACACAACAAAAGTCAATTGCACATAATTATGAACTAACTTCAGACATTTTACCCTGAATGAGTGTTTAAAATATAATGACCCTCACTTTCCTAAACGTAATTAATTAGTTCATTTCCTACATGACTAAATTAATTACATTTCATGATGACAGAAGATAATGTAATGACCGTGATCCATGTGCAGAATCATTTGTTGGAAAATTAGAAACTTGTATATTACCAAGTGTGCAATATGAGTAATTGGCTTCACAAGCAAAGGATCCCAAAGGAAGTTGATGGAATCACTTCAGCATATTACAACAGCACAGCAGAAAATTATCAGTATAATTAATTAGTTGCCTTGCTGACCGCTTATTAGAAGCTTGACTGTGAGCTGGGAAAACAGGAACGCATGAATGCTGATGAAGAATTAGAATAATTGTTGCTTTTATAAGAGCTCTATTATTTATATCTGCAGGAGAGAATACTATTTCCCTTTTCGTCTGTCTTCTGAAGACAATTTTTTTGAAGTAATGTACTTTCACTTCTTCAAGAGACAATGAGAGGTACCTTTGAACCCCTTCACAAAGCTGAAAGCCTGGATGCATGTGTAATAAGCAAAAAATCCTTCATAAAATTCAATTAAATGGGCTGTACTGCTTTGTACTTTTTTTTTTTTCCATCATATGACAACCATGAGAAGAGATGTTTCTTGTAGAGTAACATACATCAGGCTATGAAATATTCTGTCAAAACACTTTCTTATGCAATAGGGAATTCAATTATGTGAGTAACGTCTGTCATAATTTACGCACTCTCATCTCATTTAAAACTGTATGAATTTCTGTCTTCTTTGGAACACAAAAGAAGATATTTTGAAGAGTGTTGAAAACCAAACAGTTTTGGTTGAACATAAAAACTCACTGAAACATTTCTCTTAGTATCTTCTTTTAAGTGTGACAAAACAACTTCATAGTTATATATATTTAGAGTATACAGATTAGATGCAGGGTCTGATAATCATATTCTGAAGCATAATAAATGGAAGGGAACTGGGTGGAATTGTTCACTATGATTGATTTCACTGTAATTTGCTTGTGACCGTTTTCTCAGGAATTGAGCTTTCATGTGTTCCCAAGGTCTGCAGGGGCCTCATCAGACCCTCATGAGTATCTCAGTCTTCCACTGTGTAATGCACATTGATAAAGCCTGCAGGCAAAATCCAGACTGTGAAGGTGACTCATAACGGAGCCAGTATAACTACTCTCAGCTGACTGAAGAAGGAGGAGGAGAAATAGGGTCCTTCTTTTCTTTGTTGAGAAAAAAATGATTGAGGATTATCTGCTGTATATGTTAGGATCTCCAAGGAATTCATGTTCTTCCTCCATAGAGGACATGTGTTTGTGGTTCATTTATAAGAGTCCATACATGCCACAGATTCCTGGACTTGTCAAAGATACCAAATATTTTGGTACTGTATATTAGATACCAATAGTTTTGCCATGAGCACTTACCATCCTTAAAATTTTAAAAACAGCTGATACAATTAAGCAAATGGTATTGAAAGAATGGCTGTTCTGATGTTGTGTAATTGTCACTTGTACTTGCACTTTTGTTTATTCATTCAGAAAATGCTTAGCCTAAAGCTTTGACATTTTGCCTCAAAAACCTTTGACGTCAGCAGCCATTACTTGTGTCAGTTAAATTTATTAATTCAGATTAAAATAGATTCAATAAAACCAGAAGATTACAAAAGCTTATGCTACTTTCATAACACCCAGACCTAGTTATTTTATGAAGGGATGTTATAACTGTGGCAGTAAGTGAACAAGCTCTGTAATGATCAGATAAATATTTTAGATTTACAATGTATTCACAAAACAATAAGAATAAATTCTACATGAAATATACATGCATGTAGAGTAAGCTGTTTCATAGAGAAAAACATCAAGGATTTGCTATAATTTTGCTACTAAATCAGGTATGTCTAATTGGAATGAGAGATAACTGTTTGCTTATGACTTGATTGAACAAACTGCTCAAAACTAAACAGTCAATGCTGAGTGCAAACTCGGTCCAGGAGGGCCACTGTCCTGCAGAGTTTAGATTGATTCATTGGTTCAGGTGTGTTTGATTAGGGTTGGAGCTGAACACTGTGAGTTTGCCCACCCCTGCCCTATAGTATCAAATTATAAATTTAAATATTTTTATTACTGAGGACACAGAAGAAGAAAAAATACCCTGTAACCTTCATTCAGGGAACAGAGATGTAAGGGAAACAGGTCAATTTAGCTCAAAAGGAATTATTAATGAATTTATAGGAAATTTTGAACGAGTCACCTATTTTAGAACCGAGCAAATGAATCGTCCAGCGTTCATTTGAATGGGCCATAACACCAACTCTGCAGCAGATATTATTATCAAAAACTATAATGAAAACACTAGGATCAGCAGTTTAAGACATTAAATTTGTAAGCACACAACACAAGACACTTCTCTTTAAAAAATATAAATGAGACTTTATTGATTATTCTAACACATGAATCTAATATCTAACACACACACACATACACATTCACATGAGTTGCAGAAAGAAAGAAAGTGAGGAAAGAAATTAGTTTTAAGAGAGTGAAAAGATGAAATCCATCAATCATTAATTTAACTCTTCTATCACTTCCAAGGGAGGGTTATTAAACTTTACATCAATGGACCAGTTCAGCTAGAATCTGGAGGCATATTTGCGTCTGTCGTTTGTGTCTTTAAATGGGGATTCCCTTCGTCTGCGTCTTTGTCCTGGAGAAGGGGGTTTGTTGATATTGAAGGTCATTTCGTGTCTGGATTGATGTCATGGGAAACCAATCACGCTCTGATGTGCTGGCGGATAAATGGATGCGGAGTCTCCCTCGTGGCTGAAGTTTGAAGTTTTGAGGCCTGAAAAAACTGTATTGTCGTTGATTGAACTTTGCGGCAAAATTTAAAGGGATAGTTCACCCAGAAATGAAAACTTGATGTTTATCTGCTTACCCCCAGCGCATCCAAGATGTAGGTGACTTTGTCTCTTCAGTAGAACACAAATGATGATTTTTATAACTCCAACCGTTTGTTCTGTCAGTCGTATAACGCATGTCAATGGGAACTTCGTCTATAAGAGTAAAAAAAAACACGAAACGATCGGTTTGTGTGAGATACCGAACATTATTTATATCATTTTTACCTCTAAAACACCACTTCTTAGAACATCAGTGTGTCGTCAAGAGCCACAGGGTTTTTAATTTGGATTTGTCTGTGCATGTTTTTTTGACTCTTATAGATGGTGTTGCCATTGACACGCATTAAACGACTGACAGACGGCAACGGTTTGAGTTAAAAATCATAATTTGTGTTCTACTGAAGAAACAAAGTCACCTACATCTTGGATGCCCTGGGGGTAAGCAGATAAACATCAAACTTTCATTTTTGGGTGAACTATCCCTTTAACTTAGAACACGAGACTCTCGATGAAAAAAAGAAAGGAAACTAAGAAAAAGAAAGTAAAGTAAGTGAGACGAGAGTAGTTTGATGGCTTGAATGAAGCTGTTCGTTCTTGACAAATTTTCATCTGATCTTGATCTGCCTTGATCTATTCATTATTTGATTCTTTGTTCGTGTCCTGAATTTTTAAACTGAGGTGTTTGTCCAATCTCTTTGAAAAGGTATCATCTTTTGGTTCAGATGTGGATTTTTCTCCTCCTCTCACCATAAATTACATGTTATCTGACTCTTCACGATGCCTTAACTTTCCCACTCTTAGAGAGTACAGAGAGTACCGTTTAGACATGATTTCTATAAAACAAATATGATACATTTTACATATTTTTCATTCAAGCCAAGATTTGAGTTATGAACAGAGATTTACACTCATACCAAACAAAGCATACTTTCAATCAACCATTTAATAGTTATAACAATTACATGAATTATGTGTGATCTAAGCATAAAAGTCACATATAGGTTGACATGATATAAAATTATGCAGGTGAACGTCCATCTAGAATTGTTTTGGAATGATCTGGTGCATTTTTGATATGTAAAGTCTCAGTCTCTGTGTGTTTTAAGAGATTTCAGTCCTGTGTTTAAAAGGTCATTCAAAAGTCTTGTAGAAGAAGAAGTTCTGTCATATTTTCGTGTGGAATTATGATTGAACGAATCATCTGGAAGATTCATTTGTGTCTGGTTCACCCTCAAATCCTACAGAGACGTAGGTGGTATTGGGGTCTCACTTGAGAGACACAATCACCTCTGAGTAGTAAGAAAACAGGCAAATGAATATGAGCATATGAGCATGAGATTTGCATGTTGAGCCACTCCTACCCGGACATACGGACATGAGCAGGCCAGCAACTCACTCATTCGGGTGTATGCTGAGGAGCAGAAACAGGGAACCCAGCCTTTTAGCCGAGGTTCAGGTCTATTGCAGGAGAGGCATAATGTCTCCGTTCCCTCCTTCAGGGAACAAGGGTTACATCAGTAACCCAGACATTTCCATTCAGTAACTCACGTTCAACTTTGAATGGAAAAGCACGTTCTGTGTGAACAGCCCCTTATTTGTTCGTTAATGACGTTAATGAAGTCATTCAACCCCTACTAACTACTGGCCTGGCATGCATAATACAGCATTTTTAGTTAATTTTGCGGATCTGTGTGAACAGGGATCATTTTGACAACAAACATGATATGAAACATTTTGATACATGATGATGATGATATAATACATTTCTCAAGCGGTTATATATAGAACATATAGGGTTAAAAGGGTTTGTTTTTCCTTTTCAATGAGAATTAAGTGAGCGTCAAAACTCCCTGTAAATTCTTTCTGTTTGTAAACCTTATTTTTGTTACCACAGTAAACAGAGGTCTGGTGTTAGCTGCATTATGGGTGTTAGTTGCGGTTTTGGGGGATAGTTTTCTAGATTCTATTAAATATATGTCTGATTGGCTCAAATGCTACACTGTCATACACCTACAAACATTTATATTGAGAAGTAACAGAGGTTTAGTTTTATTGAAAATGTTTGGTTTGGTTTAGTCACCATTATGGTGATCAGTGTTTGCTTTAGTTGACCAGAAGAAGCGTCCCAATGCTGCGTCCCAGTTCGTCTACTTATACCGTGCTTTAAAAGTACGTACTGTTTTTGTGAAGAAAAACTACATACGTTTGAGTAAGCAAGCATACTACATAATAATTGCATCTGTAACGGACAGCTCTGTCACTTAGTTATGTGCATCCTGTCACCATTTAAACTGACCTGCCCTGTCAATCATCTTGTCACAGTTAAAATCCTCCACATTCAATTTAATTTCATTTCCTACCGTTTCTGAAATTTAGAAGCACATTGATCTGCCAGTCATAGGTCTTTTATGCGGAGAACTCTCCTCATGTGTTTGCAATTTGCATGATGATGCATTTAAAAAGATAATGACAAAAAGTATCTTTACAAAAGTTCACAATGCTGTGGCAGATTAAATATAATGTGGATAACATTGAATAAATATATTTTCATCAGGTTAGATACTGATTGTTAATCACTCAAACCCTTTATCTAAACCTCTCCACTTAACTGTCAGACTTGCATGCCAGTTTTTTAACACTTTTTATTTGTGTTACTAGTTCTAATCGAATCCTCGTCCAACATGTTATGGGTTGTGGGCAATATTAGCCGTTAGAGTGTGCAAGGATCTGCACTTAAGAAAAAGTAGACCATCCGAGTATCTATGGAATACTCATTTCAACATACTACATTTTGGGACACACTAATTCTAATTTCAAATACTATTTAGGATGGATAGTATGCAAATTGGGACACAGCATAAGACTTTAATCTTTGATTGTATGGGTGATGTGTTATGATGTGTGATTCTACAGTATAAGATCCAACATTGTAAAGATAATTTAAAGATGTTTTTTTGCAATGGGACGTTTTATATATAATGTATTTCTATTTGTGATACATCTCACCTTACAATAAATGTAGAAGTAAAATGGCTAAAGACAAAAAATAAACTTACACAACCATATTACATTTGCAAGCAGAATGATTTTTTTTTTAGTTCAATCAATCTTTCTGTGGTTTTGGAACCTGCATACCTTGAGTAAGCAAGGTTTGGGTTAATCAACCAAGAGTTCAGGTTATATGTGACGGTAAGTTAACCTTCATTTCTGGAATGCCCTCGGTCATATTTTCTTTTGGCTTTGTTTCCATAACAAATCTGCATTATAGACAGTTAAATCAATCAGACAAATGCTAGCATTAAAAGTCAAGGGTAAAGAGCCCAACTAAAGCATACACCGATCACCATAATGATGACTTGAATCCAAATTATTATTATCAATAAAACATCAACATCTAAACATGTTCATTCTCAATAAGAGCTTTTGTAGATTTATGACAGAAATAAAGTCAAACTGGTTAGTAATAAGTGAAGCTGGTAATGTTGTTTGTGGAATCACATAATGCCCCTTTTACAAGACGTAGAATAAGTCTCTGATGTCCCCAGAGTGTGCATGTGAAGTTTTAGCTCAAAATACCCACAGATAATTTTTTATAGCATGTTAAATTTGTCAATTTTTGAAGGTGAGCAAAAACACTATATTTTTGTGTGTCCAGCCATTTGTTGTAGTCCTTAAAAAATGATTTCTTTAAAAGAAAATATCACTTTGCTTTGAACTTTACAGATGTTGTTTATGCTCTAACAGCAACATTACAAACTAACTAACGTTAAAAAAGTGAAATCATAATCAACCACCCCTTTAATCATCTCTGCTGAGATCTTCTTTTATCTTAAGGTGATTTCATCTAAGGCTTGGCTAGATGTCAGTTGTAGATGTGTTTCTCTTTTTTCTGTTCTTGTTTCTCTTTTCTTCAGTGATTTTACTTGGTAACTGCAGGTGTCTTCACTTGTAATGATGATCTGTTTGAGGTTGTATACAATAATGTATAGAGCAACTTGTACCTGTTGTGGTATGCGTGACTAATGAGGTATATACGGCAGACGGCAGTCAACACAGAGTGCGTTAATGCTGCTACACGTTGTAAATAAATAACAGAAACGGAGTAACGCTTGTATCGCCTCATTTATACATGCTGTCCTAACATTACATCACTAATGCTCAATCATCACTTAATTGATCAATTAATTATCTTATTAACGTCAAAAGTTTTTATGTGTTAATTTTAACTCTGAGCACAGTAAATTTAACTGGGGGTTTTGCTGGGTATATTTTGAATGAAATAAAAGGCCACTTAAATTAACTTAAAGAGAGTACATTTCATATTTCTTAAGCTTTTTAAAAAATACTTTGTGTTTTACTAAACACTAAAAGTTTTACTTTAAGGTACATTTTAATAAATAATAATAATTAATAATCTTAGTTTTAATAAACTAGTATAATAATCTAAAAATGTAGTTTAAAATAAATGTATATGATAAAAATATGTAGGCTAGTTTATAAAAAAGTAGTTTTTTAAATAGTTTTAATAAGCTTTTGTTGTGCTTTAAAGAAGTAGGCTACACATATTTTGAAGTGTGCATACAGAAGCACTGTACTTTTATAATTTTAACTTTGCAAACATGAAGCAACAACATTTTAAAATAAACTTGAAAACAATAATTTAATGAGCCAACATTATCAAATAACATCAAAACACTTGTGAAGTCCTCCTAAATATCTGTTTATGTTTAGGAACTTTTACATGAGAACTGTTTAAAGAAAAACACTATGGCCTGGTTTCACAAATATTTTACATATTTTAAGATATGTCAGTGTAAGTTGCTTTCATTTAAAACAGCTCAAACTTGCATTTTAGACTGGGACTAGGCTTAAGCCTTGTCTGTGAAACCAGGGGAAGTTGTTTTCCATCTTAACTAAGTCATAGGGTTGTATTAAAGCAGGCATTGATGACCACAGACAGAGTGTAAATCTCATCAACAATATGTTCTCACACCCAGAGGTATCTAAAGATGAATGCATTTCTCTCTTCTTTGTGTATTCATTTAATAAACAAACACATATATTATACCAGCTGCATATGCCTAAACTATACTTTTTCAAGAACATGTGAATGGTGCTTGCTTGTGCTGTCCACATAATGTCTATGTCTATGTCGATGTAATGTAAGGGTGTTTTGGGTGAGTGGCAGAGCATTATGCTAAATGTTCTGAGTGGTTGTTAGCACATGGCTATGTGACAACAAATCAGGGGTTGTTCCTATGATGCAAATAAATGACACAACAAAATTATAAACAAAAATACAAAGTTCTGGCATGAAACTCTAATGGGCAGGATAATAGGTCATTTAACTCAACCTGCTTGTAATCACAACATTATCTATAGGACACAGATGATTGGTTCCTGCTGTATTAGCAGCCAACGAGCTTGTGTAATCGAGTAATCTTCAAATACATGAGTAGCATTTGCCTAGCAGTGCAGCACGCTAGGGTAATTAATGTACGCTATATTGTACAGCATGGGTAATTAATGTACGCTATATTGTACAGCAGCAGCATGTCTTACTTGCTCACAGCAGTGTTGTGTATGTATTGGCAGTGGAAAGTCCCGTACTTTCTCTGCAGCAGCAACAGCAATAATCAACAGCAACAGCAGCAATAAAAGCAGCAGCAGCGTAGCAGATCTACTCTGCCAAGACCAAACATATCAACATTGTCATACCCATTACAATGCCAAACACTCAGAGAGTTGTCATGGCAGAACTAATATTATGAAATATGAGCCAAAACATTAAGTAAATCACTAATGTATTTTATGTAATACCTTCCAAAAGCAACATATATCCAGTGGATAGTTTCAGAGTGAGCATCTCTCTTGATTCTCTTGAGATCATTGAATTCTCATTAAAGTATGAGGGAATGGCAAAATACAGGCAAAAATTCACATAATATTTATAATATTTTGGTCTTATGATATGGTTTAGTGTGTATAAATCTGAGGTTTTTTGCCTTATTCATTGTCTGCAAAGTTTAAATCTTAAAGGGGTGGTTCAATGCGATTTCACTTTTTTAACTTTAGTTAGTGTGTAATGTTGCTGCTTGAGCATAAACAGTATCTGCAAAGTTACAGCGCTGAAAGTTCAATGCAAACGGAGATATTGTCTTTTAAAGTTATGGCAGTTTATTGCCTACAAAAACGACCGGTTTGGACTACAATGAGCTTCTTCCCCGGTTGGTGACATCATAAACCCTGCAAAACACACCCCTGGGAACACGCAACAAAGTGGGTGAGGCCATGTGGCGCAGCATAATGAAAGAGTTGTGTACACGCGACGCGTCAAAAGATAACAGAACCCATTATAATCTGTGATATTTTCTACACTGCATGTGGCGCTGAAGACAGCTTCCAGAATCTACATGAGTTCAATGCTGGATTTGCACAAAGGCTATTACTGAAAGATGAAACAGTTCCTACTTTAAAAGCAGAAGGTGCTGTTTATTGCCTTCAAACTGTAAGTATGTTTTATTGTTTGTACATGTCTTTTAAACATATAAGGTTAGTTCTTTTGCTGTTTTTTGGTTGTCTAGAGGATGTAAACAAAGACCAACGTGTTTTTGCCTCTTGCCAGTTAGCTAAATTCTACAAACACCAACAAACTTCTATATTTAAAGTAGGGCTGGGCGATATATCGCATGCGATTGTCACGCGCATTTCGTCAGTAAAGCCGGTTCCCTGATTGCCGCTAAATCGTCATCACCTGCATTTAATAAACAGAGCCGTAGTTCACTGATAAGCTACGCAATATCACGTTCATTATCGAAGGCGATTCATCTGCGATAATGAACGCGATATTGCGTAGCTTATCAGTGATCTACGGCTCTGTCTATTAAATGCCGCTCCATTTAAAAGCAGGTGATGGCGATTTAGCGGTAATCAGGGAACGGGCTTTACTGACGAAATGCGCGTGACAATTGCATGCGATATATCGCCCAGCCCTAATTTAAAGACAAACAGTTGTTCATGCTATAAATTAAACGATACCTTTACAAAAATGCGACTACTCAGTCATGTATTCGGCTACAGTAAAGCTTTAATCAGGATAAAACTGTATATTGAAAGCTAACAAACAGCAGTGACAGCATATCTAAACACTTTGACAAAAATACTAAATGAAATACCATTCATAAACATCCTTTAAAAGCCGTGATTGCAGATTTTCTGCTTTAACCTCTTCATCTGGATCTGATTCGGCTCAATTTGTTACAGCAATATAGACGCTATTATTTACATTTTCACCGAAGCACAAGTAACGGCTCTGGTAACCACTAAAATGGTAAGGGGCGTGGCGTTTCCGGACGCTTCAGCGAATCACGATTGCTCTAGATACACTGGGCCAGCTAACCAATCTGAGCACATTGCGTATTTCGGAGGGAGTGGCTTCATAGAAGCAGGAAGTCAAACGAGCCGTTCATATGACAATGGAAACAGAGGTGTAGAATAAAGGTAAAATATATGAAAAATACGGCTTTTTTAAAAAATGAAGCATTAAGACATGTTAAACTGCGCCCCAAAAACACAATCAAGCCTAGAAAAAAAACAAAAAACCACTGAACCACCCCTTTAAGTCCAATTACGTAGAAATGCAATAGGCCTAGCACACCTCTCTTCAGCAGCTGAATGATCTGTAGCATAAACGCGTGGAACGTTTGGCTTTCCGGCTGTATGAGAGCTTCATTCTTAATGGCTTTGAGAGTGGAAATGAGGTTATGATATTTCGCTACAGAAGCACTCCCTGTCTGTCTCCTCCAGCAGAGCTTCAGTTCAGAGGAGCCTGTTAGTTTTTCCCCTAGAGACCTTCAGATAATGACACCCCTCAGTCTCGCGCCTCATTCGTCTCTCCACTAGCGCTGACAGCGGGTGACACGTTACATAACAGCCCTCTGTCTCAAACCAGCATTCTGCTTGAAGCTCCCAGTGGTGGCTTTCATTATGACATCAGTGCAACCTGTTATATAAACCTGTAGCATTCCTAATCTGTTCTTGTGATTTTGACAGGCTGATGCCTCTGACCCTCATTAGCATACAGGCTTCGTTACATTTCTGCGCACATATACAGCGCCTGCTTTAGCACATGACTGTCAGAGGACATCTCAGTTACAGCTGCCAACAAATACAGTGCTGCAATTGTCATTTTCATAAATGTAAACAACTCTGTTTATCACGAGGATGATAAATTACCAAAACAAAGCGCTTCAAGCCTTTCTGGCCTTCAAGCTCCCGTTAAGTAAAATAAATAATTAATTAATTAATAAATGAAATATTTAGGGTCATGCTTCTACAGAAATTTGTTTGTTACATATTAGGTTATAGAGACTTATGTTTTAGAATCGATTTGTGTTACAATTTGATGATGGCATTGTAAAGGGATGCTAACTAAAGTGATACCAACTATGTTAAACAACAATCTAGCGAAAACAGTTCCCGCCACACTGCAAGTCTGCAAGAAATGGAGGTTTTTCTTCCCTATTGTGATGTATATCCGAGCTTCTCAAAAAAAAAAAAAAAAAAAAAAGGTACTTGGATGGGACTTGATTTTGTCCATCGGCAATCTATTGGATCGTTGTGGCTTGCTGCGATCTCATGTGAGTGACAGGTTGCAAATGTTTAATTTTTTTGTTTCATTGGCGAACATTGTAGTTGCAACTTTAGCAGGAGCCCTGCTGAGTGAAACAGGACATTTGGGGGAAAAATTGACTTGAATTTATATATCAGGATTTTAAGACCTAATAACCAGAATGTTTTCTAAAACAGCTAAATTATTAGCTATTTGACATGCATTGTTCACAGTAAGACCAGGAAAGTTCATAAAGAAAAAAGGTAAGGAAGGTCCATGTTAATTTCATGTTGACTGTAATGAATCTGTAATATAAACACAGAAAACATATACAACCGTATTATGGAAATCTTTCTGTGGAGCTCTGGTTTGGACTATAAATTGATCTCCAAGCCAAGGGTGAACACCTGCTCAGGGCATAGAGTTAGATGCTAATTACTTTCATTAGCATTCAAGAGGAAGGAACATGAATAATAATTGATATACCAGAAGTAGAGTGCAAAATAAAATCTCCAGTCTAAATACAAAATCTGAGCACAAGCAAGTCTAATATTTAGACACTGTGCTCAATAATCAAACGAGACCCGTCAAGGAGGCACATCTCCAACATCTCCAACAGCTTGCACAGACTGATTGAGCAGTTGCAAAAAACAAAAAACAAAAAAGTCATTACTGTGGAATCAGTGCTTCTCCAGGGTAGAGACAGAAAATAATTGAGATGTCACCAATGTATCCTCTGAAACAAGCAAAGACAGGTCAGGTAAAATGTCACAGCACCCATAATGGGATCATTGGGGTTCAAGATTTTCCATTGTCGGCAACCACCTGCAAGTCTGAAAAACAAAGAGTACATAAATCACACACTATTATAACAAAGCTTTTCTTGGCTGCATTTTTTAAATTTCTGCTTGAAACAAGCTCCATAATGGAGCTTTCCATAGACTGTGATTGGCACAGTTATCAACATCTCAAATCTACTAAAGTTTTTTATAGTTTCATTTTTTTTTAAATCATATACATTTATAATGCTATACTTTGTATTATATTACCTTGGCAGTAAATTACAAAATGTGAAAAGGATCTCCCTTCAATACATTTGATGAATGGTTATGCTCATCTTAATTTTGTCATTTTATCAACATTTGTAAGATTTAGTCAGGCAAAACAGTTTTGAGGTTAATTTATCAAATTTTGTGTCACTGTAAAATGGTGATCTGTAACATATATTGTGTTGAATATCAAAGCTCTTTGTGTCTATTTGTTAATGAGGGATTTTTGAGCACATTCATGTTTTTAGATTTGTGGAGTAAAAAAAAAATAATTATTTTGAAAATTAGACCTCTTGGGTAAGATGTCCCTTACCGCCACCTACTGGTGTAAACCTGCACTGTAGTCACTGAAAAATCCTCACCACTACAGACTAGGGCTTGGTATACGAATCGATTCAAGAACGATTTGTGCAAATTCAGAACAATTCGATTTGAGGCGATTTACATTAAAATTCGATGCGATTCGATTAATTCGATTCGATTCTAATAATAATTTCATTTATCATTCATTGGAACTGTGCGTATGCATTTAAACACTTACATTATGTGTTTGGTTCGTCCATGCAATAAATGCGCGCTATAAATTTACTTCAACTGCTCAGGTAATGTCAATGGTATGACCCATTTCCGTAAAACTTTTTGTAATGACCTGGCAGCTTTATCAATGGCTTGAGCAGTATGACTCAGGACTATCAATCCAGTGAAAGGCGGTAAAGAGTGCAAGCGCGTATCTGTGAAGGAGAGCTGTGTGAGGGCGTGAATGACGGCGCACAACGTCTCCATCAATTCGCGCATGTAGTAATTTAATGTTTATATATTTTAAAACACTGAATCGCTATAGAATCACGATTAATCCGATTCTTAACATTTTACATCGATTACTGACCGAAATGAACGATTCACGATTCAAAAAACATTTCAAGATCGATGTATATATGCATCGTCAGGATTTGTAATCGATTCATTGTGAAAACGAGTGAATCGTTACACCCCTACGTTTTTGAATAAATACCAGCTACGCCAATATTATTTATATAAAAAAATTGTTACTGAACAATAATAATGTAGCCTACAATAAAAGCCATATACAAGCATTAGACATTTTCACAAGAGAAAACAGACAAGCAAACAATTCAGTCAAAAGTAGGCCTACAAAGGACTCAAGAACAGCATTAAAGTCAAATAAAAATATAAAAAGTTTAATTCTGCCCTCGGCCAAAATGATTTGAATAAATAATAGATTCATGAGACCAAACACTGCCCGCTTGATATACCCAAAACAAATTATATCATGTTTACAAGAGACACTAAAATGTCAGTGACAAATGGCAGAAGGACTTGCCGAGACAAGGCTGTTCTCTGTGCATGAGCGCTGAATGTTCCATCTTCCAGACCTCACTACTACCTCTATAAATAAACCACAGATTTGAGGTTTAACAACTATTCTTGCCTGAAAAACTCTTAAAACTACATTTCGTGATACAACATCACGAAATTAGTGTTACCAATGATGAACAGTTCCAGCGCTGATACTGTTGAAATATCAGCACTCCTAGAAAGCCTTTCAGCCAATCAGATTTGAGGTTAAAACAAACAAATTTTGCGTTATGCTTACAAAATCTTTAAAACATTTTTAATAATATTTGATGTCAGGCAAATTGAGTTAAATCATTACATTTTAATTCAGTGTTGTTTTTATGACATATCTTCAAATATACAAACCTGATTCCAAAAAAGTTGGGACACTGTACAAATTGTGAACAAAAACAGAATGCAATGCAATATTTTATTCAAAATATAACATAGATGACATATCAAATGTTTAAACTGAAAATGTTTACCACTGTGTGGCATCCCCTCTTCTTTTTATAACAGTCTGCAAACGTCTGGGGACTGAGGAGCTCAGCATAACACATATACACTAAACATAACAACATAACAATAACAACATAAGCTCTTCCAAATCCGAAATATTACCACTCTCATAATATAATATAGTATACAAATCACATTTCAATTGCCATAGCTCATTATACAGTCATTATTAATTACAAAATTACAATTACTCCAAAGTAAATAAATACAGTCTCAATCTTCTGGAAAAGCTAACATTGTGACACACTGGGAGCGAGTTCCATGCCACCATTGCTCTAAAACACGATGTTCTTTGCAGTTGACTTGTTCTACAAACAGGTAACAAGAAACGCCCTTCACTTGATTGACGAGTGGAATGAGTATGAACGTCACTGAAGAAAGTCAATCTATTATAAATAATTTCAGGAGCTTTTATAATAATTATATTTTTTAAGAATTTAATAAGAGAATAATTAATTCTACTTCTTACCTGAAGCCATGCTAACTGATTGTGCATGTCCCTAATACTTGTTCTAAAAGAACAGTTTAGGACAAGCCAAGACGCTTTATTTTGTGCAATCTGTAATCTGTTTAAATTATTCTCTGTAGTTGCAGCCCAAATGATGGAACAATAGTCCAGATGACACAAAACTACTGATTCCACCAAAGTTTTCCGTACGCAAATCGGTATGCATTTCCTACAGTGGCGAACAACAGCCATACTCCTGCCCATTTTATTCAATATTAATTTTATCTGAGCATTCCAAGTCAACCTGCTGTCCACAATCACACCGAGCAATTTGGCCTCAGCCACTTGTTCAATAATCAAACCACCAACTGACAAGTTCAGAGCAGGGGAATCTTTTAAAAGATGATTAGTTCCCAACATCATACATTTACTCTTCGCAACATTAATAATTAACTTATTTTCTATGATCCAATTTTCCCATGAATGGGACAACAAGAGTTGTCCCATTCTTGTCTAACACAGGCTTCTAGTTGCTCAACTGTCTTAGGTCTTCTTTGTCGCATCTTCCTTTTTATGATGCGACAAATGTTTTCTATGGGTGAAAGATGGCCATTTCAGTGCCCGGATCCTTCTTCTACGCAGCCATGATGTTGTAATTGATGCAGTATGTGGTCTGGCATTGTCATGTTGGAAAATGCAAGGTCTTCCCTGAAAGACGTCTGGATGGGAGCATATGTTGTTCTAGAACTTGGATATACCTTTCAGCATTGATGGTGCCTTTCCAGATGTGTAAGCTGCCCATGCCACACGCACTCATGCAACCCCATACCTTCAGAGATGCAGGCTTCTGAATTGAGTGCTGATAACAACTTGGGTTGTCCTTGTCCTCTTTAGTCTGCCCCAGTTTTCCAAAAAGAACTTAAAATTTTGATTCGTCTGACCAAAGAACAGTTTTCCACTTTGCCACAGTCCATTTTAAATGAGTCTTGGCCCAGAGAAAACGCCTGCGCTTCTGGATCATGTTTAGATATGGCTTCTTTTTTGACCTATAGAGTTTTAGCCGGCAACGGCGAATGGCACGGTGGATTGTGTTCACCGACAATGTTTTCTGGAAGTATTCCTTAGCCCATGTTGTGATTTCCATTACAGTAGCATTCCTGTATGCAATGTTCCCTCTCATTTTTTTTCTCGCTGAGCAAAACTTTTCTCTGCTGAGTGCACATTTTGGCCACCTGAGCAAAAACATACTTTATATCAGACCTGTACAATGAACGTAAACACACACACACAAAAAATGGTTTTATCATACAACTGTAACATTTAACTTTAATGTGCCATTTCTATTTTATTTGACCCTTGATGTAACTTAGTGATTTATTAAATAATATTTTTGAAAACAAGCAGTTTTAGGTTACTTGAGATTTTTTCACATTGCTGTATTAACTGTACCAGTCTTTACCAAGAAATTCTATTAAAAAATAATTTCTGTCCTCCTGCAGGATAGTTCAATTCTTTATAATAATATAATATGAGCAGTTACAATGATGGTTTGGGACAACCATAATGTGTTTTTGTACAGTCAATTATTAGCAACAGACAGTGTTAAACCATCAAAATTACATGTTTATTGCTTATGAATTTCTCAGATTTTATATACCAGGAGGTTAAGATTTTTTGTGGCAAGGAGCCCTAAACAATCCCCTTGTGAGATCAATTATTTATACATTATAATATAATAAAATATAATATTTAAGTATTTAAACTGATATACAGTATTATATCAGTTTAAATGCTTCCATTTGTTTTAATATATTATATCGTGAAAACAAACTGAAGCATTTAAACTGATAGCTAAATATTTTTAAGAAAAGTGAACGTTAACACTTTTATAGTTATCTAAACATCCCTGAAACCCACACCACCACCACACACAAAAAATCTATTTAAACGGAGGTATATCTCTGATGTATTTTGAGTTTGCAAGCTACACCTGTGGTGGGGGTGTGATTGTAAATGTCTCAGAGTTTTGTTAGCATTCTGTGCCCATCATCCGTTATTTCCACCACTTTTCAGCCAGCTCACACGCGCTCAATCATTCTCTTTCTATGAAACCTGTAAACCGCATTCACCGGTTCCAACACTATAGCGACAATAACTCTATAGTGGTTGTCCAGAGCACTGCAATTATTTCTCATTTAAACTACTACAATCATTTTCATGTCTGTTCTCTGCGCGGCAATTATTTCTTCTGCGCGGCCGCGCACGCGCACAGCTTAGAGGGAACATTGCCTGTATGTGATGCAGTGCCGTCTAAGGGCCCGAAGATCACGGCATCCAGTATGGTTTTCCGGCCTTGACCCTTACGCACAGAGATTGTTCCAGATTCTCTGAATCTTTAGATGATATTATGCACTGTAGATGATGATAACTTCAAACTCTTTGCAATTTTTCTCTGAGAAACTCCTTTCTGATAATGCGCCACTATTTTTCACCACAGCATTGGGGGAATTGGTGATCCTCTGCCCATCCTGACTTCTGAGAGACACTGCCACTCTGAGAGGCTCTTTTTATACCCAATCATGTTGCCAATTGACCTAATAAGTTGCAAATTGGTCCTCCAGCTGTTCCTTATATGTACATTTAACTTTTCCGGCTTCTTATTGCTACCTGTCCCAACTTTTTTGGAATGTGTAGAATAGTTGATTTTAACATTATGATATATATATGTATTACTTGATCACTATATATTATTCAACTGAAACAATTTCCACAATAGTAAGCAAAGAGTTTTTAAAGAATGCCACAGATGACCCTGTAACATCGCCATTTTGTCTCAGTCTGCTAATGGCGCAGACAAGTAGGCACACTCCATCTTACTCATTGATTTATTATACTGTAGGTTATTTCAGTCTGGAAGTGTGACAAGAATTGATTGTGTAAACTGTCGATAACTACAGCTAACTAATCACTTTATATCCCCACTGTTGGCCAAACAAATCGACTGAACCTTAACAATTTTAACGACACAAACTAGCAGTTTTCCCTGTTCACCTTCTCAACAAACAATTATGAGTATTAGCATCAGGATGAGGGCATCGATTTACAGCAGGAAACAAGTGGAACAGTGAGTCAGCCTCAAGATTGTCTGGTGTTTGTGGCACATAATTACAGATTGTATAAGATGTGTATAATTACTGACTGCTTCCAAAATGCTGCCTTCTCAGATTATATCTGGAGGTAGGAAGGCATCAAAGCACACCCAAATCTTATATTTGCGTAATATTCTGTCTTCTACAATGCATGGTTGATTTTTTAAGGCAGCATAGATATGATAACCTATACCCTATTCATAGAGTTTGACAGTTGGTTAAAGAAGAAAAATGCAGGGTGATGGAGAATTTAGTTTATAAATGTCCATTTATTTAATATATTTCACATATTTCTACAGAGAAATAAGGATAGTAGTCATCTATAGCTCACTTGAATTTGTTCTAGATCATTAGACAGTATGTTTTGGTGCCTTGGAAGCTGGGCTGAAGACTTTTTCTAAGGTATGTCCGTAGGAAAATGGTGTTATCAGGTAAGTCACTTTGCAAACATTGTATATTGCTAATTTATTGTATGGCCTGCACATTGCAAAGCAGACATATTATTTTTAATCATTGCATGATCTGACTCATATGCATTGATTGATAACTCTGATATTATATGCATTGCAAAACATATATTTTTTAAACCGAGGTCTAGGAAAAAATGTTTGGGCTGCCTAAATGCACTGACTTATGTTAATTAAGTATTTAATTTAAAAATACCTCTTTTTTTAGCAAATTTTGTATTGTTACTGCTGGAAATCATGTCAATAATCATGATCATTATTCTATTGACAACTTTGGTTTTCAACAAAAAAAATATCTGCATATAGATATGTGAAAAATAACATTTTCTGTTCTCTCTTGCAGCTTACATTCTGTTATTATTATTTCTCATTTGTTTTGTATCTTATTTATTACATTTCTTGTCATCACTGTTGCGCTGGGGTTTATAAGGCCTATTATCTGTAACATTGCTTTGGAATATTTATTGTGACTATACAAATACAAGTACTATACAAATAAATATGAATTCTTTTAGGTTTGTAAATCTAATTATAAATATATGCTCTAACAGAGAATAGAAGGTTGCTTTAGTACAGAGTTCAGCTCTAGCCCAGCTCAACACACCTGTCTGTAATTAGGAAGTGCTCCTGAAGATCTTAATTAACTGATTCAGGTGTGTTTTATCAGGGTTGGAGCTAAACTTTGCAGGTAGGTAGATCTCCAGGAACAGGATTGGGCACCCCTGCTTTAGTACTGTTACGGTACAGACGGCACGGAGACAGAAGTAAAAGCAAGTAAGGTAGTTTATTGCAATTCAGCAGTGAGCAGGTGAGTAAATGGTTGGTAGAGAGTTCAATGTGAAGATAGGGGATTGATACTGTCCTTTGTTGTTTGTAGATGGAAATCGTGGTTGATGAGATGGAGAATGGCAGACGAGGAACACTCACACACACAGAGGGAGAACCACAGGAGGAAGACTGAGGACGCTGGAGAGACTGGGATCGCTGGTAGCAGGTAAGTAGCAGGTTGGAGTCCTTTAGGTAAGTATACATTAGTCTGTATAACAAACGAGACCGGACAACTACTGTGTGTGTGAGTGTGGGTTATATGGTGCTGGTGATTATGGGGATGATGACGTGCAGGTGGCGGTGATTAGATTGAGTGCGTGGGTATTGCAGGGGGGTGGAGCCTGACGTGTCTGTGACAAGTACAATGACAGCAGCACCATAATAATATTTTTCTCGAACAGTATAAATAAGTTCTTATGCATAAATATAGGTAGCTGCTTTTAGGAATTGAGTCCCTTACATGGATCTCATCATATTTGGAAGTTCTTGGCATAAAAAAATTTGAAACCTCCATTGACTGATTGCAGCACCAGTGTTGGGGAAAGTTACTTTTAAAAGTAATGCATTACAATATTGAGTTACTCCCTTAAAAAAGTAACTAATTGTGTTACTTATTTACCTTAATGTGTTAACTCGTTGCGTTAGTTTTGTATTACTTTTTTTTCTGCTTGTTTGTTTTTCTAATAACTAAAAAGTTCTATTTTTGGCAAATGTAAAAGCCCTTTCACACCAAAAGTCAAATGAATAAGCCTCAGGCTGAAGGAAATGCAAATTCACGCCTGTACAGTAGTGGGCGCAGCTCAAACAAACCAACTGTGCTGCCATTCTGGATCACAGAAGAATAGGATGCAGGAGAAAATTCAACACTCTTACTTCAGCAATCAAAACTATAAAATGAAACACAAATATGTTTATATAAAGTCATTTATTTGTATGGTCACATTCATATTTGGTTGAATTGGATCATCGAAGGACAGCAGCAAAGACATTGCTCATTAAAGTGTGATTAAACACATAAAGTATACTTGTGTAATTTAACATATTTAAATTTGTGTTGTATTCTGAGTTTGCATTTCACTGTTTTTATTCATTTTGAGGAATACTGAATCTGTTTTTAAAAAACAAACTCAGCCACAGAGAGGTCTTTGGGCATTCAAGCTACCGTCAGTCCATGCTGAGAGGTAGGAACAGGTTTGAAAGTATTGATTCTGTCCACGAGGGCAGAGAAACTCTGCCGAGGAAGTTTGTAGATCCTCCTTGGGAGCCGTTCGCAGGCCCAGGAGGACCCAGGGTAGCCGCTCAATCCATCTGTCATCTGTCAGACTGGCCCTCAGTGCAGTTTTGAAAGAGCAATGAAAGCGTTCACATAGCCCATTGGCCTGTGGGTGAAAAGCGGTAGTATGGTGAAGCTGCACACCTAGGATTCGAGTCACCTCCGTCCACAATTGAGGGCCGATGTCCGATGGTGTGGTGAAACATGCACTCTAAGTGTTGATGCTACATCCGCCGTTGTCGTTGAGGCCAATGGTACTGCTTCCGGCCACCTGGTGGTTCGATCCACCATGGTCAGAAGTTGAGTAAACCCCCGGCAGGGTGGCAGTGGACCAACCAGGTCAATGTTAACCTGGTCAAAGCATCATTCTGGTACCTTAAAAATTTTCCAGTGGCACTTTGATGTGTCTCTGCACTTTAGCCCGCTGACATGCCACACACGCTGAAACCCAGATCCGAACATCCTTTTTCAATCTTTGCCACACAACTTTGATGAGACCAGTTTCTGTGAAGCTTTCCATCCAGGGTGTGACAAACTGTCGACCTTGTCGAACACGGCTCACCTCCACTGCACAGGTACCACTGGATGAGGGTGACCTCTGGAGACATCACACATCAGCGTAACTCCTGCCACCGTGAAGCGGACATCAGCTATTTTCAAAATTTGGCTTGAGATGGCTGTCCTGTAAGCCTGCACATCGGGGTCGGATTGCTGATCAGCTGCTAACTGGACAAAATCTATACCCAAGTGTACTGCTTGCACAGTGGCCCTGGAAAGGCACTCTACCACGATTTTGCTTTTTCAGTTGATGTGCTTGATATCCATTGTGATCTCGGATATGAAGGCCAGGTGACGTTGTTGTCGTGATGACCAGGGCTCAGAAACTTTAGACATAGCATAAACCAAGGGTTTATGATCCACAAACAGTGTGAAAACACGTCCCTCCAAAAAGAAACTAAAGTGTCTTACTGCTAGGTAGAGCGCGAGCAACTCTCTGTCAAAAGTGCTGTACTTCTGCTCATTTGGGCGGAGCTGGCGACTGAAAAATGCAAGGGGTTGCCTAACCCCATCTACCAGCTGTTCGTGTTCAGCACCCATCGTACAGTCTGAGGCATCAGTAGTGATAGCAATGGGGGCATCAGGAATTGGATGAGACAGCATGGTTGCCTGTGCCAAGGCGAGTTTATCATCCTCAAACGACTTAGTCATGTCCTCTGACCAGGTAATCTGTGTATTCCTGCTGTGTCCTTTGAGGGCCCTGTACAAAGGGTGCATGAGCTCAGCTGCTCGAGGAATGAAATGGTGATAGAAATTCACCACTGTCGGTCTTCACCACTTCACCACAATTCACCAATCAACAAATCTTCAAGAGCATATCTTCCCTGGGGTATTCCACAAGGGTCGATTCTTGCTCCAATACTTTTCTCCCTCTACATGCTACCCTTGGGGGCTATCTTCAGAAAATATAACGTATCTTTTCACTGCTACACGGATGATATGCAGATCTATTTGCCCGTGAGAGAGATACAGCCAAATTCATTTGATGCTCTATTAACATGCTTTCAAGAGGTTAAGGACTGGATGGCTGCAAATTGTTTGATGCTTAATGAAAATAAAACCAAGGCTATTGTGTTTGGCCCTAGGAAGCACAAAGTACTCCAGCATTTAAATGCTACTACCCTATCAGGATCTACTAAATCTAAGGTGAAAAACCTGGGGTTTGTTTTGGTTAAAGATGAGTTAAATTTGGTTAAAGATAAAGATGAGTTAAAGATGGATTGTCAAATAAACTCAGTTGTCAGATCATGCTTTTTTAATCTACGTCTGTTAGCAAAGACTAAATCATTTCTATCTTTATCTGATTTTGAGAAGGCAATTTCAGCTATGGTTTTTTCTCGAATGGATTATTGTAACTCCCTTTACTTTGGAGTTGATGGTAAAGTACTAATGCGTCTGCGGAAAATTCAGAACGCAGCAGCGAGAATGATTAAGTCTTCAAAAAAACATGACTCTATGACTCTGTAATTTCACTGAAGTGGTTGACAGTACGTTATCGAATTGTTTTTAAGATCCTTGTACTTGATTTTAAGGCCATTCACAATTTAGCGCCTACTTACTTATCTAGGATGGTGACAGTGTATACTCTGCCAAGATCCTTGAGATCCGAAAACAAATATCTGCTTGCCGTTACTAAGACAAAATACAAACACAAAGGTGATCGAGCCTTCTCTCGAGCTGGTCCTAAATTGTGGAATGATCTCCCAGTCGCGATTAGATCCATCAAATCTTTACCCGTTTTTAAAGCTATGTTAAAATCACATTTACTTAACTCTGAATGCAAGTTTTAATGATGGAGAGTGATGTTTAATGTGTATTATGTGTGTGTTTTGTATTGTTTTATTTGTTTTTATTTTTTTAACTTTTGTTTTTTCTTGGCACTGTGAAGCACTTTGGACAACTAATGTTGTATTAAATTGGTGCTATAGAAATAAAATACAAATACCATCCTCAAAAACTTGGGGATTTGCAGTGCTTTGGTTGTGTGGGGAACTTTGTAATAGCATCGACTTTGTCTGTTAGGGGAACTGCCCCCTCACTTGTGATCCGGTGACCAAGATAGTCGATAGCAGCCAGGCCAAACTGACACTTGGCAGGGTTAATTATCAAGCCATGTTGGCCGAGGCGAGCGAACAGCAATTGTAGATGAGTCAGGTGCTCTCTTCTGGAGGCACTAGCGACTAAAATGTCGTCCAAGTACACAAATAAAAAACCTAGGTCTTGTAGGATGGAGTCCATCATGCGCTGAAACGTTTGTATTGTATTTTTGAGCCCAAAAGGCATCCACAAAAATTCAAAGAGCCCAAATGGTGTTTTCACCACTGTTTTTGGGACATCCACATTGAAAAATGGCACCTGATGGTTACCTCGAATAAGGTCTACTTTCGAGAAAATAGTTTTCCCAGCCAGTTGGGCCGAAAAATCTTGAATGTGTGGAACTGGGTATCGGTCAGGTGTGGTGATGTCATTGAGTCGACGATAATCTTCACATGGGCGGTAACTGCCATCCGCTTTGGGGACTATGTGGAGGGGCGAGGCCCAAGGACTGTTAGAGCGTCGCACTATACCCAGTTTATCCATGTTAGCAAACTCGGCCTTGGCAACTGCAAGTTTCACTAGATCTAAACGATGTGCCCGGGCATGAACCGGCAGTCCGAATGTAGAGATATGTACGACCCCATGGCTGGCCACTGCTAAGGAGAAAGTAGGTTTAGTCAGATTGGGAAATTGACAGAGCAGTCGGGTGAACTCACAGTCATCGGTCAATGCACTGGACAGAGTGGTTGTGGGAAAGGTCGTGCTCCTTGAACAAGGTAAAATATTGAAACCTTCCGCATTGACCAAACAGCAGTTTTTGACTGTTTCATCCAACAGTCCATTAGTGCACAGGAAGTCTGCTCCCAGGAGGGCCTACTCACACCTGCTAACACGAACTTCCATGTAAAACACTGTCCATTGAAGCATAGTGGTACTAGCTGTTTCCCATAGGTGTGTATTTTGCCTTGATTGTCTGACTTGAGCGGTGAGCCAACCTCGCCAGAGCGTCTATCCACTGTTGACGTGGGCAAGACGCTAACCTGTGCCCCTGTATCGTCCAGATAACGAGTCTGTGATGAACAGTAAGTAAGCAGTGTCGTTAGCTACTATGCTACTGACAGTCGACATATTGCGGCTCACATTAAACGTGCATGGGGGTCGGCACTTTTGGCTTTTGCCCCAAAACGGGCGTGACAGAAACATAGTCCTTGTTCAGCCGACTGACGTGCAGCGGGAGCTGACGGTTCATCTGAACCCCATGCTGCAGCTCTCAAAACAGGGTACACAGACGTAGTTATTGAGTCAGTTGCTGTACTTTTGTGTGATGCTGCCTGATACACATCTGCCAGCTGTGCCAGTTCCCTGTAGTCAGTCACTGTACTGTTTGCAAGAGAGGTATGAATGTTCTTTGGTAACTGTTGTAAGAACAACTCTTTAAAAAGAAAGCATGGCTTATGCTCACCCAGCAGCGCTAGCATGTGATCCATTAACTCAGACGGCCGTGAATCAAATTATTTTTCTCACTTTCTGCTTCTTAACCACGCATCAACCAAACTCTATAACTCTTAAATGGGGAATGTCAAATATGCATGTGTGTGTGTATGTCGGTGATGTGTGAATTATGGATCAGTGATGTGTGGGTTGCTTGTATCTGCCCCTACAAGAAGACTTTTATAAAGAAGCTAAAAGAAACTTTTAGTAAAGTCTAAGACTGATTCTTAAGTGCTGAATTAAGTGTTGTGAACTAAGGACTACAATGTCAACTCAAAATGGCCACCCTCAACCTCTGAATCAGCCAATAGCGTAGCCAATGCCGTTCCACACCCATAAGATCTTCGTTAATCTTCGGAACACAAATTAAGATATTTTAGTTTAAATCCGATAGCTCCGTGAGGCCTCCATAGGGAGCAATGACACTTCCTCTCTCAAGATCCATAAAGATACTAAAAACATATTTAAATCGGTTCATGTGAGTACAGTGGTTGATTCATTTGTGCTCCAAATCTTCCTGAAGCAGTGTCTTGAAATCGGCCATCACTAAATACGTCGTTATTTCGGGTTTTTTGGCGCACCAAAAATATTCTCGTCGCTTTATAATATTAATATTGAACCACTGTACTCACATGAACTGATTTAATTATGTTTTTAGTACCTTTATGGATCTTGAGAGAGGAAGTGTCATTGCTCCCTATGGAGATCTCACGGAGCCATTGGATTTCAACTAAAATATCTTAATTTGTGTTCCGAAGATTAACGAAGATCTTATGGGTGTGGAACGGCATGAGGGTAAGTAATAAATGACAGAATTTTCATTTTTGGGTGAACTAACCCTTTAATATTTACATTTATTTTGAAAAACAGCTTTGCATTGTGCAAAATTATCACGAATTAGTATTGATGGTGTGGAATCTTTTTCTATTGATATATGTCTCCTTAGTTGGAGCAATGATGTGTCATGAGTTTCATCAATGGCTCCAACAACTCCAGGGAAGACCACTATTAACATAAAAGTGACTTTTGCCGCATGGTTTGATGGTCAGTTGGAAAGTCGATGAACTGCGATAGAGTAGCCCAGGTAAAAAAAATTCTTCTTTAGTTCTTCTTAAGATAATCTTAAGAATATCTAAGTGTACTCAACTGTGCTATTTTGAGACACCATGAAATATGAACTAAAATGTGCTTTTAATATACTATCTCTGTATTTAAAAAATAAGGGGAAAAAAATATAAGTGGTAACTAAATTTTTTTAAATACAGAGATAGTATATTAATGTGGTTCAGATAACATAATATTTTGAGTTTCTGTTGATTAAACCAATCGGCTTCATTGTATTAACTCAAATTTTTAATTTCAATGAACACAAAATTTTAAGGCAACCAGGTAACTTACTTTTTTAAATTAAACCAGGGGTGGCTAAGCCTGGTCCTGGAGAGCCTCAGTCCTGCAGTGTTTAGCTCCAACCCTGATAAAAACTCACCTGCCTGTTGCTTTCTAGCAACCTTTCAAACTTGATTAGCTTGTTCAGGTGTGTTTGATTAGGGTTGGAGCTGAACTCTGCAGGTCTGTGGCTCTCCAGGACCAGGGTTAGCCACCCCTGTGTATGTACTTCTATTAGACACTTCGAACCAAACGATCAGTGAGAGCAATGGGACACCTGAGCAGAACAAACATTTTAAATGTTTTTAAATTTGAAATCCAAAAAGCAACGAAATGGTCAAAGAAATCCGCTAGCTAGCACATGTTCAGAGGGAAAACAACTGAAAAACAGCACGGGTGGACACAAAAACACTTTCTTTGTGAACAATTTTTTGCAGATTGGTAGTTTTGGTTCCCAGAATGTTCCCAAAACATGCATGTTCAAGGTTTGTTTTTGGTTAGCCAGGAAAATTTTCTTTACAGATATAGAAAGTTTTTTTTTCAGGTTTACAGAACATTTCCCTAACATTCTGATAACATTAAAAGAACGTTCCACTAACCTAACTCCAATATCACGTAACCTGCTGTTCGTCAGTAATCATCATGCACTTCCGCGAGCCTATGTAATAAAATCTTTATGGTAGATGGACGGATGTCAATAATCAGTACTATACAAACCATGTTGTGTTTTGATCTGTTTAATTAATAAGAACTTTTGTAGACTTATGACAGAAATAAAGTCAAAATGGTGGGTAGTAAGTGAAGTCTAATCATCATCAGCTGAGCTCTTGAGAGATTTAATGTCTTCTTTTATCTTTAGTTGATTTCATCTATAGGCTGTGGCTGGAGGTCAGTTCTAGTTGTTGTGGGGTTTTTTTCTGGTGATCTATCTTTCATTGATTCTGCTTGTTAACTGCAGATGTCTTCACTAATGCTCAGTCATCACTCAATTTATCACTTAATTATCTCATTAACTTCAACATAAACACTGCTTCAGTGTTACTTTTTAACACTCTGTAGACTGGACTCAAATTCTGAGCATAAACATCTAACACAATGTTATCTGCATGCCTCCTAGCTTACGTCACAAACCTTATATCATGTCACGCCTCTTTCTCTGACCCCCTTTTTCATCTATCCCTGTCTCCACCACTTTGCTCCCTGACCAGCCTAAACTCTTCATGGCTTGAATTCCACAAGGATCTGAAACTGGAGGACTGGATATGTTAGTGATGGAGCTGGAAATCCCAGTCCATACTGATTTGAGAGCCCTTCATTATGTGAATCTACTATTCAACCATATCTCAAAAGTGCTCTATTGAATTGTGATCTAGAGACAATGGAAGACTAGAGTACACTTAAGTACTTAAGACAAGAAACAAAAGCTGTGAGTCTTTTTTTCCCTACTGTGATGTTTATCTGAGTGAAATGGATTCTTAAACAAGAATAATGTAGAACAGGACCTGATTTTGTCCAGTGGGAATTGTTTGTATCATTGTGGTTTGCTATTGCTGTGATCTCATGTGAGTGACATGTAAACACGTCAACTCAGTTGGTATTAAGAGGCCTAATGTATGCCAGAACAAATATTCCTCACATCACTACACAACCACCAGTCTGAACTGTTGACTCAAAAAGGATGGATCCATTGATCTTATTTACACATTTTGACCCTGCCATCTGCATGTTCCCACAGAAAAAAATGCATCAGACCAGGAGACATTTTTCCAATCTTGCTGCAGTCCATTTTTGGTGAGCTTGTGCCCAGTTTGGCCTGTATCTAGCTTGAACCTGACAGGAACAGAACCTGACAAACACTGCAATGCATGATTATTTTAGCTACTGTCGTCATCCCGTCTGCTTCAACCATTCTGGCCTCTCTCATTAAAAATAAGCAATTTAGTCCACATAACTGCCACTCACTAGTTGGTTTTCACACCATTCTCTGTAATCCTAGAGATAGATAACCAAAAAATTAAAAATTCTGTCATCATTTACTCACCCTTATGTTGTTCCAAACCAGTATGCGTTTCTTTCTTCTGTAGAACACAAAAGAAAAGAAGATATTTTGAAGAATATTGGTAATCAAACAGCCACTGACTGCCATAGTAGGAAAAATATACAATGGAAATCAATGGCTATTTGATTACCAACATTCTTCAAAATATCTTCTTTTGTGTTCTACAGAAGAAAGAAACTCATACAGGTTTGGAACAACGTAAGGTTAAGCAAATGACAGAATTTTCATTTTTTGGGTTAACTATCCTTTTAAGATGCCTGCACGAATCACAATATACACTAGTCAAAAGTTTGGGATAATTAAAATGTTTTTGAAATAAGCAAGGCTTCATTTATTTGATAAAAAAAATAAAGATGGTAATATTGTGAAAAATAGAATGATCCATCAGAATCTGATCCGCCCACCCCCTTTATTCTTTACTGTCACTTTTGATCAATTTAGTGCATCTTTTCTGAATAAAAGTATTTATTTTTTATTTTTGAATGGTAGTGTATAAATTTCCACAAAAATATGAAGCAACTGTTTTCAACATTGATAATAGTAAGAAATGTTTCTTGAGCAGCAAATCTGCATATTAGAATGAAGGATCATGTGACACTGAAGACTGGAGTAATGTTGCTGAAAATTCAGCTTTGCTATCACAGAAATAAATAATTCTATAATGAATTCATATTGTAATGATCTAATATTTTGTAATATATTTTAAAATTTCAGAAAACTCTGAAACTGAAGCTCTACTAACATTGCTTATTGATAATGTCATTTCCTGCAAAGACTTAGTTTTTGTAATGTAGGAGTATATAGAGCAAGTGTATTGTACCTTGAAAATCTTAATAGACAGAGGCATACAACTGATGTCATGTAATTCAAGGTTTAATAATCCTATACCAGGCTTTCATTCCCTGACTAACTGGAGGACCAACAATGCTCTACAATCCGAGATCAGAAGAGGAAAGACAGAAATAAACTTCTTTCCCGGTATTCCCGGAAACCAACTATGCCATCATTACTAAATAAATGATAAGAAAAAAAAGAAAGAAAGAAAAAGAAAATTAGGTAACACTTCCTCCCTCAGAAAACAGCCTGGTCACACATTAAACATGGTATCAATTAACTCTTAACAGCTGAACACAGTATTCTTGTCATTTGAACAGAGCTTTGTTTTGTTTTGTAAAAAAAAAAAAAAAAAAATACAATCCTATACAGAGTTCAGTCAAGCTTGAAGGGAAGGCTGGATCACAAAGTAAAACCCAAAGGGACTGTATAACTGTAAGCTCTACAGGGTTTTTAAATTGCTTGACTTGAAGAGAAAGGGTAACGGGTGAATAAAGGTTACAGACAAACAGAAATACAGTATCAGACAGAATATTGATCATGTGCATTGTGTACACTTCCTTACACAAATACACATGAACACACAAACACTCACAAAAGAAAAGCTCTAGTTGTATAAAAATATTTGATGGTTTGCAGAATGGACACGCTCAGCAGGCTTTTGGAAACTGAATGAATGACAATGAGATTCCACAACTGTGGTTCACTCATCCAGATACATCAGCTTGAAGGTAAATCCCTCAGACTCATGACATTTTCTCAAACACATACACCAGGTATATGCCTAAAAAAAGAAAGAGAGGAGAGAGAGTTGTTGGTCAAGGTTAAGGACGAGACATCATGGTAATCATCACATGTAAAACATACTAAATTAAACTATGCTAAAATATCACTTATTTTGAAATAACTTAAGACCAGAAAAATACTCTTTGAAAATGCATAAATGTAAAAGTGAATGCTGATGATTCATCATTGTGGACCAATCATAAAACATAACGGACCCTGCGAACACCTGTATTTAATGTAATCTCATTTCAAATTGAAACCCTGATACATTTTTTTCCTTCAGTATTCTTTGATGAAATTCAAAATAAACAATTTAACTGAAAAAGAAATATTTCGTAATAATGTAAATGTATTAACTGTCACTTTTCATTAATTACTTAACTTTTGAATGTTAGTGTACAGGTGCATCTCAAATTAGAATATCATGAAAAAGTTTTTTTTTCTTCTGTAATTTAATTCAAAAAGTAAAACTTAAATATATTCTAGATTTATTAGACAAAGTAAATTATTTCCAGAATTTTTTGTTTTCATTACAGCTTGCTGCTCATCAAAATAAAAAAAATAAAAAAATCAGTATCTCAAATTATTGGAACATTTAATTTCAAGTTCTATTAAATTACCATTCTCAGGGTATAAATACTGGGTTTAGGTCAGTTATCCCAACAGCAGTTATGGGGAAGTCTACTGATTTGACAGTTGTCCAGAAGACGATCATCAAGACCCTCTACAATGAGGGTAAGCCAGAGGGTCATTGCTGAAAGAGCTGGCTGTTTACAGAGTGCTGTGCCAAAGCATATTCATGGAAAGTTGACTGGAAGGCAAAGGTGTGGTAGGAAAAGGTGTACAAGTGAAAGGAATGACCGCAGGCTTGAGAAGATTGTCAGACGAAGCCGATTTAAGAACTTGGGAGAGCTTCAAAAGGAGTGGACTGAAACTGGAGTCAGTGCATCAAGAGCCACCACACACAGACGTCTTCAGGAAATGGGCCACAACTGTCACATTCCACTTATCAAGCCACTTCTCAAGCCACTTCTGAACCAAAGACAAAGTCAGAAGCGTCTTACCTGGGCTAAGGAGAAAAAGAACTGGACTCAGTGGTCCAAAGTCCTCCTTTCAGAAGAAAGTAAATTTTGCATTTCATTTGGAAATCAAGGTCCCAGAGTCTGGAGGAAGAGTGGAGAGGCACAGAAACCATGTTGCTTGAAGTCCAGTGTGAAGTTTCCACAGTCAGTGATGATTTGGGCTGCCATGTCATCTGCTGGTGTTGGTTCACTGTGTTTTCTGAAGTCCACAGTCAACACAGCCATCTACCAGGAAATTTTAGAGCAATTCATGCTTTCTTCTGCTGACAAGCTTTATGGAGATGCTGATTTCATTTTCTAGCAGGATTTGGCACCTGCCCACACTGCCAAAGGTACCAAAAGCTGGTTCAATGACCATGGTGTTACTGTGCTTGATTGTCCAGCAAACTCGCCTGACCTGAACCCCATAGAAAATCTATGAGGTATTGTCAAGAGGAAGATGAGAGACACCAGACCCAACAATGCAGATGACCTGAAGGCCGCTATCAAAGCAACCTGGGCTTCCATTACACCAGAGCAGTGCCACAGGCTGATTGCCTTCATGCCACTATGCCGCATTGATGAAGTAATTCATGCAAAAGGAGGTCCTACCTAGTATTGAGTGCATGGAAATGAACATACTTTTCAGAAGCCTGACTTTTCTGTTTAAAATATCCCTTTTTTATTGATCTTATGAAGTATTCTAATTTGAGATAGTGAATTGGTGGGGTTTTGTTAAATGTGAGCCAAAATCATCACAATTAAAAGAACCAAAGACTTAAAGTACTTCAGTCTGTGTGCATAAAATTTATTTAATACACAAGTTCCATAATTTGAGTTGAATTACTGAAATAAATGAACTTTTCCATGACATTGTAATTTATTGAGATGCACCTGTATATCTTATACGTGTTGCTTCGAAAAAGGCACTACTTTTCTGTTAGTGAAGATGCAAGTAAGCTTAGTTTTTTCTTGATGGCCAACCCACAAGCTTTACTTCAGTAAGAGGAAATATCAACTACATTATCTTAAGAAGAAAAGACTTTTTCAAAGCTTGGGTCTTTAATTTCTTGGCTTGTATGCGGGCAGAGCTTTCAATACAAATGAGCCTCCATGCATGTTATACTCACTTATGAACATGAACATCAAACAACTCAATTATGATTTCTATATTAATCTCTTACATCTTTTTTCATGTTTTGTGAAATCAGAAAAACCTTGGAGACAACACCTGAGATGTTTCAGAAAGTTAAAGCATCTATCTATATAAAATGACACACTGTTTTTAATAGGAAGAACATCACCACGTACTTGTAGCCTCCCACTCAGACTTGCTCAAGGTTCCCTGCGGAGAAAGAGCAAACTATCAGAACACAATTAATACAAAGAAAAAATCCCTTCTGCTGGGGAAGGGAAAAAAAAAAAAAACAGTATTACGGCTTACCAGTGGATGTCTAACAGCAGGATTTTCAGCTATTCTCTTGGCATGGTCATACTCCTCCGGACTGTCGGATGCCAGTCGGCCCCTCTCATCCGGAGGGTATTGCTATGACAACAAGAAGACACAAAACTGTTTGATTTTGCCAAAGTAAGGATAAGGCAGTATGGTTCTATAAACATCATTATCTACAGATAACAGAGATAACATTAGTTAAAACTTGGTACTAGGCAGTTTCTACTGTTCTGCGTGACTGCAAAAGATCCAACTCTAAAGTCTGTATGATTTTCAGGTACATAAATATGGCTTTTCATGCTGCTATACATTTGCTAGGGCACTGTAAATGGTTACTACTGTGTCTGTACACAGTTACCATGGTGATACTTTCAGTCGCCTGTCCATATCAAAAGAGCCAAACTCTGTCTCTATGATTTAGTAGAGCTGAGATTTAGTGTATTCATGTTGATGTACGGTATGTAAAACTACTTGCCTGTCAAGTCAAAAGAGCCCACCCCTATTATCCCTATATAATGTTCTGGTGCAGAGATATGCCAGTTCATTTTACTATACTGTTGCTAGGGCACTGTAAATTGTTGCTAGGGCATGGCTTTCTGCATCACTACTTATTGGCTTGTTGCTAGTCTGAGTCAAATGACCCCAAGTCTCTATGAGATTCTGAATTCTTTGTCAATGTTAAAGTGCATATTGCAGGTTAAACATTTTTTTCGAGATGAATATATAACCTTGTACAAAAATACCATATTAAAAGGTACTGCAGGGTTTAAAAATGTTTTGCAGGACATAAGGGCATGAATTTAGTAGGTAAAGTGACGGTCTCTATAATAACCGTTTTTTTTTCAGCGTCGCGTCATTTTACGTCACTAAAGGGAGTCAATCGCCGAGCTCAGTGTTGACTCAGTGAAGAGTAGGCTGGTATTCAGTGACAGCGGTCGTGAATCAGTGTGTTTTCTGTAGTTTTTGTATTCTATTTATCATCGTCATGATAAATTATTGTGTTTGTGGAAGCTGCACAAACTCCAGCCTGTCAGGACAGAGTCCAGAGGTTTACTAACAAGAAAAAGGACGCTGCTATCTTCCGTGCCGGTGTGTTTTGTGCAGGTGAAGAGACGGGACTTCACCTCTGCATCTGCTTAGAGAAACACGTTCATTATAGACCGAAGGATTATCATCCTGGCGATATGATGGAGTTCAACATTGTAATACTACTGTAAATGACTATATTAAATGAATAAACTTACACACGCGATGCTTCTTCACTGTTTTTACTTGAATCAATTTCAACACTGATGATTACAAATTATGTACACATGCATACAGTCTCACACTCACACAAAACAGTTTTGAATTATGTGCTGGTAATGTAAATACTCCAATTTCATTCATGCCATGTATATACTGTAAACGTATATATACATTCAAGTTCACACAACTACATAATCATGGTGTCATATACATCCTCACACTATCAGTGAATGGGCACGGAATAAACTCATAACACAGAATTAATGAATAAAGGATAACATTGCATGAAACACTTACAGTAACACTACTATGTTCGGCCGCCGGCGGGAGACGTGATCACGGATCCGTCAGAGATGCAGCTCGATGAACACGTGAATTGTGCACCGTCTTCTTTTATTATTTTTTTTTATTATTATTATTATTTCATTTGCTAACTACCAAATCAGTCGTGATGAGAAACCGCTATATCGCGTAACTTTAATGTGGACGGATATTAACGCGTATGACATACGCCTGATCAAGGTTTATTAGATTCTGTTATTAGTAATCAATAACGTTAGTCCTAGATGACCAATAGCTTTGCTATTGCCTGATTCATGATAATAATCTGTACAATATTGGGATCTGAGCACATATTGTTAGCTAATCTAACATCGGTCGCTGCCCTGTTTTCCACTGGTTCTCACACAACAGCTCAATAAATGTGTCTCTTTTGACCGTTATTCTGTCTAATCCTGGCCTGTCCCTGCTCTCTTGACCACATGGCAGGCTAATTGTATGGCTGTGGTTAGTTATACGTTTATGAATAAACATTTAGTTTCCTCAGCGTCCAAACTGTCATTGCGATCCATTGTTTTCCTATTGTTTATATTGATCGCACTCCCTTGAGTTACGTCACTTCCGATTTGGCATTTTTCAGATGCGGAAGTAAAATTCTCTCACAAAAAACGACTCCAGAAGCCTATGTAGCGTATTTATTTCATACATTATTTTTCTATACATTGAATCACTGAAGCTCTAACCTGCAATATGCCCTTTAAGTCTATAAGATTTCTTGTCCAATTTATTGTCCGGCAAGCAAACATTGTAGGTCTGAACGTTTAGAACAGTCATAGCAGTATTCAAGCCAAACGATTTGATACCTCATACTTGGCAATGACAAAAAGTGTATGACAAGTTAAATGCTGAAATTTTTATAGAAGTAGTAGAGGTGATGAAAAAAAGGGGAGGGGGGAGACATCTAGATCAGTGGAAAGCCTAGAGTAAAAATCAAACCAGTTTCATCCATTGTCACAAAAAAAAAAAAAAAAATCTTTTTCTATGCCAGTTCAAGGGCCTATTCTTTGTGCGTGGATTACTCAGTCATCAACGATTTGACATGATCTGGGCTTGTTAGGTTTTTTGAAGCTCATCCTGGAGTTGCTGTCATAGCAATTTTAAAATAATTATAATGTTGTGTAGTCTATAACAATATACAGAGCCAGTTTTGCTCATTAAGAGATTTATTTGTGAGGGGATAATTATCTCAGTTTTATTGGAGCCTTACACACACATACAGTTAGTAAAAACTGAATTAATTTGAATGGTGACAGCCATTATATGTGCAGTGCAGGAGTTGCAGAGCAGATGCAGATAAGTTACAAAAAAAACTATACAACTTGAATGCTGTCTGCTGTGCCATTAGAAATATGTTATTGACCTTTAAAGGGTTAGTTCACCCAAAAATGAAATTTCTGTCATTAATTACTCATCCTCATGTCGTTCCAAACCCGCAAGACCTTTGTTCATCTTCAGAACACAAATTAAGACATATTTCATGAAATCCGAGGGTTTTTTCCATAGAAAGCAACAAAATTACCACATTCAAGGTCCAGAGAAGTAGTAAAGACATCGTTAAAATAGTCTATGTGACTGCAGTGGTTCAACCTTAAAGGATTAGTTCACTTTCAAATGAAAATTTCCTGAAAATTTACGCACCCCCATATCATCCAAGATGTTCAAGTCCTTCTCATGTCCGAAAAGAAATTAAGGTTTTTGATGAAAACATTCCAGGATTATTCTCCTTATAGTGGACTTTAATTGACCCCAAACGGTTGAAGGTCAAAATTACAGTTTCAGTGCAGCTTCAAAGGGCTTTAAATGATACCAGGAATAAGGGTCTTATCTAGCGAAATGATCGGTCATTTTCTTAAAAAAAACAACAAAAACAAACGTATATGCTTTATAAGCACAAACGATCGCCTTGCAAGTGTTTGCGCCAGACCGCCTTCCGTATTCTTCAAAAAGCTTACGCTGTATGTCCTACACCTTCCCTATTTAACTTACGGAAAATATGGAACTGGCGCCGCGTTCATTCCGTAAGTTGTATAGGGAAGGTGTTCTTCTTTTCGAGTGAAGAAAGGAGAACATGGTCATCTTGGATGACATGGGGGTGAGTAAATTATCAGGAAATTTTAATTTGAAAGTGTATTAATCCACAAAAGTTACGAAAAAAAAAAAAACGAAACTGGCGCCGCGTTCTTTCCGTAAGTAGAATAGGGAAGGCGTAGAACATTCAGCGTAAGCGTTGTGAAGAATGCGGAAGCGGAAAGTACGTTCAAGGCGATATTTTGTTTATAAAGCATAAACGGTTGTATTTGTTTTAGAAAATGACCGATCGATTCGCTAGATAAGACCCTTATTACTCATCTGGTATCGTTTAAAGCCCTTGAAGCTGCACTGAAACTGTAATTTTGACCTTCAATCAGTTGGTAGCCATTGAAATCCACTGTAAGGAGAAAAATCCTGGAATGTTTTCCTCAAAAACCTTCATTTCTTTTCGACTGACGAAAGAAAGACATGAACATCTTGGATGACATGGGGTGAGTAAATTATCAGGAAAAGTGTATTTAAAAGTGGACTAATCCTTTAATGCGTGTTCCGAAGATGAACAAAGGTCTAGCGGGTTTGGACTGACATGAGGTTGAGTACTTGGGTGACGGAAATTTCATTTTTGGGTGAACTAACCTTTTAAGAATCTTTATCTGCATTACAAGTAAAATTAAATGAATTGCTAATTACAATAGGCTACTCTTGACACTGATAAAAGTTTAAAGCCTATATACTGTACAAATACTAGAAATGGTGAAAAAACTAAATAATTGGGAATCGTGTAACACATGTACACATTTCAGTTATCTATTAGAACATTTATGTAATTTTGCCTGCTTTACCATTTCCTTTTTTAATTATATGATGTCATTACGTTGATGTCTTGATGCAAACCAATTACTGCATTGCTGATTATGGTTTCGAGTTTCGATATATACTGTATCTGTCCTTTCCAATGAACACAAGAACACAGTAATATCAGACAACTTATGCTGCCTTCACATGGTCTTGAAATTATCGTAAATATGAGATAACTGGGTGAAAATTGCACATGATGAATGCCCTCCCATTTCGAAACTTGAATGCTATGAGCTCGTAATCACACCTTCAGAAGTGGGAATTATCAAATGTCTGATAGCACGGGAAGGCAGCATTAATCCAGATATTTTAATCAAATCCGCAAATTTGTTTGAAGAATCAAATTAGCCAGAGATCAATTATCACTTTTGGATGAATCTGTCAAATCATCTCGGATGCATTAAGCGAGGTGCAAATAATGGACCCCTGGAGCAGATATCTTCACATTACCACTGGCATGCTAATGGGATTACAGCTGAATGTGAGAGGGATTTTTTACAGGGAAAAGAGGTTTGAAGTGTGTTAAATATGCTCAATTTGTGCTAATGTGCAGTTATGACAGCTGATTTGAGGATTTGTGCTTGTGTGGGTGCAGTCAAACTGACTGAGGACACCATTCATAACACAGAAACATGCATGGACACATATGCAACTAATCAATCAAACAAATGAAATGAATTGATTACTCCAACAGTGATGTCACTTCAGAGTCATAAAAAAAGTATGTCCCATGTCATCAAAACCAAAAAAAGTTTATAAATTTAAAATTGATAAAATTATACTAAATACAACTAAATAAAAGAAAAAAAAATTAAAAGCCAAACTAAACGAGTTAGAACAGCAGCATTTAACCATAAACATTTCACCATAAATATACCTAATGTCCTGTCCAGAGAGAGAGAGAGAACAATTTGAGAACTTTGGCAATGATGACAGTTTAGATTTTACATTTTTGGGAAAATATCCTGTCATCAAAACCATAGGAGCAGCTTATTTTTAATGTCAACAAGAAATGACATTCTACTTTCATAATGTGATGTATTTCTCATGAAACCGAAATTGATCAGAAATTCAGAGTCATGGAAAGTGATCTTAAAGGTGCAATATGTCATATTTTTGCAGTAAAATATCCAAAATGTTATATATTTTGTTCACTTGAGTACTTACAGTATCCCAAATGTTTGCAACTATTTGTAAATCATGAGAAAATTGCAATTTTAACCAAGGATCCGGGACGTGTGAGGAGTCGCCTGTCAATTGCGTCATACCTGCGTTACCCTCGGTTTGCCTCGGTTTTATTTTGTAGAAACCATGGAAACACCAGATTTAATACATTACACGTTTTAATAGACAAGGGGACAACTGTTTTGATATATTTATAGACAGAAAACTAATTGTTGTTATATAGCTCAACACGTTTAGTCTTATTGTATAAATCTAATTTTCTTGATTTTTCGCGAGTACCATGCTTTACCATGCCTCAGAGAAAAACACTATTTTGTCAAGTAGCTAACATAGCATAATCAGATGCAGCTTTATTTTTAGTAACAGTAATACAGCATTTTCTCCATCATACAATATATGTTTTAAAATTAACTGCATTCCATTAATCAACACAAGCCATCCAGCATTTAACATGATATTCTAAAATCAATCTATCTTACTGCAGTGTGCAACAAGTGTCTCACAGCAGCCACCGAGTGAACGCACAGAGTAACGTTATATAACATCATTTTCAACACACTCAAATGTATCTAATATGATAAACAGAGATGCGTTACTTCATACTCATGACCAAAAAAGCGGAAGCAGCGCCGGCGACTGTGTCATAATAAAAGTTCTGCTGCTCGTGAGGCGTGTGTTGCACAATCGCTCCAGCGGCCTCGTTCAGCTCCCACAACACTCGATCCTGCTCTGCTTCATACTACAGTAACATTAATAATCGCATCCATGAACATGATTTCTTCCCGAGTCCTATCCCTATTCTTTTGCACCGTCCGTTGAGGTGGAGACCACATGTCCCAAAATTCCGCGCTCAAACTTGGCATCATCAAGCTACGCCTTTGTTTTGAATAGGCTTCTAGCGACCTCTAGCGGACAAAATTATTACATACTGCACCTTTAATATGACAGGTAATAAAAGGAGGGGTTGAAAGGAGGGTAGGTAACAGCAGTCAAAAAGGAAAATCATGTCAGAGGTAGAGCAAGTGACTCCATTTTGTTAAAAAAAAAATTACAAAGACAAACACCCTTTATCTTTGGAATAATACGCACTGATAAATAACAAATAATATCAATACAGTACTTAAATAGTTCAGTACTTATGCTGTGTAAAGTGGATGAAATGTGCAGCATTTTTACTATAACATATATATATATATATATATATATATATATATATATATCTCAACAGATTCATCAAATATGAAAGCCAGTGACAGTCCTACACACATACCTCCAGCGCCTGCATCCACTGCATCAGAACCTTATTCTTCTCATCTTTAACTTTCTCCTCAAAGAATTCTTTGAAGGTTTTTTTGTAAACCAGGCGCATGTTGTACTTTTTTGCCATTCTGGACAGAAAAAAATAAAAAATAAATTGAAAATTATTATTAAAAAGACAATAATCATTGATGTTTCATCCATAACACAGAAATTACAGTTGAATAATATGTTTGTATATGAATTTTCTAGAAGCAGAAATAAACATTGAAACCAAGATTATCTATGACACTACAGCACATATTTATAAAGCTGTTGCGCCCTCTGCTGGCACATCAGGAAAGTAACAATCATGATGAAGCGATATGTTTTGAGACAGATGAGACACTTACTCCTCAAACAGGGGGAAATACACCAGAAACTCTGGGACATTAACAACACCCTCCAGGCTGAAATCATACTGACAGCCGAACAGAGGGTAGTCTCCTTTCTTCTGGAAGGTCACACTAAACACTTCATTTCCAAAGCTGTTGGAGTCTGACGCCTCCAAGCGCTTCCTATTAAAAAACAATCCGTTTGAATGTTTTGGTTAACATGAATTACTGTTTTGAAGCGTTTCTGATTTAGAACAAAGCTAACACATGTATATGTGGCTAAATTATTGTATAATTGCAATATCAGTTATGTGGTTGGCATTATGAATTGTTAATTAACAATTGTGAATATTGCAATGATTTGTGTTTTTAATTTGACCATAATGACAAAGATATTTTACACACATCTCTGATTTAAACTTCAGAAGCAAAAATCCTGATTGTGTTAGAAAGTTCAATTGATTTCCATGAAGTTCAAACAGTCCATTTCAACGATTTATTTGCATCAAAAGGCTAAAAATAAAGTCCTGGAAGCTTTAAAACATTTCAATAAAGAATACATGTAGGTCAATAATACTTGACTTGATTGTCAGTACAGTGGTTCAATATTAATATTATAAAGCGACGAGAATATTTTTGGAGCTCCAAAAAAACTAAATAACGACTTATTTAGTGATGGCCGATTTCAAAACACTGCTTCAGGAAGCATTGGAGCACAGATGAATCAGTGTGTCGAATCTGCTGTTCGGAGCGCCAAAGTCACGTGATTTCAGCCGTTGGCAGTTTGACACGCGATCTGAATCATGATTCGACACACTGATTCATTTATGCTCCGATGCTTCATGAAGTCTTTCAAGTCGTTATTTTGTTTTTTGGCGCTCCAAAAATATTCTCGTCGCTTTATAATATCAATATTGAACCACTGTACTCACATGAACCGATTTAAATATGTTTTTAGTACCTTTATGGATCTTGAGAGAGGAAGTGTCCATTGCTCCCTATGGAGGCCTCACGGAGCCATCGGATTTCAACTAAAATATCTTAATTTGTGTTCTGAAGATTAACGAAGGTCTTACAGGTGTGGAACAGCATGAGGGTAAGTAATAAATGACAGAATTTTCATTTTTGGGTGAACTAACCCTTTAAGTACTCACCCTCATGTTGTCCCAAACCCATAAGACATTTGTCTTCAGAACACAAGATATTTATATTAAGATATTTTTGATGAAACCCGAGGGTATCTGAACCACACATAGGCAGCAATGTCATGGTACCTTTTGAGGTCCAGAAAGACATTGTTAAAATAGTCAAAATGACTTCAGTGGTTAAACCTTAATGTTATGAAGTGACAAGAATACTTTTTGTGCGCAAAAACAAAAATAATGACTTTATTCAACAAATTCGTCTGTCCCCGGTCATACTGCTACGTTATTTTCGTTGCAGAGCTTCCGTGTTTACGTCACGTGAGAAGCACAACGCATGCGCATGATGCTGACGCAGGACCCGGCCAATACTGTGCCCGCATTTGGTTGTAAACACTGTTGCTCTGCAACGAAAATAACATAGCAGTATGACAGGGGACAGACGAATTTGTTTGGGATGACATGAGGGTGAGTACTTAATGACAGAAATTAAATTTCTGGGTGAACTAACCATTTAATACTTTTTAATTCAGCAAGGACACATGAAATTGATGCAGTAAAGACATTAAGATTTCTCTTTCAAATAAATGCTGTTTAAACTTTCTATTCGTCAAAAAATTCTGAAAAAACGTCTGATGGTTTCTACAAAAACATTAAACAGATATAGCTATTTTCAACATTGCTAATAATAAGAAATGTTTCTTGAGCAGCAAATCAGCATATTAGAATGATTTCTGAAGGTTCATGTGACACTGAAGACTGAAGTAATTATTGCTGAAAATTCAGCTGTGTCACCGCAGGAATAACTGACAACTTAAAATATACTAAAGGGCACCCATTATGCAAAATTCACTTTTACATGGTGTTTGAACATAGATGTGTGTCCACAGTCTGTGTAAACAACCAGCCTATAATGGTAAAAATCCACCCACTCTTTTATGTAATCCCCATAAATCGGAAGCAGTCTCTGAAAATACGCTGTTCCAAATTTCCCCCTACTGTGACGTCACAGTAGGAATAAGACCTGAATGATCTGCCCTATGAGCAGATCCCATCCAGAGTGAGCCACACGTTTCGACCCTCACTATAGCACCTATTGATATAATGTCTGCGCCACATAAACATTATATAACGATAGTATTGTATCATGAGTTTAGTATTGCGATTTCGAATCTTGACGAGTATGTTGTTACACCCCTACTTAATATACACATTACAATTATCCCAGCCCTACAACAAACTGTCACATTTAAACAGTAATAAATATAAATATCATAGTTAGTGTGTGTGAGAGCTTACACCAGCTCGTATGCATCCGGAGTTGTTCCGATGAAGAATCCTCCCGGCCGGAGTCTCTCACAGGCGTTTCTCAGCATGGTGTCAGCCTGCTGCTCACTCTCAAAGGAATAATGATACACAAACTGACAGCTGCACACATCAAACTGCAGCTCAGGGTCTCGCAACTTCTTAGACAGCAGCTCCTGAGAAAGACAGAGAGTATGTGACCCTGTACTGTCATGTACTGAATGATGCTCAGTGACTTTCATGTTTCTCCTTTCTGACAATGAACAGAGTCCCTCTAACAAATGAAATATGGTGTAATGTGTAACTTTCTGCACTGCTAATAAAACACTGGTTCGTACCCTGCTGCAGTCTGCGGTGATGAACTCGGCAGAGTATGTGCGGTCGTTTGGGTGACCCCTCCGTCTGAGGTCATTATAGCGCTGCTGACACTGCTCAATGGACACAGCAGCGATATCTGTGATGTGCAAACACAAATACAGAAGTATGTGTGATTTCCAATATAAAGACATTTTTTTAAAGTATGCAGTTTACACATTTACGAACATCTTGGGTCCCGTTTACACCTTTTAACAGCAGGATCACAAGAGGATATCGCAAAAAAAAAAAAAGTATGAATGCTTTGATTAGTGGTTGATCAATATATTGGCATTTTTTAATTATCGACAACGATTATTGGGTCACAGGGCTGGATCCTATCCCAGTTTCTTTGGCCAGAGGAAGGGGAAAGCACCCTGGACAGATGGCATGTAAAATTAAAAAATATGATTCCAAGACCCCAAGCTGTCTTATCTAGTTACTTTTTAAAAATGGTACATTTTCAAAAAGGAACATAACTGCTTCAAAATATGAGTTCTTGCTATAATTTACATTGTAAAACAAAACATCAAAGTATAGACAAGTTATGTTTACCACAGGTTTTATTTTACACATAAATCTAAAAACACCATTAATAAAACCCCATAGGAAAATCTAAAAAAAAAAAAAAAAAAAAAAACTAGCGGTGAATTAAGGTGCTTTCACACTTGTCATGTTTGGTTCAACTAAGATGAACCCTGGTGCGATTGCTCTGATAGTGTGGTTCATTTGAATATGCGTGAATGCCATCCGAACCCCGGTGTGCACCAAACAAGCGGGCCGCTTCTAAACGAACTCTGGTGCCGATCAAATGATGAACGCAACATGGACCAAAGACATGTAGACAAACCAAAAACAGGAGGAGGAGACCCTAAAAAGGACGCATATCATTTTTTTCTCGTCAATAGTCATGATGTTGCACATCACAGCTCGGTACAGGCGTCAGAACCGCGTTTCCTCGCAGCAGATCAATTGCGTGAGTGACGGAGGGATTCCTGCCGCTGTTTTGACGCCTTTACACATTTTATAAGCTCTTCATGAATTCTCAGCTGGTATGAATGTAGCCTACATACCACCATATATAGACTACACGCATACAACGAGTGCATTTAGCGCAGCACACAGCATTGTTTGCGATGTTCGGTAAGTTTCGTCTCAAAATAGGCAATATGTTATAAACACCGACCAATCAGATTGTGAACATGTCCCTGTGCCTTTAGGTTTGGTATCTTTTGGTTCGGTGATAAAAATGCCGATCTGAATGCTAATTGGAGCAGGACTACATTTTTTATTTTTTTTGGTCTGGACCAAACGAACCGAACTACAAGTGTGAACACACCCTTAAAGGTGCCCTAGAACTTTTTTTTAAAAGATGTAATATAAGTCTAAGGTGTCCCCTGAATGTGTCTGTGAAGTTTCAGCTCAAAATACCCCATAGATTTTTTTTAATTCATTTTTTTAACTGCCTATTTTGGGGCATAATTAGAAATGAGCCGATTCAGGGTACGTGGCCCCTTTAATTCTCGTGCTCTACTCCAAAAGCTCACGCTTGCCTTGAACAACATAAAAAAAGTTCAAACAGCTAATATAACCCTCAAAATGGATCTTTACAAAGTGTTCGTCATGCAGCATGTCTAATCTCGTAAGTACAGTGTATATTTTGATGTTTACATTGATTCTGAATGAGTTTGAGGCTGTGCTCCGTGGCTAACGGCTAATGCTACACTGTTGGAGAGATTTATAAAGAATGAAGTTGTGTTTATGCATTATACAGACTGCAAGTGTTTAAAAATGAAAATAGCGACAGCTGAGCTCTTGTCTCCGTGAATACAGTAAGAAACGATGGTAACTTTAACCACATTTAACAGTACATTAGCAACATGCTAACGAAACATTTAGAGACAATTTACAAATATCACTAAAAATATCATGCTATCATGGATTATGTCAGTTATTATTGCTCCATCTGCCATTTTTTGCTATTGTCCTTGCTTGCTTACCTAGTCTGATGATTCAGCTCTGCACATCCAGACGTTAATACTGCCTGCCCTTGTGTAATGCCTCGATCATGGGCTGGCATATGCAAATATTGGGGGCGTACATATTAATGATCCCGACTGTTACGTAACAGTCGGTGTTATGTTGAGATTCGCCTGTTCTTAGGAAGTCTTTTAAACAAATGGGATTTATATAAGAAGGAGGAAACAATGGAGTTTGAGACTCACTGTATGTCTTTTCCATGTACTGAACTCTTGTTATTTAACTATGCAGAGGTAAATTCAATTTTTGAATCTAGGGCACCTTTAAATCTTTCGGGTTCTGACGTAATATCTGCACCATTGACAAATATCTTGTGATAATATAAATGTGCAGATAAAATAAAATGTGCGGTCAGTACCACCGCTCCCTTTATACGTAGTGCGCGTAATCGCGAATTTGAAACCAAAAGTAAAAAGAGAGTGAGCATTCAAAATCGATTTCAATATTTTTGGCTCACTGATGACCGGAAATTATAGGCATTATAAGCCTATACAGACTACACGTGCTCACAAATTTGAAAGCAAAACTCTTTATTTGTGAAAAACACTATTACATAATTAGGAAGTTGCTATCTAAAGTATAAATCTGTTTATTTTAGTTTATCAAATTAAAAAATTTTTAAATGTATTTTTTTTAAAAATCAAATTATTTCTGATTCAGTAAATATTATGCAAAATAAACGTTTTATTGTAACGTTAGGGCTGCACGATTAATTGCACGAGATTGTCATGCGTGTCTCATCAGTAAAGCCGGTTCTGTGATTAGCGATAAATGTCCATCACCTGCTTTCAAATGGAGCGGCACTTAATATACAGAGCAGTAGTTCGCGGACAAGCTACGCAATATCGTGTTCATAATCGTAGATGAATCGCTTTCGATTACGAACGCGATATTGCGTAGCTTGTCCGCGAACTACGGCTCTGTATATTAAGTGCCACTCCATTTGAAAGCAGGTGATGGACATTTACCGCTAATCACAGAACCAGCTTTACTGACGAGACACGCATGACAAAAGCATGCGATTAATCGTGCAGCCCTATGTAACGTGTTATTTACTATCAGAAAATCACTAGTCTTGATGTGTCCTGGAAAACGGCAAAGCAAAGCACACTCAACTAGCATGCAATAATTGTGCTCAAAGAGCTTTAAACATCATTGGTTAGGGATGGCTTTACCATTTTGAAAAGCAAAACAAAAGAAGTCCTAGTTGTTGTTTTTTTTTATGGCTCACTGAGAAATCTTAATAATGGTGTAAACATGACATTAAACTTTACAGACACTGGAAAAGTATGAAGAGGATTGTGTAGTTACCTGCACAGACCAGTTTATCAATATGTCCTTTTTTCCATTTGAGAAGGTCCCCACCTTTGCCACAGCCCAGATCCAACACGGTTACCTCTCTCCGTCTTTGCTTCACCTTATCCAAAATCTCCGCTGAGGAGACCAACACACAGACCTCAAATAGTTAAAAAAAAATCTCATCCCTGACTAACCCAAACACAAAAAAACTTGCCACTACATGGCACCAATACAGTCTCATGAAATGCTTTTTTGAGAGATAAAAGTAATTCTGTGCTGCTTCTCACAAATAAGCACGCTCTTCATCCAGTTGTTGAAGTTGCGCATGTGGACTATCCTGCTTTTATTACGCTCTGCCAGGCCACACTCCTGAAGTTTGTTGTAATGTGTAGCCACTTTTTGACTGTGTAATGATTCCTCTGTGACCTGCAAAACAAAGCATGTATTGAACTGAGCAGGGGAGATCAGTTAACACACTGAAACGCAATTACAAGCAGCACTATTTCTCAGTAACTAGATTTGGAGTTGAAATACCAGTTGCAAAAATGATTGTTTCCTTTTCCTCATTTGAATACTAGGTTTTATTATATTGACATTATGTTGTTTTATTATTTGTGGATATGATTTTTATTTTTGATAATTTACCTATTTTTATGTTAGATTGCCATTTTAAAATCTGGCAACAGATGAAAATGAGCCTGTTGGGCGAACTTTGGGTTATTTACAGTGTCTGACACTTGATTGAGGAGCATTGTCCCTATCAAATAAATAAATAAATAAATAAATAAATTGTTCATCAAACAATGGTTTGATATTTTGCAAGTTTCATTTTCTATTGCTGATATTTATAACACTATACTTTGTTATATTGCCTTGGCATTAAAGGTGCAATATGTAATATTTTCTGTCTGCTAGAGGCCTATTCAAAACAAAGGCGTAGCTTGATGATGCAAAGTTTCAGCGCGGAATCTTGGGACATGTGGTCTTCACATCACAGCCGGTGGAAATAATCGGGATAGGACTCTGGAAGAAATCATGTTCATGGATGCGATTATTAACGTTACTGTAGTATGAAGCAGAGCAGGACCGTGTGTTGTGGGAGCTGAACGAGGCCGCTGGAGCGATTGCGCAACACACGCCTCACAAGCAGCGGAACTTTTATTATGCCACAGTCGCCGGCGCTGCTTCCGCTTTTCCGGTCATGAGTATGAGGTAATGCAGCTCTGTTTATCATATTAGATACATTTGAGTCTGTTGAAAATGATGTTATATAGTAGGGCTGACCGCTATATTGCATGCGATTGTCACGCGCATTTCGTCAGTAAAGCCGGTTCCCTGATTACTGCGAAATCGCCATCACCTGCTTTCAAATGGAGCATATAATTAATTAAATAATAAAATAATATTAATAGACAGAACCGTAGAGCACTGACAAGCCACACAATATCGCGTTCATTATCGAAGGCGATTCATCTGCGATATGAACGCGATATTGCATAGCTTGTCAGTGAACTACGGTTCTGTCTATTAAATGGCGCTCCATTTGAAAGCAGGTGATGGCGATGTTGCGGTAATCAGGGAACCGGCTTTACTGACGAAATGCGTGTGACAATCGCATGCGATATATCGCCCAGCCCTATTATATAGTGTTACTCTGTGCGTTTGCTTGGTGGCTGCTGTGAGACACTTGTTGCACACTGCAGTAAGATAGATCGATTTTAGAAATCATATTAAATGCTGGATGGCTTGTGTTGATAAATGACATGCAATTAATTTTAAAACGTATTGTATGATGGAGAAAATGCTGTATTACTGTTACTAAAATTAAAGCTGCATCTGATTATGCTATGTTAGCTACTTCACAAGATAGTTTTTTTTCTCAGAGGCATGGTAAAGCATGGTACTTACAAAAAAAAAAAAAAAAAAAAAAAATCAAGAAAACTAGATTTAGCCTACACAATAAGACTAAACGTGTTGAGCTATTTAACAATCATTACTTTTTTGTCCATAAATATTTCAAAACAGTTGTTCCCTTGTTTATTAAAACATGTAAATATTAAAGCGTCTTTGGCGTTTCCATGGTTTCTACAAAATAAAACCGGAAACCGAGGGGTAACGTGGGTATAACGCAATTGACAGGTGACTCCTCACCCGTCCCGGATCCTTGGTTAAAATTGCAATTTTCTCATGATTTACAAATAGTTAGAAACATTTGGGATATTTTACCTCAAAATTCTTACATATTGCACCTTTAAATAAAGAAAACTTGTTAGCGCTGCTGTTTGAGTGTTTCTAATAAAACCGCTGAGGAAGTGATGGCAAATTTGACATTTTCTCTCTTCTTACCAACATAACCAATCCCTTGATATTTTTTTCCTCTTTTGTAAAATCATAGATGCACTATTGTGGTTGTTTGTTCTTTTGCTATTGTAGCAAACGGGAATGCAAAAATTATATTTGTTGTAGTTTCCGTTCACTACTATAGAACTTTACACAACTATGACGACTTCCGCTTCTGAGGACCCAGACATCTGGAAAGGGTCCATTTAACATTTTATACATTTAATGCATAAAATGGAAAATAATAATAACAATAGATCTTAGTCAGAGAGATCACCATATTGATTTTTTAATGCAGATTAAAATGAGGCTGTGATGGATTGACTTACAGTACCTGTCAAAAGTTTGCAAACATTACAATTTTTTAATGTTTTTGAAATAAGTCTCTTAAATTTCAGAACTTACACCTGTTTTGTGGATTTTTATGGTTATTTTAGGAAACAACTGAACGACTTTTAAGTTGTTAAACAACAGTAAACAACCCTGCCTCGTTTTCATTCGTGTCAAAAAATAAAGTGACTATCCTAGCTGAGCTCTGCAACTCAATATCAATAAACAGAAAATATCCTGAGAAAAATTCCCAGAAGTAAACAACTAGCCCCAGTCTTTGTGTTTATAAAAAGTAAACGTACATTACACGTAAATCATGATGGCGCGAGCTTACCAGCTTCTTCCTGGGAGAGTCATCTTCATCCCCCTCATCGCGGTCCCTGTGTCTCTTCAGTGAGGATGATGAAGAAGTCTGGGAACCATCTAAAGATGATGCTATGCTGTCCTGCTCGACCTCTGGATCAGCATATTTACTGCTCGCCTCAAACAATCCTGTGAATAAGCGCGCAGTGCATTACTATTTGTGTTATGAAATGTGCATTCACCTTTTATACATAGCTAGTAATGGACCACAGGGAAGAAACATAAATCATGATTTCAATCATTTCAAATCGAAAGTAATTGCGTATATATGAAGTGTACGTAGATAGACCAATATAAACATAAAACGGTAGTGCGTCAGTGTTGCGTTCATTACAACAGCTCATGTCAAGCGTCCATCTCGTCACGTGTTTCATCTACAGAGACTGAGACTAGTTGAACTTAAAATGAGACAAACATTATAAATCATATTAAGAGTTTATGTGCTCAAGGACCTGATTATGTAACACACAGATCACTGAAGACTGAATCAATGTTGCTACACTCACTTGAGTTTTGCGCCATCATGTATCCAACAAGCACGATCTTCACTGCAGTATTTCATATGAGAAAACTAGCGCAGCGCCGCCTAGAGGACTGGTGTCTACTTCAGCAGTCGAAATGCTGTGTATCTAACAAGTTTAAAGGATTAGTTCACTTTCAAATAAAATTTTCCTGATAATTTACTCACCCCCATGTCATCCAAGATGTTCATGCCCTTATTTCTTCAGTCGAAAAGAAATGAAGGTTTTTGATGAAAACATTCCAGGATTTTTCTCCTTATAGTGGACTTCAATGGCCTCCAAACAGTTGAAGGTCAAAATTACAGTTTCACTGCAGCTTCAAAGGGCTTTAAACGATACCAGATGAGGAATAAGGGTCTTATCTAGCAAAACGATCGTCCATTTTCAAAAAAAAAATACAACTGTATATGCTTTATAAACACAAATGATCGCCTTGCACGTGCTTCAGCTTTCCGTATTCTTCAAAAAGCTTATGCTTTATGTCCTACGCCTTCCCTATTCAACTTACGGAAGGAACGCAGCACCAGTTACATTTTTTCCGTAAGTAGAATAGGGAAGGCGTAGGACATACAGCGTAAGCTTTTTGAAGAATATACGAAAATGCGGTTTTGGGAGAAGCACTTGGAAGCAATCGTTTGTTTATATAAAGCATATACATTTAAATTTTTTTCGAAAATGACAGATCGTTTCGCTAGATAAGACCCTTATTCCTCGTCTGGTATCGTTTAAAGCCCTTTGAAGTTGCACTGAAACTGTAATTTTGACCTTCAACCGTTTGGAGGCCATTGAAGTCCATTATAAGGAGAATAATCCTGGAATGTTTTCATTAAAAACCTTAATTTCTTTTCGACTGAAGAAAGAAAGACATGAACATCTTGGATGACATGGCACCCCCATGTAAATTATCAGGAAGATTTTATTTGAAAGTGAACTAATCCTTTAATTCAGCGCCTCCAGTTGGATCTCCAACTTGGAATACTTTTTTAGGACTAGTTTATGGAAGTATGTTATTGTAAACATAAACCAAATGTAACAGCATTTTATACATATATAGATATAAATAAATGGACTAAATTTATAGCAGGAGAAAAGAGTTTTTTTTCTCTTTAACTAAAGTACAAAATTTTGAATAAATACTTGTTCCCCACATACACATATCACCGCATTTTTAACGTATTTTCAATAATTTTGTATGAAAACCGTTTAGTCGGAGATTGGCATTTCGTGTCCACCAATCATTCGCGACGTTGTCGTGCATTCTGGGAAATGTAGTTCAAGAGAGAGTCATTGTTCCATTGAAAATGGCTCCACAGTACGACTGTACTACATTTCCTACAACACAGTGCGAGCGCAGTCACCATGTGTAATGTTGCTGCGTCTTCTGAGGGGTACTGTGAATGACAGAAGGGACATGAATAACATGTGTCTGTGGTGGCGAAATCACATCATGCCGGGTTTAGTCACTTATGTATGTAGCTGTACATATTTCCGATGATCGTTTCTGTATGTTTAGACAGAAGGACGAGTGAAACTTTAATTAGTTTAGCAGATCAGACAGTAGACATCCCTTAGCAAAGCTAGCTGACTCACGTTTGGTGACTATCGTAGTATACTTCACACATGTGAAGTTATACCAAAAGATCTGAGTTTTAAATACGATTTTTTAGGAGGTTAGTCTGTGATTATTTCCAGAGAGTTTCTTTCTGAATGTGATTGAGCACGTGCAGCAGCTTAAGTTTTCCTTAATGTTTTCAGCTGTTCCAGCACCAGTGACGTCATTATCGATGGGATATTGAAGGTAAAGAAAGTAATTCATAATTTTATTTTACAGTGGAAAGATGTTCTTTTAGGCATTATTGTAAACTCCAAAGATAAACAGACTTGCACTTATTTTTTTTAATTTATTTTAATGGCCAAATTTCATATCCATAAATGTACATTTTCAGGTAAAAAACATGTTTTATAGCATTTAAAATTGAAGTGAAATATTATATTGACTCTATGTTACCCTCGAAGAAACAAAAAGCTATTCGAACTTTGCAAGTATGTACACTTTTTAACGTATTCTTATAATTTTATTTATATCCCCCCTAGCATTTCAAATTTCTGTATTGTTATTGTAGCCTAACTGTATGGATTGTGTTTCTTCAATAAATTAAAAATTAATCCACGTCAAATTGATATGATACCCTATGATAATTATTATTCTACAGGATATGTCTGTTTTCAAAAAAGGAATAAGTGAAATAGCATGCTTCAAATGAAGTCTGGCGTCAACACATTGTAATATGTAGTACAAATTATGGACACATATTTAGTAATCTATTAATACACATTATGCAAGTAAATATATGTGCTTTCAATAACAGTGTAATACCAAAAAATTAATAAAAGTAAATTATGGCAGATGCCGAGGTCACAGATGCAGTGGGGTCTAAAATGTGACAACTAGTTCAAACGCCTCTATTTTAAATTTTGTAATAAAAAAATGTAGGCTATAAACATTTTTAAATTACAGTTTGTGTGAAAGCTGAATTAAAAAAATAATATAAGTTTTAGAATGTCTTTGTTTTTTAATGACAGCAGCACTCAAGCTTATAAAAACAAAACCTTATGATGATCATGTGATCCAGAATGATTTAAAATTGTTCAAAGAGCCTCTTAAGATAGGGCTGCACAATTATTAATCGTGTGCAAAATAAAAGTCTGTGTTTACGTAATATATGTGTGTGTTATGTGTATAATATTTTTTTATATATAAATACACACACATACATGTATATCTTTAAGAAATATATGCATGTATAAATAAATAAATATATATATATATATATATATATATATATATAATATATATAAAATTTTTCTTAAATATTTACATGTATGTGTGTGTATTTATATATACATAATTATTTTACATATATTACGTAAACACAGACTTTTATTTTGCACACGATTAATCGCGATTAATAATTGTGCAGCCCTAGCTTAAGCTTTAATGGACTGTCTCAGATTTGCTCATACGAGTCCCAGAAAGAGTACAGAATCTTTAATTAATTTAATTTATTTATTTATTTATTTATTTTAAATAATTGAATTAAAAATTTATAATTTTCTTGTTTTTTTGTTGTTTTTTTTAAATCCTTAAAACACATTTCTGGGTTTAAATAAAATAATTATAAAATCAAATAGTGTCAATGTGGTCTCAGACTTTTGCTCCCCACTGTATATTGTGCATCTTTAGTACTACTGACCATTTATTTATATTATCCACCTTATTTTTCAACTCAGAAGTAAGGTGTTTTCTGTGAAACTTTATTAGCTGCTATAGGGAAATAACAAGAAGAATTTCAAAATGCAGTAAACTGTTTGTGCTACAAACCAGCGTTTTTTTTATAATTAAGACAATACATTAAAAAAAATATGGTAAGAAATGCCAGTTTGCAATATCAAGCAGTATAACAAGCTGTACAGCTAAAAATAAATATGGAGGCGAATGACACCGAAAGCCAGACACATTAAAATTACAAATGTCCCCACTAGCTCTTACCTGAAAAATAAGGTGGATAGGAGATCCTTTATGAATATGTTTTATCAGTCTAGAGTTCTTTACTTTGCATTTTTCTGAGATGTATTAAGCCATTGTCTTGCGCCCACAGTCAGGCCCCTGTCAGACTGTCTGCTTGTTTTTATGCTGACAGACCCTTGGGAGAAGAAGCTTGTTTTGCGATGCAGCGGTTTGTGTGTGCTAGAGTCTTCAGGCCTGCTGCCCTGCTGCAGATTGGTCCTCCGTCCTGTAGCCGGACCGCACAGAGACTGGATCCCCCGACCCGGCGGTGCTGGAAACAGCTGAGCTCCAGCCCACGATGGCTCAGCAGCTCCAGTGCGCTCTGCTCTCCGGCCTCTCAGAAGGACACCAGCAGAGATCATCTGGTAAACTCAGCTCCAGGGCAGGATGACCCAGACCCTCTGCAGGATAAATCCATCGGCCTCATTCAGAGATTCAAGAAAACCTTTAAGCAGTATGGCAAAGTCATGATCCCTGTGCACCTGTTGACGTCTACAGTGTGGTTCGGTACATTTTACTATGCTGCAATGAAGTAAGTATTACAGTTATGTAAATTTAGGTCAGAGGCTAAGATGGAGTATCAGAGTTACTACACAATAATAACCTGTTAGTCAAAGACCACTAACTATTGTAATAATAATTATTATAATAAAAGCTATTATAATGATGATAATTATTATATAATTATTGAAATAACTATTATAAAAATTACCAAATAAAAATAGGAAAAACACCTAAATAAAACAAAATAATAAATATATATGATAATATATATAATAATTTTATTTTAAATTACAACTGTAAAATTAGAATACTAATATTTATGTCTGTCTGTTCTCATTTTCAAATGTTAAAACATCAAACTTTTATTTTGAAACCGAAGGGAGCCTAATGCTTCTCTTTTTTTGATAAGCACTTCTCATTTTAAGTATGGGAAGATGGTTGGCACATGTTGCGTACGTAAATGTTAAAAGTCTTGTGAGGCAACATTTACTGAGAACTGAGCTGCTCTGAGACGCTGAAAACACTGGATCATGAGCTGTTCACGTGTAAATGAACACAGTGCTGCTCTTCACTATGAATTACGCAACACATATATTTATTTAAATAATGGCCTTCATGATTTGAGAATCACACTAAGGCATTTTGTGATTTCGCTTTTATTTTGATAAATCGTGCAAACCTAAATTTGTAGAGAGTATGGCCAGTGACCGCTGATGACCAACTATTTTAAATGTATAACATTTTAATAAAAAAATAATGTTAATAAAAAAGTATAATAAAATTAAATTTTTAGTATGTGATGAATGTGATATGATGAAATATGTATACAATATTTATAGATAAATATTATTTTAAAAATGGCAGCATATTAAAGGATTAGTTCACTTTAAAATGAAAATTACCCCAAGCTTTATTCACTCTCAAACCATCCTAGGTATATATGACTTTCTTCTTTCTGATGAACACAATCTGAGTTACATTAATAAATATTCTGATGCATCCAAGCTTTATAATGGCAGGGAACAGGACCAATGAGTATGAAGCTCAAGAAAGATCTACGCCTTCCGTATTCAACTTACTTTATAACGTTTTAAATATGGATATTTTTCTTACACAAATGCATCGCTTCGCTTTAGAAGGCCTTTATTAAAGATGCAGTAAGTGGTATTTGAATTACACTGTTGGATGTTGTTGATATTTTAAAGGTGCCCTAGAATTAAATATTGAATTTACCTTGGCATAGTTGAATAACAAGAGTTCAGTACATGGAAAAGACATACACTGAGTTTCAAACTCCATTGTTTCCTCCTTCTTATATTAATCTCATTTGTTTAAAAGACCTCCGAAGAACAGGCCAATCTCAACATAACACCGACTGTTACGTAACAGTCGGGATCATTAATATGTACGCCCCCAATATTTGCAAATGCCAGCTCATGTTCAAGCCATTAGACAAGGGCAGAACGTCTGGATGTGCACAGCAGAATCATCAGAGTAGGTAAGCAAGCAAGAACAATAGCGAAAAATGGCAGATGGAGCGATAATAACTGACATGATCCATGATAACATGATATTTTTAGTGATATTTGTAAACTGTCTTTCTAAATGTTTCATTAGCATGTTGCTAATGTACTGTTAAATGTGGTTAAAGTTACCATCGTTTCTTACTGTATTCACGGAGACAAGAGAGTCTTCGCTATTTTCATTTTTAAACACTTGCAGTCTGTATAATTCATAAACACAACTTCATTCTTTATAAATCTCTCCAACAGTGTGTAATGTTAGCTTTAGCCACAGAGCACTATCAAACTCATTCAGAATCAAATGTAAACATCCAAATAAATACAATACTTACGCGATTAGACATGCTGCATGACGAACACTTTGTAAAGATCCATTTTGAGGGTTATGTTAGCTGTGTGAACTGTTTATGCTGTTCAAGGCAAGCGCGAGCTCCGGGGGCGGGGGAGCACGAGAATTAAAGGGGCCGCAACCTATATATCGGTGCATAGTTAATGATGCCCCAAAATAGGCAGTTAAAAAAATGAATAAAAAAAAATCTATGGGGTATTTTGAGCTGAAACTTCACAGACACATTCAGGGGACACCTTAGACTTATATTACATCTTTTAAAAAGACGTTCTAGGGCACCTTTAAATCAACCCAAACAAACCCACCCCTCTCTTCATCGCATCACCTCCAAAACTCACACTCCAATTCTAACCACCTTGCTCCGAGTCAGACTCGAACCACTGCCTGATCGCTGCTGGCATGCGAGGCGAATGCACTACCAATGACGCTAAACACCTCATTCTCTAGCTGTCGTCAGTGTGTAGTGGTTTAACTGCAGAACTCTCACTATCTGGCCGCTGTTACACACACAATGTGAGTGGATGTCTGTTTATCAAAGCTGACATGCAACAAAATGTTTCACGAAAAATAAAGCGCAGTTGATGAACGAACGACAAGGAAGCACAAAAAATAAACATACAAAGTGTTCGTAGTCGCCAACAGCACAGCAGCTCCAGAAAAACCGTTTTACTCACATGATAAGCGGGATCAAAGCAGTTTTCAGGCCATCCCTCTTAGCTCTCTCCAGTGCTGGAAAGCTTTTCTAATATAACCGGGTCCTAAAGCACTTGCCCAGGCATAAACCTTCGTTCCCGTGATATTCTTTTGAGCTGTTTTGTATTGTGTCCCATTTCTCGTTCTGCAGTTTTCTTCTTATTTTCAAATCTCCCTCTTGCTCGTTCTCACTCCTCGACCATCATACGCCCGCTGATGCTGATTGGTTAGATGTTTGTTGTTGGACTCAGCCCGACTAACTTCCAAACAGTGGATTTTAAATATCACTGAGTCCCCTTTTAACCCCCTGGAGCTGTGTGAAGTATGTTTATGATGGATGGATGCACTTTATTCAGCTTCATACTCATTGGTCCCATTCATTGCTATTATAAAGCTTGGATATTTATTAAAGGGTTGGTTCACCCAAAAATAAAATTTCTGTCATAAAGTACTCACCCTCATGTTGTTCCACACCCGTAAGACCTTTGTTTGTCTTCGGAACACAAATTAAGATATTTTTGATGAAATCCGAGGGTATCAGATTATTTTACACTATTTTATCGATGTCTTTCTAGACCTTAAAATGTGCAATGACGTTGCTGCCTACGTTGTGGATTTCTTCAAAAATATCTTAATTTGTGTTCTAAAGACAAACAAAGGTCTTATGGGTTTGGGATGACATGAGGGTGAGTACTTAATGACAGAAATTTCATTTTTGGGTGAATAACCCTTTAATATAACTCCGATTCTGTCCATCAGAAAGAAGAAAGTCATAAACCTAGGATGGCTTTAGGGTGAGTAAAGCTTGGGGTAATTTTCATTTTAAAGTGAACTAATCCTTTAATAACGGCCTGCCTAATATATCAGTGTGTTGTTGATCATATTTATTAAAGCCAAAGAAATATAAAAGAAATACGACTAATATCCTACAAGAAGCACAACATAAAGCTTTTAAGTTCTGACTAAACAACCTGATAAATAAGGAATGTCTGTCAGAATTTGTCATACATTGTAAAAGTCTGTTCTCAGGCAGTAAACTGTTAACCAGGTGTCTGTGGGGTTAGATAGATAGGTAATTTTCTTTTTGCTTGGTCATTCTATCTGTATGGTGCGTGCTGGATTGAGGTAAATGGCACAATGGAATGTTTACTCTGCAATACATCTGGCTGAATGTGGGTCACCACTGTCTAGACATTTCAGAAATGTGGGAGGTGGTAATGGATGCTTGAATATGGGCTATTTCATTCACCATGACCTCACTCTTCAGGAAGCTCTGAGTTATCTGTTTGCCTTGTCATATGTTCCCCACCAATCTTCACAATTACATGTTTTAGCTGCTTAGACATTTGATTCTTATGTTAAGTGTTTTAAGTTTTTAATTAAAGGGATAGTTCACCCAAAAATGAAAATTCTGTCATAATTTACTCACCCTCAAGTTGTTCCAAACCTGAATGAATTTCTTTCTTCTGCTGAACACAAAGAAGATATTTCAAAGAACATGGTAACCAAACAGTCGATGTTATTTTTTTCCATACTATGAAAGTCATTGGGGTCCATCATCTGTTGTGAGTGAGTAACATAAATATAATATACATTTTAGGGTGAATCCTTTTAAGAAAATGTAAAAATATATATACAGTACAGTCCAAAAGTTTGGAACCACTAAGATTTTTAATGTTTTTAAAAGAAGTTTCGTCTGCTCACCAATGCTACATTTATTTAATTAAAAATACAGTAAAAACAGTCATATTGTGAAATATTATTACAATTTAAAATAACTGTTTTCTATTTAAATATATGTGACAAAGTAATTTATTCCTGTGATGCAAAGCTGAATTTTCAGCATCGTTACTCCATCGTTATGATCCTTCAGAAATCATTCTAATATGCTGATTTGCTGCTCAATAAACATTTATGATTATTTTCAATGTTGAAAACAGTTGTGTACTTTTTTTTTTTCAGGATTCCTTGATGAATAGAAAGTTCAAAAGAACAGCATTTATCTGAAATACAAAGCTTCTGTAGCATTATACACTACCGTTCAAAAGTTTGGGGTCAGTAAGAATTTTTATTTTTATTTTTTTGAAAATAAATTAAAGAAATGAATACTTTTATTCAACAAGGATGGATTAAATCAATCAAAAGTGGCAGTAAAGACATTTATAATGTTACAAAAGATTAGATTTCAGATAAACACTGTTCTTTTGAACTTTCTATTCATCAAATAATCCTGAAAAAAAATATTGTACACAAATATTTTGTACAATTGTACACATTAAATGTTTCTTGAGCAGCAGATCAGCATATTAGAATGATTTCTGAAGGATCATGTGACACTGAAGACTGGAGTAATGATGCTGAAAATTCAGCTTTGCCATCACAGGAATAAATTACTTTGTGAAATATATAAAATAGAAAACAGTTATTTTAAATTGTAATAATATTTCACAATATTACTGTTTTTTACTGTATTTTTAATTAAATAAATGTAGCCTTGGTGAGCAGATGAAACTTCTTTTAAAAACATTAAAAATATTAGTGGTTCCAAACTTTTGGACTGTACTGTATATCTGTGGAAAAAACTATACAGAATCTGTGGAAATGTGAATAATTTTAACAAAATAAGAGAGATCATGCAAAATGCATGTTATTTTTTTTATTTAGTACTGTCCTGAATAAGATATTTTACATAAAAGATGTTTTTATATATAGTCGACAAGAAAAAAAAAAGCTGAATTTATTAAAATAACCCCATTCATAAGTATGTGAACCATTGATTCTCAATACTGTGTGTGGTTACCTGGATGATCCACGACTGTTTTTTTGTTTTGTGATGGTTGTTCATGAGTCTCTTGTTTGTCCTGAGCAGTTAAACTGAGCTCTGTTCTTCAGAAAATTCCTCCAGGTCCTGCAGATTTTTCAGTTTTTAAGCATCTTTTGCATATTTGAACCCTTTCCAGCAGTGACTGAATGATTTTGAGATCCATTTTTTCACACTGCTGACAACTGAGGGACTCAAACACAACTATTAAAAAAGGTTCAAATATTCACTGATGCTCCAGAAGGAAACACGATGCATTAAGAGCTGGGGGGTGAAAACTTTTGAACAGGATGAAGATTTAGTACAGAAGCAACAGAAGATTCTTGCATTTCCCAGAAGAAAAATTAAGTATAATTTACCTTGATCTTCAAATTCAAAAAGTTTTTTTTCTCTCTCTCTCTCTCTCTCTTTTTTCTCCTGTAGAGGAGTGAATTTGGTGCCCTTTCTTGAGTATGTTGGGTTTCCTGACAAGGTTGTGAAACTCCTGGAGAACTCTCAGAGTGGCTATGCACTGACAGCATATGCCATGTACAAGGTGGGCTAAGTTATTTTTTTAATAAATTAATTGTTTAAATAATATAATTTACCAAGAAATTAATTGTAAATAAATTTGTTTCAAACTTTCCATTCAGCTATAGGACTTCAAGACCGATAAATATCACAGAGATTCAGTCAAAATCAAGACAATTTAGGTTCAGTTTTCCTGGAGAATTTGTATCTCGTAAAATTAAATGAATGACGTATTTTCAGACACAATTATTTCACCTACATGGCAGCTCATCTGAATTGAATGAATTAGAATGTCATTGACCTCAAACTTTGTGAGAGTCACTCACTACATGAACAAACTTCTTTTCAGTTCCTTTTCGTGCAAGTTAATGTGACGCTGGTTTAATTTTCTTGATTTCCTGAAGATCGCCACACCTGCGAGGTACACGGTGACTCTAGGAGGAACATCACTGTCCGTGAAGTACCTGAGGAAGCACGGCTACATGTCCACCCCTCCGCCTGTGAAGGAATACCTCCAGGAGAAGATGGAGGAGACCAAAGAGAGGATCTCTGGGAAAATGGAGGAGACCAAGGATCGTTTTTCCGAGAGAATGGAGGAAACGAAAGACAAGTTCACTGAAAAACTTCAAGAAACCAAAGACAAAGTGTCTTTCCGAAAGAAAAAGGAATAGGTTTATACACTTACGAAAGGTCACGAAGTGACTTTATCTCCCCATAATGTCATGAAGATTCACGTTATTAAACAATATAATACACTTTAAGGAAAGCATATTTAAAATATAATGTAGGCTGTAAGCTCTACACTCACTGTTCACGTACAGTAATAGGCTAAACTATCACAAGATGTGGCGGTATTATAATTCATAAATTGACCATAGTTTCTGGATATAAAACATCACAGCACACAAAGTCTACTGAAAGACGTTGGACTTAACTTGAAGTACCTTTTAACGAATGAGAGTGTGTTTTCTAAAGAGAACAGCTGGTATAATGTGCCCAATATCATATTTATAATACTGTTAGTTCCCTAACAACATAGCACTGGCTCTTTCGATTCTTGCATATGTTCATATTTAAATTATGGATTCAAAACAGCTGTCTGAATTGTCACACAAGTTACTAAGAATGATGTAGTCATGTTGTAAAATCTTGAATATTGATTGTAACTTTAGATATTATGCAAAACAGTGTTTGTCATAAAGCTGTAAATGTACGTTAAGATGTAATACAGCTTATACCGTTGCTTATAATATGGGAAATAGAAATGCAGAAAAATAATCACAAATTGTCCTGACGGTCATTCTGCAGATCATCAACATTCTTTATGTCCTATTTCGAATTCAGTATGTTCCTGCCATATTCATGTGTTTAATTTATGCAACCTCATTTTCAGTTGGTAGTCACATATTTCTCAAAATCCTTTTTTTTTTTTTGCTTTAATTTTGCTTAGTAACTGATGAAGTTTAATAATTGAACTGATTATTCCACAGCAAATGTCTCTGCTGGTGAAGCACTAGGGCTGTTTAGGTTTGATTGGATTGCAAAGCCTTCTGTCTGTTGAAGGATGTTCCACCTGGCTGTCAACAGTAACAATAAAAATGATAAACAATGTCTCATCTTATTTCAGATGGAATCATGAAGATGTTTGGCTTAAAAATTGAAGAGTTTTGAAAGGTATTTTTAGTATGCACATTGGATACATCACTGAAATGAACATTTCTTACTCATGATGTTTAATGATCACCAGTGATATTAGAATTATTGTAAACTGATTGAAATTTAAAGGTGCAGTATTATTTTTTTCTTCTTTTTTTGATCCATTGGTCCACTATACTTACAGTTTTTAGCGTGGATGCTTGAAGTTTATTACCAGAGCTGTTTCATACACACTTTTTTTTTGTATTCAATTAAATTTTGCAGATTGTTGGCGATCGCTGCTACAAGCCCTTTTCTAGCACACATATGGACACATTTAATTTGTTTATTTATATAAAGATAGTGTGTTTTGGAAAGTTCCTAATGCATCACAAGATTGTGTTACTTCCTAAAAAAGTCATTAATTGCATTACTTAGTTACTTTTTATGGAAAGTAATGCTTTTACTTGCGTTATTTTTTCTCACCTGAGCTGGGCTTGCTTGTTTTTTTAAAGGTGCCCTAGATTATGTTTTTAAAAGATGTAATATAAGTCTAATGTGTCTGTGAAGTTTCAGATCAAAATACCCCATAGATTTTTTTTTTATTAATTTTTTTAACTGCCTATTTTGGGGCATCATTATAAACGCGCTGATTTTATGCTGCGGCCCCTTTAAATCCCGTGGTCCACGCCCACAGAGCTCGTGCTTGCCTTGAACAGTGCCTTAACAAAGTTTACACAGCTAATATAACCCTAAAATGGATCTTTACAAAGTGTTCGTCATGCATGCGGCATGCATGCGTCGGATTATGTGAGTATTGTATACTGTTATATTGTTTACTTCTGATTTTGAATGAGTTTGATAGTGTTCCGTGGCTAACGGCGAATGCTACTCTGTTGGAGAGATTTATAAAGAATGAAGTTGTGTTTATGCATTATACAGACTGCAAGTGTTTAAAAATGAAAATAGCGACGGCTCTCTTGTCTCCGTGAATACAGTAATAACCGATGGTAACTTTAACCACATTTAACAGTACATTAGCAACATGCTAACGAAACATTTAGAAAGTTTACAAATATCACTAAAAATATCATGTTATCATGGATCATGTCAGTTATTATTGCTCCATCTGCCATTTTTCGCTATTGTTCTTGCTTGCTTACCTAGTCTGATGATTTGGTTGTGCACATCCAGACGTTAATACTGGCTGCCCTTGTCTAATGCCTTTTATAATGTTGGAAACGTGGGCTGGCATATGCAAATACTGTTACGTAACAGTTATGTTGAGATTCGCCTGTTCTTCGGAGGTCTTTTAAACAAATGAGATTTATATAAAAAGGAGGAAACAATGGAGTTTGAGACTCACTATGTCATTTCCATGTACTGAACTCTTGTTATTTAACAATGCCATGATAAATTCAATTTTTCATTCGAGGGCACCTTTAAATAACAAAAGTTATATTTTTAGCAAATGTAAAGGCCCTTTCACACCAAAAGTGAAATGAATAAGCTTCAGGGTGATCACAAATGTGATGTTTATCTAAAGTCATTTTTGCTTATTAGTATGTTTGAATTTGATCATCGAAGGTCAGCAGCAAACACATTGGTTACTAAAGTAAGATTAAATACATAAAGTATATTTGTTTAATTCAATGCTTTTAATTATTGCAGGTATTCTGGCTCTGCATTTCATTGTTTTTATTCATTTTGAGGAATACTGACTCTGTTTTTGTGCAAGTGAGAGTAAATGCGCACATTTAGAACTACAATAACCGTCATGTTTACACACCACGCCTCTGCACTTACTCTCGATTTCTCTCAACATGGAGACAGAAGAGCTGTCAGTCTATATAAGGGAACACAAAGTAACTTGCATTACTTATTTGAAAAAGTAACAGATATTTTATTGTAAATTTAAAAGTAATGTGTTACTTTACAAGTTACTTGAAACAAGTAATCTGATTATGTAACTTGTTACTTGTAATGCATTACCCCCAACACTGTACGTATATACTGTATAAGTGATTGTCTAAGTCAAATTGTAAGATCTCAACAGGAAGCAACCTGCCTTGGTTGCACATTTTCTCTGGGCTAGTCTTAGCATTTTTGTTTTCTTTTGGCAAACATTTCAAAATTTGGTACAAAATTAACTTTTTACAAGTAAATTTAGAAAATGTATGTGAAGCTGACAAAAGTGTAAAAAAATGAGCACATCATAGTTTAAGTATATTGTGAACGTTTCTTCAAGCAATTCATAAATTGAAAACGGCTATCCTAAAAACCTATGGGAAGATCCACAGCCTTCTGTGTTGACAAACATTGAAGTCAGGACTGAAAAGATGTAATGTTCTTAGATTGTGATTTCAACCGTGCATTGATATTCCTGCAAGTTATAGGCAAGCTGGCTAACTGTCATTCACATTTGCTGCTTGTTGAGAAGTGACTGATATTAAAGCTATTTTTACTATTACAGCTCAGTTGTTTTCAAAACAGTACAAGGTTTCTAGGAACAAGCTACTTTTAAAAATATCATACATGCTCTTCTAAAAATGTCACTCTGATTCATAGCTAAAAATAAATAAATAAATATGATACATTCAAAAAATATATTAGTTCATAAAAAAATTCAAATCTGAATCTTTTCTTTTATCATTATTATTATTATTGTGGGAATTAACCTTTGACTTTTTCACCTTTTAAGAAAAGTACTAGCATAATGGAGTGACAAACACAAAGCACAAAAGAGACTGATTCTCTGGTTCTTTTCCTCAACTTTAATTGCTCTCTCTAGCCATTTGATGACAGCGAAAGAACAAGCGTGGAATCGTTTCATGAGGGACTACAACAGTATCTTTGAGCAATAGTTTTATTGTTTTTTCCGTGTGTTTATTTTTTATGATTTTTTTTAATCGTTTTAGTCACCTTTTTCCTGTAAAAGTATTGCAATTAACAGACCTCAAACTGAAAACCGCTGACATCACAATTAAATAGAACAATAAAAATAAAAAGGCGTAAGGACAGCAGTGTTCCTTGCTCACTTAACTGTTTTTTTTTTTTTTTTCTTGTAAAAAAACAAAACAAAAAAGGTTCGTAGTCCACAATATGTCATACAGTCCTGTGATGTGATCTCGCTCAAGGCCAATGATGAACATTGCTGTGGTTTCGTCGGAGTTCCAGATCCATGGAACTAGATGCTGAAGTCAGCCACACAAGTCGTCAGTCAGTCATTCACTCGTTTATTCGTTCATTCAAGCGCGTACAGGGAACACCAAGTGTTTCTGGAGAGGCGGAGGAGCCTTTTGGTGCGGAGAGCTCGGAACGAGACTGCTATGCCGAGGAAAATGACAACATGAACATGCAGTAACAATCAGCTATGGGCTGGATTTTCCTCATGTATGCATTTGATGCTCTTTTATATACCACACAACTCGATTATGTGCATAAAAAAAGAACAAAACGGTAACCGTTTCCCACGGATGTCCCACCGATCCAATAAAGCCTCACCCTGAGCTGCTATATGATATGAACCACTAAACCTTCTCCCGGGTCAGAGAAAAGGACTCGTGGGAGCCCAAAAGTCGGCGATATGTTCCGTTCGTTTCGATAACTACGGTACAGTTACGTCATGCCGAGTTATTTTCTGCGATCGGTCGAGCGTGGTCATTACACGTCCAAACAGCTAGCAGTCACAAAATAAATTTCAATAAATAAAATGACAAGCGCTGGCATTTATAATTCTTTCTCTGGAAGTTACAAAAGCAGCAGCTAGTTATCCTTTATATAACTGCCTTATAATCAGAATATTTGTTTCATCACATAACAGATTTGCATTTACTGTATAGGAAAAAAATATAAGAAGTCTTTTTGTATTTCTGTGACCACACTGTAGCGTTTCTCTTTGCAAACTTTACTCTGTTTTACAAAAAAGACAAAGCACAATTGAAGGCATTCACAAAACTTGATGCCACCGTGTTAAAGTTTTCTTTTTAATATTATCTATACATTATATTACAGTATTAACAATGCTTTCTTGTGGTTTTCTACCCATTGGGTAGGATATGTGCATAATATATTCAAGTTATATACAGCACCGTACAAATAAACAGAGTCCGACTACTGAAAGAAGCACCATAGGAAGTGAGGCACAACAAAGGTGGGGACTTTTGAGTGCAAGTGGGTTTCTATGTCTGCTTAAACATGACTGTTAGGCACCGAATTTGCTCATGTAAATAGTAACATGCAAACCTCTCGGCTGCAAACGTAAAAAATACATTTGGATTGGTTTTCCTAGCACGACTATGACAGCGGAAATGCACTAATGTTAACGAAGAAAACAAAAACAGAGCACAAACATCTATGTCTCGGTTGGTAAGCAAATATAAACTAATGGGGAAGCGGACATAGGCCTACATACCGAACGAACAACAGCAGCAGTAGCAGTAGCAGCGCATAGCAGCAGCAGCAGCAATACAGTACGAACTCAAACTGCGCAGTCAGAATGAGTGACAGAAGCGGAGCCTATGACAGGAGGCTGTTTCGGAGCCAAAGCGGATGGGCGATAGTAGAATCTTGGTATTTAAGGGGAAAGAAGGTTGTATAAAAGCCTATTTCGGGGGGGGGGGGAGAAAGTGGCTTTCCCACCCAACTTTGACTAAATATCCTTTCGAACTGGTCACTTTAATAAATAGCTAGTTAATAAATAGGTTTTCTATGGTACTTTTTTTAAGGGAAGGCCAAAGACTGATGGTTTACAAAGCTCAGATGTGATCAAAAACACAATCAACATGTCTGAAAGCATTCCAAATGTGTGCCATGTGGTGATGATTGAATACAACTTCAAAAAATAAGGAAAGAAAAAAGCGGGATGTACCTCGTCATGATTGGTACACGTTTTGTTTGGATGAAATCTCAGAACAGATAAAAGAATAAATACTGGTGTTGAATAAACAGACAAATAACAGACAAAAGTGTGTTCCTGTGCTGCCTTGGAATAAAACGGCATTCCAGGAGATGAAAATAAGGGATAAAATATGAGATCCATATATGATTGTGAACTAAAGTATAGTATGGATAACTGGAAAAAACTATACGCATGCTTTTTTTTTTTTTTGTGGAAAACAAACATTATGAGATATGACACACTCATTCAGAAGGGGACAGGATGTGCATAAGACTACAGTTCCCATGATTCCCTTCCATTGGACCCCATGACAATGCTGAAGTGACGTAAGTTTAAAGTGCTACTCGACAGGATGAAAGTGGCGTATGTGTCGTAACTTCCATCTGCAGATATCCATGCCAATATCTCTCACTTGGTCAGTGGAAAAAGTGAACTGGAATTTGAACAGCTTGTTAAACCCCTTTTTTCTTTAAATAAGTGCCATGATGCAGTTCATTTATGGAGATTTTAGGCTGGATCAGAGTTCTACATCTCCATTTCAGGAAAACGAAAAACATAAAAAGGAAAGAAATAACTCCCAGGAACCATCAAAGACCGGTGACAGACTGACATATAAAAACTAAGGGTCGCTGTTTCTACTCTTTAAAGAATAAGTGCAACATAAAGACATTTGTTGTTGTTGTTGTTGTTGTTGTTGTGAGTCACATCCCCAAGATTTAAGATTTTATCATGGCACTCAATTTGGATTTTGATTGGTTATGAACAGTTTTTGTGCACAAATGCACACAAACGAATAGAAAATTGTTCAATCCTATGACCTATGTGGTCTCTCACGCAAACAATCTGTGCCAACACACGTGTTCTTTAAATACAGGAAAGCATACAAAACCAAACAAACAAAGAGATTTAGCCAAGGAGCCCAAACATCCATACAAGGCCCCGAAGTTCTAGCAAAATGAAACAAAAAATACAAAAAAATAAACTTTGTAAGCTTGGTTCCTCAATTTTCAATTCAAATTGTGCAAGGGGAGTGGTCTAACAGTGAAGCCACTCCCCTTTAGGTCCAGGAGGAAGTACCAGAGAGCACAGGTGACGGCACGCACTCTCTACTGCCCTCTCCATGCCTCCTAGTCACACGGGTTTGTCTCGCCGGCTATCCTTAACCTTGACGAACAGGGTTGTGCTTGCGCCAGGCTGGGGGGAGCGACTGGCTGTCCTCTGGTTGGAGGGTGGTGCGTTATTGCTGTGCTGGTGCAGGAAGGAGGCGGAGCCTGGGCACGTCTGACCCATCACCTCGCTATAGGTGGGTGGCGGCCCCTCCACGTGCGAGTTCGAGGCACTCTTGCCAGAGTTGCTGCTTGGGGGTCGTGGCCCGCCTCCGTGCACATAAACGTCTATCAGGTCGCTGTCGAAAATGGTCCGGTTGGGGGGCGCGCGTACGGACGCGCGGCTGAGCTCGAGCTGCTGCTCAGGGTCTCTGAGCTGCAGGGTACAAGGGCCCTTGTAGGGCGGCAGCTCCTCACCATCTGACAGGCAGATGGTGGGTGGCAAGTGGATGTCCTGCTGCAGGTATGGGTAGGTGGGCTGGAAGCGGCTGAATCGGTCCCTTTGCATAAATGAAGGTGGGTTGAAGCGATCTCCGCTCCGTGGCCCATACATCACCTGAACACAGAGAAGAAAATATTCATTAACCCTTTAGAACTTAACCTAAGAATAAAAAAGCACAAATGTTTTTGTAAACATGCAGCCAGATTAATTATTCAATAAACTATTAATAAAATCAATATACTCTACTTGTCAAAAGTTTGGGGTTGGCATGATTTTTTTAATGTTTTTGCTCATATTTTTGCTTCATTTATTTTATCAAAAGTATTTATTACTATTTAAAATATGTATTTTCTATATTAATATATTTTAAAATGTAATTTTTTCAATTTTTGCAGTATTTACTCCAGTCTTTATTGTCACATGATCCTTCAGAAATCATTCTAATATGCTGATTTGGTGCTCAAAAACATTTATTATTATCATCAATATTGAAAACAGTTGTGCTGCTTAAAGGGTTAGTTCACCCAAAAATGAAATAAGAAAGTCAATCTTCGGAACACAAATTACGATATTTTAGTTGAAATCCGATGGCTTCGTGAGGCCTGCATAGGGAGCAATGACATTTCCTCTCTCAAGATCCATAAAGGTACTAAAAACACTAAATCAGTTCATGCGAGTACAGTGGTTCAATATTAATATCATAAAGCGCCGAGAATATTTTTGGTGCGCCTTCCATAGTGACTTACATAGTGATGGATCAGCGTGTCGAATCAGCTGTTCGGAGCGTGATTTCAGCAGTTTGGCTGTTTGACACAATCCGAATCATGATTTGATACTAGGGATGGGCATTTTTCCAAAATATTGTATTCGAATATTTGGGCTCGTAAAAAAACGAATATTCGAATATTAGTTTATTTAAATGTGGTTAAACGAGAAAGACGTTATTGTTTTATTCATCAATATTTTGTAACCATTTCTGAACAAGCTTACGATTAGGCAATATACACAACAAGCTTATTATATCTTAAGGTTTTCTTTTAGTTCAAAGCATTAAACAATATGTGTAAACAGAAAATATTAAGAAAAGCATTTAATCTTAAGCAGCGCGAGCGGGAAAAACACTAATAAAGCAGACAGCGCCGCCAGTTATTGTACAAAACGTTCATAATACACTCGAGTCAGTATATGGTTATCGTGTTTATATTGTTTCACATGTTCATGTTGAGAAAAACAATAATATCCACATGCTCGGGTGAGAAAACGAGCCGTGCTGACAGACGTTGCAGAGACACAAAGATAATAATACATAACTGTATGCTAAGTTTCTAACAGTAGCACTTTGTTTTCTGTTCGTAAATATATATCCCTGGACGAAACTTAAAGTAAGCATATGTCTCAAAATCACTTTGCTATCAGATAAGTTATCATCTTCGCTCACTCGGGGATAACTTACAGCTGTACTTACCTGTCGTGAGTGCAGTGATGGACAGCTGTCTTTCCTCATTCGACGGGTGTTTAGATTTCATGTGCTTTCTCATTATGGTGTTGATATTAAGATAACTCGGTTTCATAAATTAATTTGATCAAAAGTAATTCCATTTTGTAAGATCATTTTCATCTAAGTAATTCCAAACTTTGCGAGGCAGACGACAATATTATGTGCCGATCAACTAAAATAAACTTGTTAAACACGCTCCGCAGTGCCACCTGGTGCATTTAGTTATAACTGCGAGTTTTAGTGCTTAGGATTTAGCATGGATTCACTGTATTTACGGCCAGCAAAGCAATATAGTAAAATTCGAATAGTATTTTTATTTTTCGAATATTAATTACAGAACGAATATTCGAATATTTGTGCACATCCCTATTCGATACGCTGATTCATAATGCTCCGAAGCTTCCTGAAGCAGTGTTTTGAAATCGGCCATCACTAAATAAGTAGTTACTTTGTTTTTTTTGGTGCACCAAAAATATTCTCGTCGCTTTATAATATTAATATTGAACCACTGTACTCACATGAACTGATTTAGATGTGTTTTTAGTACCTTTATGGATCTTGAGAGAGGAAATGTCATTGCTCCCTATGCAGGCCTCACTGAGCCTTCGGATTTCAACTAAAATATCTTAATTTGTGTTCCAAAGATTAACGAAGGTCTTACGGGTGTGGAACGGCATGAGGGTAATAAAGTAATAAATGACAGAATTTTCATTTTTGGGTGAACTAACTAACTTACATTTTTTTTCACAATTTTTAATGAATAGAAAGTTAAAAATAACAGTATTTATTTGAAATAGAATTCTTTTGAAATATGTTATGTCTTTACTGTCACTTTTAATCAATTTTATGCAAAGTATTAATTTCTTTAAAAAAAGAAAGAAAGAAAGAAAGAAAGAAACCCCCAAACTTGTGAACAGCAGTGTAAAAATAGTAAAAATTACATGTAGGTAAATATGGCTCTTTATTACTATGCACTGTTATACTGTTGTATATAAATAAAAAGAATATTAATGTGTTTATTTAGTGAAGAATATAGTCATTTCAGAGCAAATACATATTAAATATTAAAAAATATTAACTCTTTGAAAGGGATAACAATATTGAGATTTTTATATTTAATATTGAGCTATTAGCTCTGTTGCCCAGCCCTAAACATGACAGTAAAACATGAGTAATAAATAATATTTTGTTGAATAATAGGTCTTGTCAGTTGACTAACCTCAGTGGCTCCTTGTTGCGTCACCAAACTGTCTGTTGGCCATGCGCAGCCGTCCTAATATGATACAGAAGAGAGAGGGCTGATGTGAGTCATGCATTAAAGACAACACATAAAATCAACTTCAACTGATGCATTAGAGCTTTGAGTTTGGGTAGAAAAAAACCCAAATTTGCTCCAGCCATCAGAATACTTGATCTAAATGCACAAGCAGTAAATATGAGAATACATTAATATAAGTTATTATTAATTCAGGGCTGCTGGTTAATCTTGTGGCCTCTAAGAATGCAGTTGTAGAAAATGTGCTGTTCTCCAAATTTATGAGCTTGTTTCTGAATTTAAGAGCTCGGTTCCTTTCATGCTCTGCATCTGTTGCTAAATCACATCTTCACCTTCTTCATATCTATTTATGACTCTCTCTCGTGCTGGGAGGTGAAACGGACTACAGTCTAGACAAGCACGTCTTGGCGTTCCCAACTACAGGATGTAAATCTAATATGAAGAAGCAGGGATGTGCAGAACTACATATTTCCAAAATCGACTAGTCTGTGGGTTGCCTGAATGATTAGTAGACTTACAGAAACCCTATATAATTAAGTTGGTTTAGCATCATGTCCACTCTAAGACATGTTTATTAATGAAATATTGAGAGCAGTAACTTTTTACTCAGGAAACAGAGGCCTGTGGATTATAATTCACAGTAAAAAAAATATTAAACGCACTAGTCAACTAACTAATGGAGCCAGTCGACCATCCTGACCCATCCCTAGGAACTGCATAATGCATTTGTGCAGGTGTACCGACACAAAGACCCTGAAGCTGGCACGCACATTGCCGAGTCCCATATGAACATGGTCACAAAGTCACACACATGGTGATCAAACAAAAGAACAGGAACTCTACACCCACTCAGAGCTCACACAGACAGGACACACATGGTGACTGGAGAATCAAACGAACACCCACTCAGAATAAAACTCGCACACACACTTACCGGCTGCATGCCCTCCTCTCGTCGTCGGGCTTGGCTGTGGCGTGTGAGGAAGGCCCAGGCCGACAGCCGATAGTGGTTCAGCAAACAGATGATCACAACTACCATTACAGTCATCACCACAATTATGATTATTATCTGAACAAACTCCAGTTCAGCTGCAAGACAAGAAAACAGAGAGAAAATCAGTTGCATATTTCACACAATTGCAGAAGCTACAAGATTTTTACATTTTCAATAGAAAATGAGTGGTTTCCTTGTGCAAACTCCCTTCTAGGGTGTCGTGGGTGGTTGCCAGGGCAATGCTATGCAGTTGCTAAGGTGGTAATTGTCCACCGAAAATCTCAAGTCTTCTTAAAAAAAATGCAAAACATAAAAAATGCACACAATTTCAGCAGATGTTACTCAAACAGTGCAAGAGTAATTGGTCATTAAACCTAGTACAAAATAATAATAGTGATTACTATTAATGATTTATAAGCTTTCAGGAACATCAGAGAGGTAGCGAAAAGATAGAGTTGAATATAGACAAGTAATGACACAGCAAGCACAACATGTTCTTCATTCTTACCACCAGGTGGCAATAAAATGAACACTTCTGAGAGTATTGAGATTGGGTGTGGGGAACAGACTCAAAAAGTGACGCAACAGACTAATCCACAAAAATGTGATAACATGACATTTCAAATGGCTTTTCTGACCTACATCAAGTCAAGAAGGGAGAAAAAGAGAAAGAGTTTTTAGGTCATTTTAATTATTTATAGGACAGTTCAGAGTGGATATGATCGGGATATGAGCTAGATTTTAACTTGTACTGCCGACATGAGCGACACAGCTCAATACGTCTGAGCATATAAGCTAACTGCTATTTCATAAAACTGTTTCATAAACTGATTATGTCATGGGTAGACCTCACGCAGTCAGAGGACGGAATTAATATTTTACGTTTCTTAATCTCGTCATACATCCTCTTCGCAGAGGAACATGATTTGGGAATCCTTTGAAAGGAATGCCTGAATGAACATGACAGTCTACACTTAATTTCCTGTTTTAGACTCTTTTCCAGCAATAGTGTAAAAAGGGATCAGACATGTTGTTACAAACAGGGTAGACCTCTCAACCTTCTGCTGACCCTTGAACACACCCCACCCTGCTGACACACTTTCACACACAGATGGGCCCGGTCAATACATACTTGTTCTCCAGTCACATGAAAATCATGTAGAAATGTGCCACACATACATCCAGAGAAATCTTGTTATCCCTGCTGCCCACTGAGGAACTCCCACAATTTACTCAGACACATGAAGGTTTATGTTTTGAGACAATGGAAAAACTGCTGCGGCACTGAAGTAAACCCTTACGCAAACACCATTATCTACCCAACACAATCTACACTGATGTTAAGGGTAATCATTTTCAAACGTACGACTATGACATCAGCAACACACAGTGGACTTTGGTTTACGCAGGAAAGAAAATGAAATACTCTTTGATGGCTCTCTCCAAGAAGCTACATATTCAAATTCATCCTCTTTAAAGTTAGAATGCAATGAAAACTCACCTTACCTATTTTTCAAATGGCTGTTATAGATCTTATAGTGAATAGGAAAGAAATTTCTGTCGCTATTTTGGTTTCATTGCGATTCAAAAACAAGTAACTTGTAGAAAATAAAATAAATCAACTTAATAAACTACTAGTCGGTTGTTGGACAAGTCATCCATCCTGAGATGTCCAGCTAATAGTTTCTATAGGTGAGCTGTCTCAAACTTGAGTTACTGACATTTCCATCATGTCCACTTTCTCTCAATAGCAGAAAGGCTGTACCCAGGATGCAGTTGGGCCATGTAGTGGCATTGTTAAATAAGCTGCATTGGCGCTGGCTCTTTGCCACGGCTCCTCTGGAGAGAGTGCTTGCAAGACAAGACCCCATCTGTTTAGGGCTTGGAGGAAAGGACCAGAGACCAGACGCATCCCAGGAGTTAACCCAGCGTAGGAGATAAAACGGCCCAAATCTGCCGCCCCTAACCGGATTACGGTCTGGACCAGCTCCAAGAGACAGACAACTGGTGGTAGATTGGGGGTGGAGCAAACATGTTGTAACTGACACATCTCAACCTCTGAGATATTAAGTTTGTAATCTCAGCCAACCTACAGTACCAGGCACAACTTTAGTAACATTCCCTCAACCAGGACTGTCCACTGCTGCTGTAACACACTGTAAGAGTTTTCTCTAAGTTGCCAGGGTAATCTCATCAGAGTAGCCTCACTTTATCCCCCTTCAAAATGCAGGGTAGTCAGGGTGGACTTCATACTAATTAGGCCTGAATGAAAACAATGTTGTGAGGACAGATGTACAGTCCATTCATTAAGTTGCATGTCCTTTAGTCATGTCTCATTTTCAGAAGTGATGTTGTCCAAAGTTTTTTGCTCACTCAAATTGTTTTGGAAAGATTCCTTTTTCAATGTTTTGCCAGCTAAACAACCGACACCTGTATGAACTGTACATCTATCCTCACAGTCCTGCTTTCATTTGTCAAATTAATTGTGGTGTCTAACCTTACTAGGTCCACTAGTCCATTAAAGTATCGGGTGTGTCGGGTCCTGATTGGTTTTTAGCCAAATTAGCTACTACTCAGATAACAATTCGACTGAATCCAATGTGACTTCAATGTGAGTCATCAGCATGGTTTACTTTTTATCACTACGCTAAGAGTGCAAGTTACATAAACTTGTAATCCTTATATAAAAATCATATTGCTCAAGCCTCGTTTAACCTTCCCTGTGCTAATCGGAGGGCTCAGTCATCTAAGTCAGACGTGACGGCATCCCGGAAGATCTGTTAATGTGTTATGATTACAGACACAAACCCCAGACAGAGCAGACACAACAAACCGTCGTCAGCCTGTTTGCAACAGGGCAGAAATGTAAACAGGCTGCGATAATGTGGCAACAACTGCACAACAGCAAGCCTTAGAGTGAGGGAGAGAGGCAGCTGGGCTAATTCGGGTTAGCCTTATGTGGACTCTCTGAGATTAGACAGCTCAATCCTCTTACCACTACGTATGCTGCTCCATTGTGTTTTTAGCTAAGAGGAGATATGCGCTAACACCTGTCACAGAGCCTCTAACAGACTCGTAGGTGAACTGGGTCCGCATTGTTCAAGCAGTGGTCAACTCATCTCTAAGGCTGGAAAACCCTGGCTGCACAGAAATGTACTAGAAGCTGTGAGACCACTCTGTTCTGCGGAGGCCATTCTGTTTCTGAGCTGAAGGAAATGGAGGAGGCATTACATAAGCCTATCCGAAACTTTTTTCCTCTCTCTCTCTCTCCCTTTTATACTCTGCTCACAAGCTGCAAAGACAACCAAGTCTGGCCTCCAGATCTATATTTCATGAAGCCATTTCCTGTTTCCTCCTCTCCGCAGTTTCATAACAGAAGGAAAACAGCTGTGCTCTCACGATCTGGGAGTAAAGAAACGGAGAGGGTGGAGGAGGAGGGGGAGAGAGAGGCTGGAGAATGGGGACTGCTGCTCACTGCCAGCCATCTGTGCTCCGTCTCCAAATGTCTCCCCGGTACAGTACTATTCTCATGGAGTCGGGCACAGTGTGTGGAGATCATGTCATGAGAGATCCAACAGTTGAACTCACAGCAGTGAGGGAAAGTTCTTAGACTGGGCTTTGAATTCTTACCAAAGCACACATTACACAACAGATTTCCACGGGAAAGAGTGTGTGTGAGCAGTGAACAGCTAATTTCCAAGTGACTTCATCGAAATGGCAAGACAGCAGAGATTAGAGAAAAACATTGAAAGTTTCCTTGCGTCCTCTCTAGTTTGGGCCAGTTTGTGGTGCAGTGAGTCCAAAGACCCTAAAAGTAAGCATCCCCAGTAGATCCCATGCACAATCTGGACATGCATAAAGCCATCAGCCACCCATGTTGGCACTCATGACTGCGGGTTGTACTGGTAAGCGGAGAAAAACCAGAAATGGACATATCCAGTCATAATAGCACTGCTTTATCAAGCCTTAATGTAGTTAACCATCCATTCACCCACGTCATAGCATGCACCAGACAACAAAGGCATTATGGGAACTTGAGAGGGTACGCATTGCCCCCTCCTCCTGTGTTATCTGAGTTGTCTCATCAGAATGCCAGACAAAAGAAAAGGGCACATGTCAGACGCCCATGTGGGTTGGAGACTTGCGAGACGGCAGGTTTCACCCAGAAACGCATTCATAAGGGAAGACTGAACCTGGTGCAGTAAATGCCCCTTTCTGGAACATTCCCTAGCAACATACTATGAGTCACTTTATGAGAGGCTGCAGAAGGGGCAAAATAACGAAATAAAGGCAAAAAAGAAATGTATGTAGAAGATTGCTAGACCAAAGTATTGCTATTTCAGTAGATATTTACAGGCTTCAACAGTATGTGGGACTTATTCTATGCAGAAAAGAAAGAAAGGCATTTAAGCATTGTGGAATTTTCCCGTTTTTCTGTTTTGGGGAAACTGAGAGAAAGGGGAGGGAGAGCTTGTGAAGTCTTTCACCAGTGCAGCCCTTTTCTGGTGTGACAGACATTTTCCATTCACACACAAGGTGTATAAAAAAACGCAAGAGACGGAGTGCAAGAGAGACTGAGAGTATGTGGAAGACAGAGGAAAGAAAAGAGAGAATGAAAGGACACTTCAATAAACTGAGACTCATGGAACAAATGAGATCAGAGAACAACTCAAAGAGCCACCCAAAAAAACAAAGACGGGCCAAATCTACGGAGTTGAGGCACACCATATTCAGTCACTGAGTAAAAATGAATGCCGCTATCTAACTCATGGCCTTTCACGGTGGGAGAGATAGCAGGAAGTGTGATGGAGAACTAGGGCGATTTAATCGTGCTAGTGGCAGGAGCTATTCGTCTGTGCCTCGCTAGCAAAGCGGCACTGTCACCTAAGCAGGGCGCAAGCCACTGACCTCGCTCTCTAATCTGAGATAAAGCGCTCGTATTAAAGAGACGCCCCATACGGGCGCCAGACACGTCTAGACTCCCCATGCCATAACACCCACTTTTCTTTAATTATTTAACCTCCTGGTAAGACTGTACAAGATAAGCTCTGCCTGGGCCCAGACGCCACCTGCTACAGAGTCCCCCTACACCCACCCCCAACCTGCAGCTCATCTCATCCCACCGGTGACACCGACTTACCACAAATATTATTTTACACCCCTCTCCTCCTCTTCTTCCATTCGACACCCCCTTCTCTTGCTCCTCCACCTCTCACTACCGTTCGCCCAGGCAGATTGAGTCATATCCCCTTGAAACTGGACCCAGCTCTGGGTTTAGTTCTTCATCAAATAGTGTTTGGTACATGATGTTCTCTCTGTAGTTCTGACGGCATGACAGAGCTCTTCAAGAACTGTACGATGCAGCAGCATGTGTACTCAACAACAGACACTATGCTATGTGCAATATACATCGTCCTATAGAAACTAGAGCTTCAAGATTAATCATTAAAAGACTGATCTCGATTCAAACACCTACGCAATCTTATTCCTAAATGACAATGATTCGGCTAGATGTCTATTAAACCTTTGACAAGTACAATCACACTGGAACATTCAAATCTGCTTTGGCAATGCTGCTGACCCTGAGCGAGCAGTTGTCATGTGTAGGTATGAAACAGCTTCACAAACAGTCTTTTCAGTATAATTATTTCATTAATTCAAATGATCACAGAAGTACTGGGATAAAAGTTTATAGTTTGGATAAACACTGATGTCTATGATAGCAAACAAAATAGAGTAAATCTATTTAAAAAAAAAAAGGAACTTGAAGCTTCAAATAAGGATTCTATCAATTACATCGTTACACTAGTAGGTGGGTTTGAATCAAGTCATTGTCAAATCATTCATTCAAGAGATCAAGAAAGCTAATTTATCCAGTAATGAAACAAGGGAAGTCTTCATGAGTAATTGAATTATTCATTCAAACCAAACTTTTAAAAATATAATTCAAAATGAATTATTATTTTTTTAATATAGTCTGCAACAATTAACATTTTGTCAGAACCTCTAGTAAATTATGTTATTTTGTTCTGTTGTCTATTCAGAATCCTGATCTCTATTTAAAAAAAAAGAGATCCAGAAATTCCATGGTGAGGCTATTCCTTACTGGTGGTCTCAGTCCACATGACTGAAGGCAGGCATGTGGGGACCTTATACTGAGGCATGCTGGGATACTATGCACTCTATTTAGAACACCTCATCTTAAACCACATCCTGAAGGGTTTAAAATAAGTCTGATTTTACCACCCTTTGTAAAGACTGCTGATAGACCAGTTGAGGGTCACACACTAGCTGAGTTTAGTCCCAAATCTCTGTGAATGCAAGGTTTTCAGATCTATACATTGAAATATTTCAACTCATGCAAAACCAACTGTACTACTTAGTTTATGTATTTCCAAGTGAACCACGTTACGCGATCAAAAAAAAAAAAAGTAGGCAGGGAATTTATTAGGTTGTGGAAAGTGAGCCTTCCCAAAGACTATAGATATAGAAAGACGATTCACTCCTATAAGTTATGAATGAAAGGAACTGCAACACGCAATATGGCGGAATACGTCCCGTTCTAAGTAAAAGAGCCAATCACTAATTGATAAAGCCATTGCATCATTGCAGCTGACATTAGAAGCTCCAGTTCCCATAGAATCCTGAGACTCGCGCATAGGACTGCACATGCGCATTGGCTCATCTAGCCTGAAAAATACGTTTTTTAACGCTATTTGAGCATAAGGAAACAACATGTCAGATTTTGTTTCTGATTTGAAATATGTTATTTAATTTTGAGTTCTCTAAGCATGTTTTTGAGATTTCAGGATTAACCCATTCAAATAGATACGACTTGATCTCGGATGCCCGAAATATGGCCGCTGAGTGAACAGGCTTTTCTTGAAAGGGACTTTGGCATTCCATACCAAAGGCAGAACATGTTGTATATTAACCACCACAAAATTACTTTAACTATTGGCAAAATTTTAGAAACGCTGTATTACCAACAACAGTAGCCTAAAATATAAAAGCCTAAATAGTCATTTTGCTATTGGTTAGCATTGACATCAGGTGAAAATGAGTCGTTTCAGAGGCAGAACAGTTTGATGAAAGATTACTATTTATTTTTACATGAACATGCACTGACGAACTGCACAACAATACCAGGAACATGTATTAAGAAAGGATATGGGGCCATTTTAATTTCATTTGGACTTTAAATTGGTTAACATGCTGCAGAGAAGGGAACAAAAGCAGAAACAACACAAAGACGTGTATATTCTGAACTGCACTGATATCAATAAGCCAAGCCCTCATATTTGGATCAAAAGATTAAATTGCCATAGTTACCCTCATTTTAAAAGCTCCATTTTCCTCCATTTTGTTTATCTGCTCTGCATGAACCGAACAACATAAATGATTGGAGAGCAAATGGCTCGGTGGCTCTTACAACAGACACAAGTGACACAGTGCAAATAGCTCTCAAACATGCATGTGTCACACTGCCAAACCCCAGACAAACTCCATAAAGAAAGAGTGCTAAGCCTTGCTAGCTTTAGTCCTGGCAGGGGAATGTCTTCTAAACATAGAGCTGGGAGACTCAAAGAATAACTGCAAACATCAAGTCAACACCATGATGATTATGACTGGGTTCAGCATGTGACTTTACTGACTGCTGTAATAAGAGATGTGAAGGTAAGAGCCCATCCTATCTGAACACTGACTCACTAGATTAACACACACACACAACCCCTTGGCCTCCATGCGCTCCCTGAGGTACACACTACCTCCAGTGTGTTCACTACCTCCTATCTCCTACGCAGCTGACACGGCCGTACACGTAGAGAGAATGAGTGGATGATGAAGAGGACAAAAATAAATAAATAAATAAATAAAAAACAAGACCTGGAAATAAAACATAAGACAGAATAAAACATGCTAGACATGCCGTTCTTTAACATACAATGGAGAGTTCTTAGATGCTGATTGGTCAATACAGCATTCCATTAGTGCTAAAATACCTCATTTATTAACAGCTATATGACGTGAAACACCTGTTCACTGCACAGCTCCAAAAGATATCAACCTTAGTTTTCACGTTTTCACTTCAGAGACAATATCTTCTAACTGAAAAAAATCACTTAATGAATTTGCTTACTAATTTAATAAAATAAGACACTCAAGCTTGTGCTATATTGTGTATTGTGATTACTTTAGGGGTTGCAGTTACTTCAATGCACATCACGCCTTAGTGGCCATTCACACAGAAAACATTTTCCCATTCCACTGGAATACTTTTCCACTGTTTTTCGATGTAAGTTAGACGGATGTCTTTAACTGTTGCGCCTCGTGTCTTTTGCAGCATCTCGCGCAGGACACGGCATTCTAAAAAAACACGTCACTCAAGTTCATAGTTGGTCAGTTTTTAAAAAAACAAATCTCTATAGCTTGCGCTTTTTCTCATTCCACTAACCTGCATCTCGTGTTTTTAACAGCAAAAACGCATTCTGTGTGGACCAGCCCTGCTCTTTAGCTGTGACTAAATGGGCATCTTCTCGTACCCTTTTGGTTATGTATACATGAGGACAAAAAATATTGACAGATAAAAACAACATATTAATTGTCTGGCCATTCACTTATGTGTAGAAATCGATATTCGATTCTATAACTGCATTTTACAAGCCATTTGCAGGATAGTTTGTCAAAAATGTTATGTGACATGGAAAGTACTCAAACACTCATTTATATCCAGGATACAAAATTTACTTCTTGCTACCTGCCAATTGTAGGTGATTAGAAAACATTTACAAGCCATTAATAGATCTTAGCATCCATGAAACTGTATTTCTGTATTTTTAACAGAAATAATTTTGTCCTTAGACAGCTGTTAGCTGTGTTAGCAGTTTTCAACAAACAGCACAGGCCATTCGCATCATGAACCAGTCTTATCACTGTGTCAGTAAAACTGAGACCTGGACCCTGTTTTTATGTAACATAACATCTAATATAACATAGTGTGTTGTGTGATTGAGGTTCTTGTAATGTGATAAGCATGAATTGGAAAAAAAACTGTTTAAATAAAATTTAGATAATAGAAATCAAAGGGGCAATTCAAGAGGTTATTTTTCCCAGACAGACCAACTGCTGACTTGATCTTAATAAAATAAAGCTCCCAGCTCCCCCATTCTCACATTTTGGGGTCAGGTGCCGAAAGGGGTGACCGACATTATTAGATCTCCGACTGACTTTCAAATAGGGGTCAGGACACATCCCTCCCCCAATATCAGCCACCAGCCACATGACAACAAAGCTTTAATGTGACGAAGGAAAATATATGATAAAATCTAAAATATCATGTGAAAATAATATACAGTAAATACGACAATGCAATACGCAAATGTTTTGTTTCATGTGTGAAATAAGCACAATTATGAATATTGTAATTATTGAACATTTTATAAAAAACAAATCACATAAAATAAATAACTACAATAAGTTTGATTCACTTCTGTAAATCAGTTAATCAATTTTCTCTTCAAAACTCTGATTTAATGATTTGTGCATCATCACTCAAAAACAAGTAATAAAATGTAATAAAAAATAAACAGTAATATTTACTTGTGTATATTAGTGTGTATCATTATATTGGTGCATATAAATAATTCTTCATTGAGTTAATTTAGTGAAAACGTGAAAAAGATTCTTTAGATTATTTTATTAAGATTTTACTTCTCATCTTAAACATTTGTAAACACAAATCACAATGCAGAAAACTCCACAAATCCAATCATCAATGTTAATTGTGTGCTGTGAAATGTGAAATAAACCTCAAATATTCAAATTATTGCTAAAATAATTCTTTATGTTTTAGCAGGGTTCATTTCTGGTAATTGCCAATGCAGAAAAGATTGTTTTCATATTTAAATCAGGCAGCCTGAACTCCACGAGGACGAGCCCGATGAATGAGAAGCTAAGAGTTACCGCAGAGACCTTCTGACCTTTCAACTCTGAGAGCAGGGGGTTGGAGGGGTGATGTCTGAGAGCAGGACCCAGTGCATGCATGCCTGATGAGAGGGGATGGGTGTGAGACACACAGTCTGATAACATCACGTCTGATCTGATTCTGTTGCGTCTGCTGTCTGCTCGGCTGTCTTCTCTTGCCCGGAGCACCAATGCACCATTTTACAACAACAACACAAAAAAGGCAGCGGAAGGGAGGCCAGATGCTGTGTGTGTTATGCAGACAAAAATCGTTTACATTCCTGGGTAAAAACTAAACAGTGAAGCTGCTTTAGATAGGTCTGCGTTCTGCCGTGACCGTTTTGAAAACCACACGCAGGATTTTTTTAAAATCAAATGTCTATGTCTGCATTAAAAAAAAATGTTTTTCCTTCTATAAACTTCACTGTAAAACAAATTATGCTGTACCTTAAAATGTTCTGCTTTTGCACACAGACAATAAAAGGTTTTCGGATTTACAGCTTACCATATAAAAAATATTCATGTCCATGCTTGAAGCTTTAATTTAGCTTTTTTAAAAACTGAAAGCAGCCTCGAAGAAATTGCAAAATGGTGCTGCTCATTGTATTTAACCCAATAAAACTGGGCCATTTTGAACAAAAACAAAAATAAATTGTGATTGCCATAATTAGTTTTAAAATCTAGCAACTACATTGGATTACATATTTTCTGCTCAAATTACAATATACACTACACTTGAAAAGTTATGCTCACCAAAGCTGCATTTATTTGATGCAGCTATACAAAATTACAGTAAAATCAGTAATATTGTGAAATAGTGTTACAATTTAAAATTACGGTTTTGTATTGTAATTTATTTTAAAATGTAATTTATTCCTGTGATGGCAAAGCTGAATTTTAGCATCATTACTCCAGTCTTCAGTGTCACATGATCCTTCAGAAATCATTCTAATATGATGATTTGCTGCTCAAAAAACATTTCTTATAATGATCAATGTTGAAAATGATTGTACTGCCTAATTATTCATTTGAAACTGATAAAAAGACATTTGAACTGTAGTGTATTTTGACTGAATTTTGAGAAAATGTTTTTATACAGTAGAATTTATACAGTACATCACTTTATTCATAACCCATCACATTCTTGATGTTGTATTGGCTATTTTTAAAATCAGTTTTTTATCAGTCTTGAGGCTTAACTGGCTTAATATACACTATAAAATTGTTTCTTTCACTAAAACAACAACAACAATACTAATAATAGTAATAAAAAAAAAAAAAAACACAAACAAGATAGCTCACCACAGTGTTTGTGTGACTGCCTAAAGGAAACGACCTCCAAATAAAAAGGGCTGACATCAGACACAAGTCTGGTCCTCTGGTTACACAAAAGCCAAACACAGGCGAGAGATGTGCACTCTTAAACCCTCTCCATTATCAGCACACCCCCATCAGACAGCATGAATACATACATAGGTCTGTCCAGATACGACTCTGCCAGACCCATACAAAACACACCACACACCTCCCTGCAGGGCTCGCCAAACCCCCAGCATGACTACCAATCTCCTCTGAGACGAGTCCCCCGGGGCCCATGGAGAATCCCAGAAGGTGGGTGCAGGGCCAGACACAAAGAAGGGGACCATGGCCAATGTCAAGGCTGGCTGACTGCTGCAGGGTGAGGCTCAGCTGCTGCTGTCAGAGGGCAAGAGTGGAGGGTGACACCCTGAAGCTGCCCCCTTTTTGTCTTCAAAAGACACCCGGAATACGATAGTGAAATGACCCGACAACACTCACATAAACAAATGATGGGTTTGAGACTATTAAAATAGTGATGCTAGACTGTAAACCTTAACGCTCAAAATACTTAATTGGTTTGAGTAAGGCAAACTTAAATTGAGCAAATTAGTTCAGTTAAATTAAGCCTTATGAGTATTTAGAACTTTCTTTTTCTTTTGAGTTCACAGCACTGACATATTTCAAGTAAACTGAACTGTTTCATTGTTTTGAATTGTATGAACTCTTTTCTTTTAATTTAGAGATTTTAATTTAGAAGTTTATCTGAAACTGGGCTGGGACTGTGATTAATGTTTTGTTATGCTAATTTAGAAGAGTTTCTGTTAATGTGGGTTTTTGGAGAGTTACCATCATGGTGACAAGTGGTGCATGCGGCTTGGTTTGAGAGCAGGTAAGTTACATGTTTTAAGTTGCTGTACTCATTCAGTAAGTGCTAAACCCTGCTATTGATAATAGAAAATTAGCAAGTTGGCATTTTCTGAATTTGCTTATTAGGGTTTACAGTAAAGTAAATAACCCATTTGATTTGCAAGAACTCAAAATAAAAAAGTTAACTAAATCTTTTTTGTTCATTGCTATCAAAATGTATGAGTTAGCTAACTCAGTACTTCAAGTTAGGAGCAATTAACATGCATGAGTACCACAAACTCAAAACTTGATAGTTCTTCTTACTTTGGGAACATCATAACTCAAAAAATTTCATGTACATTTACATTTATTCATTTGGCAGACGCTTTTATCCAAAGCGACTTACAAGTGAGGAATACAACAAGCGGGTCGTCATGACGAGGCAAATAGACAAGAAGTGCTCACAATAAAAGTTATCGGCAGTGCTCAGAGTATCATCATAATGTATGTAACTGATTACGTAAAATTTTTTGAGTTAGCCCAACTAATTTGGGTTTACAGTGTAACTAAAATACATTTTTAAGTAATATGACAGTAGCTCAACTTTTTTCATTAATGTTTCCATTACTTTTTCCAACAACTTATATTGCAGTGCAATAAAGTGCAACACAGTTTTGTAATGAATAATCCGTATTCAAATTTGCTCTCTTAAAATGTCCCATTGGTGGGGTGTAAATAGATTGTACAGAAACAATATTGTACTAATTCATACCAATTCAGCCACAAATTTACCCAAAATGTAAAATAGTTACCAAGAGAGTGAGCTGAAATGGAAATGTCTTGAGAACAAATGCATTGAAAATTCTTATTCATTCCAGTGAATCAGTTTGTTGAAGTGGTTAATGTAAATGAACCAATTAAAAACAACAACAACAACAATTTACAGAGGTCTTCTTTTTCAACTAAGTATTTAGTTAAACACTACATATTTCATTATGCTTCTTTCCTTAATTTAGTTATATAAATGTTGTTATCTGTTAGGTGTTATCTAGTTTGTTTGTTTTTTGTTGTTGTATTTAGTGTAATTTTATCTGTTCGAGTTTAATATTGTCACCCTAACTGAGATGTTCCTTCATTTAAAACTCCCTTGTTGTGTGCCAGAAAAACAAGTCTCTTCAATTTTAAATTATTCCATTGCTTAGCTATACTGTTGAAAAGACATTTTCCTTATAGAAAGCATGTAGCTTAGGAAGCTACGGTTTCAAAGCTGTTTCCTGCCAGTCACGAAGACATACGTTTTTAATTTGTGGTTCAAGAGATACATTTCATTAGCACAGCACTGTTATCTTGGTGGAGTGGATGTTCACTACGTTTAATGGTCTGACGGAAATGGAATGGTGCATTTTAGTGCGTTGCATTTTAGTAGTGTTGTAAAAATGAATCTAGTTACCCCTCAGCAGGCTGACCCACCCCCTGTGTGCCTTAAAACCCTTTTGACATGACACAGAGTGCACACACACCCTCCTCGGAGCGCGAGCAGGCCATACAAAGATTAGCAGGAGGGGTTGACAGCTGACCTCCGTTGTGACCTCATCACACTTGCTCACAGACGTGCACACACACACCCCTCTGAGCTTGTGCATTAGGTGCATTAGATTATTGGATAGAGCGCAGTTATGGCCAAGATGGGCCTGTAAAGTCCAGTTTTGATTGCCCTGCCCGGGGTTACTGGGGCAGGGATGTGACCTTGAGCCTACCCTGGAGCAATGCTGGAGAGGAAGAGTTGAACAGAGCATGCATATTGTATTGGATAGAGTGCTAGGGCCCATGGGGTCATTTGACTGACACCTCTCTAACAAGGCAATTACTGATCTCTCCGATGTGTTCGCACACTTCACACAACTGCTCTGCTCACAAACACTTACACACACAATGTGAATCACTACCACATTCTCAGCAACTTCATTTAGTCAAGAGTGGTGGTAATAATGAATGTAACTAAAATGTTGCATCCCCTGTTTATATAGCCCTGTGATTCAGTTGTTCTTTGTCAGTTCTCGTTTATGCATTGTGTGGGTTGCGTTATTCTCCTACGTGTTCATTCAGTGTTTGGATTATTAATAAAGCCAATTTTGTTTTTGAATCTTCTTCGTCTTTGTGCCTGCTGACCACATTGTAACACTTATTTATATAGCAAAAATAAATAAATAAATAATAAAAAGCGATAATATTGCATATTTGTGATATTGAGCCACTCAAAATCACTACAAGGGAAATTCCTTCTCCAAAACAGCCCTATATCTAAACTGTATACTTTACAAGAAAAAAACATTTCAGACTTAATTTAACTTTAAATTTCACACAATTTGAAAATAGTTTTTACACCAAATGCTTTTCAGTGTTTTTTTTAAAAAAGTCAAAACAATATATATTTATAATAGGGATGTAAAATTACTCACGGTTCGGTTTGTATCACGATTTTAGGGTCACGGTTTCAGTACGGTTCGGTATGTGCTATGTTCAGGGAAAAAAAAGGACTACTGTCAAGTAAGAATAAAGCAAATGTGAACAAATAATCAGTAAATGCAATAAAGCAAAGATACAAATAAAATAAATAGTGCTTTTCAGGTAGGTCTAAGTAGTTTTCAGGTGCAGAAATTAATCAAATATAAAATAACACTGCATATAATCTTCAATGTATAAATTAATCAAAAATTAATAAAAATAAAGTTAAAATTACAAAAGCTATTCAGTCAAGAGCAGTGTGTGATTGTCTTTTGTTGTTTGACTGATATTAAAAACACAGACAGCAGCAAAAATATTAGGCTGCTGTCACCGCTGCTGTTTCTCGACTGTTTACGTTCACTTAAGACATAACTGACTATGTTTACTAGGATATTCGCCAATATGGGCATTTGACAATTTTTGTGTGAATTTTTTGTTCAAGTGCAAGAAGACTTGAAAAAGAACTCAATTTAGTATTCACACGCTCTCTGAGATGCGGCTTTCTGTGTATGCTATTCGGTACACTTGAGGAACTGTGAAGTCAGTAATAGATTTACATACTAACAGTTGATTGGAGCGCTACTCTCACATGAAATGGATTTGAAGGGTATCCATCGACAGAAACATACATAAGCGGAACTCTGACTGTTTTATGCGTTATTATAGATGCCTCGTCAGATTTGAAATTAACTGCAGTGCAAGTGTGTGCCGAACCATGGGTGGAGAATGGTACGGTTCGATTTTTTACAGAGATCCATTACAGTGTTAATTTTTTTATTTAGAAATGTTTTCACTGACGAAAACGAGATGACAACAATCTACTCTCATTTTCGTCAATAAATAAAAACGAGAAGAAAATCTTAGGGAGGGACGATTTGGGAAGAGATCCAGTCAGAACTGATGTCAGAGCAGTTCGCAATCAATGAATAGTGCACATTTATGCCACGAGAGTGCTAATGTTGATGAATTATGACAATGTTTACCTTACGTTGTTTATATGGTAATATGTTTTAGACAGTTGTAAGAATGCATATTTTATCTTCGTCATCTGAACTTGAATGAGCAGCCTGCAATAGAACAGTGCAGACTGCAGACATTTCAAAATAAGAGTCACAGTGGTTTTTCTAGCTTGTTTATAATTAACAGTCACGCATTATAGCCTATTACGTTTTTTCCTGGTCATTACTGATATTTTGGTTACACAAACTCTGTTTCATTTAATTTAATTTCCATTTAATTCACAGTAAACTACTGTAGCTTCTGTCTGGGATGCCCCGTCACAGGAAGGAAAGACTAAGAACATTATTTCAAAAACATTATATAATATATAGATTTTACTAGTATCAGGGTTATTATAGTTAAACCTAAAATCATAAAAAAAATGATTCATTACTTGAAATAAAATAAATGTTAACTGAAATTATATAATATATATAGCTTATGCTGATGTACTATGATAACTAAAACAGAAATATTAAATAAAATTGCAATGAAAGCAGAAATAATAAAAATGTTTTTTGGCGAGTATTCAAGTAACAGCTAAAGTAATAGTTGGGAGAATATTGGATGTGTATCAGTGTATTGGATCTGTGTATTGTTGGAAAAATGCTTAATTGATGTATTGCAATTTAAGTAAACCCATTAGATTTTAGTCAACTAAATTTACTGTATATTTAGTAGATTTAAATCTTATGCTATTTAGTCGACTAAAACTAGACATTATAAAAAAAGCATGTCTTAGACTATTACCATAAGACATGAACTAAAAACTCAATGTTTCAATCCCAAGATATAACCTTATGAACATAAACTGACTGTATTAACTTAAATTACATTTTAAAACGTTAAATTAAGCTGAAAAAACAAAACAAAACAAACAAACTCTCACACTAAACTTTTACTACCATATTTCTAACGGCAGCATCTGTAATAAATAGTTAACAACACAGACAGAACCTCTGGCCTCTGACAATAAACACTCGACTCTTGTGTCCCGTCTCAGGCCTCACCCTCTAGTCTGGGCCAAGCTTCGGCCCGCCAGTGGAAAATAAAAAAGGTGCCAAATTGATGCAGAGATCAGATATTGACGAGGATGGTGTTTTTGTCCCTTGCGTATTCATTACATACGAGCTGCAGCGCACTAGTGATCCGAATGCCAGTCCAATATCCTGTTTCTCCATTCTGGAGCTTGACTTTGGCCACTGCCCCACTGGAAATGGACTACACTATCCCTGTGTGTGCAGCCATTTGTGAGTTAGAGCAAGACAGCTAGGAAGAAAGACGCAATGATCGTGCATTTCTTTTTTCCATGCAGCACGACTAGCTATGCAACAGTGCTGTTATACACAGCGGTCTATTAATAGCTGGGCTCTGTTTTCATTTGAAATAGCCGTATGGTGTAAGGCCTTTGTCAGATAAGATAAGCAGCCTTTAGCTCGCAAAACCTCAGATGTAGACTGTGCCTAAAACAGCAGACAGAACAACAGCTAATATGGGGCCAGACCTGGAAAAGACAACAGGGAAGAAACTCCTAGAATCCAATAACGTACACACATGCATGAAAATGCAATCTAATCCACTTGGCTAAACGTTAAGGCTAATACGACACTGATTATACTGGCAAGTTTTGCATGCTGAGACCTGAAAGGTGTGTCCTTTCTGTGATTTTGTGTGTCTGCTGTGTCACTGGCTCCCCCAGTTTTCCAGCCTCACAGGATCGCCGGCCCTGAATGCAGCCAATACTGCAGTAGAATCTAAGCGCCAAGTCACCAAGCATTCCACTGTCTGCACGGCCCGTCCCAAACACCACAGCACAGACACGGAAACCACCAATGCACTCACACATATGTATGTATGTATATGTATATATATATATATATATATATATATATATATATATATATATATATATATATATATATATATAGGGATAGTATGCCTTATCAATGAAGAACAAGAAGGAATACCATTCACACAATTTGTGCCAAGACCATTTAGCAAGCATGAGTAGGCAAATTAATAAAAAGAATTGCATCCACTGAAAACTGTCAAGAATGAGTACAGGTCATATTTCATCTCAAAATCAAAAGTAAAATAAAGTATATTTTATAAATTTATTTTCATATTTCTTTTTTATATTATTATTATTATTATTATGCATTGTGACATTTTCATCACAATTAAGCAAATTGTTTTATTGTCTTAATGCAAAAAAACTGCCTATAATTTATGCTGATTTTAAACAGTCATTGTACTACATTTTGTTATTTTATTGTTATGACCTTAAGAAATTTTTGCATTTCCATTTGCTTCAATTCACAAGAAGAAAAAAAAAATATTGAGAGACTGATTGCTTTGGAAAGAAGAGAATAAGATATCAAATTTGCAATCACCCCCTTAGCTATTGTATTAGTCGTTTCCATGAAATTCACCCATATACAAAATTAAATTGCCCTTAGACTTCAAAAAATACAAAGACTTTCAAAATACAACATTTTTCTCTTTTTTCCTGGTTCTTTCTAATGTAGTCCTCACTAGCTGAGGGACACTACATATGCATCATACATCTTACAGAACAGAAATCAATTCAAGTTCATGAGCAAATGAAAAGTTTCTGGGGCAAGACATCAGTGTCGTCTACCAGAGGGCTTTGAGAAGAGGGATGATTCTTTCATTTGAAGGTTTACTTTTAATAATTCATCCCATTTGCGGCAGAAATAGCTAGTGCGAGTACTGATTATGACAGGCCCTTTTGTCCTCTGTGGATTCAGACAGCCCAGAGTCTCAGCCAGTCTGGACTGAAGTGGGGGAAGGGTTGACTGACTGACTGCCCGCTTCAGACCGCAGTGAACCAATTCCCAGCAATAACGCCAGCGGATGAACACACAGTTTTAAGATGTTCGGCAAAATTTTACCCTACAGCTTCCATGATGTTATAGTAAAAACAACAAGAGGCAATTACAAGAGGTTCCACATTAAGTACATGCAGTTCTCAAGTATAGCATAAATGCTAATAGAAAATGTGATTAAATAGTACATTAATGGTGAGAATAAGCACATATGGACAACTAGAGGTGTGTTTGTCTGGGAACCCAACAGAAGGGATAGAGTTAAAGAATGTGTGCACTATGGCAAGCTAGTTTAACGTTTGTGCATAAAATTATTTTTAGATATTACCAAGTTACTTTTTTCCAGTTTTACTAGTAGTAACTATCATTATATACTAATACTTATTCCAATAGCACGCAGTATCTACTAAAATAGTTACTAGTATCTATTTCAGTTTTCCTTAAGTGAAAGAACACCTGACATAACTAAAAAAGCAACTGTAACTAACGAGATAAGAAAAGCTACTAGTAACAATTTTCTCATAAACCTGTGCTAGTAGCTCTCTAATAAGTACTAGTGACAAATTGAAAATATATACTAATCACGATTGCATTATCTACTCGTAATTAAGAAATAAGCACTCATAACATAAACAGAGACTAGTAGTTAGTTTTTTTCAGGGATAAATGTTAAACGGCTTGCCATATTGTGCGCAGCCCCCACAGCAATACCAGCAATATACAACTGATGCATCGAGTTGTGTTCCAGTTCCAAACACTCCCAGACGCCCGAGTCATCAGGAACACTCAATTGTATTATTATATTTAATTGGTCAAGCTGTTTAAAATACAACATGGTCTTATCAAAAGTCGTTTTTGACAAACACAGCGCATTTTTGGGGGGCTGAACGAATAGTTTAATACGCCACAGCCAAATTCGATGGGTGTACAAGTCAGATAGTGAAAAATAACGGTCAAATACTATAATAATTCGACCTGAGAATGACATTTACACTCAGATAAATCTTTAATACGTTCGCGTTTGACATATTTGCACAGCTTGCTGCCATAATAACGGATTCGGAACTGCCACAGTTACATTTGATACATTTTCAAATGCAGACCGAATTAAATGATTGAATCTAAAACTGTTACATTGCCACCAGGTAGAGTCGAGTGTGGTAGGTTAAGAATATTCTGTTTTCATTCGGTACACGTTCGAAAATTGATCTAATGTAACAGTCTGCGTTCTCTCCGCATTCGAAAACGGCTCAGAAAAACCCGCCCTACTTACATATATCCATTCCCTGTGGCTGGGATAGGGTGCAGTTGCAGGAGCATGTGTCATTGGAGTTGGCGGCGTTGTTGTTGTTGTTGCTGGAGCTGCTGTCCGGGACCGTGATGTTTCGCATGGGGGCTCGGGGAAGTGACGGGACGGGGGGAAGAGAGCCGCCGGCCGCGGCCCTCACATGAACTGAGGAACACTTCCACAGCAGCAGCCTGCGGTCTCGGTACACGCGCGTCTCATGCCATTCTCACGACTCTCCGACGCATTTTCTGCTTCTAGACTACGGTAAATACGTTCCCCGCATCTTGACGGTCTTTTCCTCTCGCTTTCATTCAGAAGAATGGCTTTCTGTGACGGTCTCAGGCTCACAGCCCACCTCCTCCTGCGCCTCCCTCCTCCGAGAGGGGAGCAGCTCCAGACAGACAGACAGGAGCGGTGGGAGGGGAGACTGGCGCTGACAATGGCGGTGGTGAGAGAGAGAGAGAGAGAGAGAGAGAGAGAGAGCTTGCTCTACCCTCAATGGGACTGTGTGTGTAGGGACGGTTAGAATTACACACACACACTCATTAGTGGCAGCCACGACCAATCAAGGCAGGCATTGAAGAGGCTTTAACCTTGGGCTGACCCCACAGTCTAGCAGATATTCAGCAGATGTGTCAGACACCCCCCTTCTTTCCCAAACTGTCTGCGGTCTATAAATATCCGGGGTGGTTTTGGTGTGGGGAATGTCCGGCTGAGTGGGCAAAAGTGAAGTAACCCCCCACCCCCCAAAGTATTTGGGCACTCAAGTCACACTTAATTAATGGAATTACATTACAAAATATTAAACCAATTGTCATCTGTAAACATGATTCTAGAGCTTTTATAACAACTTATCACATCACTGAAGTCGCTGTGCTTTTTAGTGGATTTGTGAGGTAAGTAAGACCTTTGTTCATCTTTGGAACACAAATTAAGATATTTTTGATAAAATCCAATGGCTCAGTGAGGCCTACATTGACAGCAAGATAATTTACACTTTCAGATGCCCAGAAAGCTACTAAAGACATATTTAAAACAGTTCATGTGACTACAGTGGTTCAATCTTAATGTTATGAAGCGACAAGAAAGCTTTTTGTGCACCAAAAAAAACAAAATAACGACTTTTTTCAACAATATCTAGTGATGGGTGATTTCAAAACACTGCTTCATGAAGCTTCGAATTTTAATTATCTTGCTGGTAATAGAGGCCTCACTGAGCCATCAGATTTTATCAAAAATATCTTAATTTGTGTTCCAAAGATTAACGAAAGTCTTACGGGTGTGGAACGACATGAGGGTGAGTAATTAATGACGGAATTTTCAGTTTTGGGTGAACTAATCCTTTAACCTACAAAAATTATATTTAATTATATATATATATATATTTTTTTTTATCATTTCATACTTTTTTTGTTAAATATTTTGCTTGAAAATGCCACTTGCCTTGATATTTAAAATTCATGATGTTTTTGGTCACTGTATGCACATATTTGATTTATCCATGCACATTTTTTTAATTAATGTGTCCTCATAATCTTTAATCCAAATAATTTCCCCTCCCTCTTGCAGCGACATCTCTTGTCTTCTCTGATGACGTGTTTTTTGATGGAAGGGTGGGACAACCTGTTGCTCACATAAAATTACAGCAATAGCAAACCACAACCGTCCAACAATCCAATCGATTCCTGATGGACAAAATCAAGTCCCATCCTCCTTTTTTTTCGATAAGACATTTTACTCTGATATACGTCACAATAGGGAAGAAAAGAAAAGACTACTGCAACTTCCATTTCATGCTGACTTTAATTCTAAACATTGTATCAACATTTGTTTAATCATTTTATACTTTTCTTTTTTTACATATATATTTTGCTTTAAAAATCTTAGTTTAAAATGTATGCATTTGCCTGGTATTTTTAATATTCATATTTTTGAGCCACTGTATGTGTAACTCTTAATTGGTGAATGAAGAAATATGAATCTCTGTTTTCTTTTAGAGAAAATGAAGCCAGTTTTAAAAACATTCATTTTTAATTAATTTTTGTTACATATTTATGGCAGTTTAAGCATTCGGGTACTCCACCCAAATTCTCATTATCACCAGTGTTATTTTAGTATTTTATTTCAAATAACAAAAAGATTTGTAATATTTTTAGTTTCAGTTAACAATAACAACACTGGTATTTATATATATCATAGTATTTCATATACCGCCTACATATTGATTTAAATGTTTAACAATTTTATTACTTTTTATTTTATTGTGTCAGTCAAAAATTACTATACAGTAATGATAATCGCTATTGAGAATAATGGGCAATACAAAAATTTCAAAGACAAATGTGTAGACATTTTTTGAAGGTAGAAAATCTTTTCATCCTCTTCTTATTGACTTTCATGTGAAATGTCACCTGGACATGTTTTGTGACATTCTGGCCAATGTTCTAACTCTAAATAAAGTAAAAGAACACATAGGCCCAGTTTCACAGACAGGGCTTAGCCTAAACCAGGATTAGGCCTTAGTTCAATTAGGGCATTTAAGTAGCTTTTATAAATGTTCACAAGAAAAAAAACATTATGGTGTGCATCTTGATGCAAAACAATGGCGCTGGCATATTTTAAGATATGTCAGTGCAAGTTACATTCAGTTAAAACAGCTCAAACATGCATTTTAGTTTAGGACTAGCTTAAGCCTTGTCTGTGAAACTGGGGGTTAGGCAACTAGCTGTGCGAATAGACAAAACAAAGAAATGTTTATGTCTCAAAAACAAAGGACATGCCGCTTAATTCAGTCGTGTTTACAAAGATGAAACGTTTACACCATTTAACTGTTGTCATTTTTAAGAACTGTTTGTCAGACATGAGTGCTAAAATTGGCCTTGTTATGACTGAACTTGAAAGAGATGCAGGTTTTGCTTTAGCGCCCTCTGGTGGCATCTGGGTTCATGGCACCACTGCATTAAATGTGGGAAGCATGACCTGTGTTTGTGTCCTACTTTCCCCTGTGACCTCTCACTGACGGTGTGATGGTTTGAAGTGTTCCAGGCCGAGTTGCGGTAACAGATATGTGTGAGTGCGTGGCTGTGAGGATATTTACAACGATAAGACAATCTGTGGTGAGACGAGCTTTCCCCGTGCGAGCCGGTCACAGTAAGGTCAGACAGATAAGAAGAGTTTATGACAAGCTCTGAATTGTTTTAAAAAAAGAAATGTTACTGGGGTGCCATTTCAATGTTATAACTATGAGTCTTAAAACACTTACACTTTATACTGTTTAGCACGACTCTGTCAGTTAGATAAAAATAACTCTGATAAGACTTATTTTAGACACATGATTTATGGTATCATTATTAACATCCATAGCACAAACAATTACATGCCAATGATTAGTAATTGTGTAGTCATCTTTTAATTCCCCATTATTTTCAATAGTGAATCATTTCTGTAATAGTCATTTTTAATATGTAAATAAAATTTTTAAATATTTAAATCAGTATACAGGAAGTACAAGAAATACTATGATGATGTATAATAACAGTGTTATTATTGCTAATTAAAAACAAGGAATAATTGAAATAATAATAAAATATAAATAAAAATATTAGATGAAACTTAAAAAATAGTTGCTCTGACAACTATCTCAAATAACAATTTGTTATTAAAATATTAAAATTAACATATTAATATAAAAAATAATATTTAATAGAAAAATTAAAATATAAAAAAACTAAAATTAAAATGAAAACTGAAAATATAAAAATATAAGCTAATTTAAATATTAATCAAAAAACTATAATAGTATATATAAATCATTTTTTAGTTACCCAAAACTAATGAACCTTCCTTACAATATCACCTCATGCCACAGACGACTCTATTCAATGCTTGTCAGTGTTAGAGATGACTCATAGCGTCTCTTGCTGGAGGCCAAGCTTCTTACAGCTGAAACACAGACACATCAGTCTGGCTCCGTCACAACACCTGTGATTGCTCAGGTGGAAGTCTAAATCACACTGCCGTCAGCCATCACATCAGCAGAGATCAGCATCACAGTTAGACCAAGTCTAGCCAAGTAAATGTGCCTTATATTCGTGGAAGCAGGCAGGAACTTTGGATTTACTGCACTATGTATTTGGACAATATAAGATGGGAATAAGAAAAATTAAACTAACTTAAGCAGGATAACTTCCTCGCAGCAGGATCACTTCTACAAAAACACAGACTTGTACAGATACACAGTGAGAACCTTCCATTGACTGCTTATGTTTTTATATTACGTTATACTGATTATAATACAACAAGGAATAAAATGATGTTAAATTTAGAGTAAACTGGATGTAAAAAATAATGATTCAGGCATTACAGGATGTAAATTTGATGCTGTCTACAGTTCATAATATATTTCATTTTATATTGTGCACTGTAAAAAGTTTGTAATTTGTACAGATGTTTTTTTTTAATAAACACAATTTGGTTAACTGTAAGTTATCTTACAGCAAATGGTTTAACACTGCATTATATTAGTAATTTTATTGTAAAATACGGTCGTATTTATGGTTTTGGGACTTCAAATAGCTTGGTGTATTATTAACATTATAGCACTTAAAGGTGCAATATGTACGATTTTTGCAGTAAAATATCCAAAAACCACTAGGCCAGTGTGTTTCCAACTATTTGTAAATCGTGAGAAAATTGCAATTTTAATCAAGACTCCGGGACGTGTGAGGAGTCGCCTGTCAATTGCGTCATACCCGCGTTAACCCTCGGTCTGCCTCGGTTTCCAGTTTTATTTTGTAGAAACCATGGAACACCAAAGACGCTTTAATATATTACACGTTTAAACAGACAAGGGGACACCTGTTTTGATATATTTATAGACAGAAAACTAATTGTTGTTATATAGCTGAACACGTTTAGTCTTATTGTTTAAATCTAATTTTCTTGATTTTTTGCGAGTACCATGCTTTACCATGCCTCAGAGAAAAACACTATTTTGTCAAGTAGCTAACATAGCATAATCAGATGCAGCTTTATTTTTAGTAACATTAATACAGAATTTTCTCAATCAGACAAAATGTTTTAAAATGAATTGCATGCCATTTATCAACACAAGCCATCCAGCATTTAACATGATATTCAAAAATCGATCTATCTTACTGCAGTGTGCAATAAGTGTCTCACATCAGCCACCGAGCGAATGCACAGAGTAACGTTATAACAGAATTTTCAACACACTCAAATGTATCTAATATGATAAACAGAGCTGCATTACCTCATACTCATGACCGGAAAAGCGGAAGCAGCGCCGGCGACTGTGAGTGAGTGTGGTCGGAGTACCGCAACTTTTAGTCTGTTTGGTGAACGTGTTTTGTATAATTTTTTTTTTTTTTTTTTGGTTTATTTTTGGGTTGTAGCACTATTTATTTTCTGCATCGTGGGATTTATTTTTTCTACTTTTTTTTTTTGGAAAATAAAATCCTGCATCAAACTGACTTCCTGTTGTCCTGGTTACCTCATCACCTCTAACCACAAGGTTCATCCACAACAAACCCATACCCCTAAAAGTCTGTTTTTGTTGTTGTTGTTGTTTTTAGAATAAAAAAAATCATTGCTTTGGGGTTCTCAAAAAACCTACAAAGGGAGGTTTTGTCAAATTTAACTAACTTCCTGAGACAACTTTGTCCCAAAAGTATAGCTGAATAAACACACACACACACACACACACACACACACACACACACACACTGAAGTACTACACATGAATAGGCAACAGTATTGATTAGGAGTGATTAGAGTAGCTGCAGTCAGCATTAACTAATGTAATCCTCATTAGTCCTCTCTCTCTCTAACTAGACTATCAACTATGGTAATACCCCAAAATGAGCTTCTAAAGAGTAGAAAAGAAGAAAGGCCAGACACACAGGAATAAATCTGACGGGAACAAACCAATACAGGTTCTTGTCAGTTTGCATCGAGACTGCCAAGTTTGTTTGTGTGTGTGCTTTTACCTGAGGATGGGAGATATTGATAGGCTTTAAAGTCATGGGCGGTGAGTGGCCGTGCCCCTGGGAGCTATGCAGTCTCTCACTGCTAGTGTGATGAAGTGTTTACATGAAGGGATCACCCTGAGGGGGCGGTATTCATTAACCAGACTTACAGACTCAGACTATTGACTTCCCGCTCTAGACTGAACCTCTCTCTCTCGCTTTCTCTCTCTCTCTCTCTCTCTCTCTCTCTCACACACACACACACTTTTACCTTTAACACACTTTCCACAACTTCTGTTTGAGTAGCTGCTCTTGAACTTGGACTTTTGTTATTGAGCTCTGTTTCCACTTAGAGCTCCACAGCACCTCATTTTATTCATTTACAGACTTTACAGACCATACCTAAACTACAGCTCTAGGGAGTCTTTAATGCATGAGCAATAAGAAAAAACGGAGACAAAATTTTTACATGTTGAGGAAAATATGAGTTGTACTTGCTGGTGAAAAAATGTCAACCTGAAATGATGTTCAGAACACATTTTACTTCCATAATCTTATGTTCTTCATAGTGAAACAGGAAATGGTAGGGTGGGACTTGATTTTTCTATCTAATCCATCCATCTGTCTGTCTGCATATACACATCTGCATCCATCCATCCATCCATCCGAAGTCCCGTTAACCAAAAAAATTCCATCATTGACTGAATTTTTTTAGCAGTGGCGGAAAAATCTGAAGGCTATCTGAAGAATAAAATTAAAACTGTCACGAGAAGTCGTCTGTCCGAGCTGAGGCAAAGACCCAAAATCTAAAAGATCGATGCGTTTATCATGTCACAATAATATTATAAATAAAACTTCATAATGCCTAATTATATTTCTACTCTTTTTTAAACTTTTTTTTTAAATATAAACATTTAAATGGTGGCTGTCATAAAAACTTGACTGACTTATCACCTCCATCTTCTATCTTCTTTCAGAAAAACACAATCAGAGATATATTTAAAAATATCCTTCTTCCTCCAAGATTTATAATGGTTGTAAATGGCAGCCCAAATTTTGAAGACAAAAAAAAAAAGAAATTCACCCATCCATAAAAAAAAAAAAAAAAAGGAATCCATATGACTCCAGGGGGTTAATAAAGGCCTTCTGAAGCGAATCGATGCGTTTGTGTCAGACAAATATCCTTATTTAAAACTTTATAAAATAAAATATGAGCTTCCGGAGCGACAGCCATACGCATTCGACGTACGTCCAAAAAGCGTTAACTTCTGCGACGTAGTACACAATGCCATGACATACTACGTGTTATAGCATAGTACGTCATGGCGTAGTGTAGAACGTCATGGCATTGTGTACTACGTCGTAGAAGTTAACACTTTTTGGACGTACATCGAATGTGTATGGCTGTTGCGCCGGAAGTTTGTTATTTTACTTTTTTACTCTTTTATTATGACCAATGTCATTAGATTTTGGGTATTTGCCTTGGCTCGGATAAAATAAAAAAATAATAAATATGCAATATGGTGCATACATTTAGCAAAATGCTCCTCTCTAGAGTTATTTTTCTATCTGACTATTGAGTTTATGGTCACCGAATGGCTTTTCTAAGGTAAATGTAACATTACATGGTATGCGGTTCAAAAGCGTTTTTATTGACATCTTTCCGTGGATGAAACACTGATTGAGTGATTACATGAGATATATGGATTTCGGTAAGTTGTACTGTATCTTTCAACATACCTTCTGATGTTCATTCATGTTTATTTCGTGCTGTAACTAGTAGCAAAGTGTAATAGTTGATCCGTTCACATACACTTTGCTTGATCTAAAGCGACAACACCGATCTGTGTTATCTGAATTTTGTAATAAAATTGATTTTTCATATCAAAAGTATCAAAGCACAAAGCTTATTGTGATTTACTGGATGGGAGGCACGCTAAAATGTTCTGTTCATTCATCAACTGAAAACAGCACAGACCAAAAATTCGATTCGTTTTAAGAATCCATATCGATTTAAGAATCGACATCCATCCATCCATCCATCCATCCGGCCTTTAGAACTTTTGAGTTTTTTTAAAACTTTCTTGGTCAAGTCAATATTCAAGTTTGTATTGACAAACTTTCCTTTTAAAATTTAAAAATGTGTGGATTTGAATTGCATTCCATTTTAATTCTACCTCATGTTTGAACTGCAATTCTACATCCAATGTACCTGAATATAAAAAGGCATTCTCAGTTCAACTCTACATGGTGCACAACCCTGTAAGCTTTGTATGCAGTATATGCATATTTGTTTTCCTTTGCTCATCCCAGAGAAAAACCCAAACACTCAGAACAAGACATAATATTACACAACTTTCTACAAGAGTGGAGGTTAACAAAATGGGGGAAACCACAAGACTGAACACTGAAATGTAAGGTTTATGGTATCTGAAGACACAACACTACACACAGACAGGTATATATAAAACATTTCACAAACTACTGCCATACTTTGTCATGGTTTTAGAATAATTATCATTCCAAATGGCTGCAGTGTTCTCCTGCTTTTTCTCATTCCTCACAGGACACTCATGGTAAGTAAAACTACTCATAAACCCACACACAATTCACCGGGGGAAACATATGCCCAGGTTTGTCCTTACTGACTGTCTCGCCTGGGTTTTAGCAACCTTTAGTCTCTGCTACACAACAGTGACCTCAGATCAGGACACATCTCCTTGTTTGTCATTTCTTCTGCACTAAAGAGTGGGGCAGAAGAAGAGAGAACAGAATAAACCTTATTGAGACTTTCTATTAAGCTCATTGTGAGCCATTTCCATATTTTTTTAGTGAATTGATACATCAAATCAAATACATTTTGATTTAAATTGGGATTTTTCTAAGAGAAACTAGGCAAAAAATACAAAACAAATAAAGTATCTTTATGGACCCTAGAAGAGTGAATCTTTGGGTAGACAGTGAATCACTTTATTTTGATTCACATTTCAAAAGGTTTTGATTTGATTCAAGATTTATTTATTTTTTTTTGCAAATTCAAAATAATTTGATACACAAAATTCAATGTGATTTTGATTAATGATTCGATTCTGTATTGTTTTAAATGCATTTATAAGATTATTTCAAAGCTGATAGTGCTGGAGTTTCTGATGATTTAGTGCTTTAATTGCTAGGGGTGCAAATCTTTTGGAATCTCCCAATTCGATTAAAATTCATTCTTGGTACAGTTTTACCATATCTATTTATTATATTGTGTTTTAAGGGGCTTGTTTTGCTTTTTCTTATATATCTGTCAACCCTTCACTGGAGCTTTAATGAATACAGGGAAGAGAACAGCAGTATGCAAACTCAACAGCAGCTACTGTTAGTGGAGTTATTTAATAAAGTAGTTTAAATTGTACACACCTTGTAACAACATTATTATTTTACTCAAGCCCGGTGGAGACTGAGACACCGTCGCTGCTCAGCCTTTCATATTCACCTTTCACAGCATAAGCATGCACACATCTTTTGCATCAGAAAAATGTGTGATAATCAGCTGGTTCTGATGATTGGCCAATCATTTGGAGTTAGAAAAATATAATATGTGCTGTTGTATTCTTAATATTTAGTGATTTAGCCTCAGATAGAGAAGATGTTCAATCGCTTTTACAAGCAGGTATTGTTCGTTACCATGGCAACCACTTGCGCGTCCACATTGGTTGAACGCGCTTCTCATTTGTAAAAAAGGCTTAACGTGTTCCAGACTGCCAAGTAAGCTTCATGTCAAGTAAGCTTCAGCTGTTTAGGAGAAAGATTCACAGTTTTAAACATCCTTTGATTACTTTGTGCAACAAATTAAAGAGGTGTTCGAATATCCAGCTGGGGTAAAGATGTTTCTGTTCAGCTGCTTCACTCACGCCAGGGCCATCGATCAGCAGCTGAGTATGCCATCACATTTAGATCTCTAGCGGCTCAGAGCGGCTGGAACGATGTGGCCTTAAAAACTGTTTCCAAGATGGGCTTAACCACAAGCTACAGGCCAAGCTTGTATGCAAAGGTGAGGATGCAACTCTGTCCGAATTCATAAACATTCAGAACACTCAAGTTTACAAGTGAGTACTACAAATTTCACCTCTCCTATTAACCATGACTTTTCTCTGCCCCTTGATATCTCTGTCAATGAGGTTTCCAAAGGCAGTGGTAGTGGATTCAGGATCCGCTGTTAATTTGATTCATGCAGATCTGGTTAAAGAACTCAACATCCCTTCTGTTCCATGTATCCCTACTATCAACATCACCGCTGTTAATAATGAACCCATTGGCATAACCAATCAAACTGTTCCAGTTACACAGCAGATTGGATTGTTTGTACACTGAAGTCATTTCACTGTTTGTCAATGACATTCCCATCCTGGCCCATCCATTGCTAGCTGTTCATGATCCATCCATCTCCTGGAGCCATGGTGAGCTTACACAATGGTCAAATTACTGTCAAGCCAATTGTCTTCTTGTTACTGTTTCCATACCATGTCTCACTACTAGCATTGAGAGCCCAGAGGTCTCCAAAGAAATCAAGACTCCCAAAGAGTACCAAGAATTCAGCAAAACCAAGGCAACACAGTTACCACCTCATCGTCCATCGTCATCGCCTTTGAACTGCTACCCAACACAGCACCACCTAAGCGCAGAGTATACCCTCTCTCAAGTCCTGAAACTCTAGCCATGGAGAGCTACACTGAAGAGCCCCTAGCATCTGGGTTCATCTGACCCTCAACCTCTTCAGCAGCAGCAGGCTTCTTTTTGTGGGAAAAAAAAAAAAAGGTGACGGACTCCGTCCACGCATTGACTACAGAGGTCTGAACACTGTCACAGTTAAATACAGGTACCCACTTCCACTTCGCCTCAGCACCGGAACAACTTTGTGAGGCACGAATTTACACAAAGATAGACTTAAGGAGTGCTTATAAGGATCAGAGAAGGGGATGAGTGGAAAACTGCATTTATCACCACTAGGGAGAACTATGAGTATCAGGTCATGTCCTATGGTTTTGCCAATGCACCTGCAGTGTTTCAGTCCTTAATAAATAAGATCTTCAGAGACCAACTTAACCAATGTGTCATTGCTTATATTGACAGAGCAAAACTGAGCATATCAAGCACGTCAAGACAGTCCCTCTCACGCCTCCATCAGCATCAACTGTACGTGAAAGCTGAGAAATGCAAGTTTCACACCACCCAGACTACATTTCTCAGCTATAACATCAGTCACCAAGGAGTTGAGATGGACATGTCAAAAAATCAGGCAGTGGCCCAAGCCTACACAGTCAAGGAGCTCCAATGATTCCTGGGCTTTGCCGATTCCTACCACATGTTTAACCAAAATTACAGTCTCATTGCAGCTTACTTTTCTAGATAACTGAATGCAGATGAACGAAACTATGACGTGATTAATAAGGAGTTACTCTCTATGAAGGCCGCTTTAGAGGAGTGGCAGCACTGGCTAGAGGAAACTGTTCATCCATTTCAAGTAATCACGAATCACAAGAATCTTGAATATATCAAAGAAGCCAACAGACTTAATCCTTGCCAAGCCCGCTAGCCATTGTTTTTTTGTTTTTTTACACGCTTCCAATTCACCCTTACTTACCGCCCTGGCAGCAACAACAGCTATGTCGATGCTCTCGCTAGAAAGTATGATCCATCTTATGCACAACCACATAATGATTCCATTCTACCACCATCTGTCATCGTTGCCCCCATCAGGTGGGACATTATAGAAGAAATCCAGAGAGCACAACAGATGGACCCTGCAACACCAGGATGCCCACAAAGCAAACTCTATGTACCTCAAGCACTATGTCAGAGAACCATTCACTGGATACACACCTCCATCAGTACTGGACACCCAGGTATTCACAGGACAATCTCACTGGTACGTAACTCATTCTGGTGTCTATCATTGACTGATGATGTAACTGCTTGTTTTGTAAAGTCATGTCAAGTGCGTGCACAATCCAAGACCCCCAAGGAGCAACCATCTGGCTTGCTGCAACCATTGCACATTGCCTAAAGAGCATGGTCCCACCTGTTTATAGACTTCATCATTAATCTGCCCAACTCCAGTGGATTCACCACAATACTGGTAATCATTGATAGATTCTTCAAGTCATGCAGGTTGACACCCATGAAAGGTTTACCCACTGTAATGGAGATTGCCAACACTTTGTTCCACCAAGTTTTCAGGGAGTACCGCCTACCAGAAGACATCGAGTCTGGCAGGCCTTCTGGAAACAACTCGATATTAACATCAGTCTCACTTCGGGGTATCATCCACAGGCTAATGGACTTAACCAGGAGACCGGCAGATAGTTCAGGTTGTATTGCAGTTGAGAGCAACAAAAGTGGAACGACTTCCTCCTATGGGCTGAATATGCACAGAACTGCCTCACTCATTCCTCAACAGGACTCACTCCATTACAGTGCATGCTGGGCTACCAACCTCCAATATTCCCTTGGTCAGGTGAACACTCTATGGTGCCAGCAGTGAATGACTGGATCAGGTGTAGTGAGCAGGTATGGGACAGTGTGCACATCAGGCTACACGAGCCATATGTGCCCAGAGGATTCAGTTAAATAAGCGGAGACGTCCCCACCCCGACTATCAACCTGGTCAAAGGATCTGGCTGTCCACACGTGACCTCAAGCTCCAGCTACCCTGCATGAAGCTCAGCCCTATGTATGTGGGTCTTTTCAAAAAGTTTTGTCAGATTAACCTTGTTACATACTGTGTAGAGCTTCCTGCTCATTATCAAATCTCTCCTTCCTTTCATGTCTCGCTCCTGAAACCGGTCCACCCGGCATCTGGCCCTGGTATCAATGGATCCTGAACCGCCGCCTCTGTTGGAGACTGATGGAAAGCCGGCCAACATGGTGAAAGTGATCCTAGACTCTAGAGGTAGAGGGGGCCAGATGTAGTACCTGGTGGACTGGGAGGGCTACGGATCAGAGGAGTGATCGTGGGTAGCTGTCAACGACATACTAGACCCTTCACTGATCCACGACTTCCACCAAGCACACCATGACCACCCAGCGCCACGACCTAGAGGACGCCTCAGCCATAGAACACAAAGTACAAGTCACTTAATAAACAACTACACCTGTCAGTCATGTATTTAAGCCATGCCATTTCCATGTATACAAGTATTGCCAGTTTCTCTGCACTACGGAGTGTTTACCATTGCCTGCTGTTCATGATGCTTGTTATGACTATTGTGCTTGTTTACTGTTTTCTTTGTGTTTGCCTGGTTAGACTGTTACATGTGTTTTATTCTTTGGTCTGCCTTTCGACTACGTCTCATTGCCTCATGATTCAGATTTGTCTGCTCTGTTTATTTTCAATAAACTTCCACATATGGATTCTAAACATGCCTCCATGTTAAGTCCGTCACAGTTTTCTATTCTAATATATTTTAAAATGGAATTTGTTCTTGTGATATCAAAGCTGAATTTTCAGCAGCCATTACTCCAGTCTTCAGTGTCACATGATCCTTCAGAAATCATTCTTATATGATGATTTGCTGCTCAAAAAACATTTCTAATTATTATCATTAATATTGTACTGTTAAATATTTTTGTGGAAACAGTGACACATTTTTCCAGGATCCTTTGATGAATAGAAAGATAAAAAAAAAAAAAAAAAACAGCATTTAATATACATTTTTGTAATATTAAGTATAAGTCTTTATTGTCACTTTTGATCAGTTTAGTGCATCATGTGTCTTTGCTGAATAAAAGTTTTAATTTCTTTCAAAAGAAAAATAAAAAATCTTACGGCCCCACAAAATATTGAATAGTATTCTATTTATTCTTGGGCTTTTGGAAATAAAGTTTGCATCTTTCTAACTGGAACCACGCATATGATTATTTTATTATTACCGTATACTGAAAGCATTCATAAAGTACATTGTTAAATTCATAAAGTGCATCTGATTTTACAAACTGATTATACAATTAATCACACATATATGAATGCATCCAAAACACATGACCTTCTGTAATGGCTACATTCAGAAAACAGACACTTCCACCTTAGCAATAGCTACAGAGATCCCAATTTTGTTTTAATCACTACAAGAAATCATAGACATCCTAACGGTAAATCAAACGTCATTTAGAAGACTAATCCCATCTGAACAGTGCTTATGGGAGATGTCTGATTTGTGGATGACAGACCACACCCAGAGATCAGCTGACAGCTGCATGAACATTCTCATTTCAACCCCAGGAAAAACAGTCTCTCTCTTCCTTCATTATAGAAAGAATGGCATACCGGTGACTTGTTTTCTCTCGTCACTCCTCATTGCACATAAACTGTGACGTTCCACTTGCTTTATATAAACTTTATTCAATCTATAAAAGCATTCGGTTTTATCACCCTATGTGAGATTAGATAACTTTCCAAACAGTCACATGCTAAGCCTAAAATCAGCAGTTTCGAGGCAGACTCTAGCTTTAAAAATCAAGTATCTGCAGTCTGCCGTCCCTCCTGTTGCTGATGCAGTGTCTCTGACTGTTTGGAGGTTTGCTGCAAAGAGAGAGAGGGAGGTAGTGTGCACTTCACCGTCGACACACTCACTTCCTTCCCCAAACACATGAACACTCTGCGCACAACTGCCAGAGGGAGGGAGCAGAAAAATATTTAAGGGCCGACTCTACAGGACCGACAAACAACAGGCAGACATCTTGAACGCCAACGACATAAGCACAATGAAACATGTTATCATCTAACAATATTTTTCAAAACCTCTCCCTACATTAAAAGAGACAAAGACAGACTGCAAACGCAAAAGAGGCAATGATTTTATTTGATAATGCGGTTTTAGCTTCCCTTGAATTCTGTGTGTCTCATACTGTCTTATATTTTTGGATTATTCTTTCTAGAGCACACAAATCCTCTTCCTCTCTGCAGGCTGCACGGGTCAGGATATGAGTGTTTGTTTGTGCGCAGCAGACAGACAGAACACAGCGACAGTGCTTTTCAATTCACTCCAATTACATCCCACAGACAGACTCAATGCCTTGATTCCTTTTGTGTGTCCAGGCGCCACACTGTCAGGATATTTCCACCTCCCAAAGTTCACTATAGGATAATATGGTAAAGCCTGAACATACATTATAGAAAATTGTCCACAGATGCTCTCCTCAGCTCACACAAGGCATGTTCTTGTGTTCCATCTGCGCTATTTTTCAATTGTTAGTCTACTTACACATGTGGTAGATGTCTTTAGTAACTGCATTGTTTTTAGCATCTTGCGACATGAGCACCACATTAAGACACCTTGTCAAGTGTTATCAACCAGCAGGTTGTTAATGAGAGTTAATGAGAGTTAAAACAGCTCTGAAAATTAAAATGTAGTACAGTTTAAATTTATATTAAATGCAATTAGATGAACTTTAGAGTGCTTTTTGACCAACTTAAGCAGGAATCTTTATATAGTAGTGGCCAAAGTGACATCTGGAGGCTATATTTGTTTTTAATTATCTTACAAGTTTTATTAAATCATCAAAATATTTTTTAAATATTTTAAATATGAGGGAAGAACAAAACACTAAACTTGGTTAAGGTATTTATCTGCCAAAATTATTAAAAATAAATTACTATAATTATAAAATGTTTTATTTTACTATATAAAAAATGCATAGAAAAACAAAAGCTCACAGGATAAAGCATACATTGACTACAACATAAGCAGTTATTAACATTTTGCTGGTTCTCTCTTGTTTTTGCATGTATACATAATTTCTTTGTAGGACAAAAATTTCGTCTGCACAATATGGCATATTTCATTGCATTATCACAAATTAAACAAATGACTCCAAGCACAACTATGCAATATGCTTCCAAAAATCTTTAACAAATTAATAATAATATTTGAACAAAGGGTGGTAATTTTCCTAGGCCGGACATGACTTACTACTGTAAGTAATTTCATAATTACTTTTGTAGTTACTATTGTCTTTTAAATAAATGGTATAAATGTATTATCAAATGTACTGGTAAACTAAAAAATACTTTAATGTCATTCTATTGAAACTTTATTTAAATATATTTGTAATTACATATTTGTAAAGATGAGTTTGCAAATTAGTACATTTTAAATATATATTTACTCTAAGTGTGATTTCAAATAACACAAACCAGTTAATTATAATTAAAAAATGATGTTGATTTAGTACTTTTCGCATGCTTTAACTACATGCTGAACTATATACTTGCTTAGCTGGGTGCTTGCCATGTATTCTTCTCCATTTCTCAACTGATAAAGTTGGGGGGGGGGGGGGGGGAGATCCCAAACTCCTGAAACATAGGGTAATTTTAGCTAAACAAGCATGTGGATACATACTTTGAAAATCCACTGGAAATAGTATCCATTTACAGATTTAAGAGACGTTTTATGGCAGGGTTGTTAATAAAAAATAAAAAAATAATAAAAATAATGTTTTGTTAACAAAGCCATTTCTGAGCCAATTGCTTTCCAAATCTTGGTCACAAAGGCTGTCCAAGAACTATCTGCCTGCCATGTCACGGCCACGGAGGCAGTCCTTAAACATTATGAGACAAATGTCAAGGTCATAGAGGCTGTTCACAAACTTTTGATGCCCCATATCACAGCCACGGAGGCCGTCCAAGAACTTATCGTGCCCTATGTCATGCCATTTGCTCAGCTGAGGTGGTCATCTCATCCACCAGCTCCACCCTGATGGTATTTGTCTTCGCTGATACACCATGGCCACCTGTTCCTCCATGGTGTAGGTGATCCAGGCCCACCGCTACTCCACGGTCTAGGCATGCCATTGCTCCACAGTCCAGATCCACCTGTTTCACGGTCCAGGCCTCCAATTGCTCCATTGTCCAAGCCCACCACTGCTCCACAGTCCTGGTCCACTTTTGCTCATTGATCCAGGCTTTGTTCCAGGACCTTGTCCTCTAGCTGCATGGACCTGGCCCTCCATCCCTCCCCTTGGACCTCCTCCAACCCACCACCTTCCTGATTTTGTTTGTGTTTCGGGTTTTGGGTGGGTGTGCCGTTAGGGCGTCTGGAGCCGCCCTTTGAGTGGGTGGGGGGTGGGGGTGATATGTCACGTTTAGTTTTGGGTTTTGGGTTTTGATTTCACTTTCATGTTTTCGTGTCCTTTATTTAGTATAATTCTCACAGTCATGGTTCCAGTTTGTCATGCGATTCCTTGCCCTAACGTGATCAGGTCATGTGCTTCCCTAGATTCATGTGTCATGTTCTGATTGGTTCCCTTGTTTTATGTGTCACATTCTAATTGGTTCATTGTCTTCATTGTTTTCAGGGGTATCTTGTTTAGTCATTAGTCTTGGTGTATATATAGCCTTCCTGTTTCATTGTTACTTGTCTATCTTTGTTCCCTGTAACTGCTCTTTGGTGAGTTTGGTGTTTCCAAGTCAAGTTCACATTTATGTTTATGTTCTTGTTATTTTCTTTTTTTAAGTTATGTTTGTTTCAAGTTATCTTTTAGTTTTGGTTCACTTTTGATTTTGGAATTAATTGCACAAAGGTTAAAATCAACTTGCCTACAGTGGACTTGTTATAGGACGTAGCGACAGATCTTTTCTTCTGTATTGTGACATATTAAAGTGTACAAGAACTGGAATATAGCTACTCTCTAAAAGCCCGTAACAGTGACCTCTGACCCCAGACACATATCACCACTGGAATTCAATAGCAAATAAAGTGTGCATAAATTGAGTGCAACGAGTACGTCGATATCACAGTTCTGTAGGAAGGTCATGTTAAGCAGGAAAAAGACCCGGACAAATTGAGTCACTGTAGATTTTCCACCTCAGCAGGCGTCAGCACCTACCATCCTCTCTCACTGAGACAAGCGCACATATATCTCCATCCCAAGTCCCTCATCAGTCAATAATTAGCAATTACATACATTTTTGTGGAGTGCATGTACTCACTGACCATCTGTCTGTTTTTATTTTTATTTTATTTGCCTTAATGGGATAGTTCACCCAAAAATGAATATTCTGTCATCATTTATTCACCCTCATGTCATTCAAACCTGTATGACTTTCGTTCTTCTGTGGAACATAAAATGTGATATTTTGAGATATTTCTCATTGTTTTTTGTCCTTACAATAGAAGGCAATTGTCACCAAAACTGGTCACCAACATTGCAAAATTGAACCCTATTATTGTACAACTCTTTATATCAAGATAAATAAATAATAAGTATAGCAAATCTCAACTACTTGATTCCTTGTATCATTGTAAAATGTAAACTATATTAGCGCTCAGCTCTAATCTGAAAAATGCAACTATAAAGCATGAAGATATTATAGATATAAACATTATGATTTTATGTAAAGCTGCTTTGTAACAATGTGTATTGTGATTTGACTTGATGATTCTGTGTTCTACAGAAGAAAGTTTGGAACGACATGAGGGTGAGTAAATGATGATAAAACGAACATTTTCTCATTAAGACAAAATGTCAGGGATTATGTTTAACAATGTTGTTTAACAATCATTTTACATTGTCTGTTTCCACCTTGAGGCTCTTCTGATGAGCGTATGATAACAAACATTTATTTTCTGCCTGAAAATGCTTTCATTTTCTCCACTCACAGAGTATGTATGTGTATAAGTGTGTGAGTGTGTGTGTGTATATGTGTGTGTATGTGGGGGGGTGTAGTGTGAAGACCCCTCTCGTACAGGGCCCCCCTGACTCACCCAGACACCAAGCGTCTAGACCATATTCATGATCCATCTGTCTGACTGAACGCTACACTACCGCCGTGGCCATTAGAATTGAAATAATTTTTCTGTCCCCCCCCCCCCCCCACCCCTGTCTGTTCATCTCTCGTTTTGCCTCCTCTGCGTCTCTCTCGCTTGCTGTCTCTTTCTCGATGCGAAAATCAGCAGTCCTCAACCTCTGAAAATTCAATCACAGCGCACACAGGTGTCTCTAAAATAGCAGCCAGCCGCAGACGCTTTCATTAACATGCGGCCCAGACTGCTAAATATTTTAAGTGCAGCAGTTGGACTTGTTCCATCGGTAAAGAGTGGCCCTTGTTCAGCAGACAGCAAGGGAAAAAATAGAAGAAAAAAAAAGCATGTTAAATAAAGCACACAAAACCAAACGATCCCAACGTGGGGAGTGCTCATGAAGAGATGGCTGCTGTGGAAGGAGAAAGAGGGAGGAAATGGACACAGCCAATAAAAGCTGAGCTGTAAAAAAAGTTCTGTTGGTTATAGAAAACTCTAAAAACAAATGCCAGAGCCATTTTACATTTTCCTCATCCATCTGAAATGATTTTATTTTCAAAAATCATATGTGTGAATTTACTTCTATAAATTTTGTCAAATATTTTGATAACATCAAATCAAAGTCAGCTCATGGTTATTATCACTAACAAAATGTGCAACAAAAACTCCAACTAAAATAAAACCATAATGACAAAAAACTGAAACTAAACTAAAATACATTTCCAAATCTTCATATACCAAATACCCTTTGCAGAGCCCTTGTCGTGTATTCCTTTTCGTTTTCCCAAATGAACAGTCACAAACTCCTAAAACGCATGGATTTGTGGGTAATATTAACTAAACAAGCATATAGATGCATACTTTAAAAATTCAATGGAAATACTATCCATTCAGCTTTTATAGCCATGCACATGGCAGGTTTGTTATCATTAACGAAAAGCAAAACAAAAATTAAAAATGACAAATTAAAATGAAGTTTTCGTTAACTATAATAAAGTAAAACCATAATTTAAAAAAAACTGAAATTAACCAAAATACATTTCCATGTATAAGTTGTAAAATTGTGTCTTCATACCAAAAGACCCTTAGCAAAGCCCTTGTCATGTATTCCTTTTTCGTTTTCCAACTGATAAAGTTGAAATAAAACAGTCAAATTCCTAAAACGACAGGAATTGTGGGTAATATTAGCTAACTAACCCTGCGTTCCATTCGGAAGTACTCATCTCTATGCCCTAATCCCTTCAAAGGGCTTACTCTCCGGAGTGAGAGCTTCAAAGGAATGAAGGGTGTAGGGGGTCAAAAAAAACTCTTCTTGACTCTTTTCTGGAACGCACTTCTACGTCATCTTAATGAGACAATCAAGGAGGTGCCTTCGTCACACATTTTGTACGGTGGTTGACCCACCAAAAAACACGCTCTGAACGAGAACGAAGTTTATTTATTTATTTTTGGTTTATCGCACCATATTGTATATTGTCTATGTATTCTAAACATTTGAATGGACTGATTCAACTTAATTCATAGCTGTAAAGTATTTTTGTTTAAGTACAATGTTGTTTTGACCATAATAATGTACCAAATCTAACTCGTATAAATACTACAGTAGTATAGAAAAATACTATACATACATTTATAGGTAAAATCGAACTCCGAGCCTCCTGTACCCATTCTGTGATGCCAAACAACTTCCCTGTGCAAAGCATCATGGGGGCCCGAAGTTGTATCCTTCCAAATCCTTCAGCATTTCGGTTTGGAACGACCCTTCAATATGGCAGCCGTGATTGTTTTCACTTTGAAGTGCCCTTCAGAGGGCAATATATCCCATGTGGAACGCACCAAAACTTGCAGAAGTATACTTTAAAAATTCAATGGAAATAGTATCTATTCACAGCTTTTATACCCATGCACCAAAAAGAAAATGTAAAACTAATATGAAAATGTTTTCATTAACAGAAAAAAAAAAAAAAAAACTGAAACTAAACTAAAATACATTTTTATGACTCCAAAACGAACTGAAATATAGCAAAAAAATTTTATTTTCGGTATAAAAATGTGAAACATTTAGAATTAAAAGGCCCTTAGAATTTCACACTGTTAAATGCACTTAAATGACATTAGTTGACAGTAATTTTAACAGCCTCAAAGTCAGCATGAAATGAAAAATCTTTTGATCAGAATTAAATGGATTATTGAAAAAGAAAAAACGTATGACTTGATTCTATGCATCGGTTGTTGACATAGGTGGAAATGGCTGAGATTCACTGGGGGACCCTAATTGGGGATAAAAAACAAAGAAAGGGGTGGAGTTTAAATTGACAAAATGATTGGACAAGTCCTGAATGTGTCACAAGAGAGAAGTCTGTCCTTTTGCCAAAATATCCAGTTGTGATTTATATATATATATATATATATATATATATATATATATATATATATATATATATATATAAATCACAACTGGATTCTATCTAAAAACACTGCAGGTCCCCTTACATCGAATTCGCCATTTTGCACTGTCATGTTTCTAAAGTAGCCCTAAATGGACAAACTGCTCTACAGAGCACATTTGCTTGATTGGCTACTCTCTGCTGTCTCATATGACAATGTTGTCTTGTGTCAGCAACAAGCGGCAACCTCCCCCAGTTTCTCGTGAAGCCAATACGGAAGTAACTTAAACTGCGATTCATCGACTGGCTGCTAGGGACAGGCTGCAAAAGGGAGCAGAATCTCATTGACCATAATGTTAAAACAGCCAAGTTTACAGCAGAAAAAAACATGTTTACACTCTGGTTCACATTGTGTTTTGATCTATACTGCTAATTTTGTCCTTCATGACAACTCTGAGGGGGGTGAATTTTTTTATAACTCATCCGTTTAAATTATATTAAGCCTTAAAGTTCTGCATAATTAAGGGCGTGGTCACTTGAGTGACAGGTGGATTGGCACTGCTGTCTGTGAGCCGTCATGTTACCTCAGCTAATTCCAGCCGCTGAATTTGGCATCTCAGCCGTATTTGTGCCTTTTTTCTGGATTATTTTATACAATATATGGCTTGCTGCATACTCGAGACAGATGTCCATCTGTGTACATGTGCTCGCACGCGGAACACACGTTGTTGGATCGTCGTGGCATTGGCTAAAGGTTTTGTTCCTGAGATTTACTACAATGACAATACCAGGAGGATATAGAACTCCGACAGCACTGCTTGGATATAACTAAAACTGCTGCACTATTTTGAAAAATTATACTTTGGACACGTGCTCATTAGTTTGAGAGAACATTTGAGAGTTATACAGATATCTGGATCCTATATATGTACGTATAGAGTTTTACATTATAAACGATGTTTTATGTTTTGAAATGGACATTTTACCCAAGTGCAACGGATTGGATTCATCTCACGATCTCTATTTCATTAAAGGTATGAAGTCCCAGTTGATTTTTTTGTGTTATTTGCACACCCCACACAAATTAATTAGCCTACTGGTGTTAGAGCATCTATAACGTTATCTTAAAAATCACCGTAGATTGACAGTAAACCTTTAGTACTTTCTAATGATATTGTTATCTTTATTAATATTTTAGATAGTATCTAAGATAGATATGCTAGGCGGGTGTGGTTTCAGCAACAAGTCGCATGGGCTCCAACTACGTCCCGCCTCTATGCCCATTTTCAGTTATCCGTGAGTGACGTGCGGTCACGTGCAGCTAAGATGGCCGCGGCCTCATTTTTGCGTCAAAACTGCTGTTCAGAACTCTATGGGTGACGTCACGGACACTACGTCCATATTTTTTACAGTCTATGGTCAGCAATCATAGCTTCTCCATATGTGCTTTGAAAGGGAGAGGTGAGCTGTGGACTGAGACGTTGGTTGCAAAAACAACTTTAAAATACAAATACTAAGATAAAAAAAAAAATGCAAACAAAAAACTGAAAAACTAAAACTAGAAAAAAATGAAAAAAGACAAATACAAAACAAATAGAAGTAAAAACTAAAAAAACAAACAAAAAAAGAAGGTAGCAACTTACTGTACACCACCAATCCAATCTTTGGTAGCAACAAATGAACAAAGTTTACCATTTAGATATAACCCTTCTCCCAGAAGAAACTGACATATCTGGGGGTGAACAGTGTTAAGGGGGTTCACACTGAGATCGGTTTATCACGTCAAAGCAACTGGACCTAAGTTCTCTTTCTATAAGAGTTGCCAATTTCCCATTAATGAATAAGTTAAGCAAAACTCAACAAAATACAGAGTGGACAGCATTACAGAATAAAAACCAACTTAATCCACTTATAAACACTCAGTCCTACAATGACCCTTGAGCACATTTGTTTACAAACCCGATTCCAAAAAAGTTGGGACACTGTACAAATTGTGAATAAAAAAGGAATGCAATCATTTACAAATCTCATAAACTTATATTTTATTTACAATAGAATATAGATAACATATCAAATGTTGAAAGTGAGACATTTTGAAATAAAAAAATATTGGCTCATTTTGGATTTCATGAGAGCTACACATTCCAAAAAAGTTGGGACAGGTAGCAATAAGAGGCCGGAAAAGTTAAATGTACATATAAGTAACAGCTGGAGGACCAATTTGCAACTTATTAGGTCAATTGGCAACATGATTGGGTATAAAAAGAGCCTCTCAGAGAAGTCAAGATGGGCAGAGGATCACCAATTCCCCCAATGCTGCGGCGAAAAATAGTGGAGCAATATCAGAAAGTTCTCAGAGAAAAATTGCAAAGAGTTTGAAGTTATCATCATCTACAGTGCATAATATCATCCAAAGATTCAGAGAATCTGGAACAATCTCTGTGCGTAAGGGTCAAGGCCGGAAAACCATACTGGATGCCCGTGATCTTCGGGCACTTAGACGGCACTGCATCACATACAGGAATGCTACTCTAATGGAAATCACAACATGGGCTCAGGAATACTTCCAGAAAACATTGTCGTGAACACAATCCACCGTACCATTCGCCGTTGCCGGCTAAAACTCTATAGGTCAAAAAAGAAGCCATATCTAAACATGATCCAGAAGCACAGGCGTTTTCTCTGGGCCAAGGCTCATTTAAAATGGACTGTGGCAAAGTGTAAAACTGTTCTGTGGTCAGACGAATCAAAATTTGAAGTTCTTTCTTTGAAGGTCTTTGAAGTTCTCTCTAAAGAGGACAAGGACAACCCAAGTTGTTATCAGCGCTCAGTTCAGAAGCCTGCATCTCTGATGGTATGGGGTTGCATGAGTGCGTGTGACATGGGCAGCTTACACATCTGGAAAGGCACCATCAATGCTGAAAGGTATATCCAAGGTCTAGAACAACATATGCTGTCCAGACGTCATCTCTTTCAGGGAAGACCTTGCATTTTCCAACATGACAATGCCAGACCACATACTGCATCAATTACAACATCATGTCTGCGTAGAAGAAGGATCCGGGTACTGAAATGGCCAGCCTGCAGTCCAGATCTTTCACCCATAGAAAACATTTGGTGCATCATAAAGAGGAAGATGCAACAAAGAATTAAGACAAGAATTAAGCTAAGACAGTTGAGCAACTAGAAGCCTGTATTAGACAAGAATGGGACAACATTCCTATTCCTAAACTTGAGCAACTTGTCTCCTCAGTCCCCAGACGTTTGCAGACTGTTATAAAAAGAAGAGGGGATGCCACACAGTGGTAAACATGGCCTTGTCCCAACTTTTTTGAGATTTTTTGTTGATGCCATAAAATTTAAAATCAACCTTTTTTTCCCTTAAAATGATACATTTTCTCAGTTTAAACATTTGATATGTCATCTATGTTGTATTCTGAATAAAATATTGAAATTTGAAACTTCCACATCATTGCATTCTGTTTTTATTCACAATTTGTACAGTGTCCCAACTTTTTTGGAATCGGGTTTGTAAATTTTAAAGAATTAACTGCCTGTCTGGCCTTGTAAGATGAGTGACATCATGCAAGAGTGTGTTTATGTGTGAGTAAAACGGAGAACTAAAGCACACACATTCATCAGCAAACAGTGTCCACATACAAACACAGATTCAGACACCTATGAGCACGCATTCATGCAGGATGTAAGGGGAAGGTCATACAAACAACTATATAAACCGATTCGGTAAAAGCTCCTGTTAAACAAACATACAAGCGCAGTCTGCTAGCAAAGGATAAAGCAAAATAAATCAACCTTCAACAACAACCAGTGTAACACTGATGCAGACAGAGTGAATATACAGAGATGCATTCAACTTCCTTTTCCAAAACACTTTTCCAAAATGCAATATGTAATAAATTGGTAAGACTTTAAAAGAAGGTTCATTAGTTAACATTAGTTAACATTAGTTAACTACATTAGTTAACATGAACTAAAAATGAACTGCAGCATTTATTAATCTTAGTTAATGTTAATTTCAACATTTACTAATACATTATTAAAATCTTGTTAACATTAGTTAATGCACTGTGAACTAACATGAACAAACAATGAACAGCTGTAATTTCATTAAATATAGTTTAATTCCAAGCAGCTGATCGGTTAAATTAAAGACAATGGGTCATCCAATCGTTCCGCTTTGTTCTATCTACGTAACCTATTTATTCCTGACTTCGAATTGGATCAGTTCATTGCAGCGCACCATGGGATTTCGCTTGCCCTCCACCTTCCCCAGCACCACCTGCCTAGATCTGCTCGGGGGCATTCTCCCTAGGTTTCCGTGCAGCAGCCTAAATTCACTTGAATGTTTTCATGTGCATTTTAGATCTATTCTCACTCATCCAGCAGCAGCAGCGTAGCAGATCTAGTCCACCAAGACCAAACCTATGTACATTCCATGTATATTAATAAATGCTGTTTAAAAATTTATTCTGAGTTGTCATGATTTAACTAACTTTACCAAAGATTAGTAAATACAGTAACAAATGTATTGCTCATGGTTAGTACGTGTTAGTTAATACATTAACTAATGTTTAACTAATGAACCTTATTGTAAAGTGTTACTAATGAAATCACTAATACTTGTTGAAAAAAACAACCACTTTTTTTTTTTATTTACCAAGGCTACATTAAATTGATAAAAAGTGAAAGTAAAGACTTTTACATTTTTACATATGATTTCTATTTCAAATAAATGTTGTTCTTTTGAACCTTCTATTTATCACAGAATCCTGAAAAGAATAAGAAGTGCTTTTTGGGCAGAATATTGATTTCTGAAGGATCATGTGACACTGAAGACTAAAGTAATGGTTACTGAATACTAAATAGAAAACAGTTATATTAAGTTTCACAATATTACAGTTTTTACTGTATTTTTGATCAAATAAATACAGTCTTAATGGCATAAATGTACAGACCCCAAACTTTTGAACAGTAGTGTATAATTTACTATCATATTTACAGTAATTTCCAGTTTTAACACATCACATCAAGCGAATGACTAAATTCTGCTGTCTTTGTTATACATCAATACTTTCTGTAACATAAAGGGAGTGCATATTAAATCATATTAATCATATTATCTTAAATGACTGAATGTTGACATGTTCAGAGGTGGGAATGTGTGTGTTCCAGCACATTTTTACCTCTGACTTGACACTTAGATTGTTGTCTGGTAATTTTGGTTAATTTGGAATGTTCTGTTCCTTTCACATAATAGTGCAACCTTTTTAAATATTTTAAAACATTTTGCACACAATGTACAGTGTAGATTACATAGACCTCAATTTGAACATTGTTTTATAGAGAACACTGATCAAATTGTAGGGTAATATTTGATTAAATCAGAATAAAGAAACTGACATTAATTCAGAATCAAAATAATTATTAGTTGCAGTCCTAATGGATAGTTCCAACTCTCAAATCTGATTGGATAAGCCACTTTCTTTGTAAAACAGCTAACACGCATCAGTTGATCACATCAAATTCTGTTTTAATGCACCAAGTTAACATATCTGCAGTATCATCTAATGAACTGTATTCTTCAGCAGAATAATTGTTCTCAGTATATACACTCTGTATATACTACGTGTTTATAGCCTAACTGTGTTAAATCAAATGTACCACACAACATCTACTGGCATACTGTTGTAATAAATATCAATAAAACAGAACAGATCAGCAAAGACAACAGCAGAGAACACACAGCAAAGAGATCTGGGCGACAGTACAAACCAAGCTCCTTTTTTTTTTTTTTTCAGTAGCGTAACAGCAGTTCAGCTGTTTTCAAAATAGTGCAGCTTATCCAGTAACAAGCTATTTTTTCCAACAAGTGGTGTTATATTGCTGCTTTTATGTCACATTAAATTGCACACCCAGCTTTGCAACCAATTGTGACAGTAATCAAACACTCTGGTAGTCTGACGCTCTCCAAAAGCATTGAGAAGTCGGATTCATTTTAGCGAGTTGCTTAGTTTGGACTATCATCATAATATGCTGGTTCAAAGAAAGAAAATTTGATTCACCAAATCTTTTTTTGTAGTGAACAAATTTAAATATTGCTGTTTAGTAATATGTTGTCAATTTAGTAATTTTTATTTGTTTAGTGTAAATAATATGTGTATCAATACATCAGGCTCTTGTTCAGCCCTTTTATGTGTTTGTGCCACAAAAATACTGTTCTTTTTAAATGAATCGTAAAGTAATAATTATTTAAAGAGGTCATGACATGAATTTTTTTAATTATTTTGATGTTCCTTGAGGTTAACTTATAATAAACAAAAACAAAACAAAACAAATATATATGTGAACCTTCATTCTGACCCTCTGTCTGAAATAACTCATTTTTAAGGGATGGCTCCTTTAAGACTTATCAGTAAACGGCCACTGTTAAGAATGGCTATCGTCATTGCAGTATCATCGCCCCCTCAATATTGCACGCAAGTGTTTTAAAAACATTATCCAAATAAAACCGTCATTTACAAACAAAGCATTATGAAATCATGTACTTACGGTTTGTTACTTGTAGTCATTTTTACACTTACAGTCAAAAGTTTTTCTGAAAAACATATAATCTTTCAACTTTCTGAAGTCTGTACAGAGACGCAAACAACCCGTTTAAACTGGACGCGTAAGCAAATGTTCTTTCACTCTTCCATTTGCTCTGTTAACAGACTTTATTGGACTCAAGTGTGTAGAACATGTCAGAAACTGAATTTGTATACTGTACCCAATGTAGACAGCATCAGTGATTATAATGGGTTCTGTTTTTTTTTTTTTGACGCGACAACTCTCGCTTACAGTGTAGGCAAATGTCAGCAGTTAAAGGATTAGTTTGCTTCAGAATTCAAATTTCCTGATCATTTATCCCCATGTCCCCATGTTTTTTATCCCCATTTATCCCCATTTTCATGTCTTTCTTTCTTCAGTCGAAAAGAAATTTTTGAGGAAAAGAAATTAAGGTTTTTGAAAGAAATTAAGGTTTCTGAGGAAACATTCCAGGATTTTTCTCCATGTAATTGACTTCAACAGCTGCCAATGGGTTGAAGGTCCAAATTGCAGTTTAAATCCAGATTTAAAGGGTTTTACATGATCCCAGCCGAGGAATAAGGGTCTTATCTAGCAAAACGGAAAAAAAAATTTTTTAATTATGTACTTTTTAAACCACAAATGTTCGTCTTGCACTTGCTCTGTGATGCGCCAAGCATTGCGCAATCACGTTGGAAAGGTCATGTGTGAGGTAGACGGAAGTACCGAGCAAGTGTGTCGGACGATTTTGAAGTTGGAGGAGTTTTTCGCCCTACCATGGTACTTCCACCTACGTCATGCGTGATCTTTCCAACATGATTACATAATGTGTGGCATTTGTGGTTAAAGTATATATATATATATATATATATATATATATATATATATATATATATATATATATATATATATATATATATATATATATATATATCACCCTTATTTATACACCTAAATTGACAACATAGAACCCTTTGAAACTGCACTGAAACTGCAAGTCCACTATATGGATGACACGGGGGTGAGTAAATCATCAGGAAATTTGAATTCTGAAATGAACTAATCCTTTAAGCAACTAAACGCCAGTGGATGGGGCCTATGGTGCACCGATGTATAACCATTCGTCTTAATTAAATAAATGCTTTGTTTATAATGAGGAGGACCTTTTAAGCTATGAAACTTACAGGATGTTTTAATGGTACAAAGACCTCATGGTGAAAGATTAAGGCAAATTTGATTTCTCATGTCATGTCCCCTTTAATTTACAGACACTAACTCGCTTCAATGTAACTACTTTTTCTAAAATGCAGCTTGACAGTTAGCCGAGCATTAAATTCTGAGTAGCTTTCTATAGTAGCTTCCCCAACACTGATGCAATATCACCTGCCAGAGATGCAGATGTGGTGCTGAGACAGAGGTGGGCGGATGGACTTACACTGGATGGTGTCTGGGGGTGGAGGGACAGCAGCAGGACAATTTTCCTCATCACTGTTGTCTCCACATTCATTCAGATGATTACAAATCAGCGAGAGAAGTTTCAGACATCTGCCATTGGTGCAGTGGAACTTGCACTCTGCAGTAAGACAAAGAGAGAAATGTGCCTTCAAGGGTGGATGGTTAGGATTGTTATGACACAATGCGGCACTATTATACAAGTAAAGGCATCACATACCAGACAGACTGAATAATTAAGTATATGCAGGTTGATGCAATGCACCACATGCAGGAAAATAACAATTACAATTTGGCTTTGGGTGGAGTGCTAAGATAAACATATTTCAAAACTTTATAGAGCATGTGAAACATTTTTACCCAGTTGCTCTTTGACAAGTCTAAACCTCAGACGGTACGCCCATAGATCATTCACAGGCTGTCTGATGGATACTGCACACAAAAATGGTATGAGTTGGCTAAAACAGTAAGCTCCAATCTGACTGGCTGATTTCTAACTGATTTATGGGATTCAGAGTGCACGGGTTTTTAAGCTGATCTAACTGCTAGGCCATGGTTTCGACAAGCGACAACTCCTTTTGACTGATAATTCATTCTTGATAATTCATTCTGAAATATTTTTAGAATTAAATTATTTGTAAACTTATAGTGTCAGCACAACAGTACAAAATAAACTACATTAAAATCAATTTTGTAAATAATGTGATGGATAAATCAGTAGCAACGGAACTTTTTTTACATATATTTGGAACATATATTTTAAAACATAAAAATATTTTTATAAACATGTTACATGCTTTATGTGAGGAACTGGACCGTGTTATTTTAGTACTATTTATGTACTAATATTGTATTTATTAAGATTTTAAATTAGCTTTTAGTTTTGAATTTTCCATTTTCATTTTAATTTGAGTTAATTTTTAGTAACTAAATTTAATTTTAGTTTCATTTTAGACATTTTGATGCTTTTTTGTTATTTTTATTAGTTTTTTTAACAATTATATTCAGTTTTATATTATTTTGTTTTTAGTTTCAGTAATTTTAGTACTTCAACTAGAATCAGTTAGTCGCCAAGAACATTTCAATTTTTTTTTTAAGTTCTTCATTTAATATTTATATTTTATTTATTTTATATCAGCAATATTATTAATAGTTTTAGTTAACAATAACACTGGAACAGGCCCAAATTTAAGCCATTACTAGCTGTAAATCATGGTACTTTTATGGTACTTTTGTGGTCTTTAGAGCTTAACATTGTGCAACAATGTCTAATATATTTATATAGAAGAGCAGCTTGGACATTCTGCTAAAATTATACTTCTGGGGCCGTATTCACAAAACATTTTATCTTACCACTAAGAGTTCTCCTAAATAGCAGTAAAAGAGTTTTCTCTTAAAACCTATTCACAAAGCTGCTGAGACAAACTTTTACTAAGGAATAGAGAGAAGTCTTAAGCTAAGAGTAAGGGCGGGGTTGACCTCGTTGCTATGGAGTATACGGAGTATACACACAGTGATTGGCTGATGGGGGAGGAGTCTCTGTCAGTGATTTAATCATAGAAATATTGTAGAATGAGATGTCATGTTTCCATACTAAAATAAAGGTTTTAAAATACAAATGTTGCCCTATTCAAACAAATATTTTTTTTAATAAAAATGTTGCCATATTCAAATAAAGGTTTTAGAATGTAGGCTAAGTGTCACTAATTAAACTAGTATATACAGTTAATTGTCCGCCTCTTGGATGTCTGCATCTCAAGAGAATGCAGAATTCAAGCGACAAATTATGTTTTATAAACAGTTTGCGAGAAACACATTCAAACGGTCTTTCTAATCAGCTCGAGAGGAGGAATATATACACAGACGAGAGCCAACTCGCCTATAGTTACTTCGACAGTTTTCTGTATCCCTCCGCCACCCTACTCCTCACTCTCGGCTGGGGATACGGGGATAACTTTGGGTTTGGGCTAAATTCCAAGCTCAGAGCCCTCGATCCCCTTGGACAGCACACCAAATATGTTTATTTTTTTTATTTTTTTAACTCTATTCAATCATTTGTAAATGTGAACTCATGAAAACCACTGCCACAGGTAATTGGACAATATTTATGTATTTGTTAAAGATTTATTTTTGGCATCTCATCGTAGATTCAAATCTATAAATCAAAATGTATTGCATTTATGAATAAAAGGTTCAGCACCCAAGACTCTATCGCTATTGCCTCAATGGTGTACAGTGTCTTTGGATGGATTAGGACTGTTTGTGATTTGGTCTTAGTGACTTAGGAGTCCTCTCTTGACTACTCCTAACGTTTGACAGATTTAGGAGCTAGTTTTAGTGCTAAAATGCTTTGTGAAATACTCTTAGAGCAAAAAATTTAGGACTCCTAAAATTAGGATTGACACGCCCATTATTTTTAAGAGTTTCTCCTAAATTGGCAAGTTAGGAGCTACTTTTAGCCTTAAGATGTTTTGTGAATAGGGCCCCTGTCTTCCAAGGAAGAAATCACATGAGGTTTAGTGAATGATGACAATTTACATTTTTGGTTAAACTGTTCCTTTAAGGATTAAATCAACACCACTGAAAAGGTAAAAATTATAAGATAAAATAATGTTCTGTAATTGTAAAAGCCATCTTAATTTCTCCCTCCAATTAACAAAAGAGCCTCTGTTAATCTTTTGTACAGGTGCACTTTAAGAGATCCCAAGAAAGAGAACATATGAGGCAGTTGTTCGGCAGGCTGCTCTGAATAAAAGAGGTCAGTGATGTTGTGATAGAGTTTTATGTGTCTCTAATCTACCCAGACTCAAGATGCGTGACCTGACGCCGCACCCGATGACATAACATCTACCATAAAAATTCACTTCAGAGCCATTATAGCGGGCAGGATTTCTGCAAGCTTGTATCAGGCTGTTCGCCGGCCGCTGTCTGGTCTGTGGCGTTAATCGCAGATTTGATCACCAGCAGGGGAAATGAGACACCATGTTTAAGACGCCAGTCTCTACACAACGCCCAAACAAACTCAAACACACTTGAATGTCTGGTTGAGGACAGACAACTATCTATCTGTCCTAAGCAGACAGCCAGGCGTGTCACTCAATTTCAGGATGAAATGTAGACCAAAGTCTGAGCCTTGCAGACATTGCTGCTATTATCGTTTTGCATTGCAATATAAACTAGATTTTTTACAATTTCTGAACAAATTATGTGTGGTGCTTCTGTGTGCAAAAAAATTGCTGGCATAATGCTAGGGTGCTTATAGGTTTGTGGCTTTCAAATCTTTGAAAGAACTTTTTGAGGCACTTAGTAGAACATCTGCATACTCACAAAATTCCTTTATGTTCTCTATATATTTTCATTGTGTACAGATTTCTTCAAGGTTTTTTTTTTTTTTTTTTACAAAGATGAACGAAACAGCCTTGCAATATCGCCAGTCCAATATCATGCTATTTCAGATTTATCCTCACCAAAAAGGAAAATAAAAACTCACTTTACATTAAAGGGATAGTTCACCCAAAAATGAAAATTTGATGTTTATCTGCTTAAGTTACCCCCAGCGCATCCAAGATGTAGGTGTCTTTGTTTCTTCAGTAGAACACAAATTATGATTTTTAACTCCAACCGTTGCTGTCTGTCAGTCAAATAATGCTAGTGGATGGGAACTTCTACAATAACAGTAAATAAAACTTGCTTAGACAAGTCCAAATTAAACCCTGCAACTCGTGACGACACATTGATGTCCTAAGACAAGAAACGATCGGTTTGTGCGAGAAACCGAACAGTATTTATATAATTTTTTTCCTCTAATACACCACTATGTCCAACGGCATTCATCACTCGATTCGTTTGGTCTGATCGCGCTCTGACAGCGGCAGTGATGTCTCGCTCTCATTGAAGTATATGCGCGAGACATCACTGCCGCTGTCAGGGCGCGATCAGACCAAACGAATCGAGTGATGAACGCAGTTGGACATAGTGGTGTTTTAGAGGTAAAAAATGATATAAATACTGTTCGGTTTCTCACACAAACCGATTGTTTCGTGTCTTAAGACATCAATGTGTCGTCACGAGCCGCAGGGTTTAATTTGGATTTGTCTGTCCTGTTTTATTTACTCTTATAGTCCAAGTTCCCGCTGACTTGCATTATACCACTGACAGACGGCAGCGGTTGCAGTTAAAAATCATCATTTGTGTTCTACTGAAGAAACAAAGACACCTACATCTTGGATGCGCTGGGGGTAAGCAGATAAACATCAAATTTTCATTTTTGGGTGAACTATCCCTTTAAGGTCAAACGCTCTCTTCCTGTGTAAGTTAGTGGTTCCTGGCCAGAATAAGCTGCTATATGCTGCCACTCAATGCAAATCTATCAGATTTTTTGCTCATTTCTTCACATTCCAGGATAAAAATCTTGTAGCAGCTTTACAAAAAATCATGATGTTATATCTTAATGCCTTGTAGTTGCATTTAACAGATGGGTGATAATATTGTTTACATTTTGTGACAATACACAACCAATCCATCAGTTGAGATATGCTATATAGTATGCATCACTTTACATTATAATACTTTATGTATGCAGATAAAGTTGGACATACTTATACGTCTAACTTTATAAAAATAGCTGGGGGATAATATAGTTACATTTTGCGATGAAATAAAAATTTAGATGAGCTATATAGCGTATCACCTTGCGCAAGGATACTGTATGTATGCGGAAAAAGTTATAATTTTATATCCTACTTTATATAAAGAGATATGCAATAATATAGTTTACATTTTTTGACGATACAACAATCGAGCAGTTGAGGTTTGCAATAGAAGTACATACTGCTTAACTAAGTATACACCGATCAGAGATATAATTATGACCACTTCCTAAAATTGTGTCGGTCCCACTTTTGCTGCCAAAACAGCCGACCCATCGAGGCATGGACTCCACTAGACCCCTGAAGGAGTGCTGTGGTATTTGGCACCAAGTTAGTAGCAGATCCTTTAAGTCCTGTACGCTGCGAGGTGGGGCCTCCATTACCTCCAATTATTCAGCACATCCCACAGATGCTCAATTGGATTGAGATCTGAGGAATCTGGAGGCCAAGTCAACACCTCAAACTCATTGTTGTGCTTCTCAAACCATTCCTGAACAATTTTTGCTTTGTGGCACGATGCATTATCCTGCTGAAAGAGGCCACAGCCACCAGTGAATACCGTTTCCATGAAAGAGTGTACATGGTCTGCAACAATGCTTAGGTAGGTGGTACGTGTCAAAGGACCCAAGGTTTCCCAGTAGAACATGGCCCAAAGCATCACACTGCCTCTGCCGACTTGCCTTCTTCCCATAGTGCATCCTGGTGCCATGTGTTTCCCAGGTAAGTGACGCACACGCACCCGACCATCCACTTGAAAAGAAAACGTGATTCATCGGACCAGGCCACCTTCTTCCATTGCTCTGTAGTCCAGTTCTGATGCTCACTGTTGCCCTTTTCGGCAGTGGACAGGGGTCAGCATGGGCACCCTGACAGGTTTGAGCTACAGTAGCTCATCTGTTGGATCAGACTACATGAGCCAGCCTTCGTTCCCCACGTGCATCAGTGAGCATTGGCCACCCATGACCCTGTCGCCGGTTCACCACTGTTCCTACCTTGGACCTCTTTTGATAGATACTGACCACTGCAGACCAGAACACCCCACGAGAGCTGCAGTTTTGGAGATGCCCAGTCATCTAACCATCACAATTTGGCCCTTGCCAATTTGGCACTCGCTCAAATCTTTACGCTTGCCCATTTTTCCTGCCTATAACACATGAAATGTTCACTTGCTGCCTAATATATCCCACCCACTAACAGGTGCCGTGATGAAGAGATAATCAGTGTTATTCACTTCACTTGCCAGTGGTCATAATGTAATGCCTGATTGGTGTATACTGAATGTATCCAGGTAAGATTGGATATTTAAAGTATTTATTTTTAATGTTGAGTTAAGTTAAATGTAAGTCTAATCACTTAAAATAATTAAAACTTGTCTAATCACTTTAAAAAAAGCATACCTCTACTCAACAAACTGTATTATTTGAGGTATCAATCATTTCTGTATCAAAAACAGTGAAGGATGTGCAACACACCAAAGTTTACTACTTCAGTTAGGAGTTTGTCTACTTCACTAATCCTACATATAAGCAACAGTAATAGTTATTCTTTCCTGGAGGTGTTGTCATGTTACTGAAATTTTGACAAAATTTCATGACAAAAATGGACTATTATCAATTGCCAATATATGTGATACACAGCTCACACAGAAGTCGATTTCAAACCAAATTTCATTTGGTCAACTTGCTGAACTTGAACCCAGTGTCTCGCCTCACTATAAACTCCAGATTGTGCAGATTCCAATTGAAATGAATTTCGTATGTAAAATTTTGCAGATCAAGAGTAAATGCCACCGTGCCTTTAGACTGTCATTTGGTACATTGTCAGTGTGTCTGATGCAGCAGTGTTATTGTCCTACAGTAGAGCAGGACACTTTCTCTCACTCGCTTTCCCGTCTGCTCAGCCAAACTGATGCTCTCTGACCGCTCTCCGTGTCATCGGCTGCCCGTCGCACAATCGCCTGCCATTCTCATGACTCATCCGACCCTGATAAGACCTCAAACCACCCTGCGTGTCTGGGTTCTCTTCCCTGGCCCGGCTGTTGATATCACCTGCCCTCCGCTCCCCTGAAGCAGTCAGACAAGGCCATCTGTGTGCGGCCGGTTGAGATCATGGGATGCATGGGTGTGAGAGAAGCCTCAGTGCCTAAATTTACCCTGCACGTGGGATTTGGAGTCCGCCGGCAAGTTCAGGCCAAGTGTGTCAGCTGTTCATGTCTGTGGTTTGTTGTCTTTTTCATCTTAATTTTCCATTTGACATCATGAAATAGCATTCACGACCCACTTTATTTCCACAATGTGAAACAGGATACTCAAGAAAAAACAATTAATGGTGGGACTTGATTGGATCATGAAAAGTAAGCATTCCAGTTCAAAATGGGCTACTCCTATCCTAAAGCACAGTCAATGCCTACTTTTGAAACTTTTTGACAAAGTTGACAAAGTCTTTTTGTAAAGAATCAATGTTCATCTTTGAAAGCATTGCCAAGTTTCAAATGGTAATACTTCTTTTTCGCTATTATTGCAATAAATTATTACATTATCATTTATGACTTTGTCAAGTACTGTCAAAAAATCAGAAAGGCTGCGTTGCCTACAACATTAGCCTAAAAATCAATGTTTAAACTGCTAACTGATTGTTGGTTAACACACTTACCAATAGCCTGAATTGCCTGTTTAAAGTGGAAATGGAAATTCATCCTTTCTACTTTCGAAATTCATCTTATCGATCTGATTGTGAATGATTCAACCATTTTTTTTTGAGCTTGAAATCTTTAAAGGTCCCGTTCTTCATGATCCCATGTTTCAAACTTTAGTTAGTGTGTAATGTTGTTGTTAGAGTATAAATAAAATCTGTAAAATTTTAAAGCTCAAAGTTCAATGCCAAGCGAGATATTTTATTTAACAGAAGTCGCCTACATCGAACGGCCAGTTTGGACTACATCCCTCTACTTCCTTCTTTAATGACGTCACTAAAACAGTTTTTTGACTAACCTCCGCCCACAGGAATACACAAGAGTTGCGTTTGTAGAGTGTGTTTGTCGCCATGTCGTCGAAACGCTGTTATTTTCATCCCGCAGTCCAATCACCGGGTCTGATTCCGGCTCAAATTGATAGGGTAAAATTAAAGACATGTTTACAATAACACTGAGCGCGTGCATCTCCACGTTATGGTAAGAGGCGTGACCTTTTGGGGCAAGATGCGCTAAACTGCTGTCGAATCACAACACAGGAACCGCTGGCACAATCAGAACTCGTTACGTATTTCTGAAGGAGGGACTTCATAGAACAAGGAAGTCATCAGCCCGTTTTTATGACAGTGGAAACAGCGGTATACAGATAAGTAAATTATGTGAAAAATACTGTGTTTTTTTACACGCGAAACATGAACACATGTTATATTGCACACTATAAACACAATCAAAGCTTCAAAAAACCACGAAAAACGGGACCTTTAAATCGAAAACTTGTAAATCGACAAAATGCACTTATTAAAATATTTTACCCATTTAATAGTCTACCAATGATAAAACTGTGCTAGATGATGAGTTTTGTTAGAGAGGGGCATTGTTAAGGAGCCTTTGAGCTCATTTATCAAAATAGACTGTTTATGAATACAACTATATAGTGATTTTCAAGTTTAAATTGTGTATAACATATAACAGTGACTGTAAAATATGTATTTTAGGTATGGTAGTGGCATATTTTGAGTTTTGTTATTTGTGATAGGGTCACAGGGCTAATTTTGGGCTATTTTTGATTGGCTAGTGGACTAGTTGCGCAAAAAATACACATCAATTAATTAGCCAGAATCAGATATTGTGTTTTTTGATTCTCCAAATAAACTGATACTTTGCCATCTAGTTTTGGATAAGATGTCTTGCTGCATTACACAAGTCTTGTGTACTTCTCCGCTGGATTTCTCCTCCAAGGCTGCGAAATGAGTTTTGTTCTTAATACCTTTAATCTTATTTGGACCTCGTCTCCCACACATCACGCTATATCTTTTGTCACTTTCAACACTCCCCTCCCTGTCTTTCTCCCTCAGTCTGTGTCTGTCGCCGCCTCCAGGTCTTGGCTCCTTTATTAAGAAAAGAAAATAAGAGCGAGGAAGCCTGCAAAATTTTCTGCGCCAAATTCCCCAGCACATTGAGGGGGAGCGGTGTGTGTCGTGGTGAGAAGAGAATGACCTCCGCCGGCTGAGCTTGGATAATTAAGTGTGCATGCATAGCAGAACCGAGTCAAAAAGTGCGAGACAGAGCAGCCGTCGCAATATGTTCTCACTTTATTAACATTTCTGAGTAAAATGTAAAACAGACAAGGGCTAGACGCTGTACTACATATAGCTGGTGTGATGGTCTTTTTTTAAAGTTGAAAACTATTAAGCTAATTCCGTCAGATTCTGAAACACCTTTAACTTTAGATTTAAAGTGAACGTATTAGACGGGAGCGTTTAAACAGGTCAGTCCACCGCCACGGCTCAAACCTAAAAACAAGCCCAGCAAACCAGAGTTTAACCTCCCAAGTATCGATTGTTTTTGCGCTCCCCTATCCCGTTTGTTTAGTATCACCACATTCCCCGGCATTTATCCCACGGTAAACTCCCCCAACCTATCCGAATCTCCCTACGCAAACCTGTGTGCTGTGGGCTCACAAAATGACAGGAATCGATTTGGAAGCTGTCCACACTCAAAACGCCTCTGCCATGAAACACCAACACAATTCCTTCTCCATGAAGAATACAGTGTGTGTGTGTGTGCGTGTGTGTGTGTGTTTGAGCAAGCACAAGCATCAGTAGTTTCAGTCTCTGTTGCTAGGCAAAATCATCAGCAAATTAAATCAAATCATATTGACATAAAAACAGTGGCAGCATACATTTTTTAATTGGGATAAAATTAACTCATACAGATATTAAATGAAAAGTGACTTGATTAAAAATATATAATATATATATATATATATATATATATATATATATATATATATATATATATATATATATATATATATATATGTGATTGTTAGTATTTGTATAATAAGATTTACTAAGCTTCGTGTTTGTCTCTCTCAAATGTTTTAAAGCAATAAAATATGGCAATTTCTGTATTTTAGTTAAACTTATGGTCAGGAATATTTCACAAAACTTTTTTTTTCTAACATTTACTCACCCTCATGTCCTTAAAACCTAAATTTCCTTTATGCATGAAACACAAATGAATATATTCTGAAGAATGTTCAAGCTGTTCTTCTCCATGCAACAAAACTGAATTGATGGATCGAAAAAATTAATCAATTTTTTATTAAAATATGGCAAACTGAAGCTTTTCTAGAGGTGACGCGTGTTAACATGTTTAAATTAAATTAAACATAAAAATGAATACAGCACACACATAATGTGAACTACTTTTACGGTGCTCAACATGTTCAAGAGCATGTCTGACATTTTGCAGAATTTCCAGAAGTCATGTGGGTTTAGAACGAAATAAAGGTGTTAAAATGATAATAGAATGTCAATATGTTTATATGTAAATATGTTTATTCTGACTAATCCTACATATCTGTCTTTATAATTTGTGTATTTTATTCTTACATTTTATTATTTGTCTTGTTATATTTGTTTGTGTACTGGAAGCTTCAATATCAAGGTAAGTTCCATGTGTGTGCAAGCACACTGGCAATAAAGCTCCTTCTGATTCTGATTTTTGTGCAAATTTTTTTTTTTTTTTGTGTTAAATTTCAATCCATCTTTGTAATGTTTATTTGGTTTTGCTAGTTTAGGCATTTAATTCTGTTGTGACTTCTCTGACTGACAGGTTGCTTAAGATCGTGGGCCGGCGCTCTTTCCCCTCAGCTGGAGAGCCCATCACATGCTTTTGAACAGAATGTTCTGGTTTTTCATTTCTCTCCATGATGAATAAAATAGCAGAACATTGTGACCCCGGCTCAGCTTGGGGGCCATCCAGTTGTTAAAACAATATCCTCTACCTCAGGTCTCTCAGGAATTTTTGGATGTATGGGTCCAAATTCCACTCCAAGTTCAAATTCCACATCTGATATTAAAAACTGGATACTGGAGTATTTTCATTGTCAGCACTTGGCCGGCCCCGCACAAAGACAGAAGTTTCACTTTCTGAAAACATTCTCTTTTTTGATTTTTGTGAAACATAACCTCCTAACATGATAGTGACTCCTTGCAGTTTGAAAAGATTTAAAGGTAAGGTAGGCAATTTCGGAGAGGCTAGCAATAGCAAGCTAGCTTTAAAAGCATAAGAACCCACCCTCCCTTCAGAGCGCTATCCAAAGCCATGCCTCTTCCAAAATACATGAAAGAGCACAGCAGAGTCTGCAAGGCATCAAGAGAGACGTTACCTTGCGGTAAATTACCTCACGTCTCAGGGGCTGTTCACATAGAACGCGTCTTTGCGCCTAAAAACGGTTTTTAAAAAAAACGCAGCATAGAACGCGAGAGTCTCGAGACGCGCCTTTGAGACATGATGCAATAACTACAATGACGGAAATAACAGAAATAGGCAAACTGCAGAATTTACAGATACAAGTTTTGACATGGAAAAAAAGAAAATAAGATAATAATGAGCACCTCCTCCGCCATGTTGCCATTATATAAAACAGTTGTCATGCCAACTCGCAACGCTTGCCCCGCTTCCAAGTTCTTCTGATTGGTCCACTGTTTTGGAACTGACAATGATGAGCGGCGCTGCGTGTAAAAGTTGAAATTCTTTTAACTTGACACGGCGTCTTAAAAACGCGGCGCTCATGTCTGAGGCGCTGCAAAAGACACGAGACGCGAGCGTAACGGTCATGCACGTCCGTCAAGCACGTGTTTACATAGAAAAACAATGGGAAAGTAGCGCATTGGAATAGAAAAACGCATTCTGTGTGAACGGCCCCTTAAAGCACATAACATTACAATAATAATGAACGTAAACAACTTTAGAGCTCTTACATGAACCACCTGACTGATGCAGATTCATTTCAGTGTTCATAGTGTTGATATAGAAACGCAAAAATCTGAGTTTGAGGACGTGAACAGCTCAGAGTAGAATGTCATGGGTTGCAGTCTTGTTTTGGGTTAGGAGTAACTGAAAAAGGTGGCTGCTGTTTGTTTGTGGTGCTCGGCGACTGTCTGTCTACAACTCTACACAGTCTCATGAAATGTGCTGATGTGCATGTGATGTTTGGACGAACATTATTTGGTCCTGAGACTTCCACAGAAGATGTATATTTTTTTAACCTGTTAGCTTTCCACTGTACCACCAGCGGTACACATACCTTTCAAAAGAGACCAAAACCATGCATATACTCCAAATTGTTCAAGAACAGCATGCAATTTATTTTTGGTATGCCTTTCTTTTTTTAGGCATTTTAGGCAAATTTTACAGGAATGCTAAGGGGTTAAAGGGATAGTTCACCCCAAAATGAAAATTTGATGTTTATCTGCTTACCCCCAGCGCATCCAAGATGTAGGTGACTTTTTTTCTTTAGTAGAACATAAATGATGATTTTTAACTGCAACCATTGCCGTCTGTCAGTCTTATAATGTGGGTCAATGGGAACTTCTTTTATAAGAGTAAATAAAACATGCACAGACAAATCCAAATTAAACCCTGCGGCTCATGATGACACATTGATGTCCTAAGACATGAAACGATCGGTTTGTGTGAGAAACCGAACAGTATTTATATCATTTTTTTACCTCTAAAACACCACTATGTCCAACTGCGTTCAGCACTCGGTTAGTTAGGTCTGATCGCGCTCTGACAACGGCAGTGATGTCTCGCACTCATTGAAGTATATGCGTGAGACATCACTGCCGATGTCAGAGCGCGATCAGACCTCACTAACAGAGTGCTGAACGCAGTTGGACATAGTGGTGTATTAGAGGTAAAAAAATGATATAAATACTGTTCGGTTTCTCACACAAACCGATCGTTTCGTGTCTAAGGACATCAATGTGTCGTCACGAGCCGCAGGGTTTAATTTGGATTTGTCCAAGCAAGTTTTTTTTACTCTTATAAAAGAAGTTCCCATTGACCCACATTATAAGACTGACAGACGGCAACGGTTTGAGTTAAAAATCATCATTTGTGTTCTACTGAAGAAACAAAGTCACCTACATCTTGGATATGCTGGGGGTAAGCAGATAAACATCAAATTTTCATTTTGGGGTGAACTATCCTTTTAATATTTAGACCACTTCTATTGCTTCTATTTGACTGCCATCGGGATGTGTATAGTTTCAACCAGTATAACAAAGTGTTTATAAAAAAATTGCCTACTCTACCTTTAAGTCATGTATTCTCAAACAATTAAAGTGGACCTATTATGCCCCTTTATACAGGATGTAATGTAAGTCTCAGCTGTCCCCAGAATGTGTGTGTGAAGTTTCAGATTAAAAGACCTCACGGATCATTATACCATGTTGTAAAGACACATTTGTGGAAAAACATACCATTTCGTGCTTGTGCCTTTAAATGCAACTGAGCTGCTGCTCCCCTTTCCACAATCACAGCTCCTGTCTGCATCGATTACTGTGCCAAATACTAACAAAACATCTGCTTGGTTTTGATTAACATCTATATCGTGATCACGCTCACGGACAGTGCAGTTCTTCTTCATCATGAAAGTTTATTATTTCCATGTGCTTTAAAGGTATATCAGTTTAAACTTCTAATTTATCGTCTTCTGAGCGCACACATCTGAAGCACACAAACCGAAAGCTGTCTTGTCAGATGGCATGTTGCAAGAGTATTAAACTAACTTCTCTTTCGTGTTTTTTGTTGTGCTTAAACTGTCAAACACATGCAATATTATGTCAAAAACACACAAAGTTCACATAAACAGTCTGTTATGTCTGTGAACGTAAACAGCAGGGACAGAAATCGAATGTGTATATTAGATCTGTGGCGCATTCTCTTCAAAAATAAAACTAAATAAAAATCCACCCACTTTTTTTTAATCCCCATAAATCCCCAAAAGTCTCACAGAACAAGCCGCTTTCATTTTCTGAGCAATGTGACATCACATGGAAATAATAAACTTTCATGACATTGCTCAGAAAATGAAGACGGCTTGTTCCATGAGAGTGTTGAGGTTTTATGGGGATTAAAAAAAAGAGTGGGTGGATTTTTATCATTATAGGGGGTTGTGAACTAAGCAATATTTTGATAAGTAATTGATTTGATTTTATACTGACACCTGTGGGGAATCTTAATAAGATGCAATTGTACATCAATTTTAATATTTGATATATAATATTAATTTATTTGTGCAAACCTTTAAGGAGAAACTTAATTTACTTAATTTAAGTGATTCTTACCTGTGTTATTATATGTGGCTGGGTAGTCAGCTGCCTGCATACTGCCCTTGCAGTAATGCTTTTGACTGCAGCTTTAACCAGTCCAGTAGAAAGAGCGTTGCTGTGTGACCTCCATTTTGGATCCTCTGGTTCAGCTCATGTGTGGCAGTTGTTCTTTAAACCCCTCCTGGCCAGAGGAAGTGCTGGATTTGCTAAATGACCAGTTACAAAACTTACTGTGGTAAGAAATGCTTGCTAAACAAGGAACCCTATCCTCCAAGCCATGGATATGCAGCCATGGCCAATTGTGCAAAGTTTCACTCTAAAGCTTGGAAGTGTTCGATGTGTCTGCTAGAACTGCCTTCTTTCTTTCCACTTTTCAGGCTTGGCATGTGAGTGACACAGATGCCCATAGGCACCGTCCTATCCAATGTGCCAGGGGTGTCATTCTTCTTCAGGAGTGCTGGAGTTTCATCTTAGGAGAAACTAAAAGGAAAGAGAAAGAGAGAAAAAAAAAAAAAAGGTTAACTTGATTATATTTGAACAAGTGATTCCTGTTCCCCTTGGCTGGTTCATTTCGGAAGAGAGCCATATGGAAGACTACACTGGAGAAACAACCTTCTTTATTTGTTCAGATGCAAAAACACAGCAGGGTGGCACTTTGAAGTCTGGAGATAAATATAACTGGGGGTGGCGTGCACACCTCTGAAAGTAAAATCATCTCCACTTCAAACACTACAGGGAGAAGAGAAGCCCGCTCAACAAGAAAAGGCAAATGAAACATTTTTAGCAAAAAGTACAAATGTGTAGAATAAAAGTCAAAGCAAAGACTATGGATATGTGTAGGGCAGCTCTGGACACAGCAGTATGGTTTTGACGGCTCTTATTCATCAAAGCACTATGTGACAGTCAAGTCATTAGGAACCGGAGACTCTACTATTATAGAGGTCTACATGGGCGTCATATTGACCCTAAAGTCTAGGAATGTACATATTTTCAAAATCAGATGCTTTAACAACTAGTTGACTAATCATTCTTAAGAAAGCTCTTTATAATTGGTTTAAACAGCTGGATGGAGAGCAGCAGAATGGAAGTGAAGTTGAAGTGGAAGATTTTAAAAGTTTTAAAAGTGGAAGAGCTTAAAAGATTTTAAAAAGTATTCTTTTTAACCTGAACTCTAACGGTTGCACAAAAACAGCACAAAAAACAGCACAAGAACCAACACAATGGACAAATACATTCATCTGAATGTGTAGGGTTGTAGCAAAGAAATGTGAAAGACAACCCCTGTGACCTGACCTACCAAATCATTGCTATAAAATCACTATCTTCCAGTAGTCCTTTAACAAATTTTAACAATTGCATCTTGAGATTTCTGCATTCTGTTGAATTCTGTTGTACTCAGTCCAAATAGTTTCAAACAGAAGAACTATGTTAACACTCATTAAGAAACATGTCTGCTCACTGTCTGGTCTGACCATGACCCTGAGTCTGCAAAATTATACAAATCTCAGAGTTCAAAGAACCAGACAGTCAATTTTGAAAATATTTAGTTTTTCACATTCTTAGATCAGGGATGCATTTCCCATACAACAATGTAACTCACTGCTTATCTACTATTGTACAATGCATCGTTGAGGAGAACAACTAGCTAGTCACGAAACCGTATTGTCGCAAATTTGTCATTTAACCACGTTGGTTAATGATGTCACGCAGGCGGTGGATAATAACTTATTTTAAAGGTTCAGCTTTTGCATATGCCAGCCCATGTTCAAGGCATTAGACAAGCCAGTATTAACGTCTGGAGCAGCACACAGACACAGACACATGTCATTATTTTCATTATTAAACACTTGCAGTCTGTATAATTCATAAACACAACTTCATTTTTTATCTCTCCAACAGTGTGTAATGTTAGCTTTAGCCCCATTAGCCACGGAGCACTATCAAACTCATTCAGAATCAAATGTAAACATCCAAATAAATACTATACTTACATGATCCGATATGCTACATGACAAACACTTTGTAAAGATCCATTTTGAGGGTTATATTAGCTGTGTGAACTTTGTTTATGCAATGTGTTATAGAGTTGCGAGCTTGGGGGCGGGAGTGTGAGCATTTAAAGGGGACGTGCGCTGAAACGGCGCATTTATAATGATGCCCAAAATAGCCAGTTAAAAAATTGAATACAAAAAAATCTATGGGGTATTTTGAGCTGAAACGTCACAGACACATTCAGGAAACACCTTAGACTTATATTACATCTTGTGAAAAAGCGTTCTAGGGCACCTTTAAGTAATCAGTTTGAAATAGAGTTAATGCAAGATTTTTTTGCTACAAATCACAGACATGAAATCTGAGGACTAATTTTCTTACTTTCCTCAGTTATTTTGCTTTGTTTAAAGATTCAATCATAGGCTCTTTCTTATGTACTAGAGCATGTATGCACATGCACACTCTTTAAAAACGGCACTTTAAATCTCTCGACAAACCAAAAAGATTAAAAATTAAATATATAGATTGCACTGAATGTCGGCTTTCTTACTTAGCTCAAGATAGGGATTTATTAAGTCAACGTCACACAAACAAGAAACTATGCTTCTAACCACAGGTCGAGAACTTTGCGATGCTGTTTGCGAATATTCGGTGAAACTATGATTTTAGGAAACACCTACTCGTTGAACTATGCAGATAACGACAGAATTTGCAACCATAGTTGGCTAACAATGCTTTCGGAAAACGCACCCCTCAGGAGATAGACTACTAATATGTGGATGCAGATTGGCACAGTGTGTTTAACTCAAGGATGAGAGTGTCTAATTTGAAAAACAGTGAAGTTGATTTATACTGATAAGGATGTGTAGGAAGTTAGGAAGGAGTGTGAGTGAAGTTTTCTTTTTGTCCCTAGGACAGAGTTTGTTCATTGTTTGACTGACAGCTCCGATATCAGCCAGCATGCACAAGCCAAGACGCTCTCTCGTTCCTCTCCTCCTTCTTGAGGACAGTTCCTCCTTGTGTCAGCATTCTATGCGACGAATATCTCTCTCTGGAGATCGGCTAGAGCGCCGTGGCGCGCTGTGACGAACTGAAAATGGAAGATAGGGCCTCAGTGCAACAACTGCAGCAGATATAGAGTAATGTGAAGGGCTGATCTGCATCATTTCTGCACTCACTTACTGTTTTAAGTGTCCCTGGTACTTTCTAAAACTTCTTAAAACTTTTTTGAGAAGCTGACACCATCCAGGAATCCTTGTATAGAAATCCCAGGTGTGTCACTTTGCAGTGTGTCATTCATATCGGTACATCTGACCATAGATCTGTTCTACAGGCCACGTCTTGTTCCTTGAAACTAAGCCAAGAAAGCACATCTGAAGCGGAGACTATCCAGGAGATATATAAATGCTTTCGGTCATGACTGAATGATAAACAAAAGGTTCTGAGACAGAAATCTTGAGGCTCTGCTTTGACATGATACACTGACTAATCCTTACATTTGCCCATCAATGGCTGCCCATACATTTCCATTATGACACAGCCACATGGCAGCGCTCTCCTTTGAGATGAGAAACGCCAAAGGGCATGTTGCTCTTCTGACATTGATTAACGATATAACAACTTCCCACCATGCCAGATAAAGGCAGTTTGGCTGAGGGGCAAGCACAAGTACACACACACAAACACGTACTGTACAGTGAAGGTGAAACCTCCACCCACACATCATCGTCGTTCCACTTACAGACACGTTGTGGAGACCCAACACGCAAATGTGTGAAAACATTTCAGTGCCATTTCAACTGAGCATGTGACAAATAAAACTTGTTCTTTGAGGAATGACTTGAAAGAATCCTAGACCTGGACAAGCAGAAACCCTTTGTGGGGAGAGATGGATGATGGAGTGTTTGAAGGTTGTAGGGGACCAGGCTATTGGCACCATTGGGATGTTGTAGTCTAGTATTTAAAGAGCTTGGTTGGTAACAAAAACATTGTAGGTTAAAACTCCCGAAGAGTTGATTCATGAACTACCACCACTGTGCAGTCCCTTCCCAGGTTGCCACAGGTGTATTTTAAATAACCTTGGATAAAAGAATCATCTAAATGACAAATTAGTAAATTAGACATTAGCATTGCAGGTCAAATACTTTAATGTAATTCTTGTAGTTAATGAGAGCCGAAGTACAGACCTGAGCAGAGGCTTGACATAAGAACATTTATCGAGGTTAATACAGGTCAAGTTCCGGTATTCTGGGGGGCTTTTGAAAGATGCAAGTAGGTCAGCAAGAAGTGAGTTGTATTAGCCTAGCCATGAAATGACTACTGCCTGGATGAGCAGCTTAATAAAGCATTAGCCAAGAAAAGGCAGAATTGTAGACCATACAGCACTGCAAATAGCCACCAAAGTCTAGGGTGACTCCTACTGTTTTAGGGAACTGGTATAGATGACTGTATGACCATCACTTGAGATGTATTAAGGGAAGTTTATTTGTTTTAAGTATTAAAGTGAGTCTGCATCCAGTTTGATATGTTAGAAAGGCATGCTGAGATCCATTCTAAGATCATAGGTGGAGAGACAGAGAGGAGGAGACGTGCTGAGATAAGCAACATGTTATAAGATAAGTAATGAATGCATTACAGATTTGAGTGCAAATGAAGAAAAGTATGAGCCAAGTACTGAACCCTGTGGTACCCCAGTGCTGAGGAGACAGGTTAAACAAAGGGAACCAATACCAACAAAAAAACTCTAAACATGAAATATGAGTCAGACATCTCATGGAAGACAGTGCCAAAGACTGGCCAAATTTACAAAAATGGCCGCTTGCACCTGCACACCACACTCTATTAACAACAAATTACACAAGTTCTCCTAGATGATCACCAAAACCCCACGTCACTCTCATTGCAATTTTGTATTACATAGACACCTTATGAGCACTTCACTAGAAGCCTACTGCACACACCTCAGCAGGGAGCTGATGAAGAAGATAAACAGAGCAGGGAGTCAGCCTAACGGTGTTTACCAAATTAAACTCAATCTCTTCAGTCTCAAGAAAAAACAGGAGTTCCCTCTATCCACTACTGCAAGGACAGTGTTCTGTCACTAGGGCCCTTCACTGTCAGTAGGTAGGAAGGAACTTGCCAGAATTTACAGAGACTTAGTTTCCTACGAATGATCTTTCAGTTTCAGTTTCACTACGTCCCCCCATGTCCTGACTGAGAATCCCTAATCTTAATCTTTGATTTGCCTCTGGCCACACTTTGGATAACCTCCTTACTCACGCTCCCAACATTTTATGTAACAAAACGTAACCATGCATACTCAACAGCCAGTGTGCGAATTATACAATGACTTCCAGGAGAGTCTTTTTTAAAAATCTTTTTAAAGACTTTTGGTTTAGTTTTTAGTTTTTGCTTGTCATAAATACATACAACTACAATGGGGTGTATCTCGTGTCCCCAGGGGTAATGAAGGGACCCCTCATTTAGCACCAGGTGAATGCTCACCTTCTAAATAAACCGTAACCTAACTCGTGGTTACAGAAATACACTCTTAAAACATTCATTGTGTAATATAAAGCAATAAATGTTTCGAATTTTGGACCCACCTTTGGTGGGTCTACCAAACCATCCCAATTCAAGAGGTTTTAGGTCATTGTTATTAGAATGAAAAAGAATATAGACCGCTAGAAGCACTCATCCTGTTCAGCCATTATTTGGCATAGTTCCCGCTTCTGGCGTAGGAGTGCCCACGTAATAACCCAACAAGAATATTTGATGAATCTTATCTTACGTAAGGTCCCAAAACCCATCATCGTCTCCCTATCTGCTCTCCAATGAAGGATTTCCTTCTCAGTCTCTGTTGTTCTTTATTATAAGGAGCTGTGAATCAGACCGGATGTGCCAAGCTCAGATTTCATCCTCTCAGGCATATTCTGCCACCTAAACAGTGCTCAAACACACACTGATGCACATACACAAACCGGCAGATAACGTGCAGTACCCCATTTATAGAACATCCACCTACTCTCAAACTCTCATTTTTATATGGTTTTTTTTTTTTTGGACTGGACAGACACTCATACACACCTGTTGTCCTCAGCAACCACTGATTCAATACAGTCCTGCCATGCACCCAAGTGTGACAAGCCTTTTGCCTTCTCCATTTGATGAGTCACAGCTCAATTAAACCTCCCCTGGCAGACATGCACACTTTTAGCAGACTGAGTGCTCAGGAGGGTGGCACTGGCTGTAGCAGACCTGGCCTCAGGCAAACATCTCTTCCAGACTTTTGAGTATCGCCATAAAGTCTGGCCCGCTTTGCAATTGAACCCTGTGCAGGACTCGCTCCCACCCGATCTGCTGAACTTCTGACCATTACCGCCTGCTCCTGTAAAAGTGTGTGTTCCACTCACGCACACAGCCGCAATGTTTGTATCCACTTTTACCCACACCCGCAAATTAAAATAAATAGGAAATAAAAACTTCAGCTAACACAAGTGTTTATTAGGTCTGGGACACTGAATCTCAGTTCGTGATACAAAGAATCTGGAGCGATTATGATATTTTCTGATGTATCGCGATTCTCTCTCAAATCGATTCTGAGCTTAGTTATTAACAGCAGATGGCACTATATGTGCTTTAGAAACACTTTGTACTCTGCCTACTTCCAGTTCCTTTACACACACCACTCAAAGGTGCCCTAGAATTGAAAACTGAATTTCAGCATAGTTAAATAATTAGAGTTCTGTACATGGAAATGACATACAGTGAGTCTCAAACACCATTGTTTCCTCCTTCTTATGTAAATTAGATTTGTGTAAAAGACCTCTGAAGAACAGGCGAATCTCAATATAACACCGACTGTTACGTAACAGTCGGGATCATTAATATGTATGCCCCTGACTTTTGTATATGCCAGCCCATGTTCAAGGCATTAGACAAGCCAGTATTAACGTCTGGAGCAGCACAGCCGAATAATCAGACGTTATGCAGGTAAGCAAGCAAGAACAATAGCGAAAAATGGCAGATGGAGCAATAATAACTGACATGATCCGTGATATTATGATATTTTTAGTGATATTTGTAAATTGTCTTTCTAAATGTTTTGTTAGCATGTTGCTAATGTACTATTAAATGTGATTAAAGTTACCATTGTTTCTTACTGTATTCACAGAGACAAGAGCATCATTATTTTCATTATTAAACACTTGCAGTCTGTATAATTCATAAACACAACTTCATTCTTTATAAATCTCTCCAACAGTGTGTAATGTTAGCTTTAGCCACAGAGCACCATCAAACCCATTCAGAATCAAATGTAAACATCCAAATAAATACCATACTTACATGATCTGATATGCTGCATGATAAACATTTTGTAAAGATCCATTTTGAGGGTTATATTAGCTGTGTGAACTTTGTTTATGCAATGTATTATAGAGTTGTGAGCTTGGGCGGGAACACAAGCATTTAAAGGGGACACGCACTGAATCGGCGCATTTATAATTATGCCCCAAAATAGGCAGATAAAAAACTGAATAAAAAAAAAAATCTATGGGGTATTTTAAGCTGAAACTTCACAGACACATTCAAGGGACACCTTAGACTTATATTACATCTTGTGAAAAAGCATTCTATGGCACCTTTAAACCTAAAATAATCATTCATAAAGTTCCAAAAGTTTGAAGAAAATTACAAATCTTGCATCATAAAAGCATTCTGAGCCGAGGTGCAAGTATATTTAACCACTTACATGACTCAGCCGAACACACTATCACTGTCCAGCAGTCTTCTTCATGAGCATTTGAGTGTGCAGTTAAAAACTAGCCTAGAGCGCCATCTGCTGTTAAAACTAAGCTCAGAATCGATTCAAGAGAGAGAATGACAGGACCGATCCAGTTTCATTGTATCAATCGAGAATCGATGTATTGTCTCAGCCCTAGTGTTTATGTAGCCTTGCTAATTAACATATAGCAAAAAGAAAATATATAAAACTAAAAAAACATTAACAAATGAATGAATTAATCACTTGGCCTAGCCTGCTATGGAGGAAGAGAATGTTACTGATCGAATGCGGTGAACTTCATTTGATGACGCTTTTCTTGTTATGCGCTGTATTTTTTGTCCGCCAACTCCCACCTATAGCAAAGGTAAAATCGCCCACTCCCTTGAGATTAGTATTTGGTCCCACTGGATCACTCTCTCAATTCATCCCTCTACTTTGCAGCTTAGGGTGTACTCACACTAGGCATGGTTGCCTTGAACCGAGCCCGAGTGCGATTGTCCCCCCTCCCCTCTCCTCCGCTGGCCTGCACTCACATTGCACTTAACGTTCCAGGCCGAAGCATGCTTACATCATATACAATGCAACTTTTTGAATGGAAGAAAACAGGAAGAAATGCACAGATACTGCCTAACATATTTATCATTTATGCCGCGCAGCGATTTTCACTTACACGTATTAGATGATTATTACAGCAGCTGACATTAATGGTGGAATTTAAAGCTTTACTCGCAAACTACAATTTCTGTTCATCAATAAGGTGAGAATCAGACCCGTTAAAAACCCAAATACACTCGAATTTATTACATGAATTGATAAGTGTACTATCAGAGTAGTAATAAAGATGTTTGCTGTCGTAATGATGAAAGTAGCGCAAGCAAAGAGCGTTTAGATGAACATGTAAACACAACAAAAATGACAGTGGTGAGAAAACAGCAGTTAAGAAAACATCTGATAGAGAGGTGCATATGTTTGCACAAACTCTGCTATTTGGCACTCCAGTCAAGTCATTTATTTAGCATTTTATACAAAAGTTTGCTTTAAAACAAGCAGCTATTAAACATGAAAAACTGTGCCAATGTTCCTTTCAATAAGAAATACAACCTCAATTTCTAAAGCAGCTCTCCAGTGTGTTCATGTTTTACTCACGTCAGACCTCAACAGGCTGAACAAAAGGAATGAACTGGAGAAGATTTCCACGTCAAAGAAGGTGGAGCCACAGAGCACACCTACCTATATGTAATCACCATGGGACGATTAGTTTGATGTTGTTTATTGACATTTTATTTTCTTCTTTTTTTCCCTCCTTGCTTTGGCAAGCAGTTTTAAACTGTGTCTGTGGTGTCAGTCTGTGGTGTCACACTGGATAGGGTACCACAATAAAATATATATCGTATTAAAAAAAACACACTCATTGTAGCAGTGTTTGACATTTTATGGCCAATACACATTAGAGGATGTTCCATGGGAATGTATTGTAGAGGATATTCCATGGGAATGTATTGTGAAACATAAAACATGGAAAAGATTGACAGGTCTAGAACTGTTGTGTACAGTCTGTATTTGCGTCTCACATTTGAAATATGTGTATTGTTGTATTGTGCCGGGGTCTCATTATTGTCTGGGTGTGTGTGCGTGCACAGGGGTTCAGGGCTGAATGGTGCCAGTCTGAGAGTGTCTCTGTGGTGCCTGCCTCATCTGCCAGCCTCAAGATTGATTTATCAAGACATAGAGAACGAGGCAACACCCCCCCCCTTCACCATCTTTCTGTCTCTCTTTAAAATACACAAAGTCCCAAAAACACCCCCACCCCCACCACAATCACATTTTCCCCTCAGACAAGTTGCAGCCAGAGCTAGACACCGTCTCACACACTCTCATGCAGGGCGTGGGCCGATGGGGGGTGTGGGGAGTTGGCTGGCACAGAGGGGAATCATAACATTTGATGGTAGCAGAGCATGTCGGAGGTAAACAGCATCATTTTCTCTTTTATTTCATTTACGACAGAATAAAATATGGAAATAAAAATTGTGGGCGGATGTGTCTCCCCCTCCCTGCGCAAAAACTTCCGTCTCTCGCCCGCATCATTATCCGTCTGCATCGTTTTCAATCGTCTGGCGAGACTGAGAGCTCACGGGGAAAAGAAAAGCCAGCAGAACATTTCTAATCTCTGCCCTGTTCCTGATGAGAAAAAAAATAACAAAAAAAATAGGAATGAAAAAGCAGAGGAGAGAGAGAAGAGGTGCAGTGTGGGTAGATGGGTTATGACAAAAAAAAGTACTGTATGGTACCATAGTACAGTTATGGTATAGGAAAGTGACAGCATGGTATTCTGATGTATACAAAATGATTACTGAACTGAATAATTGTACATTATCAGCATTAAAAAACATTTCTGTCTGTTTGGCTGATTAACAGGAGTGCTCTTTGAATCTTTTCCAAAGTTTAACGACAGCCTTGTCAACGACCATTAAACATTTTCTGTTTTTTTAATGTTTTTCATTCATTTTGAGTAAACATTGCATAAAATAAGTGTTGATTTCATTTCATGTGTATTATATCAAATTATCTATATTAGCAGGGTCCAAAATAAACACTTACCAAGTGCCAAATGCGAGTAAAAATTGGCTTAGGTGAATAAATAAGTTGGCTATGTTGGCCAGTAACTTTATTGGGAACGGGAAAAAAAAATTGTGATTTAAGTTGAACTGAAGTACAATATTCTGACCCTCAGTGATGTAAGTGACAAGAACGATTCAAGGCATACAAACAGTCTATCAAATAAAACATATGTAAAGACTGACTTTAAAAAACATTAAATTTATCTAGGATATCTAAGTGGGGTTTTTTTTTCCAGAACATATTTTTCCCTTTTTCCAGAAATATTCCTTGAATTAAAACACAAAAAATTTACTGAACAAGGCTTCACAATTTGTGACAGGCGAGAGACTGGTTCTTTTTGTATATGAAGCTGCAAGTGACTCAACAACCAGCACAGTTCAACACAAAAATGAAAGTAAAAATAGCAAAATAATGGACAACAGTGTTTAAAAAATGTATATAATATAATATAATATAATATAATATAATATAATATAATATAATATAATATAATATAATATAATATAATATAATATAATATATGTAAGCAATAAGGTACGAGGTCGTGCCTAACAACACCCTTCAGCCGCTTATTGCACGATACAGCACTAGCCTTGAATAACTTATTCCTTTTATAAAATGTTACCACAAAATATGCCAAAAAAATATGTATCAATGCAACTTTCATGAAATAAATTTTCACTAAAGCCTTCCTTTCGCCGGAAAAAATAGTCCCTGACCGTGAACAGCAACAGAAGTTACATTATTACGCCATTAGATGGCGGCAAAGGCTGTCCTTATGAGTGTGTCAGTCAGTAGCGAAGACTTTTATATTGAAAAGACTGAATTGTTGTGAACACGGAACAAGACGCAACTGACAAATGCTTTGACTAGCGCTGTCAGACACGGGAAAAACCTTTAACTGTTAAAAGGACAAGATATTGCAGCAGAAATTTAAGCATATTCTTTATTATGAACATAGGACTGACTTGAAGGAAAATGCTAAATCTGAATGCAGATAATACTTTCTCACAATACTCTTCTACATAATACAGTAAGCTTCAATTAACAATATAAATTGAGAACAAACAGTTTACGCTGCTGAGAGTGGTTGCTAAGGGTGTTGTGTAGTGATACACAGAAGCGTTGGGTGAAGCGGTCATAGCCGTGTTTTATCGTGAATAAAACACAGCTATTGACCAATCAGGATCAAGGACAGGAACTAACCATATAATATAATATAATATAATATAATATAATATAATATAATATAATATAATATAATATAATATAATATAATATAATATAATATAATATAATATAATATAATATAATATAATATAATATAATATAATAATATAATATAATATAATATAATTATAACACTTAATAAAAAAATGGCACTTTCTTAAACATTTCATGTCAGATTTTAAAAAATATATATAATAAATTGCTGTACATTTTTGTCATCCAGCATTGTCAAAACACTGTTGGACACCAGGTATTTGCAATTAAAAACACTAATTGTACTGTAAGATACTTCAAAAAACACCATGACATTACCATGGTACATATTCAAAAATCATGGTAATACATTGTGACCATGATGGCACTTTTTGCTACTTTTTTTATTTAGTTACAGTATATAAGGCTGAAAGGACTGTGGAGGTTCACACAATCTAAATCTCTCCCATATTGCAATAAAGAAAATAGACAATGTTCCCAAGCATTGATAGATCATTTATTATGACTCCAGAGGACTTTAAGCTCAAGACGATGAGAGTCAGATCAGTATATCAGGAGCTGAATCACATATCAGATAAATGCTAATGCAGCTGTTTCAGCTTGATACCTCGTTTACTGATTATATCAGAATGTACTTGTTTCTAAAGGACAGGTTTAAAAAAAAATAAAAAAAATTGCGGCTGATACAAAGCGTCGGGTACAGCCAGACAACACGATCTTATATATCTGCAGCAGTAACTTTCACAGATCATTGGTTGACGTTATTGGCTGGAGAAGTGCAGACCTGGGCTTCATTTCGTCCTTTCTAATTGACCTTCTATTCTTGCTGATGGGGTTATTTTATCAGTTTCTGTCTTAAAGGAATAGTTTCTCCAAATATAAAAATTCTGGTTACAAACCCTATTTATTTATTTTCTGTGTAAGACATGAGGAGATGTTTTGTGGTTGTTTTATGGTTGTTGTTGTTTTCTCCCCCGTTATTGGAGCTTGACAGCCAAAATATATCTACATTGTATGGAAAATAACAATTTTGTGTTCCATGAAAAAGAAAAGAAAGTAATTCATGTTTGGAATGACAAGAAGGTGAGTAAATGATGACAGAATATTCATGTTTGGGTGAACTACCCCTTAAATCCATCTCAGAAAAAAAATACAAAACAATAGCAGGATAGATATGTGCTAAAATAATAGTCTAGACAGAAAATGACAGAATGTGTGTTTGTCTAGTGCATGAAGACATGAGGTGTCTGTGACCTTCCTATGGCCCCTCAGGTGTCAGCTGAGAGTCCGTCTTTTGGGGCAGAGAGAAGACAAGAGAGAGCCAGAGAGAGTGCATGGAAAGGGCACAAGCACATTAACGTCTCGTTTGGTACTGAGGGTGCCAGACTATAATGAATAAAGGGAGGCGATATTAAAAAAAGAGAGAAACAGAGGTGTGAGGATGCCAAGCGCTTGGATAGACACAAAGGGACACAATAAACCCTGATAAAGTCAAAGAATGTTGGGAATGGAATACTAGTGTAGTACTTACTTCATACTGCACTCTATATTCTGTGTACTGCCTACTATTTTAAAAACAGTATGTGAAAAAGTATGCAGCAATAAACATTTAAAAAATTGTTGTCTAATGTTTAATAGAAATTTTGTGTGTGTATCTTAACTCATGGCAGTCTGATCAAATAATGAATCAAAAAGAAAACAAACATGATATTGCTTTTGGTTCATTGGTCACACTGGAAATAGAAGGTTGAGCGCATGTACTTTAGAAGGCCATCCGGTTAATACATGCTGCATACTCCAAAACTAGTTTGAGTAGTATTTTAAACTATGTTCAGAATTCTAGCATATTGCTTACTGTATTATACCGTACTCTATGACTAGCATGTGAAATAGTATGCAATATCCAATGTTTCAAACATGCTACTTGCAGCCACATCTCATTGTATTGAATATTTGTGTAAAAAATTTCCATCGTTTGACAGCCCAAAATTACTTCAGAATCATTCCTCAAACTGAAATAGAAGGTCATATGCTTTATGCATTGTAGGATACAGTATTCCAGTGTGTTTCATTTGAATACTGAACATGTATTGTACAAATGTAGCATGTAATCCAGGTATTTAGTGCATACTGCAAATTAAAAATTTGCATACTTTGCACAATACATATTGCAATTGTAAGTACTGAAGGTCATATTAAAAATAAATACTTGTTTTACAATTTACAAGAAATGTTGTGTAAAGAAAAAAACAAAAAAAACAACGTTTAAAGGGTTAGTTAATCCAAAAATGAAAATTCTGTCATTTATTACTTACCCTCATGCCTTCGTTAATCTTCGGAACACAAATTAAGATATTTTTGTTGAAATCCGATGGCTCCATGAGGCCTGCATAGGGAGCAATGACATTTCCTCTCTCAAGATCCATAAAGGTACTAAAAACATATTTAAATCAGTTCATGTGAGTACAGTGGCTCAATATTAATATTATAAAGCGACGAGAATATTTTTGGTGCACCAAAAAAAAAAATGACGACTTATATAGTGATGGCCGATTTCAAAACACTGCTTCAGGAAGCTTCGGAGCATAATGAATCAGCGTGTCGAATCAGCAGTTCGGAGTGCCAAGGTCATGTGATTTCAGCAGTTTGGCGGTTTGACATGTGATCCGAATCATGATTCGATACGCTGATTCATTATGCTCCGAAGCTTCCTGAAGCAGTGTTTTGAAATCGGCCATCACTAAATAATTTTTGGCGCACCAAAAATATTCTCGTCGCTTTATAATATTAATATTGAACCACTGTACTCATATGAACTGATTTAAATATGTTTTTAGTACATTAATGGATCTTGAGAGAGGAAATGTCATTGCTGGCTATGGAGGCCTCACTGAGCCATCGGATTTCAACAAAAATATCTTAATTTGTGTTCCGAAGATTAACAAAGGTCTTATGGGTGTGGAACGGCATGATGGTGAGTAATAAATGACATTAATTTCATTTTTGGGTGAACTAACCCTTTAACATTCCAATCAAATATTGACTAAAGAAAGAATTGAGGCTAATATTCCGATTAATTCATCAAAATAGAAAGTCATACTGTGCTTTGTGGAAGCGTGCATTTCGATACAGTATCCCACGCAGTGTGTTTTTACTTTGTACTTTGTATGTGCAGGTCTCACATGAGCACTGAATGTGTTTTGCACAAATCAGTTGTTCCACAAAGTGGCAATACTGACCCAGGCTATTGTTTCACATTAGAAAACTAAACTAAAGAGACGGAAGAACAACAAGAACAACAAAATACCAGAAACTGCAACAACAACAGACGGCAACATTGACAAGAGCTTGTATGAGGGGGTTATGACTGAGACAGCCAGAACCTTTGTTTAAAAGAATACATAACTTCTGTAGAAAAATAGTGCAAACACTGGACAAAGATTAAACTTTATAGAGCGCATTTGTCGACCGCCTGCATTTGTGCACGCTATCAAATGGAGTATAGCTACTTTGAAAGGCTACATGTTCAACTGTAGGTACACGTCTAAAAACGAAGAAGACTTTGGGGCTTAAGTACCACAGGACTGGAGAAAAACACCCTGGCAGGTCACTATGGATGTGTTCATGGCGGTGTGGACAGCAAAAATGCCCTGACATTAATGCTGGGGTGGGGGGAGGGTCCATACTCTCTGTCAGTAACACTCTCAGCAATGCTGGAAGTGTCAGCTTCCACCCAATCAATGGTTCTTACGGTAGCACTAACAGTGTCTAGACGACAGGGTCATTGACTGCTCTTCAGAAGTGTGTGTGTGTCTCAGTACAGAGGTCACACGCAGGGCACGCGCTCTCCAGCAGGACAGACAAGGCATTACATTGACCGTGCATGTGGGGGGAGATTGCTATCTCGTCTCCACATACCTCGACACACACACAATCTGTTGGCAGACTAAACATTTGACTTCAAAGGCCATGTGGTGAATTAAACCATGTCTGTTCTGTCTACGCGTCTGATGTATGAGTACAATAGAGAAACAAAACTAAATTCTAAACGTGTGTCCTAAAAGGCCCAAGTTTAGACACAAAGATGGGCGGGCCTGACATTACGGAGTCACTTTTGACATTACAAAAGTTCACAAACACATACTCAATTGCTTAGTTCGAGCATTATGAGAGCAATTTCAGTTCCTAAAATTCCTGTTGTACATACTTAATGTGCACTCTTGTGTTACTGTGATGTTACAAACCTCAGTACTCAAGGGAGCAATAGATTTAACTTCAAATGTATCTGTCGTTAAACTTATTCAGGTAGCTAGCTACAAACATAAACATCCTTGTTTGAGAAAGATTCTCTAACAGCTTGACACAACTAAGCATAAAACTGCAAAGTGCACAAATATGTTGTTAAAATGTTTAAATTAAAAGAGAAAATCACAACATTACAAACATTGATTTAAAGCAAAAAAGTATTTTAAAAAATGATTCTAAAAAATAATTCTCAGCAAAAACTATTTAAAACTATACTACAGTAACTAATGTTAATACTAACTAATCTTGACTGTATTAATTAAACTTACTTTGATTCTTAAAGGGTTAGTTCACCCAAAAATGAAAATTCTGTCATTAATTACTCATGTCGTTCCACACCTGTAAGACCTTTGTTCATCTTTGGAACACAAATTAAGATATTTTTGATAAAATCCGATGGCTCAGTGAGGCCTGCATTGCCAGCAAGATAATGAACAATTTCAGATGCCCAGAAAGCTACTAAAGACATATTTAAAACAGTTCATGTGACTACAGTGGTTCAATCTTAATGTTATGAAGTGACGAGAATACTTTAAATGCACCAAAAACAATAAAATAACGACTTTATACAACAATATCTAGTGATGGGCGATTTCAAAACATCATGAAAAAGCTTCATGAAGCTTCGAAGCTTTACGAATCTTTAATTTCTAATCAGTGGTTCGGAGCGTGTATAAAAAAAACTGTACAAAAAGTACAGTTAGCGTACAAAAAGTATTCTTGTCGCTTCATAACATTAAGGTTGAACCACTGTAGTCACATTAACTGTTTTAAATATGTCTTTAGTAGCTTTCTGGGCATCTGAAAGTGTTCATGATCTTGCTGGCAATGGAGACCTCAACGAGCCATCGGATTTTATCAAAAATATCTTCATTTGTGTTCAGAAGATGAAAGAAGGTCTTACGGGTGTGGAACGACATGAGGGTGAGTAATTAAAAACAGAATTTTCATTTTTGGGTGAACTAACCCTTTAAAGTTTTTTTTAAATCGATTAACAATCTCGTATGGCTCACTGTAGGTCTGTCTTTAACAGTTTATAGGTAATTGCTGAAAATCAATTATATTCTATAGGACAGCCTTAGACTCCCTGAGCAGTGTACTCACTAATGAACTAGGGAACAGATTGAGACACACCCTAGGTAGGCAGCCCACCAGGTTTCTGAAAGAGAGCTCTAGTGAGGACTGATCATAACATCCATCTATCCATCCCTCAATGGACCTCATCACTTCATTCGTATAAGTGAAGAAAAAGAAGGACAGCATGTACTGTCCTACATCCTGTGAGGTTAAGCAAACTTCATGCAATCTCTCTTAAAAGCATAGAATACAAAACAGATGTTTTATTTATTTATTTTGTCATAAAAGCCCCATCTGCTTAAAAATTGTGAGTTTTGACATTTAAAACTACATTCTTTTAGCTAAAGTGTTTTTAAGATTAGCCTGTTCTGTTTCTCAGTTCCTGAATGCATCTGATTGTACTCACAATGTTCCGGAGCATGCAGCCTCTTTCTAAAGACGCCCTGTGTTAACAGATGACGAGAGACACAAGCCACAGCTGTACGTGCAGTACAATCTAAAGAATGAGGGCTTGTACAGTGCTGTTCTGTTCCGTTCCGTTCGTACAGACACACACACACACACACACACAGATCTCAATTGAAACCATGCCAACTGCAGACAGAGTCTGCCACAGCACCAGCGAACATTTATAGCACAGTTTTCACACAGGAAAGGTGAGGGGTGTGTGTGTGTAAGAGAGAGACACAGGGAGCATAAATGTGCGTTAGCGTTTACGCATTGCTATTTAAAGATTTTGCAACAATTTTCACCCAAACGCCTCTGTAAGAAGTCATCTAGCACATGGTTTAGAGGTCACCCCTCTCAAATAAGGCAGAGGAAGAAAGCGTCTAATGTGCTGCACCCGTAAGATCAGCGCAAGTCTGCCTAGCAGCCTTGTGCGGTTCATACTAACTAACACCACCACATTGGCTCAACATATAAGTCTGTCCTCTGAGAAGGCGCACCAGAGGGGGATGGCCTGGGTCATAGGCTTTGCCCCGGGAAGGGATTAAAAAAAATGCTACACAGGCCTGAAGCGTCTCCATCTGGACTTTCTATCAGAAATCATGTCCCACAGGCGCTAACTTGGGGCATGTCCATGCAATATGTTCCACAAGAGCTAGCCAGAGCTTGGCAGCACTGGCAGAAGACAGACAACGCTACGAAAAGACAAAGGCTTAATTTGTGGTATGAGACACAAAGATGGTCTGTACTGAGGGCTATAGCTAGGAATACTGAAAGCACGTAGCTATGATGTGCTTCAAAATACAAGATTCATTTACAGATTCAAAATACAGCCTTCAGTGTCACATGATCCTTCAGAAATCTCTCATTTTTTTATGGAAATCATAATATACTACCATTCAAAAAAATTATAGGGTAAGAAAGATTAAAAAAAGAAAAGATATTAACACTTTTATTCAGCAAGGATGCATTAAATTTATCAAAAATTACAGTAAAAACATACAAATAAATTTCATTAAAAAAAAAAAACATTTTTTAACTTTGTTCATCAATAAATCCTAAGATAAAAGTATCACCGTTTGCACAAAAACAGTTCTTTTAAATTGTAATATTTCACAGTAATACAGTTTTTTTACTGCATTTTTGGTGAGCATAAGGTTTCTTTCAAAAACATTAAAAAAAGTCTTAATTACTACAAAATATTTACAACTTTTGACAGTAGATGTTACTCATATTAAGGTGTGTTCACACTGACAACAATTTGTAGCAACAAAGAGACCAGAAATCGGCAAGAGTTGGTGACTGAGCGGCATGAGCAACAGCGACTACTTCTGATGCAACAAGTTGAGCGGAGTTTGTCTTTTTACTTGGAAAATGGGGTGTAATGCAATACAATCCATCATAAAAACAGGCAATCAGAACAGGTTTTCTCCATTTACAGTAGGTATAATCGGTCCAATCCAAATGAAAATGCTCCATATAAACACCTCAATCGGAACAAAAATGCCCAAACCGAATGAAATTGTAATTGGGGGGGTGGGGGTAGGATAAACCTTTCTATAAACTGAACAAAATAATAATTCTGCCATGTAAACGCGTTAAAGCAATTACTTTGCATCTACATCATCACGTCAAGAGGTCAGGGGTCGTCATGCAGAATGCAAAATGGCGGCGGCAAAATCAAACTGGAGTAAAACTGAAACACATTTATTAAATATACTAAAGGAACTCAGTGTATCATTACTGCGGACCTTCATCCACACGCTTCCATGTACTTCTCTACTATATAGTAGGCAAAAAGCAATACGTGAAAAGAGTAGTATGTCCGAACTCACAGTATTCAAAGAACAATAGGAGAAAAGTACCCGGATGGCCTACTAAGTCCGGCAAGAATCTAATGAACACTTTACTATCCCTCTACGCTACTTTTTTAGCAGTCATGAAGTAATTACTTATTCAAAAGAAGTACTTACTCAAAGAGCATGCAATTTTAATATAGGACCTACATAATGAGCGGTACTTCAGTCCAATGAGATTCCAGTGCAGAGCTGGAGTGAAATTGCAAAAAGCAACTACAGTAGTTTTGCATTTACCACTGGTTAGTACAAAACTCCAATTAGCATGGAAGAGATACCTTTTATCACATGACGCTTCTTGTTAGAACAGGGTTTCTCAACTCTGGCCCTCAAGTTCCACTCTCACCTGCTTGTAACCTTCTAGTAATCCTGAAGACCTTGATTAGCTTGTTCAGGTGTGTCTGATTAGGGTTAGAGCTAAAGTTGGCAGGAAAGTGGACCTCGAGAGCCAGAGCCCTGGGCTAGGACCATAGACTGTAAAAAAAGATGGACAGCGCATCTCCGCTTCCTTACTAAGTCATTCGGAGTCTGTGCAGTAGTGATCCTGAGGTGGAGCCGCAGTATCAAGGTCCTGCACATTCTCCCGCTCCCACAGATTCAATCACAAACACAGCTGTCGATCATGACATTACACCATTTTTATAGCATCAAATAACTAACTAAAACCAATCTTATTGGAAAAACGAATCACATCTACATGATAAAAATGACAAAAAAAACATCTTTGGAAAAAATGTAAAAAGTAAAAAGAGTAATTTGATTTTTTTTTTCTATTTGTTTGGCTCACATCCCATTTAATTACATGACCTATACTGCACCCAGCCACCAGGGGGCGATCAAATTGTTTTGGCTTCACTTTTCAGGACGTGCATGGCTCACTTGGTTAGGACAATGACGTGGGCCCTGTCCCAAATGGCACCCTAAAGACTCGTGGTCTTCCTACGGCACTTTAGTGAAGTAACGCCACTTCGAGTATCAGAAAGAAGCCTGCTGTGAAGCTCACACCAGTGCAGGCTCGGCAAAAGTGCGCATCGAGGGTGTGTATCGACTGCAAAGGGGGTGTTCGAGTGTACCCTTCTGAAACTTAAAATTGACAAATGGGACATCCTACGGTCTTGTGGACTTAACGGACACGCGCAGGCATTGTAAGTCCACAAGACCAAAAGTGCATATGAAGTGTGCCATTTGGGACAGGGCATTGGTGTAAGATTCATCACAAAGGAAAGGAAACAACAGCCAATCACACCAAGTAATCAAAGACGATTTTTTTCCTGAAATTTTTTTAGAAAAACTGTACAATGTGCACTAGGGATGGAAAATTAATTGAATTTTATTTTCGATTTTGGCTTCCAACAGTTATAAAAGTTAGATAATTTTCAAATCAGAAATTAAAAATAAATTATATTATTTTTATTGTATTATATACAGCGATAAAAGCCATGTCGAATGCCGTTGCATTAAAGGTGCAATATGTAAAATTTTCTGTCCGCTAGAGGTCGCTAGAGGCCTATTCAAAACAAGGGCGTAGCTTGATGACGCCAAGTTTGAGCGCAGAATCTTGGGACGTGTGGTCTTCACCTCACAGCCAGTGGAAAATAACCGGGATAGGACTCGGGCAGAAATCATGTTCATGGATGCGATTATTAACGTTATTGTAGCATGAAGCAGAGCAGGACCGAGTGTTGTGGGAGCTGAACGAGGCCGCTGGAGCGATTGCGCAACATGCCTCACGAGCAGAGGAACTTTTATTATGCCACAGTCGCCGGCGCCGCTTCCGCTTTTCCAGTCATGAGTATGAGGTAACTCAGCTCTGTTTATCATATTAGATACATTTGAGTGTGTTAAATTCTGTTATAACGTTACTCTGTGCGTTCGCTAAACGTGTTAAGCTATATAACAATAATTAGTTTTCTGTCTGAATGTATCAAAACAGTTGTTCCCTTGTCTATTAAAACATGTAAATATATTAAAGCGTCTTTGGTGTTTCCATGGTTTCTACAAAATAAAACCGGAAACCGAGGGTAACGCAGGTATGACGCAATTGAAAGGCGACTCCTCACACGTCCCGGAGCCTTGGTTAGAACTGCAATTTTCGCAAGACTTACAAATAGTTGGAATCATTTGGAATATTGTATGTACTCAAGTGAACAAAATATATAACACTGGCCAAGTGGTTTTTGGATATTTTACTGCAAAATTCTTACATATTGAACTTTTAATACATTATCTTAATAAAAATACCTGAGATGGCTTGAAGAACACAGATAATCCATAATACGGTCACAATGGTGTGTTAATTCTCTTCATGTTTAATCAGTCATAATGTGTTTTATTCAGCTACAGCGATCGCTGGATGTCTGTCCATATTAGGGATTTCCTGGAACTTATTACTCATGAGTCTTACTTGTAGACTTTCTGTGCAAGGGCGCCCTCCAGCGTTGAGTATGAATCAAATTACATGTGAGAGTTTGACGATCACATCGTCCTATTTTGGGTAAATATCTGTAAATATATTTGAAGTAAACATGATATTCCATACGTTTTTATCCGAATGAGCACACTTTTGTACTAAAAGCCCAAAGGGATGTAAATATAATAAAACACAGAAGGTGTCAGCAGTTAACACGTTAATGTAACACTTCCCATTTCAGGACTAGCAAAATAACAGCAACTTACTCTCTGTACAGTGGCCAAATCTGTAAGATAACAGAGGCGGAGGTAGGTGAACAGGTTGGTGGTTTTTGAGCTCACTGTTGATCGGCAATTCTTGCAGACTGGGCTGATTAACAAGTCATTTTTGCGGAATAAAACTGGCGAGCTAACTCTCTTGGAGTGCGGGTAGAGAGTGTCTCATCTGTCATACCAGATGACATGATTTTACGCGTCAGTGTCTACCTGTGTTTTATGACAGATATTAACCAGCGTTAAGGTGCAGTACCGCCACGTACTGTCCTTTGGGATGTCAACCAGATTCTGGTGCCATACATGTACTATTCAGTTGAAATATCACAGTTATCGGCGATACCGGTATATTGCGACACCTTTTTACTTACATTAGTTAGCCTAGTAATTTTTGCTTTGGTATCTAAATGATCAAAAATTGTAAAATTTCTTCAGCATCTAAAATGTTGGTATCATTACAACCATAAAAAAGTAACTGGTTGGTTGATCAAAGGGTAGTGAGTGTCATGCACTATACTGTGAGACCTTTCCCCTTCAGGCCAACCGAGTTTGGCTGAACACAAGCCACAGCGTGAGTGCTGTCCCGATAGCAGTTCGACCGTACGGTCGGAGAGGGACGTCACGCATTCCCCGCCTGTGTCAGGAAGCTTTCCTGCTATGCTGTAGGAATGCAGGCTTCTATCGGCTCTCTCTCCTCGAGCCAGGAAGAGAAGAGGGGGAGGGAGGCCGCGAGAGAGAGACGTGGGCAGGCTACAGGCGAGGAGCAGTCTGCCTCGCCACTTATGGGCATGTTAGGTGGCAGCAGCACAAATGACCATACATGAGTCTGAAGCTGGTGGAAGAGGAGCTGATCACGATGACTGATGATGTCACGATGCTGTTTTGTGGCATCTGTTGCCAGGTTTGGCCATCAAGCAGTCAGAGTTAAGGTACAAGTCTCATCTCATTCCTGAACTGTAATCAGGATCCCTGACCCCAATCTTTGCCGTAGCCATAGCACCACCATTCACGGCTGATCTCAGGTCAGCTGATGAATGCTGCACCACCACAGCTGGCTGAGTGATGTCTGCATGGCTCAGCAAAGTCATTTAGACTGATCACACCATGGCTATCAAATTACAGGCCTAGTCTGGCTCACTCACTCACCAGACATGAGACAGGGTTAGGAATGTTTTTACTCTATGTGTTTGTGTGAGCAATCAAACTAACATACATGCAATTTTTTTAGCTGCGACATCAGTGCTGTGTACCCCAACGGCATATTATCTGTAGTTTGCAAGGTACATATGGATGTGTAAAATTACATGTTTACAAATAAAGATTTTTACCCTGACAAACCATTTTTAAAACTCAAAACTCATGATGAAATAGGGCTGGCCGATTAACCGAAAAGTAATCGAAACTGAAATTCAGAACCTCTAACCGACGTAATTTTCCCATGTCGGTTATTTCGTTTTTTTTAATCCTGTTAATACTTCCCCCTTAAAAACATACTACCGCGTGTGTTGGTTTTTTTTGAGCGAGATGCTTTTAGTCTAATCAGATTCAATGAACTATGCTAAGCTATGCAAAAAGTGGTACCACCAGACCCGGAGATCGGCTGAATGGATTCGAAAATGGTAAAACTCAACTGTTTAACTCTAGGGGAGTTGGAAAATGAGCCTATTTTGAAAAAAAGTGGCGTGTTCCTTTAATATATTGTGATATAATGTGATACACTAAGAAAGAGGATCTAATTTTAGGGGAAAAAAATGTCAAAGAACACCCCACCATATGCATAAAACCAAAGGAAAACATTTATTTTATTGAATCAAAACAGTAGGCCTATCATTTGCATTTATATCACTAATCACTATTTTGTGCAGTCTAAGTAAAGGGAAAATACTAAAGTGATTGCATGATTCATTAAGTATATACTTAAGCAGAAAGTGCATAGTCCCATCCATGACTACATGACCGTTTTATTTTTATATTTAATACTGTAAAGCTGCTGTCTTGTATAAAGTGCTGTATTAATAAACATTCCTTTCACTGGAGTGCTTAACTGCAGAGCTAGTGCAAACATAACCACATTTCTATGAACAGATGCTTTCTTGCTGCTGCCACCGCTGTCATTTTTTTGTGTTTATTTTGTTATTGAGAGAAAAGCATGCAGTACACATATTCTATCGAAACACTGCTCTCAGCAGTCATCTATCGTCTTGTGAGCTGGGTTTGCTAATGCTAATGCTAGCACTTCTCCTCATCAGTTCACATTCTAAGATAACACTGCCATCTAGCAGTCAGGTTTAAACCGAACACAAAGCCACTGACCTGAATCTTGGATGTAAACAAACAAACAAATGAATTAATTAATATTGATACAGTGTTTTTGAGAATCGATACAGTATTGCAGAACATAATACCATGATATTCACGTGCGTCAATATTTTCTTATACAAGTGCCACCTACTGTCAGAACATTTGCTTTGGTGTGAGCAGGCCTTTAGGCTTTGATGCTGGAGTGTTGGAGCTTTTAAGGAGATCAATTTAAGCACACAGAATGTCTCAGGATGGGGTTTAGCATGCTAGCATTGAGTGATGCTAAGGGAGCAGACATTACACACTTTACCTTTATAGTTCTTCCGTACTAAAGAATGTACTCCCTAGTCGACCTCACTATTTAATTATTCACTTGTTGGATGACTAGCTGACAATCCTGAACCATTCCTAATAAGAGTTTTTGGGTTACAATTTTTAGTATGTTGAAAAAAAGTTTCAAAGGTGCCTGAATGCTGTGCTATTTCTTGGGCATTTTCAAAGTGTCCAATTATTCATGCTTTTTGGCTAATATTAACCCCATTAGCATGAGCAATTTGAAAGGAAAATGTTCTTAAAATGAAAATAGAGTTACAATGTATTTTACGCTAATGGATTAAGTTAGAGGCTGAAAAGTTTGCAAAGGGGTCATATAGATGGTAATTTTTGACGTGCTACATGCTTAGCGCATAGTATTAGAATGTGATTTGTGACAGCCGATGTTTCCAGATCCTCTCCACTGGGGAACTGAAAAGAGTGGCAACGGGATGTGTACGAATTTAATAATTCTGGTTTAAGAGCCATTCAGCTGGAAGACATCAGAGACACGGCTGAGAACAGACTACACTTCAATGGACAAGAGAAAGCAGGAGGGCGATCTCGGATTTAATCTCCATGAATAAATATGTTGGCTAGATATGCATCAACACTTTCTTAACATATAATATTTTAATCTTTTACTTGCTCTGTATTTTGGATGTGTGATTGACATTGGGCCATTTTTGTTTTAAGTAAAATCTACAATAAGTATATCATAAATAATATTATAACCGCTGTAAACTGGTGCAAATCTGTTCAATTAAAAGTCTTGAATTTTTTCCAAAAAATATTAAGGTTAAAAACGAAAGACCTTGGCTTTCTTTCCAGTGTTGTGCATCCTCACAGGCTTGAGTCAGGCCTTGAATAAAGACTTCGAAATCAAACTCTGTCCCTAACACTCCCTCTTCCTGCCCAATGAATTATTCCTGCAGGAAACTAATCCATCAATAAGCCTTCAAAGCAAAAAGATGCGTTGAACCAGGACTCTGATCAATATTTATGGGGCATACATGAATAAAACTGAGCTTCTTCAAAGGCAGCTAAGAGAAACCTGCAGAAAGACAGAAAAGCCCTTTTTCTCTTCCTCGTAGATGCTGTAGATGCTAAAACCTGGTGAATTTGAAGTCTTAGCCTGAGCTAGAACAGAGAGACTCCCTGGGTAGACTGGGAAGGGTGCCTAAGATGGCTAAAAATAAAGATCGAGAAAGAAGAAGAGGAAAAACAGCGGCCTGTTAGTCCCTAATCAGTCTCCCAAGCTTAGGAACAAGTACATAGATGGCTTGTTGCTAACAGGCTTGTTCCCTAATGCTCCAGCGCCACAGTAGTAAAGATTTATGCACGACATCTATTATGATATAGTGATTGTTGATGGAAAGCATGTGAATGAGTCACAATAAGCACTGTTTGCTGGCTCTGTTCGATAAATTACACCCCATGAAATCAAAAGTGAAGCTTTGTAGATTTTAGTACAAGTCTGTTATATATAGGCGTTTAGCATATACACATTTTTACAATGTACAGTCTTTCACTTCTAGGAAAATTAAACAAATCATCATCTTTTCACAGGCATATACCATTTTTTCTACAATAAAATGCTCTCTAAAATGAGAATGCCCCCTCCTTATAACTAGAAATAGCAAATAATGGGCTGTTCAAAGTGAAACGCTAGCTTGCTATTTACTGAATACTGTGCATTAATCACTGCATACTGAATACTATTCTTTAAAAATAGCAAGTGAAACAGTAGGCATTAACCTATCACAAACATTTCAAACAGCAGTATGCCACAAGTAGTTATCTCAAAAATAGAAATGCTTTAAATTAATTTTGTATACAAATGTTGTAACTTTTGGCAGTCTAATCAATGTACATAGAAAAGAAATGATAAAAAATTACAGCTGTAATTACTCATATCACACTAAAAATAGAAAATCAAGTCACACATTGCATTTGCCAGGCAGTGACGTAAACTAAAGGCTACTGGCTAAAAAAGAATAAGCCCTTCACCACATTTTTGTTTCCAATATAAAACACATCAACGGTAGAATGAAAACTGAATTTGCAAACCATTTCATAGCATCTTCAACATGAAATTAAAAATAAACCAACAGCCGTATTATATCTGTATCAGTATATAAGCATGAATGGACTCTATAAATATACTGAAGAAGTGAGTCATGCTATCAACATATTTGTGGTAGGATTCAGAAGATTACTGTGTAATACTTGCTCCAAATTGGACTGCAATTTTTTAATCAGCCGTGGTCAATGGCAACAATATAAGGTCATTGGCAAAATACTGAGATGTAAAAACAAACTCATGCAAAAGCAAACAACAAAAACTGCAGCACCCAGCATAAACAGCTGGGCCAACTTCAGACAGGTCAACAAAAAACAAACCTTCAGGGAGGACAACTTTATTTTCATATCCTCTCAGCACTATCTTTATAATACGAGTCATATCAGTGCAGAAGACTCTCTCTGGAGCAACATTAGCTGAAGGATGTGATCCAGGCTTTGCTCATGCACAGGCTCAGATGGAATCTGTGGAATTTTTTTTTTTAGGAATTTATTCCCCAATTTTGAGTGAAAATCTGCGGAATCAAGCCATGATCACACTAGACTTTGAGCACACAAAATTTCACTGGACACTGCAAAGAACGATATTGCCTTTTTAAAAACATAAATTTGACTAATAATAAAAATACTAAATGTACAAAATACGCAAACTACTCCACTTTACTGCAAAGCTGCCAACCTGCAGATTTAAAGTTTGAATTCGTTTAATTTAAGGTCACACTGTGACGTATCATTTGTCTATTGGTCACACACATCTTCATGTGATACAAATTCAGAGGTAAAATTTCACCAACCTTGAACTTTGGAATGCAGCGAAATGCCCAACTTCATTTGCATATGTATGAAGGATTAGTTCACTTCCGAATGAAAATTTCCTGTTAATTTACTCACCCCCATGTCATCCAAGATGTTTATGTCTTTCTTTCTTCAGTCTAAAAGAAATTAAGGTACTTCCACATATACGTGACGCGTGACCTTTCCAACGTGATTACGCCATGCATGGCGCATCGCAAAGCTATAGTGCAAGATGAGCATTTGTGGTTAAAAAGTATAAATTTTTTTATTTTTTTAGAAAATGACAGATCGTTTCGCTAGATATGACCCTTATTCCTCATCTGGGATTGTGTAGAATCCTTTTAAGCTGCATTGTAACTGCAGTTTGGACCCGTTGAACCCTGTGGAAGTCCACTATATGGAGAAAAATCCTGGAATGTTTTCCTCAAAAACCATCATTTCTTTTTGACTGAAGAAAGAAAGACATAAACATCTTGGATAACACTGGCGTGAGTAAATTATCAGGAAATTTTAATTCTGAAGTGAAATAATGCTTTAAAGAACTTAAAATGTTTTAAACAGATAGCTGAGAGCATAATCCAATTATTCAAAATATTCAATAATAAATGAATATTTGTTTTTAAAAAATGTATTCCAGAACATATCACACTAAAAATAGAAAATCAAGTCAAACACATTGCATTTGCCAGGCAGTGGCGTAAACAAAAAGCTGTTGGCTAAAAAAGAATAAGCCCTTTAAGATGTTCCACCACATTTCCTGTTTCAATATAAAATACATCAACAGTAGATAGAAAATTGCATTTGTCAAACCATTGACCATTGTGGAGAATTAATAGAATTTTATGAATGGCAGTCATTACAATTCTGTCGACATTTGCGGAGCTCTCTACAGGTACAGACAGCATGACAGGAGTCATTACTCTGCAGCAATGGTTCCCAAACTTTTTAGAGTGGCGTACCCCCTGAGGCATTTAACATCCTTCTGCGTACCCCCTCTCTTCCACTTAGACTGCAGTCACAACTTTTCCATTAAAGGATTAGTTCACTTTCAAATAAAATTCCTGATAATTTACTCACCCCCATGTCATCCAAGATGTTCATGTCTTTCTTTCTTCACTCGAAAAGAAATTAAGGTTTTTGATGAAAACATTCCAGGATTATTCTCCTTATAGTGGACTTCAATGGCCTCCAAATGGTTGAAGGTCAAAATTACAGTTTCAGTGCAGCTTCAAAGGGGTTTAAACAATACCAGACGAGGAATAAGGGTCTTATCTAGAGAAACGATCAGTCATTTTCGAAAAAAAAATGTAAATGTATATGCTTTATATAAACAAACAATCGCCTTCCAAGTGCTTCCGCCAAAACCGCACTTTCGTATTCTTCAAAAAGCTTACGCTGTATGTCCTACACTTTCCCTATTGTACTTATGGAACGATTTTTTATTTGAAAGTGAACTAATCCTTTAAGGGGACAATACTTGCCCCCTTAAATTGATTTTCAGGTCAATTTTTTTCACCTTTATAAAGGCAACGTTTTTCTAACCCTATTAAATGTGTCACGTTTTATGTAAAATTCTTAAAATTCCATTAATTTAATTATTACTATAATAAGGCAATAAATTAAACTAAATCATTAATTTTAATCAAATGAAATCATCTTCAACTAAAGCCATCTTTGCGCATGCTGTACAACCTGCATCTATTTACACTGTTTAATGTTGCTCAGAGGTGGCATGAATGCACAATGGCACAAATATTGTTATGAGATAATGTTTTAAATAAAAACTGTTCAATTGAGTAAAACACTTTTAAATATTAAACACCACAAGTAAGTGGCGGCAAGTCACTGTCTTAAAGAGTGAGTCAAGTCATTCATTCATTCAGTAACGAAAATTTCTGATGACGAAATTTGCATAACGCGCATATACATTGACCCTCGCGTACACATAAAAAGTGAAATATACTATGGGCTTAAGAATCAATGATGCCACAACATTTCGCAGCTACTGGTTGTGGAACCACTGAGATTAAATTCCTGAATAAATGGGATGAACTTTCAGAGGTGAGAATGTGTTGGTTTGTGTTTTTATATGTATTAACTCAATATTACAGGTTTCTTACACTGTGGTAACTTTTTTATGTTGAGTTAGCTTCATCTTGTTGTATTGTGTTAGTTTAGCAAAATCATCTGTAGAAGTCTATTGCAGATTTAGTTATTCATATATGCATATGGTTGCAGACGTTCAGTCAACTTGCTTTCGAATGTTCATGGACCTCTGTTTTGACTGTTCCAATATGGCAGACAGCTTACGTATAGTGGCCCATAGAAACAGCCGCTAATGAGGCATCTATGTTTATGAAAATGTCATTGACACACTGACTCTCCCTATTTGTTCAAGATTCGTTTACTAACAAAACGGCAGAGACACTGTGGCTTTTGTTGGAACTATTATTTTGTTGCAAAACAGAACAAACAATACTGTTTAAAATGTAGCCTACATCACTTAATATTACCTTTTTTGTTGAACTGTTGTTTAAAATCAATATCATATTTGCAATCGTGTGGATATATTCAGAAAAAAATTGCATTCTTATATATATTGCATTCTTGCATACTCATATAATTTATCAACACTAAAAACAGGAGCTCACACAGGGTATGTTTCTGTATCGAAGAGAGTTTGAGTCTTAAATCGATCTTTATGCTCAGTCTGTGTCTATATTTGTTCTTCATGCATGTAAGTGCTAAAACCCTACTTTTACAAAGGTACACTGTCAAGAACGGCAGTAATGTAGCACGATTTGCTAAGGCAGCATATTCAGTACGCAACCTATCATATCCATCCATCAGTTTTGACCGCAAAAGATGAAGTAATTTGATTGAATGTCATGTATTTGACCTTTTACGGCACTACCATTTTCATGTTTTTACTCTAGAAGTGTCATTTTGCCTTTTAGAAATATACAGTATGCTCAGTTTTAATGTTATTTTAAAGGGTTAGTTCACCCAAAAATTACTCACCCTCATGTCGCTCCACACCCATAAGACCTTCATTAATCTTCAGAATGCAAATTTAGATATTTTAGTTGAAATCCGATGGCTCAGTGAGGCCTGCATAGCCAGAAATGACATTTCCTCTCTCAAGATCCATTAATGTACTAAAAACATATTTAAATCAGTTCATATGAGTACAGTGGTTCAATATTAATATTATAAAGCAACGAGAATATTTTTGGTGTGCAAAATAACGACTTATATAGTGATAGCCGATTTCAAAACACTGCTTCATGAAGCTTTGGAGCATTATGAATCAGCGTGTCGAATCAACTGTTCGGAACACTAAAGTCACGTGATTTCAGCAGTTTGGCGGTTTGACACGCGATCCGAATCATGATTCGACACAAAAGATTAATAATGCTCCGAAGCTTCCTGAAGCCGTTTTGAAATCGGCCATAACTAAATAAGTCGTTATTTTGTTTTTTTTTTGGCACACCAAAAATATTCTCGTCGCTTTATAATATTAATATTGAACCACTGTACTCACATGAACCGATTTAAATATCTTGAGAGAGGAAATGTCATTGCTGGCTATGCAGGCCTCACTGAGCCATCGGATTTCAACAAAAATATCTTAATTTGTGTTCAGAAGATGAACAAAGGTCTTACGGGTGTGGAACGGCATGAGGGTGAGTAATAAATTACATTATTTTCATTTTTGGGTGAACTAACCCTTTAAGGTGGGGTAGAATTAAATGAACAGCAAAACTCAGCATTTTGTTCATGTATTCCCTGTCACCTTACGTACCACCCAGGGATACATGTACCCCAGTTTAGAAACCACTGCACTACAGGACTAAACAAGACCAAGAGTTTCCATGATGTACTTTTTGCCCCGTATTTAACAAAGGTGGAATGAAATGGACATTGAGTGAGACAGAAAGTAGAGAAGTCAGCATGGAACATCACTTAATTTGGCAGCTGAAAGGTAAAGCATAGGTTCTGTCCCAAAACCAGCTGTCTTGCTGTCTAATGGCTACAAAGGCAGCATCACTTTTTTTTACCAGCACCGTTCCCATGCTGCTTTAAAATACTGCCTACTCAGGAAGCTCTCTAGTTTTCGGAACAAAGCCACATCCATGTTATGGCGTTGGTCTGTGTGCATCACTAGGAACAAATGAGGGAATCTGGGGCCCGGGGCACCATATAATGCCACTTTATGTTACTTCAGCCATGCAAAATGACCCCAGGAAAGAGACAGAGGAAGTTTTTCCAAAAATTACTGTCAAGCCACATTTAAGGTACCAGTACGGGCTAAATTATGCATCTGTGCGAGACTGACAGAAAGAGATTGCAGCCATGGTCTCTGATTCACCTCTCTCTCTCGCTCTCTCAGACATGATGAGTTATGAGTCTTCAAACTGGCCCCTGAGGTTGTTATATACGCCTATAAGGGAATAACAGTGTAAGAGCTCCATTACATGCCAAAAAGGCACAACCCTGTAATAATAAAAAATAAAAAAACATTTTGAAAGCAAAGCTTTAGGTTTTATCATATTTTGCTTTGTGTATGTGTGTGTGTTGTGTATGTCAGTATTTTTGTCGCATTATATTGCATAAAAGTGAATACTGTGACAGAGCCGTATTGCCCCTCTCACAACAAACCTATAAAAACAATGCAGAAACAACATCCTGATATTTCTATTGCATAATACAAACTGACGGTAAACTGTCGCAAAGAGCTTCTAAGTACATACTGTGTTTACCTTCTCTACAGAAACTTTTAATTAGACGAAGATACTAAAGTCCTGACTTTGCAGCAAATAAAAATAAAATCCTGATTTGAGACCATAAAGTTTTATAAGTGCACAGCCCCGTTATTTAACGCCCATTTAACCTTAGAACACCGTAGTCGTAAATGTCCTAAACATTTATGCAGCATTGATTAAGAATCGACGGTTCCTTTAAGAACGTGAACGCGCATAGTGTCTTTTCCATTGCGACTGTCTGCAACAACTTCAATTGCTTTTTCCTTGCAGAAATGCAGCACATTTACTCTCTCGAACCACTCCGGGCCATCATGAAATAACTCCATATGATAGATAGAAATGGCTTACGTTTGTAAATGTATCGTCGTGATGGTGACAGAGCCGCAGAGGGAAGTGTCTCTCCTCCAGACGAGGCTGTCAAGAGCGTCTAGACTGACTGTCTCACTCTCATGGCCAAAACTCAGTAGAGCACAAACTCCCGTTGTGTTCCAGTCAGTCCAGCCCTCTGTCTCGCTCTATGAGTAATTTACAACACACTAGAGCGACATCTGCAGGACAGGAGTACCAATGAGCGCACACATGCGTCGTCAATAATGTATAGATAGATAGATAGATAGATAGATAGATAGATAGATAGATAGATAGATAGATAGATAGATAGATAGATAGATAGATAGATAGATAGATAGATAGATAGATAGATAGATAGATAGATAGATAGATAGATAGATAGTGTGTATATGTGTATCACAGACAATGAGGATGAAAAATAAGGTATGTATACAGCAGCATGTATAGTGATATGGAGTGAGTTTAACTGCATGAGTCCTCTGTGTGTCTGTCTGGAGGGATGAGACAGCAGTAGGAAGGGCTAGAGAAAAAGGAGGTGCTAATTTTGCAGAGGAGGTGTTGTTTCATTTACCCTCCTAAAAGACTCAATTACCAAAAAGAGACTGAACCCCCTGGCAGGGATTTAACAAGTGTGTTTGCCATTACTGTGTGGTTGTGTATGAGAGAGTCCTTGCCAACCCAATGCAGACATGGCCACAGGGTTGGCAGGTGTGTAATCAGGCCACAATACTATGTTCTCTTGGTTAACACACTCTCAGCAGCCTGAGGGCCAAAACCCTGACCAGTTACATCTGCCACAGACTGAGAAGAGAAAAAAATAATAGTAATAAACCCAGAACTGTGACCCAAATTGTTAGATCCACTCAGGACTGGATGGCCAAACCAGGGCTAAAAATCACAATCTGATATATGCAGACACCATTCAATTGTAACTACACTGAAAGAGCAAACAATACATAAATCTGTCTTAGCCTCACAAAATACACAGTACTTGTTTTCAGCATTTTTTAATTATGTAACAAACATTTGGATCATATGTACTTGTCAAGCACATGCCCCAGTCATATTTAATTTAAAAATTCAAAATGTATTTTCCTTAAAGCTGCAGTCCGTAACTTTTTAGGTTAAAAATTATCCAAAATCAATTTTTGAGCAAGTACATAACCAGCCTAGCCTGGATGCCAGCCGAACTTAGCCCCGCCCACAACATTTTGAGGTTGGGGAGTTCGGTCTGGACTCGATCCGTAGAGGAGTAATTATGCCCGAACAGAAACTGTTCGGACCAATCACATTGTCAGGGCAATGATTGACAGATTATCACCAGAAACGTAATCAGCCACGTCATCAAAGAGCGCTTGGGGAGTTTGATTGACTAGCGATCTAACCAATCAGAACGCCGCATCCGCCATTTTGTCCGACAAAGCAGTCAGGAGTTAGAAGATTAACCTCGGTGGAGTTAAACTTGAAAAATTGTGCATATTGATGTCTTTCCGCGTTTGAAACAACATTCATTCTCATGTTCATTCATGTTTATTTGATGCTATAAATGGACTAGTAGGAAGAGATGATCGGTTCACGAGCCTCTTGAGCTGAGGCGCTACAGCAATCTGTCACGATCATGGTCACAACCCATTAAAGAGCCACAAAACGGTTTTTATTGTTTGAATTTTTTAAATAACTACACAGTTTGAAAGCTGGGACTTTGTTTAATATCATAAGTAACCTGCTCTGTCTCGTCTGTCGATGTGTTGTCAGTTTCCTCTTTGCTCCGCGATGTATTTTTCACTCTGTGTGGCGTGACAGCGCCACAGCTTGTCGGACAAAGCAACAGTAACTAAGGGGGGCGGGTCTTTGCGAAAGGTCAATTAGTTTACAACAATGATGGCTGTTGAAGAACTGAGATGTGTAGATTCCGCCATCGCGTCCGTTATAGAAGATATCGACAGCGCATTAATTTTAAAAAAGGAACAGAGGACCGCGATCAAGGCATTTGTCGATGGGAAAGATGTCTTTGCCGTCCTTCCTACGGGATTCGGCAAAAGTTTGATTTATCAGCTGGCCCCGATGGTCGCTAAGAAGAGTTCTGTTGACAACTATGCGTCGCTCAACATACGTCACTTACTCTGTAGCTCTGATTGGTTGTAGGTCTATCCAATTGAGGTCTTTCCTGGATCGGTTGAAATACGCCCCCATAATCAAAGCCCAATGGAGCAGTATAAGACTCATATTCTGACTAGAATTGAGTATGACCACGTCAGGCTATAACCAGCCAGTGTTCAAAACTATCTCCTTACCTTAGCTCGATTCACAACGGTAAGCTTGTAATATTTTATAATAAAATCGGTACTGGTAGGTTTCCGCGGGAAATTCAAGCAGGCAGCCATTTGCCTTTGCTTCATTATGTCACACATGTAAACAGAAAGAAGGAGTCCCAGCAGCCATTTCATGTGAGAATGCTGGTAGCTTTTTCTCACAGCAGCTGAAATAATTAAACTTATAATTTTGATAGTGGATTGTAATCCAGAAAGGTCCAAATGACAATCATCAGTGACAACTGGAGATTCACCCATAGTCAAAAAGCAAAAGACTTTGGACTGTGGAGTGGCTACAGAAATTGAAATCTACAGGTAACGCTAATACACACACAGTCACGCAATGCTGATGTTGTTAACATTAACAATTTGAGAACAAAGTATAACAGTAATGATAATTTGCACAGTTTGGCATGATCCGAGCTAAGCTATCGTTAGATTTATTCACCATTGGTAGCCCAATTTATTGTAGGCCTAATGCTTTTTTCCTCATTTGGTCAGAACAAAAATGGCAGACATGTTACTTACTTGTTCAGATGACATTTTCCAGTGAAAATTCTTATTTTGGTCATACTTCCAAGATGTAGAATCTGTGTTTCTGAAGTACAGGATCCACACCAGTGTGGTGACTGACACCAAACATTAGGTTCATCCGCACGGAGTCGTGCCGATGCACAACCCACATAACTATAATAATTTCACATATAACTGCAATTGCAGGTTTCAAACAGAAATGGCGACAAAGAGGCAAATCTTACGGACTGCAGCTTTAATGAAAGCAATGCCCATTTTAGAACTCTTTCAGTGATCCATTTTCATAAAATAAGGACAATTGTCTTATACTACAATGCAAAAAAATATCTCATTCTTATTACTAGAAGATAAAAATATTTTTAATACTATAATAAAATTATTTATGCAGTACAGTAGCATCTGTTTTATTGCCCTTGATTATTTGAATAAAAAACATTTAATAACTGTGTGTCATTTTATAACTATGTGTCAAAGAACACATAGACAAAGGCCAGGACTTCTGGAATAATGCACTTTGGATGGATGAGTCTAAAATTGAATTATTTGAATTATAACAGAGGGGATGTTTAGCGTAAACCAGATACAGCATTCCAGCAAAAGAACCTCATACCAGCTGTGAAGCATCGAGGTGGAATTGTTGTGGTTTGAGGATGCTTTGCTGCTGCAGGACCTGGCCAGCTCACCATAATTCTATATTGTATCAGAAGGTGCTTCAGGAACACGTGAGACCATTTGTCAAAAAATTGAAGCTGAAGCAGAACTGGACCTTGAAACATGACAATGACCAAAAACGTACCAGTAAATCCACGAAGGAATGGCTGAAAAGTAAAAATAAAAATAAAAAAAATAAAAGGAGAGTTCTGGAATGGCCAAGTCAAAGCCCAGATCTAAATCCTATTGAGATGCTGTGAGGTGATTTGAAACAAACTGTGCATGCAAGAAACCCCACAAACATCACACAGCTGAAAGAATTCTGCATTGGAGTGGGGAAAACTTTCTTCCAGGCAATGTCAGAGACTGGTAGATGGCTACAAGAAACGTCTCATTGAGGTTATTTCAGCCAAAGGGGGAAACACTAGCTATTAAGGCATAGGGTGTCCTAACTTTTTCCTCAGATGAAATACACATTTTTGTTGATTTCTTTGTTTAAAGGGTTAGTCCACCCAAAAATGAAAATTCTGTCACTTATTACTCACCCTTATGCCGTTCCACACCCGTAAGATCTTTGTTAATCTCCGGAACACAAATTAAGATATTTTTGTTGAAATCCAATGACTCTGTGAGGCCTTCATAGCCAGCAATGACATTTCCTCTCTCAAGATCCATTAATGTACTAAAAACATATTTAAATCATGTGAGTACAGTGGTTCAATATTAATATTATAAAGTGACGAGAATTTTTTGGTGCACCAAAAAAACAAAATAACGACTTATATAGTGATGGCCGATTTCAAAACACTGCTTCAGGAAGCTTCAGAGCATTATGAATATATGAATATTCTTAATAAAGAACTGAAAATTTAATGGGGTGTCCTAATTTTTTCACTTGACTATGTATGTGCGTGTGTGTGTGTTTATATATATAAACTCAGCAAAAAAAGAAACACCCATTTTAAATATAATTTTGAAAATCCAAATAAGCTTTACAGAGCATTACTGAAAAGGGTTCAAACAATGTTCAAGAGTTGACAAGAGTCCACTACAGTTTACAGGTGGTAGGCAATTAAGGTCATGGTACTTTGGACACTAGAGACCTTTCTATTGACTCTGAAAAACACCAGAAGAAAGATGCTTAGGGTCCCTGATCACCTGTGTGAACATGCCATAGACCTGCTGCAGGAGGACTGCAGATGTGACCAGTCAATAATGTAAGACACCTAAGACAGCACTACAGCGATAGAGGGTGGACAGGTGATCATCCTTTTTGAGCCAAACAATGTGTAATCCCAGACACCCATGTCTTGGTGGAAGAGTGGAGTAACAACTCACAGCAAGAACTGTCCATGAGGATGAGATGCACTGTAGTACTTAAAGCAGATGGTGGACACACCAGATACTGACTGGTACTTTTGATATTGACTCCCCCTTTGTTCAGGGACATATCCAAACACTATTCGGTTGTTAAGTCTGACGTCACGCGGCAGCGCTTCCGGGTCCTAACGCTCTATCTCATACCACAAGAAAACAACAAATGGTGCTAATATACACACACACGATGTGGTGTAATACTACAAAAAAATATATAATATTTGTTTATGTATATAAACATAACCTTTATCTCCACACCAAAATTCCAGATGGCCATGATTCATCTTTTATAAATCGTTAAAATATTAATGTCTGTGACGCTGTGAGCACGGAAACTGTTGTGTACACTGTAAGTATTTAAAATGTTCAACTTTTTAAAATGATTGATGTTTAATATGAATAAATAAACGGCCGTCGATGGCATTCTCAAGTGAAATGAGTCGAGGCTTGGACCCGGAAACAGCGTTCCTTACGTCACGACTTAACAAGCGGATTCCATTTCTCTTCATCAAACATCTGTGAAATTTGCATCATTTATGTCCTAGTTGTTGGGACATAAATGTATATACAGTATATATATATATATATATATATATATATATATATACAGTGGGTACGGAAAGTATTCAGACCCCCTTAAAATTTTCACTCTTTGTTATATTGCAGCCATTTGCTAAAATCATTTAAGTTCATTTTTTCCTTATTAATGTACACACAGCACCCCACATTACAGAAAAACACAGAATTGTTGACATTTTTGCAAATTTATTAAAAAAGAAAAACTGAAATATCACATGGACCTAAGTATTCAGACCCTTTGCTGTGACACTCATATATTTAACTCAGGTATCCATTTCTTCTGATCATCCTTGAGATGGTTCTACACCTTCATTTGAGTCCAGCTGTGTTTGATTATACTGATTGGACTTGATTAGGAAAGCCACACACCTGTCTATATAAGACCTTACAGCTCACAGTGCATGTCAGAGCAAATGAGAATCATGAGGTCAAAGGAACTGCCTGAAGAGCTCAGAGACAGAATTGTGGCAAGGCACAGATCTGGCCAAGGTTACAAAAAAAATTCTGCTGCACTTAAGGTTCCTGAGAGCACAGTGGCCTCCATAATCCTTAAATGGAAGACGTTTGGGACGACCAGAACCCTTCCTAGAGCTGGCCGTCTGGCCAAACTGAGCTATCGGGGAAGAAGAGCCTTGGTGAGAGAGGTAAAGAAGAACCCAAAGATCACTGTGGCTGAGCTCCAGAGATGCAGTCGGGAGATGGGAGAAAGTTGTAGAAAGTCAACCATCACTGCAGCCCTCCACCAGTCGGGGCTTTATGGCAGAGTGGCCCGACGGAAGCCTCTCCTCAGTGCAAGACACATGAAAGCCCGCCTGAAGGACTCCAAGATGGTGAGAAATAAGATTCTCTGGTCTGATGAGACCAAGATAGAACTTTTTGGCCTTAATTCTAAGTGGTATGTGTGGAGAAAACCAGGCACTGCTCATCACCTGTCCAATACAGTCCCAACAGTGAAGCATGGTGGTGGCAGCATCATGCTGTGGGGGTGTTTTTCAGCAGCAGGAACAGGACGACTGGTTGCAATCGAGGGAAAGATGAATGCGGCCAAGTACAGGGATATCCTGGACGAAAACCTTCAGACTAGGCCGAAGGTTTACCTTCTAACAAGACAATGACCCTAAGCACACAGCTAAAATAACGAAGGAGTGGCTTCACAAAAACTCCATGACTGTTCTTGACTTAAACCCAATTGAGCATCTCTGGAGAGACCTAAAAATGGCTGTCCACCAACGTTTACCATCCGACCTGACAGAACTGGAGAGGATCTGCAAGGAGGAATGGCAGAGGATCCCCAAATCCAGGTGTGAAAAACTTGTTGCATCTTTCCCAAAAAGACTCATGGCTGTATTAAATCAAAAGGGTGCTTCTACTAAATACTGAGCAAAGGGTCTGAATACTTAGGATCATGTGATATTTCAGTTTTTCTTTTTTAATAAATCTGCAAAAATGTCAACAATTCTGTGTTTTTCTGTCAATATGGGGTGCTGTGAGTACATTAATGAGGAAAAAAATGAACTTAAATGATTTTAGCAAATGGCTGCAATATAACAAAGAGTGAAAACTTTAAGGGGGTCTGAACACATACATACATATATATATATATATATATATATACACACACACACATTTTATTTTTGAGGGGGGAGGGAAATATGATCTGGACATAAAGACATTATTGATCATTTAAAAGGAAAATGTCAGTGGGTTGGTTGGTGGAGTTCACCATGTGTCGATGACGTAGCTGAGTTGTGTGGGTGGGATCAGGCTCATTCATTTGCTCGATGAGAGAGGGAGGAGGCAGGAGGTGGGCCAGTCGAGATCCAGTACTGGGGGAGTCCAAATGTGGGAAGAAGTACCTATAGGTACAGAATGGGGGCGAAGCCCAACAAGCAACAGAAATGAGAAACACCCACAACACAGACACACAAGCACAAGAGAGAGATGTAAAAATGGACATTGAGGAAAAACAAAGAAACAAATGTGAATAATGATGAATGAAGAGGGAAAAGGTTCACATCACACAAGATAGTATTATCAGGAGGAGAGTTAATGAAATGTTCCAGTTTGAATGCAATGAAGTTTTTATCAACAGCATCTAAAACATGCTGTTAATTACCACAAAAGATAATTTTAGCTTGTCCTTCAGCTTATAAAAAATACACTAATGTTTACAGACATGCCTTTATAATGGAAACCTATGGGGCAAGACAAAATAGATCCAGAAACCTTTTTTTATTAATAAGTAATTTTTATTCCACATGATTTTATGGGGTTTATCATTTTTATAATTTCATCAACCAAAAATTGGGACATTATTTGTATCCACCAAGATTTGTAATCGTTAGTCTTACAACCTGTAATTTTTATTTTTCTGTAATTTTCCGCTAATAAATATTTCAATTAAAAAGACAAAATTTATCAAATTAAAAACATATTTAAAATAAATTTAGCCTAAAGTAAGTTGCCTCTAAGTATACGACTACCGATATGGGAATAAAATATGGTTTTCAGCTGCTTCTAAACTAGAAAATAAGGTTACATTTTAAGGTGACGTAGTTATGTTGTATTTACTCAAATAAGTACGGAGCAATATTAAAGGTTTAGTCCACTTTCAAATAAAATTTTCCTGATAATTTACTCACCCCCATATCATCCAAGAGGTTCATGTCCTTTCTTCAATCGAAAAGAAATGAAGGTTTTTAATGAAAACATTCCACGATTATTCTCCTTATAGTGGACTTCAATGGCCTCCAAACGGTTGAAGGTCAAAATTGCAGTTTCAGTGCAGCTTCAAAGGGCTTTAAACGATACCAGACAAGGAATAAGGGTCTTATCTAGCGAAACGATCGGCCATTTTCGAAAAAAAAATACAACTGTATATGCTTTATAAACACAAACGATCGCCTCGTACGTGCTTCCACTGTCCGTATTCTTCAAAAACCTAATTTCTTTTCGACTGACGAAAGAAAGACATGAACATCTTGGATGACATGGGGGTGAGTAAACTATCAGGAAAATTTTATTTGAAAGTGGACTTATCCTTTAATATAACCACATGTACTTACTATAGTTATGGTTAGACTTAGGGTTAGTTACTTGTAATTATGCATAATTTACTGTTATTACTATAGTAAGTACATGTAGTAATATGTAACTACGGCACATTAAAATAAAGTTACAGAAAATAAAGGGAAAAAAAACTTCAGTAACTTTTAATAGAAAAACTGCAGGATTGACTATTCAAACCTGCAATCAACACTGTGATTTGTGTAACAAGCCTGTGCTTTAAATATATAGGGGTCATGTCATCTGAGTGGGACTGAATCAGGATTTTGTTCACAGTGACATTTCAACTTTTTATTAAGATATTTAATTTCTTTTGAATTGTCTTTTCAGACCAACATGTTCCTCTTATAAGGTTTCTTTGAATAAGGACCACACAATTCAGAGAAACCTTGGAGAGGTTTTTATTACATAAATCAAAACTGAAAAACATTCTTTATTTTACAAAAATAAGAAAAAACAAACAAAAAGTTGCATTAGTCTCTAGAACCACTTCAGATTTCTTTTTTTGAATTCCCAATTCAAGTGGCATCACTATAAAGAATGCCATGAATGGGAACTAGTATCTCAAGATGGATATTGGCAATATATAACGTTAATGATCAGATGCCAGCTTTTAATTTATTCAAGCACCAAAACCCTGAACTGAGAATAGATATTGTTTAGAAGATCAAATGTTTCATCATTGAATACTAAGCTTTAGTGCTGCAAAAATTTGCTTGTTTTAGAACAAACTGTCTGTGCCCACATCCTAAAATAGTAACTGAAATACTATAACACAGTTAGTTTGACAAATTGAATGTGATGTGTTAGTAATTCCAAGAGCATATTTGGAGACATAAAATTTGAGCAGAACTGGGCTTTATGACCCAGTGTCTCCCTCTACTGTCCACACCACAGAATACATGGTGAGCAGCATTCAGCACAAACATGTGTAGTGTTCTTTTGGAAGCCTCAAGTCCATTTACTTACCTTCATGCTGTTCCAAGTGCAAATTAGTATTATTATTTTTTTTAATTGAGGGTTTTTAGAATGTTTCCTTTTGTGCGTCACAGAAGAAACTCAGTTGTAAAAGTTCTGGAACAATACGAAGGCAAGTAAACAATAACAATTTTGAGTTATCTGTTCCTTTAAAAGCAACTATAACAGTAAACGGATACAGTCAATGCAAATGGGTGCAGACAATTACACTATGAAACTTGCAAATGACCTAAACATAAGTATTAAAATAAATAATTAATAATGCATCACATCACAACGATTAATAAGAATGTCAGTATTGATGGAATCATGTTTAGTGTAATTTGTTCAATAATACAAAAAACGCTCAATGTCAGTTAAGTGCCACTGAACAGAACACACAAGCGCAGTTCCTTTAACAGCCACACAACAAATCGTGCCGTCAGCACACGTTTCTGTCAGATTAGTAGCTAGAAGAGTGTACAGGTGTCACACCGTGCAGAGGAGGGGTCAATGAGGTCTCGGTCCAATCCTGTGCATGTGCATGCAGCAAGCAGCCAATCAGCATGTTATGCCATTAGCCTGGCATCAGCTGAGCTTTTTTTCTGTTAAAAATAAGATATTTAATTAAGTATAAACCACAAACTTGAAAAAATGCAAATGCAGTCAAATGCACATAAAAATATAATAAAATAAAAATGCCTTTAAAAAAGTCATTTTTGTACCTTTATTAAAAAAAGTCTAATAAATATGCCAGACCTATTCATTTGTGATGAATATCTAAATTCTATCCATTTTCATATTGTAATTTAATTTTAACCATTTCAAGCAAAGATAACTATATTCTAGGGCTGCACGATATATCGCATGAGATTGTCACGTGCATTTCGTCAGTAAAGCCGGTTCCCTGATTACCGCTAAATCGCCATCACCTGCTTTCAAATGGAGCGGCATTTAATAGACAGAACCGTAGATCACTGACAAGCCACGCAATATCGCGTTCATATCGCAGATGAATCGCCTTCGATAATGAACGCGATATTGCGTGGCTTGTCAGTGAACTACGGCTCTGTCTATTAAATGCCGCTCCATTTGAAAGCAGGTGATGGCGATTTAGCGGTAATCAGGGAACCGGCTTTACTGACGAAATGCGCGTGACAATCTCATGCGATATATCGTGCAGCCCTACTATATTGAGGGTTATACTGCTCATCTCTACATCACATCACCGCCACATACCTGCCAGCTGAAGCCGCCCCAACAACCATCTGAGCAGCTCCTGGGACTCCCACAGTGCTCAGAGCAGCAGTGTGTCCAGAGGAGCCGTTCACTGGGCTCCCGTCTCCTCTCAGGATCCCTGTGCACTTCCAGTTGTCCATATAATTAGCTGCAGACAACATGAAACAGAATTCACAGCAACATTGAGTTATGAGTTTGAGTTATGATATTTGAGGTTAAAAAAAAAAAAAAAAAAAAAAAAAATGCATGGATAAATCATTCACAAAAATTTACAACATATAACATATATTTAGAAAATAGGGGTGAATTTTCATTTTATGCTGACTTTTAAGTAGAACAGCACGATTTATCGTTTAAAAAAAAAAAAAACAATCTCGATTCAAACACCCATGCAATTCTTCTGTGTTTTTTAATCTATTAAACTTTTGACCAAAAATAACACACACACCAAAACATTCAGATCACTGTCTCTGACCCAGAGTGAGTAGTTGTCATGTAGAGGTATGAAACAGATTTACAAACAGTCTTTTCAACCACACAGTATCATTATTTCTGTTTTAAAAATATTCAAATTAATCACAGAAGTACTGTGTTAAAAGTTTATAATTCGGATATAAACACTGATGTCTACGGTAGCAAAAGTAGCAGGAAGTAGACTGAGTTGACGGCCGACCTTTCCAGAGTCGCACACAGCCATCATCTCCAGAGGAGGCCAGGAGAGTGCTGGTGATATTCCAGCTCACGCGCCACACCTGAGAGTTGTGACTGTCAAACTGAGCCATCACCTGCACCTCAAACTTAGTGGGACCAGAGCTGTTGGCATTCTCTCTCCTGTCAGACACACAACATGAATCAACTGCACCAACTAGATTCTTACAGTCAGAGGAAAATGTGAGTGGTGTTTACCCATTTGAAGCTACTGTAGGGCATTGCCAGGTGGTGGCTTAGAAGTTCTAACTTAAGCAGATGTTAGCACATTGCTATTGTGAATGGTGCTTACTAGAGAATTGTTTAAAAAAAAAAAAAAATAATAATAATAATAATTCGATAAGAAAAGATTCAGGAAATTTCACCAGACGACTTAAAGGATTAGTAGGTAACTATTGTCGACTTGTCCAAACTGCAAATCGGGGCAAAAATCTGAGCAAAAGTCATGCAGTGTTTTCCAGCCTTAAGATGACCAATTTGACTGCTTAGCTTTTTTTTTACTACCGAGCGTGATATCCTATTTACCTCAATGGTATGAGTTTGAAAATGCGGACGTCTTTGGTCGCTATCGCCAGCACATGGAAGGATCTCCCCAGATTAGGGGCAAAGGCGATGTCATGTACTGGGTCAGTCACAGTCATCAACGTCTCTGCTTTGGCATACTTCCTAAAGGTCAACATAAACCCATTAGAAACATGCTTATAATAGAAAAATAGAAATGAAAGAACTGATGCATGAAGTGAAACTCATATACCTTGTATTTTCATTATACTCATAGATTTGCACTTTGCCACTGTATGTGACATTGCTGTCATCACTGCCCACAGCTATCATTGGAGGATGAGCTCGAGAGCTAAAAGGCAGAACAAACAGTTGTGACAATCAAGAATACTTCTTTCATATGATATTTGATTGTGTGGGTGAGTGTGTGTAGATGGGGTTCAGACCTGGAGGGGTTCCAGGAGATGCAGGAGCAGGAGAGCTTGCAGGAGATCTCGTGCTGCAGTGACCACTGGCTGAGGTTCATCACATCAGGGGCCTCGTAGATGCGCACCACGCCGTCTGCAGAGCAGGTGGTCAACATCAGGCCCATGTGCTTTGGTGCAAACTTCACATCAGTCACTGACGTCCGACTGTCCACCAGTGTGGTTCTCTTGATCTGGAGAAGCACAGAAGAAATCAATAGAAGAACTATGACATTGCTTCAGATTTGCACAAAAACCTGATTGGTTACCAACCTCACTGCAAAAAATGCTGTTCTTACTTAGAATTTTTGTCTTGTTTCTAGTCCAAATATCTAAAAATTCTTAGATCAAGAAGCATTTTCTAGACAAGTAAAAATTATTTTCTTGTTTTTAGGAAAAATAAGTCAAAATTAAGTGAGTTTTTCCTTAAAACAAGCAAAATAATCTGCCAATGGGGTAAGCAAAATAATCTTAATCCAAACTGAAAACAAGTTTATATTAGGGCTGGGCGATATATCGCATGCGATAATGCGATTCTCACGCGCATTTTGTCAGTAAAGCCGGTTCCCTGATTACCGCTAAATCGCCATCACCTGCTTTCAAATGGAGTGCCTTTTAATAGACAGAGCCGTAGTTCACGGACAAGCCACGCAAAATCGGGTTCATTATCGAAGTCGATTCATCTTCGATAATGAACGCGATTTTGCGTGGCTTGTCCGTGAACTACGGCTCTGTCTATTAAATGCCGCTCCATTTGAAAGCAGGTGATGGCGATTTAGCGGTAATCAGGGAACCGGCTTTACTGACGAAATGCGCGTGAGAATCGCATGCGATATATCGCCCAGCCCTAGTTTATATATCTTATTTTTGGTTTGAAATAAGATTATTTTGCCTACCCCACTGGCAGACTATTTTGCTTGTTTTAAGGAAAAACTTATTTTTCCTGAAAACAAGAAAATAATTTTTACTTGTCAAGAAAATGCTTCTTGATTTAAGAACTTTAAGATATTTTGACTAGAAACAAGACAAAAACTAAGTAAGAACAGCATTTTTTGCAGTGCTCTTTTCAGAAAATTCACATTACTTTCAAAATCGCATATTTACATTTGGCAGAAACTGTATCCAAAGCAACTCTGCAATCAATATACTCTTCACTTATACTATATTTGTCACTTCATGCATTCCGTGGGAATCAAACCCATTGCTAGTGTAACGGCCTTGTTAGAGCACCCGACTCCCATGCCAGCGGACCAGGGTTTGAGTCTTGCTTAGAGTGGGCGTTTCGAACAGGAGGGGTTACATTGGTGCCGTGACCCGGATGGGAGTGAGTGTAATGGACATAGGCCGGTAAGAGTTGTGCACATAAACCTCACTCCCCTGATCTCAAGAGGCGCTCTAGAGACTGCGTTCTAGAGCGCCCGACTCCCATGCCAGCGGACCCAGGTTCGAGTCCCGCTTAGAGCGGGTGGTTCGAACATGGGGGGTTACATTAGCACCATGCTCTACTCTTTGAGCAACAGGAAAAGCAAGTAGTAAGGGCCTATGATGGGCGTAATTGGAGAATCCAGTCCAAAAAAAAATGAATTTAATGTATAACACGGAATTTCATAAAATTTGGAACATTTTGGATGACTAAATCTAAAGTAGGGCTGTAGACTTAATCAAATAGCGATATGATAGACTAGTGTCTGTGAAGATTAAAGTGCAGAAAGACTGCTATTACAGCATGGCGGCATGTTCTGTGTCTCTCTGTGTGAATGAGTGGCACAGTGTGTCTATTACATATACTCAAGCATGGCATGCATGATGCCTGTTTGTTTTCTGCATCTGCCGTCTCACTATATGAGGGCATGAACTTCATCACCACAGCTGTCATTTCACCAGCATTTCAGAAATTATGACAGAAATATATTACAAGTATTACTGCTTGTACTGTAGAATGTACTTCTCAAAGTAATAATAATAATATATCTTAAATTTATTACAAAATTTACATACCCAGTGACTCTGACCACGCTGTTTGTCATTGGATTCGCCGACTATCTCCTCCCATACAGCCGCAGTGCGGTCAAACGAACAAGATGCCAACACTTGACCGAACTCAGGATGCGCCCATGTCACCCTCCAAACAGAACCGCTATGGGTCTACAACAACAGACAATCAGTCAGAAGAACCATTAAAACCATTCCAGGAATTTCTCAAATAATGTGTCTGATCACATTAATTATTTTCACATTTAGGCATGATTTCACAGTCAAGGCTTAGATTAAGCCAGGATTAGGCCTCAGTTCAATTAGGACATTCATATAGCTTTTATAAATGTTCCTTAGAAAAAATCATTACTGATGTCTTCTTGAGACAAAACAATTGCACTGACATATTTTAAAATATGGCAGTGTAAGTTTCTTTCGGTTAAAACAGCTCAAACATGCATTTTAGTCTGGGACTAGCTTAAGCCTCGTCTGTGAAACTTGCCTATTAGAGGTAGACAAATTTTAATTGCAATATATTTGTTTGACAAAATAAAAAAGTGCTAAAAAGAATATGCATCTAATAGTATCCCAACTTTTTAACCAGTGTATGAATGAGGGTGTAAACTAAAGTCAGCTATAAGGGTTACATGGAGATTTACAACCTAAGCACATAAAAGAAAAAACAAAAATCATACCTTCCAACTAGCAGTGCAGCGCCACTCTCCATCATCACCTTTGTCCCAAACCTAGAACAGTTCACAAAAGCCAAACATTTGTCAACAATATGGAAAACAAGTATGCACATAAGCTAAAGGACCACAGCCTCCTATCTGAAGCTGCTATCGGTTGAATCCCCAAGCTTCAAATCTGTCAATCCATCTCATGTGATGCAATAGAGGCTGCTAGACCATTTTTAATTTTCCTAATTTTTGCGTTAACCCACATATTAGTATCGCAATACCATCTGTTTGTTTTTATTTTCACTTTATTTAATGCTAAACTTTGAGAGTTCTTGATCATTACATTAAAATTAAAATTTTAAATCTAAGGAACAAGATATTGTTTCAATAACTTAAAATTTCCTCTCAGTTTTGTTTCAAGCAGTTCAGACCATCCTAAGCTGAGATATTATTGAGGTTTCTGTAAACATCTGTATAAACTAAAATTTGTTGTGGGCCAGGACAAAGTCCGCATGAAATGGAAGTTGCTTTTTATTCCCAATTGTGATGTATAACTGAATGAAACGGCTTATCAAATAAGAACAAATGTAGGGCGGGGCTTGATTTTGTCCATCGGAGTTGATTGGACTGTTGTGGTTTACTAATGCTGTGATGTCATGTGAGTGACAGATTGTCCCGCCCTCACACCAGCAAACACATCATAAGAGATGAGATGTTGCAAGAGGAAAGGGATGTTATTTTGATTAAAGATTAAGAGGACATATGAATTAAAAAAAAATAATAATAACAACAATGTGCGCAGATAAATCATTTATAATAAATACTGCAAGATTACATAAAAATAAGACATTTTTATTTTGATTTTATTATGACTTTAAACTGATTAAAAAACAGTGGTTGGTATTACCTAAACAGAGGTGACCACTCAAAAAAAAAAAAAAAATGGTCAAGAAACCAAATTTCCTATTTTGGACCATATTTACTACCGAATTACATATAACGTGATGGGGGTTAATGCTGCCTTCACGTGCTATCGGAAATTTGATTAAGTCGTGATTCAAGTTTCGAAATGGGAGGGCGTTCATGTGCAATTTTTACCTAAGAAAAACGTATTTACGATCATTCCGAGAGCACGTGAAGGCAGCATAACAGACACATATTTGTCTCCAATTCAGTCTATCAACTAATCGTTTAATACACCGACCAAACCTCTAATTTCATAACATCTAACCTATTCTCTCTCATAAACTAGTCTGGAGACTCATACATAACACGGGATAGTATTTCCATGCAGAAAAGCCCATTCAATCACTTAGAGAGCTTCTGCCCAATTAAATATCTGGCAATGTATTAAAATTTTTTGGGTATACAGGCGCGTGTAGTATTTATCTTCTAGGTAGACAGCTCAATACAAGTCTGGACAAAGTCTCTATAAAGTCCTGTCCAGTTAAACTGATCACACAACAGAGTGTTTTCTTGCCTTGACGCTTTGATCACTGGAGCAGGTCGCCATCCTGCGACCATGAAAGTCATAAGAAACATCGTGAATCAGATCTTTATGATCCGCTGCGATGCTCTTCGCCACGAACATCTTCTAGTAAAACTATTTCTTGACGCCACCAAGAAAATATCTCAAACAAATTGTAAATAAAACAGCAGATAGGCCCTTGGTCAAACTTCAGCACAAATTCTAACTCTACCGGTGAAATGTTTTTTTTTTTACTCCAAATCTTTGCTCGCTGCTTTACTGCAGATGAAAACATCTGAGAGCCGATTACTGCCACCTAATGCACTAGAGGAGTTACTGCTACCACTATTAAAGGGTTAGTTCACCCAAAAATGAAAATAATGTCATTTATTACTCACCCTCATGTCGTTCCACACTCGTAAGGCCTTAATTCATCTTCGGAACACAAATTAAGATATTTTTGATTAAATCCTATGGCTCAGTGAGGCCTGCATTCAAAGCAATGACATTTTCTCTCTCAAGATCAATAAAGGTACTAAAAACATATTTAAAACAGTTCATGCGAGTTCAGTAGTTCTACCTTAATATTATAAAGCGACGGGAATACTTTTTGTGCGCCAAAAAAAAAATAAAAAAATAACGACTTTTCAACAATAAAGTGTTGGGCCGATTTCAAAACACTGCTTCGGAGATTTACGAATCGAATCAGTGACTCGGATCTCCTATCAAACGTTTAAACTGCTGAAATCACGTGACTTTGGCTCTCCGAGTCACTGATTCGATTCGCAAAGCTCCGAAGCAGTGTTTTGAAATCGGCCCATCACTATATTGTTGAAAAGTCGTTTTGTTTTTTGTTTTTTTGGCGCACAAAAATATTCTTGTCGCTTTATAATATTAAAGGTAGAACTATGAACTCGCATGAACTGTTTTAAATATGTTTTTAGTACCTTTATGGCTCTTGAAAGAGGAAATGTCATTGCTGTGAATGCAGGCCTCACTGAGCCATCGGATTTAATCAAAAATATCTTAATGAATCTTAATAACCATGTGTTCCGACGATGAATGAAGGACGGGTGTGGAACGACATGAGGGTGAGTAATAAATGACATTATTTTCATTTTTGGGTGAACTAACCATTCAAAAAGAACTGGCTCCGCCCACAAAGCGTAATCGCTATTTGCAAACTACCAAATGGACTATGAACAAGAGACAAAATTATGCAGTCTTACCACATTTAACAAAACAAGAATCTAATGTTTTGATATATTAAATGCATGTTAAATATATTAAATTACTGAATCTTAAATATAAATATAAATCAATGTGTTCAGCTCAAGATTACATTTTAAATGTACGATTAATTTTTATATTTATAGGCCTACGTTTGAAGATGTAGCCTACATTAAAATATTTTATATATTTATACTTTACATATTAAAAAGTCAAAAATTATCTGAGCAAAATAGAATGGTTCTTTTTTGTATTTAGAAATGTAATTATACCACATTTTATGAATTATTTAGGTAAACCAAAATATTAGACACTTTATGCTACCAAATTAATCTGTCCACATGCTTTAGAGCCCCATAAAAACACTATGCCTTAATTTTTTTTAGTATCCACAGAATTTCCACTTATAGATCATAGAAATGTGTTTTCTTTACCTTAGTCAAAAAGGACATAATTACACAACATTAAATATCCTTTATCAAATTAGTCCATTCACATATTTCACACAATTAACTGCAACATTTCTCTCAAGCTCACACACCACTTATACATCTCTATTTTTACAAGACTGCCATCTAGTGGAAGTGGACCAATTGTATTAAGAATGTTTTGCTCATATCTCTAAAACACGGAAGCAGGAAATTACATCAACTCTCCATGTCGAGGTAAACAAAACTTTAGTGCTGTGACTATCCAGCTGTGTCTCTTAATGTGTGTGCAGTGAAATGGCTGAAGCTAGGGTTTCTCAGGAGCAGTTCAGCTGTCCAGTGTGTCTGGATCTACTGAAGGATCCAGTGACCATTCCCTGTGGACACAATTACTGTACGAGCTGCATTACATGCTACTGGAATCAAGAGGATCGGGGAAAAGTCTACAGCTGCCCTGAGTGCAGACAGACCTTCAGTCCAAGACCTGATTTAAATAAAAACACCCTGCTGGCTGAAGTGGTGGAACAACTGAAGATGACTGAACTCCAAACTGCTGTTCCTGCTGGAGCTGGAGATTTGGAATGTGACGTCTGCACTGGAAGAAAATACAAAGCCGTCAAGTCCTGTCTGGTGTGTCTGAACTCTTACTGTCAAAATCACCTTGAACAACATGAAAATCTCTTCAGAGGAAAGAGTCACAACTTGATGGATGCAACTGGACAGCTTCAGAAGATGATATGCCGTAAACATGAAAAGCTTCTAGAAATTTTCTGCCGTACTGACCATCGGTGTATCTGTATGCTGTGTATGGTGGATGAACACAAAAACCATGACACTGTATCAACTGCAGCAGAGAGAACTGAGAAACAGGTATTGACTGAAAGACACTGGCATGATTATTCAGATCTCTGAGATGAAAACATATACTCAAAAACATTTTGTGCTTTCAGTTCCACTCATATTTTTGTGATGTACTGTTTTTGTGATATCCTACAGAAACACGTTGGTGAGACACAGAGAAAATTCCAGCAGCAAATCCAGGTGAGAGAGAAGCAGCTTCAGGAGCTAAAAGATTCTGTGGAGGATCACAAGGTGAGTTTGGAGAAGAACTGGTTTCAGACTTAGTTAAGACTCTTCTGTAGTCGGTCAGTGAGGGTGATTTTTCAGTCCTACTGAAGCACAGCAGACTGTGAGGCTGTGAGCAACAGAAAGAGCTGATTGTAATGTGTGTCCTACAGCGATCTGCACAGACAGCAGTGCAGAACAGTGAGAGGATCTTTAATGAGCTCATCTGCTCCATTGAGAGAAGACGCGCTGAGGTCTCACAGATGATCAGAGATCGAGAAAAGACTGCAGTGAGTCAAGCTGAAGGATTCATGAAGCGACTGGAACAGGAGATTTGTCAACTGAGGAGGACAGGTGCTGAGCTGGAGCAGCTTTCACAGACACCAGATCACATTCATTTTCTCCAGGTAGAAACCCCTTTAGTCTTTTCATTACAGGTACTAACAGGGCTGTACAGTGCAACATAATGTCCAAATTGTGATTTGGCTTAGTGTAATTATGAAATCGCAAGGATTTAATTAAATATACAGTGGGTACGGAAAGTATTCAGACCCCCTTAAATTTTTCACTTATTGTTATATTGCAGCCATTTGCTAAAATCATTTAAGTTCATTTTTTCCCTCATTAATGTACACACAGCACCCCATATTGACAGAAAAACACAGAATTGTTGACATTTTTGCAGATTTATTAAAAAAGAAAAACTGAAATATCACATGGTCCTAAGTATTTAGTATTTAGTAGAAGCACCCTTTTGATCTAATACAGCCATGAGTCTTTATGGGAAAGATGCAACAAGTTTTTCACACCTGGATTTGGGGATCCTCTGCCATTCCTCCTTGCAGATCCTTTCCAGTTCTGTCAGGTTGGATGGTAAACGTTGGTGGACAGCCATTTTTAGGTCTCTCCAGAGATGCTCAATTTGGTTTAAGTCAGGGCTCTGGCTGGACCATTCAAGAACAATCACAGAGTTGTTTTGAAGCCACTCCTTCGCTATTTTAGCTGTGTGCTTAGGGTCATTGTCTTGTTGGAAGGTAAACCTTCAGCCCAGTCTGAGGTCCTGAGCACTCTGGAAAAGGTTTTCGTCCAGGATATCCCTGTACTTGGCCGCATTCATCTTTCCCTCGATTGCAACCAGTCGTCCTGTCCCTGCAGCTGAAAAACACCCCCACAGCATGATGCTGCCACCACCATGCTTCACTGTTGGGACTGTATTGGACAGGTGATGAACAGTGCCTGGTTTTCTCCACACATACCGCTTAGAATTAAAGCCAAAAAGTTCTATCTTGGTCTCATCAGACCAGCGAATCTTATTTCTCACCATTTTGGCAAACTCCTTGCGGGCTTTCATGTGTCTTGGACTGAGGAGAGGCTTCCGTCGGGCCACTCTGCCATAAAGCCCCAACTGGTGGAGGGCTGTAGTGATGGTTGACTTTCTACAACTTTCTCCCATCTCTCGACTTCATCTTTGGAGCTCAGCCACAGTGATCTTTGGGTTCTTCTTTACCTCTCTCACCAAGGCTCTTCTCCCCCGATAGCTCATTTTGGCTGGACGGCCAGCTCTAGGAAGGGTTCTGGTCGTCCCAAACGTCTTCCATTTAAGGATTATGGAGGCCACTGTGCTCTTAGGAACCTTAAGTGCAGCAGAATTTTTTTTGTAACCTTGGCCAGATCTGTGCATTGCCACAATTCTGTCTCTGAGCTCTTCAGGCAGTTCCTTTGACCTCATGATTCTCATTTGCTCTGACATGCACTGTGAGCTGTAAGGTCTTATATAGACAGGTGTGTGGCTTTCCTAATCAAGTCCAAATCAGTATAATCAAACACAGCTGGACTCAAATGAAGGTGTAGAACCATCTCAAGGATGATCAGAAGAAATGGACAGCACCTGAGTTAAATATATGAGTGTCACAGCTGAATACTTAGGACCATGTGATATTTCAGTTTTTCTTTTTTAATAAATCTGCAAAAATGTCAACAATTCAGTGTTTTTCTGTCAATATGGGGTGCTGTGTGTACATTAATGAGGGAAAAAAAATGGCTGCAATATAACAAAGAGTGAAAAATTTAAGGGGGTCTGAATACTTTCCGTACCCACTGTATGCACAGCATGTTTCATAGTGAAGCACACTATGAACAGAGCGGATCGATTGGTTTGCAGTAAATGCTGCTCCATCTCTGTAAAGGCAGGAACACACCAAACCGAAGCCGGCAAACTAGTGGCGACGAAAGGCAGCGTCTGGGCCCAAATTTGGCCTGACACACCAAACCAATGCTCGACAGCCGACGGCCAAGTAGCACGTCCATTCTGCGCCTGCGTAAGATTTCCATACCAGCAGGTGGCAGTAGCTAAAATGCCAATCAGAATGATCAGATGGCCCGACGGACCGACGAGCTCCATTCAACATGTCGAATCGGCCTTAAAAAAGCAGACGAGGACCAACTTTAGCCGACGGTATGGAACACACTGAGAAAACTTAGTCAGCCGACGAACAAAAACTGCCCGACGGCTGACCGTCGGCTTGGTGTGTTCCTCCCTTAAGTGCTGCGAGTTTGAGGCACTTATAACATTATAGCATTTGAAAAAGCAACACGCATCAAACATTAGGGCTGGGCGATGTATCGAATGCTTTTGTCACGCGCATTTCTTCAGTAAAGCCGGTTCCCTGATTACCGCTAAATCGCCATCACCTGCTTTCAAATGGAGCGGCATTTAATAGACAGAGCCGTAGATCACTGATAAGCCACGCAATATCGCGTTCAATATCGATATGTATCGCCATCGATATTGAACGCGATATTGCGTGGCTTATCAGTGATCTACGGCTCTGTCTATTAAATGCCGCTCCATTTGAAAGCAGGTGATGGCGATTTAGCGGTAATCAGGGAACCGGCTTTACTGAAGAAATGCGCGTGACAAAAGCATTCGATACATCGCCCAGCCCTATCAAACATCTTTACAAACTTGTGTTTACAAACCTGTTGTCCAACAAAAGATATCATTTAATGACATGTATTTACTCCAAACTCACTTTATAGCGTCAGTCAAGTGTTTGAAATAACTTCCTTTTGTGATCTGATGTGGCTTCATATCATAGAATGAGGCTGAAATATAGTATTATATTTCAGTGATAAAGGTCCATTAGCATTGCATTACAAATATACTTTACTCTTATGAAAATACCTGAGATGTCTAGAAGAACACAGATAAACTGTATATGGTAGCAATCGTATGTTTATTGTCTTTATTTCAGTAGTCAAATCTGTGTTTCATTCTACTACAGTGATAGCTGTGGTGTTTATCCATACAAGTGATTTCCTGGAATGCCATAAGTTGTATGACTTATATGGCCCTGTCCCAAATTGCACCCTAAACACTTGCGGTCTTCCTACCAGTCCACACATTTGTGACGTAACGCTGCTTTCACTGTCGGGAAGAAGTCTGCGGTGGCACTCGCTTCAGTGCGGGCTCGGCAAAAGTACACATCGAGGGCACATATTGACCACAAAAGGGTACCCCCTGTGTGTACTCACTAATTATAACAGTCACATCCCCCTATTCTGGGTAATAAAAAAATGGAAAATAATACATTTTTTAATCGTTTATAATAGTTAATCATTTTCTCTCAGTGGATGAATAAGATTTCCTGACAAAAATTAAAGGGGCTCTATGTAGGAATGACACCCAGTGTTCAAAATAGGTACTGCAGTCCAAATTCAAAATATTGTTTGCCCCGCCCCCTCGTTCAAAGACGCGGGTTGCCAGCAACAATAGGTAGCACAATTCACAATGAAAGGAGGAGACTTAAACACTGTAAGCTGATGAGTTGATTTATCCGTTTCAATATAAGCTGTTGTTCATAGAGATATTTAGATGGATTCAGAGGCTTTTTAGGTCAGGTAGAATCTACGATTCGCTGACCCAGTTTGTTTGCTGGTTTCCATGGCTACAATACGCAGTGTTTTCCGCCAACTGGCAACTTGTGATGTTGAAATACAATTGGATAAACTGGCAGCAAACGGTTTTGCACAGACCAAAACAAAGACAGACGTTCCGACACGGAACACACATTTTCAAAATAGAATATCTGGCTGTAGCAATGTTTTTCTGAGAAACAAGTAGGTGAACTTAGCGTGTTTCCTAAATATCTGCAAACATATTGGGGTATTTTTATGCTTAAAGTAAAAATCTTACATAGAGCCCCTTTAAAAAACTACAGTCAAAGATTTTTATCATAATTTAATATTTTATTAATAAAATTTTAGACCTTTCTAATGATTTATTTGCCTGTCAAGGCCAGACTGATATATCTTCTACAAGATATATCAGTCTTGTCAGTCCGCCCTCCGTCGCGATTCGAGTCAACTCCAAACCGTACCATGCAATCAGATTCGTTTATTTCAGTGACGCAAACAGCGTCACTCTAGTGCGGTGAAAGTCCCTTCAATATCAACAAAGATTGCGCACGCGAGACCCGAGAGTTTGTTCTATTCAGCCGTGAATTCAGTTTTAAATGACCAAAAACACATTAATTATGTACTTTTCGCTGTTGACTCTCTTGTCGCTTTGCTAAAGTTATATCCGCCCTTCTCTGATTGGTTTACTCCGCTTCCTGTTTGCTCAGATTTGCTCCGCCCTAGAAATCGAATTGATTCAATGGCCGACCAGACTCGCTGGTACAGTGGTGAGGCTGGATTTTCCAGGCAAATTATTTATATGAAAATTAAGTGGTATTTTCAAGTGCCCAACCAAAATGGATAGATTTTTATTGTGATTATTGATAATGGGCTATATAAACAAAATTGACTTAAAAGCAAGAGGTGTTACATTCGTGCAATCTGCCATTTTTGGCATATTAAGAAAATGTTTGTCTGAATATAATAAAATATAATAAATATAATAACATTTCCTGTTGACATTTGTATTTTGTGTGCCCTGTATAGAACATAATGTCCTTTATCAGTCACATGCCTGTTTAATTGATGAACTGCACTACTTGTTTTCAGAGATGGTAACACTGTTTTATACTTGTGCTACAATTGTGTGACCTGTGCTATAGTGCTTTCAACCTCTGTAGCACCAGTGCTATGTGCAAAAAAGTTAATGTACAGCCCTGATATATATATGAAGTATTTTCTGTTTCTGTTAATCCTAAATTTATTTTTATCTTTTTTATACCGGTTGTTTGTCTTTGTGTCTTTGCAGAGTTTCCCAACTCTCCCTGTCCCTTCTGAATCTTCAGACGTTCCCAGCATCACTGTCAGTTATTACAATGATGTAGGAAAATCTGTCTCTCAACTGAGACAGAAACTGGAGGATTTCTGCAGAGAGGAGATTGAAAAAATATCTGGCAGAGGTATTTAAATATAAATGTAATGTAAAAACAATACAGTGCATAAAAAATGATTACTGAATTTATATATCAATTGTAGCAGAGAGGACGAAGACAGAAAAAGCAGTTTTTGATTTAAGAGGTAAGTGACGGGAGACCCATTTACTCCCCAAACTAAATGAACACATCACAAATGTTGATTTAATTATTCAGTGTTTTAAATTTTAAACATGGTACACAGCATAAATGAGTACACTCCATCTGAAATTTAACAAATTCAGCACATTTTTCTTTACAAAGAAGCCATATTATAAAGTTCTATATAATGATCCAAGTCTGGATGGTCAATTACCCAAAAAAATATGTCAATATTAATCAGGAATATACACTACATGGACAAAATTATTGTGACACACCTCAAAATTATTGAATTCAGGTGTTCAGTTAGACCTATCGCCACAGGTGTATAAAATCAAGCTCCTACCCACAGTCTGCATTTACAAACATTTGTAGGGGGAAAAACAGGCCGTTTTGAAGAGCTCAGTGAATTCAAGTGTGGTACTGTCATAGGATGCCACTTTTGCAAAAAGTCAGTTCCTGAAATGTCATCCCTGCTAAATATTACATGGTCAACTGGAAGTGGTATTATTGGAAAGCGGAAGAAACATTTAGGAGCAGCAGCAACTCTGCCATGAAGCAGAAGACCACAGAAAGTCACAGAGTATTCATTCAGTAGCTAAAGACTACATACAAAATACATACAAGCCTCACATCAGTAAAATGCCAACTGTTGAATGGAGTGGTTAAACCATGTCACTGGACTTAGAATTGTGTTCTGTGGAGTGACAAATCACGCTCACGAGTTTGGAATTGGGCAAATGCCAGGACAACGCTACCTGCCTGTCTGTGTCAGGGTTGGGTGAAGGGATGAGGCGAGGACTCAAGGATGCAGAAACAACAGGCTTTTATTATTAAAAAATAAAACAAAACAAAAAAAACCAAGACCAGAATCTGGACAAGAAAGGACTTGACACAAACGGTACATCAGACAACGAACTGACACAGGACTGAAAACACAAGGAGAATAAATAGTGAGCAAACAAGGCAGTTAACAAGAGAGGACATGTGGGGCAAATTAACCAATAATCAGATAACAAGCTGGGAAGAGTCAAGACAATAGGAGAGCACATGGCTCAAAGAAACAGACAAAGAAACAACCATGTGCTCACACTTAACAAAGCAAGCTTGGAACTGCCTTGTTCCAAGACGATAGCATTGTCAGAGCTGTCACCAAACCAAGAATAAACAGACTGAAGTGACAGAACTCTGACACTACATTGAACACAACACATCAACATGACAACATAAGACAGCAGGAGGGGTCAAGTTACAGGGTCAAGGAGACAGCCCAGAAAGTCATAGAGTCAGAAACTCTGCAGAAGTCCAGGGAGAGAAGGGAGGGTTGAGCCAAGGAGGCTCATGTGGGTCTGGAGTCCTAGCTGAGGACAAAAGCGGAGCTGGAGGCACAGACCAGGTGGGCTCCAGCGGATCTGAAGTCCTTGGCAGAGGGCCAGGGCAGTGCTGGAGGGACAGACCAGGCAGGATCCAGCAGATCTGGAGTCCTGGCAGAGGGCCAGGGTGGAGCAGGGAGCTTAGGCGGAGCTGGCAGGGCAGGGAGCAAGGGCGGCTCTGGGATGGCCTCTGTGGCCATGTCTGGGGGAGCGGCCGGCTCTGGGATGGCCTCCGTGGTCATGGCTGGGAGAGTAGGCGGCTCTGGGATGGCCTCTGTGGCCATGTCTGGAAGAGTGGGGTGCTCTGGGACGACCTCTGTGGCTGTGTCTGGGAGAGCCAGTGGCTCTGGGACAGCCTCCGTGGCTATGTCAGAAAGAGCGGGAAGCTCTGGGATGGCCTCTGGGCCGGCAGCGGGCTCTTGGTGGTTGGCTGGTTTGGGGTCAAAATTTTATCATTTGACTTTGAGTCATGTTGTACAATTAAAAGACTGTATGCTGCTAGCACAGCACAAGTAGGAACAAACTTGTTACTGCACTGGCATTATCAAAGCTATTGCTCAATGAACAAAGCAACATGCTTCACAGTATTAGTACATGCAGTTATGCACCACAACCTAAGCATAAGCACCACTCTTCTGCATAATAGTAACGATTAAAACGTCAAAATAACAGAAACTCTTTCAAATGTCAAACATAACTGAACATTAAACATTATCAGATGTTTCCCTTAACTCAAAAACATATAAAATTACTCCATATGCAAAGCATGCTGGGAACTAACAATCACCACCAAATGGTGTCTCTAAATAAAACCACATAATTTATCTAATTCTCTTAAAATAAATAGGTATTCTTCTTTCCTTATTTTATCAGCTTAATCTGTTCCTCAATTCAAGCCTCAAAAGTGCTTAAGTTTTCTTGTATCTCTTGGTTTTATTAGTGAAATGTTCTCAAATTGTTCTATAAAACACTGAACCACAATTTCCCTTTTAAAATATACACACTATCTCGTCCAACATCAGTTCATGACCTCGCAAATGCTTTACTGGATGAATGGGCAAAAAAATTCCACAAAAACACTCCAAAATCCAGAATAGTGGAAGCTGTTGTTGCTACAAAGGGGGATCATATAGTAATTTTGTCCATATAGTGTATGTACTGAACATGTACAGAACAGTATAGCTGACAAAAATAACAGTCATTTTAACGCTTCCAGGGCAATAAATAAGTAGTTCTGATCAACAGGAAATGTTATGAATCTGCATGGAAGAGGACACATATCTATATTGTCTCAGAGGAGAGTTTGAGTGGCCAAAGACTCTTCAAGGAACAGAGGATAAAGAGCTGTTATCTTGGCAAAAGGAGGTTGCAAAAAGTATTGATTAAAAGGGCCAATTGTGGCCAATGAGTCAAAACGTCAAAAGTATTAACAATTCAGTTTTATTTTCACAGGCTTCTTTGTTCATATTTACCAAGGGTGCCAATAATTCTGATTATATATATATATATATATATATATATATATATATATTAGGGCTGTCAAATGATTAATCGCGATTAATCGCATACAAAATAAAAGTTTGAGTTTGCATAATATATGTGTGAGTAATGTGTGTAAATAATATGTATATATAAATACACACAAATTAATGTATATATTTAAGAGAAATATTTATGTACAAAAAATGTATTTATATATAATATAAATTATATAAAAATATAAATAAATACATATACTTGTAAATATTTCTCAAATATATACATGGATGTGTTTGTATTTATATATACAAAATAATTACACACAGTACACCCACATATATTAGGCAAACTCAGACTTTTATTTTTTATGCGATTAATCATGATTAATCGTTTGACTGCCCTAATATATATATATATATATATATATATATATATATGTATGTAATGTTGTGTCACAGAAATTTGGAATTCCATTATGGAATTGTACTCATGTTGTTACGTGTGTGTGTGTGTGTGTTCTTGTATATATGGTTTATAAGGACACAAACGTGTATAATGACATATAATGACAACATAAACAGGAAGAGTCCTTGTAAACCAAATGGCTTAAATTTTTTCTTTAATTCGAAAAATATGTTTGTACAGAATAGAAACAATTACGCCTATGGAGAGTCCACATAAACCACATATACGTGTGTGTGTGTGTGTGTGTGTGTGTGTGTGTGTGTGTGTGTGTTTAATTGCATAAACTTTTATAATATTATTATTTATATCATTAAAGAACGGAGGACTGCAGGATCCAAGATCCAAGATTGCGAAAGAGAGGAGCTCGAAAGATTATTTAAACTTCAAAAAGTAATGGAGACTAATTTACTTTGGAAAATACATAAACACACCATGAAATATGATATAAAAAATTCAGTGCTTTAAAATGGTTATTGAATTTATTGCAGCAATTAAATGATTTGTTGAAGAAATAAAAAGATCTTAAAGGTACAGTACTCAATTTCTCTCAAAAATAAATTGACACCATGAAATATGACATAAAATACAGTGCTTAAATAATTCATGTTAAATTGATACATTCCATTAATTTACACAGAATATATCTATTGGTTTCCAGAGAGAGATGCACCCAGATCACCCCAGAATATGACAGCATGCCAGGAAAGAGTGTTGAAAGAAGAGTGCTGAAAAGGGTGCTGAAAGAAGAGCAAGTCTTTAAGCTGGTAAACCTATTGTCAAAACAGCACCAAATTTTTACTTTGAAAAAACAAGTGCACATGGTTTAAAAGCCAGACCAGCATACATGTTGCACTTTCTGGTAAATATGAAAATAGCTAATTGTATTTTATATAGTTTTATAGTAAAAAAAAAAAAAAAAAAAAAGATGCTGAATTTAAACATGGTCTTTTTGATAATTATAATTCAGGTTAAGAAGATTAAAAATGATGTATCAGATTTTAAATCATAGATACATTTTGATTTTTCTTTCCAACAACATAAGAACAAGAGTCTTTGACATCTGTTACAGTTAAACTAAAAGTGTTAAACCAATTTTCTTGTTTTGTTCACTCTAGGAATCTGATTGTTTGATTATTCATGTTTGAACCTTGAATAAAACGCTGAAGTAATGTTTAACTAAATTAAAGTCATTTGCAATGGAATTTAATTACATGGCAGACACAAAATGTTAAATAAAGTAAGATTAAATTAATAAAAAAATTGTGTTTGTATTATTTAATTTTACATTTAATTTTTGCAATTTTAGCCCTGTGATGGACTGGCCATCAGTCCAAGGTGTTTCCCTGCCTTTACACCGAGACACTAGAATAGGCTCCAATATCCCTGGGACTCTACATAAAGCAAATGGTTGGATAAATGGATGGATGGATATTGCAGGTTAGGATTAGCGAAACATTAAGATATATCAATATATCATATAGAAATATTGATGACTCATGGATTCTGCAAATAATATAGTGAGCAGGGTCTAACAAGAATGCCACTGCTTAACGACAAGCATCTGATTACAGTTTTTCTTGATTGCTAACATGCATTGGTCAAAACTGAAGTCACAATGTCAAAACTCTTCATACTTCCAAAATCCATGAACTCTTTATTATTTATACTCCATCACCTGTACAACACTTCAATATACACTGATGAACCATTCCATTATGACCACCCTAAGCCTAGAGCAATGAGTGTGAATTTCTGTTAATGCCCTCCAAATTCACTTGACATGAACCCTATCGAACATTTGTGGTTTGATTTGGAAAAGTGAGTTTGCGCTACATCACAACCACCCCGCAATGTACGGGAACTGGAGGACCTACTGTTGATATTATGGTACCAGATATCCCAGGAGGCCTATCGCCACCTCGTTGTATCAATGCTTCCTTTTTACCGGCTAAAGAAGGTTCTACAGGTTATTAGGCAGGTGGTCATAATGTAATTGCTCATCGGTGTACATTATATAAAATGAACTAGAGGTGAGAGTATTATTAAATACTGTTTTCTGATTATTGCTGAAAAGTATAAGATTTAGAAAAGGTATGCATCAATATTAAAATACTGGCCAATACAGATAGGTGGATAATTATTTTTTTGTTGTCTATTTAATGACGAATATTAAAGATCTAAACTCCTTTGTAAATAAAAACATAATACAACAGTGTGATATCTGTAAGGAGTTATTGAGCAATAAAGCAGATGAGACAGGAGTAGCGAACTTCATCCATCTTGTTCATTCATTCACTTCCGTTTTCACACACATTACGTCAGAACCCAACACAGCTACAGTTCAGACTTCCTCTTCAAAATAATAGTCCACAACACAATTTCACTTATGAACACAACTTGGGTAGTTGACAAAAATGCAAAAAAACATTTTTGAAGAAAAAATACATATATTTTTGTTGTGTGAAGTCTGATGCTTGAGAAAATATGAGGGGTCACTGTATCAGTTCTTTCACTGTTTTCTTTTTTTTTTTTTTTTATTCTTTTTTTACATTTTTACTGGACTGTACCGTAAATGTGTCCTGTGGTGTGACATAGCAAAACTTAAGAAAATAACTCTTAATAATATACAAATAGCATGAGAGAGATTTATCTTCATTGTTAGACACTTATTTTCATATGGTGCTATTATTTAATATGAAATTATGAAAAACATTATTTTTCCCTATGACTTGTTGGACATTTTCAATAAATACGAGACAAACTTTGCTGTCATCCTTTACAAACTGCTGAAAATTGTACCATTTTAAGATAAGTGATGATTATACCTGCCCTACTGCAATACTCAACTGTTCTTTTAAGATATTTTGAGATAAAGACAAATCTGTGGTTCTTTTATGTGTGTCACACTAAAAGACAGAAATGTTAGTTATTGCAATAAAAGAGAGTGAGGGTATTACATTAAAGTTTTTTTTTTTTTTTAATCTTGAATGTGTCAAAGAAGAAAGAAAATTTTATTTTGATACAAACAATACCAACATGTTTTTTTTGTTTTTGTTTTTTTTTTTTTTGTTAAAAAATCAACAAAATGAGCAAATATCTTTGAAACTTTAACACCCCAAAATCTTTTTTAATGTAATTCATTTGCTTTTTAAAGAAGAAATAACATTTCATTTTGTTACATCATCAACCATATTTTTAAAAATCACTTGTTTTAGTATATGGCTGCTCTTTTTAAGGCATCATTTCAATTTTTTTACTTTGCGTCATTCTCTAGGATCTTTTCCCTTCTGTGTGGAGCCCTGTTATTTTTTTCTCTACTTCTCTGTCCTCTCCCTGCCGCTCATTTCTCAGTTTTTTGTGTGCATGAAAATGCAGTGAGAAGCATTCCATGTCTATCACTAAGGCTACACTACAGCACCATTAGCTACTGGGTAGTAGAGAGAGTACCGATGGTGATGAAGCCCATTATAGATGCTATTGATTTCTTTTATTGCAAGTGTGTCTTGTTATTTCTATTGCACTGATAAACAGCTGACATGATGCTGTTTATTAAATAAACACCATCACATTTAATTTATGAAAAAAGTAATGTTCTGCTTTATAATGTATTTTGTCATGTATTTTGTCTTTAAATATGGATTTAAACACTGTGCATGAACTATTTAAGAAGAACAGAGTGTTCTTTCTTATTGTCATTATTATTATTATTACTGTCATCTTAAAATATCTTAAGATCTATCTATTCACTTTTTCTCTACATAACATTACTAGAAAAAAATTAACCAGAAAAATGTAAATGTCACAGACACGCCAGGCTCCAGCACCCTCCAATCACAGGTGCACTCTATCTCCCAAATACTGATCACACACACCTGCACCTCATCAGCACGCCAATCAGCACCAGTATAAAAGACACTCACACACTCAGTCACGTTGTCTGGTCTTGTTTGCATATAGGACTCCATGCTTACCTCAAGGACTCCCATTGCTACTTACCTGTCTCCAGCGTCTCTTGAGTTACCTCCTGTGTCTCCAGTCTGTGTGTGAGTGTCGTCTGTCTCCAGCATCTCATCTCTGCTACCGCATCCAACCAGCATCTACCCTGCAATTCACAAAAGGACAGTATCACTATTCATTCACTCATCATTCACCTCAACTGCATCTACAAACTCACCTGTGTTCACCTGTACCTCTGCTTGTGTCAAATAAACAACGTTATCTGTGATCCTCTGTCTCCGCTCTGTCTGTATTGTAACAGTAAATAACAATAATTACTATAACAATACACTATTAATCAATTGCATAAATTATCAATGTACCTATACAAATGACTGTATCTATGAATCTGTCATGGTTTGTGTGATCTGTTCATGTCTGTTTCTAGATTGGGTTTTCTGTTTAATTAGTTCAGTTCTCCTTCGTTGTCTCCTTGTTTGTTTCTATGGCCACTGATTGTGCTAGTTTAGTTCAGGTATGTCTAGTTAATTTACCTTATTAATCACCCCATTAGCTCCTGTTTGCCCTTGCATTTGTACCCTGTATTTCTTTCAGTTTTCTGTCAGTCCTAATGTTTTATGTTGGTTGTCCTGTTCCTAGCCTTGTTCCTGCCTCCTGAGATTCTGTATTTGTGAAGTTTTTGAGTTTATTTAATAAATGACTTCTGAACCTTGATACTGCTTTATCTCTGCTGCAACCAGTGTGACAGAAGGGCTGACCCAAGAAAAATGGATCTAGCAGCAGCTTTTGTTGATCACCACCGGAGACTTCCTCTCAGGGAATACTGCCTTAGATTCTGGGAATTGGCGGAATTCTCAAATCTGGATGACACCAGCCTCAAAACAATCTATTGGGTTGGTGCTCAGGGTGTTGAAGAACTGAACTTCCCTGAGATGTATGGCTACTTGTGGAGGGAGTATGTTCAACTCTTTCCTAGATCCCACTCCACGGATTCCAGCATTGCCAATTACAGTGGTCCCAATGCTTCCAGTGAGTGATCTTCCCAAGTCAGCTCCAGTGTGTGAATTCTCAGAGTCTCGTCCCGTCATGGCCGCCATTCCCGAGTCTCGTCCCGTCATGGCCGCCAAGTCTGAGCCCTCAGCCAAAATGGCCACCCCACCTGAGCCCTCAGCCAAGATGGATGCAGCTTCTGAACCCTCAGCCAAAACAGTCGCCTATGACTCTAACTCCCTTCCTCGTCCAGGATCCAGAAATGACCCCCTTCCTCGTCCAGAGCCCAGAGATGGGTCCAGTCCCTGAGTCCGCTCCAGGGTCCGCTCCAGTCCCTGTGCTCATCCCAGTCCCAGAATTCAGTGCCCATACTGGCACTAGCATTGGTGGTGAGCACTTCCAGGTATATCGCAGTTGGTAATGAACACAGTCTTAAATGACAACATACTTCAGTTTGCACGCAGACCTCCTCGTTTCAATCGCTCCAGTTTTAAGAGCGGAAATACACAATCTCCTCGGGAAAGGGGTTGTGGAAATTGTACCTGACGAGAAATGCAAAACTGGGTTCTACGGCTGCTACTTTCTGGTTCCCAAAAGACAGCTGTCTTTGCCCTAGACCTGCTTCATCTCAATCGTGTTCTTGCAAAACACTCCTTAAAAATGGTCACGTTAAAATGGATACTATCGCTTGTTCAACCCGGGGACTAGTTTATTTCCGTGGATCTGAATGATGCTTATTTCCACATTCAGATATCCCCTCACCACAGGCACTTTCTGAGGTTTGCCTAAAAAGGTGTGACCTATCAATTTTCGGTCCTTCCTTTCGGCGCCTCCACTGCCTGCTCATCCAGTTCTATAATCTGTACCACGGTCTGCAGGAAGGATGGAGCCTGTATATGTTCATTCTCTATTGAAGGCTGAGCTCAACGCTCGCTCATAAGTTCACCGGTTCCCTGGCCCCTGAACGCTATGTTGTTTCGTTCGCTAGTCCTTGCTAGTGGAATGTATTACTTAATAAGACTGTAGTATATCGCAGTAGTATATCACATACTGTGTGCCGAGCCAGACTTGCCGTTTGGTGAAAAATTGAATAATCATTTGTCTTGTCAACGTTTCTGATAGTTAGTGCTGTTCTTCACTGCTTCTACTCTCAATATTATGTACACACTCATTCACTGACTGTCTTGGCCCCACCCTCCTCTGCAAATCAGGCTTCAACATTCTAATGAGGATAAAGTTGTTCCCTCAATGCGTCAGCATCAGCTGTACGCAATGTCTCGTTCCCTTCTCATGGAGCCATGGTTACCTTTAGTAACCGTAGATGTTTTACAGTGTAAATCAAGATTGTAATAGGGCTATTATGTAGGTTACTGTAGATTAGAATAACATAACATTATATAGTATAATAACAATTGCAAAAAGAATTACAATTGAGAAGTGAGCATCACACTAACACAAAATAAACTTGAAAACTTAACAAATGTAGGCTATATATGAGAAAAATGTCCAACACGTACAAATGTTTAAAGGGAGTATTTAAGAATATAATCATATATACCTAGGATTGATTAAAGGGTGAGTAAATCAAGGGATACTTTTAATATTTGGGTGAATTAACCCCTTAACATATGTTTAACATGTTCGTCCTGCTCTGACATCTTGAAAGCGCTCTTTCACTGCGCATGAGCAGAGCAGCGGCGCTCTCGCAGCGCATGCGCAGAGGACTGAGCTACTCGTCGCAAATGTCAGAGACACGGACAAACACTGTCAGACTCTCTCAGCGGTTCAGTGTGAGAACGAGAAATGACTGATTTCTACAGTTGTGACGTTCATTCTTAATAATAAACAAGCTTAAAGCGGAAGGAGTTGACGGAGATATGGAGCAGGAGTTTGAGGACATAGATTCAGAGGGCCGCTGGCAGAACCTTTATTTAGTAAGTGAAGCTAAGTCAGCTAGCATGCTAATGAGCCACGCAATCTATAGTAAGCCGAGAGAAAAATGTCTCTTTATCTTCTTTGTCTCTTTTTAAACTTTAATTCAGTGTGTTTTCACTGTTCTTCGTTTTACTGTTGTTGAAATGGGGATAAAATGAAAGTGAAGCTGTAAAACCAGGATGTTATGGTGGTTGTTCTTTTGTAAACTGAAGTGTTGTGAGTGAAACTAACTGTACCTCAGAATCTAGTGAACTGCCTACCTAGACAGCATGTTTGGGCACTGAGTCTTTTTAACTATATATTTTTTTAAATTATTATGCTTAATGTTTTGTCACAACAACAGAAAAACAGTGTAGGCTGAGACTGAAATCGTAACGAACTGTATAATGTATACAACATTTAAACGTGATTTAACGACAAAAATGCCGGCAACGCACTAGGTTTTGGTACAGACATCTTGTGCCAACAATGTAACATATTCCCATCGTTTAAACGAATAACAGCTGTTAGCTATTTCTGACTTAAACACGTTTATTTACTGTAAACACCAACTGTTACGTTTTCTTAATATCATTGGCTAAATATCATCCGTAAACATAAAAAAGCAGTCTGTTAAATAAAACTGCCATGAAGTCTCCTTCACATTCAGTATCCTCTTGAACAATTTTTTTTTTTTTAAGAACTTGTAACTGGATTTCAAATCTTTCACTCTTGTAGTGCTAAATAAACAAACATAATATTTAAAGGCCTCATAAATTTATTTTGTTGTTGAGGGAGTTTGTCTGTAACTAAACAAACGTAGCTTCCTTTCCAGTAATATTGTGTTACTTTTTCTGGAAGCAGTAGCAAACAACATGATCAGCTAATTTCTTTTAAATGAGTTTTTCATGTCCTGTGTTTGCAGAAATGTGCAGTTGACTTTACTGAAATGACAGTAATGACCTGATTTAACTTTTGGTTTGAAGCTCTACTTGTAATTCTTTCCCAGGAAATACGCAACCAGTCACATGAGTGTGCTTTCAAAGTGGCCAAGTATCCAGAGAATCGCAATAGAAACAGATACAGAGATGTGAGCCCATGTAAGTAACATCAGGTTCGCCTAAGTGATATGCCTCTCGTCATGGAATGCAACTAGACTTTAATATTGCATTTGACATTGTTTCCCTTTTTTCCAAACATATCAGTTGACCACAGTCGGGTGAAATTAGAAAACACAGAAAATGACTACATCAATGCCAGCCTGGTGGTAATGGAAGAAGCCCAGAGAAGATACATACTTACCCAGGTGAGTGAACTCCACCCAGGCCAATAAATTTACTCTTAGAGCTCCAAGCATGCAGCACTGACAAGGTTCCTGAGGGTCCTTAAAAAGGCTCAAATTCCATTTTAGGAGGTCTTAAATTTAGGGAGAGAAAAGAAAAACAGGAATCATGATATGGCCTAATGTTAATATTACATTTCATGAAGCTGTTACTGAGGTAAATAAATTGAAGTGCTGCATGTTCAAAGTCAAAATACAGCACTGTTGCACTTGCACACTCTACAGGCTCACAATTTCAGATCAGTTTGCAGTCAATCAATACAGCACATTTATGCCAATAATCTTATAATCTACTCAATGTATTGTGACAATGTTTACTTGATATTGTAATATGTTGTGTATGTTTATAAGTGTGCAGATTATGTGCATATTCCTTGTCTTTTTAAATGAGCAACTGGAAGAAGTAAAACAGACATTTCAAAATAAGAGTCCTAATGAATTTTAGGGTTGTTTGTAATTAAGTCCTACATTATCAGGGTTTTTCCCATGTCAAAAAGTGGTCTTCGGTGGTGTCAAATGAACACGGCCATCCACACACAGAGTACAAAAAAACATACCCATGTAAACTGCCCAGTACTGACTATAAATCCAAAATAAATGCAAAGAAACAGTTTGTAGTATTAACTTATCCTATATATTCATCAAATGGCATACAGTATAAGATTTTGTTCATTGCTATGGTTTTTCACGGTCAGTTTGATTGTCGCACATTTAAATATGGTTGTATCCAGAAACTTTGCAAAATGTAGTTAGCAGCATGAAAAATTTATATTATATACAGAAATCGAGAAAAGATCGCTGCCATTATAATCACTGAAGCTGTCATTACTACAGCACGAGGTACACAAAGCTGCACTCTTGCGAAAACTCCTGTTATAATCAATGAAGCTGTGTAATGAATCTCTTATTGACATTGTGTTTATACTTTGTTGGTTATAACGAAAGGATTTGCTTGTATACAGAACTCGCGCTGGCTAAATTAAATGCATCTAATTGGCCATTGCATTCAAGCGTTCAATAGATATGTCTGTGGTTGTCTACAAAGCTCAACGCTGCAAAAAAAAATAATGTAAATAGAAACCTTTGAAGCTGTTCACAGAGCACTTGCACAAACTCTCACGGGAGTGTTTTACAACAGCCATCTATCAGTGGTTACTGGTACTGCAGAACATTAGGTAACGTCAAATTAAATGATCAAATAAATATTTGGTGAGACAAATTCATTTGAGGCCACCAAAATATTTAATGATGGGAAAAACCCTGATTATGCATAATTTTAGTTACACAAACTGCATCTGGCATTTAATTTAACATAAACTCTTGGAGCTCATAGGAAGGTAAGACGAAGAACATTATTTAACACATTCATTATATGCAAGTATCGACACAATAATCTGTTTATTGTCTTTCTTTAGACACGTTGTATCATCAAAATCCACTATCCTCTAATTCATATGTATTGATAATTTATTAGTACATAAATCAAATTGACTACGTATATATAATGAGTGTATATATTGTAAAACATGTCTTGATTATTTTAAACTTGAAGTTAACCTGTTATGCAGCTGAAGGTGTGCCCCAGTTTAATTAAGTTAAAGTATTGGTTCACTTTCAAATGAAAATTACCCCAAGCTTTACTCACCCTCAAGCCATCCTAGGTGTATATGACTTTCTTCTTTCTGATGTACACATTTGGAGATATATTAATAAATATCCTGATGCATCCGACCTTTATAATGGCAGTGAGCGAGACCAACGAGTATGAATCTGAAGAAAGTGACTTCATTCTTCATAAAAGTGTACTCCACACGGCTCCGGGGTTAATAAAGGCCTTCTGAAGTGAAGCGATGCGACACCAGTTCCGTTTTTTATAAGTTGAATACGGAAGGCGTTCTGCCGGAAACTAGATATTTTACTTCATAACTTAAATATGGATATTTTAAATATGGATATTTTTCAAATTTAACATATCCATATTTTTTTTAAATATGGATATGTACAAACGCATTGCTTCGCTTCAGAAGGCCTTCATTTACCCACCTGGAGCCATGTGGAGTAAGTTTATGATGGATGGAGGCATTTTCTTCAGCTTCATACTCCTTGGTCTCTCTCACTGCCATTATAAACTTGGATGCATCAGGATATTTATTAATATATCTCCGATTGTGTTCATATAAGTCATATACACCTAGAATGGCTTGAGAGTGAGTAAATCTTGGGGTAATTTTCACTTAAACTAATCCTTTAAGAGTTTGAGTCTGAGATACATGATTTATTCTCTATGGTATCCATTTTATTTGTGCAGCTCATAAAAAAAGCTATTAAAAAGTCTTAAAATTGTTTTTAAAAACTCTGCAGAAATAATCACAGCAGTGTAAATATGAAAGGATAATGTAGTATATTTCATGCTATTTTGTGTACAACACTGACACTAGTTCTTATATGAATATGAAGAATAAGAGAAGGAAACAGCCATAAGACTTCAATTATTTTTTCAGTAGAGCTGCACGATTCTGGATAATTTGAGAATCACAATTTTTTTTTTCTAAAGAGATTACGATTCTCCCACGATTCTGAACAGAGTAACTGTTAACTAAAGAAAATAACATGTAATTTATGCTGCCTTCACGTGCTATAGGAAAATTGATAATTTCCACGTGAGTGATTGATAATTTCAAGTCGTGATTACGAGCTTATCACATTCACGATTCTGCATGATTGGGCGTTCATGTGCAATTTCTACCTAGGAAACTCGTATTTTCGATAATTCCGAAGGTAGACACATGAAGGCAGCATTACTAGAGGCTCTGACAAAATGTTAATTGCTGCAGTCTATTTAAAAGTGTTTAATTAATTTAAATGAATTATTAAAAAAAAAAAATCAGTTTGAATGGTTCAATGACTCACTCAAATACTTGACTTGTTTTATTATTTTTGGATGAATCTCTTGAAAGAATGATTCAATGACAAATACTTTTTTTTTTTTTCACGGCCACTTCTCAACAATGTAACAATGTAATCTATGCAATTGTTATTTGAAGTGCCGAGTTGCTTTCAAAAAGTGATATGCTCTATTTTGATCGCTACTAAAGACGTGTCTTTTTTAAAAAAAATCTGAACAATAAACATTTATCCCAGTACTTCTATGATATTTTGAATATTTGTAACAGAAATATTATGTGGTTGAAAAGACTGTTTGTGAAGCTGTTTAATACCTATTAATGACAACTGCTTTCTCTGGGTCAGAGACGCAGATCTAAATGTTCTGGTGTGATTTTGTCAAAGGTTTAATAGACACAGGAGAATCGTTGTCATATAGGAATAAGATGGTGGTTGAATCAAGATTGCTATCCTTTTAACGGTTAATCGTGCAGCTCTAGTTTTCAATAATAGAAAGCTTTTGTTTTGACATTGTGAATAAGATGCCTAAGCAGGCACTTTTTTTGGTCTAAAGTTATTTTCAGTAGACTAATTGTAGTCCCTCTGGAGAAACCTGTGGTGTAATGGCTTTGCTCAGGTACAGAGAACAGGATTGTGAACTTAGCAGTTTTTAGTAAAACCTGTGTGTTACTCCTCTAGATTCAACACCATTGGCTACCTTCACTCCGCTGGCAGTTGCTTTACATTGATGTTACTACAGGATGATGTAGGCAGGTGGTAGGTTTTACGCACGTCTATTACCAACAAAGTTGTGTGGGTAGTATTTCGAAGGTCACAGACTCTAAAATACATTAGTCAGCCTTTTGAGATGCGGTTTTCGTTTGATATTTTTTAACAAATGTGTAGGTGTGCCAGACTTTTTGACATTACACGATTTTGCATAGCTAACTACTAGAGATTAGTGCTGGGCGGTATGACCAAATATTTGTATCACTGTATTTTTTAAGACTCTGGAGGATTCATGGTTTCATGATTCAAGGTTTTTTTTTGTTTTGTTTTTTTTCTTTCACTGTACTTTTATTGTGGCTTATTTTACTTATTTTATCAGGAATACAGAGAATATAAAAACAGTGTAAGGACAAATACTTTAAGTACTTTAAGAAATCAATTTGTAAAACTGAAAATTTAGTTAATCTTAAAATGAAATCAAGTGAAAATTTATAATTTGTTCAATTTATACCTTTTACTTTTATTTTGATTGGTTGTCATGAAATGAAGACCTTTGAGTTCATGTGTGTATATGATATGACGAATGACGATAGTTTTATTAAATGACATGGTGAAATGACTCTCATAGCAGCTCTGCCAATGAAGTTCATGTGTCTTCATATAGTGAGATGGCATACATGTCCATGTCCTCATATAGTGAGATGGCAGACACTGAAGCGTCACGCAGGCTTCAGTATGTGTGTAGTAGACAAAACTGTGGCGCTCATTCACACAGAAACGCAGAACATGCAGACTTCAGAATTCAATAGCAGTTTTTTCGAGCTTTAATATTCACAGACACTAGTCCATGTTGAGATTTGATTCACTGTATAGCCCTACTTTTGATTTTATTCACACAAATATTGCCAAATTCCATAACGTTCTGCTTTATACAGTAAGTTCCATTTGTGACTGGATTCCGTGATTCCATCCGTGTTTATGCAGTTAACGCTATGCAGTTAATGGAGTTCCTCTCTCGATACTCTACATAGCGCTCTTCGTGGCCATTGAATAGATACAGCAATAGAGGTGGTGCAGGTATGACATCAGAACCCGGAAGACTCATTCCCCGCTGATTCCTTCAAGATTTTCCTGTGGGTTTTTATGAGAGTTTTCGATTTATTTGTAAAATAAAGCCTGTGGTAAACATAACTTGACTATACTTAGACATTTTGAAATAAATTGAAAAAACCCATTATAAAACCCCATAGGAAAATCTTAGAAGGAACGAGCAGCTTATCAGACTTCCAGGTTCTGAAGTCATACCTGCATCACTCTATTTTTTCAGCAATGCACCAGGATGGCGGTATTTGAAAAATGCATATTGTTCGCAAAATTAAAACCAATATACCTGATGAACCTTTTACCACCCCCAGCACTACTAGAGATGTGCAAGATAGGGCTGCACGATATTGGAAAAATTTACACTGCGATATTTTGTTTTTCTGTGATGTATAAATCACCAGACGACTTCAATAGCTCTATATTTGGAAAGAATTAATAATTCTAGGATGATTGGGGTGATTTTGTAGGTGAGTGCATACACATAGAAAATAATGTCCAAATTACAAGCATAGATAAATATAATAGAACAAAGTTGCAAATTTATATTTATATTTTCCAGGTAAGCCTAACAGTATTCAGGTACGGAAATTGAATAATCAAATGTAAAATAATACTGTGTGTAATGATTCATAGTGTAAAATAATACATAGTGTAAAATACATAGTCTCAGTATAAATTAAACAATTAATCTGTGTTTAAACTACAAAAGTGATTTTTTTTTGTGTTTTTTTTTTTTCCTCTCTCTTTGTCTTTTGTTTGATCAACATTCATGACACCGAAAGCAGCGGGGCTTCTGTCACTTTAAGACCGAATGCACAGTGCGGATCAAAATACTTTTACACATCTGTTTTTTTTCTCGATTGTTTCGTTCACCTAAGCCATAATCAATTGTTTACGAGGATAGTCAATCTCTTACATGCATTTAGACAATTGTTTTTGCATGTATGTGTCCGTTCAGGCACATATAGATGCGGAAGAGAATGGCATGCGGCGTTCACGTGCATCTGCGTGGCTCTGTGTGTGCGGGTGCGCACATAAAACAGCAGCCTGTTCAGATTTGAGTTCTCTTTCTCGTCTTTGTGTGCTCAAATGGTTTATAATCTCTTGAATGTTTAAACTGACCTAAAACACGTTCAAATGATAAACTTTCATTGTATGATGGTCAAACTTTGCTGTTAATCAGAGAATCGCGTGCGTTTTAAATCGTGTTGTCTTGTCCGTACGGATTAACTATACTAGACATCGCACATCCTGTGATGTGACTATCGTGGATGCGTACGTCGTGATTTCGATGCTAAAGCGATATATCGTGCAGCCCTAGTGCAAGATTACATGCTTTGATTACATGCTTGAACTAGGGTTTACCCGATGACTAGTCAACTTATCTATCTTAAGTAAGCTCTGAAAAAAATTAAGCTGGTTTCATATTTCTTAAGGAGCTATTACATAAGACATATTCTTGTGACCATTGTGGCCCATTCCTTCCTATTGTCAAACATTCTATGTGTGTTTCTTTATTGTCAGGGTCCTCTGAGAAACACCTGTGGTCACTTTTGGCTGATGATCTGGGAGCAGAAGACCAAAGCCGTTATCATGCTCAACAGAGTAATAGAAAAAGGCTCGGTAAGCATCATTGATCTAAACCTTTTAACTTTGAAAGCACCACACTTTCAGCCTCCACACTTTCGTACTTCAATGAAATGCAAAGGCTTTCTGTTATTCAAATAGTTCATATTAGAGAGCTCAGCAGAGCCTTAGGAAGTCTAAGTAGTATCTCAAAGAACTAATAGATCTGTAGAAGATGCAGTGCTGTTAAGACTATTAACTAGTCTTCTATAATTGAAATAAAATAAAAAAATAAATGTTATATGAAAAACTTAAACAAAAATAAGAAATGAACAACCAACTAAATTTAGTTTTCAGTTAAAGCGGAAATAAAAATAAATGAAAACTAAATAGAAATTACAAAAGCACATAACAAAGTTATGTAAACTACAATTAAAATGAAAAATGAAAATATAAAAATAAATGTCAAATCAAAATACAGTAGTCAACATTTGAAGTGGATCAAAAAAAAGTTAATCAAAGTTGTCCTAAGAAGAAGGTTTAAGGACAACTTTGATCAAAGGATTTGATCCACTTCAAATGTTGACTGCTGTATTAATAAATAAATACTGAATAAATGATGCTACAGCTGTATTGCCATCCTGTTTTTTTTTTTGTATGACACTAAGGTATTTTATATAACACTTTATTAGAAAATAGAGTCTATGTTCAGTTTGAGTGCGTTGGTGAAATATACTACCAATATATATATTTCACAATAGAATAATATGACCGATTTTAGAAAGGCCTAACCTTGAGAGAAATAAATTATATATATATATATATATATATATATATATATATATATATATATATATATATATATATATATATATATATATATATATATATATATATATATATATATATATATATAAATCAGATCTAGTAATTAAAACAATACATAAAAATGCAATTTATATATTTTATAATTAACATGATTTAATGACTGAATGATTAAATTATTTAAAATTAATATTTCGCAATTCAGAATTCATGATATTTGCACATACATGTGAACTAGATTTTTATCTTCATCTCACATCATTTTTATATGTCGTTGAGCCAGTTATCAATGTATATTCTGTGATAAATGCAGTTGTATGCAGTGGGTGTAACTGAAACTCAGTGGGTGTAACTGAAACTCTTTTTGGCAAATTTTAAATTGAGACATTTAAATCAAATAACTGTCAAATGTTTGCATAATGTCATGTGTTTATGGACATAGTATCTGACCCTCTTATATGTGAATGGTCATTAGACTATCACAGAACATAAGTAAAGCATCTTATGACTCTGTTTAGAGTCATTTAAATTTACTGAGGAAACAAGTGTTATTTAGTCTTAATTTTGCTCTGACTTGCACTGACTTTTGTATCTAAATTATATGGACAACATCTTAAAACGGCAAAAAGAATCATCCTTTTAAGTTTTAAAACAACTTTTATATCAGGAAGTTTTTAAATAAAAGAAATGTTCTAAATCTGTTTCTACTTGTCTTTTTTTCTACACATTCCTTAATGCAGGAAAAGTGTGCACAATATTGGCCGACACAAGAAGAACGAGAAATGTCCTTCCGTGACACCCGCTTTGTGGTAACACTAGTGTCAGAGGACATCAAGTCATATTACACCACCAGAGTGCTGGAACTCCAGAACGCAAATGTAAGTTTGTCATATTAACCACTGAAAATCACATTCATGCTCACAGAATATTCTTTCTATCTGATGTCTTCCTATGCAGATTTTAATTGCAGTTCTATTCTTTTAGCAATACTAATATCATGTACATTTCTTGTCTGTTTTTTGTCCACTTAGACAGGAGAGACAAGAGAGATCTATCATTTTCATTATACCACATGGCCTGACTTCGGCGTCCCAGAATCCCCAGCCAGCTTTCTCAATTTCCTGTTTAAAGTGCGAGAGTCTGGCTCACTCGGGATGGACCATGGTCCAGCAGTGGTCCACTGCAGTGCAGGAATTGGGCGATCTGGAACATTCTCTCTGGTCGACACTTGTCTTGTCTTGGTGAGTTGGATTTCTAAAACTAGGAGCCTGAAGAATTTTAACAATATAACGTTTTTGTGAATACTTAATTGCACATTCTGCCAATGTTTCTAACATCAAAGCAATTTTCAGTTTTGCTGTGGACTGTAGGTCACTGAAAGGCTGATTTTCAGTAATATGGATACAAAATAGGCAATAAATTTACTTATGCCACTTTTTGTGTAATCTGATTTCAAGCATTTTTGCCTTTGTTTGATAGGAATTTTAAGTCATGAGAAACAAATCCAGTGAAGTGTTTTCAAAGTTATGACAGGCAATATTAATTGAGTTTTACCAAAAAGTAAACTGTTGGGAGAAAAACCTTTTGACTTTACTAATCTCAAGTGATTAGACAACATATACCCGATAGTGGTGCAACATCATGAGTTATACTTGCGGTATTGTATTCTCATGAGGCTTAGAGAAAAGGAAAGGGGGAAAAAAAAAAATATTTATATACATTATTTATTTTTTCCATTTGTTTCCCTCTCAGACTTAGAGTTAATTAACCAATGCTTTTCCTCTATCACCAATGTGTTCAGATGGACAATAGGAAAGACCCATTGGCGGTGGACATCAAAAAGATTCTTCTAGACATGAGGAAGTATCGGATGGGTTTGATTCAGACCCCCGACCAGCTGCGTTTCTCATATATGGCTGTGCTGGAAGGTGCCAAGTACATTATGGGAGACTCCTCTGTGCAGGCATGCCATTTTTTAACAGAATCACCATTAACTGGACCCTGGACTAGATTTACTGTGTTTGTGTTTATTATAGTTTTTTATGAATGTGTGCAGAAACAATGGCGAGAGCTCTCCAGAGAGGACCAAGAACCCCTATCTGAGTCTCCCCCACCGCCGCAGCCTCCTAAATGCACAGAACGCTACAATGGCAGCAAGCTGTCTCGTCTGGAGGATGGGATGGACTCAAAGACTGGAAAGAAAACAGGCCTAGAGACCCCCAATAAAGAACCAGACAGAGATGCTCGAACAATGTATGTAACAAGACATTGTATATTTTAGATTTAACAAAGTGTTTCCAAAACATCATCAAGCATGACTTCAGATGCTGGATTTGGTTTCCAAATGAGTCCCAGGATTATTGTACCATTTTAATGTTTTAGAATAGTTGAATTACTGATTTGTTTCTATAATTGGATGAATCTTACAAAATCTGTCAAGAACATGTCAAGGTCATATTTCATTCCAAAAAAGGACTAAGAAATATAATTTAGCTTTAAGAAAACAAGGCATATTTTAAAACCATTTACTTTTTGCGTCGTTCATTGTTTTTTTTTTTCAAGACAATCAAGCATATTTCACATTTCAATTGGAAAAAAAAAATTATACATTGTGGTATTACGTAAAAAAAATATGCTGATTTAAATCAGTGTATTACAATAATTTTATTTTACTGTAAGAATGTGTGAAATTCTGTAAGAGGTGTGAAAGAAGTGTAAACCTTCAGCTTCGGGTACAGGAGTGCAAGCAAAATTCTGCCGCATTGCGATGCGACGCGTTACAATGGATGCTTCAGTACCATACATAGCATCATTATGCACCTGTTCAGAAAGACAAATGTTCCAGTTTACATTGTTTACTTTTATGTGTCCAGTGTAGACAGCCTGTGTCATGTTATGTCAAAAAATGTGCCTGGTGCAGATAAGTTGGATGGGTTTATTATAAGCGAGACGCTCGCGTTCGCTCTAGACAGTGTTATTAGCCTACTCAATTGCTATTCCTAATATGTTGGACCTTTTATTGAATGTAGTCTATACCTGTTGAGAGATGCCTTCTCAAACACCCATTAAGAGCTGTATTTGTGATGAGTTGGGGGAGGCGTTTTTGTAATTTCGCTAGGTGCCACTAGTGTCGCAGATACTACATACTTAATTTGTTTTTTTCCTTTTGATTTTGGGTGTGAACAGGACAGTTTCTGTGAGATTCACCCAATTTTAGTTGACCCAAAAATAAAAATTCTGTTTTTAATTACTCACCCCTCATGTCCCACACCCGTAAGACCTTCGTTCATCTTCGAAACACAAATTAAGATATTTTTGATAAAATCGATGGCTCAGTGAGGCTTGCATTGACAGCAAGTTAATTTACACTTTCGCAGAGAGCTACTAAAGACATATTTAAAACAGTTCATGTGACTAAAGTGGTTCAACCTTAATGTTATGAAGTGAAAAGAATACTTTTTGTGTGCCAAAACTACTTCATGAAGCTTCGAAGCTTTACGAATCTTTCGTTTCGAATCGGTGGTTGGGAGCATCTATCAAACTGCCAAAGTCGCATAATTTCAGTAAACGATGCTTCGTTACGTCATTTAGGACGTTTAGAAATTTCATTGGTTTACCACTGGGAGGCATGACTTTGGCAGTTTGATACACGCTTCGAACCACTGATTCGAAACAAAAGATTCGTAATGCTTCGTTGAGGATTAAATATCTATTTTGTTCTGATAGACTACGAGTTTGTGTTTTGCTTTTAGTGAGGATAGAAAAAAATACTTTTTACTGGAAATGTGACTTTTATATAGTACCTTGTTAAAATACCACATTGTCATGTTATATTCTCTGTTTTCTCTTTCTAGTGGTCACAAAAGACCAAGAGATGAGAAAATGTCCAACCCCATGCAGAAGACTCAGAAACAGACAAAACCCAGGATCAACGACCCTGATAAGAAAAGAAAAAGGTGAAACTGTCTGTCTGGAAGGAATGTGTTGTTGGTTTTTTTTGTTGTTGTTTTTTTTGTTTTTTTGTGCTCTACTCTTCACTGCCTCACTGAATCATTTCAACATGTCTGGTCATGTGTATGTAATGTCATATAATCCCACAGATCCTTCAACCCACTCAGTTCTCATAATGTCACTTAGTATTTAGTGTCTCATATGTTGGTGTCTCACTAGACTTTTAAGTTACTATTTAGCCTTTTGGGCCATTCAGAGACCAAGCCATTTGCAGACTCATGTCTCTAGGATATACTTGTGTATCTTTCTCTCTGCAAAATATATCTGTTGCATTGTCATATAACAGCAGAAGCAGCTCAGTTTCACCAGTGCGGATAAGTGTACTGCTGTTCTTTTCTCTGTTTGAAATGGGGCATCTACCCAGGGAGAGATTTGAGCTGCGATTCCGTGTGCCTTTGTAATGTCTGTGTGTGCCAGAACTTACTGTAATTTGCGAGTTCAACTGGCATCACTGATAATACTATATTATATTAATAATATCATAATAGAATAACAAATTATATAGACATGTTGGTCAATATGATAGCAGATAATTATTTTGGAATATTTCTTTTGTACAAGTTTACAGTATCCACCATCATAAATTACCCTAATTGGTGAATATGACAGATCTCTGACAGAAGGGGGCAAGATTTCAGACTTGAGTAGGCTAGTGGGATGCTGATGTAATCAGACTGAGCTTGATAATAAGTCTGATGGCCTATTTTTTTAAAAAAAAAAAGCATTCTGACATTTTCATGACAAGCAGATTTTCCCCTAAATGCTCATTACTGTAATACACTGTAATACAATGTTTTCCTTTTTAATAAAATGTATTTCAGCAAAACAAATACTACTATGATCTGTACTTACAACTGTACTTCAAAAATGTATTAATGCCTTTTAAAATATATAATTACTTGCATGTTAAAGTGAGATTTTTTTTTTTCACATTACACTAATGATAATTTGGGGGGAAATATAAAAATACAAGAAACTTTTTGAAATACTTATGTTAAAAGTAGTCTTAATTTTCTTTAGTTAACAAGATTTCTTATTTTTATTTTTTTTATTCAGTCTTCAGCAATTTTGTAAGCGCAAGGAGGTCATATGTTACATATGAACAGGTTGTTGGGTCAGGTCAGCGACGTGTCGAGGCTTTGTAAAGTTCTGTATAGCACAGGTGAATTCTGGCAGTAACTGTCTTATATTATGGTTTCAGTCTGGGCTGTATTTGCTGTACGTGACACAGCGAGTGCTGCCCTGTTGGGAAACCTCCCTAATGAGGCAGCAATGGCACATCTGCAGGATTTTTTTGTAAAAACAAGCTTGACCAGGCTCCTCAAAATCTTCAGGCTGTACGTGAGCTCCAGACATGAGCCTTGTGTGCTGTGACATGCTGGTTTGGAGCTTGCTGCTATTCTTATGGCCGTGGCTGTTGGCGTTTTAAGACTGAGCTTAAGCATGGTGTGATGTTTTTGCTTTTTTTTTTCTCAGATTAAGACGTTTGCTTTCTCTACTTGAATGAGATTAAATTGTGTTCGCAATGGCTAATTTAAACAACTTAAAAGTCTTTTGAGGGCCAAAACCTGATGGTTCTTGAAATGTGGCAAAGTTCTTTAGTTCTTGGTACAGCCTCAGTGCCTTAATTCTCAAATTTTGAAACATTTGTGGGCGTGTGGTTTGTGTGCAGCACTGGTATGTTTCTGCAGACTGAGCTAAGAGTGTGTTTTGCTTGGTTAATTGTGTGTCACTAAAATAGATTTATTTCTTTATTTTTCATGTATATTTTTGTTTTATTCTGCCACTTTAGTCAAAGGGATGCATGTATAACAAGATTTTTTTTTTAAGCATAAAACTTCCCTCACTCGCCTTCATGCCCCCCTTTATCACGGTCAGGTTCATTTCACACAACTGTGAAATGAACCCACTAAATATTTATCATTGGATGGATAAATATCAGTGAATAAATATTTATATCAGTCAGATGTATAAAAATGTATAAAGATGGACAAAATAGTCTAAAAACCAGTGGTTCTCAACTAGGGGACAACTTTCCTTGAAAAAATTACATTTCTTAAAATTATTTAAATATAGTTATATTAATGTAATCTCAATTAAAATGCTTAAAAACACTCATAATTGTGAGCAACAAAGTGCCTGAGGTACATATCAGCTCAGACAAAAGGGAACCTTGAAGTCAAAAAGGTTGAACCACTGGTCTAAACTGACCCATCAAAACATGCAGAAAACATTTGAATTACTGAAGCCAAAGGGGTGAATAAGGAGTAGGGAACAGTATACCAATATTGAATGTAATATTTTTTTCACAGTAATAAGAGCTTAGTCCTTACTGGTCATTAATGCCCCTGCTGCATGGTGGGACATTAACTACCTGTTATTATTCTTAATAGACTGTCAGAGGCAGAGCTTAAAAAAAAAACATGCATATATTGAATGTGCCACTTAAAGGGATCACCCAAAAAAAATGAAAATTCTGTCATTTACTGTCATTTTCTGTTATTTATAAATGTATATGCAAAAGAATCTATATCATGGAACACATTTGACACGGAATGCATGGAAATATTTATATCAGTCTGTCTCATCTCATTTTTACACATAATAAAATGCCGCATAGTCACCTCCTAAGGCTGCGTTTACACTGCAGGTCTTAATGCCCAGATCTAGGACCGTATTCACAAAACATCTCAAGGCTAAAAGTAGCTCCTAACTTGCCGATTTAGAAGAAACTCTTAAAAATAATGGGTGTATCAGTCCTAAATTTAGGACTCCTAAATTTTTGCTGTAAGAGTATTATGCACAAAGCATTTTAGCACTAAAACTAGCTCCTACATCTGTGAAAAGTTAGGTAAGTCACAAAGACCAAATCACAAACAATCCTAAAATGGTTGTTGCCGGCAATCTGCCCAAAGACACTGAACACCATGGGCGATAGAGCCTTGAATCGAGAGCCTTTTCTTCATAAATGCAATAAATATTTTGATGTATAGATTTTAATCTGCAATGACATAACATAAAGGTTAATTTATGTACAGGCAAAATGTATTGAATGATGGAGAATAAAACATTGCGGTCAAGTTGAAAATAATATCCTATCGTCCTTTCTCTCTTCCACTCCTCTTCCAGTCTACTTACTGTCCTATCATAAAAAAAGGCAAAAATGCCAAAATAAATCTTTGAAAATATTGTCCGATTACCTGTGGCAGTTGTTTTCACGAGGTCACTCTTATAAATGATCGAATAAGAGTAAATAAGTAAATATGTAAAATAAGCGTATTTGGCGTGCTGTCCGAGGAGAGGCTCCGAGCTCGGAATTTAGACCAAACCCAGAGTACTCCCCTTGCATCCTGGGAATAGGAACCAGCCAAGAGTGAGCAGTCGGGGTGGCAAAGGGATGCAGAAAACTGTCGAGGTAACTAGGTGAGTCGGATGTGTATTTATATGCCTCCTCTCGAGCTGATTAGAACATGCTCCTCCCGAATTAATTTATTTATTTATTTATTTATTTATTTATTTTTAAAGGTGCCCTAGAACCAGTTTTTACAAGATGTAATATAAGTCTAAGGTGTCCCCTGAATGTGTCTGTGAAGTTTTAGCTCAAAATACCCCATAGATTTTTTTTAATTAATTTTTTTAACTGCCTATTTTGGGGCATCATTAACTATGCACCGATTCAGCGCACAGCCCCTTTAAATTCTCGTGCTCCCCACCCCCGAGCTTGTGACGATAATACAGTGCATTTACAAAGTTCACACAGCTAATATAACCCTCAAATGGATCTTTACAAGATGTTCGTCATGCATACTTCATGCGTGCGTTGGATCATGTGAGTATAGTATTTATTTGGATGTTTACATTTGATTCTGAATGAGTTTGATAGTGTTCCGTGGCTAACGGTCTAAAGCTAACATTACACACTGTTGGAGAGATTTATAAAGAATGAAGTTGTGTTTATGCATTATACAGACTGCAAGTGTTTAAAAATGAAAATGGCGACGGCTCTCTTGTCTCCGTGAATACAGTAATAAATGATGGTAACTTTAACCACATTTAACAGTACATTAGCAAAATGCTAACGAAACATTTATAAAGACAATTCACAAATATCACTAAAAATATCATGTAATCATGGATCATGTCAGTTATTATCGCTCCATCTGCCATTTTTCGCTATTGTTCTTACCTAGTCTGATGATTCAGCTGTGCACAGATCCAGACGTTAATACTGGCTGCCCTTGTCTAATGCCTTGAACATGGGCTGGCATATGCAAATATTGGGGGCGTACATATTAATGAGCCCAACTGTTACGTAACAGTCTGTGTTATGTTGAGATTCGCCTGTTTTCCAGAGGTCTTTTAAACAAATGAGATTTACATAAGAAGGAGGACGCAATGGAGTTTGAAACTCAATGTATGTCTTCTCCATGTACTGAACTCTTGTTATTCAACTATGCCAAGGTAAATTCAATTTTTGATTCTAGGGCACCTTTAAACATAATTTGTCACTTGAATTCTGCAATCTCTCGAGTAAGAGGCTGACAATTAGCTAAACATATACTTGTTTAATTAGTGACACTTAGCCTATATTTTAAAATCTTTATTTGAATATGGCAACAATTTTATTTTAAAATCTTGATTTAATTTTAGTGAGTGAAATAAGTATTTGATCCCCAAGCAAAACATGACTTAGTACTTGGTGGAGAAACCCTTGTTGGCAAGCACAGAGGTAAGATGTTTCTTGTAGTTGGTCACCAGGTTTGCACACATCTCAGTAGGGATTTTGGTCCACTCCTCGTTACAGATCCTCTCTAAATCCTTAAGGTTTCTTGGCTGTCCCTTGGCAACTCGAAGTTTCAGCTCCCTCCACAGATTTTCTCCATGACCTTAATGTGCTTCTTCTTGAGGCACTCCTTTGTTGCCTTGGTGGAATGTTTTGGGTCATTGTCATGCTGGAAGATCCATACATGACCCATCTTCAGTGTTCTGGCAGAGGGAAGGAGGTTCTCATCCAAGATTTGGATGAAGTCACCCTGTACCCTTAGCAGAGAAACAGCCCCAAAGCATAATGTTTCCACCTCCATGCTTAACTGTAGGGATGGTGTTCTTGAGGTCATAGTCAGCATTTCTCTCCCTCCAAACACAGCGAGTTGAGTTGATGCCAAAGAGCTTAATTTTGGTCTCATCTGACCACAGCACTTTCTCCCAAGCCTTCTCTGAATCATTTAGATGTTCCAGCCTTGTACAGGTCTACAATCTTGTCCCTGATGTCCTTTGACAGCTCTTTGGTCTTGTCCATGGTGGTGGAGAGGTTTGAATGTAAGATACAGATTCTTTGGACAGGTGTCTTTTATACATATAACAAGCGGACATTAGGAGTACTTTCTTAAAGCTGCAGTCCGCCATTTTCCTCTTTTTCGCCATTTCTGTTTGAAACCTGCAATTGCAGTCATATGCGGAACAGTTATCTCTACGTGCGTTGTGCCTCGGCACAGCTCGTCAGCGCGGATGAATCTAATGCTTGCTGTCAGTCACCGCACCGGTGTGGATACTGTACTTCAGAATCACAGATTCTACATCTTGAAAGTATGACCAATATAAGAATTTTCACTGGAAAATATCATCTGAACAAGTAACATGTCTGCCACTTTTGTTCTGACCATCTGAGGAAAAAAGCATTAGGCCTACAATAAATCGGGCTGCTAATGGTAATTAAATCTAACAATCGCTTAGCTCGGATCACATCAAACTAGTGCTGGGCGGTATACCGGTTCATACCGAATACCGGTATTTATTTTTGTTATGATATGAATTTTGATGATACCGCAATACCGGTATGTGTCGCTTAACCAACATTCGGAACGCGCCGCAGCCCGTCACTGTTTGAGAGCGTCCCGTTTCACTGTTGCACTGTAGTGAGAGCACAGCTGAGATCGCATCACAGCCTATGGTAAGTCCGAAATCACCCCCTAAAGCCTCATTCACTGTTCCCTACGTTATCCACTTATATTGTTCACTTGAAAGAGCGAATGAAAACGAGTGAGTAAATTCGGACGGCCGTTGTGTGTACATTGGCTGTACACTCATTATTGTGGTGCAATGTGAGATTGAATGAGTGCACTCAATAACGTCCACTATGGTTTCGGAAACCACTACAAATGGCAGAATTCAAACTACATGCGGCGTGTTAGATAGAGCGGTTTCTGCACGGAGCGCCGTGATGAGATTAACAACGTTCTCCACATGTTTAAGTGTGTTTAAGTTTTTTTATGGACCCATTTCATATACTCTAGTGCTCTAAACCAGTGGTTCTCAAACCTGTCCTGGGGACCCCTTACCGCTGCACATTTTGTATGTCTCCCTCATCAGACACACCCAATTCAACTCTTGCAGTTTCTACTAATTAGTTGATGAGTTGAATCAGGTGTGTTAGATGAGGGGAAACATGCAAAATGTGCAGTGGTGAGGGGTCCCCAGGACAGGTTTGAGAACCACTGCTGTAAACATGAACCAGCAGCGTGTATGCGCACATATTTCATCACGTCTTACGCAAAGGACACTGAACTGTACGTCTGATCACGACCGCGGTGACACGATGGGTTATTCTGCTACACAGAAGACGATGTAAGTTAATAAATAGACTGGGCAAAAATTTAACTGCTTTATTCTTTCTGTGTTAAACTTGCGTGTGTCATTTGTTCAGAGACTGTAGCGCTCTTAAATGTACTGAATAGGGCTGACCGATATATCGTATGCGATTGTCACGCGCATTTCGCCAGTAAAGCCAGTTCCCTGATTGCCGCTAAATCGCCATCACCTGCTTTCAAATGGAGCGGCATTTAATAGACAGAGCCGTAGATCACTGACAAGCTACGCAATATCACGTTCATTATAAGATTCATCTGCAATATGAACGCGATATTGCGTAGCTTGTCAGTGATCTACGGCTCTGTCTATTAAATGCCGCTCCATTTGAAAGCAGGTGATGGCGATTTAGCGGTAATCAGGGAACCGGCTTTACTGACAAAATGCGCGTGACAATCGCATGCGATATATCGGTCAGCTTAGTACTGAAAATATCCTTAGACAGTTTAAATATTCTTCCGCGTTTCTCCCTCGTTTCGGCAGTTTGTTGTTATATAGGGTTAGATTTTTAAAATGCTTAAGGTGCCCTTTTTTTTTCCTATCTCCATGGTCATATTTTAATATTCATGTGTCTGTAATGAGTGTGTTGCAGGTCTGTGTTTTATTGGTTGTTGTCTTTGTAAACCTGTATTAACTCTAGTGTGGAATTTTTCTACAATATTCACCATGACAGTAAAACAGGGCGTTCTAATCAATCTACTGCAGTATTTCCTCTCTCAATCAGTAGAAAATGTGGTAATGCCCGGTCATGCATAGAGGAAAAAAATACCGTCATATACCGTGAAACCGATATCATTTTGAAAAATACCGTGATATAATTTTTTTGTCATACCGCCCAGCACTACGTCAAACTGTGCAAATTATTATTACTGTTATACTTTTTCAAATTGTTAATGTTAACAACATCAGCATTACGTGTATTTAGTGTATATTAGCGTTACCTGTAGATTTCAATTTCTGTAGCCACTCCACAGTCCAAAGTCTTTTCCTTTTTGTCTACGGGTGAATCTCCAGTTGTCACTGATGATTATCATTTGGACCTTTCTCGATTACAATCCACCATCAAAATGATAAGTTTAATTATTCCAGCTGCTGTGAGAAAAGGCTATAAATGATCCGCTACAAGCAGCATCCTCACATGATAAAACAGACTAGCCTGGACGGGACTCCTTCCTTTCTGTTTACGGACGTGACGTAATGACTCAAAGACGAACTGCTGCATGCTCGAATTTCCCGCGGAAATCCACCATGTCGCTCTTATTATAAAACATTATTACAAGCTTACCGTTGTGAATCGAGCTAAGATAATGAGATAGTTTTGAACACTGGCTGGTTATGTACTTGCTCAAAATTGATTTTGGATCATTTTTAACCAAAAAAAGTTACGAACTGCAGCTTTAAAGTGACGGGACTAATCTGTGTTTGACATGGGCACAAACAGTCTGTAGGTGGCAGAATTCTTACAGGTTGGTAGGGCATCAAATACTTATTTCACTTGATCAAATGCTAATCAATTTATAACCTTTTATATAATGTTTTTTTCTGGATTTTTTGGTTGATATTCTGTCTCGATCCATTAAAATAAACCTACCATAAAAATGATAGACTCCTCGTTTCTTTGTAAGTGGGCAAACTTACAAAATCAGCAGGGGATCAAATAATTATTTTCCCCACTTTGTCCAATATCTGTGTTTACAATAATCCCCGCCAAAAATTATTCTCTTGGTGATCGTTTTCTATGCGTGTAGATTTTTCCGTTTACATGTGTGCAACAAATTCTGATCTGTGTCAGATTGAAAATCGTAAAAAATCAGTGTAATCGCAGCCTAATACTGGGTGACAAAACCTGCTTGAACTATTTCTAGTGGTGATTCAAAGCATTCATATTTTAGTTTGACTTTAAAGTGACATTAAGGAAAAATTGAGATGCTTCGAGAATCATTTTGAAATTGCATTGTGAAGATTTGAATCATTAGGTGGTTGGCAATGCCCAGCAATAATTCAAAAAAAAAAAAAAAAAAAAAGAAAGGAAAAAAAAAAAAAGGTTGTCAGTCAATTATATTTATTTGTCAAAGTTGATCATAAAAATTGCTTCAGTTATTTCTTCAGTTCTCTCATGTCGTTTGACCGTCAGCTGTTTTTGGAACTTCCCATTAGGGAACAACAACAATTCTGCTAAAGTTCTCCTTTGTGTTCCATAAAAGAAAGTCATGTAGGTTTAGAACAAAATGAGGGCAAGTAAATGTTTCATTTTCATTTTTGGGTGAAGAAACCCTTTTAAACATTGTGATTTTAAATATTACATATTTGACTTTGCATTCTGTGCTTGTATTGACAGAGCGAGAACAACCAGTGACTCCTAAATCCATGGCAACCTCAGCAAGTGATCTCCATCCCATAATCCTCCCCCATCCACCCCAATGTTTTTAAAAGCCGTTTACAGCATGAACTCTTCGAGAAGGTTTCTCCACTCCGAACAACAGCACACACCAGCACTATATCAGTGGATGAAACTCAATAATAATAATAATATCAAGAGGACAGTGCATCGCCATGGTTTGGATTAGGTTTTAATTTCGTTGGACCTTTTTGTCTTTTTTTTATTTTGCTTTTTGTTTTGTTGGAAAAAGCAGCAGGATCTGAAATAGGTCTATGCATTTCTAATGCTGTTCACACATTGTATTTTTAGACAACTTTTTTTCAAAGGCAAAATGAAATGCTCTATTTTTTATATGAAATTACTTGAAATTTCCTATGATATCTACAGGGCTGTATGCTCAAATCCAGTTTGTGAGATTGTTAGATGATGTCTTATGCTGGAGTGCTCACATTGTGTACATAGTGTACCTTATGAGATGTAAGTAAAAAAAAAAAAAAAAAATTTAATTGTACAAAATGATGAACAGACATTGCATTTGGTTAAAACAAACAGAACAAACCAACGGTGTCTGATGTTGAAGAGTCTTACTTTTCTTTATCCAAGAGTAGGATCCATGAATAAAACTACTATCATTTAGTTTCTGTAACTATGCGTTGCTTCATTCACTTTTTCCAAGCAGACAACCACCAATCTAAAATTATGGCTCATTTAATTCTCTTTATGGACTAAGCTATCCAGTACATAATTCACACTATAATAATAATAATGTGGCCTTTTTAAGAAAAAAAAAATGCTATTATTACTGTAAAAAAAAACAATTCAGTAAAATATTTCTATGAAAGTGCCTTTTTTCTTTTTTTTTTCGCATTACAGGAAAGAGAATTAGGGATTATAATATGCTTAATTGTTATGTAAATTTTCCAATGAGAGAAACCTTATTTGTAATAAAAAAATAAACTTTATTTCATCATGAAAAACATATATTGTTTAGGGGTGAAATACACTTTTCAGTGTTTTTTGAAAGAAGTCTCTTATGCTTACCAAGGCTGCATTTATTTGATCAAAAATACAGTAAAACAAGTAATATTGTGAAATATTTAAATTGTTCTCATCATCCATTATTCCAGTCTTCAGTGTCACATGATCCTTCTTCAGAAATCATTCTAATATGATTTCCTGCTCGAGAAACATTTCTTATCAATGTTGAAAACAGTTGTGCTGCCTAATATTTTTGTGGAAATGGTGATACATTTTTTCAGGATTAGTTCAAAAGAGCAGCATTTATTTGAAATAGAAATCTTTTGTAACCATTGTCTTTACTGTCACTTTTGATCAATTTCATAAAAGTAAAAAGCTTCCTGCCCCCAAACAGTAGTATATGACCTGGATATTTTTTTGACCACTTTTGTTACATTAAACCCATGATAATATTTAATTTCCATCACTGTGTGCTGTGTGGTCTTAAGACCGTGATGATGGGACATGACTTGACGCTTTTAATGTGGTAATTCTTGGTGCACCAAGAACGAAAGCATGGTCAAGGGGCTTTAAATGTTTTCACTTTCTTCCCACAAGAACAGAGTCACACACAACTGGTCACAGCAGGTTTAGAGCTGCGTCACATTACAAGAACTGCTACACTGCTGGGAAACAAGTGGAAGAGAGCCAGAACTAATTCTGTCATCAACTGGTGGGCGGAGAGAGATGAAAAAGTATCAGCATGACAAGCATAATAAGAAAGAACAATACGAGACACACAATTTGCCAAAAATAATGTTACGGTTTATTATTTCTGTACTATTTCACTTATTTACAAGCAAAATGTGTATATAAAGCTTTGTGTAGTTTGACAGCTCAACATCAGTGATTCTCTGACTCATGTTCTAAACGGTCACACCTACAGTTTCAGCAGAGTTGCAAAAAGCATGTCCAGGCGCAAACGTGATGCTTTTCAGCCGCGCTTCAGAAAAGAAGAGGTGGGATCCCACTGCCGAACAGCAGCCTCCATGAGGGAGGAACCCGCCACTGCACTGAGCCCTGCGTCTAAGAGAAAATATCACCATTAACAAAACGGCAACGCTATCTATGCGGGAAAAAAACCTTTCACTTCTGAAATTACGTAACCACATCCTTCTAAGGAAATGTGCCATGCTCAACAATAAGTTTTGAAATTCCATCCAATGGTGCTTCTGCACATTTTTCTTTTATAATAACCAGATACTTAAAGTCTTAAGTTTCATCAGATTTAAGGTCATAAAATGTCTTAAATATGTTAAATGGTATAAGAAAAGTCTTGATTTTAATTTTAAGAGGTCTTAAATTTGAGGAAGGAAAAAACAGGAAATGCAATATGGCTTAAAGGGATAGTTCACCCAAAAATGAAAATTATCCCATGATTTACTCATTCTCAAGCCATCCCAGGTATTTATGACTATCTGAATCTATTCAGATTAACACAATCTGAGTTATATTTAAAAATATCCTGGCTTTTCCAAGCTTTATAATGGTAGTGAATGGGGGGCGAGATTTTAAAGCCCAAAAAATGCATCCATCCATCATAAAAATAAACCATACGACTCCAGTGGGGTTTAATAAAGGCCTTCTGAAGCAAAGCGATGGGTTTAGTGAGAAAAATATCTATATTTAAAACTTTATTAACTATAATAACTAGCTTCCAGCAGATGGCCGCACGCATCGATTTGCGGCGGAAGAGTAACCTCTGACCCAGCGTGTGACGCAATGATGAACGCGGAAGCTCACAGGATAGAGCAAAACAAAATACAGGTCACAAATTAGAAGTCTAAAGCAAGTATGCGTACGGTCGTCTGCCGGAAGCTAGTTATTTTAGTTTAAAAAGTTTTAAATATGGATATTTTTCTTACAAAAACCCATCGCTTCGCTTCAGAAGACCTTTATTAACCTCCTAGATCCGTATGCAGGGCTTGACATTAACACCCGCCAACCCGCCAAATGCGGGTAGATTTCAGCTGTGGCGGGTAAGACAGCCACTCCCACTAGCCACTTTGGCGGGTTGAATATAATTTCAGTTTACAGCCAAATGATCGTCGAAGATCATCGTAGCACAAAATTACAAGCCAATCACACAATTCGTTTTTTACGTGCAGTTAGTGAAGGAGGGATAGGCGGAATTGCACTGAATGACACACAACAGAAGCGCTCTCTCACGTGCGCCCTCTCTGTCGCGCGCGCGATCAGTTCTCCTCGCGCCTGAATAGTCAAATACACTTGCACACGTCTAAATGTCCATCGTGTGGAGTATCTCGCGTGAATACAGTCGGTTATGGCTTAACTGGACGTAAACAGGTGGGTAATAACTGGATATGCGTCAGTTACGTCCATGCATTCAGCAGCCCAATTAAATAAATACCTGTCTGTCATTAATGTTAATTAAACAACACAAGATGTTAAACAAATATAGGCTATATGTTAAATAAACCTACTGTATCTGAAAAATAAAATAAAAAATTAATTTAATATTGTTTTTGTATATTGCTTCTTTGTTCTTTTATATAGCCTAACACAAATAACTTATACAATTTCTCATATTAGCCCATGCTCATATTGTCCACCTCTTGCCCACCTGTACATACCAGCTGATATACAATGTAGTCTTGATTTGGGTGTTCAATCTGCATTTAAAAGTTTGAAAGGGTTTTAAATCTTCTAAATCAAGTAAAATGACTCAAAATAAAGTAATTTAAGCATAACAAAGTCAACTTTAATCATATAAAATGTAATTTACCCTCAAAATTGTGGCCAGTGAAAATGCTGAGTGGCTAGTAACTTTGGAAAACCAAAAAAAAAGTTAATGTCAAGCCCTGTCCGTATGGATTATTTTTATGACAGATGGATGCATTTTTTGGTCTTCAAAATCTCGCCCACCCATTCACTACCCTTATAAAGCTTGGAAGAGCCAGAATATTTTTAAATATACAGTACTGTGCAAAAGTCTCAGGCCACCTTTAGATGTTGTTTTAGCAAAGATATAATGAACATATAATCATTTCTCAGTCTCTTTATTAGAATATAACCAGAAAATACAGTAAATTTGTACACAGTATTAAAAGTCAGAAAAAAACAGCTTTTATAGTCTAAAGTGGCAGGTATTTAGTAGCAGCAACCTGGCTCTCTTAAACCTAAATGGAACGGAAAAGGACTGGTAGGCCAAGAAAACTAAAAATCTGATGAGAACGTTTCATTTTTGAGAAAGTGGAAGAAGTCCAGGATGTCACACTAAATACTGATTTCGGCTTAAACAATTTTGTTCCGATTTTTTTTTATTTTTTTTTTATTTTGTGTACATATTTCCTGTATTTTCTGTTTGTATCGTAATAAAGAGACTGAAAAATAAATGAACTTTATTTAATTCAAATGAATGGTCATTAAAACATTGCTTCAATTTTATTTTAAAAACCCTGCAGATACCCAGTTTCTTTCATCACTACTATTCAAATCAAAGTCCCTTTTATGGAAAGTCTGTTCACTCAGCGGCCGTATTTGCAATGCCTCCAGGCAGCTATTTCGGACATCGAAGACCAAGTCCTATTTATTTGAAAGGGGGAAATCAAGAAATCTCAAAAACTGCTTGGCAAACTCACAATTAAATAACATTTCGGTAACACTTTAGAATACTGTATCGTACTTACTGCATAACTAATAAGGAATTACTGCAGAATTAATCGGTAGTTCCTCATTAACACTCAAGTAACTACTAATAACTACTAAGGAATATGTGTTAACTAATCAGTATGTCATAGCGTTTTTTAATTGTGTTAAGTAACTATTAGTTAATCAGTAACTAATCAATTCAGTCATGCCTACGAACTACGATTAAGTAACTACTAATTCAGCTTCAGGAGGAATAACTATTAAGTAACTATTAATGAACTGTGAAACTCAGTATCAGGTTATGGCCCTTTCTTCTTTACTACTAATGTTAGTTGATTTACTTAAATTTATGCCTACTGTACTGATATATATATATATATATATATATATATATATATATATATATATATATATATATATATATATATATATATATATATGCTCTGCAAATATTGTTAAACATTCGTTCATTTGCGCCACTGTATGTTTCTGTCGGTGGGTGCTATAATGTTGCACGTCTTGCATCACAGCATCACATGCAGGTCAAAGTTTGAGCGCACACATGTAATATCTGTGAGTTTTGTGAGTTTTGCAAGAGAAAAGGGACTGGGATTCCAACTGTCAGCGGAGAGGTACATCGCTCTCGCATTATAACAATGCGCTGGCGACACTTAAACTAAACACTGTAGATACCACATTAATGAACTGTAGAATTAGAAGAAAGGTTGTTTATTCATTTATGTTTTTTAAACGAATGGTGAATTCTTCGTGTTTTTCCTCGTGCTCTACCGTGGATTTCCGTGGATGGCGCTTGAGAGTGTTAATTTTTTTATTCAAGTGTTGTCTGCAACCAGAAAATCAGGATGGATCCGTGACCTGCCAATACCTCAGGTATGTTTATGGCCTTATATATATTTTGTGTCTGTTTTTACTCAAGATATTTCACATTACTATTATAAAGTGATGCCAAATGAGTTCTGTATTTAAGGCAATGATCATTACCACATCATGCTCAAAGAATTACTTCAAACCCACTGATAATTAATAAAGAATTACCACATCATTCTCAAGGAATTACTAAGAACCTGGAACAGTATTCTAAAGTGAAAATATCCTTGTGCATAAGTAATAAAGCCTAAAGTAGTACTAACATAAAAAATTTAATTTTACTTTAAAAGATGACACATTTTAAGAACATTTACATTTATTGCAGTGTTAATAACATTTTCAAAAAAAAATCTATTTCCATACAACAAAACAATGAAAAAAGTGAACACTAAAACAAGAAAACAATACCAAAATTTTACATCAGATTACTAGGAACTTACCAAATATAACAACAGAAGACAGCAAATATGTGTATGCCTAAACTTCAACTTTCAGCCAATGGTTCTCTAATACATCTAATTCATGTTATTTTTTTCTGGCAAAGGTCAATAAGCATGCCATTCTTCTTTTTTTCCTCGATGATGCTTCGAAGTGGCTCCCTTGTGCACATTTCTTTGCACAGTTTGGCAAACTCTGACAGTTACGACACATTGATGTCGCATTCTGATGACGGAAGTGATCTCTAGCACACGTTGAAGTCTACGCGCGCGACATCACTTCCGTCATCAGAATGCGATTTGACCTTATTAACATGGAGGATGAAGGCAGTTGGACATAGTGGTGTATTAGAGTTAAAAAATTATATAAATACCGTTCGGTTTCTCACAAAAACCGATCGTTTCGTGTCTTAGGACATCAATGTGTCGTACCACAAGTGTGGGGTGGATCGAAAAACGGTTGTGGATACGGCAGTGATAGCAGAGCTGGAGTATTGTGATGCTGAAGCCTACAAGACATTGCGTGAAAAGTTCCACAGAGGCCAGAAACTGTCAGAGTTTGCCAAACAGTGCAAAGAAATGTGCACAAGGGAGCCACTTCGAAGCATAATCGAGGAAAAAAAGAAGAATGGCATGCTTATTGACCTTTGCCAGAAAAAAATAACATGAATTAGATGTATTAGAGAACCATTGGCTGAAAGTTGAAGTTTAGGCATACACATATTTGCTGTCTTCTGTTGTTATATTTGGCAAGTTCCTAGTAATCTGATGTAAAATTTTGGTATTGTTTTCTTGTTTTAGTGTTCACTTTTTTCATTGTTTTGTTGTATGGAAATAGAATTTTTTTTTTGAAAATGTTATTAAATGTACACATTAAATGCAATAAATGTAAATGTTCTTAAAATGTGTCATCTTTTAAAGTAAAATTACATTTTTTATGTTAGTACTACTTTAGGCTTTATTACTTATGCACAACAATATTTTCACTTTAGAATACTGTTCCAGGTTCTTAGTAATTCCTTGAGAATGATGTGGTAATTCTTTATTAATTATCAGTGGGTTTGAAGTAATTCCTTGAGAATGATGTGGTAATTCTTTATTAATTATCAATGGGTTCCCATTGTTTTCACTTTATAATACTGTTCCAGGTTCTTAGTAATTTCTTGAGAATGATCTGGTAATTCTTCATTAATTATCAATGGGTTCCCATTGTTTTCACTTTAGAATACTGTTCCAGGTTCTTAGTAATTCCTTGAGAATGATGTGGTAATTCTTTATTAATTATCAGTGGGTTTGAAGTAATTCTTTGAGCATGATGTGGTAATGATCATTGCCTTAAATACAGAACTCATTTGGCATCACTTTATAATAGTAATGTGAAATATCTTGAGTAAAAACAGACACAAAATATATATAAGGCCATAAACATACCTGAGGTATTGGCAGGTCACAGATCCATCCTGATTTTCTGGTTGCAGACAACACTTGAATAAAAAAATTAACACTCTCAAGCGCCATCCACGGAAATCCACGGTAGAGCACGAGGAAAAACACGAAGAATTCACCATTCGTTTAAAAAACATAAATGAATAAACAACCTTTCTTCTAATTCTACAGTTCATTAATGTGGTATCTACAGTGTTTAGTTTAAGTGTCGCCAGCGCATTGTTATAATGCGAGAGCGATGTACCTCTCCGCTGACAGTTGGAATCCCAGTCCCTTTTCTCTTGCAAAACTCACAAAACTCACAGATATTACATGTGTGCGCTCAAACTTTGACCTGCATGTGATGCTGTGATGCAAGACGTGCAACATTATAGCACCCACCAACAGAAACATACAGTGGCGCAAATGAACGAATGTCAGTACAGTAGGCATAAATTTAAGTAAATCAACTAACATTAGTAGTAAAGAAGAAAGGGCCATAACCTGATACTGAGTTTCACAGTTCATTAATAGTTACTTAATAGTTATTCCTCCTGAAGCTGAATTAGTAGTTACTTAATCGTAGTTCTTCAGGAGGCATGACTGAATTGATTAGTTACTGATTAACTAATAGTTACTTAACACAATTAAAAAAACGCTATGACATACTGATTAGTTAACACATATTCCTTAGTAGTTAATAGTAGTTACTTGAGTGTTAATGAAGAACTACCGATTAATTCTGCAGTAATTCCTTATTAGTTATGCAGTAAGTACGATACAGTATTCTAAAGTGTTACCAACATTTCAAATCAGCAACAAAATCTGACATGGACTGTACCATAAATGTTGTTTCTTATGCTCAAATAGTGTTTAAAAAAAAAGCTTATTTTTCAGGCTAGATGAGCCAATGTGCATGTGCAGTCCTAAGAGCGAGTCTCAGGTTTCTATGGGAAACGGCAGCTGCAGTGACTCAATGACTTTATCAATCAGCGATTGGCTTTTTTACTTCGAAGGCGGGACATATTATAGGTACATATTGCACATTGCAGTTTCTCCCAACTAATAGGAGTGAACAGTCTTTCTATATCTATAGTCTTTGTTCAGATTCAGTATATTTTCTCACACACTTACAGGTTTTTCCAGTAGATGAAACCAGTCATTGAGATGGTTGATGAGAGCAAATGCATCAGGGATGTTGTCCCCTTCTGAGCAGAAGATCAGCAAAACTGCCATAGGGATGTCCTCTGTGCAGCTGACAAAAAAACAACAACAAAAAAAAAACTCTATTGGCCAAATTCACAATTGTAGATTTGGTCATTTTTCGACTTTTCGATGACAGTTTTTACCAGTCTGTGTAAAGGGCTTTGGTCACTCCTCCTCCAGGAATATAGAGCCGTTGCTCTGAGTCGGAGATCCCAGGGAACATGCTGATTCTCTCCATCTCCCTCCAGCCCAGCTCCTCCACCCTCTGGCCCTCCTCCTTCTGCAGAGACGGGCTCAGCAGGTACCGCAGAGGAGTGCTGCTCAACAAGAAGACGTGGACATCAGCAACACAAGCACAAGCAAATAATTGAATCATCTGGTGTTTTGGTGACTTTTAGAGGATGTCTGAACATATGTCAGTTCTCCTCACTATGCATCACAGGTGTAGAGAATCATCTACTAAAGTTTGAGGCACAATACATATTTATAGTATATTGTTTTATCATTTAAAACATGTTTTAATTGAAAAATGAAAAGTTTGTGTGCTACCTTAAAATACATGCCATGAAGTTTGATATGTTATCTAATACACTGAACAAAATTATAAACTCAACACTTTTGTTTTTGCCCCAAATTTTCATGATCGAAGACTTAAATTAAGTCTTTCCAATTTTCAAAGACTTTTTCTATGTACACAAAAGGCCTATTTCTCTCAAATATTGTTCACAAATCTGTCTAAATGTGTGTTAGTGAGCACTTCTCCTTGCCGAGATAATCCATCCACCTCACAGGTGTGGCATATCAAGATGGGGGGTCAGTTGAACAGGATGTTCAAAACCAGTCAGTTGATCAGGATGTTGATTGTGGCCTGTGGAATGTTGGTCCACTCCTCTACAATGGCTGTGTGAAGTTGCTGGATATTGGCAGGAACTGGAACACGCTGTTGTATACGCTGATCCAGAGCATCCCAAACATGCTCAATGGGTGACATGTCCGGTGAGTATGCTGGCCATGCAAGAACTGGGATGTTTTCAGCTTCCAGGAATTGTGTACAGATCCTTGCAAAATGGGGCTGTGCATTATCATGCTGCACCATGAGGTGATGGCCGTGGATGAAAGGCACAACAATGGGCCTCAGGATCTCATCACGTATCTCTGTGCATTCAAAATGTCATCAATAAAATGCACCTGTGTTCGTTGTCCATAACATAAGCCTGCCCATACTATAACCCCACCGCCACCATGGGCCACTAGATCCACAACGTTGACATCAGCAAACTGTCAGAGTGGCTGGTCTCAGACGATCTTGGAAATGAAGATGCTGGATGTGGAGGTCCTGGGCTGGTGTGGTTACACGTGGTCTGCACTTGTGAGGCGGTTGGATGTACTGCCAAATTCTCTGAAACGCCTTTGGAGACGGCTTATGGTAGAGAAATGAACATTCAATTCACGGGCAACAGCTCTGGTGGACATTCCTGCAGTCAGCATGCCAATTACACGCTCCCTCAAAACTTGCAACATCTGTGGCATTGTGCTGTGTGATAAAACTCCACATTTTAGAGTGGCCTTTTATTGTGGCCAGCCTAAGGCACACCTGTGCAATAATAATGCTGTTTAATCAGCATATTGATATGCCACACCTGTGAGGTGGATGGATTATCTCGGCAAAGGAGAAGTGCTCACTAACACAGATTTACACATTTTTGTGAACAATATTTGCAAGAAATAGGCCTTATGTGTACATAGAACAAGTCTTAGATCTTTGAGTTAGCTCATTAAAAAAAATGGGGGCAAAAACAAAAGTGTTGCATTTATAATTTTGTTTAGTGTACAATGATATCAAAGATCAGAAAATTAACTTAACTAATACAATGACATTTAAACAATTTTATGTACAAAAAAAAAAAAAATTGCCTTTATTTACATTATATCTATCTGTCCTCACTATTTCATTACCCATGAAGCTGTTGGTCGTCTCTCTGATAAGCGTGACTGCTGGACAGCAGCACACTTCTGAGGAATCCACTACTCTTGATCCAGGAAACAATCAGCTTTCGGAATGATCTGACCTTTGTCTAAAGTAAACAGTAAACAGCAGAGTCATGTGCAACTGAAATAAAAATATTGTCTTAGTGGGTGACTGATATATTGTACGGTATTTGGCATTTTATAATTATCGCTATCAGCTGAAAAATTTTCTGCTTTATATATAAAGAAATTATTTAAAAAAATGATTAAAATAAATAATACATAATGTTTATATATTACTTTGGATTAAATAAATTGATTAAAATATATCAATATAGTACTATAATACTGTAGTGAGTTAAAAATCATAATGATGTAACATAATAGAAACTAAATATTTACCAAATAATGCTTTAAATATTTATAATATTATTTTTTTCTCAATATTAATGGGGTCTTTATTCATGAAACTATATAGCTGACATTAAATATTTAGTATGGCATTAAATCGTATTTGGGGGTCGTGGTATCTAAACGGATTGAAACTCTCTGCTCTATCAGCAAGATATTGGCATCAGCCATCAAAAACTCCATATCGGTCCACCACTAAACTGTACAATAAAGTGTAAACTTGTATAAATGCACACCACTAACCTGGATGATGGGTGTTCTTATCTGCAAGACAGCCAGCTTTAAGTCATTGTGTGAGTAAACTGCACAAACACATTGAAAACATCAGCCACTGTACATGCAAGAATTGGTGGTGAGGGAAAATATGATTCTTAGGAATTAAAGGTTAAAGCTATAGTATCCCATTACCCTCTGCGCTGGTGCTGAGCTGGGCAGCATCCTCAGTGGATGTTGCATACGGGTTGTTCCCAACCATGGGAATCAGACAGTCCGTGTGGAAGTATCCCACTCTGGGCATATTTAATGTTGAGATGAGGAGATCCACGGCGAGCTGTCCCACATTTCCAACAGATACTGCAGGCTATGCACATGACAAAAAATTATAAGTAGCTCAGTGTTTGATAACTGCAACATACAGATGACCACACGAGTTTGTGTTGATGATGAAGCTAAAATACTAATGACGGCAAATAACTTACTTACCATTATCAACGTAAAGCCTTTAAAAGATGGAACATCATCCCCCGCCGAAATGAACATTTTTAAACTGTTTATATCTAATTTAGAAGATAATTTTAGATGAATTGCAGTGGATCTGTAGTGATTTTTACTTTCAATTTCCTGCGCTGTGAAAAAAGGACCTGGCATTACTGCGTCATGCCTCTACGGGACAGCCTGATGCCTGAACAAAAAAAATCAAATCTATTAATTTGAGACGTGTATATTGACCAGTTTTTGGAAGCAAAAAATTGTAACATACATAACAATATTTCAATTTTTATCAGACCTTAAGAGACAATAATTTGGCAGTTACAAGCATTTATTGCGATAGAAACTTTTCAAAAGTGTCAAAATAAAAGTCTTTAGCCAGCGAACTTACCAGCTAAACAAAATTTTAATATATAACTTTAATCGTTGTTGTTGTTGTTAATTAACTTTTTGAGGGTCTAAACATGCTCGAAAACTCTTTTTGCGTTTTTGCGCGTGCAAAAATGAAATTTTGCACGCGAATAAGAAGTGATGAAAAATTATGTCTGATATGGCTTTCAGAATTAGGTGTGGCAAAATGGCTCGATAGCGCCACCTACAAAATTTCAATTAAGAACCCTTCAAGCTACGTTTCACGTACAAGTATGGAATTCCTACAAAAAAAAGTCAGTGCAAAATCTGAAAACCCAACAGGTAGTGAGATATTTTGAATTTGCTTTGCAAAATTTTTGCAGTTTTTGCAATTTCCAGATGTTGTACTTTAACGATCTCCTCCTAGAGCTTTAATCAGATCAACATAATATTTGGTCAGTATAATCTTAAGGCCTTTGCGATGTTGAATTGAGAAGATCTTTAGTTTTCGCTGAAGGGCGTGTCTGTGACCTGGAGCCATCTACATCACAATATTCAATTAGACATAGCGCCACCTGTTGACAACAGGAAATGGCATGCTTTACACTGTAATTCACTCCCTGAAACACATTTAAATATGTCATGAAGTACCAAACATAGAAAGGCGTTAAATCATACAACACTTGGCTAAGTGCTAATGTATGCAATTAACGCCAAGTTGTTGTAACTCAGGCATACAATGTCCAATCTGCCCCAAACTTCACATGTTTGAGAAGAGTCCTGACCTGAAGACATCTACATGACAATATGTTATAGTAATAGTGCCAGCCACTGACAACAGGAAGTGACGATGGCAAAAGGATGCACTACTAGCAACATGCTAAAATATGCAATTGAGTGAAACATACTAGAAACAATAGGTGTGTCCCAATTCGTGTACTTATGTACTATTCTATGACATTTTTAAGCATAAATAGTGCAAGTAGTGTGTTCACACTGAAAATTCCAAATAGAAAAAGTACACTTTAAATACCCGGATGATGTACTAAAATAACGGAAAAAACGAAGCCTGTGTCTCAATGTGCATACTATCCATCCTAAATAGTATGTGACATTAGTAATTTTCAATACTATTTAGGGCGGATAGGGGGGATAGTATGCACATTGGGATGCAGGGGAAGTGTGGAATGTTGGACACTTCATGCACTCAACTGTTGCAGCTTTAATTACGTATTGGAGGGGGAGGGGGTATCAGACTCCGATGTTTAGTGACAAAATAACCTTATACAATTCACGCACTACATGGATGAGTACATAGTGCATAAGAACATAGTGTATAAGTGCATAGTGTGTTGTTTGGGATGCAACTATTCTAAAACACGCTAGCAACACTTAGCTGAGTGCTAAAGCATGCTATTATTGTCATTAAACAGGAAGTTGTTGTAACTCAAGCATAGGCCTACAATGTCCAATCTGCCTCAGTCTTCACAAGTTTGATAAGTGCCCTGGCCTGAAGACAACTACATGCCAAAATGTAGTTATAGTCATAGCGCCACCAGCTGGTAGCAGGAAGTGTGGTAAATACAAATGACTGATGTAGTCCTCCTATATTATACTTAAATGCATATTGCCCACCGTGCTCTGTTTTCCTAAAGCCACTGGGTGGCGGCGGCATGGGTACGTGGGCCCTTTCATCACTGCTTGCAGCTTTTATTACAAATATTTTCCTAAATATATAACAAATAATTTTAGCAAGAATAGGAAACAAGCCTTTTCTCAGCTGTAAGTAGAGTTCAGTCTCACGCGCATTTGAAAGGGTCACTCAGGAATGTCTCTACGGTACAGTGCCTGTGCTCTAGAGGATTATGGTCTTCAGGAACCTCTGTCCAGTGGTCTTGAAGTCCTTCCTCCTGCAGATCAGCAGGTTCAAACCCCTCCAGCTCCAGTCCACCTCAGTCCAGTCAGTCAATCTCCAGATCACAACAACAGAGTGGACGTGACAACTGAGGGTGAGTTTACGGCCATATCCTCAAACATTACACTACCTGCTGTCCATGCTTGACATTTCAAGTCAACTAAACTGATTCATCTTTTAAAAGACGACATTCTGAGCTGGTATGAAATCGGCAGAATGCTTGGTCAGGGAGGATTTGGATGAAGGGAAACACTTGAAGGATGACCTTGGGGTATCGTCATTTCTTTACAATATTTAGCTAACAAATTGTTTTGTCTCACTATATCCATTTCAAGTCATTTTAGTGTATATTATTTTCACTATTTAGTGCACTTGACATATTGGAAATGTAACATTTTTTTATGGTTGATCAGGTGGCTGTGAAAATTGCCAGAAAGCCACAGAACATGAAATACATCTCTATTGTAAGTAGGCAACACTTGCTAAACTGTTCTTCTACTGTTTTCAAATTAAAATGTGTAAACACACTGAGAGCACCTTTTTTATCGTGATCTTCATGATCTTTCTTCTTGCCTGGTCATCCTGCACCCCTTCAATTAGAGGTCGGCCTGTTAACCCTTGTTAACAGGGGTCCCAAAGTTCCAGAGATCATTGAGCTTCTGGACTTGCAGGATTTGAGCGAGTTCGACAAGGGCCAAATTGTGATGGCTAGATGACTGGGTCAGAGAATCTCCAAAACTGCAGCTCTTGTGGGGTTTGCAGTGGTCAGAATCTATCAAAAGTGGTCCAAGGAAGGAACAGTGGTGAATCGGCGACAGGGTCATGGGCGGCCAAGGCGTGGGGAGCGAAGGCTGGCCAAGGCGTGGGGAGCGAAGGCTGGCCCGTGTGCTCCGATCCAACAGACTAGCTACTGTAGCTCAAATTGCTCAAGAAGTTAATGCTGGTTCTGATAGAATGGTGTCAGAATACACAGTGCATCTCAGTTTGTTGCGTATGGGGCTGCATAACTGCAGTGTGATGCTTTGAGCAATGTTCTGCCCGGAAACCTTGGGTCCTGCCATCCATGTTGATGTTACTTTGACACGTACCACCTATCTAAGCATTGATGCAGACCATGTACACCCTTTCATGGAAACAGTTTGTGGTTGGTTGTGGGTCTCCCTCGGTAGAAATCGCGTTCCAGTGGAGGAGAAATGGGAACACGGGGGCACCGCGATGCGACCGCAAAGGGCACTTTCACTTTCGCGATCAAAAGGGCAGGGGCACAAGCCACCCCACCCCCACCCTGTGCACACCACTGTTCAGGGGTCTAGTGAAGACCATGCCTTGACAGGTCAAGGCTGTTTTGGCAGCAAAAGGGGGAACAACACAATATTAGGAAGGTGGTCATAATGTTATGCCTGATCAGTGTATAACCATAAATCTCACTTTTGAAATAGCATAAATAACACTCAAAACTATGGAAGCTTGTTTCTGCCACTAAATAAAAAAGGTAATTGCGACTTTTTATCTCACAATTCTGAATTTAACTCGCAATTGCTGGTTATAAAGTCAGAACTGAGTGATATAAAGTCAAAATTGTGAGATATAAAGTCGCAATTACCTTTTTTATTCTTTTATTTAGTGGCAGAAATAAGCTTCCATAGTTTTGAGTGGGTCACATTGTGTGCAGTCAAAGGCCCTGTCCTAAATGGCACACTTCATGTGCATTTATGGTCTGGTGGACTTAATGGCGCGTGCATGTGTCCGTTAAGTCTTTTTTTAAGTGTATATATTTATATATTAGGCTATATTATATATTTTAAGGCCTTTTTAATAAATATTTACGTATTATGATGAGATTTCAGTTTTTTAAATGGTATAAAACTTTGCATATAAAAGTATAGGCCTATCTTTTCCATTGCTAGATCAGAGAGTTTTTAATTCTTAGTGATTCATATTTTTATTTTTCTACCTCACTGTAAATGTAATTTAGTTATTTGGCCAGATATCCCAAATTAAACAGCTCAGGACATTTAGAGTATGTGAATTTTCACAGAAATAGGCTACTGGTGTCACGATTATGTTCAGTTAGTTTCCCTTTCATGGACTTTTATATTGTTTATCGTCTGTTTCAACTGCGTGACAACTGGGAAAAAAGTTTATAGTTCTGATATAAAAAAAACTGATGTCTACTGTAGCGATTAAAAGAGTAAATCATCTTTTGAAAGTAACTTGGGCTTCAAATAAAGATTGTATCAATTACATAGTTAGACCAGTAGGTGGCGACAAGTGAATGTATTTGTCAATGAATTTATCAAGAAATTCGTTCAGATTCATCCAGTAATGAAAAAATAGGTCTTTATGAGTGAGTCAATGAATCATGCACAATTGAATGAACTTGTTTGTGCCACATACAATTCATAAATGTTGTTCATGTGCCTGCTTGATACTCAAGAAAACATTTTTATTTGAATTTACGTTTATGTGAACGTCGTCTCTGCATTTTCCGTACACTTCTATTTTTCTTTATATGGGGGAAAAAAACTGTAGGCCTATAAGTCAAAGCTAACGATTAGGTCTTACTCCTGTTTTTTGTTTTAACTATAAATATTGTAAACTTTACGCTTTGTCTTGAAACTCCTGTTCATTTTTCACTGCTCGTTTGAAATATGTTATTTTATTTTCAAATATTGAAATAGAATTAGGCTAAATACTATTACTATACTAAGTAATGAATAAATAAGGACGCAAAAGATTTTTTTTAGTAATAAGAAAACTCACTGCTAAAGTTCAGTATAGTGATTACTTGAATGACCAGAAGATGACGCTAAACTCTTAAAAAAATCAGTGAAGGCAAATCATTTGCCTTGTCCTATGTTATTAGTCTCATGATGCTGAATCATGAGATTCAAATAAAATTCAGAAGAACATTGTGTGTAAATAAAGTCGTTGGCACCCTATAAATTTTATAAAAACAACAGAGAAGAAATATTTTATAACAAAATATTTGATTAAATGTGCATTAATCAGTTGCAACTATTAGCAACTCTCTATAAAAAAACTCTAGGCTATATACTGTATGAAATAAAAAATATAATAGACCAATATTATTGATAGATAATTATCTGCACAGCACACACACAATTTGAGTGAAAAACGAAATCTATTTCAGTAAACTCAATATAATCTCAGGCTGAAGATGGTACTCATGATAATATCCCTGAGCCAAGGGCTATGAAACTTACAAAACACAATAAAGTAACTTTGACTTGTGTTTTCTGCAGAGACCCAAAGGCTCTCATAAAGCTTTCAGTCCAGCAGAGAAATACAATCTACAAGCTAAACACTATAAAAATGTTTCTTTGAAATGTTTCTACTTTTAAAACCAACAAGAGCAAGATTTTAAATTGCAGACATGCAAACTCAATGGTATGTCATCTTTAGCTATATTGAATATATGTGTCTACATTGTCTTGTAGAGTTAATAAACCTTTTTTTTTCTTTTATCTTTGATGAAAATTCTGTCATTAATTAATCCACAACCGTAATTCTTCGAAGCTTTATGAATCTTTTGTTTCGGATCAGTCGGAGCATGTAACTGCCAAAGTCACGTGATTTCAGTAAACGAGGCTTCGCTACCTCATAAGCGTTTCAAAATTTCAATGGTTCACCACTAGGGGGTGACTTTGGCAGTTTGATACATGCTCCGAACCACTGATTCGAAACAAAAGATTCGTAAAGCTTCAAAGCTTCATGAAGCAGTGTTTTGAAATCAGCCATCACTAGATATTGTTGATTAAAGTCGTTATTTTGTTTTTCTGGTGCACAAAAAGTATTCTCGTCGCTTCATAACATTAAGGTTGAACCACTGTAGTCACATGAACTGTTTTAAATATGTGTTTAGTAGCTCTGGATCTGAAAGTGTCAATTATATCTTGCAGGCCTCACTGAGCCATTGGATTTGATCAAAAATATCTTACTTTGTGTTCAGAAGATGAATGAAGGTCTTACAAGTGTGGAACGACATGAGGGTGAGTAATAAGTGACAGAATTTTAATTTTTGGGTGAACTAACCCTTTAAAGTTTTAGCAATTATGTTGTTGATGTTTTTTTTTTTTGTTGTTTTTTTCATTTTTATTATATTTTTTAAAAATTTTATTATTATTATTTTAGTGTTTTATTTTATTCAAGTTATACTAAATGAAAACGAGAAGTGTTGCTTTGGAAATTATATAAAAAAAAGTTATATTTCAGTTAACATTTATATTATTTTAAGTCAGGAAAATATCTTTGACAAAATATATTGGTATTTTTTGGACAAAATATTTTAGTATTTTTTGACCATTTTCCATAGATGGAAAATAGATTTCACTGATGTTTCTTCAGTATATTTTGTAATTTAGCACAACTGGAATGACGTACTGATAAAAGATCTTTCACTAAAAAGATCAGAACTATCAGTTTCACAAAGATTAGTTTTCCACATAATGCAAATGCTTTGTTAAACAGCTTTTTAGGGTGTGAAATGTTCAATGTACTGTACATTTCCAAGGGTCACGAGCATTAGAGCTGATTATCTGCATGATGAAAATAGTGCATCTGCCAGTTAACCTCATATAGGGTCACCAGCATCTCCGATGTGTTGGAACTCTCCTCTTCATGTCCAGTTCTGAATCAGAGTCATTGTAACAAATGTTCAGTTTAATGTTTTTATATATTCTCTGCTTATGCATTTGCATTCAGAGCCAGCTGTCCTGAAGTGAGCTGTGATTCTGAAGGGCGTGTGTGTGTGTGTGTGTGTGTGTGTTTTCTTGAAGAAGGATCAAAGGGACTTTAACAGCAGACTTTACCTGTGAGCTATCTATAGAGCATTAGATAATGACTTAAAACAAAACCCCTATGTTCACATGCACCGTAGTAACGCAGCAGTTAATTATTTAATTATATCAAAGTCACGATGTACCAGCAGAATAATTCAGTCAGTGTTCAGAGACCACAAACATACACATCCAAATCCTTTCTGCCGTAACATGTCGGAAAATTAAAAGCCAGATTTAATTTGATTGATTTAACCAAATGTGCACAATGTGATGAATAGGGTTGTTGAAAATACAAAATTAAGATTTGTAAAAGGCTGTGAAAAATTTAATAAAAGATTTCAATTACATTTCTTTCCCAAAATGCATTGTTGATCCCTCCTTTTTCCTCTAGACAGACAAAAACTACTAAAAAGTATTTACTTTTTATACTTTTGGGGATTTTAAGTATCTTTAACTATTATGAATATATGAATGTTTTACACTGTACAAATACCTTCATGTAATTACAGCTGTAATTAATATCTGTAATTGCATAATTACAGTTGACCCTTCCTTTACCCCTTAACCCACCCTTAAACCTACCCATACCACCTGTCCCTAACTTAACCTTAATAGCATCAAAAGTATTTTGGGTAACACTTTATTTTACAGTGACATTATTACATGTTACATGTAGTTACTGTAGTAATAACTATAAATTATGCATTATTACATGCAACTAACCCTAAACCAAACCAAACCCTAATCCTAACTCTAAGTACATGTAGTTACTTAATATTACTCAGTACTTAAATGTATAATTACAGTGTAACAAAGACAACAAAATAAAGTGTAAGCGTATTTTGCATAACAACATGAACACAGTAAGTACATTGTACCTAACAATATTTATTTATTTATTTGAACACTTTTGCTATATGCTTCATTGGTAATACCTTTTGTCGTTGCTGTTTTACATTAACAGAACAATACCGTAACCCACAACGCAATGTGTTCAACATTATCTTCTATTTACAGCATGATGAAGTTAAAGCAATATGTTCTGCGAAATCATCCTTTAATAATAATACAAAATAAAATAATTCAAATACAAAATTAATATTAACATTTTATTTCAATGTTAAGATCATTACTACAAAGTTTTATTCAGCCTATACTATACATATAATTTTGCATATTATTGGATTCATGATAATATGAATACATTTGAATGTTTAATATTTAAGGACTTTTTGTTTACCTTTGTATAATTCACAATTTTGTGCTGGGTCACCACTTGTTGTCGATGTAAATTCTGGGTCCTGAGATCTGGTCTTTTCCCATTCATCTCAGTGGAAGCGTCACCCAGTACATGACTTACATGTGCCATCTTTGCTCATGGGCACTCAGTTCCACATACTGGTTTTCTTGAGCCAATCACCCCATAAATGCAACGTGTCTGTGGAAAAAAGGTACTTAATTTGATTGACATGTTGAAAACATGTTTTTTGCCCACTTAATTGTGTAGCTACATCATCCATTAGCAGGGGCTAACTGCTAAAGCTAACTAGCCAAACTCCTGTGCTACAAGCACCACCAGCTAGATGGGCAGAGTCACAAAACAACCATATGATATTAAAGAACCTTGTGAAAAAGAAGTACACTTTAGCATACTTTTTTATACTTATTACAGAAATAATATACTTTAAAGAATATAGGACTACTTAAGTGAATGTAATGTTTTCAGACACTTAATTGCATGTTAATTGAAATTATATACAAATGTATTATAGTTTAAATTTAAATTAAATGCAGTTAATTGCTTTTTTGACCCACTTAAGTACACTGTTTTTTGCAGAGCACCTTTGTAGCTGATTCGACTTTCAACACAGTTATTGAACTGAACTGAATCAACATTGAACTGAATTTAGCTGTATAATGACACTATTGTCTTCTGTAGAGCTGCTTAACAGCAGAATTAGTTTAATATTTGATGAAGTTTGCATAATTTATTATTTCCCAGTTTATTACTGTGAAACTGCTTTGAAACAATCTGTACTGCATAAAACGCTATAGAAATAAAGGTTACTTGACTTGACTCAAGTAAATCTTTATGTAATTTTATAATCACTTCTATTGTCTTTTAAATATGATTATTGGGTACTGCAGAATGTACTGACAAGCATTTATAGTTGATGCAAAAACTTGAGAAAATAAGATCCAGGCAGTCCAGCAATGATTATGTCAGAGATCAAATTTGAATAAGGAATAACACATTTATTAATTAAAAATTATAGAGACAATTAAGTAATTAGTAGTTAATAATAAAATCCAGAGTATTGTATCTAACAGATGAAGATGAAGATCAGAATATAGAGAAAGAAAGAACAAAATTAAGACATTTGCAGTATGAAATGAGAGGTAGAAGAGAAGAAGCAGAAGCAGCCAGAAATAGAAGACGCAGAAGAGATGCAAGAAGCAAAAAAAAAAAAAATTGAGAAAAAGCCAAACTATAAAAGACCCTGTCCATTTTATATCATAAGCATAGGAAAACTTACATCCCACTCAAACTTATGTTTTGGTCTAATAAGAAAAGGTCAAACAGACTTATCCATTATGTCATAGTTGGTGTAGCAGCTAGGTCAGAGTGACTGGTCAAATGTCAAAAGATAGATGAAAATATGATAAAGAAGGTGTTGTTTTGACACCTTTAAGAGAATATTGCAGATCTTGCATTATCACATGTCTGCAGAAATGAAAACAGACATATTTTCTTACAAAAGTACATAGAGTTCAAATGAGCAACTAATTCTGAAAACATCATCGCTTCTGCAGTACTTGGCAGGTGTCCAATATTTAACCACAAACGTGTCAACATAACCTGTCACATTGGAACACTTGAAGAACAATTGAATATAACAAGCATGCATACTCTTAAAGATACAAGAAGAATAACCTTAAAGGAAGTACAGAGTAAAGAGTAAATACTTGAAAATATGATGAGTTTTAATATATGGAGTAGGAATACATGAACATATGAAATCAAAAGTAATATTGATAAATCATAAGCCATAAATGATTAACATGAAATGTGAATAAAATGCATGAATATGAATATTGATCATTTTTGGATCCATCAATAGTAAACTAAAATATACTTTAAAAACTTAAAGGGTTAGTTCACCCAAAAATGAAAATTATGTCATTAATGACTCACCCTCATGTCGTTCCAAACCCGTAAGACCTTCGTTCATCTTCAGAACACAGTTTAAGATATTTCAGATTTAGTCCGAGAGCTTTCTGTCCCTCCATTGAAAATGTATGTACGGTATACTGTTCATGTCCAGAAAGGTAATAAAAACATCATCAAAGTAGTCCATGTGACATCAGTGGGTTAGTTAGAATTTTTTGAAGCATCGAAAATACATTTTGGTCCAAAAATAACAAAAACTACGACTTTATTCAGCATTGTATTCTCTTCCGGAATCCTTTCCATTGAATTGATTCCATTGAATCCTTTCATCTGTCAGTGTTGGTAATGCACTTTTATGTCACCGTAGTTGTTTTTGGCAATTAGGACATCCGCAACATTTTGAAGCATTGAAAATACATTTTGGTCCAAAAATAACAAAAACTATGACTTTATTCAGCATTGTATTCTCTTCCGGGTCTGTTGTCAATCCGCGTTCACGACTCCCCTTCTTCTTCTTCTTCTTTCCTGTTTTACGGTGGTTGCCATCCAGCTTATTGGTGCGTTACTGCCCCCTTCTGCTCCGGAGTGTGGTTCACGACTCCACAGTGACGCTGCTGATGTAAGACGCTGCTGACGTGTTATCTGGTTGCCCAGAGCTTTGTTTACAGTCTGAGGGAGACGCACGCTGTATTCAAGCTATTCTGCATTGTTTGTATTTTGGTATTGCTATATTTTTTAAATTGGTGCGTAAGTGTGCATGTCGCGGATGTCATAATCGCCAAAAACAACCACGGCAACGTAAAAGTGCATTACCAATGCCAACAGATGAAAGGATTCAATGGAATCAATTCAATGGAATCAATTCAATGGAAAGGATTCCGGAAGAGAATACAATGCTGAATAAAGTCGTAGTTGTTGTTATTTTTGGACCAAAATGTATTTTCGATGCTTCAAAAAATTCTAACTAACCCACTGATGTCACATGCTACTTTGATGATGTTTTTATTACCTTTCTGGACATGGACAGTATACCGTACATACATTTTCAATGGAGGGACAGAAAGCTCTCGGACTAAATCTAAAATATCTTAAACTGTGTTCCGAAGATGAACGGAGGTCTTACAGGTTTGGAACGACATGAGGGTGAGTCATTAATGACATAATTTTCATTTTTCTGTGAACTAACCCTTTAAGAAACAGTCATGTGTCAGGGTTATGCTCTGTTATGTTTTGTTTTAGTTTGGTTTGACTTTGGTTTTTACTTTGGTTGGACTTTTTGTTTGCCTGTTTATATTAGTTCCCTTAGTTACTAATTACATACACCTGCCAGTCATTTGTTCCCTCATTAGTTCCCTGTAGCAATGTTTAAATTTCAGTGAAGAAGGAGGCGGGAACTGGAGAATGTTCAACATAAACTTTTAATCATAAAATAAACAAATAACAAAATGAAAGAAAGAAAGCCCCTCACGGACAAGCTCCTCCGTGAGACTCGAGGCTGGTGTGGCACACAGGTGATGCTCATTAGCCCTCGTGTTACTGGCCTTGCTCCGTTCCCACGGCTCTCCCAAGGCCCCTTCCTTGCTTGCTACATTCCCTTTGTATTTAAACCCTTAGTTTACTCTGTTATTTGTTCTGTGTCATTGTGCCTGAGGATTCTAGCTCCTGAGTTTTCCTGTTGGATTTATTTAGAGACTGTGTATTTTGTACTCATTTGTCAATGCGCGTTCATTACAGCCAGCATTTGTGACATAATGAAAGTGTACTCTCTTTAAGCACACTTAAGTGGCCTTTTATTATTATTATTATATTATCTGCAATCAAGAACAGTTTTTTGAAAATATACTTTTAAAAGTTGAAGTACACTACAAGTGCACATTCAATATAATTAAGACAAGACACAAAAACGTTGTTTTTTTCATGCATCTTCATGCATTTTGAGATTTTGTGTTTCAAAACTAGTGGAAAGAAAACATCCAAAATGAACTTTTAAGCATTGCTTTTATTGCACTTTATCTATTTGCATATATAGATCAGTTACAATACATATCTATGAGACTGTTTTCTCAAAATGAGTTTTCTTTCTCCTTCACTGGAAATCTCCACTTCAGCAGCTCTTACATATACCAAATACTCTTAGAAATACATTTACAGTTTTATTCCTATCCATATTCTGAATGTTTCCGGGGTTTGTTCATATATAATTTGAATGATTTTATACATTCTATTCCTAAAAATTGTGAAAATGTGGTGTTTTCTGGCTATATGGAGTGATAAAAAGAGAAATCCAAAATGTCCTCTGTAAAAATCTTTAACGTCATCAAAATGAAACAAAAATTCTGAACCTGGCTTTATCCACTGTTCAGATTTCTGTTTTGGAAGTTTATGCAAGTTAGTGCATATTTAATTGGATGAACAATGTTTGCATTTCTTAATGTAATCAGTTAAATGGTGAAGTATGGTATGTTAATTTTTTTTACCCTATTTACCTGGGGTGTCTTGCCTTATGCGCACTTCTTTTTTACAAGAGGAGCCAAGATCTGTTTCTGATTAGCTCCACCTGTCTGCTTACACACAGACTCACACACCTGCAAGCATCACTTAGGTCAACCTAATCCTGCACACTTGTGTCTTCTTTATTTATTTATTTAATATTATTTTTATAATATGCACTCTGGCTAGAACTCAGCATGCAGTAGCAGTGACCTTCGACTGCAGTGCATTGTTCTTTTTATTGATTCATCTTATTTTTGCAAAAGTGTGATCATGATCAAAACTGCATTTTTGGGAAATACATAGGGGCTTTAGAGATGTGATTACACATCATGAAACTGCATTTGTACTGCAATACACGTGTGTGTGTGTGTGTGTGTGTGTGTGTGTGTGTGTGTGTGTGTGTGTGTGTGTGTGTGTGTAGGTGTGTGTGTGTGTGTGTGCGAACATGCACTTACTAAGGTGTTCTTTTGTGCATTGCTATGTGGTTTCTATGTGGTTTCCCAGGGTAAAAAAAAAGCTGTCATGTTTCTATGACATTCTGGTCTCTGGATAAGGCTAGGTCCCTCTTTCAATGTAAGCCTATGAGACTTTTTTTAATCCATTTTAGTTCATTTGCTTAGAAAAAAAATAGCATCAATAATAGCTCCTCAATAAGCCACATGATTTGAGGTATCATTCATGTTTCTGGAATGTTCCGCTTTGGTACTTTAATACCTGTAAGTTCACATCATCCTAGTTCCCTCGACAAAAACCCAATAGGATTTTTCCTTTAGCTTTTAGATTATTGCAGAAAATAAGCTCTGTGACCAACTAAAGTTTATGATTCTTACACGCTTTGTTCATCATGATAATCTTCACAAATGAACACAACATTTATGAGTTTTGAAGCCTAGACCAGAAGTCAAAACCTAAACGTAGGCTATAAACAAACTACATCATGGTAGGTTGACTTCAAAACTCTTTCAGTATTTATTTTAAAACATTTTCCCTGAAAGTTTGAGTTAGAATAGTTTGCAAGAGCGTGATTATAAACACAAGGAGGCTGTGAAACCTCTGTAGTCCCATTTAGACACTTGTTAGCAACTGCCTTTTTCAAGTAAAAGCATTAAAAAAAATCATAAGTGGGGTATTACTGATTTATTTTGTGTTGTAGAATGAAACATGAAAATATCTTGAGTTTGAGTTATCCGCAGACCTTATTTCAGGCATTTAACCAAAAACCAATTAAAAAAACCTATTGACTTCAAAATGATGGAACTGGAAGTGCTAAAATGTAACTCATTTCTTGGTTTTGGCCTAGAAAAAAATGACATCCCTGCAGCACTCTATTTACTGCTTAGGGTTTGTTCACTAACAAAGCCAATGGTAAATTGTTTTTCCATTCTGTAAAATGCACTAGAAAATATAAATGCACTTTTTGCAGCCTAGATGTATATTTAGGGCTGCTTAGTTTCTAAGTTGTTGTCATCAACACCATCTATATTTGAAAACCACAATCTGAGTTCATTGTGAATCATCTCTGCGGCATCATCACCTTTTTGCTGCCATTGCAAGGCCCACATGAACTGATGTCTTCCAATGTCTTCACAAGATAAACCCTCTAAAGCCTTGTCTTTGGAACAAAGTGAGTAAAGGACAAACCTGCACACACACACACACACACACACAGCATTGAATTGCTGGAAAGCGTTGGATAGCTACTCTTCACCTTCTGACTGAAATAGCAGCTCCTCACGCCTGTGGGGAGTAAGCGGGTGGTTAGGTAACAGATAATCATTGAGAGCTCTCCCCTCCTATACAGCTCTCATTATCCACGCTAAAGCTGACGTTATCTAAAGATAAGAGCCCGTGGCAGTGCATGGACTGGCTGATAGAGCTGCAGGCTCAGAGCCAACTGGTGTCTGAACACTGGGAGAACATTACAGGATAGATAAGGCCAGTTTTTATCCTGCAAACATCATCCTATTAGCTGGAGAATTATCTGGTCATATGAAAGAAAACTCACAAATGAGATCTCTTTAATATATCCATTGTGTCTACTTGACAGCAGTGAGATTCAATACAGAGCTCTAGAGTCTAGAGTTTCATTCGAGATCAATGGCTTTGCAATTGCCAAAGAAATGGGGCTCAGATTTGTCAAGACACCAAAGTCTGCAATGATATGCAATCATATGTCAGAGATATCAACATGAACTTAAATATGTCTCATTAAATCCTTTCAAGACCATAAGAGTCGTTAAAACCCATAGAAAAGTTAATGGGTTCGATTCAATGACTTGATTCAAGATGGTGTCAGTGTGTGGCTAGCCGTCTGTCCTCTGTGTTGTTGTCGACTATTTTAATGTTATTTTTAATTAATTACAGTTCTACCTTATTATCTTACGACCGTCAAACACTGTTAGAAATCAGAAACTTGGCCTCTTTTTTGACTGATGCCGTACAGAGTGGATCCAGTACCAGTTCACCACCTTCTCCTAGAACATTCCTGACTTTCTGTGTCGGTGGCCTTCCGATGTTCCTCTGCAGGAGATGAGGGAAGCAGGCAGGTGTTGCCATCAGGGTAAAGTCCGTTGGAGCTGCCTTATCGGTGGATCCGACCGATTGTTCCCAGCTTCCTGGATGGGCCTGTGCATGAAGGTGAATCAAGTGAATCAAGGTCATCATTTGCCACTCAGAATGGCAATAATGTTCACTCTCTGGTCAATAACCTTCCGAGGTCATGTGAGAAATTTGCTGCCCTTTACTCTATGGCTGACAGGCCATTAGCACCTGATGCATCTCCTCACATTCCTGATGCAAATGAATTTCCTAACTGCTTCAATTAGAAATGCTTGACTCTTCTGAATCTCATTGCTCTGGTTAAAACACAAGTGTATAAAACCTAAACCCCAGCCTTGGATCAATGATTCAACTCGGTCGCAGAAAGGCCTGCAGAAGGGCGGAGTGTAAATGGTGCAAGGAATGGTGTTTTTCCACGTAAAAATCCCCAGCCGAATTTCCTACTGTTTTTTGACAAACACCAAGGTCATGTGGTAATTTAATTAACAGAAATTCCTGTTGGTAATGGCCATCACCGGCAAGGAACACAGTTGCCATGAATGGGTGCACTTGGTCCACAATGATGTTCAGACACCTGATAGTTGTCAGGGATTGTGCTATTGGGAGAATGGGGCCTAAAGTGTCCCAAGAAAACTGCTGCCGGCCTTTGTCTGCCCAACTCTGCATCCAAGGGCCATAGCCTCTGTTGGTAATCGGCGCATCCACGCTTGGCCTTGGACGTGATGCACTAGGAATCTTGATTCATCAGACCAGGCCACTTTCTTCCAATCATCCACGGTCCAATCTCGATGATCTTGGGCCCATTTCATACGTTGTTGGCGATGACGTGCAGTTAGCATGGGGGCCCGGCTGGGTTGTCAGCTACGCAGGCCCATACGCAAAAGTCTGCAATGAACTGTGTGCTGTGAGACATTGCCCTGGTCACCACTGTTGTAGCTGCTGGTGATTTGTCGCAATATGGCCCTACAGTTGCTGTGAATAATGCGCGACAGTCTCTGCTTCCCTCTGGCATCAGTGAGCTGCGGACGACACACGGCTGGATGACGGTTCGTCTTTTGTCCATCTGTGCACCACTTTTGATACGTACTCACTACAGCGACAAGTGAACAACCTACATGGCTTCCAAGTTCTTGGGCACCATGCCATGACAATTTGTCCTTTATCAAAGTCCGATAACTTGGCAACTTTTCCCATTTTCTGACACCGAACACTACTGACCAAAAGCCGGTCCTCAGGCTTATATATACTGCTCTGTGAACCTTCAAACCTGTAGTGGTATCATTGAACATCTGAGACCATCTTCTTGCCCTCAAGATATTGTTCCATCTAGATTACTAAAACAAATCTTTGACACTGTTGGGTCTGATCTTTTATCTATATTATAAAAAAAAGTCTTAGTACCGAATTGTCCCTGTGTCCGCGTTACTGAAGAACAGGCAACAGGAAGAATGTTCTTCATTCAGAGTAATTCAGAGATTCAGAATAACAGAGCAGGTAAGTGTCGCAGTGTGGAGAAAGGCACTAGAATGACTTTACTTGATGATAATAGTTCTTTGTCTTTGCAGGATGACCCAGGATTCGCACACAGGTTGCAGAAAAAAGTTTTCAGTTTTTAGTTGAAAACGGTGTCGTGTAAACAGCCCCTCTAAAGCTTGCTACGGTAACTCAATGATTGATTCTACTATGTTTACTAATTTTAGACCCATATCTAACCTGCCATTTCTTTCTAAAATTGTGCTAACCCAGCTGTAATCTCATCTGAAATCAAACTTTAATTGGGTTATAAATCTCACCACAGCACTGAATCTGCTCTTTCAAAAGTCTTAAATTACATTTTATTGGAAACTGATAAAGGGAATGCTGTTGCTTTGGTGCTTTTAGATTTAAGCTCTGCTTTTGATATGGTCGACTACAATATTCTTATTTCCAGGTTGGAGAGTTGTGTTTTTACTGTGGGGCACCGTTTTAAAATGGTTTTGTTCTTTTTTATTACACAGAAGGTTCACTGTTTATACTGGTCAATATTTCTCTTCCCCGTGTCCTCTTATAAGTGGTGTACCCCAGTGATCAATTCTTGCTCTGATTCTATTTTCATTATATATGCTGCCTATTTTTTAAGAAACATGGAGTGCCGTTTCATCTTTAATCTTATGACATTCAGTTATATCTTACTTTGAAGCAAAAAAACAGAATTCTCAGGACGGCAGCTAGCCTGCTTAAATTAATTACAAATATGAAGTTATTCTATTTGGTTTAAATAAGTCATATGATGATGGTCCCCTTGATCTTGGTCATCTCTCTTCTTGCATTAGTCCTTGCACAAAAAAACCTCTAGGTGTTCTTTTTGACTGCAACCTAAATGTTGAGAAGCAAATTAGTGCTGTGGTCAAATTGAGTTTTTTTCATCTACAACGTTTAATGAAAATCAAGTATTTTCTTTCCGATAGACATTTTGAACAAATCATTCATTATCTCGCTTGCAACTCCTTGTACTATGAAGTAAGTCAGTCCTCTCTAATGTCTCCAAATAGTCCAAAATGCTGTTGACAGGCAGACGAAAGTTTGATCACATTACGCCCATTTTGACTTCTCTGCACTGGCTACCAATCAAATTTAGAATTGTTTTAAAATTCTAATATTTGCTTTTAAATCATTGAATAACCAAGCACCTTCATACCTCTCAGAAGTGATCTCCACCCATAAAACAAACAGATCCTTGAGATCCAGCAATCTTGGCCTGCTTTCTCCTAGACAGCAATGAAATGTAATTGAGATCAAATGGGGACTTTTGCTTACATCTCCTGCTTTTTGTTTGTTTTCTCTTGAAAAAAAGACACCAGTGATTTCACTTGTTTAAATTCATCCAATACCAGTAGCGTAACCTTTGTGCAATAAAAGATTTCACTAGGTTTTTCTCCTAAAGGACCTTAGTAATCTCACATCTCCTCTAGTGTTTCATAGATCTCAACAATGTCTCATATGGGGCTCAGATTTGTCAAGACATCAAAGTCTACAATGATGTGCAATCAGAAGTTAGAGATCAATATGTCTGTAAATAAGTCTCATCGACTATTTCCAAGACCTAAAGAGTTGTTCAAAAAAGCAAAAATCACAAATGAGGTCTCTAGCATCTCAGTTGTTTCTCCTAGACAGCAGTGGGATGCAATGGAGATCAAATGGAGATTTACAGTAAGCCTCTGCTTACTGATTTTTCTCCCGAGAAAGTGACTCTCTTCTCTCTTCAAAGAGTTTCACGGTGATCTCAACAATGTCTCAAACTGTGCTTTCTGACAGACTTTTTAAAAATAAATACATTTGAAAATAGATTTCAATATTAAGTCAACTAGGCCTATTTCTTTTAATAATTTCAAACATTTCAAGCAAAGTTGATGCTTAAATGAAACAAAACAGAACTCAATTAAGTATCTTGAGCTATATGGCAGAGCAACCTCTGAGCAATACAACCCTCCTCCAAATATCAATACCAAGGGTCTCTGTGATTTAAAGGTGCCGTAGAACGTCTTTCCAAAAGATGTAATATAAGTCTAAGGTGTCCCCTGAATATGTCTGTGAAGTTTCAGCTCAAAATACCCCATAGCTTTTTTTTAATTAATTTTTTTAACTGTCTATTTTGGGGCATCATTAACTATGCGCCGATTCAGTCTGCGCGGCCCCTTTAAATCTCTCGCTCCCTGCCCTCCCGAGCTCTCGACTATAAGTACAGTTATACATTGCATAAACAAAGTTCACACAGCTAATATAACCCTCAAATTGATCTTTACAAGATGTTCGTCATGCATGCATGGATCAGATCATGTGAATATAGTATTTATTTGGATGTTTACATTTGATTCTGAATGAGTTTGATAGTGCTCCGTGGCTAACGGGCTAATGCTACACTGTTGGAGAGATTTATAAAGAATGAAGTTGTGTTTATGCATTATACAGACTGCAAGTGTTTAAAAATGAAAATAGCGACTGCTTTCGTCTCTGTGAATACAGTAATAAACGATGGTAACTTTAACAACATTTAACAGTACATTAGCAACATGCTAACGAAACATTTAGAAAGACAATTTACAAATATCACTAAAAATATCATGATATCATGGATCAGTTATTATTGGTCCATCTGCCATTTTTCGCTATTGTTCTTGCTTGCTTACCTAGTCTGATGATCCAGCTGTGCACAGATCCAGATGTTAATACTGGCTTGTGTAATGCCTTGAACATGGGCTGGCATATGCAAATATTGGGGGCGTACATATTAATGATCCCGACTGTTACGTAACAGTCGGTGTTATGTTGAGATTCGCCTGTTCTTCTGAGGTCTCTTAAACAAATGAGATTTATATAAGAAGGAGGAAACAATGGAGTTTGAAACTCAATGTATGTCTTTTCCATGTACTGAACTCTTGTTATTCAACTATGCCAAGGTAAATTCAATTTTTGATTCTAGGGCACCTTTAAGATGTTCCTTGATGTATTTTGTTGATCCTGGAACAACATTTCTGTCTGAAAATTTAGTCCTATCCCTACCCCTAAACCTAACCCTACCCATAACCCCACATCAGTAGAAAATTATAGGTGAATAACACTGGTGTAGAAGCATCTAACCCTGGTTGTAAGCCTAAACTTGACATAAACTGTAAACTTTAAATCTAATTTGTTGATTGGAATGTTGTTCCAGGATCAACAAAGACGCTGATCCAGGGACATGTTGTACTTGTACTTAGTGAAATCACAGGAAGACATGATCATGCACATGAAGGTAAATACATCAGCAGTGCTGGTTATAATAATATTAAAACATATTATGTTTCACAGATTGCACATGCAAATCACATTGTGTATGTCTGCGTGAGATGTCATCACCAGTATTTTGCATGTGCACCCATGTTTTGTAATAATGCATTCTGGGTGTGATTTGAGTGCCCGTGCAGATAGCAGCCATGCAGATGACTGACTCAGCATGTACCCTTAAAAAGTGTTCATTAAGGCTAATGAGAGAAGGCTTTGACTTCCCTTTAATCTGCTTAAGTAAAGCATGGCCTCCAATGTGAGGGACGTCTGCTCTTAACACTAACGCTCTCCACCTGTCCTGTGCATCACAATGTGATCATGACAATAAAGACTTTGCAGAGCAAAGAGTGAATTTTTTCATTAAAAAACACAAAAAAACATCATAATTGCAACAAGTGATGAGAAAGCTCAATAATTTTCTGTGTGTGCTTGTTTATGTGATTTATGAGGACACAAATTTATATAATGACTTGGGTATTATATTGGTATTACATCGTAAACATGGGTTATGAGTCCTCGTGATTAAAATGGCTTAAAACATACTAAACGATGTTTTATTAAAAATTTTGAAAGTTTTCTGTGACGGATAGGTTTAGGGGTAGGGTTATTGTAGGGTGATAGAATATACAGTTTGTACAGTATAAAAACCATTACGCCTGTTGAATGCCCTCAAATGCACCAACATGTGTGCATGTTTGTGTGTGTGTGTACTGAACAATTTTTCTGTTTTTTTACATTTTCCACCACCAAACATTAAAATTAAACAGACAAAATGTATTAAATTAAATCATAAAAACAGGGTAAGGTTACAAACTTAGCCTAAAATAAGTTACCTCTCAGTAGGAACTAGCTAGTTTGTAAATAAATGTTGTTTTTTAGTTGCAGATAAACTTAACTTTCACACAAAAAAGAAAAGAGAAAACATGTTCAATAACTTCTATTAGAAAAACTGCAGGATTGAATGTTCAAGACATCAAAAAAAAAAAAAAAAAAGTAGAAATAATAATATACAAATATAAACTTGTGTTTCCCTTGTCATATTTTATTTTATTTATATATAACTAAGTTTTAAATGCAATAGCTGTATTTGACATTAAGAAATAATCAAGAAGTGACAAGGAGCAAGAGTCAATGCTGAGTTCCTGTTGCCAGGGCAACGGTGGCTCTCATAGGCTTTTCAGGCAGGTCATGTGACTAGCAGCTTTGACGTCACTGTGGAAGGCAGTTTGGTGCTCTGAACTAAGCTGCGGGTGAGTCTTGTGGAGTTTTTCGTTGGAGCTGCTGGTTGCATCAAAGCTTGTTCCTGATACCTGTGGCTGCATATCACTACTGAGGCCACACAACGCCTCTTCCCTGCAGAGGTCCCCGGGTTATGGCCATCTAAAATCTCACGGCACAGCAACAGAACAACCACCTGAGGTAAGTTCTGTCCTTTTTGTCCATGTTTTGCTGTTTTTCTTTCAGGTGAAGTCTCATTGCAGTTATATGTTGGCCATGCACTGATGCACTGTCAGACAAGAGGATGAGAACATGAAATTGAAAAGAGACAGCTGAGATTTTTCAGTATCCCCTGAGGTTTGGATGACTGGAAGCAAACTGTTGTTTGAAAGCGAACAGGATGCAACAATTTGAACTGTTAGGAAGAGCACATCTCTGTCTGGAGAATGAAGGTCACCTGTATCTTCAGTTTTATTCCATTCTCTCCTTCTTCCACTGAGAAATCTGGAACTGACAGCGTGCTGGAAGGCGACTGACCTGAGTGGATTTCAGATCATTTGGCTTTGGATAAATCCTGGAACATAAGGCTTAGAGGAGTGAACACTGCATGATTTCAAAGGAGGCTACATCTGAGCTACATTTCATGCATTTAGAAGTGCCACGTTGATTCTAGAGTTTTTTGAATATCAGAAATTAGAGAATTAGAGCTTAAATAATGACTATGAACAACATGATGGGTTAAAATTTACATACATGTATAAAGGAAAGTCTAACTGGACACCAAGTTCTTCACAATTTTGAATAACCCTTCAGCTTTTTGCTGGAGTTCACTTCAATAAGCGCGTGATTACGAATTTTAAAAGTACAAATGGTCCATGTCATTAATTCGAGCCTATAAATTGTCATTTAGAAAGTCAGTGGAAACATTTTTAATGCATCTGTTTAAGTCACACCACAGTTATAACAGCTCACCTATTGATTCAAAGTAACATGTGAAAGAGGAAATAAGCCTTTTGATCCAAATGACTTGATTCTCATTATTGAGTGGTTGATCACAAGTACACTGAAAAATAGAGGAATCAGGTAAAGTCATTGGTGAAGTATCACTGGGAACTCAGTTTAAGTGACAAACATGTTCTTAGAACAAAACATCTCAGGTTGCAGGAAGTTGTTGAGACGCTCTTTTTTTTCCCTTTTGTATTGTTGAGGCATGCATGTAGGCTACACGGTGACTTTTTTTTTTTTATCTGACAGGCTGTTCAGAAAGCACACATACTGTTCAGACTGATTTTTGAGCCACACTCTGTCTAAAAAGACAAAAGTGGGCGCTTGGAAAAATGTGACGTCTGTAGGGATGTGGAAACAGAGAAGCACGGCTTTGTGGGAGAGTTTAGTAAAGCCCCAGAGAGCCAAGAGAGAGAGGGAGAAAAATAAAGAGAGATAGAGAAGGAAATTTAGAAAGGGAGAGGGGAGTGTCTGTTTAAGAGCTTCCTGTGAAGAGCTGCCGACATAGAAATGGTATAGAAAGGGAAGAAAGAAAGCTGGTGACAGGTGAAACTGAAATCACATCGTTTACTTAAAGGTGGATCAGAGAAGGTGAAAGTTCTTCCTTGCCACTGTCACCTTTGGCTGTATTTGGCTTGTAAGGCAATTTTGTGTGTGTGTGTGTGTGTGTAAAGCTGCTTGAAATAATATTTATAATGAAATACGCTACATAAATCTATTCAATTCAAACTGGCGTTTTTACAGAGATTGAACCATTCTGGGTTCCTCAAAGAACCATTAAGTGAACAGAAAGAACCATTTTTTTCTTAGTGTGAAGAACATTTTAATAATCCACTTTAAAGAACCTTTTGAGCAACAGAAAGGTTCCATGGATGTTAAAGGTTCTTCGTGGAATTATAAAGAACCTTTATTTTTAGGAGCGTAACAGCAGTGTCCTGTTGTTTAATTTGCTCTAAAACTATTTTAAACAAAAGTTTGCCAATTCTTCTATAACTATTAACTGAGCTCATATTAACTGACTACAGAAAGACGTGTAACTCTGATGATCAGAAAGTTGAAGTATATGCTTTGAAGGCAAACGGTTATGATTTCTAGCATTTTGATCATATAGACTGGTTGTAGAAATTAACATATGTAGGGTATGTTTGGTTTGTTATCAGAGCATTTTGACCAATGCTGTCCTTTAATGTCTTCTGTTTAGATGTGCACTTCATGACAGTGTAAATATAGACTTGGTGGCTAAAGAAGAGTTTCAGCTTCAGTATAATCATGGTAAAAGCATATACTGCGACTTGTCTCACTTATAAAATGCTTCATTAGATCCTGAGAGCTTTTCACTCGACATCTCCAAGAGTCTCAGTGGACTGTGATGCCCAGTGCAATGTGAATGCGGACGGTGTTCATATTGACTCGTGAGGATTGAATGTATTTTTAATGAAGCTGAGGGGATAGTTATTATTGTAATGTAAGCTCAAGTACATAAATTCACAGTGACACCAGCTGAGAATAGTAATGGCATTTTGTAATGAGCCGTGGTGTTGAGCTACAGTGATTTCATGCTTGAGTTCATCTACATTCAATTTGTGAGCATTGAGGCTGTAATGTAAAAGCATTTCCAGTTTGTTGAAGTGTCCTGTCACAATTGCTGTAATTGACCATGATTTAAAACTGCAAATGGTATGAAAAAAATGTTTCCAAAAATAGGAGCTTTACAAATATTTACTTTAAGAGCTGGAATTGTGGAGCACGTCTCACGATGGCGGTTAGTGCCGTTCTCACAGATGGATGGAAGATTTTGTCGAGGTCAAGCAAGGATAGTTTACAAACAGTTAAAACTTTTAGATTGATGGTTGAACGTTTATATTTGAGCTAGACAAAAATGTTTAACGTCAAATGTCTGGGTATTAATATGGATTTGCTGCTTGTTCTGACAGGAAATATGGACCTTTAACGACCTCGGCACTGGTAAAAAAAAAATGTCAACCGAGGGTGTGTGATATTTATAACTACTTTCAAGTACATTCACTGAATTTTTCTCAGACAAGTGAGACATTTATAAGGTCATTTTACTCTATCTTTCAACTGCTTATACTTGCACAACAATTACTGCAATGTATTCCAAATGCCACACTCTTATTTCATAGTGTTTTAAAACCAATTTGCGAAGGCAAAGATCTCAGCAGAGGTCACCATTTTTAACCTGGGCCTGTAAATCCTCATAATACGGTCACAGACTTTCTATATCCATGCAGAATCCCAGCTTATTTTAGAAAGTTATACACATTTAATTGTAAAGGATTCATTTTATATTGCATTTTTTATTTCATAGTTCATATTGGGCGATCCTGAGGTTGCAGATTAATGCAGGCTCCTCAGGGAAGAATGTCTTGATGTCTCAAAACATTTGCGATTTTGACTTAGAAAAATCGATTACCAGTGGATTGCAATATGTATACCTGCTGTGTTTTCTTTATCACCAAGTCCTGGTATAAGATATTTAGTGATCCTTACATAACAGACATGAGTCTATATTTATATCCTACGGCTTCAGATTAGCCCAACAGAACCTTGTGTTAATCCTGTAGGTACAAGGAGAGAGAGATTTGTTAGCTAGTTAGCTGAAGAAAATGAAACGACGAAGTTAAAGGAAAGTGTTTGATGTATTATGTATTCTGTGCAGTCATTGCAAAGACTCCTGCAAGTCATTTTTACATTTAATATCTCCAGAGACCCAATATTAGTATTTATTGACTGCATCGCTCATACATGGTCAGATCTTGTCAGAGAAATGTGATTGAAACTCTTAAACTGCCCCCTAAAACTGATTTCAAGGGCTTTTTTTTATTTAAAAAGAAAATTTGAATGCCCTGGAAATCAGTTACCTTATACATTTAATGTGTCATGTCTTATGTTAAATTCTTAAATTTAATCAATGAATTCAGTTAGAATAACAAGACACTATAGGGTTATAGATACATAAAAAATGTTTTAATATTAATGATTTGAATATAAAGTTTTGAATACAGAAAAATGTTTTGGAAAAAGACTTATTGCGAATGGGTCATTGAATTGTTCACTCAACTGATTCATTCAAAAATATGGATTCATTCAGGAATGAAACACCACTCTGTGATGCTCAGAGATGTACAATTGATTTGTTTTATACAATTTACATTCCGAAATAAAAAGAACAAAAAAATAGACAATATTGACAATATTGTGTCTAAAACGTAAATAACTTAATAGTAACTTTTTCGTTTAATGAACTGTTTTATGAAATAAATATCATGTGCAATTGTGCTGATATTTGAGAAAAACAGCATTCTTGCTTGTGTAATATTACTTTCCCGTACAATATGTAACTATATAAATAATCATAAGAGTTCAGATGCAAAAGCCTCTAAGTGCCATCTGAAACTTTCTTCTAAAAGGAGCATTTTTATCAAGCTTGTATGTTTATATTCAGTTATTTCACTTTAATGGCAATGAAAAGGACCTATTAATTGCCATTAAAGTGAAATTACTGAACCTAAACATACGAGCTTGATAAAAACGCTCATTTTAGAAGAAAATTTCAGACGGCACTTAGAGGCTTTTGCATCTGAAGTCTTCATATCTAACATTTTTAACATTTTTCAGGGCATTTTTATTAATTTTAGTGGCATTTTTGCCTCAGGCCCTCACTAATTCCCGACCCTGTCGTGTAATAGCATTATTTTTAGCTCATAGAGGCCTCATGTGAGTCTTCCGTGAAAAATAATGCATTTGAACCATTATTATCTATTGATTTATTATCTATTTAAATTGAATTAACCAAACACTGCATCAGCATTTTTGGCGTTTTCCAGTAAAAATGCATAAACTCCCTTAAAACAAGATCAAAAGCAAAACTGCTTAATATATTGAGATATTTTGGGCTGACATAAAGACTGTTTAATAAAGTCTTTTTTTATTATTAATTATTTTGTGAATTATTTCCAAAGTTATTCTTAAGTTTACATTTTGAAATCTGTGATATACATCCTAACATGTGGAAACACTGGTGAAAACTGGGCTAAATGGTTATAAATTAGACAAATTGAAACTGATGTGGCATAAATTTAAAGTATGGCACAGATGTAAAGTGCAGATTGAGGTATACAGTTTTCAGCAGTGAGCCACAGAAACCAACAGTCTTGCTAATGTTGGCATACAATTAATAGCTATATGTGATGATGTCCGTGACTAAACATTAATAACTCATCTTGAAACATAATCATAACAAGCACGCTAATGCTCACTTGATTTTTCCCCTTGATTTTAATTTTGGCATACACTGAACCTAGCCATGTAAATGCAGCACTGTAGATGACTGCTGATATGTGAAGGAAATTTCCACATTGACTAATGTCACTAGATGTACCCATGATAACTCATAAACAGAAATGCTGTACTTTCTTCAACAGTCAACACAGTAATGTATTTTGGTGAGCTTGGGGAAGAACGAGGAAACTATGAGAGCATTTGATGAGTTCATTTCATAGACCCCTCACAAAGATGAATGCAGTGCTGGCATTTTCCACAGTCATACTTGAGTTTCGGAGCTTGAGGTTTTATTTGGCCTCTGTGGTTTTGAGGGGTGGAGGGCAGATATCATCTTTTGTATCATACAACACACACCTTCCTGTGTCTTGTTCTATCATTTAATGGCCAGCTCATGTGATAATGTTCATTTCTTCACTTGAAGAAATCACTTTGATGGCTCATGCTTTTGTAAGGCTGTCAACACAATTCACGTGTCACAAATCATTAGTTTGGTTTAAAAGTCAAGCTGGATGTTCTATGTGTTGTCTGCTCAGTGTTATAAACCTCACTGCATCAAAGATGAGAAGGAAAATATTTGAATTAAATGTTGACCTCTGATTGATTGGTTGGTTGATTGATTGATTGATTGATTGATTGATTGATTGATTGATTGATTGATTGATTGATTGATTGATTGATTGATTGATTGATTGATTGATTGGGGGGAAAAACACTCTAAAAAAATTCTGGGTTAAAAACAACCCAAGTTGGGTTGAAAATGGACAAACCCAGCGGTTGGGTTAAATGTTTGCCCAACATACTGGCCAGTTTTATTTAACCCAACTATTGTTTGAAAAAAAAAATAAATAAAATACTATATGGCTTAATTACTGGCTTAAAATGACCCAAAATATGTTGGAAATTAAAAATCAGACATAATTACTAGAGGCAACAATAATAATCAATAGGTGAACATTTATAAATAAGCAATTTAATAAATGTTTAATTATTATTCAATAAATGTATTAATAAATGTTCATTTATTAAACGTATTAATAAATGTTAATTTCCAACATACTTTGGGTTCATTTTAAACAAGCAATACAATAATTTGTAAACAATAGTTGGGTTAAATAAAACTACCCAGCAGGTTGGGCAAACATTTAACCCAACCGCTGGGTTAAAACAACCCAATTGCTGGGTTTGTCCATTTTCAACCCAACTTGAGTTAATAAATAAATAAAAGTGTCTTGTCCAGTAAAATATCTAAATATCTTTAAATGTATTTATTGAAAATTTTGGGGTAAAAAATTTTAGGGTTTTGGGGTATATATGTGAAATAAGCTTTTACTTTTATTTATACACTATTACAGTATTTATTTATATTTTTTCAGTTTTAGTCACTTTGTTTTTATAATTTTTATTAGGTTTTTTTTTATTTATTTTTTTAACATTTCTACTTTACTTGTAATGTATTTTTATTTGTTTTAGTTTGTCATTTTAGGACTTCAGTTGAAATTTATTTCAGTTAATTGCCCAAACAACATTTCTTTTTTTAAGTTTTTCATCTGTTTTTTATATTTTCTTTAATTTGATTAGCAACAATAATTTTTGATAGTTTTAGTACACAGTAGATCAAAATTTTGTGAGATTTACACTTTTTACTTTTTCACTATATATATATATATATATATATATATATATATATATATATATATATATATATATATATGTTATATATATGTGTGTGTGTGTGTGTATATACATCACTCAGGAACACATCACACCCAAAAAAAAAAAAAAAAAAAAAAAAAAATATATATATATATATATATATATATATATATATATATATATATATATATATTGTGGGTGTGATGTGTTCCTGAGTGATGTGCACCTGTCCTCAGCTCACTGAAGGGACATCAGTGTCTTGTGTCCACCTGTAGTGGCATCACATGGCCAAGCTGTCTGTGGACCTGCGTTATGTAAGCGTGATGTCACCGGGGTGCTATTGGAGGCTCTAAGAGTCTTAGGGTTAATTTGAAACAGCTCTTTGAGCTGTTGACCCTGGAAATAGATTCCAAGAACATCAGTGATCCCGCGAGCCAGCAGCTCTGCTTTATAAATACGGGCTAAGCTCAGGTGAAGTACAAGAACATCAAGAGGGTCAAGAACATGGCTTGTCCTGAGGAGGGATCAGAAGTGATGTCATGATGATTGAAAAGTCAGAGAGATACCAGACAATAACAGACATGTCTCTGAGTGACTGGAACAAACCCCTAACACCAAACATTGGAACTGAACGTTAACCTTAGCATTGTGGTGACTAACTATCTATCTATCTATCTATCTTACTTAAAAATAATGTTCTATGTTTTGGAGAATAGATCATGAAATAAGTTTTATCGCTTCAGAAAATGTAGTTTACTTATAGTCTTCCATTTTTCCAAAAGAAACATACTATCGTTTGATTTATCCATAAATATCGTTGTTGAATAATGGCACATTTTTGATTGTTGCTTCAAATGCGACCATATTTTATGCTTCACTAACAGTAAGACTAGACTGTCTGTTGCCATGACAACGGGTGGAACGTAATACAAATGCCACATATCCATTAAGCAATCAAACTCTGATTGATCACAATGCTTTTATCCATGTGCTCCATCCACACAAGCAGCATGAAAGTCTGCTGTGGACAAATTGGTGCTTTTGGTGGACTGGATGGGTGGAGGTAGTGTGTGTAAGTGGTTGAAGGCTTTGGTTTGTAGAGAGAGGTGAGAATGGAGCTTTCGGTTTGGTCAGGCCTTTGAAGATCATGGGAGAATACACAATGTGTTCAGAGAGCAGTTATAGATCTTAATAAATGGTCTGATTGTGCAGCCATGTGTAAGCAGACAAAAAAAAGTTTAGATGGTGATCACAGAGATCAATCCATGGCCACATAATTCAAAATTCAAAACTGTATTAAAATATACACTACCGTTCAAAGGTTTGGGGTTTGTAAGTTTTTTTAACATTTTTGAGTGCTCACTACTGCTGCGTTTGAAATATTATTACAATTTAAAATGTAAATTTTCTATTTTTATATATTTTAAAGTGATTTTTTTTTCTGTGACGGCAAAGCTGAATGTTCAGCATCATTACTTCAATCTTCAGTGTCACATGATCCTTCAGAAACCATTTTAGTATGCTGATTTGCTGCTCAAGAAATATTCATTTCTATTATCAGTGTTGAAAACAGATGTGCTGCTTAATATTTTTGTGGAAACTGTGATACATTTTTTCTTATTCAGGATTCTTTGATAAATAGAAAGAACTTATTTATTATTAAATCTTTTGTAACATTATAAATGTCTTTACTGTGACTTTTGATCAATTCAGTACTTCTTTTCTGAATAAAAGCATTAATTTCTTTAAAAAAAAATGTTATTGACACCACATATTTGAACAGTAGTGTATAATCATATAAGGGGAATTTTTTTTGACGTATGATTTATCTTTAAACTAGTTGCTTGACATTCATTTGACTGATTAATTTCAACTTCAAAGATGTTTCACCATTTATGACTAACAGTTTCCCACAAACACATACTGTAAACGTGAGAGAAACGGATAAATATAAACTAAAGTTCAAAGATTATATATATATATATATATATATATATATATATATATATATATGTAATGATATTTCTCTCACTTTTCCCCACATCATTTTGTTAAATAAAAAAACACACTATATATAGCGTCGGGCTGGACAGTCACATGCGCTTCTTGAGGAGCAGTGAACGACAAACTGATGGACTGCTTCCTGTTTACAAGAGGAGTTTCAGTTTCTCCATCTCACAATCTCCCCAGTGTTATTTTTTGTCCCCCATCACTCTCCATCCACTCTCAGAATAAAGAGACATTGAACATGCCATTTGTGTCCCTCACATAAATATGCATATATATAAAAAATGACTTTTATTTTGAGCACTTAATGCATAGTTAAAAAAGACATTACTTGTGCAGCTTCTTTTTGCTGTATTAAAATGAACCAGGAAAAAGCACTGATTTCATAGAATTACCCTATATGTGCTCTCGTGATCATGTGTGTAGGACTGCAGGCACGTGGATTTTTATAAGAGATTTGCATCAGGAAATGATTTTGGTGCAGCTGCACACACACATAGACACACACTGCAGCAGGTGAAAGCAGCACTGCGGTCAACCAGTGGAAAGTTCAGTTGACAGATGGGAAAAGGAAGAGAAATTTTAGATATGTGGCATATATGTGTGCTTTGCATACATACTAGTACAATAACAATAAGGGGTTCGTCCCGTCAGTGTTTAGACAATGTTACGTTGCTGTTTTCTGCTGTGTATTTTTATTGCAGAGCTCATGAGACTAAACTGAGAATGTTATATTTCTCTCTCTCTAATGAGAAAATTGTTGAGCTATAAAATGTATGTGGATAGAAAGTCAGAAAAAAATGATAAGAAATGTTTGAGTACATATTGAGGTCTCTGACTTTTGCATTCTTTGGTATCTTGGCAAATCTGAGCACATGCAGCAAAGATTGCTGAGATCTCTTCACATGAGCTTACTGGGGTTTTTTCTCATACTACTTTTTTCTCATACTAAAAGTATACTTTAAAATCTGTACTTAAAGGTCTACTTAATTGTATTTAAAGAGAGTTCACTTTCATGTGTTTCACTATTTTTTTTTGTACTTTGTAACAATGTCAAATTAAAAGTTTTACTTTAAAGTGCATTGTAAATCTTTTTTTTAATAATCGTTTGTCGTGCTTTATAAAAGGAAACTTATTTTGATGTGTTGACTAACATATTCAAGCACATGTAAAGAACTTGATTATAATTTTAACTGTAATGTGTTACTTGATGTTACATTTAAAATATTATTTCTAAATGTAACATCAAGTAAAACATTACAGTTAAAATTATAATCAAATTCTTTTACATATTTTACATTTTAAATGTAATGAACTGCAACTTTTTACATATAAACATGTACTTCAGTCCTAATAAACAGTGTCAAAAAAGCACTCTAAAGTTTAGCTTATTACAACGATAAAGCATTTTTGGTAACACTTTATTTTACTCTGTCCTTATATTACATGTTACATGTAGTTAATGTAGTAATAACTATAAATTATGCATAATTACATGCAGCTAACCCTAAACCAAATCCAATCCTAACCCTATAATAAGTACATGTAGTTAATTATTATTGCTCAGTACTTAAATGTATAATTACAGTGTAACACAGACACCTTAAAGGGATAGTTCACCCAAAAATGAAAATTTGATGTTTATCTGCTTACCCCCAGGGCATCCAAGATGTAGGTGACTTTGTTTCTTCAGTAGAACACAAATGATGATTTTTAACTCCAACCGCTGCCGTCTGTCAGCCGTATAATGCGTGTCAATGGGAGCTCCATCTATAAGAGTAAAAAAAAACATGCACAGACAAATCCAAATTAAACCCTGCGGCTTGTGACGACACATTGATGTCCTAAGACACAAAACGATCGGTTTGTGCAAGTTAAAAATCATCATTTGTGTTCTACTGAAGAAACAAAGTCACCTACATTTTGGATGCCCTGGGGGTAAGCAGATAAACATCACATTTTCATTTTTGGGTGAACTATCCTTTTAAAATAAAGTGCAACCACATTTAATTATAATTAACATGTAGTTAGGTATATGATAAATTACACTTCTTTTCACAAAGGTCATATTAGCTAAGGTTGAGATAAGCGTTTAAGAGTTATTTAATGTGAGACATTTAATAACAGTTTTTCTATTTTTTCTTCTTCATCTCTAGTTGAAACCAGACCATCGACATGGGAAAGCAGAACAGCAAACTCCGTCCCGAAGTGATACAGGACCTGCTGGAAAACACAGACTTCACTGAGCATGAGATCCAGGAGTGGTACAAGGGTTTCCTGCGGGACTGCCCCAGCGGTGCACTCAGCATGGAAGAATTTAAGAAGATCTACGGCAACTTTTTCCCCTATGGAGACGCGTCAAAGTTTGCAGAGCACGTCTTCAGAACCTTCGACGCCAATGGAGATGGAACAATAGATTTCAGAGAGTTTATCATTGCCCTGAGCGTTACGTCACGCGGCCGTTTGGATCAGAAGCTAAAGTGGGCCTTCAGTATGTACGATCTGGATGGCAATGGATACATAAGCAAGGCGGAAATGCTCGAGATTGTACAGGTGTGTGAGTTTATTGTCTTCTGACAAAGTGAGAAATCCCATTTCATCCATGTTAAGGTACTTTCTTGCTGAAAAACAAACAAACAGCTAAAACTAGGGATGTCCCGATCACGTTTTTTTGCCCTCGAGTCCGAGTCCGAGTCCGAGTCATTTGATTTTGAGTATCTACCGATACCGAGTCCCGATCCGATACTTCTATAATACATAAAAAAGAATAAAGAAGAGCGAAAAAACAGATCCAGGAACAGTGCTTTTCAGGTTTTTCAGCTATCTTACAGTAGTTTTCACGTACAGAAAATGGATAAAGTAATCAAATATAAAATATCACTGCATATTATCTTTACTGTATAAAATAAATAAAGATTAATCATTATTGAAGTTACAAAAACTATTCAGTCAAGAGCAGTGAGTGATTTCTTTGTTATTTGTTGTTTGATTTAACATTAAAAACAGGCAGCAGGAATAGTTTTTTTTCCCTATAAGACATGCACGATCCAGTACATATACTGTTACACATGCGCCTTTCTTTCTCGACTAATATACGTTCACTTAAGACATAACCGATAATGTTTGCTAGGATACTCGCTAAGACGGGCATGTTGACATAATTTTTGTATGAATTTGTCCGCTGAAGTGCAAGACTTGAAAGAGAACTCAGTATTTGCGCGCTGACTGAAATAAGCGTGTGCGCGCTTCGGATGAGCGCACACAAATCTTCTCACAGCGCGCGAGCTCTCTTTCGCGTCTTGTTCTTGAAGGTTTAAATCAGCAAGGCTTAAATTAGTTAGTTTAAACACAGATAGCAACGTGTGCTGTTCAGGTCTCACCTGCGCTCGCGCGCTATCAACACCGGGGTGATGACGGCGACTGGACATTGAGCATACGCCACTCGCATTGAACAGTTTACAAAGAGTGACTGTTTTGTCCACGCTTTCTGATTATCGTTGTTGTAACGTTTTGCGCATCCATCGACTAAAACATACATTATCTGAACTCTGTCTGTCTGTTTTCCACGTTGCTATTTTAAACAAACCATATTAACCAATAGATGCGTCGTCGTTCGAGATGGACCGCGGTGCAAGTGCGTACCGAACCGTAAGTGGAGAACCGTTGCACCCCTAATACATATCCGAGTCCTGATCGGGAGGTAACGTCCGATTCCGATCGAGTCTGAAACCACGTGATCGGGCCCGATTTCCGATCACGTGATCGGATCTGGACATCCCTAGCTAAAACCATCCTAATCTGGTTGGCTGGTCTTACAGCCTGGTTATAGCTGGTTTAGCAGGTTGGTTTTAGATGGGTTTTGGTGACTTTTTTCCAGCTGGTCTTACCTGTTCAGACTGGGAGAGCAGCTTGACCAGATTAAACCAGCTACATCCATCTTAAACCAGCTAAGATCAGCCAACCAGCTTAGTTTTTTTCCAGCAAGGATACAAAAAAGAATTATTTTCAAATAAAATGTATCATTTGTGGAGAAATGAGTGACTGTCAGCAATACAACGACAGTAGAAATGATTAGTAGCGACCTTTTAGCGTTTGCCTGAGTTTTTGTCCAAACCATCCAGAGCCAAGTTGATTGTAGCTCCGCCCACAATCAAATCTGATTGTTTTAACATTCAGCTCTCTGATTGGTTCAAAGTTTTACACTTTATGCCTGGTTAGTACAAAGTTACAGAGACTGTATCTTTTGAACATATACATTGTGCTGGTTTCAATTAATTAGCTGTCAATTTAGCCTCTGTTTTATCACAGAAATAGTACCTATATTCAGGGGCGTAGTTTGCGGGGGGATGGGGGGAGGTAACCCCCCAATATTCAAATCCATCAGTTACAACCCCCCCAATATTTCAACATGAAAATCACAGTAGATCTATACTAACATATGTATAATTCATTTATTTTGTAACAATAATATTGTTTCTAATCGAATATGAGTTTGTCATAATAAATTAGTCAAAAAAGTACCCCCCTTCCATTGAACCGATTGGTAACGCCCAACCAATGCGCATCGCACTTTTACCAAAACAACGCGAGTGGTGCTCTACTATTTGAATAGAGAGCACGGGTAGCACCAAAAAATTAAGAGAACCGCTGCCCAGCCGACTATATTAAACTTCTGTTCAAAGAGGGACGTTAAAAAGAATAAAGCATGTACTGAGAAGGAGGTATGAAAACATTGTAATAGCTAAGTAAGTACACTCCACATATATTTTAGCTAGCTAATCGGTTCCATTGCAATTTAGCCACAACTATCAGTGTAACTGTAACCAGTTACCAAAACAGCCGTCTGTTTTGAACGAATTGGCTTGAATGAACGATTTAAGTAGCTCACTCATTAAAACGTCGAATCGCTGCCACCTACTGGCGGTTTCAATATTTAACAATTTCTTTCTTTTTAGAATCACTCTGTTATGTTAGAATTTGATGAATGCTTATAGATAAATTCCATAGAGTTATGATAGATAGATAGATAGATAGATAGATAGATAGATAGATAGATAGATAGATAGATAGATAGATAGATAGATAGATAGAGAAGAAATAAATTATCCAATAACGCTACACATAAAACAGATTTTTTTTTTTTTTTTTTTTTAATTAAAAAAAAATAATAACAGGCAGCATACCAACGCTCAACCCCCCCAATGTTGAAACCAAATCTACGCCCTTGCCTATATTATAAGAAGATTCCACAAACCACCTAAAATTACACATTATCAATTAACCATTGTGTACAAAAACACATTTCCTTTTTTCTTAATATTTACAGAAAATATATGTTCTAACCTTATAGTGTATGTTAATATATTTCAGGTATTCCCATTCAGTGAATAAACATGGCAAATCAATAATATCGAACTGCCTCCAGGTAGTGCCTTATTGCCAGAAAAAGTAGCAATATTGATTTGTGCATGATGTTTTGCTCAGATAAGGAGAGTTGAGTGCAGCAGGCAATTATATTTTGCTCGTATTTAGGTAAATTTCACGCCATTGTAGCAGTCGGTGAGATGTGTCAACTTCCTAAGTGCACTCCCTGAATCTGACAGCTGAGTGCACGCAAATGGCTGTAATTTCCTTTTCGATTCATTCAATTATCTGAGAAAAGCAGTCGCTATGGTTACTTTGAAATAGTTATGAAGTGATGGCTCCAATTCCAAATCATACCCAGAGTTCTCTAATTTTCTCTAATAAGATTTACAAAAGGCGGATTTTAGTGCCTGCTTCGACCAAAACAGCATCATATGTGCACTTCTAAACCAAAAGCTAGCAAATCCTAACACAGCATTGCACGTATCTTTCCCTGATAAGACAATATCATAATGCATTGCAATGGGTTCAGAATCTTACTATAGATATGCTTGTTAGAGATCTGTGTCCTTAGCAACATGCTAACACCAAACTCTACTGAAATCATTTGTGTCTTCTTCAGGCCATCTATAAGATGGTATCTGCAGTGATGAAGATGCCAGAGGATGAGTCCACACCTGAGAAACGCACAGAGAAGATCTTTCGCCAGATGGACACAAATCGTGATGGTGAGCTTTCTATCCCCTTTTAAAAGAAAAAGAAGCGCCTAATTATATTGAATGTGCACTTGTTGAGTACTTCAAATCTTAAAAGTATATTTTTAAAAAAATGTACTTCCAGATAATATAAGCCTAATATTAATGAAATAAAAGGCAATATACTGTAAGTGTACTTAAAGGGTTAGTTCACCCAAAAATAAAATAACCATCATTCATCTTCGGAACACAAATTAAGTTATTTCTGATGAAATCCGAGGCGAGAGGTATATGACTCGTCCATAGAAAGCAATTTAACCACTGCTTTTAAGGTCCGGAAAGGTCCAGAGTAAAATTTTTACTGTAAAGTATATTTTAAATAATTGTTTTAATAATATTTTGTCAAAATTTAACATGATTTTTTTGTTGTGACTGAATGATTAATTAGCTACTTAAAGGATTAGTTCACTTTCAAATTAAAATTTCCTGATAATTTACTCACCCCCATGTCATCCAAGATGTTCATGTCTTTCTTTCTTCAGTCGAAAAGAAATTATGATGAAAACATTCCAGGATTATTCTCCATATAGTGGACTTCAATGGAGCCCAAACGGTTGAAGGTCAAAATTATAGTTTACAGTGATCCCAGATGAAAAATAAGGGTCTTATCTAGAGAAACCATTGCTCATTTTCTAAAAAAAAATAAATTAAAATTTTATACGTTTTAACCATAAATGCTCATCTTGAACTAGCTCTCTTCTTCCTCTCTATTTGAATTCTGGCAGTGTAGACACTGCTCAGTGTATTACTGCCCTCCACAGGTCAAAGTTTTAACTAAATTGTCATATACAATATGCTAGTGCAAGTATATAACAATTAGTTCAAACTTTGACCTGTGGAGGGCAGTAATACACTTAGCAATGTCTATACTGCCGGAATTCTAATAGAGAAGAAGAAGAGAGCTAGTTCAAGATGAGCATTTATTGTTAAAACGTATATATATATATATATATATATATATATATTATTATTATTATTTTTTTTTTTTAGAAAATGAGCAATGGTTTCTCTAGATAAGACCCTTATTCCTCGTCTGGGATCGTGTAGAACGCTTTGAAGCTGCAATGAAACTGTTATTTTGACCTTCAACCGTTTGGGCTCCATTGAAGTCCACTATATGGAGAAAAATCCTGGAATGTTTTCCTCAAAAACCTTAATTTCTTTTCGACTGAAGAAAGAAAGACATAAACATCTTGGATGACATGGGGGTGAGTAAATTATCAGGAAATTTTCAATTGAAGGTGAAGAAAAGATGTACTTACATATGTTTTTGAATGGCTAACTGACCAATGCTAACCAGGCAAACGCTGACTCTTTGCTGGTTATTTTTAACCTTTGACCCTTTGTTCTCCCTCAGGCAAGCTGTCACTCGAAGAGTTTGTAGAGGGAGCAAAGAGCGACCCATCCATTGTGCGACTGTTGCAGTGCGATCCCAGCAGTGCCGGGCAGTGAATCAGCAGCGTCTCGCTTCTGTCATAACCTCTCATAAGTCTTTCTGTTCAGTCAGAGCCTGGACTCCAAAACTACACCCCTATCTGAGTGTCTGTGAGTTTCCCACCGAACACCAGGCATGGAAACCATTTCGGACGCCCATTTCGGCAACCATTTTTTCCCCACAGACACACATCAGGTTACGTTCAGAAACTGATATACAGAAGTCATGCACACTAAGCTTGTGTGCATGCATCTCTCTGTACTTTGACTTCCTCACATAAGACTTTTACACATTAACACAATGCAAGTGACAGTACTTTTGGTACTGAAATAAACCCCTTCAAAATGGGCTTTAAAAATTAACAGAGGTTCTCTGAAAGGGTGCTGAAGCGAACTTTTCTAAGCATGCAAAATGCATGGGATAATATGACACTTTGTCAAAAATCAGACTGCATATGCTTTCTAAACACCAAACTATAGTATATTTAATAATTATTTTTAAGAATTTACTAAATTAAATCATTTTACACATACAATAACAATTGTCATTCTTCGTGTTCCTAGTATTTCAATTCCATTCAGCACATACATCTATTTAAGAGAGGTACTCGGGCGACATATCAAAGTTTTTTTTACTTGAAGTTTTTTTTTTTTCCAACATTTATTGCATTATGATGTCAGAGCCTGTGATAGAAAATCTTAAAGAAATGCTTGGGATAAAATTTTGTCATGATGGTGCTCCTTTTATAAAGCACCAAATATAATGTTTAAAAATAATAATTCTTTACAAAATATTTTTAAATCATTATTGCTGCATAGGACTGAAAATAACCATATAGTTAGAAAATGTCATTTAAGGACAGGGACGACAATAATATTGATCTTGCTGCTTCAAATGAGAGGAAACATGAGAAAGTATTAGACAAAGAAATTGTAGATTTAATTATGGTTTAACTTGGTGGGTGATAAAAATGTTTCGCACCACAAAAAAAAAAAAAAATGCTTTTCATTATTGAAATGACATTTTCTTCTGTTTCAAATAATCATTTGTACAGTGAAAGCATATCTTATGTTGCATTGTGACAATGAGCAGCGAAAACCACACATTATTATGCACATAAACAACAGACCATGAAGTCCTGCAGCATTTACAGCCAGACACCAGCCAACAGATTCACAGTCTTCACAGATTTCTAGCACCCTTCCTGCTCTATCCAGACCTTGATTCAGTCAATGTTCTGCCCACACCTTCAAAAAATACTACATATTACCATGAGCAACATGCTAAAGCGAATTCGAATTTGACTGAATCTTGGCCTTAGTATTCTTTTCGGGTCTTTTATTTTTATATCCTGGATAAAACAAAAGCTCAAATCATTTTGCACATACTGCATGTGGGTCAAACTGAATGTATTCTCTGCATTTTCTGGGACGTTCTGTACATTTTAGGATGAATATGTGCGTATGTGGTATGTATGTGGTGCTTTTTGAGTACTCGTGTGTTTATCCAGTGTTTGTCTATGCATACATTTCAGTCAGCACTTGTGAGCGTTCTGTCAGTGACAGGACTATGGAGAGACAATTGGAGCGTATAGGAAAGAATATTAATGTGTATGAATATGTCTGCACATCCTCAGGGTTTGAAGTGGCTGTGTTTTAAAATGCAAGGGACTGTGTAAATGGATGACATGTGCTTTTTGTGTGATGCAAATCCATAGTACATTTATAAATACACAAACACTCGCTCACAAGCAAACCACATCTTATTTGAGGCCACATGTGAGATGGATAGCCATCAGAAACTCTTTGCTGTGAAGTCAATGTTGTAATGATCAAATGTTTTTCAGCCACATGCTGATTAGAACAATCGTGAAGGAGCTTGGATTTAAAACCAATAACAAAAGAAAACAAATGAGTTTTTATTTTTTCCTTGTTTGTAGAATCTCCTTCATAGAAAAACGATTTAGCATCTGGCATTCTAAACCGCACAAGACAGCAACATGTGGTCAAGTGCCAAACACATAAATATATATGGCAAAACAAACAGTGTTCTATCACTTTATGCTGTACAACTGTTACCTGTCAAACTAAATGTTTGTCATTATCATTTTGTAGATTTTATATGGTAACCTGTACATTGTATGAGTGTAGATATTATAAACGCAGGCATCTGTTTTGGTTATATCATAAATAAAAATCTTAAAGAAAGAAACTGTTTCTGTGTCTGATTGTCTGGTTTTAAACCCTGGTTTTACATAATTCTACTCTGAAATTCCCATTAACATAGGGTTAAAGATAGTCTGGCTATCACCAGACCAAGCTCAATTTAAAATTGAACATTGGTCTGGGGAGTTTGCTATGTATTTCCTACTGCACAAGAGGCGTGATCAACGAGCATTAGTCACGCAATTGGATAGTCCTTCAACCAATCAGATCAACGATCTGAGAGCGATGCGAAAACTCCAGACAGGTTTACCGTATGTCTCAATCAGCTCCCTAGTTCAGTAGTCAGGGCACTGATCAGGGAATCAGCCACATTCACTTGCATGATATATACTGATTCACAACCTAGGGAACTAGGGAGCTGATTGAGACGCAGGGTTAGTTTGTATTGGTTTGTAGCATTGATCCGCGGTTTGCAGAAGCAGCAATGGCATCGAGCGATTTTTGCAGGTTGTGCAAAAAAACATGAAAGTGATCGGTATTTACACCCACTCGAGCAATTTGTTTGCTAACTAAAGAAGTCATTCAGCATCATCGAGAGGTTAAAAGGGGACTCTGATACTGTTCTGGTTCAGTGTAAATGAACGCGGAATATAGCCGCCCTAAACTACGTCATTGTCATGACAACCAAAAGAATTCAGCTCAGGCGGCGCGAGATTCAAGAAGCAGGGAGACGAAACATATAGAGCAAATAATAAAGATATTGTCTACCATCAAGGGGCATTGAAGTAAAAGAGTCCTGTACTCACATCGTGAAGCAAACCACCAAAATAACAGCAGAAAAGCTGTGTGTCATTAATCGCTGTTTGTAATCTTCCTATGAAGAGACTGTTGGATCAACGCTCTGCTACATTTCTCTCAGATAAAGTAAATGCTTAACACAATCGGCGTCACTGTGATTGTGCATTGTTATTTTGGAGAGACGGGTAGATCGGATAGAGTTTGAAAGCTGCTTGCCGTCGCTTCTCTATCGTCATCCTGTTATACCCGCCAATAGCAAGCAAGGTGGATAAGCCAGTCTATGATTGGTTCCCGCAAAAGTGTAACAGCGCAGCAGAAATTAATGCACGGGTTTCCAGACTGAGTTGCCGTCTTGCCGAGCGAAATCAAATCGCTGGCAGATCAGGCTGGGTTTACCCAGATTAGGGTTTACCCAGACTAGGTTAAAGATGCAGTATGTAGGATTTATGTCCGCTAGAGGTCGCTAGAGGCCTGCTCAAAAGACAGACATATGTTGCGTCCGAAAACTGGAAAATGCTGCCTTCCGAGGACACATTTCAAGGTAGTAAGGCATCAAGGCACGTCCGAATCCAATGTTAGCTTCACTTCCTCTCTCATGAGATACCTTCCTCAGATCGATTTTTGAAGGAAGCATAGATGGATCCTTAGCTGCCTTTGATATCCCACAATCCTGTGCTTTCCATTCTGTGACAGTTGAGCTAGAAAAATAAAGATGGCGTCCGAAAGTTGCGTTTGCTGCTCAGTTTGTGTATAAATGTACGATTTTGATCAACATATTTCAATTTTGATATCATTTCTATCGAGAAATTACTACTGTAGTAATTAAAAATTTGTTTAGTTCTCACCAAAGCTCGCGCTATATTGCTGTAGATCATTAAACTGTTACGCTGCCTCAGAAGTCTGTCCGAAATCAATTTCGTGAGGTACCTTCATGCACAAATGCTGCCGTACAAGTCATTCTCTTATAAGATAGCGAGGCAGCAAGACAGCTACCTAGGTTTTCGGACGCAGCCATAGCTTGACAACGACAAGTTTTAGAGCGGAATCTTGGGACATGTGGTCTTCACCTCACAGCCGGTGGAAACAATCGGGATAGGACTCAGGAATCATGTTCATGGATGTGATTATTAACGTTACTGTAGTATGAAGAAGAGCAGGACCGAGTGTTGGGGGAGCTGAACGAGGCCTCTGGAACGATTGCGCGACTTTTATTATGCCACAGTCGCCGGCGCCGCTTCCGCTTTTCCGGTCATGAGTATGAGGTAACGCAGCTCTGTTGCATTTGAGTGTGTCGTTTGGCGGCTGCTGTGAGACACTTGTTTGAGACACACTGCAGTAAGATAGATCGATTTTAGAATATCATATTAAATGCTGGATGGCTTGTGTTGCTAAATGGCATACAATTTTTTTTAAACGCATTGTATGTTGGATAAAATGCTGTATTACTGTTACTAAAAATAAAGCTGCATCTGATTATGCTATGTTAGCTACTTGACAAAATAGTGTTTTTCTTTGAGGCATGGTAAAGAATGGTACTCGCAAAAAATCAAGAAAATTTATTTAAACAATAAGACTAAACGTGTTGAGCTATATAACAACAATTAGTTTTCTGTCAATAAATATATCAAAACAGTTGTTCCCTTGTCTATTAAAACATGTAAATATATTAAAGCGTCTTTGGTGTTTCCATGGTTTCTACAAAATAAAACCGGAAACCGAGGGTAACGCGGGTATGAAGCAATTGACAGGCGACTCCTCACACATCCCGGAGCCTTGGTTAAAATTGGTATTTTCTAACGATTTACAAATAGTTGGAAACATTTGGGATATTGTAAGTACTCAAGTGAATAAAATGTATAACACTGGCCTAGTGGTTTTTGGATATTTTACTGCAAAATTCTTACATATTGCACCTTTAAAAGTTGCCATAACATTAGGGTTAAAGGTGCAATGTGTAAAATTTGGGAGGATCTTTTGAAAGAAATGCAATATAATATAACTATGTTTTCAGTGGTGTATAAAGACCTTACATAATGAACCGTTATGTTGTTATTACCTTAGAATGAGGCATTTCTATCTACATACACTGCGGGTCCCCTCTCCATGTGAAGTCGCCATTATGAGGCGGCATGTTTCTACAGCAGCCCTAAGCGGACAAATACTCTACAGAGCACATTTCGTGTTGTTCTTCTTCTAAATCATGCATGTTTTTAGAGGCAGCTTGCATTGTCACTACGTTGAATACGCACAAAGTAGTAGTAGTAGTAGTCGTCTGGTTTATTAGAAGCAGAGACCGTTCTTTGTTAAAAATAAGAAGAAACCTCATTGCTTCACACAAGCTACTCTCTGCTCTCTCAGATGACATGTCGGCCAGATGGCCAACCGTAGCTTCTCCGAAAGGGAGGGGTGCGATTGGTGTGTGCTGTTAGTTGCAGTTCGCAACCTCACCTGTAGATGCTAAAATTTACACACTGCACCTTTAAGTGTAGTATCAAAAAACCTTTGGTCAAAACTTAATAAAAATGCATTTATTTACATACAAATTATTATTTTCCGAAGTGCCCTTTTACATCATTTCAAGACAATGATATTCAAACATTAACATAAACAGCTCATCATGGCACTGATCGACTGAATCTGGACTACATAGTTAATATGAACCTGTTACACTATACACAAACAATATAGAAATGAACCAGACTGAAAGACTGAATAGTTAGAGAAAGGCCTTGGCTGGTTATGTGAGGATGTTCAAACCTCAAAAAAGTAATGAAATCTCTTGCATTTGAAATAAATGGAACCTCTAAAAACATTATTTCCACATTAAAGGGATAGTTCACCCAAAAAGAGCTTCCGGCGTGACAGCCGTGAGATTTTGAAGCCCAAAAAAGTGCATCCATCGATCATAAAATGTACTCCACATGGCTCCGGAGGGTTAATAAAGGCCTTCTGAAGTGAACTGATATGCTTGTGTAAGACAAATATCCTTATTTAAAACTTTATGAAATTTATAAAAAACTTGAACTATAAAAACTCTTAACTTCCGCAACGTAGTACACAATGACATGGCGTACGACGCGTTATAACATAGGATATAGCGTAGTACGTCATGGTGAAGCATAGAAAATCATGGCATTGTGTACTATGTTGCTTAAGACGAATGCGTATGGCTGTTGTACATAAGCTCTTTATTTTACTTTATAAAGTTTTAAATAAGGAAATTTGTCTTACACAAACACATCAATTCCCTTCAGAAGGCCTTTATTAACCCCCCGGAGCCGCGTGGAGTATGTTTAATGATCGATGGATGCTCGATCATCCTCTCATCCTCCAATCACTCCCATTATAAAGTTTAGAAGAGCCAGTATATTTTTAATATACACAACTCTGATTGTGTTTGGCTGAAAGAAGATAGTCATATACACCTAGGATGGGGTAATTTTCATTTTTGGGTGAACTATCCCTTTAAAACAATGAGTAGAACACATAAAACATGGATGAAATGTATAATTTGAAGACTTTTCTGATAATGCAGTACTGTACACATTATTCATTCATATTTCCTGTTTTGCACCATTAAGCATACAAAAATTTGTGGCAGAGTAAAAAAAATAGCTTTCTTTGTGCATCAGAAAATATGTTTGTGAATATTCAGACGGTAAGAACCTAAATGATATCTACCAGGCTAAAAATAACAATAATATTAATGTCAACATAATAAACAAATGAAAAAAAATTTTTTTTACAGTATTGGACACTTTTCACAGATCAATATCTCTGCAGAGTCTCAAATTCCACAGAAAAGTCCCAAATTCATATTTTTTGCTGCATGCAAATGTATTTTGGCATTGTAATTTTTAATGGACACTATTGTTGCATTTGCTTTCCACTCCAGTGAAATTCTGTGGAAGGTAGAGTTGAAATTCAGGTGAGAAACTGTTTTCCAAAATCGAGTGAAATGTGAAATAGTCTGTACTTTGGTAATTAAAATTAAAGGCAAAAATCAATGTTGTGGAATCCAGTGGACACTGAGTTCAAATTCAAGCAAAATCCACGGTAGAACCGTGAAATCGTGGACACGTTCGGTACGCACTAAAACTCCTGTGGACTGTTTAAAAATCATACTTGAGGTCTCTTAAAAATGAGGTATATCAGCTTTTTCCGATTCAATTTGTGGACAGCTGACGATGAATTTGACCAGGTTGGAGTCCAAGTAACAAGTCTTTTAGCTTAAACATACTGAATGATAGAAACACACGCGAAGATGTTCATATTTCCGTTAATGTGATTTTGTATGCATCTGCGTAGTTCTCGATACTCAGGATAAATGTGTCCTCATTAGAGTAGTGCTCGATGATATTGTCATCCATGTTCACCAGGATCCTGCAATGGAGAGAATGAACAGTCAAAACGGGCTTAGTTGTCATGTGAATTTTACTATACATTTTTTTACGTTTACGTACTCTTATTGTGTAGTTCTTGTTTTTTTCAGTCAGTTACTTACCCTTTCTTGCTCTTCTTGTAAATCTTGGCCATTCTGTCAATAGGAACACCATACTTCTCAGAAATCTATCGATATGAAAGAAATTATCACTCAATCATGTATCAGAGCATCACACTGACAATGATTTGATTTTGATTATTTATAATAAATATTAAAATATGTTGCATTTGTTTAATGATTCAGTTAGTTCTGGTTATTTTGGTGATAAATATGCTGAAGACACATATAACTTAAGGGACAATTTTCACCAGGAAGCAGATTGAGATCAGGCTGAAACTGAAAATAGATTTTTACTTATAATAATAATATAATAAAAATGTAATCTTTGCACTGAATTTTCATTTTCAAATCGATGCATTTGCATTTGACACCTCTGGTAATCAATCAGCACAATGCTTTAGTCATTTAGAGTAGAGTGCCCCCTATAGCAACAGATGCTCACTGCATCCATGAGTCCTCTGAGAGTGGGCGTCCGCAGCATCAGAGCATCAAACACTTCATCTGACTCCTTCCTCACATACAAGAGCACTGTAAAAACACACAGTCATATTAATCTCAAATTAAGTAACGATGTAATTCCACATTTATATGAAATGGGCACTGTATAAATTATATGAAAACTTTAGAATTGTGCTACAATCTAATCTGCAGTGGAAATGCAGAGAATGCTGTACATGGAAATAATAAAGTACAATCACCCTACATCTTTCTTTAAAATATAGTTAACATAAATTTAAAATATGACATTTCTGTGCTACAAAATCAACACCAAATATTTCAAAAATTACTATTATTTCCATACATACAAAATCCCAAAGAGGCTTCAAGAGATTTTTAAGTATTGTTTATGGCCTTTGTGGGCATTTGGAAACTATTTTTCAATTCTGTGTAGTACAGCAGAAAATACTAACACAATCTCATAGCAATTCATTACCATTTTATGTTTTGCCAAATTGGTGACTAATTCCTATGAATTTGTACAATCTCATTTGTACATTTTCATACAATCTGTGTGATGATTATGTTTAGAGTGGGGTTATGGAGTCATGATTACTTTTTTTTTTTAAATTGTAATTCACATTGTACAAAATCATACGAAATTGGCACCTTGTATAACAGTTAAGTTTTTTCATAAGATCCGGGTTGGAAAATTACACACATCAGCTATAAATGTGTGTATGTATAGGTTTGTCCTGCTCTGACCTCTCTTCTGTGTCTCCTCTCTTAGCTGTTTATGAGGGGGTGGGCAGAAGTCATCCTCAGATGGCCGGAACATCCTCTTCACCAGCACACTTCTAACACAAACACATAAACAAATACCATGACTTAATGCTTCTCTTAACTGGCCAATCAGATGATCAGATTTCCTCTAGGCAGCCCAGCTAGGTCTGTCACCTGAACGCAGTTATATGATCTAATTATGGTTATTTGAGAAAACAGCAGTCATTGTGCACTTTAAATTACAGGATACGTTTACACGACAACAATTTACTAAAACTGGAAAAGTTTTTCCTCTGCCTTTTTCAAGTACAGAAGACAGCGTTGTCAAAACGTTTCCCGTTCACACAGATCCATGAAAATGATTAAAAATGCTGTATTATGCATGCCAGGCCAGTAGTTGGCGATGTGACTTTGTAATGAAACACTATGCGCCTATAGACTGAACACGCAACACACATATGCATGACATCACTGTTTTCACAAATTTGCATTTTTGTAGTTTACACGGAGACGATAACGCTATCGTTTACAAAAAAACTTGCACTTTGAATCCCGGTTTTAAAAGTTTGCATTTTCAGGCCCCCAAAAGGCATCGATTCACAAGGTCGTTGAAGAAAAACTGCATAAACAGAACAGACCGGAACACATGCAAGCTACAGCGACAATGGAGGCCTACATAGACAAGAGATTGTGCCAAGAGGTTAGAAAATACCTTCATTTGTACAACTCTGGCATGAAAGAATACAAAGATGTTTACATAGGTTGTAACTCATGGTGAGAGATTGCTCAAAACTGTGACATGCGTCGAACGTGTATGTGTACGAGTCAAATTAAGTATACTTTTGCAAGGCTGTGCGTTCATCTGTGCGCGTACCGTATGCATAAAAAAACTAAGTATACTCAGGGCTTAAATGAACGGCCAAAACACATAACAAATTTTCTATTTTTAGTTGAAAACCGTGCCGTGTAAACTACCCCTCAATCATAAATTTCAATATTGATACCCAAAGAAAATCAAAGCAAATATACAAATGTCACAAAATACACAATTTATTTCTCCTTTTTGAGTGCAGTAGTGTGATATGTGACTATTTTAAAGGGTTAATTCACAAAAAAATGAAAATAATGTCATTTATTACTCACCCTCATGTCGTTCTACACCTGTAAGATCTTTGTTCATCTTTGGAACACAAATTAAGATATTTTTGATGGAATCCAGTGGCTCAGTGAGGCCTCTATTGAGAGCAAAGCCACCAAACCAAATCTCAAGATCCATAAAGGTACTAAAAACATTTTTAAAATGGTGGTTCTACCTTAATGTTATAAAAAAAAAAAAAAACTTTTTGTGCGCCAAAAAAAACAAAATAACGACTTTTCAACAATATCTCGTGATGGCCGATTTCAAAACACTGCTTCATGAAGCTTCTGAGTTTTATGAATATTTTGTTTCAAATTAGTGATTCGGATCTCCTATCAAACAGCTAAACTGCTGAAACTAAAGCGACTTTTTTTTGCCGGCGACTAAAGCCCCGAAGCAGTGTTTTGAAATCAGCCATCACAAGATATTGCTGAAAAGTCATTATTTTGTTTTTTTGGCGCACAAAAAGTATTCTCGTCGCTTTATAATATTAAGGTAAAACCACTGTACTCACATAAACAGTTTTAAATATGTTTTTAGTACCTTTATGGACCTTGAGAAGTTCAGTGGCTTTGCTCTCAACAGAGGCCTCACTGAGCCATCGAATTTCATCAAAAATATCTTAATTTGTGTTACGAAGATTAACAAAGGTCTTACGGGTGTGGAACGACATGAGGGTGAGTAATAAATGACAGAATTTTCATTTTTGGGTGAACTAACCCTTTAAGACTTAAAGTAGGCTACAATTTAAAATATTTCAATGTGTAAAATCAGCATATGCATATCATTCTGGCCTATAAAACATACTGTAGATTTTTGTAATAAAATGACTTTTTAAAGTATATGTGTATTATATTACTTACGCTATAAAAGACTATTAAGACAATTAAATAATTAATTATAAGTACTGTAGCTAAAAAAAAATATAATCAAGACAGCTCTAAGCCAAACATTATATTATTAATATGACATTATACTTATATCACTACAACTAACTATGTTTTACACTGAATCATTACTTTTACATTAAACATTAGTGTGGATAGTTACTTCTATTAATAAATATTCTTAAGGATCCCTGTAATCTACTATTGCGTAAATGCTACTAGTAAATCTGTGGTGATGTGATGTTCATTCAGTTCAGATACAAGAATATCTTTTCTGGTTTACAGCTTAAATATTGAGAAAAAGATCAAACTCACCCCTCTCGTTCAATTTCCTCTGTATTAAATGCAAATACCTGCAAAGAGTACAAAGTTTGTAGTTTTATCTCCTGTAAACATTTATATGCTCATCTCTGTAACATTCAGAACAAGCCTCAAAACAGACACTACAATGACCAGTTCAGCAGATATCATTCCTAATAAACAAATGTCACCGAAGTATCCAAGATACACACACTCGCATGCTTCATGTCTGGTTTTGAAAGGTCAGTCAGTCTCTAATAAGTCTTAGTCTCATTAGACACACAATGGACCGCTACGGTCTTCAGGACGGTTTTGTAATGAGCCTCTACAAGCTTTTAGAGATTTCAGGAAGCAAACACTGAAGGCAGACTAAGAGACTGCAATTATGGTCGTCTGCAAAATGGCAGAGGACTTTTAACACAAAAGAGCATGCGATCTGTTCATTGAGTGTGTTTGCAGACTGACTCATACCTGGCCTGCCCTCTGTAAGTTTCCAAAGTGCACATCCGGGATAAAGAGAACAGGCTGGGCATCCAAATCAGTCATCATTTTAAAGAAGGTGGTGTCACACTTTTTCGGGAGAGTAACCGTTCCAACGCCTCCATCCTTTCCTAATGAGATGATGTCATTTGAACATGTAAGAATAACTGTTATTGATAAAAAAAAAAAAGTGGTGACTCATTTCACACTACACAGGTTTCTGTCCAATCAAAAGCCCCCCAATAACAAAAGCCACTGACTAGAAAGTTGCACATCATGGTTCATGGCTGTGATGTAACTAAAGCCTCTTGATTATTAAAAAAAAATGAACAAACTTCATATTTCAATAGAACATATGTAAAAACAGTTAAGAAATAATGGTATCAAATCATTTCTTGTGAGCTTATTTTTTGAAGTTTCAATATTTTTAACTTTCAATGCTTCAGACCTTTTGGCTTCTTGCGGTTCTGTTTCCTCTCCTCATCCCTGATCTTCCTCTCCGCTCCCTGTGCCGCACAAACACAGACCGAATGACAGAAAGACATACAGACAAGAGAAATTAGATGACTGCAAGGGCTGTAAAAAGTAACAATAATGAACAACCACTAGGTGGCGCTACAGTTACTGAGTTTGATGTTTAAATGATGTCAGAATTCAACTGACCCACTTAAGCTGTAGGTAAAAGCAATTTACCGCTTAATAAAATAAGAGATCATGCATGCATAATAAAGGAACGGGCATTTTTAGAACTTCCGGTTCCATCGTCCTTAATGGGTTTTTTGAATGGGTTTTTCATTAAATGCCTGAAGGTCTGTGGTTATTTTCACATTTTATTCTATGACAAAAATACATCAGTAATACCCCCCTTGTGATTTTTAAAAGCTTTTACTTTTGCTAACAAGTGTCTAAATGGGACTACAGAGGCTGGCTGGGACAATAAACGTCATCACGATGAACAAATAAACTCATCTACTCACTAGCCTCATTGTCTTTATAATTGCACTCTTGCAAACTATTCTAACTCAAACTTTCAATTTGCCTTTCAAGGCTTCAATTTTTTAAATTTTTTGAAGATTATTATGATGAACAAAGCATGTAAGAATCATAAACACAATAATTTCTGCAATAATCCAAAAGCCAATGGAAAATCCTTTTGTGTTTTTGTCTAGGGAACCAGAGTGATATGAACTTAAGGGTTGAGCTACAAAAATATGTCATCACTGCAGCGCACTGCAACAGTTCCCCATGACTGCTTCCACAGATATGGAATACTGTACGCACAGATTCAAATGTTAAAGGTCAAGGTTCACCTTATCACAGAAGACCTTGATCTGGCAGTAGGCTCTGTGCAGGGGTTTGTTACTGCGGTTGTTGTAGCTGTAGGTGTCTATCTGTATCATCAGAGGAAGACCCTTCACCCCCTTCTGAGAGGAGAAATCTGTGCTCAGACAGTTCACCGTGATGAAGATCTAACAATAAGAGAAGAAGACAAGAAAATGTATTTTTGCAAAATAAGTGTGTCTCTACCACTATACTAGCATGTTGTGGGAAGTTGTTGTGATATGAAATGTAAATTCAACACTTTGTATCCAAATGCACATGTAACAGACTGTTGCATAAGAACTTCCATATTCATATTTTCGAACAGCTTTGACCTACACAATCCTGACCGTTGAAAGAGCACCTTGTTTTTCACCCACCAGCCACCTACACACGCAAAACAGGTGCCTGCCTCGACACGTCTATCTGTACCACTGACTGCTACTGAAAGCAACGTTCATGCTTCCCACTAAAAACTATGCCGTTTCATTTGAACAGAATATTAAAAGCTCCAACTGAGGTAAATATTAATTTTAAATTAATGTAAAACCAAATTTTAATCTTAAATATCATCTTTACATTCAGTTTTAGCCCCTGCTCCTCCAAAGTTTAAAACAGAGTCTTTTTCACCATATTTATGTGGTTAGTTATTAACAGTTGCATATAATCAACCATTACCAATGCCAGAGGACAAGAAAGAGGCCATCGTTAGGTGAAGCATGCTAAAACTCAGAATGGTAAGAAAACTGGATCGGAGAACTTCATATGAACTCTACACTTGTATGGCATAGGAAAATCGGTACAACTTTATTTTAGGGTTCAATTCTCACTTTTAAGTTGTTGCTTATTACTAGTATATTAGTTGTTTATTAGTACTTAAAAAGCACATATTAACGTCTTATTCTGCATGACCTTATTCTACATCCTTTAATCCCACCCAATACCTAAATTTAAACACTACAAAAACTACCTTACTAACTACTGATAAGCAGTAAAATTAGGTGTTAATTGAGGTTAATAGTGAATACGTGTTCCCTATACTGAAGATCTTTATTTCCTACAATGCCACAGCAATGACTGATTATAAAAACAGTAACTGCATGATTTAATTTTTTGTCCAAAACATTTCACACTGATTGTAATCTAACTGGGCACATTCTGATTTAGAATTGGGACAGCGATTTTGATTAACACTACAGACAGTGAGATTTCAATTTTTTAAAATGTTTTAAATTTCTATTCACTAAAGAATCTTGAAAAAAAATGTATCATGGTTTCATTAAAAATATTAAGCAGCACATCTGTTTTCAACTGGTAATAATAAGAACTGTTTCTAGAGCAGCAAATCAGCATATAAAAATGATTTCTGAATGATCATGTGACACTTAAAACTGGAGTAATGATGCTGAAAATTCATCATTTTATATATATATATATATATATATATATATATATATATATATATATATATATATATATATATATATATATCAATAAACACAGTCAAACCAAAATTTATTCAGACACCTTGAACGTTTCATTCATTATTACAGTTTATTCACTATAGTTTTAAAAAATGGTAATAAAAAATGACAAGAACTCAAAGTTAAACTGTGTCAGAAAAAATCTTAATTATGCCAGATAACACTTAAGCAAAACATGGTCAGGTTAAAGTGTCTGAATAATTTTTGGTCCCAATTTGTTATCAATTTTACTGGTAGTCCACTATATGAAGAAATTTTGTGTATAATATGTCACAGTTTACTTTATTTTGCTATCCTCACTTATATAAATGAACTATAGTGTCCTGCATCCACTAGTAAAAAATGTAAAATTTTATAAAAAAAAATTATATCTATTGTCTGAATAATTTTTGGTTTGACTATATAAAAAAATATATATATATATATATATATATATATATATATATATATATATATATATATATATTTTTTTTTTTTTTTTTTTTTTTTTTTTTTTTTTGATCAAATAAATGCAGGCTTGGTGAGCATGAGGGGCTTCTTTCAAAAACATTAAAAAACTTGCGGACCACAAAGTGCTACTGTGGACCAAAAAAAAAACTGAGCCTTTCCACACTGCAACAAGGACATAATTTCCACCTCACAGATCAATGGCTCATGGAGAGACTTCATGGAGTTTATGGCTTCCTCCATTCCAGCCTGCCATGATGAGAAGCTTTGAAGGAACTTGTAATAAAAGCTGAGAGTATGTTAGGTCAGAGTATGAGATGCTTATCAGATCAAACTGAGAGCATTTCACACCCCATTGCATGCTTTTACATGAGCTTGGACTTAAAAAAAAAGAAAGAAAGAAAAAAAAAAACTAATACACTTATATATGTCCAAGGGTGACTACACAACATAAGACATCATATCCACATTAATAGGTATTACCAGTATGAGTTGGCCCAATAAAAAGCAAATGTTTGCGTAGAGCGCTTTAGTTGAATATACTCCAGAGTCGAGTGTTTGAACTGAGCTGTATTGCAACAGAAGAGCCACAATGGGAGGGCAGGACTCTACCTGTGAGGCTGGGAGGATCTGGATTCAGGTTTGTGTGCATTTGGCCGTGTACACAGACCTGGTCCATTTCCTACTGTCAGTAGCATACAGGTGTAACCCGAGACCCCATACAGGAGAAAATAGAGATTTAAATTAATAGACAGGACTGGGGAAGATGCACCAGGGTATTGTGAATCCCAAACATCACGCTATACAGGGCTCTTGGGGAGGTTTAACAACAGGAGAGAGAGACTAATGCATGTAAAATACACATATCATATGTCGTAACACTCCACCCTGTGTCTCAATAACATTTTGTGTATCATACACAATGGTGGTAATATGACTGAATGAAAAGTTTGTGACAAAACATAGATGTGCTGATGTAGTCAGACTGAAAACTGTACTTTCGGTTGAGTTAAACAACTACACCTGTCAATTCATCATCCATGATGACCATTAATGCGAGCAGGATGTCCATAAAACCAAAACACACACTGGAGAACGTATTCATTGTAAATTTGCTGTGCCACGTCTGAACCATCGATTCTTGGTGCTAGATGACTTACCTTGGCCTCTTCATTCACATCCCAGGTAAAGGACACAGCATTGTAAGCGATTTCTTCAATATTCCCAATTGTGTTGAAGCTCTCTTTGTAGTCAGCTATAGATAAAACAGGAAAAGTCAGTTCTCATTCTTGCTGGACAAAAACAAAACACAACCAGGATATTTTGTGTTTTGGATACCAGGTTTACCAGGTATGGGTAACAGCTATGCACCACTACACCAAAACTAACCTGCATAAACCAGTCAAGACCAGCATGCAATTCACTCACAGGCTGATACTTATAGGGGAGGCATGTACAGTGTTGTACAATTTGTATGGTATATGTAAGCAATAAGGTACTCAAGGCTGTGCTGTATTGTGAATAAGTCATGGCTGAAGGGCATTTTTACAACTCTTCAGTAGTTGCAACCCCTGTGACTTATTCACAATACAGCACTAGCCTCGAGTACCTTACTGATTTTATAAAACGGTTACCACACAATACAAATATTAAAGCCAAAAATATGTAACAATGCAACTTTCATGAAGTAACCTCTTATTAAAGTCTTCCTTCCGCCAGAAAAAAATAGTCCCTGACCGTGAACAGCAACAGAAGTTACATTATTACACCATTAGATGGCGGCAAAGATTGTTTTTATGTGTGTGTCAGTCAGTAGCGAAGACTTTTACATTGAAAAGACTGAATTGTTGTGAACACGGAACAAGACACAACAGACAAATGCTTTGACTAGCGCTGTCAGTCACGGGAAAACCCCTTAACTGTTAAAAGGTCAAGATAACACATCGGACATTTAAACAGATTTTTTATTATGAACATAGGACTGACCTGAAGGAAAATGCTAAATCTGAATGCAGGTAATAAACTCGCTCACTCAGAATCAAGGACAGGAACTAAACGTTTTATAAGATTAATTATAGGGAGAGATGTACAAAATGTAAGAACTGGGTATATGAACCGCTCTGATGAGTGTCGGACAATGGCGACATTAAAACAATGTCTGCCAAAGCAAGCAGTGTTGAGCTTGATAAGCCGAGTGTATATAAAACAGCACCCTTCCATGCTAGATAACTCTTATCTGTTTATGTAAACAAACACTTGCTTTTTTAGTAGCCGCTTGATAGGCTATTTATGGCCACTCACTTTAAACACGTCTGTGATTCAATCTACACGTCATTACTTTATAGATTTACAAAAAAGGATGGGTGATCTCATAACTGTTTCAATGGCTGGAGTCAGCCTGTCTAGCTTAGCTACGGCAGTTAACTTTACATTCTTGACTGGTGCTTCCTAAGTGTCTGTTTTATTGTTCACCAGCCTAAAAGTATTAGTCAAATTGCCTAGAAAACAAATAGTACCCATTTTTCAACAAACAGCATGGTTTGAGGCAGGGATGGGCAACTTCGGCAGAGATTGTATATTATAGGGAGATGAGAGGGTCTGTATTTCTTACCATTGGAGAAAGCGTAACGGCTAACTTAATCACGTGCGGCACCTCTCAGCCTATTGTGTAATGGCAGTGACATCAGTGCCTGCCATTCAAAACTCCTTCCCTGCATACCGCTTATGCGTACCACAAGAGCCGGAGCATTAGCATTAGCCGTTGTGCTTTTTTGGCTAAAGGTTGCAGGCTTGCCTTCCAGTGGCTTTGACTTTGGTCCTGGAGGGCTCCAACTTTAATTGAACACACATGAACAAGCCAATCAATGTCTTCAGGATTACTAGAAAGCTACAGGCATGTGAGTTTTTAACAGGGTTGGAGCTAAACTCTGCAGGACAGTGGCCCTCCAGGACCGAAGTTGGTTTGAGGTATCATCATTTGCCATACAACAGGTTACACACATGCTCATTATAGAAAAGCTATACTATAGCTATAAGTCATTGCATGTACACTATAAACTGAATTTCCTACATACAATCTATGTATTTATTAAATTAACAGGGAAAAAAAGATTCCCATGACTCTTGAAATCCCTAACCCTTAGTATGAGTGGTAGTAGTAGTGGTGATTTCCTATGCTAATTAAGCATTCTTTCTTCAGTTATGAAGCACTTTGTAATTTAATAAGCTGTCATTACAGGGGCGTTTATCTCCATGTTAAGTAAACCCAACACCTGTCTTACTTTGGGGTAACTTGGGGATTAGGAAGGGCAAAACTCTTCCCAATGGACCGCCTTTGCATGGTTTACCAAGTACACCCGTCGATGCCGTAAGCGAACCTCCCCTGTTAAATAGCCCCATTCAAATCCCAGCTCTAGTGACATGGCCCCAAGCCTGAGGAACAATCCCGTCTCAACTGCTATTCAAATTCCAACTGTGTAGGTGTCAGGTTTCAGTCACTGTCTCCCCTTCTTGACTTCAGCATACTATCATATACAATGTGCCCAAACATCTGTCCACCTCACCAATCCACCAACATTTTCTTTGCATCCCATAGCACAATGTTCACCTTAAAGTGTCTCACCAAAACATTCCTATATTTTTGCCCAATCTAAGAGGGCAGGGCTTAAAACAAGGATGGCTGCCATCATGGCTCAGATATTCCCTCAGGGTGCTCCCAGGATTTGAAAGTCTTGGGGCCAAATCTTGACAAAGGACATAGCAGAGCGTCTGATTACTGGAGATGAGGGGAGGACAAGAAGCAACAGGTTCAGGATGACTATTCTTTCAAGGTGTGACAAGACCAAGAATAAGATGTGAATTGTTTGGGCTCATAGCTGCCCCATGCCAGGTGGACTCCAACAAATTTGGGCCTGTATGTTGGGGTTTTTTCTCATTCAACTTGAATCAGAATCTGGGCTAGTGATCTGAAGGTCACAAGTTCAGATCCCAGGTGGGGTGACTCATGGAGCTGGAGAATAATTGGGATCTTCTAACACAATAGCACCCTTACTTAACCCCAGGTTGCTCCAACAGTAGTATCCCTCTAATAAAGTGTGCAACTGTGGATAAGAAACCACCTGTCAAGTGACTAATTAATAATTAATTAACACCACAGGTTTAGTAAGAAAGGAAATCTGTCCAAATGTCTAAAATAATCTGTAAATAGATCTGTATATATCTGCATAAAAAATTTCAGAGCAGACTCTACAGTAATCTCTGTGTATAGTAGGGAGGTGCCTGAAGCCTAAATCCGAATTCAGAAAGTCATTGAAAAAGAATTACGCACTCTACTGAGTGCCTAAAGGGACATGGTTAGGCTTGCTGCGGTAGTCGGTTACATTAGAGTACATCAGATTTCACTTATCACGTGAAGATAGTAAGGAGAGATGACTGACAGAATGATGCCAGAGGATTTGGTGTGCAACAGATCCTTAGCATCACTGACAAATATCTTATCTTGTAAAATGTGTGGCCAGTACCAACGCTCCCTACACAAAGAGTACACGTGATTGCGATTTGGAAAGCGAAAGTAAAACGCGATTTCAATACCTTGCAAATTAATAGCGGCTCCCTGATGCCCGCAAATTATATAAAATATAATTACCCAACTGTATAATTGTGAGAGAATGCAAAAGCATTAAATTATTTTTATTTTTTTTCCTTCCATTTCATATTTTTTTCCATCACCATGTCTCTTTAGGGGCTCCGTAGAATGCATAATTTCCTTCCCGTACACAGTATTCGGCTTCAGGCACGTCCATAGTGTAGCTATTTAGCAACCTAGTACCTTTTAGCTGAGCAGGGGAAAACCAAGAGGAACCAATCTCCAGAAAGCCCTGAGGGCTTCTGAGATGTGAGGCACCATCAGTCTTCAAACTAGAGGTGAATACACAATGAACCAGTTTGAAGGCAATAAGTACTTTGTTCATAGGGCGATTCAGACCAAAGACTATTGAGTAGTACTGTGGTTAATGATTTTTGGGAAAATATGATACATAATCTACGCAAGTACAAGAACGTAAATACTTCAAGTTAACTCAATCTCATGTGTCACTACATTAAAAAATGTTTACTCTTTCACGTCAACTACTGCCAAGGTGGAGCAACCGTTTGAAGAGAATCTTGCTGCTGACATACATATATCTAGCTACCTGTTCTATTCTGTTTAATGCAGGGGTGTGCAATCCTTCTCCTGGACCACCAGTGTCGTGCAGAGTTTAGCTCCAAACTAGCTTTAGCTTTATTAAACACATCTGTACCAGCTAATCAAGGTCTTCAGGTTCACTAGAAACTTCCAGGCAAGTGTGTTGGAGCAGGATAGAGCTAAATTCTGCAAGAAGTTGGTCCTCCAGGAGCAGGACTGGACACCCCTAATTTAATGGCACAGATATTTGAAGGTAAATCTTTTGCCCTCTTAAGTCTGCTGTACACCAAACTTTATACAACACATTATATACAACTAGATTGCACTCTTGCAATGCATTGGCCAAAGCACATATGTCAGCAATTGCATACTTGTGTAGAGCAGTGGTTCCCAACCCTAGTCCTGGAGTATCCACAATTCTCAATAAGACACCTGATTCAACTTACCCTGGTTCTAAAGGACCCACAACACTGCACATTTTGTATGCCTCCCTAATCAAACACACCTGATTCAGATCATTAGCTCATTAGTAGAGACTACAAGACCAGAAATTGGTGTGTTGGACAAAGCGCACATTCAAAATGTGCAGTGTTGGGGGTTCTCCATGAACAGGATTGAGAAACATTTCATTAGTAGACACTCCAAGAGCTGAAATTGGTGTTTCAAACAAGGAAGACATCCAAAATGTGTACTGTTGGGGGGCTCCAAGCCCGGGCTGGGAACCACTGACATAGAGTATCTGTTAGGCTTAATTAGGGGTAGCCAACCCTTCTCCTTGAGGACTTCATTTCCGATCCGCTTCAACACGCCTACTTGCTATTTTCTAGTTATTCTGAACACATTGATTAGCTCGTTCAGGAGGTGTTTGATTAGGATTGAAGCTACAGTAAATTATGCAGGATGGTAGTCCACCAGGAGCAGGGTTAGACACCCCTGGGCTAAATATTTGAGCTGGAGCAAGTCAGCAATTCCTGATTCAAGATTCAAGACTAAACATTGATCTCAATAATGGAGAGGAAGCCTCACCGATGTCCAGAACCCTCTGCTTTGCAGTGTGCTGGCGAGAGTGCCAATATTTCCAGTATTTGAGCTGCTCATCACGATTCTTATCTTCACTGAATACAACCATAATGACACTCTGATAGAGGAAATGAGAGAAAGAGGGTTAACAGAGGTTATCACACTCCACTCAATTACCTAATGTCTTTTCCATATGATCAAAAGCTGACTAGCATGTTGATAAAATATTACCATAACAAGAATGGAAGATATAGTCATACATTGAGATTTTTAATGTTTTTGAAAGAAGTGTCTAATGCTCTCCAAGGCTGAATTTATTTGATCAAAAAAGACAGTAATATTATTACAATATTTTTCTCTTTAAATTTATAAAAAAAACACAGTTTATTCCTGATGACAAGACTGTATTTTCAACAGCCATCCCTCCAGTCTTTAGGATTCTTTGATGAATAGAAAGTTCAAAAGTACAGCATTTATTTGACATAGAAATATTTTGTTTTGTAACATTTTAATTGTATTTACTGTCACTTTTCATCAATTTAATGTTGAATAAATGTATTCATTTTTAATAACAGTTTTAAATACAGTTTTATTACAAAATTCTATTAAAAAAGTGCTGTCAATAAATTACTCCCAAATTAATATAATTCAATGACATGACACTGTTACATTATACCTTCCTAGTTCCTTCAAATATCTGGTTTGATAGAAGAACATCACTCACCCTCACTTTGCTGATGGGATGTCGGAGGCGTTTATTGGCACTTGTCTCATTCAGTGTAATAGCGTAGAACTGGCCCTTGTTTAGATAGGTCATAGGCCCCTCACCCTGCTTCTGCCGCAACGATCTGCTGGCCTCTAATGTGTACTGGAACGTGTCTCTGTTGAAGAACATGTATTTCAGAGATGATTCATCATAATAATACAAGCCTACATTAATTCCGTATAACACTTACAACATATCCGACTGGTCAAATATGAAATCATCAGCTCCAAGCGATGATGGGCGGTACTTCTGCACCAAAGAAATAATCACCCATTAATTTTCTTATGACATCAAAGTTTTACAACACACAAATGTTCCTTAAAAATCAGATATTAATCTCACTTCATTGCTGTCTTCTTCATAGGTGCTATCTGGACTACTGCGATGGTCATCCTTCCTATATCCACTATGACATATGGCTGAGCTGTCGAACGATTGGGCCTGTTCACAGATGACCCGCATCTGTTCCTCTCCTTCTGTCCTGTAATGAACTCCCGAAGCCATGAAAGCAGGAGTGTACACTTCAGCCTTTACCACAGTAGCGGCCCCACTCTCTCCAGCCGCCACGCTGTACTGTTCCCGTTTGGTGTCTTGGTGATCCGTGTTGAGTGACAGATTAACGGGCACTGATTTCAGTACCTGGACACGATTATCCACTGTCTCTGGCTCCATTTGACTGCTGTTTCCCACTGTAGTGTTTCTGAGACAGTATATGAAAGCATTTCTTGTGTGCATTTTATAGTTAAAATAAGTCACGTTTTTATTACATTTATTCAACTCCATATTCACCATCGTTTTAATCATTTCACTAACCTCTTTTCCGGTTCCTCTGAAATGTCAACCGCTTTGCTGATGGGTAAAACTCTCCTATCTTTCGGCACCTGCAGAGGATAAAACATCAATAAACAGTAGTGCTGATAGTATCACTGTTTCACCATAATTGATTTATTGGAGATTAATCACTTTCTAGAGATAAAATCATTCCCTTATGAAAACTGAAAACTGCCTGATTATCTTCCATCAGAGCAGCAAAAAAGCATAATTGCACAATATCCTTACTATGCTTGTATGTTTTGGATAATGTAAGCAATACAGTTATACCTTGGTTGCATTGACAATTAAATAATTATGTATTTGTTCATTAGTTGTGGATGAAAAATGAAGGAACGTGGAAATGTAGAAGTAAACGTGATACTTTTTACAGTGTATATAAGTATTTGCATCTATTTGATTTTATTTAAATAATCATATTTTCAAAATATATTTATTCAAATTCCTTAAAATCTGCATAAATCTGTTAATTGAGAAAACAAATTTAAAGGATTAGTTCACTTTCAAATAAAATTTTTCTGATAATTTACTCACCCCCATGTCATTCAAGATGTCCATGTCCTTTTTTCTTCAGTCGAAAAGAAATTAAGGTTTTTGACGAAAACATTCCAGGATTATTCTCCTTATAGTGGACTTCAATGGCCTCCAAACGGTTGAAGGTCAAAATTACAGTTTCAGTGCAGCTTCAAAGGGCTTTAAACGATACCAGATGAGGAATAAGTGTCTTATCTAGCGAAATGATCAGTTATTTTAAAAAAAAATGTAAATGTATACAGTGCTTCCCACACATAGAATTTACTTGGGCGGGCCGCCCTGGTATAATAACGGCCGCCCAAGTATATTTGGAGACACATTTTTGCTTTTATTATTTTTATCCTCTTTTACTTTTATATCTGCCCAATATAATGAAACCATCCGCGATCGATTAACTAATCGTTTCATACCTTCTCGTTATGTGTGCGTCAGAACTGTTTACTCCCGCTGACATTACCATGGGCACTGCATTTTGCAAAGTCACAAGAGGGCGCTGTTGCGCGTTCTACAAGCTCGTGCAACAGCGCTTCAGACTGCTTCAAAGTGATTCTCAATCAATGAAAAGCGCAGATTTATGCCAAGCGATTACTAATGAACTCAAGTTGATGAATTATTACAATGTCTACTTCATAGCCTTTATATAAAATGTTACGGTTGTTTTATAATCTGAAGGATCAGCCTACAATAGTACAAACATTTCAAAATAAGAGTCCCGGTGTATTGCGGGCTTGTTTATAATTAAAAGTCACACGCTAAGTTTTTTCTTTTTCTTTTGGGCATTATTGGTATTTTAGTTGCATAATAAATTATATTTAATTTGATTTCCATTTAATTCATGGTAAATTATTGTAGTCTCCCCCACAGGAAGAAAAGACTAAGAACATTATTTGACATATATTATTCATTATATAAATTTTACTATTTAAAATCTGTGTCCCATTCACTGAGAGAGACACTATATGACAGCAAGGAGAACATAGAAAAAGGATAACCATTTAAATGCTGTAATTTTGCATAATTTACAATAATAATGCATAATATTAGTATGTAATTAAATGTAATAGTATGCTATGTAATTAAAATTAATTTCAATTAATAAAAATACTGTTAAAAATCACACATTATTTGTTTGTCACATGTAGTAGACCATTTCTGTGCAATGGGTAATAGATGGATTTTTCACCCGGCTACCACCGCAAGTATATTTCAAACCTGTGGGAAGAACTGTGTATATGCTTTATATAAACAAATGATCGCCTTCCAAGTGGTTCTGCCAAAACCGCACTTTCATATTCTTCAAAAAGCTTACGCTGTATGTCCTACGCCTTCCCTATTCTACTTACGGAAAAAATGTAACTGGCGCCGCGTTCGTTCTGTAAGTAGAATAGGGAAGGCCATTGAAGTCCAATATAAGGAGAATAATCCTGGAATGTTTTCATCAAAAACCTTAATTTCTTTTTCGACTGAGGAAAAAAAGACATGAACATCTTGAATGACATGGGGGTGAGTAAATTATCAGGAAAATTTTATTTGAAAGTGAACTAATCCTTTAATCAGTTAAAAATTATGAACATATTTCAAATATGGCTAGCTTTGGTACAAGTAAGATTCAATTAAGTTAAAATGTTTAAGACTGGTTTATAATAAATTGGATTTATTGATGATAAATATATAAACCTGGTAACTGTGCATTTAAAATACATTCACTTGATTAGTACTGTTACATAAATCTTGTTCTTATTTTCTTATGTTCATTTATGTAACGTTTATTAGTTTATGTTAAAACTGTGTAATCCAAATGGATTTAAATTTTAGATGTGATTAAAATACATAAATTTTGTGTGTATGGTGCTTTAATGGTGCTTTTTGGAGCTTAATACTATAGGCCCAGTTACTATCCACTTTCATTGTATGAAAACACAGCGTGAACATTCTGCTGAATTTCTCCTTTCGTGTTTCACTGAAGAGAGAGAGGTTTCAAACACCATGAGGGTGAATAAATGATAATGTGAAATGAAAATATTATTATTATAATGAAAGTAATAGTCTTAGCTGATGTCACTGACCTTGTAGTACTCATAGAGGAGCCCAAGGGCGGCAGCACTGTCTTCATCTCCATTGATGCTCATCATGGCCTTTGTGGCCGCAGTAAGAGGATTCTCCAGGTAAGACCTCCAGGCCTCATCCTCACTGGTGTAGGCCCGACGCTGGTGGAAGGACGTCTCATTGGGCACCACTACAACCAGCCTCTTACTGGGATACACACACGCACAGACATAAAACAGTATATCAGCACACTAGCAGACAGAAACACAGACATAAATGATCCAGCTGATAAAGCTTCATGTAAAAGCGCTATTTTGCATACTGATGAAAACAACCCTGCACACTGCACCTTTTGTGAGAGTGTGATGTACAGTGTATTGATGCCAGAATACATCTAACCAACCAAATAGTGACCGCAGATCAGATTCAAAAGTTCTTCTGCATTTTACTGCCTGACAGACAACTAGAGCTAAAACGTATCACACACGACATGAGGAAGTACCAACTTGGTATTATATGACATTAAATCTATATCTAGCTGCTTTCATTCTTCACTATAAACAAGAAATTCAGTAACATACAGTGGCCCCAAAGAGTTTTTGGATACTTAAGCCACATACCTAAAGAGAAATATACAATAAAATTGAGGCCACAACAAAAATGTAATAATAAAAGCATTATTAAAAAAATGATGCTACTAGAGCATATTTATTGAATGGTTATGCTCTATTTATTAATCTTGACATTTCATCTGTACATCATTTGTGAGATTCCATATTCATATTCTTATTACAACATAATTTGTGAGATAATAATTCATGTTCCTTATTTTGAAGTTAAATAATTCTTGTCATTGGATAATAGTGATATCTGAATTTATTTTGTGTTGGTTTTTATTTGGGATATCCGTATGGTAACAAATACTAAAAGATAAAGTAAGACCCTTGTAGTACGATTTTTTGTTTTGGTTTTTTTTTATGTTTTTTGTTTGTTTGCCCCCAGGTAGGGTTTTATCTTACCCCACTAGTGGGTCAAAAAATCATGTCTTTAAATTTTGTAACTATATTTTAAAAATCTTAATTATTATAATAGTCAAAGGTTTCCATTTATTTCCCCAAATAATATATATAATAACATATACATAATAAATGCATCATCATCCTCTAGTTGCTTAACTCATCTCTAAATATGTTAAAATATAACAGCTAATGAACAGTTTTGTTTTGTTTTAAGAAGGGCATTTTACTACATCTTACCCTGCTTAATGTATCTAATGTATATTGTTTGTTACATACATAGATATATTTTTCCAACCCAAATCTGGGTTGGGTTCACTTTAGTTTATTGAAAAGGTTCTAAAAATATTGAAGTGTCTATAGTAGCGACATAAGTAGTGTCTTCACAACACACATTAGTAAACACAGATATACAGAAAGCAGTGAGCACTGTGTGGTCTTTCATTGGAAAATGCATGGTAAAGTGTAGAATAAGGTAAAGTGGGACACTTAATCTTATTCATCTTTATCATTATGTTTATATTCTTTCATTAAAAAATAATAATAAGCATATGGGATGACATAAAAAAGGTTAAGTTCCTCAGTTTTGGCATAACTGTGTAAAATTAGAATTTTCAGGCAAATCATGTTGTGGTTATATAAAAAAAAAAAAAGAATAGTGTGACATTTTGATATTAAGTGATTTTTTTATACATGTTTGTATTTACCTTTTATATTTATTTTAACAATTAGTCATGTACAAACAACATGGCAATATCAGTACACCTTTCTTCTCTTTATCTGTATAGTGTGAGTGATTTAGCTATTTAATATGGTTTTATGTGAGGAGCTAAACCATCTGAAACACATTTCTATGTACAAATGATCACAAAGTTTCCAACTTTACATGTAATTGGAACATCTAATTCTTTGAAACACCTAGAGATTAATTGACTATCATCATGCTCTGAGAAATGTAAGACCCCTATTACAACCAACCACCCTACAGAAACCAATAGTCCATTTACTTTGTCTATTTAATAAACAGAAATGTGTTTTAGTCACCACAAGCATAAATAAACGGGTTGTTATTATGGAGGACACAACAGAACTGAACACTGTAGGCTATAGATTAAAACATCAATTTTTTCAAACTTCACATAAAACAAAAAGTCTTGTATTAAAACAAAAACAAAAAACGTTGTCATAAACACTTCTACATTAAGCTGATCCTTAATGTGCGAAATAAACTAAACAACATAAAAATGCTTTTCATACTTTGTTTTAAGTATGAAAAAATAGCATAGCGAATAAACCTTCCCCTTTAAATTGTAAATAAATGGGGATGAATTTCAGGTAGCTTATATTCAAGGTGTTTCCTCCGTGAAAAATGGCGTTTTGACCGCAAAAAAAAACTTTCCCTCTGCGGTGGGATTTATCTATAAAAACAACAATAAACCAACAAAAAGCTGAATAATATTAAACGCCGTTAACGTAGCTAATGCAACTGTAAGATAAAGTTTTAAGAGTTTAGAGAGAATATTTAACACGAAAGTAAAAATGCAGAATGGCACTCGTTGACGTTCCGATACTTGTGTTGAGGTAATGGAAGATTGTGTCGCAGTCATGACTCTTACCTGTCTGTCTCCTGTGACATATTTCTCTTCCTCCGCGGTTCTTCCTTGTGGAACTGGACTTTCAAGTCGGTGCAGGTAACAGAAGACAGAGCGTGAGTGAGAGATGCCAGAACCCGGGCTACAGGTAAATCGACTTTTCCCTCTCTGGTGATTAGCCTATTTCTCAAGGGCTGAAGGAGCAGGTAGAAAACACCTGAGCACCCTGTCCCGTCCTTCTCGAAGATTTTAATGTGTAATTTTGAGTTTCAAAAATCTTTATAACATGTTAAATCTACTTTTAATGTTCTTATTGTTTGCTTATAGACCTATAGGTAAACTTTGATGGGGGTTTTTTTGTGTGTAAAGTATTTGGGTTCGAGTAGGGGCTGGTCAGCGCTCTGATTGGTCAAAGTGTGAAAAGTTCCTCGCTGATTGGCTTACAGGTTAGAAGACCCACCTCACCTGTAGCCATAGCTTTGTACTAGAAATGAAGGGCAGGATGGAGAAAGCCTTTGTGTGATCTCGGGAAACAAGTTGTTTGTTATTTATCCGTATAAGTATAAAATCTTAATGTTTGTTTAGTACAAGACTTTAACCAAATATTTAAGACTGAGGGAGACGAAATGTAAAACTTATATTAATTGACCACTATTCTAAATATTAGAGGGATGCATGTGTCTCATTGTCCATGGTGGCTCATCTCTTATCCACAAATTGCTGGATTAGTATTGCAGGTGCATTGAAGATGGAGTTCAGTTCACAATTGCATCATAAAATGAATTTTACTATGTTAATATTAGAAACACCGTGTACAGTTGAGTTGTTCCGCAATAAATAACACACATCCTATTTTGATTCTTAAGAATTCAAATCATCAAGACCTGACATGCCCAGAAGTCAAATAGTAGTCAGTCAATATTAGGTCCTTGAAGACGTAAGGTGCAATTTTGTGTGAGAAAAATTAATCTAAGTGGCATTTCCCACACTTTCAGGCCCTGGAAAAACTTGTTTTTTCCAAGTGTCAGGTGTGAACATGTAGGATACACAGTGACATCACTCGATGACAAAACATGGGAAATAAGAAACCTCATACAACTTGAAAACAACAAAACTTATCACATGTAAAGTACCAAACATGACGTAAAGAGTGATATTGTATTACTCAAATATTATTATTAGTGCTGTTTTCTATATCAGATATCACTAATGCATATACAGTCATACAGACACTAGATATAATTATTTTTTTACTAGTGGGTGCAGGGCACTATAGTTCATTTATGTAATTGAGGATAGCAAAATAAAGTAAACTGTGACATATTATACACAAAAATTCTTCATACAGTGGACTACCAGTAAAACTGATAAAAATGTGGGACCAAACATTATTCAGACACTTTGACCTGACCATGTGTTATCTGACAAAATTAAGATTAATTTATTTTGACACAGTTTAACTCTGAGATCTTGTCATATTTTATTATAATTTTTTTAAACTATAGTGAATAAACTGTATTAATGAATGAAATGTTCAAGGTTTGACTGTACCTTTATTATACAATTATTATCTGTCATAAAACTTTGGCACATACTGTAATATAGTATTACGCCACACATTTGCACTAAGGACATGAATAAGATGAATACCAGATTATGCAGATTGTTGATGAAAGGGGTGATTTTACTTTTCTAAACGATTAGGTTTATGATTTTAACCTGGTGGACGAAAACACTGGGGGAAAAAAACATCCGGTGGACTTAAATTGAAAATTGAACTATATCTAGAGCTCAGAATATTTTAGAGACTTCCCATTTTCACATTTTCTTAACTCACGTTTTCTTAAGAAAATGTAAAATCTATTTTTATTACTATTATTTAATTGAATGATGTAATGACTGTGAATCCGTGAATTATATAAAATATACATGATTTCTTAATTGAAATGCCCAATATAGCCTACTCAGTGTTTCTGCTACTACTACGGAGAGCTTAATACGTTGTTTACCCAATGTTATTGTCACCTTAATGAACCTATTGTGATAGAATGTAATGTTTGCCATTACCCCTTCTAAACAAACCAATTTGCGGCAGCTTTGGTAAACCTCAGGTCATTGGAGTGTAAACACTGGGCATCCATTGTGAGGGAGTCTGAAGACTGACACCTTGGGCAAGCAAACACAGACCTTTGTTTTGAGCATAGCTCCGTCATTCAAGAGAAGCAATAAAAAGCCTGAGTCAGAGACAATGGGTCTCTGCTTTAAGGAGGGGGGGTCAGGTAGTCAAGGGTACTGGAGCAGTGGGGCCAGAATGAGTCTGATAACATCTCCACGGTCTGCCCTCTCCTTAAGACCCCTAGCCTGACCTCATGCTCTCTGGATACACAAAAGACCAATGAGACTCCTGACAGTACACCAGAACAATGCAGCAAAGTTCTGACTTCTTTGTCATTTAAATGCAAGACTCTTTCAAAGAGATGTGATGATATTCTTGAGCTGTTATGAGACTGAACTGTATGAAAGTAAACAGGAGGCACATTTACACTACATATATGTATACATCATCTGAAACTAAAAAAATAAGCTTTCCATTGATGCATGGTTTGTTAGGTTTGGACAATTTTTGGCTGCGATACAACTATTTGAAAATCTGGAATCTGAGGGTGCAAAAAAATCAAAATATTGAGAAAATCGCCTTTAAAGTTGTCTAAATGAAGTCCTTAGCAATGCATATCCACTCACAAAAATGTATTTTTGATATATTTACAGTAGGATATTTACAAAATATCTTCATGGAACATGATCTTTACTTAATATCCTAATGATTTTTGGCATAAAAGAAAAATATACCCGTGCAACTGGTTTTGTGGTCCAGGGTCGCCAGGGTCACATTTACTATTACAGCATTGTTCATATTTTGAATTAGCTATTTTTATATTTTCAGTTTTTAATTTTAATTAAAATTATATTATTAATTATTATTAATAATATTTTAATTTTTATGCTTACATTTTTGTAAATTTTGTTCTTTTGTTTTTTTTTTTCTTATTTATTTCAGGTAAAAAGGCAATATTTCTAATTCCAAGTTCTTTAAGTTAACATTTTTCATCTAATATTTATATTTTTTTAATTTCAGATTTATTTCAATTACAAAAAAATTTGGTAACACTTTATTTTACAGTGCCGTAGTTATACATGTACTTACTATAGTAATAACAGTAAATTATGCATAATTACAAGTAACTAACCCTAAACCAAACCCTAACTGTAACTCTATAGTAAGTACATGTAGTTAATTAATAGTACTTAGTACTTATTTGAGTAATTACAATGTAACTACGGCACTGTAAAATAAAGTAACCAAAAATTTATATAGTTTTAGTTTTATTTTACACCTTATTTTAAGGTGTCTTTGTTACAGTGCATAAGGTTAGTTGCATTGTAATTATTACTGTTATGTAACAGTAATAATTTACTGTTATTACGTAAGTACATGTAACTAGAACACTAAAATAAAATGGTTCCTTAGTTTTTTTCCATTAATAATAACTACATTGGTATATAAACCAGATTTTCAAATTTCTAAAGAAATTTGAGCAGTCCATGCCCATACAAAATTTGCTAGGGCTTTCCCATGCTAAATGCTCATTTTTAACATAATTTGAGGTATCATTCATGTCCGTACCGCAAACGGTGTGAGATGAGTTATGTGCCAAGGTTTAATATTTAGGTTTAGTGGTTTAAATCACTAACCTTGAGAATGAGAAATAGTAATGATACTTGGCTTGGCAAACACCACAAATATAGGCTAATCGTTGTCAGCAACATTAGCATAGGCTACATTGCTAAAATGTCAGATCAAGCATAATAGTAGATCCACTTTATATCTTTATATGAATACTTAGCATGTCTTTATAGTTATAACCCATCTTTTCTAATCTCACATTGGGAGCACCTGGTGTTTTCACTACTATGTGCAAATGAAGTTGCTAAATAAATACAGGTGGGGTCTCAAAACGGTATTCTCCAAGCTTTACCTGAAGGCTTATGGCTAATGCAGAAAAACCGCAGGCCTGTCTCACCATGCCTGGACTGCCCACAGTAAAAGGACAGGATGTACAGAAAGCCAGAAAGCAACAATAGGAGTGGATTACATACTGTATGTACACACAAGCAAACCCTATAGCAGCCAGGGCTTCCTTAAGACTAGTTAAACAAACTTTTGTAACCCATAACAAAAGTCATGGCCCACTATTGAAACTGCTGCTAGTTGAAATTAAGGTATTAATTAGTTTTGTACCTAAAATTAAATCTAAACGTTCCCAGCTCAAGCTGGGCTACATTCGTTTGACAGATGAAGTGGTAACCTGACAAGTGGCGGACAGGCACAGGCATGAAGTGTGCGGGCTGTCACGATTTTTTCTATCCATCGCATTCCTGTGAAAACACAGGCATGGTCGGCTATCAGAAAGAGAGGGAGGTATTCTGCATGCCATGGATTTCTGAGATGGGAATAAGATGCCTGTTAGGACCTGCCCTACTACTGCCACTCACCCGTTTGAGAGGTAAAGCCCCAGCATGCAGCGGGAGTGTGGGTTAGGGGCTGGAATGCAGTAGGCGGAGGCCCTGGACAGCAATCGCATCTCCAGCTACTGCACAGGTGTGCAATCAGGGCTCAGACAGCTTTTTATGGGGTGGTGGAGGGGGACACTTGCATTCCAATGGGCCTTAAAGGGACAGCACCATTTTCTCTACACATGCCAGGATGTCTTCAGTCCAAACCAGTCCTGTGGGAAGCTGCTGAACAGGTTGGGTGAAGAGAATAATTCTCTTTGCATCAGCACCATAAACCCGTCTCTGTGGCTCTGCTGTCAACAATGATGAATTTGTCCTTCGGATGCATTTGCATTGGCAGCAGCATGTCATGCTTCAATTGTACTTCATAGGAAGCTCTCAGAAGAATTAAAAACATTGATAATGCTATGAACAGACCTTGTAAAAAAGAAGAATACTCTTGCATACTTTTAAAAAGAATGCTCATGAAAATAATATACTGTACAAGAATACAACGTTTTCAGACACTTAATTGCATGTTAATTGCAATTAAATAAAAATGTATCATATTTACTTTTGATTATATTTGATAATAAATGCAGTTAGCTTAACTTTAGAGTGGTGTTTTGACTCACTTATTGTAAGTCGGACTTAAAGAGTTAGTTCAGCCAAAAATAAATTTTCTGTCATTAATTACTCACCCTCATGTCGTTTCAAACCCGCAAGACCTTCATTCATCTTCGTAACACAAATTAAGATATTTTTGATGAAATCCGAGAAGTTTTTTATCTCAAGCAATAAAATTACCACATTCAAAGTCCAGAGAACTAGTAAAGACATTGTTAAAATAGTCAACGTGACTAAAGTGGTTCAACCTTAATGTTACGATGCAACGAGAATACTTTTTGTGCGCTAAAACAAAACAAAAATAATTACTTTATTCAATAATCTCTGTGTTTACGTCCGAACACCAGCTTATGCGTATTGTATCACACACATGCATCATGCTGTTCACGTGAACAGCATCGGCCAATACTGAGCCGGCGTTCTGACGTAAACACGGAAGCACTGAACTGCATTCACTGCGTCAACTGTGTAGGAGACTGACAGGGTAGAGAAGAGATCGTTGAATAAAGTTATTTTTGTTTTGTTTTTGCACAAAAAAAGTATTCTTGTCGCTTCATAACATTGAAGGTGCCCTAGAACTTCTTTTTAAAAGATGTAATATAAGTCTAAGGTGTCCCCTGAATGTGTCTGTGAAGTTTCAGCTCAAAATACCCCATAGATTTTTTTTAATTCATTTTTTTAACTGCCTATTTTGGGGCATCATTAACTATGCACCGATATATAGGTTGCGGCCCCTTTAATTCTCGTGCTCCCCCTCCCCCGGAGCTCGCACTTGCCTTGAGCAGTATAAACACAGCTTACACAGCTAATATAACCCTCAAAATGGATCTTTACAAGATGTTCGTCATGCATGCTGCTTGCATACATTGGATCATGTAAGTATAGTATTTATTTGGATGTATTACATTTGATTCTGAATGAGTTTGAGGCTATGCTGCGTGGCTAAAGCTAACATTACACACTGTTGGAGAGATTTATAAAGAATGAAGTTGTGTTTATGCATTATACAAACTGCAAGTGTTTAAAAATGAAAATAGCGACGGCTCTCTTGTCTCCGTGAATACAGTAAGACACGATGGTAACTTTAACCACATTTAACAGTACATTAGCAACATGCTAACGAAACATTTAGAAAGACAATTCACAAATATCACTAAAAATATCATGTTATCATGGATCATGTCAGTTATTATTGCTCCATCTGCCATTTTTCGCTATTGTTTGCTTACCTAGTCTGATGATTCAGCTGTGCACATCCAGACGTCCTGCCCTTGTCTAATGGCTTGATCATGGGCTGGCATATGCAAATATTGGGGGCATACATATTAATGATCCTGACTGTTACGTAACAGTCGGTGTTATGTTGAGATTTGCCTGTTCTTCGGAGGTCTTTTAAACAAATTAGATTTATATAAGAAGGAGGAAACAATGGAGTTTGAAACTCAGTGTATGTCTTTTCTATGTACTGAACTCTTGTTATTCAACTATGCCAATATAAATTCAATATTTAAATCTAGGACACCTTTAAGGTTGAACCACTGCAGCCACGTCGACTATTTTATCAATGTCTTTAGTACTTCTCTGGACCTTGAATGTGGTAATTTCGTTGCTTTCTACGGAAAATAAAAAAACTCTCGGATTTCATCAAAAATATCTTAATTTGTGTTCCGAAGAAGAATGAAGGTCTTACGGGTTTTTGAGCGACATGAGGATGAGTAATTAATGACAGAAATTTCATTTTTGGGTGTATATCTTTTTTAAGTATATCTTTATTTCATGAATACTTCAATTGTCTTTTGAGATATGGTTAAAGTGAAATGCTGAATGTATTGACAGGCATTTATGGTAAACTAATACTTTAATGTCATTTCTATTGAAACTTGTGTCATGTATTTAAATAAATTTGTTCTTGCACATTTTAATGATGAAGTTTGGAATGTATAACAAACTTTAAATGTAATATTGAATAACACACTACAGTTAAAATTATACACAAGTACTTTACATGTGCTTTAATATGTTAGTCAACACATCAAAATAAGCACACTTCTGTAGAGCAAAAGATCATTAAAGCATAATGATTTAAATTGTACTTTAAAGTGAAACGTTTAATTTTACATTATTATAAAGTGCATAATTTAAAAGAATACTTACAAAGTCATGGAAGTACACTCGTTAAGTACACTTAAATGGCCATTATCATTTATATTAAATTATGTGCAAGTACAGTTTTTTGAAATATACTTTTAAGATTTGAAGTACACTACAAGTGCATGTTCAATACAATTATTTCACAAGGGAGCAATTGGTACATTTTTCGGTACTTCTGCCATTGTGGTGAACGTGGAACTTGTCAGATGAGATGTATTGTTTTTAATATGGTTGGATGTCAGTGGAAAACAGAGGAAGTGTCTAACGGGATCAGAACAACTTCCTCATGTGTCAAGCTCAGGTTCCTCCCCCACTCTCTACACGGAGAATGTTTGATGTACCGAATGTCTTTCATATTGAGAGATGCAATTAGTGCGCATTAAAATACATTTACACAGACGAATTTCACCACAGCTTTGTCGAGACTTGATCAAAGTTCTAAAATGCTGGGAAAATATTATAGCTATTACAGTTCATTTTATGCCCACATTTGAGTAATGAAAAGCATGCAAGGAATGATAGGAGAAACTTTTTTTCTTTAACGATGTTAAAGGGAAAGTCCAATCACAAATGAAATGCAGTCATTATTTACTCACCCTCATATTGTTCAAACCTGTATGACTTTCTTTGTTTCACAAAAGAAGATATTTTGAATAATGTTGATAACCAAACAATTTTGGTTCCCATTGACTTCCAATGTATCTTTTCCTAAGGAAGCACTTCTTTTACTATTGCTCATACTTAAAGGGTTAGTTTACCCAAAAATGGAAATTCTGTCATTATTTGCTCACTCTCAAGTTGCTCCAAACCTGTATACATTTCTTTCTTCTGATGAACATAAAGGAAGATATTTTGAAGATTAAAGGGTTAGTTCACCCAAAAATGTCATTAATTACTCACCCTCATGCCGTTCCACACCCGTAAGACCTTCGTTAATCTTCAGAACACAAATTAAGATATTTTAGTTGAAATCCGACGGCTCAGTGAGGCCTCCATAGCCAGCAGACATTTCCTCTCTCAAGATCCATTAATGTACTAAAAACATATTTAAATCAGTTTGTGTGAGTACAGTGGTTCAATATTAATATTATAAAGCAACGAGAATATTTTTGGTGCACCAAAAAAACTAAATAATGACTTATATAGTGATGGCTGGTTTCAAAACACTACTACAGGAAGTTTTGGAGCATAATGAATCAGTGTATCGGATCATGATTGAAACTGCTGAAATCACCTGACTTTGGCGCTCCGAACCGCTGATTCGACACACTGATTCGTTATGCTCCAAAGCTTCCTGAAGCAGTGTTTTGAAATCGGCCATCACTACATAAGTCGTTATTTTGTTTTTTTGGCACACCAAAAATATTCTCGTCGCTTTATAATATTAATATTGAACCACTGTACTCACATGAACTGATTTAAATATGTTTTTAGTACATTAATGGATCTTGAGAGAGGAAATGTCATTGCTCCCTACGGAGGCCTGACGGAGCCATCGGAATTCAACAAAAATATCTTAATTTGTGTTCCGAAGATTAACGAAGGTCTTACGGGTGTGGAACGACATGAGGGAGAGTAATAAATTACATTATTTAAATTTTTGGGTGAACTAACCCTTTAAGGCAGGGTTGGGCAACTCCGGTCCTGGAGGGCCAGTGTCCTGCAGAGTTTATCTCCATCCCTGATAAAAACTCACTTGCCTATAACTTTCTACTAATCTTAAAGACCTTGATTAGCTGGTTCAGGTGTGTTTGATTAGGGTTGGAGCTAAACTCTGCTGGGCAGTGGCCCTCCAGGACTGAAGTTGCCCATCCCTGCTTTAAGGGAAACTGCCCCATTGACTTCCATAGTATTTTTTTTTTCTACTATGGAAGTCAATGGTGCCCCAAAGCAGCCTGGTTACAAACTTTCTTCCAAATATCTTCCTTTGTGTTCAGCAGAAGAAAGAAACTCATAAAGGTTTGGAATAACTTGAGGGTGAGTAAATGATGACAGAATGTTAATTTTTGGGTGAACTGTCCCTTTAAACCCTGGCTATACCTGGGCGTACGCGCACAGTCGAACGAACAGCCTTGGAAAGTATAATTCATTTGACTCGTACAAATACACAGGCGTTCGACACATGCGCAGTTTTGAGCAATCGTTCGCCAAGCGTTACAACCCATGTAAACATCTTTGTATTCTTTCATGCAAGAGTTGTACAAATGAGGGCACTTTCTAACCTCTTTGCACAATTTTTCGTCTATGTAGGCCTCCATTGTAGCTGTAGTTTCCATGCGTTCCGGTCTGTTCTGTTTATGCAGTTTTTCTTTTGACTACCTTGTGAATCAACACCCCCAGGGCACGGTTACCACCCTATGGATAAACTAATTACTGCAAAATAAATACATAAATGCGCACGTGCGACCTCCGCGTACTTACAAAAATCCAGTGGTGCGCGTACACTACGCATACTCTTCTGATGAATAAATTCGCGTCACGCGCACTATACGCTGACCCTCGCGTACGCGTAAAACGAAAGAAAAAAAAAAAGAAGAAGAAGGAAAGACACTTTTGTGCTATGGAAAAGTTCCATGGATGTTAAAGGTTATTTATGGAATTATAGATGCGAATAAGGAACCTTTACTTTTAAGAGTGTACAGAGAAAATAATATAATAGAGGTAATAGAAACCACACAAAACACCCTAGCAACAACTCCAAACCACTTAGCAACAAGCAACCACCCACAGCATCTTAATATTGTGGTGGCAAATCACATTTTGTTAAAAAAAATAGTTTGGTAATGATATATGGTTGTGTTGTGATATGAAGAATGCTGTTTTTACCCCCAGAATAACCTAAAAAAAGAAACTGTGTCCAAATCTCAGGGAAGTCTTCCTTCATTTTAGCAGAACAAAGGACGGACTGATATAATTCTCGTGTTGCTATTGAGGGTCTGACACCTGGGAGATTTCTTTTCAGAAACCCTAAGGCAGGACATCTCCACCCAAGCATGGTCGAAACTTCACCCAGTATTCATACAAAATTATGATACATTGTGTGCGATACGCAAATGATAAACACTAGATATACATATGTTTAAAAACAGCTGGGTTGATTTAGAACATTATTTCCTCATTGTCTAACAGGAAATAATAGACATTTTCCTTTTGTCCTCATTGGGAATGATGTACTGGTCAGAATCTCTATTCTTTCTTATGAAGTGAATGGACACGAAACATAACACCATTGACAGAAAACGTTTCTCACAATGATACAGTTTCCCCCTTGAAAGAATAAAACATGACATATACATATGTTTACTAACATTTTACAGTCATAGCCTTAAGCTAGTTGAGCAAGGGTGTTTTGCATATTCAGACATGCCATAGCACGGAGGGCTAACGAATTTCCTTCTGTTTTCAGATCAGCAGAACATTTTCTTTCTTTAAACTGGAACTGAAAACGTTCACTTTTATATACTTTTTGATGCAAAATTATATGTGTTCTCGATTGGTTTCTTTCATTAAATCCAAGTGGAAATGTAGCTCTTTATGTCAATACTTTATACATGTGGAGTGAGTTGGAAATATAGAGGAATAGTTCACCCAAAAAATGAAAATTGTGTCATCTACATCATCTACATGCAATTCAAAGCCCCTCGCTGATTTTCTTTACTGGAATGCTATGGAGATTTAAGACCGAAGGGATATGCTTTTCCAGTGAAAAGATGAAAAGGAATGTGATCTTGTGAAGCCAGTTGGAATATATATATATATATATATATATATATATATAAAGTGCTTCCAAAGATTTGCAATATCACTCAAAAGTATGGATTGGTTACCTTGTTTATGATTGAAAGCTTAAGTCCCCATTCATTGTAACTGCATGGGGAAATAAACAACCAGCACAGACTTCATAATTTCTCTTTTTTTCCCCACACAGAATAAAGAAAGTCATACACATTTAAAACAACATGGTCAAGGAAATTATGACATATTTTTCTTCTTTTTTTTTTTTTTTTTCACAAATTAATTTTATGCATAAACATTACAATTTTACTTGTAACTTTACTGCAAAAATATTATCTTGTTAGTCTCAGAATATTAATGTATGAGGCTAAATTAAGCTAAAACTGAGTTTTTAATTTCGCTTATGGTTACAGAGTTGAGAGAGGCCAAGGGTTATTAAAGATTAATACTGCCACCTACTGGTAGAGTCTGAATATAGACTTCATGTGTGAAAAGTAGCCTCACAAAGGTCATAATACCAGAACTCAACCATCCATTCAATTTCCACAATAAAAGCAAAGGCATTTGTGTGTGTGTGTGTGTGTGTGTGTGTGTGTGTGTGTGTGTGTGTGTGTGTGTGTGTGTGTGTGTGTGTGTGTGTGTGTGTGTGTGACATATCAGGACACAAATTTGTATAATGACATGGGTATGATACAGGTATTACAAGGAGAGGGTGACTTATGAGGACATTACCCCATGTCCCCAGTGTGTGTGTGTGTGTGTAATAAATAAATAAATGTATATATTTTAATATGCATTTGTTTTATTGTGTTCTAAATATTCTTTCAAAATAATAATAATACTGCAATCATTTGTAAAGAATATGTCGGAGAAAAGAAAACATAAAAAGCTTCTTAGTTCATGCATATTTTTTTTCTATGGACAAAATGGTTGCAGTTTTTGAGACCTCAAGAATGAAAGCATATGGCATAGCCATGCATTTTGGGTGATTTCTTAATAGATAGGCTAATAATTATAAAGAGTGCAATAATTATACATTCCAGTGTGTGGCAGAATAGATCACAAGTGATTGCTTTCATGTTGGAATAAGCAGCTTGAATTGCAGTTATGACATGAAGTATGAGAATCAATGTCAATAAATGCCAGATTGATCTGGTAGAATGGGTTTAAATAATTCTTTTATTTTAACTTTTCACTGAGTATTATTAGTTCGGTAGCTAGTAAGGGTGTAACGATACCCTTCTCATGTCACAATTTGATACATATCACAATACTGAACTCATGATACTCCCAGACATAGCCTAAGGATAACAAACAATGTACTGTTGATTGAAATGCTAAAGTTAGTATTGCATTGCAAATGAATAGGCTTGTACTTGGTGCTGGTAACCAAATGCACAGGACAATGGTGACACTAGAATAAAAATATTCATGATTGTAAAGCTGAAACACATATTAATTTTAGATGAATATGTTTGCACTCTGTCACTGGCTAGATATATCTAAAATAATGTAGGCCACTTTTTACTGGTAAAATAAGACATTTGGCATTATCAGGACCCACAAATATCACCATGTTGCATTATTATACATTATATTCAACATTATGTATATATATATATATATATATATATATATATATATATATATATATATATATATATATATATATATATAGTTTAATGTAGTACTGACACTAAAACTCTGTAAACTTGATTTTTTCTCACATAGTAATTTTCATTTTGAGTGAACAATGCACAACACATAGGCCTATTGTCACTATCCACGACACGATATTGCTGCATATTTGTATTGCGACAGGCCTATATTGTGACACGATATACTGTATTGTTACACCCCTAGTAGTTAGTAAAGTTTCTCAATGTCGTTATTCTGGTGTAATTTATTGTGCAGGCTGTAGACGGCGTTGTTTTTCTTTGGCGCAGGTCAGGACCATAGACTGTAAAAAAATATGGACGTAGCGGTCAGGTCGGACCATTCAGAGTAGTCTGCTACTTTTTTTTTTAAATAAATACTTTTATAGATTGTTTGAATTAAAACTACTTTTTAAGTTTTAAGCTTTAAACATAAAAAAATGTTTGACAGCTAGAGAGCATTTATGAAAATAAATAAATAAATTAAATAAATGTTGGGCCGCTCCCCCTACTGTTTTTTGTTGTTAAAGAGCCATGTGCTGTCACAAAAGATAGATTTGATTTCTCTGCAGTTATTTCAGTGACATATTTCCATGTGAGTTAGATTTTAGATGCACAATCTATAGGTATATATAGATATCACCATGGATGCCACATTCGACCGCTCCAGCGCGTCGCCATCTTGGAACGGTCAGCGTGTCGTCACGCAGAGAAGAATCAATGGTGCCACAACATTGCGCAGCTTCTGGTTGGCCTAAAACGCCTAGATTTAAATTCCCGGAGAAATCTGATAACTTTTAACTGGTGAGAATGTGTTTGTGTTTGCGTTAATGATGCATTGTTTGTCACAGTCACTTCAAGACAATCACCACCACTTTGCAATCTTGTAAACGACTAGCGCGCATGTCGCTCTCTAGCGCTCAGTGTCGCTGTGGTCAGTGCAGGAATTACACGAGAGGCACTCTGGGAAGAGCACAGCTGTCATAAGCGTGCAGGAGTACACTTAAGCCTGTAGCTGCCTACGGATCCTAGTTCGCCAGGTATGCTCATAATATTTAGTTATAGATAGAAAAGAACATATAGTAGTATTCTAATAACACGTATTCAAGTGAGTTGCGTGAGTAGCTGTGTCAAAAGATCTGGTATTGTTAGTGTGTTTAGCATGCTAGCTGGCTAACCATATGGTGTTGTTAACTAAGCCCAGTATCTTCGCTCACTAATCTACCTCAACTCTTAAGATATGCGAGGTTTTACGTTTAATATTTCGTTTTTAACCTCTGAATGTCCTTTTAAAGTCCGGATAATCGACGAAGTAGTATGAAATAGTGCTAAATGTCGAGCAAATAGGCTATCGAGCCTCAATGTGCAGTGACAGCTAGCTCATGAACAGTTAAACTCTCCATTATTGTGTATTGACATATTATTCGTGATTTAAAAAGTGCTGAATGCGACAATACTGTAATAACTGTTAATTAGAGATATTATTCACATGTAAAATGTAATTTTCTTGTAACCTTGTCCACTGTGTGATTTCTGTTTCAAGCAACAACATTAACTGCTTGTTATTGTTTTAAACTGTGGCAAAGGCAGAACATGGTCGGTGTACACTAACTATTGGTAAAATTTCTGATATCATATGCCTTCTATAAGGACACAGTCTTGGAAGAGTATTATCAGACAGAATTTTTATTAGCTCAATAAGTTGTGTGGAATTTGTATTGTTTATAGATAACTGCCACACAAACACTCAGATAATATAATGTTGTTTTGCAATTACTTCTGTTTCATGTTCGTTCTTGATAGCTGGGTATATAAATCCATTGACCGTGTCTGACTCGTACCGTTTCAGTCTCTGTATGTTGTTGACGTCATTTTGTGATCAATCCAACAGCATGGCTCGTGGACACCAGAAAATCCAGTCTCAGCAGAAAAACGCCAAGAAGCAGGCAGAGATCAAGAAATCCAAAGGCCACGACCAGAAGACCGCGGCAAAAGCGGCGCTGGTGTTCACATGTGGCGTCTGCAGGGTCAGTAGAATTTTAGCAGGTTATTTTTACCCCACAGATCATCTTTGGAGGTTCTTTTCAGCCAAGTTTCAATGCCAGCTTGTATAAATTCTATTTTTTAGTGCTTTTTGAATCGAATTTCATGTACATAGCACAAGGAAAGAACCCATGTTTGCCCTGCATCAAGATATGTTGTCGATATAAAGCTGATTTTTAATATGGGTGTATGTAGAGGATGAATGTGTTGGGAAATTTCATTCTCAAGTTGGAACTTGTCTCTGCCTTTGAAAGTTATTCACTGCAAGTAACAAATCAGACTTGTCAGTACACCTACCAATTAAGCATAAAACTGCTTAAAGTCACAATGAAATGGCGTTCACAACCCATTTTACCTCTTGGTGTGACGGATGATATGACGTATGTATAGTGACCGTAGAGAATTACCATAAATAACTATATTATGATATATACAGTATCAAAAACTATATATAAAAACTAAAATTGTGATTATTAATTATACATTTAATCAGAATTTTGCACTTTCACATAAGCACAATTCAAGAGAACACCAACTCATATGCAGGGTTTACTTTACCTCATCTAGTTTCCTCATTTATTATATTTACCGTATACATTAAAGAGATAGATCACCCAAAAATTAAAGGTCCCGTTTTTCGTGGTTTTTTGAAGCTTTGATTGTGTTTATAGTGTGCAATATAACATGTGTTCATGTTTCGCGTGTAAAAAAACACAGTATTTTTCACATAATTTACTTATCTGTATACCGCTGTTTCCACTGTCATAAAAACGGGCTGATGACTTCCTTGTTCTATGAAGTCCCTCCTTCAGAAATACGTAACGAGTTCTGATTGTGCCAGCGGTTCCTGTGTTGTGATTCGACAGCAGTTTAGCGCATCTTGCCCCAAAAGGTCACGCCTCTTACCATAACGTGGAGATGCACGCGCTCAGTGTTATTGTAAACATGTCTTTAATTTTACCCTATCAATTTGAGCCGGAATCAGACCCGGTGATTGGACTGCGGGATGAAAATAACAGCGTTTCGACGACATGGCGACAAACACACTCTACAAACGCAACTCTTGTGTATTCCTGTGGGCGGAGGTTAGTCAAAAAACTGTTTTAGTGACATCATTAAAGAAGGAAGTAGAGGGATGTAGTCCAAACTGGCCGTTCGATGTAGGCGACTTCTGTTAAATAAAATATCTCGCTTGGCATTGAACTTTGAGCTTTAATTTTTTACAGATTTTATTTATACTCTAACAACAACATTACACACTAACTAAAGTTTGAAACATGGGATCACGAAGAACGGGACCTTTAACATTCTGTCATTAATTACTCATCCTTGTGTTGTTCCACATCCGTAAGACTTTCATTCATCTTCAGAAAACAAATGAAGATCTTTTTAATGAAATCCGAGAGGAATGAATGAAATGAAATCCCTCTATAGAGATCCAGTGCAACTAGAACTTTCAAGGTCCAGGAAGGTATGAAAAGACATAATTAAAGTACTCCAGTGGTTTAACCTTAATTTTATGAAGTGACGCAGGTGCTTTGTTTGCGCAAAAAACATAATTTACCACTTTATTCACAAAATAATGTAATCCTAAGCGTGTTCACACAACAGTTTCAGCTCTCGCGTGAACACAAAACGCATGTTTCATGGTACTCTTTTGAACACTCAAGCATGTGCATTGAGTTGACGCACGAGTCTGAACACAACTCACATGCGTGGTGATGCTCTTATGAATGCGAGTTGCAGATCAATATTTTCATAATTAAAGTGGTAAATTATTTTTTTTTGCGCAAACAAAGCACCCGCGTCACTTCATAAAATTGAGGTCAAAACACTGAAGTACTTTAATGATGTCTTTCCTACATTTCTAGACCTTGAAAGTGGTAGTTGCATTGGATCTCTATGGAGGAAAAGAAAGCTCTCAGATTTTTTTAAAAAGATCTTCATTTATGTTCCAAAGAAGAATGAAAGTCTTGTGGACCCACACAAGGGTGAGTATTTAATGACAGAATTTTCATTTTTTGTGTGAATTAAACCTTTAACAAGCTCAACTAGGGCTGCATGATATTGGAAAAAACTGACATTGTGATATTTTAGTTTTTCTGCGATATCACCAGATGACTTGAATAGCTCTATTTGGAAAGAATTAATAATTCTAGGATGATTGGGGTGATTTTGTAGGTGAGTGAATATGCATAGAATATAATGAACAAATTACAAGCATAGATAAATATAATAGAACAAAGATAAAAGTTAAATAAATAGTGCTAATATTTTTCAGGTAAGTTTAACAGTATTCAGGTACAGATATTGAAAAATCAAATGTAAAATAACACTGCATAGTCTTCACTGTATAAAGTAAATGTAATTAATCTGTTAAAACTACAAAAGTGTTTTTTCTCTGTCTTTTGTTTGATTAACATTCATGACACAGAAAGCAGCGGGGCTGCTGTCACTTTAAGAACGAATGCGTGGCGGTGACCCAAAATACTGTTACACATCCGGTTTTCTGTTCGGTTTAGTTCACCTAAGCCATAATCCATTGTGTTTACGAGGATAGGAGATCTTTTACGTGCATTTTAACTTTTTTTTTTTTTCTTTTTTTGCATGTATGTGTCCACTCAGGCACAAATAGACGCGGAAGAGAACGGCATGTGGGTGTTCGCGTGCATCTGCGCAGCCCCGTGTGTGTGCACGCGCACATAAAACAGCCGCACGTTCAAAATTGAGTTCTGTTTCGCATCTCCGTGCACTCAAATGGTTTAAAAATCACTTGAATGTTTAAACTGACAGGACCTAAAACACATTGAAATGACAAACTTTCATTGTATGATGGTCAAACTTTGCAATTAATCAGAGAATCAACATTCGTTTTGAACCGTGGTTGTCTGGTCCATCCGGATTTACGATCCCTACTAGACATCATACATCCTGCAATGTGACTATCATGGATGCGCACATCACGATTTTGATGCTAAAACGATATCGTGCAGCCCTACTCTCAACATTGTGAAAACTGGTAAAACCTTAAGAAGCTTCTCTCAAAAGCTAAAACATCGAAATTACTAAAATAATGTTGTTTAAAAATTTTTTCGTTTTTTATATTAAAACCGTAAACAGCATTGTATTGTAGCACAAGCCGCCTCATGAAGGAACGCAGACTGGCTGTAATTTGTAATTTGAGCAGAATATCACAATGGAGATCACTAAACTCCAACATACATGGATTTTCAGATCATCAGCACTTTGTGCAATTTATTTGGTAAATGTGTTTCCACTGTAGCTTATGCACATGTCTTCTTATAAAATAATAATAATAATTTGAACTTGATTGAGATGGATAATGACACTAAATTGGCGACACTGACACTGTTATTGACGGAAATTTAATCAACATAAATAGAGCTGTAATGACACTATTGTCTTCTGTAGAGCTGCTTACAGCTGAATTGATCTTGTTTCATAATTGATGAATTTTACAACATTAACACAACATTTATTAATGTGAAGCTGCTTGGAAACAATTTGTAATGGATAAAACGGTATATAAATTCAAATAAATAAAATGCAAATTAAGTAAAAACTGGGCAAAGAGAAAAGCTCTGATTGTGGGAATTAAACTCTTAACATCTGGCAACCTCAAGAATGAAAACATTACCAATGCAAATATCAAATGAGAGAGAAAAAAAAATGTCATGATAAATTAACCAATATGCAGATGGTTAATCAATTAAAATACAATTAATCATGCAGCTCTAATACAAAAAGGTCAAACCGCCCATGCTTATCCATCTGTAATTGATTGGATAATGCAAAGTGTTCTTTTCATACCAGAATGAAGCCAGTAAATTCCTTGAGACATAATGTGATGAACTAAACCATGAAACCTCTTTGTTTTGCAGTCACAAATGCCAGATCCCAAGACCTTCAAGCAACATTTTGAGAGCAAGCACCCCAAGACCCCCCTTCCCCCAGAGCTGGAAGGCGTTGAGGCATGAACGGCCCAGAGACCGGAGGCTGATTGTATAAAACCTCATAGTAAGAGTCCTGATCTCAAATTTTATTCAGCAGAACACGATCATTGCTTTTACCTGGGTTTTATACATGCATCCTCCCCTTCGTTGCAGACATAAATCCCGTGGATCAAAGACTGATGACGTTTAGCTTCCCTCTCTCAACACCGTTTCAGAGCACTTGCCTTGGCTACGATCAGATCAGTGCATTACCTCAACCTGCACTCACATGCTTTCTTTTCTCATCGTACTTGTGTAATTTAATGGATTGAGAGAAGTTAGCAGAACACTACCAGTGATTAAGTCAGTTTCATCCATTGATCATAAATGTGGTAGTCACAGACATATTTGCTTTTTCCTTGTTAGATGAGTGCAAATGAATATGGGTGCAGTTTCCCACTACTTGACGTTTAGCCTGGGCAAAAAAAAAAAAAAAAAAAAAATTGGGGTTTTACCTTAATTTTCTCATTTACTAACTTTGCTTTCCACTGAAACTGTCTTTTAGTCCAAAACAAATGTGGTTCTGTACACTGAAAACTGGAATCTAATGCGTTTCTGTAAAATCACTGGATGTGCCCGAGGTAACTGTATTCTTAATTTAATGTTGCTGCAGAACTTCTTATTTCTCTCTGGAATTATCTCAAACAATATTGCCTCAATGTTTGATATTCCTGCTCAAGCCACCTGGTTTCCACACCAATGTAATATATCTCTTTAATAAAATTTAACTTTGTTTAAAAAGTTGTGAGGCATGTCTTCAACACAGCTGCCTGAGTCATTGTTGACCATTCTGAGAGTGGTGTTGCTTGTTTCTTGTGTAAGTCCAAAAACCTTGATCTAAATTAGTGTGTGAAGGAAAAAGAGTTTACAGTGGCAACAATGAAAAGTGTTTTTAGGTCGGTTATTATGCATCATTACCTCGGCAACAACGAAACAGGTCATTAATCACAGCAGAAGCAAACAGAATCAGACTCTACCTTTTTGACCTAGTACATGCATTTATACTGTTACGACTATTAAAAATCATTTTTGTTTATTGGAATAACACTGAAATAAATGTTGCATGTACAACTGAAATAAAATAAAATAAATAACGCTGAGTAGTTAAGAATTAAAGGAATTTACTTTGATATTGTGCCTGTTTTTCAAAGATCATTTTTTAATCAGTTTGTCGTAATTGCTTCCACAAGAGAACTTAATTGCAGTGTGTCTCTATCACATTTAGGTAACAATAATACTTTCCCCATAGTGAATCCCTATTTGTCCCACTCTCACTTGGGAGAATGCAGGTAGTCAATGATCATAATGTGGATGAACGGGAAGTTGCCATGCAGGTTGAGACGAGTCAGGGCCGCTCGTCTCATACAGGACACACCCTCCAATAAAGCATTCTGATGGGGAGACTAGTTATGATGAATAGGACTTAGTGAAATACAGCAGAACCCTCACTGGAAATGACTGGTATACCCTTTTCACAAATAGGTACAAAAATAAAGTTTCCAAAAGGGGGTTTTAAAGTCACCATGAATTCAAAATACTCTCTTTTCTATGGAATATTGGAATATGTTTATTATATATGATTTATCTGTGCACATCATTATTGTTTTAAATGTTTCCCAGGGCAAGACAACACTTGAAATCACAGCAATAGCAAACCACAGCGATCAAATCAATTCACATTGGATAAAATCAAGTCAAGTTTTCATGCTGACTTTAGAAGTTTGGAATTTTGGTATTAAGATTGAAAATAGCTTTTTACAACACTGAATCGAATATCAATTTAACAGATTTTTGTTAGTTGCAAAGATGTAACAGGCCAAAATTACGCAATTTTTCTTTGTTAAATCAAATGAATTCTCATGCAAAGTTAATTTTATGTCAAGTAATAGTTTATCAAACATTTATCTATGTCACGGCAAACGGTTTGGGATTTGTGCCTCGAGTGCATAATCATGACAAGTGCCAGATTAATTTTTCTTTGTTGGCAATGCATAACTGTGTATTACAACCAAATGTCAATGGATTGAGCCGCTTTGTGTAAATGACTTAAGATAAATGTCTAGTCTGTGTCATCGGTGACTCACCAATGACAAAGATGGGTTATCATCACTGAACACGTTGAGGTAGGTGTGGCTGTGGGTGAGGTAGAAATCCCTCTTTATGAGTCAAAATCTTACATTTGAAAAAGTATAGCTTACTTTTGAGCAGCAGTAATCATCTTGTTGATAGTCACATTATACTATTACACAAATGATTTAAAAGTGAAAACCATGCCAATAGGATTGAGATCTTGCAATTATGGTGTGGCTATAGTCATAAATTGGGTTGTAATATCTTTACACGCCTTTCCAATGAGAAAATGTGACCCTGTTAAAAATTAGAACATGTTCTCTTTATGGACCTCGATGGAAGATAATTGAGATTCTGCTTTTATTAATATCTCGCTCCTCTGCTCCAGTTTAGAGGCCAAGCTGCTCTGACAGTGTGTTCAGACCATGTCTCTGATCAGACAATATTGTCTTCCTTCCTCTGTCAGTGTCTGTGCTTAATCATTTTTATACTATACAGTGTCTATCACAAAATATTGTCTTCTGGGTCGACTTTTGTGCTACATTATGACAAACCTAATTACAGCTAAACAGAGGGTGTATATGCAAGACAATTAAGCAACTACAGTAAAACTTAACTATTTAGGCATCAAAAAAAAAAAAAAAACACAAGAACATTACTACAACTTTAAAAAGAATTCAAAGAACACTAAGACTTTATTGGGAGATATAGAGAAGCAGCTGATAACTATACGCAATGTATGTAAGTTTTTCAGTTTTAAAACATTACATTAGCTATCAGAATTTTATTTTATATGCATATTTTTGCTCAGTTTGGGCCTCTGTTTTGTTCCTCCTCGAGTATGAGCTCTTGTTCTTATTGTATATGGGCCATAAAAGGCAAAAAACTTTAGATATACAAAAGCTTGACGTTTCAAATATAATATAAAACACATATGCGAACCTGTCTCTTTTTTAAAATCAACTATTCCATTTCAAAAAGTAGATTTTCTAACTATTATTTCATATATCAGGCTTTACAGAGTTAAAATCATTCCTCCCCATTAGATTCCTCTCAGAATCAAACGCGCTCCAGGTTTATCCTTGCAGCCATAGCAGCGCACGCCAATCAAATATCCGGTTGCCTTGGCAGCGGTTGACGTCATGGCCCCTGCCCAGTCCCTGCTCCAGCAGCTTGTGAGTGGGACGGAAACCCCGTGGATTGCACGGGAACGCTGTGCTGCGCGCCACAGTCAGTCAGTGAGTGGCAGCTGAACCGTACAGCCGGAGATAGACCCTCATTCACAGGTTGGTTGGTTGGCTTACTTTCGTTTCATTCACCTCTTCAGTGTATTGTTGTACAAATAAGAACTGTATTTCTTTATTCTGAGTCTGCTCATTTTAATTGAGCAATTTACATTATTCGAAGTGAAGCAAATGCTCAGTAATAGCTACTTGCCACAAGGATGCTTCAAAGCTTTAGCTTGAGTAACAACTCGTGGTTCAGCACGGATAATACCAGAATTAAAAGTTAGCTGTGAATTACTTATTCTAACGCAGCCGGGGCTGTTATGTCACTTAATAACCGCTATTTTCCGCATATTAGCTCCTCTTAGTGCTTCAAGCAGATTTCCAGACAACGGAAGGATGAGTCTTCCTCCTCCGCACAGAAATATCACTTCATCTGTTTCATTCATATGTTATCGACTATAGAATATAAGTGTAAAATTGTGATTTAAAGCATCCAAGCCTAGTCCTAGAGGATATCTGGCAAGCCAGATCTTGTCGGGCACATTGGGCAAAAAGTAGGGCGTTTACCTCACCGCTTTACTACTGTGGAGTTCCTGTCAGTTGAAGGTATCGACAGTGTGTCATTATGAATTTGCTTATGGAAATGAAAGGTGTTTTGGTCTTTGTCTGCACAATTTAATATATTCTCATTGTCTAAAAGGCCATTGGAAGATAAAATGGTGCAAACAAATCCCCAGTTTAGCACTGGTTTCGTATTGAGACAAAGCGGACGCTAGAAAGGTAATGTCAGGTAAAGAGCGGAACGCACTCGGTTGGACACGCGCGCGCGCTGGGCGGGAGGAGTTCGCACGCATAAATCCCCGGATGGACCGTGATCAGACAGACATCAGACTTGAGATCAGTCCTATGGATAGATAGAAGTGTTTTGTTTAAACATTGTGCGCTGCTTGCTGTTGGGCTGGTGTATGCACTGGGCGTGGTCGGCGAAGTCATGTCCGCATTTTTGGGCATTTTTCACTCCTTTTCTTACATATCACATGCAAAATGAATGGGGTTTTGTTTTGGCTGGAATGTTGCAGTATTTTCTATAGTCCAAATGATTTATCCGTGAACATCATTATTATTATTATTATTATTATTATTATGATTATTTAAAGAAAAAATCATGTAACGTTTTCCCGCTTGAAATAACATGTTTTCTCTTCTCTGATGACGTGTTCACCGGCATAAGGGCGGGACAACCTGTCACTCACATGACATCACAGCAATAGCAAACCACAACAATCCAATCAACTCCAGATGGACAAAGTCATGTCCGCGGTTTGAAACCACCTCAAATAACATGATATTTAGCCCCTGGAATGTGAATTTTACCAGGGGAATCCCACCAAAAAGTGTATTTTACCCCCTAGAATTCAATTGGGCTAGTTTTGAGTAGCAATTGGCGGGTTTTGTTGTGAAATCCTGGCAACCCTGAATTGGACATGTCACAATAGGGAAGAAAAAACTCCTGTTTCATGCTGACTTTAAGGCCCTGTAATTTCTCAGGCAGTTTTCATTCTTACATGATGATGGCCCAATAAGTCAGCCAAAATTTCAGCATTGGCTGATAAAAATGTCTGCTTGGATTCACACGATTCATTAAAGTGACGCTCATAGAAGTGAACTCTTCCCTGTGTTAGTGATGCTAGTAACAGACTGGTCAATAGGTAATGCATGCAAGTCTGTTTCCAAATATATTTTGGAGCAATTTCAGCCAACGTTTTGTAAAACATATATATATATATATATATATATATATATATATATATATATATATATGTGTGTGTGTGTATTTTTTTGCAAACATCTTATTTGCTATGTTAAAAATGTATTAACTTGTACCACGCATATATCAAGGCACACAACAGATAATCACAGTGGTGCTGGTATTCAGACCAAAACCATAATTGCGAGTGTAAAATTGTTCTAGTTTATTTAAACTGTATAAATTAATATTGAGTCATTTACTTTTTTAGTAATTTATATAATCGTGCTATTGCCAGCTGCTTTGTCTGTGAAGTCAAATCAAATTCAAGCACTAAAGCTAACTGTTAAGTGCTGTTCACACCAAGGCTCATCGTTATATTTCTATAAGAATAGGGGAGGTCCTATACAACAATAACTGTTGGAATCACATTTCAGAATTATTTTTTTCCCTTGCGCTTTTAAAAAAAAAATGTAATGTTAACGCCCGTTGCTGTGGAACAAATATAATTATTATTAAGGCTGCACGATTTATCGCGATTAAACCGCACGCGATTTGGCAAAGGCTGCAATTATTTTATGCGCAGCTTGTCAGAGCTGTACGGCTCTGTGATCAGTAGTAAATGCTTTTCCATCTGAAAGCCAGAGGGCGCTCTTCCTCAGAAACTCTAAACATGCCCTGCAGCAGAAGAAGATAACACGTGTCATATCGCTGTAGCTGAATAAACAGAAGATTGAAACGCTTTGATTAAAAATGACTATTAAACACACGACTGTCTTATTCTGTGTAAGAAGCCACATCATCTCACAGAAGGATGCTCAACTGTAAAAATTTGTTATTAAATGTTTGTTGGACAAGATGTTAATAAATGCTTCTCATGTCTGATTTGACGCGTGTTAATTTTTCAAATTTATACTGTAAGCGACTCAAACTCGCAGTGCTTTTAGATGGATTAACATTTGGAGCCTTACTTCATTGACAAGCTGAGCGTAAAAAAATAATTCCAGCCTTTGCGATTTCATAATCGCACTAAGAATCGCGTTTAAGTTCAATGTTATTTTTCGTATCGTGGGATAAATCGTGCAGACCTAGTTATTATTGTCATGGTTATCGTTGTAGTTATTGTTCATGGTGTGAACAGACCTTTAATGTATAGTAATGTTTTAATTCTTACATTAAACATTTTAAATGTATGTGGCAGCAATGACTGTGTGGTAGAAATTGATTCCTATGATTAAAAAAATATTATATTAAGCCATATTCGAGCAAATACATAAATATTTAAAAATATATATTGAGTATTGTCAAAATATTAAGCAATTATTTTAGCTGTATTGCCCAGCATCAATTGTTTTTTCAGCACGTTGAAGTCCTTTATTTTCAATATGAGTTGATGCAAGGCACCATGAATGATGTTGGTGATGCAACAAAGTTGAGTAGAGTTTACCTTTATGCTGATGAACAGTAAAACATTGTGGCTCCTGCCAATGGAATTTGAAAATGTAGAGCCATTTTACTATTTACATCCATTCAGATCAGATAAGAATTAGTTATCTCTTACCTCTTTAGATCAAAAACCACTAAAGATTCAACATGATAGAGTTTGATTTGCATTCAAAACATTACTGTTCCTATTTTATTGAAAGTTAACTTGGTTTAATTGTTCAATCAAGATGTCCAATTAACTGTGATATCACTAATTATAAATCTACATATTAATTGATCTTTCTAACTTTATGTGAAATACTTTTTTCTTTTTTTTTTCCTATAGAACCAAGCAGCCATGGACAAGAGCCAACATGTGCAGAGAGCCAAACTGGCGGAGCAGGCCGAACGCTACGATGACATGGCCGACTCCATGAAGGAAGTGACGGAGCTTGGAGAGGAACTGACCGACGAGGAGAGAAACCTACTCTCTGTGGCCTACAAGAATGTTGTGGGTGCTCGCCGGTCCGCCTGGAGGGTGGTGTCCAGCATCGAGCAGAAGACTGAGGGCAGTGACAAACAGCAGATGGCTAAAGAGTACCGTGAGAAGATTGAGGCAGAGCTGAAGTCCATCTGCAAAGATGTTCTGGTGAGCTTTGAAAGGGAAAGAACCACTGATAGAAGACATAACCATTGCAGAGCTTGATGATTTAAATGGGATATTGTGAATAATGTCCTGTCAGCATTAGGACATTAGGACATCTGTTCTTAACCAGAACTAGGGTTGGAAATACAGAACTGATTCTCATTCAGAGCTAATGTTAATTTTGTAAACTCTTGAAACTGAATAGGGTTGTCATGGTACCAAAATTTCAGTAGTCTGTACCAATACCAGTCAAATTTCATGGTACTCTGTGCCATTTTTGGTACCATAACAAAAACTATTGTAACTATTTTGTTAATTTAGTTTTTATTTAACTATTTGAAAATTGAAATCTCATATAAATATCATAAAATCTCATTAGCTCATCTTTAATGTTGTTAATAATTCTAAGTAAATAATTCCATTAAAACTTTAACATGTAGCCTTCAAATATTGTTCAGTTAAATAAACATTGCATTAAAAAAAATCAAATGAAAAGTTACACACTCCAAGACTTAATGCACAGATCTATTTTGATTTTTTTTGTCCCATCCGTTGTCAAACATCACTTTTGTCACTCTCAAAACTGTGTAGCATGTACTTAGCGGCATGAAAAATATAACATTCATTTAAATTATGAATTGTTTATATACAGAAAGTGAGCGAAGAACGCTTTTTATGTTCAATGAAGGTGATATTACTTCAGTTCAGCCGCAGCGCAAGCTCTCTGACTGAGAAAAAAAAACATTATAATCAAAAAATCTGTCTATTCTGCACAGTGCATCTCTTATTTACTTTGTTATAACAAAACGATTTCCGAGCATGCAGAGCTCACATTGAACAAACTCTGGCATACTGAGTGGATTCTGACTAACTTATGCCTCTGATTGTCCATTGCGCTGAACAAACATGTCTGTGATTGGCTGCAATGCTCAACTCTGCAAAAACATGCAAATAGAAACCTTTGACGCTCTCCACACAGCGCTTGCACACATACCGATGATTGCGTTTAAATGCAGAGCCTATCAGTGGGTACTGAATTGGCCCAATACTTGGTACTACCAGTACTGCAGAAAGGCTGGTACCATTACTTAAAATGTAAGTATTGACTTGGTACCGAAGTACTGGTACTTTTGACAACACTAGAACCGAATGGTATTCTTGATTCATTAAGCACTGTCCTCTTGTAAGATATTGTCCCAGGTTTTCAGTCAGTCAGTGGCTAGAGGTCATTAGTTTGGCCCAAAACTGTATCCAGATAAGTAAAACAATGAGACATTTTGTTTGAATGATCAGCAAATCAGCTCTTTCTCTAGAGTTGTCTTGGATACAGAGGTTTTTTTTTCTCTCATGAAACTGAAAGTGAGACTTACTCTGTGCAACTGGATAAGGCTTTAATGAATCAGACAGGACTAGGCATGGGCCGGTATGAGATTTGGACGGTATGATAACCTTAAGCAAATATATCACGGTATTGTAATTATAGCTCTAAAATGTGTTATTTTAAAATGTCTAGGTAAAAAAACATTTTTTTTCCTTTGAACGCAATATATTTCTAAGCAACATAGAATATTTGGAAAAGTAGTAAACATGTATGTTAGATTAAATAATTAAAATAAATAATTTAATTCTTCTTACTCAAATTAAAATGATATAAATAAAATGAATGCAGTCATTTAAGTGAGCCTAAACCTGCAGCTCAACAATGATTAGAACAAAAATTGAATTGTTTCTGTAAAAATGCAGTCACTTGAGTTAAGCATGTGATCAGCTAAAGAAGATATTAATAGTTATAATAAAAATATTAAAAAGTATTAATAGAGTTATCATATAATATAATCATTTGTTATTTACGTTGCGTTCCTAAATTCAAATAAGCGTCAGCACTTGCAGGAGCAGCATTTTCTGAGAATCGAAGCTGAAAGCTGTTTTACTCCATACAGCGCGTCAGACTATATATTTATATAATTACATCACAACCGGTGCGATTTGATGATCGCATAAAGACGCATCACATTCTCACGCATTGTCAAAATTTATAAAAAGTTACCGGGCAACTGGTGAATAAGCGACCAGGAACGGTATCACAGAAAAATGTTGTGGTTTTAAAACCGTGACGTTTTCAATCCACGGTATACCTTGAAACCGGTAACCGACCCATGCCTAGACCAGGACCATGTCCTTTCCGGGTGCTGGACTGTTTTAGTTGGATTGTTGCCTGAGGCGTCTTAAGCGGTGGCACATGGAATGTTATGCTTTGCATTTATGACATTCCTTCCCTTTTCCAGATGTTATTTAGACTGCATTCACAAGAATGTGAGAGCTAATCTGGCATTAGGAGGGTAATGGGTTGAAATTGGCTTCTACAAAGGAAGAACCTGCTGCATGTTACATCTCTACATATGAACAAATATTACATAGGCCAATTAGATGATGAGATAAAGTACCACCTTGAAATCCTGAGGTGCTTGTGCCTTCCCTGGTGGTCCCAATGTTCTTTCCAAAATTGAGTCGGAAGAAAGAATAATTTTAAATTAAATGATGATTCGCATCAAGAACAAATGAGTATTGCAAAATGAATAGCTATTCACACCAAGTGTGAAAATATCTGTTGGGCTGAGTGGTGCAAGAAGTCTCGTGGTGATTCACCATCTGCAAAGAAGAAGAAAGTTCAACATTATTTAAGATATTGCAAACAGCCATAACAAGGACAAGTGAATAAAGATGTACATAAATGTTTATAGAACAACACATAAAGCAAAAAAATTACTACAGTCCAGTCACTTTTTTTAGCACTTGAAATGATATAAATGATAGTTTACAAAAAAAAATGGAAATCTCTATAGAGAAATCATAGTGATTAATTGGGCAGAAAGTGTGGGAAACCTGGTATTTGTTCACTGACAGCGTCATATACGGACTGCTGTTTTTCAAGCTCAGTATTACATTGTTGCTAGTTTACTGTCACATTCTACTGATATGTGTTGTAATTTGTATCTTCTCTCTGATATCCTGATGTATTATGGGTTCATTGGTTAGTCTGTGAAATTTGTCATCATATCTTGTACCTAGGGCACACCGTTTTCAGTTCACTCCCAGTTATGTCATCTGTGGAGGATTTTCTGATGGTGAATGATGCCAAATACTTGCCTTCTGAAGTCCCTTTTGAAATGACCTGTTTTCTGAGTCGACTCATATTGAGCAAGTTCAAACTTTGTATTCAGTCTATTACGTTTTTGACCTTACTACTGGAAAGTGGTCGCTGGAAAAGTAGACCGTTAGAAACGTTACTGTCTTGGACTGTGTGTTAAGGTTCATGTGTCTGTCATCCGCAGCATCTCCTGGACAAGTTTCTGATCCGCAACACTTCTCCAGCAGAGAGCCAGGTGTTCTACCTGAAGATGAAGGGAGACTATTACCGCTACCTGGCAGAGGTTGCCACAGGAGACGAGAAAGCCAGTGAGTTTGTCCTAAACAACATTTATATGACATTTATACAAAAATGTCTTTCCTTTTAATGATTTATTTTCATTTGAGAACTAGATCCAAATATTAGATGGATCTTTGATGTTCAGCACGGTGTCTCTAACTTGTTAAAGTTGAGCAGCCACACCTCCATCACACACATGCAGATTTTTTTTGGTTTTGATAGCTACCAGTGGAACAGGTCTTTACTTGTGCTTCCACACCCTGAATGGCTAATTATTTGGGGAATGTTGTACAAAATCTTTTAAAACAGATATGGTTTATGGTTCAGAATCTAAGCCACACTTATAATACCTACAGTTATAATATACTAAGCATAAACAGTGCAACATAAAATACATGGCACACACCAAGGTTGCATAAAATACTCTATACTTATCAGTACTGAATGAAATATATTTAGAATTAACTTTTAGTCAACTTATTTTGTTTTACAGTTTATGAATCCATATGTCTTAGATTTTGGATAAAGAGATATCTTAGAAAACACCATAATGTTAATTAGGGCTGGGAGGGTATTGGAACAAATTTCCCGATTCGATTTCTATTCACAAACTTTTTATTCTGATTTGATTCGATTCAATATCGATTAATTTGGATATATATCTGGTAGGGGTGAAACGGTTCTCGGTAAAAAATAGAACAGTTCAGTTCTCCACCCACGGTTCGGCACACGCTTGCACCGCGGTTCATCCCGAAACCTTAGATTATTTGTCTTTATTTTCTTTATTTTTATTTGACAATTGTCCTATTTTTTACGTAATATAGCACATACCGAACCGTACCGAAACTGTGACCCTAAAACCATGATAAAAACCGAACCGTGAGTAATCTGAACCATTGCACCCCTAATATCAGGTACAGTACGAGGCAGATTTTCTCAAGGAAAGAAAATCTCTCAACGAATGCTGTAAACTATACAGCATTATATATCACTGTGTCTATATCATTATTAACTATATCTTTTTTTTTTTTTTAAATATAAACATTTAAATGATTTATTCAAACATGCATTTAATACTGAAGAATAGTATGTGTGTGTATATATGTAAAATGGTGTATATATTTAGCAAAATGCTCCTCTCTAGAGTTCACTTTGCTAGCTGACTAACGATTTTTTGGTCACTGAATGGCCTTTTGAGGTAAGTGTAACATTACATGACATTGTTTACAAGCTATTTTATTGATGTCTTTCTGTGGTTGAAACACTGAGCGATTACACGAGGCATGATACAGATTTTGGTACCCAGCCCTTATGTTAATGCTAATTTTTAAAAAAGCCTTTCTTTAGGAGTGTGCCAATAATGCCTTAAAATGCTGTCCAGGTTGACAGTCCACTAGGTTTTGGAACAGACCTATAGTGTCCACATGAATAATCTTACATAACTGCCAATATAACTCTTGTAGTTGTTTTACTCATTTGTTTGTCCTTGAGCTAATATACTGGCTCTGCTCCAAACTCTCCTGCTGCCTACGTAGAGAAATCATAGGCACGCCAACACGAAGACTGCTCCAAACACAATGCAGCAAAATTATGCTGCTTTATACCCAATACCTTGTTTTAACCAGCATCTATAGCAACATCTCATGAATAAGACAATCTAAGAATGCATTACTTTAAAGGAGTCATATGATGCTTTTTAATGTTTTCCTTTTCCTTTAGTGTGTAATATAATCTGTTTGTCTATGTATAAGATCCGCAAAGTTACAAAGCTCATAGTCTCCCACAAAGCAATTTATTCTAACAGAGAACTCTGATCCAGACGTGCCTAACACTCCTTGATCGAAGTCCAGATATTACTTCCTCAAATGTCCATGTCACAGTGTGAAATATTAGCATAATGCCCACCCAAAGGCATTCACAAAGAAAGAAGGCAAGGTTTCAGTGAATTGAAGTGTTATCGTCATGTCGCTGTGTGTTTGGATGCGAAATCAAAACCACTTTTAGTATGTTTTCTTTTGCTTTCAGAGGTTAATCAGAGGTTAACATTTATTTATAGAGCAGTTCCTGTGCAGTACAACCCAAAAGCTTGCTTGTGCACAGCGCATTTTACAGAGGACAGCTTTCTGAAACTGGAAGTACAACACAGGCTATATACAAAGACTACTTACCATTGTGAAATGTTCTGCTCAAGTCGTGCTTGCAAAGTTCTTTTCGAACGATCGGCTTGATAATCCTCATTTTCAGAATCCAACTCTAGTTCGATCTGATACACTAAAACCGACAACATCATTATTTAAGCCGAAGCCTTGGAAGCCGAAGCTCACAATTATGATAAGGTGCGGTAGATTTCCGACACATGCTTGAGGTGTTTGGCCAATCACAGCGCACTGGCCAATCAGAGGTTTGTAAAATCAGTGTGTTTCAGACTGACTAGGAATCTAGGAGCTCCAATAATGTACAGTATATGAAAAATGTGTTTTTTGAACAATAGAGCATGTTAACTTGTTGTTACACCTAATCATCAAAATAACAAACTTTTAAGATGGCATCATATGACCCCTTTAAAGCTTTGTGTCTCAATTATAAATATTTCAAAGAAGTAAAAAAATATATAAATAATTCAAAGAATTGATTGAAAATAACATTATTAAATCTTATTAAAAATGCTCTTTATCCAAATATCTGTGCAGTTGTGTACTTATTAGAATAGTGAGCTGTTAGCTTGGCAACATTACTAAGGTTTGGAAAAAAGTGTGATGTTTCTTAACCACTACCTCACCATGTTTGATGTTTTTGAACTCAAGGGGTCAGTCAATTAACCCTCTTAATAGAGTTAGAATCACATGAAGTAGCCACAGACTTAGAGTTTTCATTAATTATATATTTGGAAATGAAGGATGGAGGTTTAGATCTGAAGGTCTTGTGTCCTAGTTCATAAAGCTCTTGAGACACAAGCTGCTTGCAGATTAATTTGAGAACGTCCAGTGTGACGTTTTATGCCTCCTGTGCCTTGAGCCCGCATGTGATATCCTCACTGTAGCTAATATTTCTACTTTATTACAAAAAATTAGCCCAATCGAGTGATTTGGTTGTGAATTTGGCAGCAAGTTGTTGATTTTTGTGTGCATCCAGCAAGGACAGTGCAAATATTTATTTTTATTTTTCACCGTCAGTCTTTCTCTCGTCACAAGCTGACATCTCAGCTGCAGATTCAGAAGGGCTGCATTGCCTTTCCTGAGTATTGTTGCAGGAAGCACTGCAGCACAATCCTGCTCCACCTTCATTCATTTCATTAATGAGGCTAATGAGTGATTTCCCTTCACATGTGGTCTTTGGCTGAGTATGTCTTTGGAAGTAATAATTCACTCTTTCCGATAGATGCACGAGGTTATTAGGGCTGCTGCTTCTCTCTGCAGGGTTTGATGAATTTTTGAAGAGCCTGGTGTGTTTCTATGGCAGCACAGGAGTGAATGATCTGACTGAAGCTGCCATCTGTGGAAACGACAGGACCGGACTGTGCTGCGGATCCTAGATCAGTCTGTGTTTATATAGTATTATAGTTAAGCTGCAGGTTTTTCATAGATTCTTACGAGAGAGGAAAGAATATTGATGGTCTATTTGAGCTTAAACAGCCACTGACCTACTATTGTCAGTGTGATGGGCTGTGTGATCATCGCCATGGCAACAGCATCTGGCTTATGTGTGTTGTCCAGCTGAGTGTCGGCAGTAGGCAGAACCTCCTGCGGGTGGGTTTAATATATGCACCACTTGGCCACTGTCTCCTAAAGCTCTTCAAATGAACAATTACTACTGCTCATCAGGCACGGTGCGTGAAACGCATTTTACAGAGCTGCCTGTCTTCAAATATTTATGTATTTCTCTCTGAGCACAGATCAATACAGGCAACCGCAAGCTTTTAATGCACCACAATATTGACTATTACTGACAACTCTGAAGTGTTCAGAGGAGAAGAAAATTCTCATTTTCAGCCATTTAAAGGTGCCGTAGAACGTGTTTTCAAAAGATGTAATATAAGTCTAAGGTGTCCCCTGAATGTACCTGTGAAGTTTCAGCTCAAAATACCCCATAGATTTTTTTTTTTTATTCATTTTTTTTAACTGCCTATTTTGGGGCATCATTAACTATGCACCGATTCAGGCTGCGGCCCCTTTAAATTCTTGTGCTCCCTGCCCCCGGAGCTCACGCATGCCTTAAACAGCATAAACAAAGTTCACACAGCTAATATAACCCTCAAAATGGATCTTTACAAAGTGTTCGTCATGCAGCATGTCTAATCGCATAAGTATGGTATTTATTTGGATGTTTACATTTGATTCTGAATGAGTTTGATAGTGTTCCGTGGCTAAAGCTAACATTACACGCTGTTGGAGAGATTTATAAAGAATGAAGTTGTGTTTATGAATTATACAGACTGCAAGTGTTTAAAAATGAAAATAGCGACGGCTCTCTTGTCTCCGTGAATATAGTAATAAACGATGATAACTTGAACCACATTTAACAGTACATTAGCCACGTGCTAACGATGAATCATGTCAGTTATTATCGCTCCATCGGCCATTTTTCGCTATTGTCCTTGCTTGCTTACCTAGTCTGTTGATTCAGCTGTGCACAGATCCAGACGTTAATACTGGCTGCCCTTGTGTAATGCCTTGAACATGGGCTGGCATATGCAAATATTGGGGGCGTACATATTAATGATCCCGACTGTTACATAACAGTCGGTGTTATGTTGAGATTCGCCTGTTCTTCGGAGGTCTTTTAAACAAATGAGATTTATATAAGAAGGAGGAAACAATGGAGTTTGAGACTCACTGTATGTCATTTCCATGTACTGAACTCATGTTATTTAACTATGCCAAGGTAAATTCAATTTTTAATTCTAGGGCACCTTTAAAAAATAATAATAAAATGCATGTTTTATTTTTTTCCCCTTTAAAGTAACCATCATTAGGCATAGATTTAAAATGTTAATATCGGATCGAAAGAGTAAAAATCGAGTTGACAAATGAAAGCACTTTTTCCACTGCAATTTTTTCAAAAAGTAATCACAAGATTTATTTAACCATTATTACAAAACAAAACATTTACCCACATATATTTTATTTAAACTTTTTAAACAGTGATGTTGTCCCTTAAAATGGACAGTTCAAAAGAACTGATTCATGAAAGTGAATCAGAGTCCCAACTCTGTGGACTTTTTTTGAAAATGTTGAAATGTCTGTTTTGATGGTCTCATACACTCTTTAGGACATTTAACTGGCTGAATAAAAAGCACATTAAGATCAGCTTCAGCAAATCCTTAATAATAAATTGTAAATCTTTTATATGCACTACTGTTTAAAGGTTTGTGGTAGGAAGATTATTGTTTTTGAAAGAAGTCTCTTATGATCACCAAGGATGTATTTATTTGATATTGTGAAATACAGTTTACAGTAAAATAAATGTTTTCTATTTTAATATATTTTAAAATGTAATTTATTCCTGGCTTCAGAGTCACATGATCCTTCAGAAATCATTCTAATATGATTTGCTGCTCAGGAATTTTAGGATTCTTAGATATCTTCAAATTAGATATCTATTTCAAATAAAAGCTGTTCCTTTGAACTATTTATCAATTGTAACATTATAAATATCTTTACTGTCTGTTACCTTGCTGAATAAAAATTAATTTCTAAATTAAAACCCTACCGACTCCAAACTTTTGAGTGGTAGTGTATATTGTTGGCCTTAATTTGTTCTGTTTGGTAGGAAAGTATGAAATTATTCTTGCATGACTAATTGTTTGTCCTTTGTAAACAGATATCATCCAGAAGTCTCAGGAAGGATACCAGGCCGCCTTTGACATCAGCAAAGACAACATGCAGCCCACTCATCCCATCCGCCTGGGCCTGGCTCTCAATTTTTCAGTCTTTTATTATGAGATCCTGAACTCTCCAGAGCAGGCCTGTGAACTGGCCAAGAAGGTTAGAATGGGTGCTCATGAAACTCAAAGCTCATACACAGAATAATGCCTCTTGAGCTTTTGTGTTGATTGAATGTAATGCTTAAAATTATTTATTTATCCATGTACCTGTTTTTATGTAGGCTTTCGATGATGCCATTGCTGAACTGGACCAGTTAACTGAAGACTCGTATAAAGACAGCACACTCATCATGCAGCTACTTAGAGACAATCTGACAGTGAGTTCTGTTTTGTTGCTTTCTTGCTTGATAATTATACAGATAACTGATTTTGCTGCCGTTTAACCCATACCTAATTAAAAACCACTCATTAAAATATAACTGTAATCATAATAAGAATCAGTAAAAACCTCATACAGGTCTCAATTAGTAGAATACAGCAAGTTTCTTGGTTTTACTTGTACAATAGATGCATGTATTCAAGTGTGAAAATCCTCAAATGCATGCTAGAGGCGTTGATATGTGATATACTCAGCTAGGTGTTGTTCAATGGAATGAAAAGCAGTAATGTTTAGAGACAAGCTTTTTAGAGTTGAACTACTTTTAAAGGGCTAATGAAATAGAAAATCAAAATGTCCTTGATATTTACACTTATAAGAGGTTACTGTATCTCAAAGCTCCCCAGTTTAAAATACAATTATTTTTTTTCCACTCTCTCAAAATGCCTGAAATTGGTGTGAAGTTTGCCAATTACAGTAGTTCTTACTTTCTGAAAGAGGTATTGCCCCTTGAGACTAAGTGTTTTGACGGTGAAAATGAGGAAGGAAAATATAATTTTTACAAATATCTGAACTAGGCTCCAGCAATATAAAGATCTGAAAATGCATTTCATGATTTAACCCTCTGGAGTCTGAGGCTGATTTGGGGCCTGGAGAAGTTTTGACATGCCCTGACATTTGTGCTTTTTTCAGTTGTTCATAAACATATTAATGACACAAGTGTCATTACACTGTATTCAGCACAAACTAGGCTACCATAATATGTGAGGAACATGTGTGTACATGTTTGTGTTTTTGAAGGAATAACGTTTATGCGTGGTTACTGAAAAAACAAAAAACTTAAGTCACTGATATAAGGCCAATAAAAGTATATTAAATCTGTGTTCACAAGACTTTTGGGTATTGAAGGTTGTAGACTAGAGTTTTTGCTTCAAAATTATGTAAAAATTATGCTGATTACTCTTTCATTTATAACAATATACTGATTTAGTTTTTGTAAGACACTTTTTGCCAAGAAACACGGTATGCGAGGAGGCGTGAATCTCCATGAATAATGGCTCATTCTCACCTGTGAAGACAAAAGAATTGAATAGTAATGACCTGAAAAGACTTGCATATAATGAGGCATTTCAGTCAGGTAGGCTGTGAAAAAAAACTTCTGTGATGTCTCAAGCTCATCATGGTATATGAAACATACAGAAAAATTTTATTACAATATAAAATAATGGTTTTATATTATACTTTAAAATATAATGTATTTCTGTGATGCAAAGAGTCTGAATATAGGCTTTTAGTTTAAAGCATGCACATTTGGAGAAATATAGGATTCTCATATGTTTATGTCAATTTTCTATACAGAGGAGTTATTTTTTATTTAATATTCATTGTTATCTCTATGAGCGCTGGTGTTTGCAATTCTACTGCAGCCGGAGGGCGCTCTGTGCATTTTAGTCCACAAATTCACCTAAGAAGAAGACGATATTCCATGAATGGTGTTTACCAATTCATACTACAGCCGGAGGGCGCTAAAGAAACAAAAACTCACTTAAAACTTATCAATAGAAGAAAACAAACAGGAATTTACTGAATGTCTTCCAGAGATCGCTACCATGGCTTTTTCATCCAGATAAACAATTTCAAGGCAATAAATACACGATTGAGATGATGAATGCATGTGTTGTCTCTGAATTTGCCTGTGAATAGCGCTGGCTCCGTGGGCGTGGCCGCATTAGCGGATAATGAGCTGAATCACGGACTTTCAGGCTCTCTTTTCATACAGATTACATAAACACAGAAGGTTTGTTTTCGATTTGATTGCACGATGAAATTTCAACGTTTGTTAGACATAAGTATGAATTTTTTGTGATTAGTATTCACTAAGTTACACTTCATTTTCTGAGAACTATCAGATTGGACTTCGTTCAGAGGGAGATGAGAGATCACGCATCATGTTAGTTTTCTTTATTTTACAAAAAGCACAACATCTCTGAGTGTACACAAATAAAAGGAGATATTCTATAGTTCCAATTGATGTATTACTTATGTCTCTATGACAAAAATGACAGAGTATTTTAAGTCTGTTTTGCTGCAATGTGAAAAAAAACCTGCAAAACGCGCCGGCGCGTTTTTAGACCTCAGAGTGTTAAACTTAAAAATACAGAGCTTATGACGTGAGACATAAAAAAACACATCATGTGGCACAACACAGCCTTAAATCATATACACACATAGCTTTTTTCTTCTTCTTTTTTTCAAATTTCGTTTAATGGAACATAATCAAAATATGTAAAATGCCATATTACTTAGAGATGATTCTGATTGTAAAGCTCAAACACAAGTTAACTGCATGTAGATCTTGAAATAATTCTCAGAGAGCAACATGACGTTACTTGGCTCTGTCTTTCCATTCGCACACACATTTCAGTGGATGAATGTGCACGTTTTAATGTGTCCTCTGTGATTTTCAGCTGTGGACCTCTGACAATCAGGCTGACGGTGAGGACACAGAGGAGGGCCGGGAAAACTAAAGCCAACTCTCAAAGAACCTTTTCAGTCAGCACAGCGAGAGACAACGCTGACGCTTTTACAGTTCCAGCTTCATACTCACCAGCCCGTCATTTATGTGTGTGTTTGGATTTGAGCGTGTGAAGGAAAGACTGTGTTTGTGTACGTTTGTTTGTTTGGGGGGGGGGGGGGGCAAACAGCAGTTGTTTGTCTTTAAAATGTGTTAATTGTGGATTGGAGAACGCAATATAGTTTGTTGGCTCCCATATGCTCACTGGGATGCTTCTGCATCACTGATGTGAGTCAACATGAAGCCAACATCAACTTTGTTGTAGGTGCATATGTGAGAGAGAAAGAGAGCGATGTATGGAACCTTTTCTGAGTTTGCTAGGGGAGCATTTAGTGATGGGTTTCTTGTGGCTTAGACTGAATTCTTCATTTTCCTAAAGAATCATGGGAAATAAACCAAAAGTCAGTATGAACGAATACTTGTGTCAGATTGGGCTTGTGCAAGACATTCTACTTCAGTTGTCAAGTGTTTGATTTCTCATTGGTGAATAACGCATACAATCTCTCTTTGTCAACCAGACCTAAGATCAAAAAGACTTGACACATGGCTTATACTGTAACTTTGATATAAAAGTCTTGTTACCGGAACAGTAAGTAATGCTTTTCATGTGCTTATCTGATTAATACTGTTTTCTATTAGGATTTTTGGTTTCGTTTTATTTGTACTACTACTTACTAAATCTGTTTTTAGTTTGTTTTGTTTACTCTTTTGATACTTGCCTAAAATGCATGTGGCTTTAGTTAATCAGGGTGACTGGAGTTGGCTGATTGGGCTGCCTAGAAACTGTCTTTGAATTTTCATACAGAACACTCAGCATTATTGTTATTTGTTATGGAGGGTGGGCGGAGGGATCTGGATTTCATGTTAGTGGAATTAAAACAGATAAAACACAAACCACATGATCTCTTGTTCTTTTTGCCTTGCATTCAGTCTGTGGTGTTTTCGAAAACTGGCTGTTCCAGAAAGATCCTATTTCTGGACTTCAGATATTCATTTTGGTTTAATCCTTGCTTTGGGAAATGGGGTTTGTTTCTGTGACACAATGATGACAATTTAAAATCTGCTTCATTCACTCGACCTCGTGTTGTTCCACACCTTTCTTGGAACACAAAAGGAGATGTTAGGCAGAATCTGCTGTCTGCATTTTTGTCTTATACAACAAAAAATTAATAGGAACTGGGGGTCTGAACTTGAAAAATAGCTAAGCGTGATGTCTGTGATTTCGAACAAAAGTGGCTTTGTGGCCATTTTGATGTCAAGCTAATCGTTTTTGAATGTACATTAATATAAAAAGAAGAATGGAGAGCTTCAGAAGACTCACAAGTGCACAAGTTGGAATTTTTTTTTTTTTTTTTTCTGTCCCAATTCATTTTTATTGTATTGAAAAGAGCCACCTGGACTTTGTGTTGATTAACTCCACAGAAGAAAGTAAGTTTGGAATAACATGAGGGTCAGTAAAATTCCTTTTTCCTTCTAATCTGGGACACTGTCCTAATAGAAAACCTCTTCTTTGGCTTTGAGTGGTGTTACTTAGTGGTCAAACGGTTGTCTTCTAAGACCTGGTTTACATTCAGAGCAGGAAATGGGTCATATAATCTCAGTGGAAGCTGCAGTCATTTTAGTTTATAAAGGCCTATGAGTCCTGCACCAGATTCAGTTAACCGAGGAGAGGTGACTTTCAGGACAGGTGACTGAGGCAAATGCTGACTAACTTACATGACCTGATCTCACCAGTGCCCTCTAGTCATGAACAACAAATCAACATTGCTTGTTCATATCATGATGCCTCTACAGTACTGAGCATGTGATAACCTGCTCGTGGAAAACCTGGACAAATATGGGCAATTTTAAGTCCTTGAAAATGTATGTAGATTAATAAAATCTTTAAAAGTCATGAACATTAGTGAATTTCAGTGGCTAGAAATTGCTTTTTGAAAATGGAATAATTTATATATAAAAAAAAATCCTTATCCAGTAGTCTGTGTAGTAATTCAGTCAAAATGTGTGGTGTGTATATGTATGACACCAATGAGGGAGTATAACGTAACATAATATGATACAATTAATATAATTAGTATATCCTGATAATAACAAATCTTGATCCAATAGTCCAAATAATATTTTTTACTGAGAAAAATGTGTGGGAACTCAGGTTTATGATTATAATATAATTCCTCTGGGTGCTCCAGTTTTCATCACAATCCAAAAACATGCAGCATAGGTGAATAGACACTAAAGTAGGTGTGTGTGAGTGTGTGAAAGTGTGTGAGAAGAGCCCTGTGATGGACCAGTCATCTGCCCACGCTGGGATGGGCTCCAGTGTTCCCGTGACACTGCAGAGGATAGATGGATAGATATTATAAATATAGAAAACCTGGAAATATCGGGAATTTTTCCTGTTTCTCCATCCAATTAAATGAACTCCAGCATCTCTGTGTCCCTGTATGTCTGGAAAGCTCCTTGGAAAGGCATTGTTCCTCTCAGTTTGGGTGTGTCAGTGAAGAGCCTCGGGCTACGGCTGTGGGATGGGCCCGTGTTGCCATGGAGATGGACAGACTGCACTGAACAACAGAACTTATGTGGAAAGAGAATGAGTAACCAGCAGGAAGGGATGGGAGACAGAAACTTCTCTGAGTAATGACAAAGCACACTGTCATGCGAGACAGTACATGTGGATTATTAAACACTTCAGCAGTTCAGAAGGCAACTTTGAAACGAGCACCACCAGAGCCGTTGAAATGTAACGTTAAGTCATTTTAGATAGATAGATAGATAGATATAGATAGAAAGAATCAAATACAATTTTACTACATCCAGCATAGACATTTGTTCATGTGATGTTATGATTAAGAACAAAGAATGTCTCTGTAGAAAATACAGATCAGATTAAATCAGTGTAGCTCAGCACTGAGTGCCGATATCTGCGCAGTCAGTAGTTCTTCAAGGCCTGTTACTCCCCCTATTGGTGATTTTCAGCACAGTCATCTACATGCTATCTATAGTCCTACCTATAGTCTTTGGTAATACTCACTCATGAACTATGATGACTGATAACTAAACAAGTAAATAGTGAGGATTATGAAAGTAAATAAAAGGCAGCACTGATCAAAGACTATATCCCCTTCAGCATCATGTCCTATTCGATCAAAGCAATTAGGTTAACTACCACTAATATATGCAAAGACTCATTATTATTGGGGTTGAAGTGCAGTCAGTTATTAATAAATTACTTTTTGATACTTGAGCATTTATTTGATTTGGCAATTTTATGTCCCAGGTTTTGGACTAACAGACTAACAGACTAACATAACCAACAGGACTATTTTTGTTATATAAAGGTCAAATTAAAACTTTTTAAATGCTTTTTGTAGATTTTATTGTACTTCCCTTGCCCCAGACCCAGACTTTCAATCATAAACTAAATAATAATAATAAATTAATTATAACAAAGAATCAAATAAACAAACTATTTTCATATTTATTGTGTATAATTCTTTCAAAAATCACAAATACAACAAATTTGCCCCTAATAATTATTTTTCTTCAAAAAGTTACAGTACTTGTTTACCATGGAGAAAACAGTGTCATTTTAATTGTGTTTTATTTCCAGTCAACCTATAAGTTTGTCAAACTGCAAATAGCATGGAAATGTTATTTAATTGTATATGTTTAGGATACATAAAATGTTGGCAAATGGAATTAGTCTCTGCAAGACAAAAAAATGGAAATATTTAATGACTTCAGAATAAACTACACAAATCTCGGTGCTTCCTTTGGTCGTTGATGTAGCCTATTCACAATTTAATATCTAAATAATACTATATCTAAATAATTTTGAATATTTAATTAAGACAATTTCTGATTCTAAATGAAATTAACATAATAAACTATAATAATAATAATAAAATAATAATATTAAAAATATAATAATATAATAATATGCAGTTATTAATTTTCACTTTCGTCATTGTCACAAAAGTCAGAGCCATTTGCCCTGTCCATATACCCACATTTGCGGTATTGGCAACATGAGAGCGCATGCACGCGACAGGAGGTAAGTGAGCAAGAGTGTCCTATGTCTTAAAAATTCAAAGTGCAGCGCCCCTAATATGCAAAATAAAAATTCACTGCATTTTGAAAATCAGTATTGAAAATCAAAATAAAGCACTATAAGGGTGTCCCATTGGGTAATCAAAAGTTCTGCACACACTTGCGGTCTTCAAACCCACTTGAACACTTATCTAAAAACAAGCACTTTTGGTCTGGCACCTTATTTATAAACACAATTTTAGTCCTCAGCGGTGCTTTATTTGGAATAATTGTGATATTCTTTATAAAGATAAGTCATTGTTTTTCCCAGATTGGGTGAATAATAATTTTATTTTGGTCTCTCAATTAAGCAATGCTGATGGACACGTATTCATATTCAGAGTTTTTGAACAAGTATAACATACCTGTCACTCCACGAGAGTTTGCTATAGTAATGGATGCTCTTCTCAGAGACTCAGCTAGATCCCAGATTTCTTTGTCAGTTGCACATCCTTCTGATACAATGATTCGAAATATTTGTTTTTTTTAATCTAACTCTTCTGGTCGGAGCAGGAGAATTAGACAGCTATTTCAGAATGAGATTGCCTCTCTCCTGTACACTGTGTCCTACTGGAATGGGCAGTTTATCAACATGCCATAGAAGGAAGTGTGGACTAAATATTTAATAACCAATAAGGTCAAGGATGTGTCCTACAAATTGCTTCATCTTTTTTATCCTGTGAAGCTTTACTTAAAAATATGTTTCCTGATAATTACTCTTTATGTTCTTTTTGTGGTGCTGAAGACGAATCTATTTCTCATCTCTTCAGGGAATGCTTATATACAAGTCTGTTCTGGAAGGATTTTTGTATTTTTGTAGGTACATTTTCATCACAAAGTTTTTCTTTGTTATACGAAGATCTTATATTGGTCAGCACAATTTTGATAAAGATTCAAAGGACCAATATTTTTTGATACATTTATTTTTCTAGCAATTTTTCTTACATAAATATAAATTTCAGAGTGCTAAGCCTTACTTTTTATTTTTCATAAGGAACTTAAATCTTATCTAGACACTCTCCTTACATCCAGCAGACTCACTGTGTCATTTGTATGATATTTTCTTGATTTTGTAACCTGCTATTGTACTTTCAACTGTATTTACCCCTGGCATTGTTTAGGGTGAATTAAGGGTGATTGGGACACTTTTTGCCATTGAGATGAATTGGAAAAACTGTCCCAATCAACCTTAATTCACCTTATGTTCTTAGCAATGCAAAAAAACACATCTAAAGTTTTGCAAATACGTCATGTAAGTAGGTCTAGTGCAAGCAAGTGTGGGTATTTGGACAGGGCAATACGTCTCTATATGGCCAAAGAGTATAGTTAGTGTATATTCTTTGATACGACTCTGGCTCTGACAAAAGTCAACTATTCGTCGCTCTGTTTATTGGACATATCTGAGGGGTCTGGCATTTTTCATCCAATGATCATCCAAACCGGTGAGCGACTGTTGCGTCAAATTGCGTTTTTTACATGCGCGTGCACGGTGGATGACGTACCGACCGGTATATATGTGACGGCTCAGTCCGCCCCTTCCCTCCCGAAACCCCCGGCTGTTAGTGCTGTGTGAGTGCGTGTGTGCTCCGGAGCTTGCCTCGGCACACATTATATAAAAAATAAAAAAAATACAAAAAAATTTAAAAACTTTTAAAAACTCCAAAAAATCCTTTTTTTTTCTTTTTATAAATAAAATTTGGTGAAGTGGGAGCTGGAGACCTTGAACCATCGCAACAAATCTGAAAAAATAACGATAACGTTATAGTCTGTGAGCTTGCAAAGGCCTAGCGGTTTGCTTGATTCGTTGGTTTGGATTTTTTCGCGTTTTAAATTTTTTGTTGCCCTTATTAGTCATTTTAAACGAAGCACCAAACGCTTTAATTGTTCCATAAATAATCTTTTAGTCGACGGTTTTAAATTGTTAAAATTGGCGTGTTTAGATTAGCTTGACAGCTAACTATATTCTGACGTAGTTGAGCTCACGCGCTAGTGCCGCGAAACAGGTAAAATTCTGCAAGTTCACAACTGCGACCGAAGAGAAAATGAACCCCAGCGCTCCTAGTTACCCCATGGCCTCGCTGTATGTTGGGGACCTGCACCAGGACGTGACTGAAGCCATGCTCTACGAGAAGTTCAGCCCGGCCGGTGCCATCCTCTCCATCCGCGTGTGCAGGGACATGATCACCCGCAGGTCGCTCGGCTATGCCTATGTCAACTTCCAGCAGCCTGCAGATGGTGAGTGTGGTGTAAAAGATGCCTTTTACGCTAATGACACACTGACAAATAAATATGGGGGTTCATCAATATAGTGCCTATTTGAATATCTTTTTAGTGACCATATGCAACATGCAACCATATGTTATGAATCGATGTCTTGTCGGTTGATTATAAAGGGTTTAAGATGAGGGTTGCACCGCGTGATGTAGCATGACAGCAATGACTTGCATGATTGTCATATTTAAGGCGTGGGTGGGGCAGAGTGTGCAGCAGAGATAAATCCCCATAAAACTGTCTAGTTGGGATAGTGTCTTCATCGCATTGATTATGCTTGTTTGTTCAGAAGTTCAGAAATGAATGTGGTTATTATGAATAATGCTATAAAACTAGGGACCAAGTAATGTCCATGTATTGAATTTCTCACTTTTATTCTTGGCCTAATTAGTCTAGCTTTATTCAGATTCCTAAATTCGGTAACTAGTGTAAATTTAAAGGATTAGTTCACTTTCAAATGAGAATTACCCCAAGATTTACTCACTCTCAAGCCGTCCTAGGTGTATATTACTTACTTCTTTCTGATGAACACAATCAGAGATATATTAATAAATATCCTGACGCATCCGAGCTTTATAATGGCAGTGAGCGAGACCAACTATGAAGTAAAATATCTTGCTTCTGCCAGACCGCCTTACGTATTCAAAAAATGGAACTGGCGTTGTGTCAGTTAAGCTTTTTCTGTAAGTTGAATAGGGAAAGTGTAGGACGTAGCATAAGCTTTTTGAACTGCAAGAGTTTTACACTTTCTTCGTAAGTTGAAGGCAGTCTGGCGGAAGCTTGATATTTTACTTAATAACTTGTCTAATATGTATTTTTTTTTTTTTTTTTTTTTTTACACAAATGCATTACTTTGCTTCAGAAGGCCTTTATTAACCCCCCGGAGCTGTGTGGATTGTTTATGATGGATGGATGTGGATGGAGACACTTTCTTCAGCTTCATACCCGTGACCCCTGTTCACTGCAATTATAAAGCTTGGATGCTTGAGGATATTTATTAATATATCTCAGATTGTGTTCATCAGAAAGAAGAAAGCCATATAGACCTAGATGGCTTGGGGTAATTTTCATCTGAAAGTGAACTAATCCTTTAAGGCAAGACACCACAGGTGAACATGACCTAGTAGATATGACCATATACTTCCCCAGTTGATTAATCAAAGTACATTGAGACAATTTTGTATTATACGTTTTCCGAAATGTTGTTTAAATATGCAAATGATTAAATATTTATTATCTAATTAAATATGCACTAATTTTCTTACATTTCCAGAACCGAAATCTGGAAGTTTTTATCACTCCATAAATCAGAAAAAAACAAAAAAAAACAAAAAAAAACCCATATTTTTTTAATAAAATGTCATACAAATCAGACAAATGATACATACATAAACTAAAAAAAGTTTTAGAATATAGATGGGAATAAAACTGAAAAGTTTTCTGAATGTAAATGCTACTGGCTCAGTGCAGGAGAAGAAATTCATTTTGATTTAGTGAATTAATAATTGTTTTCCCTTCCAGCTGAACGGGCTTTAGACACAATGAACTTTGACGTCATCAAGGGTAGACCTGTCCGCATCATGTGGTCTCAGCGTGACCCCTCTCTGAGGAAAAGTGGTGTTGGAAACATCTTTATTAAAAACTTGGATAAGTCTATTGATAACAAAGCCCTTTATGACACTTTCTCTGCTTTTGGCAACATCCTGTCATGCAAGGTAAGGCACATACATGCTCTAGAAGGTGCTTTGCAGTGATCTGATTGTGAATGTTGTAATTTTTGTGCATGAGTGCTTCTGTCAGTCAGTGGGTGCATGATTTTATGCCTGATATCCTTTCTTAAGGTGGTTTGTGATGAGAATGGCTCAAAGGGCTACGGCTTTGTGCACTTTGAGACCCAGGAGGCTGCTGAAAGAGCCATTGAGAAAATGAACGGCATGTTGCTGAATGACAGAAAAGTGTAAGTGAGATTTGTTTTCCCAAACTTGAGCATAAAGGGTGAAGTAAAATTGCTAAAAGAACTTGCTAACTAACATAAGCAGACTTGATTTGGATTTAAAGTGTGAATTTTTACAATATATTCCTGTTAATCTAAAATATGATTTGCTGGTGATATAAAATTAAAGTGTTAGTTCACCCAAAAATGTCATTAATTACTCACCCTCATGTCGTTCCACACCAGTAAGACCTTCGTTCATCTTCAGAACGCAAATTAAGACATTTTGGATGAAATCCGAGACAGCGATATAATCACCAATTTCAAGGTCCAGAAATGTACTAAAGACATTGTTAAAACAGGTGACATGACTGCAGTGGTTCAACCTTAATTTTGTGAAGTGATGAGAATACTTTTTGTGCACAAAAACAAATCAAATATAACGACTTTATTCAACAATATCTTCTCTTCTGTGTCATTCTCATATGTTGTTTTATTAGGGCTGGGATAATAAATCATTGAATCGCAAATCAAGAAATGATTCTTGATCGATTCTGAGATTTTCCGAATCCATAGTGATTCTCTTTCAAATTGATTCTGAGCTTAGTTTTTAACGGCAGATGGCACTACATGCTTTAGAAACAGCCATACTCTGCTCTCTTCCAATTCCGTACATACCACTCGAACCTTCTATAAATAATCATTCATAAAGTTCAAAAAGGTTGAAGCGAATTACAGGGGTGTTTGCAGTGGACTGTTAACATTAATCTCACGTCATAAAAGCATTCTGAGGTGCAAATACATTGTCAAACTCAGCCAAATGCACGAGCGATCTTCTTTGTCAGCATTTGAGCGTGTGGTTAAAAACTAGCCTAGAGGGCTGTTAATCTGCTGTTAAAAACTAAGCTCAGAATTGATTCAAGAGAGAATCGCGACGCGTTCGGAAAATCTCAGAATTGATCCACGAAGGAAGGTAAATCGATTTAATCTCCCAGCCCTTTTGTTTATGTCCAGTGCTTTTAGGTTCTATCAGAACACCGACTCATTATTTGCCAGCTCCTGCGTCAGCATCACACGCATGCGTCGTGCTGCTCACGTGTGCAGCTTTGGCCTGTACTGAGCCGGCGTTCGGACATAAACACGGAAGCCTTCACTGTGCATTTGTGTTCCCAAGATGAACGAAGGTCTTACGAGTGTGGAAAGACATGAGGGTGAGTAATTAATGGCAGAAATTAAATTTTTTGGTAAACTAACCCTTTAAGCAACATTCTGAAAATTTAAGATTCATTTTATATTGCCTATAAATCTGCTCAAAGATTGCATTTGAGTATTGGTGCATTCACAGACACCTAAAATCTATTGCTGCATTTGAATATGCCTACATCCCTAAGCGATTTGAGCTGTGTGAGCTGAAGCTGAACAGTGAATGAAGAGATAAACTGAAGCACTTGGCTATAGTGGGTTAATTAACTCAAACAAATGCATATGAGATTCAGATATATACAGAGCCTAAGTGTATTATCTCTTGTATATTTATTCATGAAATGATGTGAACCTGAACTAAGTTACTTTCTAGTCAGAATGTGTAGCTCCCGACTGTGCGCACTTTCTGTAACTGCGCTAAACGCAAAGAATTCACAACACTAGTGTTACAATAGTGTTCTCATTATAATGTCATGTATATGAAAGTCTGCCGCTGCCTTTAACTGTATTTTCTAATAACTGTTCGTTTTGGATGGCATGCTGTCCCAACACTAACTAATCAGACCTCAAGGTAGTGTACCACCCATAATGCCATAACCAGTCACTTGATAATTTTCACAATTGATTGTCCCTGTCACTTCCGAGTACTTGAGTACTAGTGCCCATACCTAATTACAAAGGTATTGTATATTGTTGAAAAGGATGCTAAATGTGTAGATGAATTTTAAGTTCCATTTCCCAGCCCCTTGAAATAAATGTTGAGATACACTAAATTCTCCTATTGTAATAACACTCCTCTTTGCCAACAGGTTTGTAGGGCGCTTCAAATCTCGCAAGGAGAGGGAGGCTGAGCTTGGTGCAAGAGCCAAAGAATTTACTAATGTGTACATAAAAAACTTTGGAGAAGATATGGATGATGACAAGCTCAAGGACATCTTCAGCAAATATGGTAAGGTATATAAAACCACAAAACTACAATTTCTCTCTTGATTTATATATTTCAAAAACTATATATATTTTTTCTGATTTGGTAAGGTAATGCTATGAGCATCCGTGTCATGACTGATGAAAATGGGAAGTCCAGAGGCTTTGGATTTGTGAGTTTTGAAAGGCACGAAGACGCGCAAAGGGTCAGTTCAGTTTTAAATGTGGCCAAACTAACATACTTGACTTCCTGGAGTAAATGTAATCATAGGATGAACCGGTACCGAACAACCTTTGGATCTCTTGGTACAGGCTGTGGATGAGATGAATGGCAAAGAACTGAACGGGAAGCTCATCTATGTGGGTCGTGCTCAGAAAAAAGTGGAGCGCCAAACTGAGCTCAAGCGCAAATTTGAACAGATGAAGCAGGACCGCATGACTCGCTACCAGGTCAGTGAAGTTGAACTCTGACTGCTGCAGCCTTGTCAAATTCAGTGTTTCCTTTTCAGTGGACCGCACTGGCCAAAATGGCTGCAACAGTGACTTTTTAGTCCATGGGCCCCATGTTCTTTTTATGGTGGATACTAGGGGCAGTAGTGGCTATGTACAATAGTTTATTTATGAACCTAAATTAGGCTGTGTAACTGCATTTGGTTCTTAATTAGGGCCCAAGCGGAGGGCCCTACTGTTTTCCTTGGTTCATTTTTTTTTTTTTTTTTTTTTTTTTTTTTTACTTTCAGGCAGTTTTGGGGCCCTTAACACGCTCAAAAACTCTTGAAACTTTGCACACACTTTGGAACCAAACTTCATACAGTTATAGATCTCTTAGGGCCGAACAACTTTCTCACTCCAAGTCGTACGCAACCCAACAGGAAGTTAGCTATTATGGGTTGTTTGAAAAACGCATTCTTTGGAGTTTGATATATTCCTCTTTGGGGATTCATCGCAACCAAACTCTGTCAACATGAAGCCAAGACACTGAGGATATTAAATTGTGAGCAGATTTTTTTGATATCTCAAACAGTTTGGCCATAGCAAGGCAACAAATTTATGGTAAAATAAGGGAAACAGGCAGTGTTACTTCTGCATACATTAACTGATTTTGACACAACTTCAGCTGTGTTCGTTGTAGGAGGCCATCAAAGTCATAGCACCACCAACTGGCAGCAGGAAGTGTCACTTTCAAAATGCTTAATCGCCCTTATTTTTACCCAATTTGCTTCAATGTTAAGACACTGCAGATTTACACCTGTAAAAGAATTCTTGATATCTAGAATACTGTTGTCATGGCAACATGTCAAACTTTCTTTTTTGGTGTTTGAGACTCTTAGCTTGCTTCAAATTGCATGAATCTCAACATAAACATCATAGTTGTCAGCCAGAAGACATGGACAAAGCCTTAGAAATGGGTGTGGAGGAGGGGCTCTAAAGTGCCACTTAGGGTTAGTTTTACCTACAGTCACCAAAATCAGTACATAATGTTTTCATTGAGCCGGACAACTTTATAATTTACAGTCATTAACTCCGAACAACAGGAAGTCTTATTTTTGTTTGAATATGATTATTTATTTATTTATTTATTTATCAAGCTCTGAATTTTTAACTACTGTTCCAATGGCTGTCATATGATTCACACCAAACTTTCTCAACATGATGCCAGTATATTGAAGATTCTAAATTGTGAACGGATATTGGATTTCTCAAATGGTGTTGCCATGGCGAGGGATTAAAATAAGGACAAAAAGGGAAACCGGAAGAGTCTATCTTCTTACCAATAAATTATGCACCCTTTATTTCTACATAAAATACTAATATCAGAGAAAAAAAAAATCTTCCCCCTCTCAATTAAAGCAGTATGTTTAAGTTAAAATAGGCAGATTAGTGTTTAGATCTGGTTGAAAGAAAATCAAATTTAATATAGTATAAACACTAGATGGCAGCATAGGCCTATTTATAAAAAAAATTTAAAAAAAATTGAAAATTCAATGTTCAGACTGATAAAATTGTTCAGACATAATCTTTTTATCAGGTATAGCATTTGGATATATATTTAGACATTATCAAAGACTACATTGTCACAGTTTAGATTTTATTTTTTGTCTAAAATGTTAAATCTTCTGAATCTCAATCTCTCTCTCTGTCCTCCCCTCCTTCTCACTCCCTCAGTCTCTGTGAATATAGGACCCATCATCGCTGCTTGCAGCTATATTTGTATTTACTAGTTTATTAAATCTAGTGCATTGTAAGTGCCCTCAAAGATGCAGTTCTTCATCGCCATTTGATCTCTTTACAGGGTGTCAATCTCTATGTTAAGAACTTGGATGATGGTATTGATGATGAGCGTCTTCGTAAAGAGTTCTCTCCCTTTGGAACAATCACCAGTGCCAAGGTATGATTTTGAACTGACCTAGTTTTTTATATATAACAGAACATACATGTCCTATAAGATCTAAATGTACACAATGGCGGTCTTAAAAAAATTGATAAAATGTTCCATTCTAATTTTTCTCTATCATTTGATGGAGTTTGACTCTGAAAAATGTATATTACTGAAGTAAAATGGGTTGCAAATACAATTTCATGTTAATTTTAAGTTGTATGTTGCCTTTTGGACAAAAATTGAAATATTCTCCCTCTTCCTTCCCAGGTCATGATGGACGGTGGTCGCAGTAAAGGCTTCGGTTTTGTTTGTTTCTCTTCCCCTGAGGAAGCCACTAAAGCAGTGACTGAGATGAATGGCCGTATTGTGGCTACTAAGCCACTGTATGTGGCTCTTGCTCAGCGCAAAGAGGAACGGCAGGCCCATCTCACCAACCAGTACATGCAGAGGATGGCCAGTGTCCGTGCAGTGCCAAACCCAGTTATCAACCCCTACCAACCTGCACCTCCATCAGGATACTTCATGGCTGCCATTCCGCAGGTAAGCACAGTCACTTGGTTGGTTGTCATATTGCTTAGATTAGCATTACTTCTTATTTCTACATTTAATCATTTAGCAGACGCTTTTCTCCAAAGTGACATATTTCTACTCCATTTAATGAATTTCTTGCATCACAGGCCCAGAACAGAGCTGCATATTACCCTACAAGTCAGCTCGCCCAACTCAGACCTAGTCCCCGTTGGACCACACAAGGCGTCCGGCCTCAGCGTAAGTCAACTTTTTATACCAGAAACCTGCAGTAATAAATGAATCAAATGTCACTGATTCATGAAGTACTGATTCATACTAATATAGATATTTAACATTTCCTACAGACTTCCAAAACATGCCAGGCACAATGCGCCCATCTGCCCCTAGACCTCAGACCTTCAGCACCATGCGTCCTGCATCACAGGTGCCCCGCATGATGTCCACTCAGCGTGTTGGTGAGTCTTTTCTAGAAAGCTTGCTTTGGCAAGCTCTTTCGAACCCCTGAATCAAACTCCAAACAAACTTCATTTTGACTTTACACCAGTTTGTTCTTCGATATTTGAAGTATATTGGGGCCTTTAGTCTGGTCCAGGAGTGCTCAATCATGTTCCTGGAGATCTACCTTCCTGCAAAGTTTAGATCAGGGATGGAAAACTCAGTTCCTGGAGGGCCACAGCAGAGTTTAGTTCCAACCCTGCTCCAACACAGACCTATAGATTGCTTTCTGAAAGCTGAAAAATGCTGTCTTTGGAGGATGCATTCAAGGTAGGAAGGCATCAAGGCATGTCCGAATCCAATGTTAGTTTCACTTCCTGATCAATTTTTAAGGCCGCATAGATGCATCCTTCCCTGCCTTTATCCCACAATCCTGTTCCATTCCGTGACAGTTGAACAGCCTAAAACATAAAGATAACGTCTGAAAGTTGAGGTTGTGTGTAAATGTATATTATTTTTTTTTTTTTTTTTTTTTTTTTTTTGTTGTTGTTTTTTTTTATCAACTTTTTCCACTTTTGATGGTAATTTCTACCAAGAAATTACTATTGTAGTAATTAAATATTTGCTTGGTTATCACCAAAGCTCTTTATTTTGCTGTAGATAATTAAACCGTTACGCTGCCTCTGAAGGTATGAAGTACCTTCATGTGCAAACGCTGTCTGCAGAGTCATTGCCTGATATGCAGCAAGTCAGCTGCCTAAGCTTTTGGACACAGCCGTAGTTTTGGAAAGCCTGAAGGACTTGATGAGCTGGATCAAGTGCATTTAATTAGGGTTGAAGCTAAACTCTGCAGGGCTGTGGCCCTCCAGGAACTAAGTTTTGCACCCTGGCTGGTTTATATTAGGGATATATTTAGTCGACTAGTCTCGCACATCCCTAGTTTTATATCCAACCTTAATCAAACATGCCTGAATCAAATTAAATTCTTACTATTAAACTTTCTTGGCTGCAATGACCATTGGTTTAAATGATGGTTCCTCTAAAAACACACCCATAATGCATTCTGTTCTTTTTTTGACCCAGATCAGATGCTTTTTTTTTTTTTTTTTTTTAAATGCACAGCATTTAGTATATGTAACAAACTTTGCAAATGAGCCAAGACTATCACTATACACTATATTTATTTATTTTATTTATTTATTTATTTTTTTTAAATGTTTGAGAAATACAACTTTGAAAAAGGAAAAAAAGTTAGACTTTTTGTACTCTGGTTCATTTTGATTCTGGTATCAACTGAAAATTTGTTATGAGTCTACATCTGAGTTAGATTTGTCTCAGTTGAGAATATATAGCCTGTTGTTTTGTTACGGGGAAAAATTAGGTTTCATAAATGTGCACTGTTTTGAACAGACAAGTTGAGATGATTTTAATTAAATCCATTTTATTTCAATTGATTTTGATCCTGTTGCTCTCTCAGCTGCTCAGACTATGGGTCCACGGCCCTCCACTGCAGCGGCTGCAGCTTCTGCTCCTCCAGTACGCGGCGTGCCTCAGTACAAATACGCACCCAGTGTCCGCAACCCTCAGCAGCACATGAACACACCGCCTCAGGTTACCATGCAGCAGGTAAGACTCTGCGCAACATAAATCCCGTCACATCTAAAAGATGTGATTTTTGTGTTTACTCTTCTGATTTCCTCTCTTCGTTAGCCTGCTGTGCATGTGCAAGGACAGGAACCACTGACGGCCTCCATGCTCGCCGCTGCTCCTCCACAGGAACAGAAGCAGATGCTGGGTAAAGATTTCTGAGTTTTTGGATTTTTCTTATTTGTTCCTCCCACCACACTATAAAATTAGGTTAATGCTTAATTTTCCTCTTTTTCTCTCCCAGGTGAGCGTCTCTTCCCACTTATCCAGAATATGCATCCCAGCCTGGCTGGCAAGATCACTGGTATGCTGCTGGAAATCGACAACTCTGAGCTCCTCCACATGCTGGAGTCTCCGGAGTCTCTGCGCTCCAAGGTTGGACTTGTTGAATGGTTGTTTTTGTGAACTCTATGGAATGGAAAGTATTTGAAAAGCATAAATGTTTTGTCAAATGTCTGACAGGTTGACGAGGCGGTGGCCGTGCTCCAGGCTCACCAGGCTAAAGAAGCTGCTCAAAAAACTGTGACCAACTCTGCTGGTGTGCCAAGTGTTTAAGCCAAGGTAAAATGTTCCTTTTGTTCTTGTTTGTGTTTCTCCACTCGCATCAAATGTTCAGTCTGTTGGTGAACTGAGGTCATGATATCTCTGTTTTACAGGGGTGCGCAACCTTGAATCTTCAGAGAGGGGGAAAAGTAAACATCGGAGAAAAAAAAACTAAAACACAGAAAACATCGCAAAACATCTAAAACCATATTTAAAAAAGAAACTAGAACGAGCCAGGTCTAGAGACAAGCATTCTAGGCCTAGTTAAGGTATTTAAAAAATGAATAAAAAAGGAAAAACAGACAAAAATTATGTTGGGGGTTTAAAAAAAAATCCACAGTACAGGGAGTAAACAGCCGTTAAGCATTCCTGCCTTGTTTTATTTCTTTTAATGCCTGGCTATGTCATGTTCTTAGAAGGGAGGTGAGAACTGACAGAACCAGCAATGTGATGTTCTCTTAAATTGACAATATGCTTGCTCAAATAAAGTTCATTAAAATGTGTGAGTGTCTTCATTTGTACACAGAATCTTTCGACAGGGAATTGGGATGACACAATCATGTTTTAATTTGGTCGTCTTAGATTGAAGTGTTGGATTCAGTCTTATAACACTGCTTTTTTACAGGTGCTGTGTGTGTGTGTGTGTGATTGTTGGGTAGGGTAGAACAAGAGTCGGGAATGTTGGAATGAAAGGGGAAGATGAATGCCAGAAAGGCAGTATAACTGCACAAAAATGGAGAACAAATATGTGAGAAGAGATAAGGTGCGATAAGGGATAAGGGAACAATGTATGTGAAACTTGAAACCACATGTCCATTTGTGTAATAGCTAACTAACTTTTTTTTTCTTTTCTTTTTTTTTTAAATTTTGGGGAGAATTTAAGATTCTGTGTGAGTATCATAGTGGTTTTCATACAAGTAGGATAAGAGATCAATTGATCCGCTATTAAGCTCTTGGTGAGGTTTTTTTTTTTTTTTTTTCCCCAGTTGGATGTACCATTACATTTGCATTTATTTTTGGTTATTTTCATGTCAAAAGAAAGTGCACACTGTATCATGTTTCTTGAGTTACTGTATGCCTAAACTTTCATTCATTTCAGACGTATTGTCACTGATATGCTTTTTCTGATGTCAGAATAGTTTACATAGTTTAGAGTTCTAGGTAGTCATCAGGTTGTGGAGTAAGGACCTGGCCATAGTACTAAAGATTATTTGCCTTGTATGGGTGATCCTTCACGGTTATATAAATATATATATTTATATATATATATTTATTTATTTATATTATATTATTATATATATATATATATATATTTATATATATATATATATATATATATATATATATGAATTTATATTAAATTTTTGTTAAAATGACGCAAGTTAATTACAATGCTAAAAAACAAAAAAAAAGCAACCATATATATATATATATATATATATATATATGTATATATATAGGTTGCTTTTTTTTGTTTTTTAGCATTGTAATTAACGTGTCATTTTAACAAAAATTTAATATAAATTCAATTAAATATATAAATCATCCTGCAACCATGTTCTGGCCCTGAACGTTACCAAATTAAATTAAAAATATTGTTAATTATTTGTAAAATCAATGCCATCATTTTCACATAAAAACAATCACTGTACCTTATAAAAAAACGCTTAACAATTAAGAGCAATCAGGACAAATTATTTTTCTCCTGCTAGCTTAATTGTGTTAGCAAGTTTAAGGCCTATCAAACTTTTTCTCCAAAAAAGGGAAAACATTACCATCACACATCATTATCATCATGATGCCAAATTCTGCTTGAAGGCTGATCAAGACTGTGATTCTATCTTTATTGCAGGACTGTTTTATACAGTCATGGCCTAATGGTTAGAGAGTCAGACTGGTAACCTGGAGGTTGCGGGTTCGATTCTCAGTACCAGCAGGAAATGACAGGTTCCCTTGAGCAAGGCAACAAGCAAGGCGTAATTCCCGGGCGCCACACAAAATGGCTTCCCACTGTTCCGGATGTGTGAGTGTTCACTACTCACTACTCCTAATGTGTGTGCACTAACTTGGATGGGTTAAATGCAGAGGACAAATTCTGAGTATGGGTTACTTGGCCTTCACTTCATCACTTTCACTTAATTTTTTCACTTACATATAAAGTAGTGCCCAAAAGTGATGTCCCACCTAGGAAAATACATTTATTAAATAAAAAAGTATTTATTAAATATTTTGTACGCATGCTGTAAAGTTATGCCTTGAGTGTAAAACTATTGTATGCATTCCACTTTTCAACTGTATATGCCATGCCGCAGTTAAACATTGAATTGTGTGGATGTCATTTTTGGCCAAGTGGTCATAACATTCTTGCATTTATTATTCCCAGCATATAATTCAACAAATCAATATGTGGCAAGTAAGAGATATGTTATTAGATGTTAATTTGTGGGTTTTAATGAAAATAGCCAATGGAAGGAGCTGTCCTCTGCAACCAAGGAGGACATTGTTAATATGGCTAAAGTTTTGGATATTGCTCATGTGGAAAATGTGAATGGTCATGAATCGATGTCAAAGCACTGTGAGACCACTACCATGCAGGATGTAAAGTGTTGTGGCTGGTCAAGGAAGACTAGTGAGCATTTTAACACAAGGATGAAAATCACCTGAATGTGGAGCCACCTGAAAACAGCTTCTAAAGACCTGGATGAGACCTCCAACCTTCAATTTCATCTTTAACTGCAAGCTAACGGCCATAAGAGGCTGGATTGAGAGGTTGTGTGCCAGTAAAGAAACCATTTATTAGCAATATTTACAGCAAAAAAACACCTTGCATTTGCCAAAGAACATAAGGATTGTATAGAACATTTGAACAATGTTTTGCAGTCCGACAAGTCGACGTTTAACAGCTTAGCACTGAGTGGTGTCTGGGATGTTAGTAAGAGATGACTAGAGTGATTTATTACCAAATGCATCTGTGGTGCCGACAAGGGTAATATAATGGTATTGGGGATTTACACCGATCAGGCATAAAATTATGGCCAGTAACAGGTGAAGTGAATAACACTGATTATCTCTTCATCATGGCACCTGACAGGGTCATGGGTGGCCAATGCTCATTGATGCACGTGGGGAGCGAAGGCTGGCTCGTGTGGTCCGATCCAACAGACGAGCTACTGTAGCTCAAATTGCTCATGAAGTTAATGCTGGTTCTGATAGAAAGGTGTCAGAATACACAGTTTGTTTGTTGCATATGGGGCTGCACAGCCGCAGACCAGTCAGGGTGCCCATGCACCACGGAGCAATGGAAGAAGGTGGCCTGGTCAGATGAATCGCGTTTTCTTTTACATCACGTGGATGGCCGGGTCCATGTGCGTTGCTTACCTTGGGAGTACATGTCCCAAGTACACCAATATGCACTATGGGAAGGCGGCGAGCGGGCAGAGGCAGTGTGATGCTTTGGGCAATGTTCTGCTGGGAAACCTTGGGACCTGCCATCCATGTGGATGTTACTTTAACACGTACCACCTACCTAAGCATTGTTGCAGACCATGTACACCCTTTCATGGAAACAGTATTCCCTGGTGGCTGTGGCCTCTTTCAGCAGGATAATGAGCCCTGCCACAAAGCGAAAATGGTTTGGAAATGGTTTGAGGAGCACAACAATGAGTTTGAGGTGTTGACTTGACCTCCAAATTCCTCATATCTCAATCCAATCGAGCATCTGTGCTGAACAAACAAGTCCGATCCATGGAGGCCCCACCTTGCAACTTACAGGACTTAAAGGATCTGCTGCTAACATCTTGGTGCCAGATACCACAGTACACCTTCAGGGGTCTAGTGGAGTCCATGCCTCGATGGGCCAGGGCTGTTTTTGCAGCAAAAGGGGGACCAACACAATATTAGGAAGGTGGTCATAATGTTATGCCTGATCGGTGTATATCTGCAGCAGGTGTTGGCATTCTGAAAATGGGCCAATACTTGGGAATCGTGCTAAACATAACAATCCCAAAAACACATGTGCATGCAACAAAGCTGTGCACAATGAAAGTCTTCATGAAGCATTTTGAAGTCTTCAAGTGGCCTCCTCAGTCCACTGACCTTAAAGCCATTGTAAACCTTTGGGAAATTATAAACCTGAATTGTGATAAGTCATGCAGGTCTTCCAGTGAAGCTCAGCTTTGGGAAGAATTTAAGGAGGACTGGAAAAAAGTTAAGCATGACACATGCACAGTTTAGTGAATCAATGCCAAGGAGAATGGCTGCTGTAATCAAAAACAAAGGAGAACCAACATAATATTAATAACTGATTACATTGTAGTCAATGTATGTTTATTTCCTGTGAGCTTTTTGTGTTTTTTTTTTTATGCTTTTTTTGCAAAACACAATAAAACCCATTTTTAATTATATTCTGGAGATTGCTTTTCTTGCCAAATAATGTTGTGATTTTAATACCTCACCAGTTTTTTCCAATATAACATACTCCTTAATATTTTGATTGTTTAATTGAACCTGAAGTGTCATTAAAAGCAAGTATTGTGCAAATATTCCCTTTGAACATCACATTTGGCCACTATACTGTACATGTCTTCAAATGTGCTATATATGCCAGTTGGTGCTGTAGGAAGGAGAGGAATAGAAGAGCATTTGATGCAGTTCACAGTCACCTGACCTGTGGATGAACAGAGGACCTTTGTTTGCTGAGTGCTGAAATACTGCTAACAGCAGAAATGCGTGATTGGTTGACACCAGCTTTATTAGTGCACTTACTGCATAAAAGTCATAAACAAAGCAGTTGTTCCATGGAAACTCTGAGATGAATGTGATAAAACATCTTAATGTACATTGAAACAACACTGATTTAATGTTGATAATGCTACAACTGGTGCATTAAAGGGATAGCTTATCTAAAAATGAAAATTCTGTCATCATTTACTCACTCTCATGTCATTCCATAGATAGATTGATAGATCTTAACACAAGCCTAACGCAATTAAAATGTTCTTAGGTCTCATATAAAGGCCACATTAACCTGACACGATCAGACTCTTAAAGAAAAAGGTGGGCAACCTTTGATGGTTTATATCAAGATGCACTTTGTGTTTGATGTGATCTATTTTAAAATGAGCAAGTGTTGAAATCTCTATGTTCAGTTCTTCAGTGTCACAAGAGTGTTATCACATGCTGTAGTGTACACAGGTATTTTGCCATACACACATTGCTTGTCATGTTCCCACTGAAAAAAAAGTAATTTCAGTAATTTCAGGAACATCAAGTGTTTCCATCACAGTTTTTATGCGCATTTTGAAGTATCGCATCAAAAACGAGTGATGGAAATGTCTAATTTTGAAAGAAAATCCCTTAATTCACAAAAAAAATATTTACCCTTTAGGGGAACTTTTACTTCACTACATTCTAAAGCATAAGCCTACTCCACTTGCAATTCATAATATCGTTCCTCGTTATTTTGAGCTAAAAAAATTGCCTTCCAATACCCAATCCGAAACGCGATAGCGATGTCTGATTCACGAACGAGCCAATTTCCAATGAACCTGTTGAACTGGTTCTCAAATCGTATTGAACGATTAATTCGAGAATTATTTGAGTTTACTGATCTGATTGCATCTGTTCTTAAATTCAAAAACTCACTGATTCAGTGTTTGGGTCAAAATGAAGTGGATATAGTTGTTGAAGGGCGGGAAAAGTAAGTTACTAATGCCAAATTTTAAAGGTGCCATCAAACGTTTTTTTTTATAAGATGTAATATAAGTCTAAGGTGTCCCCTGAATGTGTCTGTGAAGTTTCAGCTCAAAATACCCCATAGATTTTTTTTAATTAATTTTTTTAACTGCCTATTTTGAGGCATAATTAGAAATGCGCCAATTCAGGCTGCGGCCCCTTTAATTGCTCGTGCTCTCCGCCCCCTCCCGAGCTCTCGACTCTATCATTGCATAAACAAAGTTCACACAGCTAATATAACCCTCAAAATGGATCTTTACAAAGTGTTCGTCATGCAGCATGTGTAATCGCGTAAGTATGGTATTTATTTGGATGTTTACATTTGATTCTGAATGAGTTTGATAGTGCTCCGTGGCTAACGGCTAATGCTACACTGTTGGAAAGATTTATAAAGAATGAAGTTGTGTTTATGCATTATACAGACTGCAAGTGTTTAAAAATGAAAATAGCGATGGCTCTTGTCTCCGTGAATACAGTAAGAAACGATGGTAACTTTAACCACATTTAACAGTACATTAGCAACATGCTAACGAAACATTTAGAAAGACAATTTACAAATATCACTAAAAATATCATGTTATCATGGATCATGTCAGTTATTATTGCTCCATCTGCCATTTTAAGCTATTGTCCTTGCTTGTTTACCTAGTCTGATGATCCAGCTGTGCAGATCCAGACGTTAATACTGGCTGCTCTTGTGTAATGGCTTGAACATGGGCTGGCATATGCAAATATTAAAGATCCCGACTGTTACATAACAGTCGGTATTATGTTGAGATTCACCTGTTCTTTGGAGGTCTTTTAAACAAATGAGATTTATATAAGAACGAGGAAACAATGGAGCTTGAGACTCACTGTATGTCATTTCCATGTACTGAACTCTTGTTATTCAACTATGCCGAGTTAAATTCAATTTTCAATTCGATGGCACCTTTAATACTGATCATTAATCAAAATCATACATGATGACTGCAGTTATTTGTAAACTAAATCTGCATTAAAATTGTATATTGAGTATAATAATTTGTAGATTTGGTTAGGTTATAAAAAAAGATTTGGTTATAAAATTAAAGGTGTGCTTAGGCCTATTTGCAGATCAACACATAGAATGTCTGCAATGCAGAAATCTTTTTTTATTAGCCTACTGACTAGTACAGGCTAGAACAAATAATAAACATGGTTCGTCGATCAGCACTTTTACTTTTAATACTTAGCCTAAGTACATTAAAAATAAATTACTTTTGTACATTTACTCATATTGAATTGAGTAAATACTTTTACTGGAGTAATATGTTATTAGGGTATCTGTACTCCAGTAGATACTCGATTTGTTTACTTCGTCCACCACTGGGAATATCACAGATCTCAGGCTAAGCAATACTTAGTCTATTGATCATCTCATTATGATTAATTATTTGGGTCACTAAGGCCTTGTTTCACAGACAGGGCTTAGCCTAACCCAGGATTAAACCTTAGTTCAATTAGGGCATTTAAGTGGTTTTATAAACGTTCACTAGAAGAAAACATTAATGGTGTGCATATTGAGACAAAACAATGGCATTGACATATTTTAAGATACAGTGTGTCAATATATGGTGCTTTTTAGTTAAAACAGCTCAAACATGCATTTTAGTCTAGGACTAGCTTAAGCCTTGTCTGTGAAACCAGAGGTAAAAGATCACATTTTCACACAAAATTGGACTGAAAATACAAAATAACCAAAAGTCTTTGGTAACGTAGTCAGTGCAGGGAAGAGGACAGGCTGGATCCAAATGCAAACAGAAATTTAATAAAACAAAAGATAATCCAAACATAAACAAGAAATCCAGGACACTAGGGTGAAAAAAATATGTCACATCCTCACAAAGACAACAACTGACAAAGACTGATTAAAAGACACATGGCTTTTATAGGCTGGGTTAACAAGGTAATGATGCACAGGTGGATGTAATCACACAATACTGAGTCCAGGCAAAGGTTTATGGGAAATGTATATTTGTGATTCGGGAGGACTAGGGAGGAGTGTCCTCTGGTGGTGGATGTTTGGTGGACATTTTTATATTCAAGATCACACCACTTAATGGATTCCCTTACAACAATAACAACAAAGTTTATTGAAGTGTACTTGTCACAGTCTTAAAAGTCCCAAAGACAAAGATGAGGCAGAAAGTTCTAACATATAGGTATTTAATAAAAGAATATACACAGGGTAATCCATTAAGGATGTAACAGTATGCATGATTCACAAACTACAACTGAACCAAATTGAGGAAACAAAGGAACTTAAAGGGTTAGTTCACCCAAAAATTACTCACCTTCATGTCGTTCCAAACCCGTAGGACCTTCATTCATCTTCGGAACACAAATTAAGATATTTTTTGATGAAATCCGAGAGGGCTATGACTCGTCCATAGACAGCAATATAATCAACACTTTTATGGTCCAGAAAGGTAGTAAAGTCATTTTTAAAACTATCGACATGACTGCAGTGGTTCAACCTTCGTTTTATGAAGCAACGAGAACACTTTTGTGCACAAAAACAAAACAAAAATAACGACTTTATTCAACAATATCTGCTCTTCTGTGTCATAGAGGTGTGCGATACCGCTAGATTTGGTATCGATCCGATACCAAGTAAATACAGGGCCAGTATCGCCGATACCGATACCAATACCGATACTTTTTAATAATTAAGGTGGATGCGTCTTCAACCTAAATCTAAATGAATTTTCATGACTTTTAATTTGTTTTTGTGATTTGCATTTTGGGTTATTAATCAGTACTACAAAAGCTTTTGTTCAGAAACAACTTTTGGTTACTTCTGTTTTATTTAAATAAACAAAGTTACAAAATGATTACTTCACAAATATAAAAAAATGTAAAAACAAATTCTCTTTTCAAGTAGCATGTTAACAAAAAATGTTTCTCCTCTTTAGTGCACTTCTTTTCAGGATTTTTTTCTTAAATAAACAAAGTCACAAAGGGGTAGGGGGATTTTTCTCCTCCTCTCTCCGTTTCTGCAGCTCTGCATTTTCTGGTCCGTGATTTTTCATATGTTTGTACAAATTAGCTGTATTGCCACTTAATTTTAAAGACTTTATACAAATGGTAAAAGTCGCTGTTGTCTCATTTTCGGCCTGAAAATACAACCATACAACGCTCCTCTTTCTCTCTGCTGCCATTCTCCGCCTCTGACCATAGACTCTGACTGACTGCTGTTAGAAATGCGCGGCTGAGCGGCGCGCGCGCGCCTGACTGCTGGTGGTAGCGCTAGTGGTGAGTCACGTGACGGTACAACACAGGAGAGGGGGAGGAGAGCAGTGTCGAGCACGAGCAGCACTCTTGAGAGCTTGCTCTGCTCTGTGACAGCAGCAGCATTTTGACAAACACGGCCAGGTCGCAAAACGAGAGAAACTGAAACTTAAGTATCGATATTTTCACGTTGGTATCGATCAATACCGATACCAACGTTGGTATCGATATTATCGATATTAGTATCGATCTGCCCACCTCTACTGTGTCATTCTCATACGTTGTTTACGTCCAGCGCTTCCAGGTTGTACGCTCCTGCGTCAGCATCACACGCAAGCGTCGTCCAGCTTTGGCCAATACTGAGCCGGCATTCGGAAATAAACACCGAAGACTTCACTGTACTTACTTCGTCACCTGCATAAGGATAATTTTGTTAATTTTGCGCAAGCTTTTTGTTCAAAAGTTAAAATGTTGCTTTAAAAAAACAACAACAAAAAAACACCCACATTCAAATGTTAAAAAAATGATGCACAAAGCTAGAAAAACGTATACATTTAAAGCAGATCCTCTGTTCTTTCTTTTGATATATTGCATGTTCATACAACAAAATATTCTGGGGGCCATGAACATTTTTTGGGGGAAAAAAAAACAATGACGGGAAAACAGTTAAAGTACAGTCAAAAGTATATTTCAAGTATAAAAATGAATACCTAAATAGGAACATTGTAGCAAAAATAATATATAAGTAAACTATAAGAATGATGTTAAGTTCACTTTAAGAAAACTTGTAGTATAAAACTTCTAAACTAGTATACTAGTATACTTCAAAGTGTACTTTCATAAACTAAAAAATGTGCTACAAGTATTTAACTAGTAAACTTTCAGTAGACCTATAAGTTTATAATTGCAGTGCAAATCAAAAACATATTGTAAACTAGTTGTGTACTCAAAGTTTACTTCTGTAACATGTAAAGTATACTTAAAAGTATACTTTTATACACTAAAAAGTGGTCCAATTTAGTCTCAAGTAGTATTGAAATAGTACACTTACAAGTATACTACTAGTACATTGATATTACTTACATATGATATTCCCTTGGTTTCACAGACAAGGCTTAAGCCTAGTCCCAGACTTTAACTGGAAGCAACTTGCGCTGACATATTTTAAAATATGTTAGTAGCATTGTTTTGACTCATGATGCACATTAGTAATGTTTTTTTTTTCTAAGACATGTTTAAAAATGCTACTTAAATGTCCTTATTGAACTAAGGCCTAATCCTGGCTTAATCTAAGCCCTGTCTGTGAAACCAGGCCAAGAATACTTTTAAAAAAAATCATGATTTTTACTTAAGTATACTTAATATAATGAACTTGAAATAAACTTATTTTTTGTAAGGGTTAAAGGGTTAGTTCACCCAAAAATGAAAATTCTGTCATTTATTACTTACCCTCAAGCCGTTCCACACCCGTAAGATCTTCGTTAATCTTCAGAACACAAATTAAGATATTTTAGTTGAAATCCGATAGCTCTGTGAGGCCTTCATAGGGAGAAATGGACACTTCCTCTCTCAAGATCTATAAAGGTACTAAAAACATATTTAAATCAGTTCATCTGAGTACAGTGGTTCAATATTAATATTATAAAGCGACGAGAATATTTTTGGAGCGCCAAAAAAACTAAATAACAACTTATTTAGTGATGGCCGATTTCAAAACACTGCTTCAGGAAGCATTGGAGCACAGATGAATCAGTATGTCGAATCTGCTGTTCGGAGCGCCAAAGTCACGTGATTTCAGCCGTTGGCAGTTTGACACGCGATCTGAATCATGATTCGACACACTGATTCATTTAGGCTCCGATGCTTCATGAAGCAGTGTTTTGAAATCGGCCATCACTAAATAAGTCGTTATTTAGTTTTTTTGGCGCTCCAAAAATATTCTCGTTGCTTTATAATATTAATATTGAACCACTGTACTCACATGAACCGATTTAAATATGTTTTCAGTACCTTTATGGATCTTGAGAGAGGAAGTGTCCATTGCTCCCTATGGAGGCCTCACGGAGCTATCGGATTTCAACTAAAATATCTTAATTTGTGTTCTGAAGATGAACGAAGGTCTTATGGGTGTGGAACGGCATGAGGGTGAGTAATAAATGACAATTTTCATTTTTGGATGAACTAACCCTTTAAACATCGCAGCATACTACTATTTCTAATGTTATTGTATACAATTAAAGCAGAACTAAGTAACTTTTTTACCTTCATAAAGTTTTCATAGTTTTCTAAGTCCTTACGATGGTTAATTGACTTGTAGTGGTGTGTTTGAAACGAGCACTAACCCCCTCTGGCACGTCTACGCCAGAAAACAGCACTTGCAAGTTGAGCTGCACCGACCTGACACAATCTCGCCTCGTGTTCACGTTCACGCGAGAGTACCAAAATGCTTTACGGTAATTCAAAACCAATGTATATATTATGACTTTATAAGACAATTTCGAAAATTACCCACCTCCATCGAGATTTCTTGTACTGTATTTGCAAAACTACTGCGCTGGTGAGTGTTGTAGTCGTTGTAGTCCAGAGCTGCGCTTGGAGTATTTACGACAGTGTGATTCACTGAAGGAACCTGTAGGGGGAGCTTCGCAAATCTTACTGAGTTCCACTTTAAAAAAAAAAAAAGAGAGAGAGAAAAAAAGAAGTAGCTGTGTGTCTCAAATCAGAGGCTGCATCCTTTGAAGGCCACAATCGAAGGCCGATTGCATCACAGTAGTGATGGGGAGTCGACTCCAAAAGTGTCGATTCCTCGACTCTGAATAGGCCCAGAGTCGGGGTCGACTTCAGCACAGGAATCGACTCTTTTGGAGTCGACTACAGTATAGAGTCTGGGAACGTGACGTCAGCAGCGCATTGCATTCTGGGACATTAGGTCACGGACAGTACAGTAGAGACTGGGAAATAGTGGAGGAAGATGTTAAAATTTATATTATACAGTTAAAAACATATTAGAATGGTGAACGCTGGCTGTGGTATGAACTATATGCATATACTGACCAGCGTGGAAAACGAATGTGAAATGGAGCGCCATTTTGTCCCATTTTCGGGACATTCTAAAAAGCTTAACGTGGCGTAATGTAAGTAAACATCATACTAATAGCCCAGAATTTGAACGCAACGCGTTTAATTTCACGTTTTCCTCCCATAGAAACTGTAAGTAACAGTTACAGCAAAGCAGATATGAGCCTAGAATATGAACAGAACCCGTCGTACGTTAAGTCACTGTCCATTAAGTGTTTCTTTATGGGAGGAAAATGGTGTTAAATGTGCGTTCATATTCTGGGCTCATCTGCTTTTCTGTAGTAAACACCATTAGTAAATTAAGCCACGTTAAGCTTTTTCACGTTAAGCATGTTCTCCAGCATCTGGACAGACCAGGGTCTTATGTGAGGATCCTGTTTGTGGACTTCAGCTCTGCTTTTAACACCATTGTCCCATCACTCCTCCAGCCTAAACTAACTCAGCTCTCCGTGCCCACCTCTGTCTGTCAGTGGATCACCAGCTTCCTGACAGACAGGCAGCAGCTAGTGAGGCTGGGGAAATTCTCATCCAGCACCCTCACCATCAGCACCGGCGCCCCTCAGGGCTGTGTGCTCTCCCCACTGCTCTTCTCCCTCTACACCAACGACTGCACCTCTAAAGACCCCTCTGTCAAGCTCCTGAAGTTTGCGGATGACACCACACTGATCGGCCTCATCCAGGACGGTGACGAGTCTGCTTACAGACTGGAGGTTGAACAGCTGGCTGTCTGGTGCAGTCTTAACAACCTGGAGCTCAACACGCTCAAGACAGTGGAGATGATCGTGGACTTCAGGAAAAACCCACCTGCTCTCCCCCCACTCACCATCATGAACAGCACTGTGACTGCAGTGGAGTCATTCAGGTTCCTGGGCACCACCATCTCCCAGGACCTGAAGTGGGACAACCACATCGAGTCCATTGTGAAAAAGGCCCAGCAGAGGTTGTACTTCCTTCGCCAGCTGAGGAAGTTCAACCTACCACAGGAGCTGCTGAAACAGTTCTACTCTGCCATCATTGAATCCATCCTCTGCACTTCAATTACCGTCTGGTTCAGCTCAGCTACCAAATCTGACCTCAGAAGACTACAGAGGGTAGTCCGGTCTGCTGAGCGAATCATTGGCACAACCCTCCCCACTCTCCAAGAACTGTACTTATCCAGAGTGAGAAAAAGGGCAAAGAAGATCACTCTGGACCCCTCACATCCAGCACACTCCCTCTTTGAACTGTTGCCATCCGGTCGACGCTACAGAGCCCTGAGCACCAGAACGACCAGACACAGGAACAGTTTCTTCCCTCAAGCAATCCATCTCATGAACACTTGACAAACACGGAACACACAACACTATTACATATTATTTACTTAAAACACTTATTTATATCTCAATTTGCACACATAATTGTACATACAATTGTCTATAATATATATTGTCTTTTGCTTTTTTTGCACTTTGTCTATCTTGTAAATTTGTATATTATTATTTTATTCTTTTTATTATGTGTCTTGTCTTGTCGCTGTTACTCTGTTGCACTGTGGAGCTTCTGTCACTAAAACAAATTCCTAGTATGTGTAAACAACATACCTGGCAATAAAGCTCTTTCTGATTCTGATTCTGTTATCCTCATTTTCTGCCTTCCGGCTTAGAAACACAATGGTGAAAGTGAAACTCAAAATAATTTTGACCAAAATTTGGCTTTGTCATTTGTATTTATTACAGATTAATAACTTCTGATCCGTTTGAATATGTACGAGCTCACGCCATGAATAATATACGAAAACGCGTTTAGAAATGTAATTTGTGATTTAGGCCTAGTTGCGATCACTCTCCGTGTTGATAAACCTCTGATTCATTGTTCAGCTTGTCTCGGTAAGAAATCCTGTATTTATTCCATTTAGGTCCAGTAAAACTTACTTGATGTAGCGATTCCACAATATAATTAATTTCAGAGCTGCATTACAGTAGGATCATGCTGTTATGCTATCCCTTAATGCTTTAACATGAAGAAATCAGGGTGATATGATGATATGCTGGCTGAGATCAATCTATATTGTGTTTATTATTTTATCTGGCAGATATATCGGTGCCACTTAGTTATTAAAAACTGAAATAGAGAAATCTCTATTGTCCTGTGTGTGGTCCGATAGAAGGCGTCAGTATGATTTCTATGCGTGTGTATATCGTGTCCTGGCCACACGACTGAGCGATCGAATGAACACAAGAGATTCAAATATTAGTCAATTTATTTTCAGTAAGTACAAGCAGCTCTTTAAAAAAATTACGTAAATAAAGTCGTTTTTTCATCTGGTGATTTGTATTTATTGTCATTGTACGCTCCTGAGCGTGACATAAAACATGGCGGCGACTACCCAGAATGCAACGCGCAGTGACGTAGCTTGCCAAGCTCTATACTTGAAATATACCTTTGACTGTACTTTAACTGTTTTCCCGTCACTCTGGGTGTCGACTCTGTTGCTGTGTCCGGAATCGCTCACTTGTTTATTGATTCTCGAATCCAGGCTACATAATGCATGGCAGTTAAGTGCATAATGTCTATGTTTAAAGGTCCCGTTTTTCGTGGTTTTTTGAAGCTTTGATTGTGTTTATAGTGTTCAATATAACATGTGTTCATGTTTCGCGTGTAAAAAAACACAGTATTTTTCACATAATTTACTTATCTGTATACCGCTGTTTCCACTGTCATAAAAACGGGCTGATGACTTCCTTGTTCTATGAAGTCCCTCCTTCAGAAATACGTAACGAGTTCTGATTGTGCCAGCGGTTCCTGTGTTGTGATTCGACAGCTCTGAGCGCACCCAGAGCCATAGAGAGCGCTCCTTGCCCAGAAAGGTCACGCCTCTTACCATAACGTGTGCTGCACAATGCACATAGTTTTACATGTGGATTATTGTGGTGTTGTGCCGAATGAACACAAAAGACAATAATTCCCGAGAGACTGAACTCTTTAATCTCCACAAGCAGCGACAGAAAATGTACAACGTTAGCACTCACTCAGAAGAGTAATACCTATGGCAAGCCGTTTTAACATTTAAAAGTTAAGTTCGACTATCCGGAATTAACGTTGTAGATATCACCGACGTCTTTCTGACTAGTCGTAATTACATTTTGGATAGTCGGAACTGTCATTCGAGATATCCGTAACGTAATTGTGACTAGTCGAAACGACAGATAGAGATATCTGCAATGCAGTTTTGACTAGGCAAAACTGAATTACAGATATCTGCAATGACGTCATTGAAAACGACATTCAACTCGTCACACATCTTAAATGACAATTGCAGATATCCGTAATTCAGTTTTGCCTAGGCAGAATGAAGGTTAAAGATATCTCAAACGTCATTATGACTAGTGATTATGGCATGGTGCCAATCAGTGCTAATTACGAGTTAACAGGCGCGATTTGAACGATTAGAACAACAACACGCTCTGCTCCCGCCTAAACGTGCCAGCCTGATGTGCATAAAGATATCTGCAACGTCATTTCGCCTAGTCAAAACTCTAATTCGAGATATCTGCAATTACATTTTGACTAGGCGGAACGAAAGTTACAGATATCTCAAATTTCAGATATCTCTAATCAAAATTCATTTCAAGATATCCATAACTTGATAATAGATATCTACAATTAAATTATGACTATCCCTAACTCCAGTTTGAGATATCTACAACTCCATTTTGACTAGTCGTAACTCCGGTTACAGATATCTACAACGTCATTTCGCCTAGTCAAAACTTAATTTGAGATATCTGAAAAGGAACATGTAGATATCTTGAATTGAGTTGAATTAAAGATATCTTGAACTGGAGTTGTGACTAGTCAGAATCAAATTGTAGATATCTCAAACTGGAATTACAGATATCTACAATTCAGTTACAGATATCCGTAATTCACATAGTGGATATCTGCAACTGAATTGTAGATATCTGTAATGATAAACCCCATACAAATGAATGGCAAAAGTGACGTCATTTGTCCTAGGAAGAATGTCTTTGTGGATATCTGAAATGACAGTTACGGATAGGAAGAATGTAGTTGCGGACATCCGAAATGTTCTTTTCGACGAGGCAAAACTGAAATACAGATATCCGCAACGCATATCCAGTCTAGCTGTTAAATGTTAAAACGGCTTGCCATAAGTACCTCATACGGAAAACAGCCATACATAAACATAGTCCCCTCTTGTGGCCATTATGTGCACTGCAGTCCAACATTAACTATTGCAGTAAGGAGACCACAATTATACTTTTCGGGAACCGAGTTAAACATTAATTGTAACCATTGATCTCTAAGTACAGCGTCCCTGGGAAGGCCAAACAAAGGTGATTGGACTGCGGGATGAAAATAACAGCGTTTCGACGACATGGCGACAAACACACTCTACAAACGCAACTCTTGCTCTTCTCCGTGGGAGCGCAACAAGACCACGCCCCCTTTTTTGTGTATTCCTGTAGGCGGAGGTTAGTCAAAAAACTGTTTTAGTGACGTCATTAAAGAAGGAAGTAGAGGGATGTAGTCCAAACTGGCCGTTCGATGTAGGCGACTTCTGTTAAATAAAATATCTCACTTGGCATTGAACTTTGAGCTTTAAAATTGTACAGATTTTATTTATACTCTAACAACAACATTACACACTAACTAAAGTTTGAAACATGGGATCACGAAGAACGGGACCTTTAAGTAAACTAAGCAAGGAGTGAACGAAAGGAATTCGGACACTGACGAATCGCGTCAGAGAGCTGTCGCAGAAACTTTGTCACATACATTTAGCTTACTTTAGAAACAGATAACAGTCGTAGTGACTTTAGTTTGTAATTATACATACCTCCGCGTCAGCTTTAGTATTGATGGTACCTTATATTATTGCAATAAATATAGATTTGATTTTCCATAGTTAACAGAGTTCATTAAACTAACCATACATAAAAATAATTTAAAAAAAAACTCACATTAACAATAAACACATTAATAAGTGTACATTATTGTATGCAGTTTTTATGTACTGTATTAATTTTAGTATCTTTAACTCTCATGTCCAAGCACTTTTAAGACAATGATCATGTGCGTTTAGCGCCATCCCTCGATCATATGAATTCATTAAAGAATCCCTGCTTTCTCGTTTATTTAATTCTGACATAATATTCGACCACAGATGTTTTTCGTGACTTTTCTCTCGGTAAAATTAGGTATAGGCAATTAGCAACATTGATAGTAGGCTACTCATCAAGTCATCTCTAAATTGGACTAATTTGGACAGTCTCGCTAAACGATTTTAAGGCTTCTTGTTGGGGAAAAATAAATTAAGTGTGTGGACTGCCATCTTGGCTTATTTATAACGCTGTTTTGATGTATGGTAAATGGATTTTAAGGCTTCTTGTTGGGGAAAAATAAATTAAGTGTGTGGACTGCCATCTTGGCTTATTTATGACGCTGTTTTGATGTATGGTAAATGGAGTCAAGGAGTCGATTCCATCGACTCCCACAGTGGACTAGAGTCGACTCCAAAAAACCTGGAATCGAACACCCTACATCACAGCGACGAGACGAAGGCTGTCCCAATTCGAAGGCTCCTTCAAATGTGACCTCGAAATGTGTCCTTCGTTTCCCGAGCAATGAAAAATACAACAGATGGATCCTTAATGGCATTGCCTACCCCAGAATTCTATTGATTTATTGACATGAGTAAAAAACACTGAGTCAAAAATCTCAAAATTGTTTATCTTAAATGTTTAAACATTTAATCGCCTGTCTGTCATTGATCTCAGAGGTTTTTCTCTTTGCATAACTCGTTGTGTCAGGATACATCAATGTGGGCCACAATCCTCACAGATGTGTGAGCTTTGAGAGATACTGAGTTAAAGCTTGTTGTTACAAAACGTAGTGCTAGTGTTTGTAGTCTAGACTGTGAAATTGCAGGGTTTGCAGGATGTTGCGTCAGTTCCGTTTCGCTTCAGAAGGCCTTTATTAAACCCCCCCAACCCCCACCACCCCAGAGCCATGTGGAGTACGTTTATGATCGATGGATACACTTTCTTGTGCTTCATACTCGTTGGTCCCATTCACTGCCATTATAAAGCTTGGACGCGTCAGGATATTTATTAACATAACTCCGACTGTGTTGTGTTCAAATACACCTAGGATGGCTTGAGGGTGAGTAAATCTTGGGGTAATTTTCATTTTAAAGTGAACTAATCATTTAACCCTTAAGCTTAGTAATGCCTCTATAATCCTAGCACCTCTTTGCAAATATAGAATTGAAACCATGCATTCAGTCACTGGTTTGTCTCTATAAGGCTGAAGCCAAATGCGCATGTCTGTATCTACCTGGCCACAAGTGCTTGCTCATGCTTGAGTGCTTGAACCCTTAACAACTCTCCTAGGGCCAGTCATTACAATTACTCACTGATTTTCCCTCCCAACCAGGTGAACATAACATGTTGTCTCAACAGTTGTTCCATGAAATGCCTCGGGCATCAGAAATGTTCTTGTATCTCAGCTGGGAGAGTGTGGCACTAGTGGTGCAAAGGTCATGGTTTTGTTTCACAGGAAACACTGATATGCACTGTATGCAATGTAAGTCACTTTTGATAAATGTATCTAGCAAAATGAATGCCTACAGCCTGTTTTACATCTACACTGCAGTTGAAATGGTGTAATACAGTGCTAGAAATCCTATTGGCGCATGAAAGTAAATAAATAAAGTTAATAAAAATAAAGTTGAATTGAGTTGCCTTAAGCTGAATGCTTTTTGTAAAGCCTCTTAGATATAGATTTGAAAAACAGAAGTGATCTTCAAAGAGAAGAGCATGATTTCTATTGACACCAGTTGCTATGTGCAGGGCAATACTGTAAGATGTTCATGCGGTTTACCTGGTACACATGAATGAACATGCCCATTATGGCCCTGCTGTTACAGATACTCTGAAATCATTAAACAGAGTGTACAGCTATAAGTAGCTGCATTTGAGTTCCTTACCCGCACTTAAAAAAGAAAAGAATATATGTATATAAAAATGAAAAACTATATACAAATGAAGCCTATTTTTGAGTATTAATGAGAATTAACGAGACATTTTCTTCATGGTCTGCCTGTTTGTTTTGTTTTCATGAACTTTTAGTTTGTGTTTCCTTGGTTACCTGTTTTCCTTTGTTCCATTTTTTCCTATTCTTCATTTGTTGGTATGTTAATTCTTTCATTATTTCTCACCTGTTCGTCATTGAGTTCATCACCCTGTGTATTTAAGCTCTTCAGTTTCTTTAGTTCATTATCTGGTATTGTAGTGTTCTACTACACACTGTTTTGTTTATGTTTCTCTCTATTGGATTACCTGAGTTTACTTTATTTAATAAAAGCTCTTAAATTTGATCTTCTTTGCCTCTGCTCATCATCATCGGACTCTAAACGTGACAGAATACCAGACCTAAAGTAAAGATGGAGATTGCCTCTATAAATATTGCCCTGATGGGGAATTTGCCCTGATGGGCCCCCTGAGGGCCTGTGATTTTTATTTTTCAAAGCGGCAAAGACTTAGAAGAATATGTGGTGGAGTTTGTCAGCGTTTGCCATCTCGCCACATGCAACCTGGCGCAAATAAAGGGATTCTGGAGCAGACTGGCCGATGAGATTTTTCTGGTCATTCTACGGGGATGTCACTTTAATTTCTGCATTTCCAGAACTGTTTATTTCACACTGACATAATGAGTTGTTCTGCAGTATAGTGTGTGCGGGACCTTGACATTATATTATTACTAATATTATATAATTTGCAAACAGCGACAACTTCATTGCAGATAAGACACACTGGCTTTGCATTCACAAAACTAGGTAGGATGAACGCATAGTTGTCTTTCCATTCTTCTTTTAAGCCCTATTTTCGCTGTCAACTTTCCTCATTAGACTCTTTGATAGTGCCATTTTCTCTCACCAGCTAGCTTAAATGTTAACATCACTCTGCACACAACATAATAGCGTACCTCCAGTATGCAAACAATTAAAAACAATGCAGTTTAGTACGTGAGAATGCCAAGGAATAATTCTGAGTGTAAAAGTAGGCTACGCCAAATATTTATTACAAAAAGTTAGGCTCCATTGTGTAACAAGCAAATTAAAACGATACACATTTACTATTCACAATATGGAAAGAGGAAATAAAACATAGTTCATTAAGAGTGTGACTCAAACATGCCATTAATGGGCTTATTTAAGTCCTCTTTTATTTTTTGAGTTATTTTTATCCATTCCGCATCTCCCACATATGTGTGTTTTAGCAAGACAGTCTGTGTTGCAAGTTGGTGAATGAAGATACTTGCCAGGTTGCGTGTCAAAACTCTGCTTTTTTCATTTATCCATTGTAAAACCCGGACACCGCCACACAGACATGGCTTTTTGTTAATGACTGTCCTACTACAGGATTTAACACAGAGTAACCGCTCACTACCAGTTACAAAAGACACTGTAACAGTCTGTCACAGGCAATTCTAGTTGCTTTTTTCATCAATTAATTTCTTAAAGGGATAGTTCACCCAAAAATGAAAATTTGATGTTTATCTGCTTACCCCCAGTGCATCCAAGATGTAGGTGACTTTGTTTCTTCAGAACACAAATGATGATTTTTAACTGCAACCGTTGCCGTCTGTCAGCTGTATAATGCATAGCAATGGGAACTTCGTCTGTAAGAGTAAAAAAAAACATGCACAGACAAATCCAAATTAAACCCTGCGGCTCGTGATGACACATTGATGTCCTAAGGCACGAAACGATCGGTTTGTGCGAGAAACCGAACAGTATTTATATCATTTTTTTATCTGATCACGCTCTGACAACGGCAGTGATGTCTCGCGAATAGACTTCAATGAGTGCTAGACATTACTTCCGGTGTCAGAGCGTGATCAGACCTTACTAAGCTTACCGATCGGTTTGTGTCTTAGGACATCAATGTGTCGTCACGAGCTGCATGGTTTAATTTGGATTTGTCTATGCACGTTTTTTCGACTCTTATTGTTCGAGTTCCCATTCGCTCCCATTATTTGACTGATAGACGGCAACGGTTGGAGTTAAAAATCATCATTTGTGTTCTACTGAAGAAACAAAGTCACCTATCTTGGATGCCCTGGGGGTAAGCAGATAAACATCAAATTTTCATTTTTGGGTGAACTATCCCTTTAAATTATCCTTTGACTTTGTTCTGGCCCGTCATCTAGTAGCAAAATTTGTTTTGGTCCGATGCCAAACTTACTTGCTAACCCCTGACCTAAGGGCTCACTCACACCATTATCGCCGCAGTCCTCTGGTACCCTGGCTCCACCTCAGCCACTCGTCGCCATGATTCCGCTCCAAAAATATTCTCGTCGCTTTATAATATTAATATTGAACCACTGTACTCACATGAACCGATTTAAATATGTTTTCAGTACCTTTATGGATCTTGAGAGAGGAAGTGTCCATTGCTCCCTATGGAGGCCTCACGGAGCCATCAGATTTAAACTAAAATATCTTAATTTGTGTTCTGAAGATTAACAAAGGTCTTAGGGGTGTGGAACGGCATGAGGGTAAGTAATAAATTAGTTCATTTTTGGGTGAACTAACCCTTTAAGCTTGATGATTCTCTTTGTACAGTCTGCAGTCAATGATAAATCTTTGCTTGCCCACTGAGTTACATAAAATAATGCTAAAATGCTTGACTTTTACAAGTGTGAGCAGAATTGAATTTCAGCTTTAGGGTTCCTTACTGCAGTCCTTGAGGAATAATAACATACACTAATTACATTCATGTTACCTATTGATCATGAGTTAGTTAATTTTATTCATTACCTTTGTCAACCAACACAGCAAAATAGGCAAGGAAACCTTTCAGACATAATAGAAACTCCCTGGTTCCTCTCTCAGACGGAATAAAATGAGTTGTGATTGATCCTTGTAAATCATTTATCAACGATTCAGGTTTTTTCTACATCCTGTTGTGTCTCATGATTTACTCAGCTGACAATACTGATTTTGTTAAAGATTGTGTGTCCCTTCTGCCAGAAAAAACAACAACATTGATTTGAGGATGCACACAAGAAAAGGTTCAGTGGGGTTTAATATAGATCCCTATAGGATTCTTGACTCAGTTTTAAAGAACACTGAATGCCAAAAAGGGTTCTGTATAAGGAAATGCATAATACTTTAATGTTTAACAGGTTATTTCATTTTTATTCTAGTGATAAAGAACATTTACGATGTTTATTTTCTTATTTGTTATGCCAAAAATATATATTTATTATGAATATTCAATCAGAAATCATTCAGTTTAACTGTTTAAATCCAGTTCTTTGATAAAATCAGGGCACAACGCTAAGGATTTTTTCTTCTTAAATGCTGCCGTATATGTAACAATCCAGATATTTATCATAATGTAACATTAAAAAATAATGTCAGAAAGATATCAGTTCTGCTGTTGTTCATAAATACCTGTAGTGATATCTTGTACAATGAGGATGTTGAGATGTCGCTGGAACTAAAGTCATCAGTGTCCCAATGTGTAGTGAGCAGGGTCCTTACTGTACTTACCTGTACACGATATGCTGATTCACGACAAAGGAAGCTATGGAGCTGATTGAGATGCACCCATTGTCTTTACATTCATATTTAAACCTTGATGTTGTGGCCCATTTTTGGTTTCTGCCAGGTTTTAGTGTTTTTTTTTTTTTTTGCAGCTTTAGAAGGGATGTATATTGTGTAAATCCAGGTAAAAGCTGTTTCCCCACTCTCTTTCACATTAGAATTAAAAAGGACTCTCAAAGAGGACACATACATATGCACATGAGCTGTGATGCATTCAACACTGAGATGCAAATGGCCCTGTGATTGTTTTGTAAGGTGCTATTGTTTGCGTGAGTAACTGGGCGTGTGCGATGAGACATCTAGCTCTCTTAACATGAGGCACATCATTCCTTTATGTGACGTAAGACATGGAGGAGAGTTGTCTTCTAGTGTATTCCAAATTGTTTTGAGATCTGGAAAATTCCTTTTGGAAAACATTACTCCAATACAGGATTGCAGATCACATCACATTTGTAAATAGGGGACGCCACAAAAGCTTACTTTATTAATAAAACACTAGAACCATGTGCCCTGTCATCATTAACCAGTATCCAACAAAACTGAATATTTTGCTTGGCTCTGATTAACTTCATATGAGGACAGTTTTGTGTTTAAACTCTCTATAATTAGACCCCTGGTTTGGGCACCGTCAGGCAGCTGCTGAATTGCTCAATATGGAAATAAGTTTTTAAGTGCTTTTGCCATTTAACTGTGTGAGTTTTGACCACAATGATCCAAATTACCAGGGTTTCCCGGCTTGTAACATTACTGGACACATGAAACCAATTATTTGACTATATAAATAATATACCCTTACAAAAAAAGACTGTCTGGTACAGTGATGGTACTTTAATAAATAGTCTTTACATTTTTAAAGCTTTATTTATGTATTATACAGGAAAGTGAACAAATTATACCATATGATATTTGATATATGGTCAAGAATGATTACCATATGTCAAGGTATTTAAAAAAAGATAAAAATTTAATTAGAAAAGGTTGTGAAATGGTATAAAACTACTGTACTTCAACTATCATACTTGTCACAAATTGTTATATTTATTTTTCAACATTTATGTTTGATTGATTTGTGTCTTTTCTGAAATAAGCATGAAATAAAGCATTTGATTTTATTTTGTATTCTTCAAAAATGTGCAGAAAACGTACATTCAGTACAATTCTTACTAAAAAAATATTAAGTAGCTAGGCCTAATTAAAATATTAAATAAACTTGTGAAAAATATTACAAAAACAAAAGGACATCAATTAATTTCCTCATTTATAAACGCATAGCTGTCAGAGTTTTTTGACAGATAAAGAAACGAGCAAAGAAACACGGTGGATTAAAACAATGTACAAACACCTCGAGTCTAGGGAAATGGGTTTATGTAAACACTATAAGAATATTTAATTTTCTTCAAGTATTGTTACTTTGAGGAATGCACGTCGACTCTCGCGAGATTTGAGTTTGAACTGATATGTGAGAAGAGAGCGAGACGGATGCCAGTGAGTCAGAGCGAGTGAGCGAGCGAGCGGAGGACGGGACACAGAACGGCCCGACTTCAGCCCGACAAAACAACTCCCTAAAGTAGCCTTCTTCTTACACCACACTCGGAGTTTTTCGCCTTTATTTGTTACCTGGAATGAAATGCTTTTACGTGGATGACTTGAAAGGTGAGTCGCCGTTGTATTTCATGATATAAAAGGCTAGTTTGACGGTTTGGCTAACGGTCGTGTGTTCGCTTTCACAGTTCGCTCTCGCTGGCGAATGTGAAAGCGAACATTTACACTTATATTACACGAAGTCGATTCTCACATTTGTCATTTTACAACAAATAAGCGACTATTTGATGTTGTACGCCCGCTAGCTGGTGTGTAGGGAAGTAAAATCGCTTTAAAGGGGCCTGTGGTTCGTCCGACATTAGATGGACCTAACGTTACCGTAGGCATGTAGCAGTTATCGCATTGTCCATTTGTTTCTGTTTGCTCAGTTTGCTCAATTCACTCATTTGTAACCAGGAAGTCTGTTAAAATAAAACATTTATCTGCTGTATCACTGCGGTTAGATGTCACTAAACCTTTGTTCTGCATTATACACAAAGATTGTTTTTCGACTCATTGTTAATGGCTTAGTGGTTTATTTTGCAACAGATTGCACGCTAATATTTAATGTACGCCAAATTGTAGTAATTTTCTCAGTGACTGTTGCTGTTACTTGTTGTACGTTGGATTATTTCCTGTAATAGCTAACTTACCTTGCCAGAACTAGTACACTTCGGTAGAAATCGAGTGCGTTTTGCTGTAAATGAGAATTCAGATATATGTTGATAAATGGCAGTCTTACGTCATCCAGAGTGAGTTCAAAGGCTGATTTAGTGTAAGGTTTGTTCCCCAACTTCCCCAAGAGAGTTATAGTAATAGTGAGAATGAGCAAATTAGTTTCTAGGATCATAGCTGTAGGATTCCCGCAACTGTGTTAGAAACTAGTGTTAATCTCAGAACTATGGAAACTGTGGGTCGAGAGGTGTTGACCTGTGTCTGGTGTAAATGTTGATTCAGCACCCACTTTGACGTATTAGTCTGGGTCGCTGTTAGAGGTTTCAGATAAAGAAATGTAGAGTTGTGGGTGAACATACTTGTGTGTCACAAATCCCAAAACAATAAAGATCTCAAGTTTGGTCTATTTACATCATTCTGGCAGTGGCGAAATAGAGGATTTTGGTGTAAACCCTGTATGAAAGAAGCTTATCTTCAATACCAATGTGGTCTGATTTTGATCTGAAACCAACAGGGCGACATCATATTGAGCCCCAGAGAAGCAGCGGCTGACCTCAGACATTTGTCATAGTGGTTGACAGTCCGTCCATTGCTATGGTTATCACTGTCTGTCAGTCATACATTTAAATACAGTTGTCAATCCATATACTTTGCAATGTGTAGTTAGCAGCATGAAAAATATATGTTACATACAGAAAGCGAGCAAAGATTGCTGGCATTATAATCACTGAAGCTGTCAAGTTCAGCTCTTGCGAAAACTCCTGTGTTAATTACATTGTATTTATACTTTTTTGGTTATAATGAAATGATTCATTATAAAAGGAGTTTGCAAAACAGCAAAAACTCAGCTGTGTTGAGCAGATTCTGTCTAACTAACTAACTAAATACATTTGAATGGTCATCGCGTTCACACGCTCAACAGATATGTCTGTGATTGGCTACATTGCTCCATGCTGATAAAACGCGCTGTAAATAGAAACCTTTGAAGCACTAACTCAAACACTTGCGGGAGCATTTTAAAGTAGAACGGTAGGCATCATCACATTAAAAGTTACTGATACCATTATGTGCCATTTAATGCAAAGCAGTCTTTTGATCAGGATTCAGATTTCCTCAATCTAGATGATCTCACTCTGCCCCAGGTTATTAGACCAGTTTTGGCTAGTTGGATGACCACAAATGAGCTTGAGATGGTTATAAAGAAGTTCTTTGGGAGCAAACCAGTCTGACTTTGAGATCCGTGTGTATTTATCTTGTTTACGAATTGGTCCCCATGGTCTTGTTCTTGACCTTAATCAAAGTCTTGGGCTTGTTTCTCTCTGCGTAGTGGGAGAACAATGGGCGCTTTATGCCTGAGCTGGAAGTGCATTGCAGTCAGGTGGCTTACTAAACACACACCAAACTGAGCTAATAAGAGTTTGTGTATGTTGAAGGCCAGACATGCCTTAAAATGGCAAGGGATGTTGTTGTAGTACATCTATGGCCAATGTGTGTTAACAGAGTTTAATGTCATGGAAAACTTTTTCCTACAAGAATTAATGTACCGAGTCTTTGCTGTAGAAACAAATGTTTTTGCCTGCTGCCTCAGGTATGAGAGTTCAAGCAACGGTTCTCATTTCGTAATGTAGTTGATGAATTTTTTTGTGTGCAGAGGTCAGGGCCTCATTAAAGTGACTACAGCATTTATGTATGCGCTCATCAAAAGCCCCCACAATGCAATGGTTTCAAAGACATTATTGACAGTGATCTGTGCTGCAGACACTTATCTAATGACTAGTTACTTTTCAATTTCTCTTATGACTTGCATTCGAGCTGAGAATTCAATGTAATCATTGAATCAATTAATAATCATTCTAATTCTATGAGAATAAAGAAGTCCACACTACAACTATAACCATAACAATACTGAGGAACTAGGCCTATACTATATCAGTGGGATCACTTATCAGAATAATTTTTTTTTCTAGCTGATGAACAATAAAAACAGCCAATCAGAATCCACCCGACTTTCAAACGTTTACATTTGCATACGAGATGACTGCGGTGTACGGTTAAAGTTATTGTGCATTGGTGTGGATGCTAATATAGTTCTATTTATATTTATATTTGTCTAAATAGTGCTGTAATAGCATTTTACTTTGTTAGTTAAGTTTACTTGTACCCATGTGCCAATGTTTTCTGTATGTTGTATGAAAATGCTTTTCTGTTCTCTGCCCGCATTTCTGTATGGGAGTGTTTCCTCTACTGCTGTGGTGACTGTGTCTTGTGAAACAGTGTTCAGGAAATCTAGGGAGACACGATTTTGTTAAAGGAAGTGTGTACATAGTGTCTATGTAACGCCATTTCTATGAATTTTAATCTGGCAGGGCTTTAGTACTATGTACTGTAAACAGAATGAAAAGGACAATGAACATGAATCACCTGGCGTTCATGTAGAAGAATAAACACAACTGATATTATATATATACACTGAATTTCTCCACGTAAGCCACTTGTGCATTTACGTCATTTAGCATGAAAGCCGTAATTTCCTAAAAGGTACAGATAAATCTGACCCGAACACTTTCACTTTCGCAAGAGCGCTCTCTATCTGGAGACGAAGGTGAACATGACGGCAAGCGACATGCTGTTATGAAAGCCACATGAATGCAGTTCTTTCGATGCGGAGGCATGACTGCGTTTACATTTGTTTCATTTTGTTTGTTATACAGTTGCCAGTGAAGTTTAATTTTAAATTGTCATGCTAACACACACAGTTGATATTTTCAGCTTCACTTTCCCCAGCAGACATTGTGTACAGCAGCCATATATAGAAAGTCTCTGTTTAGCTCTCATCAATTGAAGATAAATCTTACTGCTGAATGACCTGGGGAGGCCAGCTGAACTGGCAGCGTCTGGATCAGGTGGTGACGTCTTAATCTCGTCCTTCATTCAGGATCTGAGAGTGAAGCTCCTTTTTAGATTAGCCACTCAACCTACAGCAGTATTACTATCATTCACCAGCTAGAGTTTATTAATCTTGCTGTGTATCTTCATATTATAATGGCAAAGTTGTGGAAGAAGCTACTTGAAATCTGTCGCTTCCCAATCATAATTTCAGTTCGTACTAGGGATGCACCGATGTATTGGCCGCCGATATTTATCGGTGGATTTTTGCTCAATTTACAACTATCGGCATATCGGCTGTAGGAGGAAAAAGGCCGATATAACAAACTGATGGGTTATTAATTAACTGTGTGAAGGCGCTGAGCTTTATAATGACTGTTGCGTAATCCTAGCGCTGCTGTCTGTGCTTTAATGTTAATCAAATAACAAAAGATTGCACACTATTCTTGACTAAATAACTTCTGTAACTTTCATAAGTGTAGCGGACCCCATCCGAATGATGACCAAAACTTTACTGATGTTTTATAAAGTTTATTGTGTCCGTTTTCACTCCAAACAAATCGCCACACAAGCTAAACATTACAGAGCACAAGTGCGCATTAATGTCTCTCTCTCCCTCTCCCTCTCCATTGCATTATCATCAACATACAGCGAATTACTCAAAACAATTATTACAACTAACAGTTAACAAATACATACAGATCTTGTACCTTTTCTGGGGATGCTTAATAAACAGACAAACTTTAAATCTGCAAAATAACTCTGAAGAACTGCATGCTCTCCTCAGACTGTATAATTTATACAGTTAAGAATATGCAGTGCTATTTTACATTTGTTTACTTTGTTTTGGTCCATGAAAACTATTAAAACTACCTAAGAATCACTGTTTATTTCATTTGTATCTTTGTTCTGTTGTCTTTATGTAGGCCTGCTGAATGTTAAATGGATCCAATCCTTGTTCATTAAAAAATATTTGATGCAGCAATAAACCTGCTAGTAGATTTTAATGCAGGTGTTTTTGAACTTTGCTTATTTAAAACATGATCAAAATACTATCTATTTTGATGACAAAATTTCAAATAAGAGAGGAAGTGACAAATATCGGTATCGGCCAATAATTGTTTAATATCGGTATCGGCCCCAAAAAATCATATCGGTGCATCCCTAGTTCGTACGTTAAAGGTGCCATCGAACATTTTTTTACAAGATGTAATATAAGTCTAAGGTGTCCCCTGAATGTGTCTGTGAAGTTTCAGCTCAAAATACCCCATAGATTTTTTTTTAAATTCATTTTTTAACTGCCTATTTTGGGGCATAATTAGAAATGCGCCGATTCATGTTGCGGCCCCTTTAAATGCTCACGCTCCCCGCCCACGGAGCTCGCGCTTGCTTTAAACAGTGCATAAACAAAGTTTACACAGATAATATAACCCTCAAAATGGATCTTTACAAAGTGTTTGTCATGCATACTGCATGCATGCGTCGGATTATGTATTAAGTATTAAGTATTGTATTTATTTGTATGTTTAGATTTGATTCTGAATGAATTTGAGGGTGTGAACTGTGGCTAACGGCTAATGCTACACTGTTGGAGAGATTTATAAAGAATGAAGTTGTTTATGAATTATACAGACTGCAAGTGTTTAATAATGAAAATAACGACAGCTCTTGTCTCTTGTCCACATTTAACAGTACATTAGCAATATGTTAATGAAACATGAAATAATGAAATATGTTAATTTAGAAAGACAATTTACAAATATCACTAAAAATATCATGTTATCATGGATCATGTCAGTTATTATCATCTATATCATATATGTTACCATCTGCCATTTTTCGCTATTGTTCTTGCTTGCTTACCTAGTCTGATGATTCAGCTGTGCACATCCAGACGTCCTGCCCTTGTCTAATGCTTTGAACATGAGCTGGCATATGCAAATAAGCACAAGAAGTTAAGGCCTGTCCACACCAAGGAACGATAACGATCTGTTTATTCTAAGCTCATGCGCTGCGGTTTCAAAGTGTATAAAACATGTTTTTGCTGTTGTTGTTGCATTTACATGGCTTTAACCAGAAGATGTCATCAGCATGGTATGTTTCGAATGAATAGCTAGTGTAATCAATCTAATCTAACTGTGAATTTAGCTGACAAAGTCAATATAGTGGGGAAAAAAAAAGTCTAGTCTTTTTCACTGCAAATTCAAAGGAAGCAAGACAGTGTTGTCGAAACTAGTGCTGGATACCTGAGGTAATTTTATGTTACACTGTTTCCTAGTCTGGCATATATCCTTAATACTTCTCACCATTTATTCTGAGGGTATGACCAATTGTTTTCCATATATCCAATTTCTTTAAAGTATCCTTAAAAATTGGGTTTGACTTTTCAAACAGTGGTTGCTTTTTTTTCTGGACCTCGGCATTTAACTTCTCTACAACGTCGTCTGCCATTTTAAATGTGCGAGGCCTTAGTATTTTATCATTCAACAGCTGGGAAAAAAAAACATTCTGAGAGTGATCCCAACAATGTTATTTCTCTATATCATTATCATTATATCTGTGGTGTGGACAGTAGGGATGGGACTAGAGCTGCACGATTCTGGATAAAATAAGAATCGCAATTTTTTTTTGGTTTCAAATAGCAGTGTTTCCCACAGTATTTTGTGAGACTGTAGTGGGTGGACATCGGTTCCTCTAGGGGGTCCGGGGGCATGCCCCCCCGGAGGAAAATTTTGTACATTTTAAATTTAAATGCATGAATCTAGTGCATTCTAAGAGCAAAATTAAGTGACTAGATCAATGAAGAAATTTGTTCTCTTGTAAACAATTTTGTGCTCTAAAAGTAATTTATTTATTGCTGATGGTTGGGCACATTAGTCATGTACACAACATATAGTAGGCTAAATGAGAGCGTAAGTGGTCAAACATGTAGAGTACACATTTAAACCATTAAAAATATGTAGCAAAAGAGGTTACCTTTGTTGAATTAATTTATTAGTGGGAGCCTGTGACTGTATTTGTGGAACTGGTCACTCTTTGATTTGTTAATCAATCCAGAATGCACTAAACACACCACTTCATTATAGATACAAATAAAAAATGAATAAAAATATATAATCATAAGCTGACCAATAAATAAATAAGTAAACTAGGTGAGTATATAATTCAGCAGCAAAAAGTATTCTAGCCTAATTCTTGGAAGAAAAAAAAAGCTATGGAATGGCTTCAGATGACTTTGAATATAATGCACGAAAACTTAATTGGTGCTAGTCTACTTATTTTGCTCTATGACTCCCACTTTTGCCATATAAAGGAGCGCAATTATCAGACGGTAATTTAAATATCGCGTCATATCCGTATTCATATTTTGAGACTGGCGGGACCAATTAGAATGTGGCGGGCCGCCACAGTCTAGTCAATGTATGGGAAACACTGAATAGATATCATGATTTTCCCACGATTCTGAATATACAACTAAACAAAAACACACAATTTATTTAGGTTCTGACAAAATATTAATTGCTGCACTCTAATTGCTGGAAAAATGTTTAATTAAATTAAATGGTTTTGAATGAATTCATTGACTCATTAATAAATACTTGTTTAATTATTGGATGAATCAGTGTTTTTGAATGAATCTTTTGAATGACTGATTCAATGGCAAATATATTTTTTAACAGGCACTGGTCGCCGCCTAATGGCATAATATTTGTAAAACAGAGAAGTAAATACTGTGTGATTCAAAACTGCTCTCTCTGGCTCAGCGCGGCAACACTAACAAAGATTTGAATGTACCGGTATGATTTTGTCAAAGGTTTAATAGAAGCATGCGAATTGTTGTCATTAATAAAATAAGAATTGAGATTGTGATCTTTTTACGATTAATCGTGCAGCTCTAGCTGGGACAGTATATCGATGCATCATGAATTGGGAAATGAATCTGGATTGATTCGGATATTTTCCGTATGTATCGTGATTTTCTCTCATCTATTCTGAGCTTAGTTTTCAACAGTAGATGGCACTGTGTGCTTTAGAAACAGCCGTAATCTGCTTGAATGTGCAAGGCTTCCGGTGTCATCCGCTTCCAATCATTAAGTAGTTTTGCAGTTTACTGCATTTTGTAATTATTAGTTATTCACTTATAGTGTCTAATAAATTGGAAGTAAGCATTCACTTACTAAGCATTCACGGAAAGTAGCTTACTTTTGTGTTGTGAAATAAGGTGGATATAACTGAGTTGAAAATTTAGTAATGAATGTGTATTTTCATACTTTTTATTTTTTTTATTTTTTTTTATTTTACTTGACAAACGAACCAACCGAATGAACGACTTATACCTTCAAATACCATTTTGAGTGTGAAAACTTTTTAGGAATATCATTGCTTTAGTTCATCTTGTGGACGGCCATGGCAATAAAGGGTGAAATTTATACATTTATCACAATACTCGAGTACTTGTTGGAAAAAGGAGCTTGTTACTGAAAAAAAAAATAATAATAATTGTTTTATTTTAGTTTAGTTTAGTTGCAACTACTTTTTTTAACTCCCTAACAATGCCAGAAAAGATATTGACGTTTAATTGTTCATTCTGTTCCATATGAAAATGCACAGGATACTGAGCTATTTTGGTTTTATTATGTCTCTTGGCACAAGCAGAGCCAGAAGTCATTTTGCTTGGTAAATATTGTATAAGGGCCATTGAACACTAGTTGTAGCTCCACCTGTCCTTGTTAAGTATCCTGTGTACTTTCTACGGTTAGATTGGAATGGAGACGGATTATACCAAACCTGAATAAGCCTTTTATTTTAGCTGCTCAGCTGACAGCAGTTTAGAAAGCTCAGGGCTTTTGGATTTGGTGTGTCATGCTTAATATCTGATCAAAGCTCTGTGTCCAGTATAAATATCAGTGTGATCACACAAGGTGAAACATGGTGAGTGATCAGGAAGTAACAGGGCAGGCATTAGGAGTAGGCCGAATGTATGTTGTCACGGTGAGGAAGTCTGTCCTCAGTGAAGAATGCTCTCGGAAATTGCTTTAATAAGCTCATTACAGAAATCCCACTGCATTCTGTACACATGCCTGCTTCTCCTGAGCTGCACATAGTATGCTTTTGAGATTGTGTGTGTGTGTGTGTGTGTGTGTGTGTGTGTGTGTGTGTGTGTGTGTGTGTGTGTCCGTCTATCCTGAAGCAGCTGGGACAGTAGCAAGCTCTCTCCTGCTGGCATAATCAGCAATTGTGCTGATGAAGAAAAGCCTATGTAGTCTATTGGTGAACACACAAACCCAGAGCAGATGAACTTAGCCTCACAAAATGCTTAGCTGATTACATCATTTCCTCCCGGCCCTCAGCTGACTGGAAAGGGGAGCGGAAGGCAGAAAAATGGAGAAAAAAGAAGGGTAGAATGTTTTATACTGTGCTGGTGTCTCCGCCCTGGCTGTTGCTTTGACTGCTTTTTTTTTTTTTTTTTCAGTCGCTTTGGGTAGAGGGTAACTTCTTAGCAAATAAGATGGTTTACATGCTTCCGTGGAGTCAGACGTTACTATAGTGGCCCTATAAATCTTAAAATGTCTCGCTTATGTGAGCTGCTCTTTATGATGCTGGCTGCTGTTTTATATGAGCCAAATGGCTTCCATATGTGAGAAATGGAGTTGCAAATTTGAATGGTACATTCAGCAGGAAGGATTTCAGGTTTTATGGATTTCACTTTATTCTGACCTGTCTTTTTTTATTTTTTTTGGTTAGTTTTTATCATTTCTATTTGATTTATAGTCTTTGATTTATAGTCTTTTTTGATGTACAGTCTTTAACAATCTAAATAGTAGGGCTGGGCGATAAACAATATCATATCGACATTGCGATAAAATTTGTTGATAATGATGGTAAGCTCTGGACATTTTTACTCTATATGGATTAATCTAACAGCCTATCATACAGCAGAAATAAACGGGACAACAGCCAGTCAGTGCATGTCGCTAAAAAGTGATTTCTGTGTGTCCCTGTGTAAATGAACGCCGTGGTTTCATCTTAGGGCTGGACGATTATGACCTAAAATCAAAACCTCGATTAATTGAACATTTTACCTCGAATACGATTAATGAACGATTATTTATTTATTTATTTATTTATTGCCCTCATAGTTCACTTACAAAGTTTACTGTAAATATGATTGACTGTTAAAAGGTGGGACATTTTTTTCCTATTAAAAGAGTGATCTGACATAACAGCTCACTATCAGCAGTTATTTTATCTATGTTTCGTAACATTTCTTACAGATTTCTGCTCGTTGTAAATCAGATAAAAATAAATTAGCACAGCAAGTTACCAGTATGTAATGAGAGTGATTGCGTGTGTGAATTAGTCATACCGTCTCTCTATTAATTGTGAAGCTGTGGGTTGTAAATAGTTCTTTCAAAAGTAGAAAAAATATATGCTATAATAACTACTGAGTTTCTAAGCTGCTTTGGTGATAAATCACAGGACAGCGCTGACAACTAGTTTCTGCTCCTCTGTGCACGCAATCTTCATGTTTTGCACAGCTGCTGTTTGTATGAGTGTTCGTGCCACAATGCCACTGTGCGAACACGGTAGCTCGATATAATAATATACATCCAATCGTCTAATGGCTTGAATGTCTAAACTGAATTTAGAACACATGAATTTCATCTCCAGAGCTGCTTTTGAGGGTCACTTCACAAGCTTTTCACAGTTGAATTTGAGAAAAAAACTACCATCAAATAAACTAAAACTGAAAGATCTTCACGAGAAACTGTCAAAATAAGTTCGCTTTAACTTCAAGAAATTATGACAGAAATATATCACTACTGTATACTGAAATGTTCTTCTCAAAGTAATAATAATATTAATATTTCGAAGATCAAAGTTCAGATAAAAAATCATACAACAAAGTATTTTTTTTTTTTATACATTTCTGTTGTGCAGCATCTTATTTGACAAACAATAAAAATTCTGTTTTGTTGTAAATTGTTATATTTTCAAAAAGCTTGATTAAATTGTTAAAAATTTATATAAATTTGTATTAAATCATAATCCCCAGAAAATAAAATGGAAAAGACAGGTCATATCGCCCAGCCCTATTAATTAGCTTAACTTTTTGGGTTTGCTTTAGTGATGCACTGTAATGTCAGAAACTGTAAATAAAATTGGTGGAAATGGCAAAATATAAACTAACTTTTGGTTTCTGCATAATGGTTTTGGAGGGCTTAGCACTCCTGTGGTGCGTTTTGACCATGACAGCATCTATTTCATGCACACAACATGCTACAATGTCAGCTGTGTGGTTGCACTTCACCAGAACCAAAATGCTAGAGTACCGTAAAAATAATCTTAACTCATTTTTTTGCATGGGCTTTTTGGAGTTTTACTTCCTTCCAAAAGTGGAGATAGCTTTTTCATTTGTCAGTTCAAATACATTGGAAAAAATCCATTAGATGAACGGTAAATTAAGTTTAGTTTACTAAAATCAAAAAATACTTTTACAGTGTAGCGATATGTAAAATTTGTTCAGCTGAAATATTGTGAGGCAGCTCATTGCCCAAGAACTGTGACTGGTTTAATTTATGACCTGAGAAGACGACATTCTAAACAGAAATTTAATTAGTAAAATTTTTATTTTGGGTTTTTGGGTAAATGGAAACTGGTCTTGGTTAGGGGTGAGCGCTATACCGGTATGAAAGTGACTACCGGTATTATGATGTGCCATGATATCGATTTTGCTATACCGTGGATACCGTTAAATATTCATGAATTCTAATTTTACATTTGTTCTGTTCAATTTTGTACTCTTTACAAGTTTTAACTAGTGATCGACCGATATTGATTTGTTTTAGAACAACAACTTGTTTATGTGCCCGATAACTGATATGCAGAACCGATATTTATTTACTGTAATACTGACACAATTACAATACCACTGAACTGAACAAACCATTTTATTTATAACAATCACTCCCTCCTTGCATAGAAAACAAAACAAATCTTATTTATACACCAATAAATAGAGGGGTCTGAAAGTGCAAAAAATAAAAAAGTGCACTGTTACTAAACTGTTTTTGTTGAAAATTAGTAGTCTTTCATGTTAATTTTAATCTTCATATTACAAAAATAATTTTATTTATAAAAAGCATCAGCAGCAACACTAATGTTAACAATAGCCTAAGCAAAATAAATGTAGAATGTCTAATGTTTTCAAATGGAGAAAAGAAATTAAAAACATATCAACTTTGCAGAAATGTAATACTTCATTTTAAACTACAGTTTTAGTAGATTTATAAGCTGTTTTATATGCTAAAGAGTGAAGAATAATTCGCTGGATAATGTTAAATAACTGCATAATATTCTCTGGAATATTGGAATATAACAAACAAAACATTGTATTTTATTGCATGTCTTAACTGGTATGTTATCAGAATTATTAATAATATTTTTGTCATTATATACATCGATTATCGTCTGGACAGTGCAAAATATCGTGATATGAATTTGAGCTCATATCGCCCACCCCTAGTCTTGGAATTAAAAAAAAAACAGTAACAACTCTGGTGCATTGCTAGTTTGCTTTTGGTAGTTCACATTTCTTAGGGTGTGCCATGCTAAGCTCCATCTAAAACTCTTTATGACGCATATAAACAGATTCTGAGTAGTTAAAGATTGTGGTTGTGATAAGAAAACAATATTCAGAAAATGGTTTTACTTTGCCCTGGCTTGTCCTGTGGGATTGTTTGTAAGTTGTCTCTGGGGACACAGTGTGTGTGTTTATTATAAAAGCATTTACACCCAGTAAATGAAATTCTGTGACGCTCTTACAGATGTAATTAACTCCTCCGGTGTTTACATGAACTCCCCAAGACCCTTTTTGTAAACAAAGATCCTTCACTGGAGCCGTTTTTTATTTTACTGTAACATTGTAAAATTTTTCTTCATAAATGCACCCGGACTAAAATATTAAAAGCTAATGCTTTTGATGTCTTTTATTGCTGTTTCATCCATAAACATATACCAGTGCCATGGAGAGATGTCTTACTTGGGTTCTAATATGCCATTAATATTCCTTATTCTAGTTTTATGATGAAAGCGTTTTTGAAAAGAACCAGATCTAAAAACAAGAAACATGTTTACAGTTGTTACAGCCTTGGGGAAAATCAAGCATAGGAAAATTGTCCTTGATTAACTAGAAAAATTTGAGTAATGTTGATATGATGTGTCTAAACAGCATGCCACACCGGTTAGACAATGTAGGTGTGTCGTGGGAATGTGTTCAACAGCGTCAGCTGTTTCACTTCTTTCTTTGCTCTTTATTTTTTTTTTATCAGCTCAACAAGCAAATGTTGTATAAAATGAGTGAGATCTGTTTGCACATACCAGTCAGTGTTATCAGGACACGAGACTAAACCCATAGAGCAGAACATTGCAGATGTTATCTGTACTTGTTTTGTGTTTAGGAATATGATGCACCCCAAATGAGAGTAATGTGCATCTTCACTGTGGTTAATGGTATCTTATCTTTCTTGAATGTTATCAGCTTGCCATGGCATTTGTCTTAAGGGTTCATATGTGTCTTTACGTGTGTTTTGACAGGTTATCCGAGTGGTATTAGGTGTATTTTAGGTGCACACAGGGAATCGGCCTTGAACACGTGTAAAAGCATATGTTAGGCCAAATATATATGTTTAATAATTTAAGTTTTCCTTCTTTTCCTTCAGTTGTTATTTGGGAACATGCTGGAACAATCTCGGTTTCCTTGTATTACATAAACACAGATGAAGCTCTTGGCGTCTGATGTTAATAATAATAATAATAATAATAATAATAATTGCTAAAACTTGCTCAGGTCAACTAACTGAATATTGAGATTCATCAGCTGCTTGGCTGTGAAATAACAAAGGTTTATCCTTATAAAACTTTTTTTTTTTGCATCTCTTTAAGAGCCAACAGAAACTGAAACCAAGTAGGTAGCACAAATTATTCTTTTTGCATACAAAATCAGAGACTTTACACGTTCAGATCATGCCTCCAACATGCTCCTGTTGCATTGTTTTCACCCTCTAATGGTAGGGATGTCCAGATCCGATCACGTGATCGGAAATCGGGCCCGATCATGTGGTTTCAGACTCGATCGGAATCGGACGTTACCTCCCGATCAGGACTCGGATATGTATTAGGGGTGCAACGGTTCTCCACTTACGGTTCGGTACGCACTTGCACCGCGGTCCATCTCGAATGACGACGCATCTATTGGTTAATATGGTTTGTTTAAAATAGCAACGTGGAAAACAGACAGACAGAGTTCAGATAATGTATGTTTCAGTCGATGGATGCGCAAAACCTTACAACAACGATAATCAGAAAGCGTGGACAAAACAGTCACTCTTTGTAAACTGTTCAATGCGAGTGGCGTATGCTCAATGTCCAGTCGCCGTCATCACCCCGGTGTTGATAGCGCGTGAGCGCAGGTGAGACCTGAACAGCACACGTTGCTATCTGTGTTTAAACTAACTCATTTAAGCCTTGCTGATTTAAACCTTCAAGAACAAGACGCGAAAGAGAGCTCGCGCGCTGTGAGAAGATTTGTGTGCGCTCATCCGAAGCGCGCACACGCTTATTTCAGTCAGCGCGCAAATACTGAGTTCTCTTTCAAGTCTTGCACTTCAGCGGACAAATTCATACAAAAATTATGTCAACATGCCCGTCTTAGCGAGTATCCTAGCAAACATTATCGGTTATGTCTTAAGTGAACGTATATTAGTCTAGAAAGACAGCGCATGTGTAACAGTATATGTACTGGATCGTGCATGTCTTATAGGGAAAAAAAACTATTCCTGCTGCCTGTTTTTAATGTTAAATCAAACAACAAATAACAAAGAAATCACTCACTGCTCTTGACTGAATAGTTTTTGTAACTTCAATAATGATTAATCTTTATTTATTTTATACAGTAAAGATAATATGCAGTGATATTTTATATTTGATTACTTTATCCATTTTCTGTACGTGAAAACTACTGTAAGATAGCTGAAAAACCTGAAAAGCACTGTTCCTGGATCTGTTTTTTCGCTCTTCTTTATTCTTTTTTATGTATTATAGAAGTATCGGATCGGGACTCGGTATCGGTAGATACTCAAAATCAAATGACTCGGACTCGGACTCGAGGGCAAAAAAACGTGATCGGGACATCCCTATCTAATGGGTCTGCACAAATTGAGTTTACAACAAAAATGGTGCACAGGCGCTAACTGAAAACAAATATGTAGATTTCACGGCAAAAACTAAAATAGTAAAAGCAATTTATAATTTATTGTAATATTATCAATCACATTCACTAACCTTTCACAGTTCTGCTTCTGTTCACTAAACAGGTTGGGATAGGGGGTGGGTGATATGACCAAAATCTTATTTCATGATATGAGTAATTTATGATACAATTTTTTAAATGTATCACAATATGGTTAATTTTATTTTATCTTAAAATATATTTAAAATTATTTTATCTCTTATCTTTAAAATAAGCAAAGATTCAAATTACAATCAATATGACAAATACAATATAAGAAAGATACAAATGAAATAAGTGCTTTAAAATTTTCAGGTAGGCTACAGTAATTACAGTTAAAGGGGGGATATCACACACAGTTTCTGCCAATCTCATGTTAATCTTGAGTACCTATAGAGTAGTAGTGCATCCTTCATATCTCCAAAAAGTCTTTAGTTTTATCATATTTATAAAAGATACATATGCTGTACCAAGTCTTTCCGAAAACAGCCGAGCACCTGGTGGTGTGCCATGTGAGCGGAGCTAAAGAGTGACGAGCATGCACAGATTTTGTGTAGCGATCGTCTGCAAGCTATCAATGTTCAGCTAAACAAATGTATTTAAACACACACAATACACCATTGTATTATCCCTGGATAACTTATGAATCATTATATTGAATATAGCGTATAGTGAATGATGAGTGATGAATTTACTACGTTCGTGTTGTTACATTATATGCACTTAGGCGCCTATTGCCAACAAAACAGACATTTGAAACAGTTTTACTCACCACCTGCAGTTCTGATTCATGACCGGGATCATTATCGCTGTGACTGCTCCATCTTTCAGTTTCAAACGATCTGTAAATCCAGCGTAGAACTGGGCCTTGTTTGTAAAACCATAAGCGCCGATCCTGAGGGCTCAAGCAGCCACGGAAAAACACGAAATAATCTCCATTCATTTTAACCAATAAAAAGTGATTGCAATTATCAGTTTCTATGGTTATTTTAATAATAAATATCGAGAGTGCATCAATGTAATGCGTGAGCATAAAACTCTCAGCTCCACTTAACGCTGGGTTCTTTGGGAAGCAAGGTTATCTTTCCCTCACCTCCAAAATCACACTACTTTGGTGACGTTGATTTCGTGAAGTCCTGTGACCTGTGCAGCGCTGCCATCAAATTCCGTAAAGCCGAACACGCGTTGATGGGCGTGCTCTTGCTCTCTCGCTCTGGTCGTGTGTGCGCGCTCTTCTGGGAGAAGTGCCCGTTCAAGGAATTCCGACCTTCCTGACGTCATACAGGCTCATACTCGGGAAAAAAAAAACACCGTGAAGTTTGATGATTTGGAAGAGCATTTTTGACACAGAAATACTCTGTCATACTGGTACTTAAATGTACAAAAAGCACTGCATAGTCTTCTATAAATTAACTTTACACTGATTCTTAATATATATTAAAGTTATTCAGTGAAGCAGTGGATATATTTACATTTTAACATTAAAACACAGGTTTATTAGGCTGCCATCTCTTTAAGATCTGACATACGGATCCAGTACATTGGGACACACCCGGTTTCTTTCTCATCTGTTTACATTCACATAAGGCATGGGCGGCGCATGCCAGGGCGTGCGTTTTGACCTATTTTTGACCATTCAAGTGCAATAATCCATGAAGGAGAACTGAATTCATGATCGCATGCTGTCTGAAAGGCAGCTTTCTTCATCCCAATTTTCCTACATGTACTATGTTCTAAAAGTATGTATTCTTTCTGTGGAACTGAATCCTTCTCCAAAGCAAAATGGGTTGTGGGCAATATTGAGTGTGAGTGTGCACGGATCTGCTCACATCCGGGTACCTTAGGGATTTCTCATTACTCATTTCAACATATGATTCAAGAAACACTAATTCTAATTTCAAATACTGATTAGGTTGGATATTTTGCAAATTGGAACGCAGCATATGTCTCTGAAAATTTTGGAATATTGTTTAGAACGATTGTTATTGTGGAAATGTGCATCACAGTTCCTATCAAACATTGCGCAATGCCTGAAAACAAAGGTGTCATTGATTGTAAAGTGGGACTAATTTGGCAGACTATCTGCTTCCTTCAAGCACATGAGCAAATACTCTAGTGTGTTTTGAATGGAGGGTGTGAAAAAAAAAAAAAACGGCTGGAAAGTGTGTGTTTGTATTTGCAGACATGAAGGTTAGAGTATTTCTGTTATGGCTTAGGTGCAGCAGAGAGTCTTGGATCATGAGAGAGAGAAACAGCTAATGCATACTGTCAAAGAGGCTGTGTGGAAAACACCTTACTTTTGTGAGTCATTAAGTAAATTTCCTGTTATTCCCATGACCTCTCATGTGACAGACTGCTGCATTTTTGGGAAGCTCAGATGAGTCTCTTCCTTATTTTGTATTAAGAGTCTTTGTGCTAATCAATTGAGACTGATACTCTTCATCTCACACTTTGATTCATCACTACTGTTGAGGTCTGAAACGTGAGCTCAGAACTCTTGAGGCAGAGCAGATGCGTTATAGACCACAGCTTCACTGGTGTGTTTGTGAAAGGCCTGCAGGCAGGGCGAGAACTTATCTCTGAATGACGAAAAGGATACTCATTCTCTTCTGTCACATTCTGTTCTGCTGTCTCAGGTTCCTTAACATGGTTTATGTGGCAATAGTTTCTTATGTCCTTTTACAGTTATCAGTGATGTCATGTCCTGTTCAAAAGTGGTTCTGCAGTCTTTTTGTAATTGTTTCATTACTGTGAACTTGCTGTTTTCAGCCTTTCATCAACTTTTCCACTGAGTCAGTTCTTCTCATCTTGGCAGTGTTTTAAAGAGTTTTCAGACAGCAGGAATCAATTTCAACCTTTAAACTTGCTGTTCACATGAAATTTGTGAACCAAACAATTACTTTGCATACTTATTGCATATTGTATACTTGTATTTCTATACACAATTCTGTTTTTCAGCACATTGTTTTATATTATTTGTGTAAATATATTATTTATAGTGAGTCAGATGTTGCGTAACTAGTGACATTCTGTAAAATTTTATTCAGCATTAAAGGAAGAGTCCACCAAAAATGAAATTTATTCATGTGCATGTTGTTCCAAACTTGTTTAACTTTATTTCTTCTGTGGAACATAAAAAGATATTTTGAAGAATTTTGATAACTAAACCGATTTTAGTGCACATTGACATAAAAAAAAAATCAAAATATCTTTGGAAGAAAATCTTACAGTTTTGGAATGACGTTTAATTTATTTTAATTTTCAAATTACTGCTTTCACTCCACATCTCTTTTCCCTTGTATCTTCATTACCACAAATAATCTTTCCTCATACTACTTATTTTTAAATTGTAAATGGTTGTAAATATTATAAAAATTGTAGTCATAAATGCTTTGACATCTAAAAATTTTTTTTAAAATCATCAACAAAATATATTTCAAATGAGATGGTCTGTCTTCCATTGTGTTAGATGTGCAATCTGTCTCACTTGGTTTCTGTCTCCGTTTCTCTCACAGATCAGGTCGAGATCCAGCCTGGTGACTCCAAACTGACACGTGTGTCCCAACTTCAGCTGCCTGGCTCAAGGGAGCAGCTTGCAGAGAGTTCACCACCATGTCTTAACACCTCGCACTCCCCTCTGAAAACCCTGTCCCCCCTTCCCTCTCTCTCCCCTCCCTCCCCCTCCTCCTCTTCCTCCCCTGCCCTTCCTGTAGAAGCTTCCCAGTCCTTTGGAAACCACAGTGCCTCCTCTGGAGAAATGAGTCTGCATCAGCAGCAGCAGGGGTCCGAGAGGGACCTTGCCTCTGCCGCCTCATCCGTCAGTCTGCCCTCTGTACGGAAGACTCCTAAAAAGCGCCGCATCTCGCTGCGCTCACTGTTCCGTCGTCGCTGTGGGGACCCCAAATCCCGCAAATCACGGGCACTAGCCGCTGGAGTGGATGGCATCGCCAGTGTGGAGAGCGTGCACTCGGAAATGTGCCAGCAGCAGGACCATGCCTCTGCACTGTCTGCACCCGGTGTGGCCTCCACCTCATCTTCATCTTCCTCATCCTCAGCCTCCACCTCTGAGCTGCTGGAGTGCCCATTGTGCCTGCTGCGCCACACCAGAGACCGTTTCCCTGACATCATGACATGCCACCACCGCTCGTGTGCCGACTGCCTCCGACAGTATCTACGCATCGAGATATCTGAGAGTAGGGTCAACATCAGCTGCCCAGAGTGCTCGGAGCGCTTCAACCCTCACGACATCCGCATGATACTCAATGACCGTGTACTCATGGAGAAGTACGAGGAGTTCATGCTGCGCCGCTGGCTGGTGGCGGACCCTGACTGCCGCTGGTGCCCTGCTCCGGACTGCGGGTAAGTGCGCTTTAAAAGAAAAAAAAGAAAAGAAAAGAAAAACATTTATTTGAAATAGAAATCTTTTGTGACCTTGTTTTTAATAAAGTATTAATTTCTTTCAAAAAATATCTTACTGACCAAAAACATTTGAACTTTCATATGCAGACTTTCTGCATACATTTGTAGCATGGACCAGTGGCAGATCATAGCTGTCCAAACTCAGGCACACATGAAACCAGTGCAAGGTCAAAAAAATGTCAATAGCAGTGTTCTTTTAGCATTGTTGAAATACTACGATAGTTTTTATATATATTTTAATTTAAATAACAATTTTATTTATTTATTTTTAATGGTTTTAGTTTATAATAGCCCTGGTCAAGAATCATATTTTGGATGAGAAATGTTTAACTTTTTAAAACTGTTGTAATTGGCATCTATATTTAAATTATAATCAGTTATAAATCAGCACATTCAATTTTCAATTAGAGCTGTCACTAATGATTGTTTTGCAAATTTGTCGATTATTTTGATGATTAATCGAGTAATTTTTTTTTTTTTTTGTGGTAATAAAATAGACCTAAGTGAACAATACCCTTTAAAATTACTTAAAATACATAGGTATAATAACAATGTGGCAATAATAATTGGTTCAAATAAAGTGTAAAAAGCAAGTAATCATATGGTTTTATTGAATAACACTTAAAATACATAATGTAAAATACATAGGCTAAAATAAACACAGTCAACTTGTGTACATTACGTTTTATAACAACTGCTGCATATGGCGCCAAAGGCCAGCTTGATTGTTGTTACACTTTACAGCATGATCAAGTCAAATGTCATTAATTCATTAATTTTATTGTCTTTACAATAAAAAAGCAGCAGCCACAGTAGTTTCATGAACAAGAACATGTGGACATCAAAACATGCAAACTCAGAGAGAGGGTTTAAACTTATTTTAAAATTGTGATGAACAGTTTGCATATTTAGTAACATTGACGTATTCTTCTGTGTTAGCTTAGGTTTATATTTATAAATCCGCATGTTATGTTACAAATCTGGTGAATTGGCACATGTTGCGTAGAATGCCAGATGAATGTTATGAGCAACCCAAACTCACAGCATGTGCAGATATGGAGAGCTGCAGAGAGACGCTCCATGCATTTAAATAACACTACAACGCTTACCATGAAACGCAAAGCGCGTCAGACTTTATGCATTCCCAAATGCATGCTATTGGAAACCCAAGCAAACAGCATACGCAGAGAGTGAGTTTGTGTGGAGCAGCATTTACTGTGAATGGAGTCGCTCTGAGACGGAATAAACTCGTAAATAAAGTGCTATAAACAATGCCTGTGATTGGATGATTGGAGTCAGGGTTTCCATGACTGGTTTTCCTGGTTATGTTGCTTTGGTTTAACCGCATGGCTGTGATGTTGCTACAGCTGCCTTTGTATTGCCACAGCTGCTATGTCTGCATGTTGTGTGTATTTGCTTATTTGTGGGCTGTTTGTTTTGACACGTGAGTCTTAGAAAAAGTTGAGGTCATTTTGTGTGTGTGTGTGAGCATTTATAAACAGCCTCTTACCTAAATTGACTTTAGAAGTGTCAATATGTACGTTTACATGCACAGTTATAATTGAGCTAAGCTACCCTAGGTTTAACATAGTCGAGCTACAGTCTTAAAGGGTTAATTCACCCAAAAATGAAAATTACCCCATGATTTACTCACCCTCACGCCATCCTAGGTGTCTTCTTTCAGACAAACATAATTGGAGATGTATTTCAAAATATGCTGACTCTTCCAAGCTTTATAATGCTAGTAAATGGGGGATGCGATTTTGAAGCCCCAAAAAATGCATATATCTATTATAAAAAATAATCCATATGGCTCCAGGGGGTTAATAAAGGCCTTCTGAAGTGAAGCGATGGGGTTTTTGTAAGAAAAATTTCCATTTTTAAAACTTTATACACTAAAATAACCAGCTTCCAGCACAAAAGTAACCCCTGGCGCGATGTAGGGGTATCGTAAGCTACAGAAAAAACACTAATATAAAACAGTTGTGCTCTATTTTTTTTTAGGATTCTTTGAATAGAAAGTTCAAAATAACAGTATTGATTCCAAAATTTTGAAAAGTAGTATAAATGTTCTTATTAAAGGCCCCAGAGAGTTTTAATTGGTAATTTTGTTACAATGAACACTGTGATAATGGGCAGGGATTCAGCTTTTCTCTTTTTGCTCAGCTTGGACTCTGAGCCAAATCTGTCTGGGACGTCATCTGAAGTTTACACAAGCCAAAGGCACTGTATTGTGTTGTGATCAGCGCTTTTGAAGGCCTGACACTGGTGACACTGTCACTTTGAATGGAGTATTTTATCAGGCCAGTGGAGAGCCTTGCAACATGTCTTGTCATGCTAAGCACTTGTCTCTGCACAGATTTGCATCCAGCTGTGCCCTGTTTAAATGATAATACGACCATTTGAGCTGCCTTTTTCCCTTGTCCTTTTTGATAATCGTTTACACTCGTTTATTTTCTCAGTGGGCACTATTATAACTGTCACTTTAGAGCTGAAGTCTTCAACCATGCTCCTGGCTACCCACTGTCCTGCAAAGTTTAGTTCCTACCCTAATCAAACACACCTGAAGCTGCTAATCAAACTTTTCAGGGTCACTTGAAAATACAAAGGCAGGTGTGCTGCAACAGGTTGGAAAAACTTTGCAGGACAGTGGGTCCCCAGGAGCATGGTTGAAGACCTCTGCTTAAGAGGATGTCTGTTGTCTAACAAAGAGCTCTCCCCAGCTCGATAAATTAGGTACTTTTGCTAGGTACTTTTTAAACAAGCTTCAAAGCATTAACAAGAATGTAAGAAAACAAGAACTAGTCAATGTGTCATCATGGCAGGTTGCCGTTTTGTGGTATGCTTTGAGGGGTGATCATAAAGAGATTTCTGGAAATGGATAAGTGCACCTCCTATCAAGAAAGTTTGCATGTATTTGTTTACTCTTGTGTATTGTCCTGAAAGCATTTGTGACATCAGACAAACATCAGATACAGGTGAACCAGAGAAAAGTGTTATAATAACATTTCAATAACAACTATTTTCAACATTGATGATAAGAAATGTTTCTTGAGCACCAAATCAGCATATTAGAATGACTTCTGAAGGATCATGTGATACTGAAAAACATTGACTGAACATTCAGCTTTGCCTTCACAGGAAAAAACTTAATTGTAAATATATTCAAATAAAAAAGAGCTAATTTAAATTATAATATTTCACAATATTACTGTTTTTATTGTAGTTTTGATTAAATAAATGCAGCCTTTGTGAGCATAAGAGACTTTCAAAAACATTAAATGTTTTTTTACTTTTGAACGGTGGTGTATAAATATTAACTAAATTTAATATATCCAATTAGTGAGTCAGATGTTTACTGCTCTGGTTTCAGGAGATTCAGTTTATTAGATTTATACAAACTTTTATCTGATTTCACAAGTCTTTTTGGCCGATTCATGAAAAGTGTTCTTAAATCGGACTATACTTGTTGGACTGTATGTTTGTTTTTGCATGCAGTCAGTGAAGACAACACAATTGATTAAATAAATGCTGCCTTTGTGAGCATAAAACATTTATTGCAAGTACATAGACAATAAAAAAGGTCCAGACTGTGTGAATAGCCCCAAAATAAAGTGGACTAGATTCTCTCCAATACCCCTTTTTCCACAGTTATAGTGCAAGTTCCCGGCCCTTGTCCTTTTTGAAGATACATTGAAACTTGTTTTAGAACGTACAAACGATAGTACTGGGAGTTTATGCGAGCTGCCGATATGCTAGAATCACTCCCGATACTGTGGACAGCAAGACAGAAGTGCCTCACTGCCTGCACAAACACCAGGATGTGCACTGTTTGATTTAAGACTGTTTATCGTCAGGTAAACAACATGTAGCAGCAATACGTCACTGTTCGTTCCTTGTGTCTGTGGAAATATGCTGCCAGTTCGCGACAGGCTCCAGTTCACCTGACTGTGAACTATTCTGGTGGAAAAGAGCTGCAAGAGAACTCAGGTGGCCCCCAGGTTATAAAACTCTGTATTAGATAACAGGATAAAAGCAAGCGACCCTAATATTGAAATAAAGGTTGCACAAGCATGCTTTAAGCAGACATTTTGCAAAAAGTATTTGGGGTTTTAAAAAAATACTTTATAGCTTTACTGTTCAGAATGAAGATAAAGTATTTGGACACTTTCTGGCTACCAGACATTAGTAGAGCATGTTCATAGTTGATGTGAATAGCAGTCGGAGTGAGTTGCATTGATTCTGCGTTGTTGCACTGCAGGGCAAATGAGGTTACACTCTTGGAAGACAAACATATGCAATGTTTAAAAATTTGCACATATTTTCGGTTTAGCGGAAAGGCTTTGTGTCAGCTTTGTGTCGGGGGGGGGGGGGGTCTTACACTTTACTCTCACTCTCTCAGACTCCTCTAGAAATATGGGCAACTCTAATAACAAAGGCCACATTGTTGGTGGAGGTCATGGAGGCTTTTCTCAGGCTGAAAACAGACAGTTCAGAAAAATGGCATCTGGTTTGCACTAAGGAGTTGTAGCTTCTTTTGTATCAAATCAAATTAAATTGTTAAATTGTCAGTCCACATGCAAACATAAGACTCTTTCATGAGGTTTTGAGAACATGTCTGTGTTGCTGGAATAACTGACTGATCCTGTAGCACACATTCAAGCTCCTCAGCTTCTAGTGCTATATCACATTATAATGACTGTAATAGGCTCTTATGCAACTTTTCTGTCTAGCACACATCAGTTAGCATTGTGATCCTGTCACTGTTGTGAGAGAACTCCATCTGCCCCCTTGTGACTTTCCAGCAACCATTATCCCTGCAGGAAAGCACATCTTACATTTGATTGGCTCTCATTAATAAAGGTTGGGTCATAATGACCATTGCCTATGGTAACTGATGATGCCATCAGTTTAAATTAGCAGGGCTGTTAATCTAGATTGATCAAAAAGACCCGTCCATTTATGCTGTTACCAGATAGCTGCAGTTATATAACATGGCATGTTTGTTTTAGATAATGAACAAACATGAATTATTAGTAAACAATTAGTTTCCTGTAATCGTACTAATATAAATCTTGATTTTTCTGACTTGATGGGTGTCCTCAGATGTGTATGAGCTAATGCATCTTTTGTAGTATGCTTGTGTATAGCTGTGAAAGTATTTGTCTGTTTGATTTGACAGGTATGCAGTCATTGCCTTCGGTTGTGCCAGCTGTCCAAAGATCACGTGTGGTCGTGAGGGCTGCGGAACGGAGTTCTGTTACCACTGTAAACAGCTGTGGCACCCAAATCAGACCTGTGACGCCGCACGACAGCAGAGAGCTCAGAGCCTCCGGCTGAGACCCTTCAGATCGTCATCACTCAGCTACAGCCAGGAGAGTGGCGCTGCTGGTAAGCCCACAAAACACACACTAACACGCGCCTAGAAATATTTTTCCTTTAGGGCTTTTGGTGAAGAACCATGGCCACTTAACATCAAAGTTTGGTCTGTTTTATTGGTGTAATATCTGTTATGTCAGATGTGGGCCTTACCAAAGTCTGGGATATGATTCAAATGAACAGCAGTTTGGTTTGCATATGTTTTTATCGGGTAGAAACTGCTATTTGTCGATCAAAAATAAATAAATAAAAATTCCATAATCAGAAATGACTGAAGGACAGATTTACTAAACAGGACAAATTGGCATGAGACTACATCTACTGACAGTGTGCAAAGTAAGGACCACAACGCAAATTATTATAGGGTCGCAAACAAACAGAGCCAATGATAATCTGGTGCAGCAAATTAGAAATAACGTGGCTTGGCAAACTATATGTTTGGATAATGAAAAATGAACGATAAATGAACATGAGTGGAGAAAATTCTCTCTCTTCTACCACACTGTCTCTGTTTTCTGCCATTTCTCCTTGCGACAACTTTCATAACATGTCTAGCTCAAAATGAGTTAAGAAATGCTTTTATTGGGTGTTAAATAATGGTGCAATTACCAGTAAATTGACTACCGCAAACATTGGTAAATTACGTTCCATGATTTATTTAAATACTCTACTTCCATAAATTTTGCATCTGAAAGGGAAACCTTTACAAATGCATATGCAATAAGGTCAACCACAAAAATAACTGTGAAAAATTAGCAATGAAAAAGGCGTGGACACCGTATGTCTTTAGTAAATCCTGACAGCAGTTTTCGAATGCCAGAAGAGGTTTTGCGCTGGTGCAAGCTGTTAGTAAATCTGGACCTGAAAGTCATGTAAATTCATTTCTAATAAAGACTGAACCATTACTAACATTCAGCTCTTGAAACTTCTGGAATAATGCATTTTTCAAAATAAATTATTACATTTTAATAAATTGTTCCCCTCAAAAACAATTGTCTTGAACAGTGGGGGGCCTCAGATTCACGAAGGCTGAGAATCACTGCTCTGAAACCAATCAAATGTTCTCTAGAATAAGAATGCCATCTCTCCCTTATGAAATCAAATACTGTGGTTTGTACAAAATGATCAAACCTAATGTGAAAACGTCCGAAATCTCGGACATCATGTCAACAAGGAGTTGTTTTAACCGCTGTGTCTGTGTCCCCAAAGCTGATGACATAAAGCCATGTCCCCGCTGTGCAGCCTACATCATTAAGATGAATGATGGCAGCTGTAATCACATGACCTGTGCTGTGTGTGGCTGTGAGTTCTGCTGGCTGTGTATGAAGGAGATCTCTGACCTGCACTACTTAAGGTCAGTGTACTGAAGACCACTGCAATGTTCACAATATAAAGCCAAATTACATAAATCAGACTTTAACTGCATTATTGACACTGTGAGAATGGATGAAGGTCAAAGTTGGAGTGGTAAGATTTTTTTTTTTTTTTTTTGTGCTAATGTTACATTTCTAGGTTTAATTTCTCTGTTTCTGACACAGTCCTTCAGGATGCACATTCTGGGGTAAGAAGCCCTGGAGCAGGAAGAAGAAAATCCTGTGGCAGTTGGGGACACTTGTGGGCGCTCCAGTTGGCATTGCACTGATTGCTGGCATTGCCATACCAGCAATGATCATTGGGATTCCTGTGTATGTTGGTAGAAAGGTGGGTGGCTAATCCAAATACTCTTTGAATGTTAAGGATGAAAAGATTTAATTCAGCTGTACCCGATTCTGTTTTGTTTTGTTTTGTTTTTTAAAACTCAATCTTTTGGATTGATTGTCTGCACATTTTTGCAAGTTATGAAATCAGATCCTTTTTTCCCCAGACAGTCTAATCATATTTGGTTGCCATAGTAATAATTAGTGTCAGCATGGTGCCAAGAGTCTTGCTTCTACAACTGAGAGTAGCTATCAATGTGAAATAAGTGGACTGAAAACAAATTCTGAAAAAAATTCTGTCTCCATTTACTCCATCATGACAATCCTGCTGGTCACTGAACTCGTAAAGCACATAAGACGGCACAACAGTTAGAGGATTGCTGAATTTTATACATTCTAGCAAATTTTGTGTATGAAATTTTGGCTTTTCATTTAGGGTGCTTTCACACCTGCCTCATTTAGTTCGGTTGAATCATACCAGAGTTCGTTTCCCCCTTTGGTGCGGTTCGTTTGGGCAGGTGTGAAAGCAGCAATCGCACTCGGGTGCGCACCAAAAGTGGACCAAACAAGCGTACCGAGACCTGCTTGAAGAGGTGGTCTCGGTACGCTTTCAAACGAACTCTGGAGCGGTTCGCTTGAGATGTGAAAGCAATCCGACCCAGTTAACGGACCAACGAACCAAATGATGTCATAATTCATAACGGGAAATTTGATATAAAAAGCGGTAGTGTCTGATTCTGTGAGTGAGCACATTTACCATAGCTGAAAACCAACGAGCGCCTCTGTTGTGTATTTGCACTTCTCCGTGCGAGAATGCTGTCCCGACAAAGCCTTTCCCCGCTCTGCTTCATTATAAAATGTATATGGTCTCTCTCGACACACTGACAACAGTTCGCCTACTACTTAGACAGCGCTGGGAAACCAGAGACGGACCGAGAGAGAAAGAGAGAGAGCGCGTTTGAATTTGCCGCAGCATTAATATATGTAGTATAATTTAAAAGCGGGAAAGATGGCTACATTTATAAAGTGTTTGCGTGTGTCTCGACAGTTACAAATAAAGCCACAATAAACTCATGGAGCGAGCTTGTCAATCATTTTGATGGATGACGCAGAGAAAATTCTGACCAATAAGAGGACGGTTTTACTCGCATGTGACTTGCCTAGCGCATTTTGGTACGCTTTGAAATGTTGCTATGTGAAAGCGAACCGAACCAAGAAAAAAAAGCAACATTGTAACAAATTTAGTCCCTGTTTCGGAACAAAACAAGCGATCCATAGGTGTGAAAACACCCTTAGTGTGTGTGTGGGGGGGGCGACTAGGAATGTGTGATATTGAAAACTGACATTGCAATATTTTGTTTTTATGTAATATATATTGCGATATAAAAAATAAATGACTTAAATAGTTCTATTAGGAAAGAAATGATTCTAGAAAATTGGAGTTACTTTGTAGGTGAGTGCATTGGCATAGAAAATAAACAATTTAAAGCTAAAAAAATAGTTCTTAATCTCTTTCCAATTGAGTTTTCATAGGCCATATTCCTAGTTTTTGACTGTTTAAGAAGGACTATAAAAATAGATTTTTTTTAATGATGAAATGGAAAAATAAATAAAAACATCATACAAAATAAAAAAATGAATAATGCTATTATACTGTAAACAAATTTAATAAAAATAATTATATAGTACAACTGTAAAAATACAGTAATCTTAATTTCTTTCTTTCTTTTTTTAAATGTTAAACCATAAGCTTTTATTTTGGTGATTTTTCGGCAAACCTGCAGTGCAGTTGCTTTTATTTAAATCGTGATTTGATAATCGCACCAAGCCATATTTGATATTTTCTTTTTAATTTGAGAGCTTTTTCTTCTGACAGCTCCTTTTGTGAACCAGTTTCTTCAAATTCCTTTGTCGTGACTACAAGATAATAAGGGCTTTCATTTTATCTGACTAGAAAAACATTGTTGCTTATTATAAACCCTGTTAGAATGGTGCCAGCATGTTGAAATCAATTTGGCAAGTGCTATTCTTACATCTGTATTAATAGATTTGAGATTTATGTCCAGCAAATGAGTCATGTAGAATAATTTGTGTACTACATTTAAGATTTGGTTTCATGTTTGAGTTAATATGCAGCTTCTCTCTGAACCAGATGAAACCACTGCAAACTGGGTCACTTTTTACAATGATTAATAGCACTTCAGATATGTGCTGTTCAATCTGAATTTCATTATGAAGTGATTTCCATAACAGTCTGTTTATCTGACCTGAATTCTAACTGAGCTGTGCATTGTGAAATATGATGACCTACATGTCTTATTACACAATTATCAGCCTTGTTTGATCTTCAAGAGGCTCTTGTTAGATTATCAAGTTGGAAATTATGCTAGCATTATGAGTAACCAAAGTGTAATTTAATCGAGAATAATGAATGAGCAGTGTGATGGCAGACAGATGTGTTTATTCACTCACTATTTGAATCCATCTACTTCAGATTCATAATCGTTATGAGGGAAAGGACATCTCTAAGCACAAGAGGAACCTTGTCATAGCCGGCGGGGTGACATTGTCAGTGATTGTGTCTCCAGTGGTTGCCGCTGTCACTGTTGGTAAGCAGACTCAACTTCTTCTCTCTTATTTTCCTGCCTATTGAGTCACTTTAATTAACAGCAGTTTGCTTTTGTACTATTATTAAAGAACTTTTTTTGTTCTGAACCCATAACCCTAAGTATTAAATGGCTGCAATTGTTACCCTGTCTGTGAAACCCCAGCTAAAGTCGCATAATCTAACTACTTTGTTTATTTTTACAAAGTAGTCATAGCCATAAAAATGATGAAAATGGGTAAAGTGCGTTTTTTGCTGTAAATGATAGATTATACCAAGGGATTTGAGATGCAGTACTTAAATTTTCATTTATAAATGAAAAATACTGAAATTAATGATTTTATTGATACTACATTTAATTATTTTGCACTAAAATACCGGAAGTTGGCTCCCTAAACAATTTGTTTTCAGTTGTCTCTGGGTTTTATTTCAATGCAGAAATACCTGCTGATTCTTGTATCACTCAGTTCTTTTCTACCATTAGAAAGTGCAAACAAACTTTAATATCAATCCGCACAAGCAACAATCAGGTCAGTACCAATTGTAAGAAAATTGCAACTTAAGCCGGGTTTCGATTTCTGTGTGGATTTTTTCATGTCAGCAAAGAAATTTCAGGAACAGCTTATTTGTTTTGTAACACAACATTCTGCCAAAATAAGCATCTTATTTTAAAGACATTTTATGCCTGGCCTGCTATGTGTCGAAATAATTTGGTCTTTGGATGCTGATGCTTGGGTTGATGAATTTCCAGATCTGACAGGGCAGCACAGTGAAGCGCGAGGAACAAAAGATAGCTGATTGTTTAAACTGCTTGAATGCTATCAATCTCTGTGGAATTGCCCCCAAATTATGAAATAACAGGTCTTATAGAGGATAACTTTCTGGAGGATGATGATAACTAGAGCTGTGAATATCTAATCGTTTTTATGATGCATCTGTGTTAATGTGAACGATTATGCATCGATGCATAAAAACAAAATAATTATACATATTAATGTACTATTGTAGTTTTATTGTAGGCTAAATTAAAGAACTAATATTATATATTAATAAAATTTGTGCATGTCCTTGTTTCGGTTTCGTTTTTTACGAAAATAATATACATTGAATGAGAAAATAAAGCATGGGCTGTGCTTGATGTTGAAAGAGTTAAGCACAAAATAGGCAATGAAAAGATCTCTATTCATTATGCGCTGACTGACGCACACATCTCAAGTCTGCACACAGAAAGACGCCTCAAACGGCATGCAATCCTGAATTCAGTTCTCTTTAGTTGTGTATTGCGCTTGAACGGTCAGATACACACAGATTTACAGTATTTCAAAATATCTGTCTTGGCGTGTTTTCACACAAACATAGTTATATCTTAATTGAACATTTGAGGGACAGTAGGTTGTAACGTTACATCTGATGTGTAACGTTATGTTAGATCTATGAACCAATGAAATGTAATTTTCAAACTCATGCTGATGTAAACAACAATCTTACTGATCGCTGTTTGACACATTTTTCAGATAACTTTAACTTGATTTTCCTCTAAATTGACTTTGCTGACTTTTTTGACTTCAAACAGGTGTTGCTCAGTAATTTTTTTTCCTCTTGATTGTAACAAATCATACACCATTTTGAATGTTTTTTTAATAGATAATGTGAAAATAACTCATTTTTGAAAATTTGCTCATTGCAACTCATTTTGCCAACATGGGTCACATATGGGCTAATTAACCTGCTCTCTGTATCATTAATGTTAATCAAACAATAAAAGAAAAGAGGGAATTACTCACTGCTCTTGACTGAACAACTTTTGTAACTTTAATAATAATCAATTTATTTGTAATGAATATACTAAAGCAGTTTTTTTTTTTTTTGTTTTTTTCATGTCATCCCAGTTTTTCTCCAAATGTTACACAATACCCCAGAAATAGATTGACATTTTCTGCTGATTATTAATAAAATAAAGTTATACAAGTCATTCCAGTAAATTGATTTGGTAATTGTTGCTACAATCAAGCTCTTATGGTACCCCCATTCATTTCAATGTTTTAATACTTTTTGGACATTTCCAAAAAGCATTTTCTAAGCCTGTTCAAGTTCAGCAAATCTTTGACATGGCCTTACTCGGTCAATATTAAAGATATCAAGGTTATGTTTTCACAGAATGTTCTTTACATTTATATAGGATTTTTTTATATAGAAAACGGTGAATCACAAAAAATTACTTTAGTTGGGTTTTCACAGACTGTGGCATAGTTTATTCAGCCCCACCTTCTAAACACAGAGACTTAATTTAATTTGTTTTTTAGATAACACACTTGAAGCTTTTTTAGATTAAAGATTAGCCAATGTATAATTTCCTGTTGACCTTTTCATCATTTAAAATGTAACCAACAGTGATGTCATTGTAATATTTGTATGCTGAATTGTTATTGGTCTTCCTTGGCCATATTAATTAATTATAGCTATCTTTACACTGCACAGCCAAAGCCTAAAATTAAGCTTAACTACAAATTTAATACTAAAGGCCTGTTTAACCAAGAATAGTAACTATAACTAGATTGAATTTTGAATCTCACTTTTTAAAGGCCGGTAGATTCTGATTGGCTGTTGACTGATTCAATGTTTTTATTGAACAGCTTGAAAAAATGTACAAAATGATTGCGACGATATTGTTCCTCTGTTTTGTTATCATTATATAGGCATTCCTTATTCTCATAGAATTAGAACCGTTATTAAATGTTTATAGTTATTGACTTTGGAGTGAACAGCCCTTAACCCTCTTCTTTTGCGGTCTTGTCCAGGTATTTCCTTCAGAAAATGCTAATTTAATTGATAATCTATCTGGTTTAAAGTAGGGCTGTGTATTGCCAAGAATCTGGTGATACGATACGTATCACAATACAGGGGTTACGATACAACTTTATTTTATTTAATCAATACAGTATAATTTGCATTTATATCACAGTCACTATTTTGTACAATCTAAGGGAAATAGTAAAGTGACTGCAGGATTCTTGTATGTTTTAAAGGTTCACAGTATAGCAGTTTTTAATTTCTAAACTATTTAACAACTTGTGCATAGTCCATTTCATGACTGAATATCTGTTTGTTTTTATATTTAATACTGTAAAGCTGCTTGCTTTAAAGCAGTCTATTGTATAAAGTGCTATTTTAATAAACGAGAATTCACTGAAGTGCTGAACAGAGCTGATGCAAACATATCCACATTGCTATGAACGGATGCTTTCTTTATGCTGTCACCGCTGTCATTTTTTTTTGTTTATTTTGTTACTGAGAGGAAAACGTGCAGTACATATTACATATTCTATCGATAGTGTTTTTGAGAATCGATACAGTATCGCCAAACATAATATCGCGATATTCATGTGTATCGATATTTTCTTACACCCCTAGTTTAAAGGTGGCTGTACGTCTTGTGTAGCAGTATTGTGTAACCATTATATATTTTTTTTGTCTGCATAGGGATAGGAGTGCCCATCATGTTGGCATACGTCTATGGTGTGGTGCCCATCTCTCTGTGCCGTAGTGGTGGTTGCGGTGTGTCTGCGGGGAATGGAAAAGGAGTGCGGATCGAGTTTGATGATGAGAACGACATGAACGTGGGCACGGGAGCTGCTGTGACTGGTGAGTGAACCTAACTGAAGGCAAACACACAAAAAAAGCCTTCAGAATCTGTCCTCCTCTCTGTCATTCTCTCATTCACAGTCTCTGTCTTGGTTGTCTCTCCCCCAGGATTTCACAGTTTCTCTCCTCCTTGCTCAGGCTTAATGCAAATGTGTGAATTGTGTTCTAGTTTAAAGTGCTCCTCCTGGAGTGTGCTAGAATGTGTAGGCTTTACAGGGTAAAATGGGTCCCACTAGAAATGTATTGAAGGTGAGCCATATTTAGAGACCTTGAGTTTGTCCTTTTCTAGACACAACTACTGATATTCAAGGATCAAGTTGTTGTTTTTTTCCTCAAACACCAGATAATTCCCGTGAAGCTCAGGTAACGCTGGGAACAAATAACTTTTGTCCTGATGTGCAGTGTAAGCTAGAGGCAAAGAGGTTTAGGACAACTTGAAATATATGTAAGAGATATCTGGTTTCTCTAATCTCAAATTTGCTTTAATTTTTTCTGCATTCCATTTTAATGGTTTAAATTAGGGATGCACCGATGTATCGGCCGCCAATATTTATCGGCCGATTTTTGCTCAATCTACAACCATCGGCTGTAGGAGGAAGAAGGCCAATATAACAAACCGATGGTTTATAAATTAACTGCGTGAAGGCGCTGAGCTTTATAATGACTGTTGCATAATCCTAGCGCTGCTGTCTGTGCTTTAATGTTAATAAAATAACAAAAGATCGCACACTATTCTTGACTAAATAACTTCTGTAACTTTCATAAGTGTAGCGGACCCCATCCGAATGATGACCAAAACTTAACTGTTGTTCCTTTTGATATATATATAAAAATAAATCCAAAAATAAATATATATATATATATATATTTATTAATAAATATATAAAAATATATAGGCCTACATGTTTTGTTTCTTGAAAACATAACAGATTTGACAAAAGCTTGAGCTGACAGTAGTTTGAGATGGGACACAGATGCAAATTTAACACAAATATCTATAGAACTTAACCTAATTTTTAAAGGGTGAAATTTAAATATTAGAACTCTTCTTATTTAAATGAAAAGTACTCTAATTAGATCACCGTAGGTTAAACCACACATGGCACTTCACTACATGGTAAAAAGTAAAAATATTGTGTTTATATCTAGAATGGCTTTAAGGTTTTTAGTCTATAAACACATTTAATATAAATATGAATGCACAAAACTGCAAGTTTGACAAAAATAGTCTGTAATGTGGCCTTATTGGCAGTTTGGCATTTAATATAAGTCTACATTAAAAATTAAATAAAATAAGATATTAACCTACATTTCTAACAATATACCACGGTTACAGTTAGTGTTACCACAGTAAATCCATGATAAATGTTGGTTGAAGTATTCTAACTGGATTGGCTCAATGTTTCTCCTGATTTGCACGTTAGTGTTGTTGATTCAGTCAGCGCTGTTTCAACTGGCTTTAAACTGAATTAAATCAGAGATATTTGCAGCTTGTACCTGAAACCTTTACGCCGAACTCGAACACTTCTCGCTGGCTGTTTAGTTGTCATGTGATCGAGACCCTAAGCAAGTAAACACATTTGTGAGCTTGTTAGTCGCGCAGCGCGCACAAGTAGCGCTGTTTCGTTCCGCTTTTGGTGCGTTAATGTTTCCCTTGCCTAAAATCTAGTACTGCCGCCTTGTGTTGGCCCATTGTGAAACTGCACGATTTGTAAATTATGCATGGCGGGCCACACATTATATATTTTAATAGACAAGCCACAGGCCGCTTAAAATTCATCCCCGGGCCGCAGTTGGCCCGCGAGCCGTAGTTTGGACACCCCTGGTGTAGGGGAATGACAGGGAAGAGAAGAAATTGTTGAATTGTTATTTTTGTTTTGCTTATGTGCACAAAAAGTATTCTCGTCGCTTCATAAAATTTAAGTTTGAACCACTGCAGTCACATGGACCATTTTAACAATGTCTTTGCTACCTTTCTGGGCCTTGAAAGTGGTAATTAAATTGCATTTTTCTGGATTTTGTGTTTTATGATTTGATACAATTGTATTATCTTGTAAAATGTAATCAAATGAAATTTGACCAATTCTTTTATTTTTTGACAAAGAAAGTGATGAACAATAGAGGTTTACTGTTTAAATTAAAATGTGCATGAAAAATCTTATGAAACTGATATTCCATTAAAAATACTGTATAATAGTAATATATTTCTGTCATAGTTTGCTTCAAACGTTATGCTTCAAACTTTTATAAACGGCTGTAATGTCCCCCTTCTGCCTCAACAGACACCACATCAGTAGCAGAGACGAGGCATAACCCCAGCATTGGTGAGGGCAGTGTAGGGGGTCTTACGGGCAGCCTGAGTGCCAGCGGGAGCCACATGGAACGCATTGGAGCAATGAGAGACAACCTGAGTGAGAACGCCAGCACTATGGCACTTGCTGGGGCCAGCATCACTGGCAGCTTGTCAGGAAGTGCCATGGTCAACTGCTTTAACAGGTCAGTGACACCTTGTTTACAGGTCAAGTAGTGCACAATTATTGGCCAAAAAAAAAAAAAGAACCTTAAAGGAGCATGTCTTTTGAAGTCAAAGTGCAAAGTGAACTCAAATTTAAAAGACCCAGTCCAAAAAGACCATTTATACATAGTTTTGGCAAGGATGTGAGTACATTTTGATGCTTTAACTGTAACAGAGGTTGTCTGGAACATTAAACATCTTCACGCTGAACTCTTATTCTGCAAACTATTCTAACTCAAATATTCAGGGAAAATGTTTCTTAAAGACGGAAGCTCAGTGAAATTGTTTATAGCCTACTTCTGTTTATAGCGGTTTACTTCTGCTGATTTGTATTTAGGCTTCAAAATTCATAGTTGTTTATTTGTGAAGATTATCATGATGAACAACATGTAAGAATCATAAATTTTACTTGGTCACAGAGCCTAGTTGCAATAATCCAAAAGCCAATGGAAAAATGCATTGGCTTTTGGTAAAAAAAAAATATGCCAGACATGAAGGTTGGTGTGAACAAGACTTAAATTTGCTGTTTATGTGTCTCAGGTTGGAGGTTCAAGCTGATGTTCAAAAGGAGCGTTGCAGTCTGAGTGGGGAGTCTGGTACTGTCAGTCTGGGGACAATCAGTGACAACGCTAGTACCAAAGCAATGGCTGGATCCATTCTCAATGCCTACTTGCCTCTGGACAGGTCTGTGTTTATATAACTGAAAGAATTTAGTTTACAAGCACTTTGAGACTGCTTAACACATCTGTTTATGTAATAATGATGTAGCATCAGGGACTGTAGGAAGTTGAGCTGTAATTAATAGTGTTCTGTTGTTGTGGAGCAGAGATGGGAACAGTATGGAGGTGCAGGTGGATGTGGAATCTAAACGAGGGAAGCTCAGGCACCACAGCGGCAGCAGCAGTATGGACGACGGCAGCAGCGGAGGGCCCGGAGCCAGCGTTTGCCCCGCTGGCTGTCCGCACGAGGGCAAATGCGTTACGTCACGCTGGGCCAAGGAGCCATCCTCCACCTCGTCCTCTTCCTCCGGAAAGAAAAGTAAAGGCAAGCTGCGCAAAAAGAGCGGTGGCACCAAGATCAACGAGACGCGCGAAGACATGGATGCCCAGCTGCTAGAGCGCCGCAGCACCAACTCCAGTGAGTTGGACTCGCCCTCTCTGAGCGGCAGCCTGCCGTCTGTGGCCGACTCGCACTCCAGCCACTTCTCAGAGTTCAGCTGCTCCGACCTGGACGCCTGCAGACCCCCTTGCTATGAGTCTCACATCCGACATCCCAACACGGGCGGAGCGGTCAGCCCCCTTCCTGAGGTCGAGAATGACCGGCTGGAAAACTGTCCCACCTCTGGGACTCTCCCACAAGCTGCGGTAGCCCCTCTTACCCCTGACGGAGCAGCAGAACGTCCCCTGTGCTACATTGCAGAGGAGAATGTGAGTTTAATCTGTGCGGCTGACGCGGGTCAGAGCTCGCCTAAAGAACACAATAACAACCTTCCTCAGCCGGCTAGTCCCGTTCGCAACGCCTGCATTCAAACAGAGATATAACCAGACGGGTTGAGTTAACCCAAATGCTTTCACGGCTAACCTCAACACCCACTTTATTACCAAGGATTGCACACTGAATTAAAGATTTTAAAGTCTGTATGGGTTTCGTGGAGGTTTAACGTCCCGGTCGGTTGATAATTCGAATGTTGGAGATGGAACGCCAATATTTTACACTAGTCAAGGGCAGGATGTGCCTCGAGGTTTCAGAAAGCTCACCGTGACCAAAGGTTACCATTTGATTGACAGATTGCGTAAAGGCCTGTCAGTCTGTGCGTAGAGTTGGACTACAGATCAGATAAGATTCAGAAAGGCAACAGATGAATGTAGGGTGGCAAGTGATGCACCGATAATGGTGATGATGTAGCTGTCAATCACACATGCCTCTATTTCAGTGTTCAGGGTCGCTGTGATGAATAACCTCTCCAGTGAGGAACGAGTATGTGGAGGAATCTTGCAAAATGTGTCCAGCTCGTTGTTCATCCCAAAATTTAAAAAGGAACAAAATGAAAAAAAATCATTCCTTTCATGCATGAAATGAAGCCTCTGTTTAGGACAACTTAGTATTATGGCAATTTTAGTTTGTATTTTGACAATTTCAAGGTAATTAAAGGCATAGTCCATCCAAAAATGAAAATTGCCATTATTTACTCTCCCTCATGTTGTTCCAAACATGCATGACTTCCTTTTTACTGCAAAACACAAAAGATATTTTGAAGAATTGAATTGATAATGTAAGTCAATGGGAACCGAAACTGTTTGGTTACAAACATTCTTCAAAATGTCTTCTTTTGTATTCCACAGATGAAAGTCGTACAGCCACCCAGGGTGAGTAAATGATGGCAATTTTAATTTTTGGGTGGACTATCCCTTTTTAGCACATTTCTTCAAATACTACTGTAATTTAAGATTAGATTTTTCTTTTCATTATGGACATGAGAATTGAAAGGAGAAATGCATTTAATTTACATAAAAAATAATTAAAAAAAAGTTAAGCTTATTGTTCTTAAATTGGCTTCATTTTCTTTAAATATAATTTCTTACTTTGTGATTTTGGGATGAAATATGACCATGACATTTTTTTGACAGATTCCATGTGATTGACCCGTGTATTCAGGCACCTTCACCACACATATACACGCATATACTCTCAGTTACCCAACATATAGCTTTAGTTGAAGAAATCTGCAGCTATTCAAAGGCACCAAGGAAGTCAGGGGGGAATCTGATGCTCTTTTTGAGATCATTCATACAAGATGAGCCAATGAGGGACCAGGCAGTAGTAGATTTCCCTTTTCACAGCAATGATTCTTGTACATGATTGTGTTTTTAATTTTTTTGGGGTTCTTTTCATTTCTCTCATCTAGTGTCACAGCTTATTTTCCATTTTTGGGAAAAGATGTTCAAGCCCTGTGCAGGGTGCTGCTTCTGAGTTGAAAAGCCAGTGAGAAGCTGAATAAAGCTGCGTCGCGCCCCCTGCTGGTAGGATGGGGACCCTTGACCAAACCCATTTTGGGGAGGAAGCAAGTCTGGCATGTTTTAAAAAACAAAAAAAACAAAAAAACAAAATGTCCTTGCAAAGCCAAGTCCACTGATAATTCTTTATAGAACAACTGTTATGGGTGCAAAGGGTTTGTATTTATGAATCAGAAGGATTTGCATCCTGTTAAAAAAAAATAATTTTTGTCAAACTACATGCATTGTAAAGGCTATGATGGTAATCACATTTAGGTCTTCAACCTGATTTTTTTCTTTCTCTTGTATCGACTCATGGTGCCTTTTGGATCATCGAAAAACTATGTTTGTTCCTCCGGTTTGTGTCTTATGAATTCAAATGTATTGGATGAGGCTGAATGTTAGCGAGGCGGCGTGACATCGTTTCCTGTCGTCCCTGTGTTAAACGGTCAGGGACTACACAACCGACCGCCTACCAAAGACAGCACTCAGGCTCACCGACGATGACTCGTCACCCCTGTGACCCCTGCACACTTCGACGCACTCACAGTTTACAGACGCCTCCTCGGACTCGAGGCTCTGACCCGTGTGTTTGCACTGTTCATCCTGGTCCTGTCTGCGTGTACAGCCGTGCCGTGAGCGCACGGGTCTAGTTCAAGAGTTGATTTCTGTTCGTCTTTCTCGCTGCCGTTCTGGTGCTGCTCAGTAAATCTCCCGGGACTGATCCAATGCCACAAGCTGCTTTGTTTTTCTTTTGTTTTTTGTTCCTTCTATTTCTTTAGTGTTTTTTTTTTTTTTTTTTCTTATGTTTTGAGCCTTCCTGCCCATATCTGTACGATTATTACTTCAGAGGCTAGGGCTGATTGATTTCTAACTTGTTCAAAACAGCTTGATATTTGTATATTTGCTTTATAATATGCGTGTAAATGCATATCTAAATGAAAATAAAAACATGAATCCAGATGTGTTCTGTTTGTGTTTGCTCAACTTCAATCTTCAGATGCATAATGGAATTATAATGGTGGTGGTGTGTGTAGATGAATGGATAGAATTACTTATACACAGTGGGGTATAAAATATTAGCATTATATGAGTGAAAGATTAAAAATAATTCAATCAATATTAGTTTGGTTAATATTATAATCTGGGTTGCATTTCTGCACAGACAGCAGGTATCAAAGTGACACAACTTTATCACTTTTTGTGTACATGGTCAATGTCACAAATTTGATTAATGACCTAGAAATATTTCAAACTATAAAATGAATCAAATATGTAGTTTTATTTTTTAAAAATAAATAAAATACTTCAATCCCTTCATTTACATGTTTAAGTGGAAAAACAATGCCATATTGTTCAGAATCTAAGATTAATAAATGCTGTGAAATTTAGATTGTTAATGTTACTGAATTAAAATATTCATATAATGAACATGTAAAATGTTATATATATATATATATATATATATATATATATATATATGCATGCTTATATTTACACGGCTGTTCAAAAGTGTAGGCTTGTTATATATATTTTTCTTTAAAGAAATTGATACCTTTATTTAGCAAGGATGTTGATCAAATGTGAAATTAAAGACATTTATAAATGTTTTTCTATATTATAATATTTTTTTAATGCTGTTCTTCAAACTTATCAGAGTCCTCAAAATTATATATCATATTTTCTAGAGCTGCTCGATTCTGGATAAATTGAGAATCACGATTTTGTTTTTGTTTTGTCTCCAAATAGAGATCCCTATTTTCCCACGATCCTAAACAGACAAGAGACAACTATATAAATTAACATGTAACTTACTAGACATTCTGATGAAATGTTAAATGGTGCAGTCTAATTAAAACGTTTAAATTATTTGAATTAATTATTTTAAAAAAAAATCTGTTTGGTCAAATGATGTAATGACTCGCTCATTACTGGATGAATCAGGGTTTGAATGAATCAATTGAATGACTGATTCAATGATAGACATTTTAATTCACTTGTAACAATGTAAACGATGCAATCGTTATTTGAAGCGCCAAGTTACTTTTAAATGGATTTGATCGGTTCCATACACATCAGTGTTTATATTCAAGCTATATACCTTTATCCCAGTATCTCTGTGATAATTTGATCACTTGTAACATAAAAATAATGATACTATGAAGCTGTTTCATACATGAAAACTGATCTTTGGGTCAGCAGCAGCACCAGCGCAGATTTGAATGTTCCGGTGTGAAGAAATAACCATGAAATAATCACGATCTTTTAGCGATTAATCGCAAAGCTCTAATGTTTTCACAAAAGTTAAGCAGCATAACTATTTTTAACATTAATAATAAGAAAGTTTTTTGAGCAGCAAATCATCAGCATATTAAAATTGTGTCTGAAGGATCATGCTTGGAGTAATGGCTGCTGAAATTTCAGCTTTAAATACAGGGATAAATAACATTTTAAAATATATTCAATTAGCAAACAGTTATTTTAAATTGTAGTAATATTTCACAGTATTACATGTTTTACTGTATTTTTGACTATTTTAATAGACTTTTTCTTTAAAATCACAGGGGATGCTTTTTTGCTTTATATTTGCAGTGCTTTTGCAATTATGAAACAATTGTTTTATAATTACAAAACATAATCATGTCTAATAGCAAACACCTAGAAGTTCATAAAGCAATTTATTTAGCTGATGCAAATTTGTTTATCTGAAACATTCTTTTGCTGACATCCCATTCCCAAAGAAAAACTACATATAATGTTATTGTACATTCATACCTTGTGAGATCTTGTTTTATTTATGCACTGAGACAATAGTTGGGCTGAAGGCTGGAAGATGTCAAAAAAATAATAAAATAAAATACACTACATGAGCTAGGCCTACATGTATTCTTAAATTACACAGTACAATGGAATAGCTATTAAAAATATATTAAATCCTGAGAAATGATACATTTTAAATGTAGCAAATTAAATGTTCCTATACAATTTCGTCTGAGAGTGTTAAATCACTCCATATGTGAGCCACAGCTTCTTATAAAAGGCACATTCTCTCATACACACGACAACCATCACATCACAACCCCAGAATCCCGTTTGTTACACGCTTCCCAGCCGTGCCATGCTCACACGTGCCTATTGAAGCCAGAGTTAGAGATTATGAACCGTTTTGCATGCTTTGCATTGTCAGCATTGCATCAGACACAATATTCCTAGAAGAACGTGAGATGAGTGTTTGTTGGGAGGGAAACTTTAGTTGCGGCGCATGACAGTCTACACAAAGATGAATGGACCCTTGTGGCGGGACTGTGGGATCTCTGGGATTCTCAGGCTCGTTGGATCCGCTGTATCTGGCTTTAATGAAGGAGGCTCTGTTCTTCCTGTAGCTCTCTGTTCATTTCATTATTGTATTGATGTCAACCTACAGAGAGGAAACAATCATAGTCAGTCATATTGAAGCCATGATATCTGTGCACATCATTTTTTTAAATTCATATGCCATCAATCTTTAATCAGAACAACTTCCCCTCCCTCTGACTCAAATGACATTTCTTCTCCGATAACGTGTTTACAGGCACGAGGGTGGGACAACCTGTCACTCACATGACATCACCGCAATAGTGGCGTCAAAACCCAGAAGACTTATTCAGATTTGAGATTTTCCTAGGGGGGCTTTCAATTTTGAGTAAAATAAGGTCTGTGGTAAACATAACTTTATGTTTTTTGGCGTCACAGCATTTGTTTCCAGGCAGACCATTATAGAACGCGACACGCGCGTCTCCCGGACATCCTGTAGAATTTAACCAACCAGATGACGGCTTTGAAAGTCCTGAAGTGTTTCCGGTTAAGTGTGCCATGTGCATCAGACGTTCAGCCAACGGTCCGTAGGCGTGACGTCTGAGGATGAGACTAGTGCAAATATGTGTATAAACTATTAGGCTAATCGCTTATCTGTATGCTATGCTAATAAATAAGCTAACTAATACAGACATAAATGGTCATTATAACGTAGTTGAAACAGCATTTATCATAACTGTAATTGTAATCAGGCACTAAAGAGTACCTATTAAAGGGTTAGTTCACCCAAAAATGAAAATAATGTCATTTATTACTCACCTTCATCATGTCCTTCTACACCCGTTAAGATATTTTGATTCATGCGAGTTCAGTAGTTCTACCTTAGTTCTACCTTTATTTCAAAACACTGCTTCGGAGCTTTGCGAATCGAATCAATGACTCGGAGCGGCAAAGTCATGTGATTTCAGCAGTTTAGCCTTTTGATAGGAGATCTGAGTCACTGATTCGATTCGTAAAGCTCCGAAGCAGTGTTTTGAAATTGGCCCATCACTATATTGTTGAAAAGTCGTTATTTTTTATTTTTTTTGGCGCACAAAAAGTATTGTCGTCGCTTTATAATATTAAGGTAGAACTACTGAACTCGCATGAACTGTTTTAAATATGTTTTTAGTACCTTTATTGATCTTGAGAGACGAAATGTCATTGCTTTGAATGCAGGCCTCACGGAGCCATCAGATTTCAACAAAAAATATCTTAATTTGTGTTCCGAAGATGAATGAAGGCCTTACGGGTGTAGAACGACATGAGGGTGAGTAATTAATGATATTATTTGCATTTTTGGGTGAACTAATCCTTTAAAAGCAATTTGAACCAATGAGATCGCTTGGGGTCATAAAGGAGACCCGGTTCACTCTGATATACGTCACAATAAGAAAGAAAAGACTATCACAACTTCCATTTCATGCTGACTTTAAATGCTAGGTTTGGTGCGTATGATGAACCTTGAAAGACAACAAATAAACTTAATACACAAAATTGTGAAAGTTTTTTCCTAATCATTTATAATAAAGGCACATTCACATCAAGAACAATATTAGAGACCACGCCAACACAATAACGTTCTGTTTATTATAAGCGAGTGCTGCAGTTTTGTCGTCTATCAACCTTTAATGTCGGGTGGATTCTGATTGGCTGTCAGTTTTTATTGTTTATCATCTGGAAAACAATGTTCTGAAAGTGATTTCAGTGTTAGCATTCATCTGTCATTATTGTTATAGTTATAGCGCCAACTTCGCCATTCTTAATAAGAACGATTATTCAAGCTTTATTTTTTTTATTATTTCGTATACAAAACTCGCCACCATTTTTTTTTAATAAACCTGTATAAAATGAGCACAGATCTATACATCTCACAAGTTGCCAAAAAGGAACAGGAAAACTAATGAAAATAAAATTGTACTGGGGTAAATTTCAGTTTACAATAAATCAAATAAAAAAGTACCTCATGTGTCTTTCTTCATTTTTGGTTTCTAAAGTAATATAAAAGTAGATCCACATTGTTCATATTGTTTTATTAACTGTTCAATATATGGCTTAGCTTTTGTCTATTTTCTCACATGAATATGATACTTTACAAGTCAAATAAACATGCACTGTTGTCATGTACAAAAAAAAAAAAAAAAGTCAAAACAATGACACAGACATATTTTAAGATAAAACAGCTCAAACATGCATTTTAGTCTGGGACTAGGCTTAAGCCTTGTCTGTGAAACAGGGGGATAAAGTATTTGTTTGTTATATAAAAGATGACTAAAACACAACTGAGCATGGTACATTTATCTTTTTAAATTCACTGCCACCATGATGATATGCAGGTGGATGACAATTTCCAAAACCTGATCGATTGGAGGAACCATTCTGTTGCATAAACATGTGGGACAAGTTACAGGCCAAAGTTTAGTACTTGGTCTGGGAATTGTTCAGTTATGAGCAATAGTAATAATGACCCTTGCCATGCCTCAGTAAACACCACTAATCAGCAAAACCTAAGATTAAAGTTCACTGAGGTAAGATGGCTGATTATAGAGGCTGTTGGGTAAATAGTAGGTGTTTTTATTACACTGCTGATTGGTCAGTTGCTGCATTCTGTTATCAGATATTTTTATAAACTTAATATAAACAGTTCTGGTTCCAGTATGCATTAGTGGTAGGGATTTTTTCTGGCTCTTTTTGCTTGTTACACAGTTACGCCAGTAGGTGGCGGCGAGTCAGTGAATTATTCTCTCAACCGATTGGCATTGCTGTGTGAATTATTTTCATTGGCCAAACAAGAATAGACAAAATGTAACCGTGTCTAACATGTAACTTACGTTAAATTACTGTTGTGATATTGCTTAAATATAAATGTGTAGGCTAAAATTGTATAAATAACTGTTGCACCGTGTCCTAACCAGACTAGACGCAGCAACAAGCAACAGTGGATTTTTTTTTTTTTTTTGGAATCATTTCTATTTCTGTGAGGTCGTGGCTGACAGCCAAAGACTATAGAATAACACAAGACATGTCACTCATTTGTTTTGAATGGGAGAAAGTTTAACGCGCAATATGGCGGAATAATGCTGCGTTCCAGGCAGATTTTTGAGCCCTTAAGTCACGACTTCAAGTCACGACTCACGACTTTGTAGCGTTCCAGGAAAATCACGCCAAACTGCGTAAAAGTGTAAACAAACCAACATGGCAGACCGTACGGGGCTTATGCTCATTAACAATTATTTCTATCGCCAGAGGTGCTTACTCCTTGCTTATTTGAGGGAAACAGAGGAGGAAAACGGCGCATAAGGCAAGAGAAGCTGTTATACCTTTTATTTTACCGTGCACTTGCATAAACACCGCATCCGTAGGGGCTGCCATTGTTGTTTCGCGGGCTATGTGACGTCAAAGCCCGTAACTGGGAGTGCATCGATCTAGTACGAGTTCACAGGTGGGAAGTCACGGCTTTGACTGCTGTTCCAGTGCACTTTCACGGGTAGAAGGTTGGAAAAACACGGGTTACGGGTTGCCTGGAACGCGGCATAAGTCCCGCCTTCAAAATAAGAGCCAATCGCCGACCGGTAAAGTCATCCCGTCACTGCAGCGGCCGTTAGAAAACGCGCGCCTCCGAAATGAGGCACAAGAGACGCGCATTTAGGTCTGCGCATGCGCATTAGCTTGATCCAGCCTAAAAAAGACAGTTTTTTTTGTCATGATTCGAGCGTTTGGGGAAAAAAAATTATGAGACGGTTGTTGTCAGAATTCATTGGTGATTTCAAATATGAAATTTAATCGAATGCTTGGCAAACAGCTTTGGAGAATTTGATGTTTCCCCATTCAAAGAGATAGGAGCTGCATGAATGCCCAGGATGCCCGAGAGGCGTTTCAAAGATGGCCGCCGAGTGAAATTACTTGTCTTAAAGGGACTTTGTGACAGCTCAATGATTATCTCAGGTACGTAGCCTATATGTTTTTTACAATACTAAAATTGTTTTAGTTCGAATGTCATATTTGCTTCAGTTAATAGCCATAATATCTTGAAAATAAATTAAAAGGCAACAAGAACGTTCAAACTTTAACTCTCTGTAAACAAAGGGTATTCCATGACAAAGATTGTATCAATCACTGAGTATGTATTTTGAATTATGTCATAAAATTTTTTTTTTTGATTAACTACTTGTGTCGTTGCCAGTGCAACAGGGCTTGCAGAGAGATCCCGTCACGCGCTCTTCTGATAGGCTTTGATGCGAGACCGAGATTAGCTTTTCGCACCCTCTTCCTTACAAATTAAGCTCTAGAGGCAGAGTTCCAGAACTCAAATTAAGACATAATTGTACAAAGCAACAAAGCCGAGACGCCTGCAGGACATCTGAATTTGTCTCTGGCCAAAATTCTTGTACCCTTTTCTTATCTGTTATTTAGCAATAACCATGTGACTTAATTCTCTGGTAAGATTCATCCTCAGTTTCACACAATTGGGTCTTTCTTTTCTCACCCGTTTCTCTAATAGTGGCCACATCCTCTCTACATTTTACTTCCTAATAAGGAAGTAAAGACCACTAGCTAGAGAATACCCATTGAATATGTCTGAAACCCTTATATATGCACTATTTGAAGGGACAGTTATTTGTAGTAGCGTTAGAAACTGAACATAATCGAGTCCACTCATTCAGCCATTCAGTGTTGTTGAGGCGGAGTGTGTGTATGGCTGCACAAGGCTGGCCACAGAATGGAATTCCCCTGACTAGCATGGAATTTTCTCACTCAAACCACTGACTGTTGGTTCTGATTGCTTTTAAGCTGCCCATTTCACCGTAATAATAGCATATATTGGCAAAAGAGATTTGGTAAGTGATCCAGTGCAAAGGTTTCTGTGTTTTTGCAGCGGTGAGCAATGTAGCCAATAATGCAATGTCCAATAAGAGGTGTTTAAGTTAGGACTGAACAAAAACCCCAGCGTTTTGAGCAGTGAGTGGATTCTGAGTTCTGCACGCTCACAAATCCTCACATTATAACAAAGTGTACACAAGTAAATAAGAGATTCATTTTGAACTCAGCTTCATTGATTATAACAGAAGTTCAGTGACAACTTTTCTTTGGTTATAATGGGAGTGTGCTTTCTGTCATGCCAAATCCTGCATACAGTATGCTTGCATTTCTTTTAAAATTAACAGTGGTTTGTGACATAGCTGCTGACAAATAACTTATCGGGAGCTTTTATGCTGGGATATATAGGTTGTGCGGTGACATGTAACTTGAATCTAAAACGCTGTATTATGCATGCCAGGCCAGTAGCTGGCGAGGTCACTTTGTAAAGAAAAACTACGCACCTATAGACTGAACACGTAATACACATGCGCATGATGTCACAAATTAGCATTTTTGTAGTTTACATGAAGACAATAATGGTATCGTTTTCAAATCCCGTTTAAAACCCGTTTTCAAACGTTTGTGTTTTCAGGCCCCCAAAACGCTGTTGTCGTATAAATGAATGGCTGAACGCATAAAGAGTTTTGCGTTTTTAGTTGAAAACGGTGTCGTGTAAATGGCCCCTTAGATGTCTCCCTAATCAAACACAGCTGATTCAAATCTTTAGCTCGTTAGTAAAGAATCCAAGACTTCAGATGGGTGTGAGAGAGGCATCTAAATTGTGCAGTGTTGGGTGTACTCCAGGACCAGGGTTTGGAACCACTGCCATATTGTACCTCAAAAAGGAGTCCAAGTGATGCCCACTTAACGGCTAGCTGATGCACTGTGAGTGTCATGCAGAATGAATTTCTGCATTTTGTCAGAAGAAGCCATATGCAACACTTTAGGTGCACTCAGTGTCCGAAATTGCTCACTGGTTTTCATTTGCTCATTCAGTGTATATTATTCAGACTATATTAGTGGAGTAATGCTGTGAATAGTGAATGAGGGTATATAGTGGTGCAGGGATGACATATTTTTGTAGGCCAAAACTCGTAAACGAGTCACATTTTAGCACTTATGTGAGAAGTTTTGCAACTTCTTTATAAACAAAGTTACTGAAATTAGGGCACAGATCTCTAGTAATTTAACTCAGAATTATCAATATGCAAATATTTGCCCCTCTGCTTTTTCTAATTTTCAGACTATTTCACATTCTGAGCTGTTGAGCATTATCTCTAGCATGAATCCAACCACTTGCTCTTTTGATGCCATTCCCACAAAGTTACTAATGGATGTTCTGTCCTCTGTGTTGCCAAGTCTTCTTTCTATTATCAATAGCTCTTTACAAATGGGTATTGTACCATGTTGCCTTAAACAGGCTGTGGTCCATCCTTTACTCAAAAAAGCTAATCTCGATCCTTCTGATTTTAATAACTATAGGCCCATTTCGAAACTTCCATTTTTGCACAAAGTTCTGGAAAAGTGTGTACTAAATCAAATTTCCCCCTACTTAATCTCTAACAACATTCTGGATCCTTTTCAGTCTGGCTTCAGAGCTAAACACAGTACTGAATCTGCACTTTTGAGGGTAGTAAATGACCTCTTACTATCTGCAGACTCTGGCAACTGTACTATTCTTCTATTATTGGACTTAAGTGCGGCTTTTGATACTGTGGATCATCGTATCCTGTTAAAGAGATTAGACCTTGAAGTTGGCATTCGTGATGGTGCACTAGATTGGTTTGCATCATATCTCGCAAACAGGAATTTTTTGGTGGAAATTGGAGAATTTTCATCAAGCTCAGTTCCCGTCACTTGTGGGGTGCCCCAGGGCTCAATTCTTGGTCCAATCTTATTTTCCTTATACTTACTCCCTCTTCGTTTCATTTTTGAGTCCCATAAGGTTTCATATCACATTTATGCCGATGACACTCAGCTCTATTTTCCATAAAAATCAGGTACTGATTCAGTTTCCTCTCTGCTAGCTTGTTTAGAGGACATTAAGGTTTGGATGGACAATAATTTCCTTCAGTTAAATCAGAAGAAGACTGATGTTATGTTGTTTGGCCCTTCACACCTTTTAAATAACATAAATTCTACCCTAGGCCCCCTTCAAGATAACATTAGTGATAAAGTTAAAAATCTGGGAGTTACCCTTGATCCTGAGTTAAAATTTGATAAACAAATCATCTCTGTAGTTAGAGCCAGTTTTCTGCAGCTTAGGGGACTTCGCAAGCTGAAAAATATTCTGAGCTTTAGTGATTTGGAGACTGTTATTCATGCGTTTATTTCAACCAGGCTGGATTATTGTAATGCTCTATATGCTGGAATAAATCAGTCCTCGCTTTCGCGATTACAACTGGTACAGAATGCTGCGGCTTGTTTTTTAACAGGGACAAAAAAGAGAGAACATATTACACCTGGGCTGTCATCACTTCATTGGCTACCCGTTCATTTCAGAGTTGATTTTAAGGTTTTAGTATTTGTATTTAAATCAATTCATGGTCTTGCCCCTTCTTATATTTCAGAACTTATCCATTTGTATTCCCCAGTGAGAACGCTCAGATCTTCCACCCAGATGATATTAAATGTTCCAAAATCCCGACTTAAATCCAAAGGTGACAGAGCTTTCTCAGTTCATGGTTCTAAGCCCTGAAATTCCCTACCTGTGTCTATTAGACTTTCCCCTACTCTTTCTACATTTAAATCTTCTCTCAAAACATACTATTTTTCTCAGGCATATGTGTAATTTGATATAATTTTTTTAGTCTTAAAGGTCCCGTTCTTCGTGATCCCATGTTTCAAACTTTAGTTAGTGTGTAATGTTGTTGTTAGAGTATAAATAAAATCTGTCTTAATTTTATTAGCTCAAAGTTCAATGCCAAGTTTCGAGATATTTTATTTAACAGAAGTCGCCTACATCGAACGGCCAGTTTGGACTACATCCCTCTACCTCCTTCTTTAATGACGTCACTAAAACAGTTTTTTGACTAACCTCCGCCCACAGGAATACACAAGAGTTGCGTTTGTAGAGTGTGTTTGTCGCCATGTCGTCGAAACGCTGTTATTTTCATCCCGCAGTCCAATCACCTTTGTTTGGCCTTCCCAGGGACGCTGTACTTAGAGATCAATGGTTACAATTTATGTTTAACTCGGTTCCCGAAAATTATAATTGTGGTCTCCTTACTGCAATAGTTAATGTTGGACTGCAGTGCACATAATGGCCACAAGAGGGGACTATGTTTATGTATATGGCTGTTTTCCGTATGAGGTACTCTTCTGAGTGAGTGCTAACGTTGTACATTTTCTGTCGCTGCTTGTGGAGATTAAAGAGTTCAGTCTCTCGGGAATTATTGTCTTTTGTGTTCATTCGGCACAACACCACAATAATCCACATGTAAAACTATGTGCAGCAACGTTATGGTAAGAGGCTACCTTTCTGGGCAAGGAGCGCTCTCTATGGCTCTGGGTGCGCTCAGAGCTGTCGAATCACAACACAGGAACCGCTGGCACAATGACCTTGACCTTGACCTTGACTTCCAGTTCCATCATCAAAGCTTAAAAAACCACGAAAAACGGGACCTTAAATATTGTTTTATATTGCATGATTTTCTAATTTTATGTTTTTTTCTTTTGGTGTTTATTGTAAATGCCTTTGGTCAATTTATGCTGTTTTAAGGTATATAAATAAACTTGACCTTGACCTTGACCTTGACTTCCAGTTCCATCATCTTAAAGTTAGTGGATTTTCTAAATGTTTTTTTGGATAAATGCCTCAAAAAGGTGTAGTCAATAATTTTATGCCTTAAAACTCAATTTTTGATCACCAAAATTGCATATTTAAATGTTTTTACCTGTGAAAAAAATTCTTAATTAAATGAATGAAAATGAAATTCAATAAATTCAATAAAATGAATTAAAAAAGCTTGAATGTAACTCTACACCTTTGCCTCATTTAATATACATGGATGTATGAATATGATAATTAGCCCCGCCTCCACTCACTCGCACAAGCTCAGACGAGATCCACTCGGTCAACTTACTGAGGTAAACGCTGCACAATGGTATCGCTTTTTACAATGTGCGTAGGACGCGTAATGGAAATTAAAGGTCCCGTTCTTCGTGATCCCATGTTTCAAACTTTAGTTAGTGTGTAATGTTGTTGTTATAAATAAAATCTGTAAAATTTTAAAGCTCAAAGTTCAATGCCAAGCGAGATATTTTATTTAACAGAAGTCGCCTACATCGAACGGCCAGTTTGGACTACATCCCTCTACTTCCTTCTTTAATGACGTCACTAAAACAGTTTTTTGACTAACCTCCGCCCACAGGAATACACAAGAGTTGCGTTTGTAGAGTGTGTTTGTCGCTATGTCGTCGAAACGCTGTTATTTTCATCCCGCAGTCCAATCACCGGGTCTGATTCCGGCTCAAATTGATAGGGTAAAATTAAAGACATGTTTACAGTAACACTGAGCGCGTGCATCTCCACGTTATGGTAAGAGGCGTGAACCTTTCCGGGCAAGGTTCGCTAAGCTGCTGTCGAATCACAACACAGGAACCGCTGGCACAATCAGAACTCGTTACGTATTTCTGAAGGAGGGACTTCATAGAACAAGGAAGTCATCAGCCCGTTTTTATGACAGTGGAAACAGCGGTATACAGATAAGTAAATTATGTGAAAAATACTGTGTTTTTTTACACGCGAAACATGAACACATGTTATATTGCACACTATAAACGCAATCAAAGCTTCAAAAAACCACGAAAAACGGGCAATTCAAAATCCTGCTGTGTGAAAAGTGTTCTGACTGAAAACTACATCAGCGATGACTGACAGCCAATGAGAGAGCAAGATACAGAGCAGCGGGGAGTTCGGGGAGGAGTTATAGACCACAATATCAGCAATATCAATATCACAATATCTCCCCAACCATTTCTTCCTCCATATTCTTCTTTTCTTTTTCTTGTTTTCGCTGCAAATCAGCGCACAGGCAATTCATATTGCAAGCTTCTTGTGGACTACCGTTTTTAATAATAATCCCAGTCTCACGTGAGAACTCCGGTCTTGCACTCATGATATCGCGTTGTTTCCTTGTCACATCTCGCGTGTGTTTGGTTGTGAAACGTAGTTTGTGTGCCAGACAGAGTTGTCGGCGATTCTTCCTATTGTAAAGTCACGCAGTGTGAAACCTTCTGTCGCCGATCCATCGTGCAGTTTGAACAGCAGTGACTGAATGCTGGCCAAGATAGTCATGCAGTGTGAAAAGAACAGTGACCCGACTACTTTGAAAATCGTGCAGTCTAAACTCGGCTTTAGAAACACTTTCAACAAGTCAGTGGAGATTGAGAAAGGCATATAGTTCATCATAACATCGTAATATGCATCATACACCTGCCCTACTGCTAAATCTACCCGATTTTTCGTATCAACAGAAAAATATACCGGGATAACCTTCTTTTGAGACTCCCTTGCGTGGTCAGTTAATGATATGCTAAAGCCCGCTGGCATGTTGACGTGATTGGTTACAAAGTTTGTGACATCAGAAATAATAACGATTTAAAACCATGATTCGGATCGCGTGTCAAACCGCCAAACTGCTGAAATCACGTGACTTTGGTGCTCCGAACCACTGATTCAACACGCTGATTCATAATGCTCTGAAGCTTAATGAAGCAGTGTTTTGAAATCGGCCATCACTATGTAAGTCATTATTTTGTTTTTTTGGCACACCAAAAATATTCTCATCGCCTTATAATATTAATATTGAACCACTGTACTCACATGAACTGATTTAAATATGTTTTCAGTACCTTTAAGGATCTTGAGAGAGGAAATGGCATTGCTCCCTATGGAGGCCTCACTGAGTCATTGGATTTCAACTAAAATATCTTAATTTGTGTTCCGAAGATTAACAAAGGTCTTATGGGTGTGGAACGGCATGAGGGTGAGTAATAAATGACATTATTTTCATTTTTGGGTGAACTAACCCTTTAATAACCACACCCTTGCAAACTATTCTAACTCAAACTCTCAGGGAAAATGTTTTTAAATAAAGACTGAAACAGTTGTTGTAAGCCTAATGGTGTCGTTGTTGTCATGTGACCGTGGTGTAGTTAGTTTATAAGGTGTGTTCATGCCATGTCATAATTACCATAATGATTCTGAACTGTAAAACGCCTTCACATGCTTCTAGAACTTGTATTTGCTTGTAAACTCGTAATTTTCTGAGAGCTACGTGGCCGCTGTAGATTTAAGGTGTGTTTGATTTGAAGCATTTCTGTGCAGTGTGATATCAAGGTAACATGAGAGCATTTCAAAAGCATACAGAGCTTTATTTTACGGTAATTTGACATGGAGTGAACGCAGCAATAGTCTGGATTTAGCTTTTAACTTCTAGCAATTGTATTTAGGCTTCAAAATTCATAAATGTGTTCATTTCTGAAGATTATCATAATGAACAAAACGTTTAAGAATCAAACTTTTGTTGGTCACAGAGCTTTTTCATTTTCTGTAATAATCCAAAGGCCAATGTAAAAATCGTGTTAAGTTTGGTCAAGGAAGCAAGGGTGCAGCAAACTTCCTGGTTGGCATATAATAAGTCATCACTGCAGCGTTCTATAATGATTTTGGATACAATTCAGACAAATTCTTATTTATCTTAATATTATCGCATAGCAAATAGTTAGGAAACAGTGTTGTACCAAGGAACTAATTTCCTACATAGTCTGTGTTAGATTCTTGTCTTCAGGTTCTTTGGCTAGTGAGAGTTTACCTTGGGCATTAGCCACTAGACTTTCTCTTAGCAGATTAGTCACCAGCTCCAGCTCCTGCTCGGCCTCCTGCACGTTTGGATCCAACTGCAGTACTTCCTGTAAATCAGTGCTGGCTGACAGGTAGTCCTGTGAGAAAACATATAGTCAGACCATCTAAACTCTGCCTTACTGCACTGAATTCAACAGTAGTGCAACTAGTCAGTTTTATCTCTACTGCACACTTGATATGAACACAAAATCAATATTTACAATGTTTAAATGAATTAACCACTTGTAAAATGCACATAAATAAAGGAGAGATAATCTCTTTTGACCATTAACGGCATAATGACAAAATATGAACCTTCAAGCCTTTGTGTGCCAGTGCCCGTCTGTAAAACGCTTTCTTATTGTTTGGCTCGATCTGGAGTGCAGAATCACAGTCCTGTTTGGCTTCTGCGAAACAATCCAGCTTGAGATAGCACAGAGCTCTGGAAAACACAACAGACATTTCTCATTCAGCAATGCGGCCTGACTCTCCTTGGGTGTTTTATGCTCGAGTTGTCAGAGCTGATTGCTGACTGAATAGCTTCGTATGAGCAGCTCCAGTCTCAGCACTTTCTAGAAGGCTCGATCAAATGAGAGACAGGACAACATGTACAGCTATTCAAGATTCATTGCTACTTTGTAAGTATTTAGCGTGAACTGCAAAGCACCAAACTGCAGCTGTAAACACTAGCGTATGACTTACTTCTTACTACGCAGTGTATACTAATGCATGTCAACAGTATGCATTATACAACATTTCAAACATTCATATGCTACTGTTATTTTATGATATTTATGTACTACTATAGATTCTTTTATATTTTTAATTACATTTTATTTGTATAGTTTGTTATTATTACATATATTTAATTTGTTGTCATTTTATGTGCTTTTTTCATTTTTTTGTCAACATTTTTTATGTTTTCTATTAAATATCTATTTTAGATTTAAAATCACCAATACATCACCTTGAAATTGACAATTCTTTTTTTATGGAATATTGCATTTTTTTTAAATCTTTTTTTTTTTTTTTTTTAATTCATGTGCCTTCATAATCTTTAATCAAAATAACTTCCCCTCGCTCGTGATTTGTTTACTGGTGTGAGGGCGGGGCAACCTGTCAATCACATGAGATCACAGCAATAGCAAACCACAATGATCCAATCAATTTCTGATTTTTTTTTTTTGTTCAAGAAGCCGTGTCACTCGGATATATGTCACAATAAGGAAGAAAAGACTATCGAAACTTCCGTTTCATGCCGACTTGAGTAATTTAAGTACTTCAACTTATTTTATTTCAGTTAGTTGTCAAGGCAACATTTCCCATTTTTTTCATTAAGTTTTTCTTCTGATATTTATATTTATTTCAACTTCAGTTCATTTAATGAAAATGTATTGAATTTTAGGCCCTGTCCACACGAACACGGGTATTTTCAAAACCGCAGCTATTTCTGTGCGGTTTGGCCATTTGTCCACATGCAAACGCAGTATCCGGTCACTGAAACCAAACTTTTTTGAAAACTTCTGCCAGGGTGAATATTTTTAGAAACTCCGGTTGCAGTGTTGTCATGTTGATGGTGAAACTGGAGATTTTGGCTTGTGACATCGGAACCAGAACCGGTAATAACCTTTTTTCAAGGCTTCTGATTGGCCAACATGGTTTTACGGTTAGGGTTATATCGCCACCTGTTGGTTTGGCATGCTCTTGACAGTGTTTTTGCATTTTCATGTGGACGCAATTTTAAAAAAAAAAAATGGAGGAAGAACTAATTTTATAAAAATACCCATGTACGTGTGGACTAGGCCTTAGTTATAACAATAACATCACAATGTCACATGACCTAAGTTTATTCTTTCAAATGAAACATTTATTTTGCAGTTTTTTGATAATTCGTCACACCGGATCATTCATGAACACACTGACTGGATATTTGTCAAGTGCAAGGTTGAGTCATGCACATTGTATTGTGGGATATAATATTCTGCACAATGTGCTTTGTTATATACTTAACATTAAGTAAGTAAGTAGTTAGTAATTTTGCTTTTCCATGCATACCGAAGATGTGCATACTGCACACAGTACAACATACATACTGCTGAAACAGTATGTGTAATATGGTGTGCTATTCTGAACACAGCCTGTTTTGGCTAATAAAAACAGTTGTAAAGCGTGTTTCCACCTGATCAATTGGACACATTTACCTGTTGGTGTAGATGGCAGATTCATTGGGTTTGATGGCCAGACACTCGCTGTATTTCTCCACAGCACTTTGAAACTGGCTGTTCTTCACCAGTTCATTTCCTTCTTGCTTCAGCAATGTGAATCGAGCCTCTGCTTTTCTGGCTGTGGAAAAAGTCGATACAGTAGAATTAAACTTCAAACTTCCATCCCAAGACAGAGAGCCGTTGTCTTATTTTTTTATGAGACAACGGCTCTCTGTCTTGGGATGGAAGTTATGTCCCTCTTCATTAAATTATAATTTTCTGCTCTAAAAAGGCAGATGTAACGAAATTATTTTTTTGACATTTTCATGACTTTTAAGCTCATTTCCCAGTCAAATTTAATAATGTAAATAAACAAATCAAAGATCAAAATTATTGTATTACGGTAGTGAGAATTGACATGAAAATGTTTAATTTTAAGGGTCATACAAACAGGCTTAATTATTCTTTATTCAAAATGTAATTTCCAGGGTTATTTTAGTATTATTTATATACTATTACAGTATTGATTTATATTTTGAACTAGCTTTTATTTGTATATTTTTGTTTCATTTTAGTTTCATTTTCATTAAGTTTTGAAAAATTTTCTTATATGCTTTTGTAATTTTTATTAGTTTAGTTATATTATTTAGCTTTATTATTATTATAATATTAATTATAGCACTCTTTTTTCAGTATTTATGTCAACAATCTTATTTTATTTCAGTTAGTTGCCATTGCAACATTTCTAATATTTATATTTTATTTCAGCTTTATTTCAGTTACAAACATAATTTTTAATAGCTTTAGTTTTTGTAATAACAACACTGGTAAATTTTCTTTTTTATTTTAGGGTGAAATGAGACTTGGACATGTTATCGTACGAGTTACACAAACGAGGCGCACTACACTACACAGACTTGTGGCAGAATGTTTGGAAAGTTTGCAGTACTGGTAGTTGTATCTCATTTCCAATAAAGGCAGCAAATGCTTTTGGAATAACATACTTCCATTATTATGACATCATCTGGCTCAAAGGACAACAGAGCAAAGGTTGTCCCATTGTTAATGTGATCAGACGCTGATGTGTGGCTGTGTGATCATGTGTGTTTTCCTTTCTCAGCTCAGAATGAAACCGGAGCCGTCTGGTTCCATTACGATGAAAGCTGACTATGTTACACCTTTACATAATTGATTGCCATCAAGTGTGGTACATCCATGCTGACAAATGCTGTTAGATGCAGCGTGTGACTAAAACGGTTTGCATAATTATTGTAAACATGGAAACAGCAAAAATGTGGGCCTAAACGTTACATGCTATGCTAAACCTAATAAGGCTTTCCAACAAATGTCTATTATAAGGTGTTCAGTGTCATTTTTTTCAGCATCATACTGTATTATTTATCAGCGCTGGCCTGCATTTGCAGTTCTTTAGTGTTCCAGCATGGATTTTTGTTTTGTAATGCATTATGTTTAATGCATGCAACCATCTTTCAAAACCTCAGCATGAATATCATAGCTGGTCCAGACTGGTTTATGTTGGTTAGCGTTTGAACCACTGTGAGTTATTAAAATCCTGCTGGTTACATGCTGTACTTTTTCCAATCAGTGTGTCTCATTCACTGATAATTGCGTGGATTATTCATATTTATACCTACAGGAGAACTTCTCACGAAACTTTTCCGTCTATGCAAATGAACTTTTTTTTTAACCTTATTCTAATGGTAATGAATTTGAATTTTTTTAAATGAACCACTGCAAACCCAAGGACAGTAATTTGCATAAAACACTCCAAAAAACCTCCACACAAAGGTTTTCCTCACAACCTTTCATCACTCTCAGCACACATGTGCCGCGCTAAAGACATACTTTTGTCTGAAAGCATGTGCAGCAAAATCCTCAAGTAATAGAGTGCAACATTTGGGTTCTGGAAGTAAAAACTCTATTCATTTTCTCCATAAAGAAATTGATTTTGATTGATAACTTATAACCCTTTAAGGACAGACCTACTGAGTGTTACTTAAGTTGTTAATTAATGGTATTTGCTTCGACGGAAGCAGTCAGCCTGCATTATTTCAGCTTATTTTTAAAATAATCATGTTTAACAGTGGAATTCCTGGTGAAAAACTACATTACCCATGATGCTGTAAAGAAAATTACACCAATCAGAGAGTTCAAAAAGCAACATGCTCCAAAATAGCTCTTTATGTAATCAAGTCGATTTCCCTATCGTAGATTTGTATATGTAGATGCCACATTTGACCGCTCCAGTCAACCTACACACCATCTTGGAATCAATGATGCCACAACATCTTCTGATTCTAATTTTTTATTGTTGTGTTAGCTGACAGCTTTGTCTTGTTGTATTGTGCTAGTTTAGCAAAATCATCTGCTTAAGTCTATTGCAGATATAGATATTTATACATGTGTCTAGCTACGATTGCAGATGCTCAGCCAACTTGCTCTCGAATGTTCCAATATGGCAGACGGCTTACGTATAGCGGCCCATAGAAACAGCCGCTAATGCGCTGTCTATGTTTATATATCTATGCTCCCTATGCTCTCAAAATTCTGAAATATATACTAAAAATGTATGCATATTTTGCAATAAACTTAAAATATATTGTTTTTATATGTATAATTAACATTTGTAAATGAGTAGTTTTATATTTCTCCATCGTTTTTTAATTTAGTTATGCTGTTCGTAATGCTTCATGTGATTGTAGTTCTTTCCCTCACTAAAATCGTTTAGTACACAGTCTTGTACCTTTGTCTTTTTGTCAGATTTTCAAAACTTTTTTGCTTCAAAACAAAGTTTGTAGTGTTGTGATTCACCTCTTAGCTGATGGGCTTGGTTCATGGCTTATAACTCTTATGAACACTATTAAAAAACAAAAACAAAAAAAAACTCCAGGAACCAGTGCTGCTGAAAAAGGGGTGGCCACTGTTGCACTCTGTCTCAAAACCAGTTCAAACACAATAAACACTTTTTATACAGACCCAGATACAGGCCTCTCAATTAGCCAGCTACGCATATCTGCATATTTATGCAGAGGAAGCTTGCAGCTCGAGCTGTACTGCACCTTTTCTTACTCTTTTACTGTAATATATTTAAGATTAAATAACTATCATCCCCACTCACATACAGCCATCCAGAGTATGTCATTTTTGTGAACATGTGATTTAAGTTGAAATTTAGAATAATTATTTTTAGTATTAAAGTTATTGATAAATCATTATTGAATCATGAATTGTGAAAACATTCGCATGCACGTTTCACTCATCAATGAGTGAGACCCACCCTTATCAACCTTTGCAAATAAGATATATGTTCAAAAATGGGCCATTTCAATTGAGAAAGACCGTATTGTACCTAATTTCTTTATAGATTGTTAATTAAGTTGTTAACATCTTTGCTTTTGATAAACAATTTTAAACTATAATAGCTGTACTGTTTATACTTATTAGTTAGTTGTGCTTTCTAAAGAGAAGCATCACTATTACTATTGCTCATTCTTGAGTTGGTGCAGGATCTGCTTTAACTCACCCTTCTCCTGTTCTGCTCTGGCTGCGCGGGCCTGCAGAACCTCTGCACTGGGTTCATCTTTACGGTGCTGCTGGGCAGAAAGCGGAACCATTGGAATCTCTGGAAGCTTCTCTCGCCAATCAGGACCATCCTGCTCTATCAGCATTTTAGTGATTCTGAGAACATAATCACAAACGCAATCAGACATAACTGAAATTTTTACCATTTCACCTCAAAAAAAAAAAAAAAAAAAAAAAAAAAAAAAAAATTCCTTAGATACTTATTTTCCTTATATTTAAATGTCCTTGAAATGAGATCTATGGACTTGAGGACAAAAATGTTTAAGATATAATACTTATTTTCAGTTTCATTGAATATTGAAGTTTACTTTTCAGCCTATTGGCAACTCGTTTTTTTTTTTTTTTTTAATTTACAATTAAAACAACAATGTAAGAAGAAAAAAAGTAGAAAACAGAAAAGATACTGCTAACCTTCTGCCAGGACATTATCTATTAAGTTTAAAGACATTTAATATAACCCTAAAACACAACACAATGCATAATGCAAAATACAAGTAAAACACCTGTGAAAAATCAAGACGGAAAATTCCTCCATATTAACAAGTGTTCTGAGAGTGAATAAAAAACTACCAATGGGATAAGAAGCATAAACATTCAAAATATATTTTAGTCTTAAAGGGGACCTATAATGTCCCTTTTACAAGATTGTCCCCAGAATGTGTCTGTGAAGTTTCAGCTCAAAATACCCCACAGATCATTTTCACTGCGTTTTTGTGTTTGTTCCTTTAAATGCAAATGAGCTGCTTCTCCCGGCCTGCTTTCCAAAAGAGGGCGGAGCTTTAACAGCTCACGATTCGGTTGCTCAACAACAACAAAGCTGGAGAATCTCACGCAGCCAAAATGACGATTGTCAGTAACGGTGTTCAGCCTTACATTGTTCAAACAGGAGTCGGGCGCTGATGGAGAGACTCAGGAAAAAGTTACAACTTTTAGAATGCAACTGGACATATCAGAATGGTTAGTAGATACATTTATGTAGTTGTTGTGGAGTTGATTCAACTCATCGACTAGCATGTGCCGTCATGTTAATCTTTTCTGCAAATCCAGCGTTGAATTGACCCTCGTTTGTGAAGCAGTCCGGCGTAAAATGACAGCATGGCAACAACACTCTACAACACCTACTACAACAACTCTTCCTCTTCTCTAAAGCAGCCCAACATGGCCTTAACCCCTTTGTTGCATGTTCTCGGGGGCAGGGTTTATCTAAATTTTAGGGTTAGTGATGCCACTAACCCGGGAAGAAGCTTGTTGTAGTCCCTACCAGTCCTTAAACAGCGAATTCTTTAAAAGAAAATATCTCCCTTTGCATTGAACTTTGAGCGTCGTAACTTTGCAGATATTATTTATGCTCAAACAGCAACATTACACACTAACTAAAGTTAAAAAAGTTAAATCATAATCAACCACCTTTTTAACATATTATGCAATTTGTCTTAAGGATATTTTAAGGATGTTTAGATTTTTATTTTACAGCATAATGACAGTAATAAACTGCATTTTTGCTGCATTTTTGCACATTAAAATACTCAGAAAATGTATGTTTCCCTGTGGCCTATGAATTATACCTGTGCACACTGTCATGAGCCGACTGCACACTGATGTCTATCTGCAGTACTGTCTTATAATCCACATACGCCATCCTGTAACGCTCCAGAGATTCATACGCCATAGCTCGCCGGAGGAGGGGCTTCAGGGAGAAGGGGTGGAGCTCGAGGGACCTATAAATAAACAGGATGAAACACAGAGGATCAAGATCCTTCTCTGATCCTGTGCCCTACAATGAACTCTCTAACTCTATATAGGAAGCCATTCATGAAGCTGCATGTGTCTGAGTGTTTTGAAATATTCCTGCTAAAATAACGTATAAGCTAAAACAATTATTGTCTATTTTCTTTATCAATTTGAAACAGTGTATGTCTTGTGTCTTTCCTCTATGGTGTATTGTAGGATTATGAATCTAAACAAGATTGTATGGAAACTACAGTATGATTACAAGACTCATTGACAGAATGAAAATTATTTTATTATTTCCCTTTAATGAAGCAGAACATGGTAACAGACTGCCGAGGTTCTTTGTGCCGGTTAACCAGTCTGCCGGTAAAGCTCCTTACTGTGCAACTAACTGCGTTGGGTGTTAATCTTTTTGAGACAATCACACGCACTTGCGGTATTACCTCACACATAAATCCAAGCTAAACGCAGCATCGTGGCTTTGGTGAAAGTCTGGCCGTTGACTGATTGGTCAATGAACAGTGTGTGCATATAAATGTGCGGTTAACCTGGTGCAGTCCTGAATGCAGTCTGTGCTGTTTCCATCTTTGAGGTAGCATGCAGCTCTATTGGAGTACAGAATACAAAGATCCTCTGGGCTGTCAATACCTGCAAATACAAGCACAGCACTGAAAATAGACCGAGAAAGCAGCTTTAGTTCTGCATGGATACATGTGGGAGGAAGGGTTCATAGTGCAGGAAGCCATTCATTTTGGAAAACATTTTGTTTAGTCATCTAATATCATGTTACAAACCCAACTAGTCATAGAAAAAACACTCCGGGGAAGCTGAGTTTAGAAAGACGGTACATCCCATCTTTCAAAAGACCCATTACGTAACTTTAGTGGGCACACCCACAATGCAATGTGGCGGAAGTGAGCAGCAGACTTGTGAAACACTGTCACTTCTAATATAAAAATGCAGCTCATGTCCCTAAAATGCATGCGATCCAGTTTAAAACCTTTTCCGTGGGAAATCTAGACAGCCGAGCCTCTCTATGAACTGGCATTGGATACCTCCCCCTGCATTACTCAGCGCTGCTGAACAGGATCTAGGTAATGTTTGCGCACTATTCCATACTACAAAATGACTCATTAAAATGTGCTGGTTCATTTGAAAAATCTAAAACTTTAAAAAGTATAAAAATACACACTATAAACTGTCACCTGGCCAAAAATGGCATTTTGGTAACACCAACAATGCACAAATATATTATTTCACAATAAATACTTATGTACCATGCCATATTCATTAAAATATGTTGGTTAATTGGAAAAGCCCAGTATACTTAAAGTCGGTACACTATAAAAACAACAATCACCTTACCAAAAAATACAATCTTGGTAACATCAAAACCCATTAAATATACTATTTTACATCATATATCATTTCAGAATACTTTTACCCTACCAGAATCTTTGAAATATGCTAATTAATTTGAAAAATCCAACACTTTTAAGTCAGTATACTATAAAAAGCATAAAAATACATACTGTAACCTTGCCAAAAATGGCATTTTAGTGACGCCAAAAACGTTAAATTTTTTTTTTTTTTTTTTTAACACACACACACATTATTTTAAGATAAATACTTTTACCCCACCAGAATGTTTGAAATATTTTGGTTAATTAGAAATTAGAATCCTGTACTTTAAGTTAGTATACAATAAATGACAGTTTAGTAACACCAAAACCTGTTAAATATATTATTTTAACAAGTATCATTTCAAGATAATTAAACACAAAATACTTTCATCTTTTAAAACGCAGTACTTTTATGTTTGTGTACCAGAATATCACCTTGCCAAAACAAACACCTTACCAAAATATACATATATAATCTTGGTAACACCGAAAACTGTTATATCTACTGTTTTAAAACTTATGTCATGTATGATTCTAATAAAAAACCAAAACAGAATATTTGTACTCTACCAGCTTCTATACACCCATCGATGGCCTGTGTGTATTTCTCCAGCGCGTCCCCAAACTGTCCATTTTTGAACAACATATTGCCCTCATTTTTGAGCCTGGCCAGTGGAGGAGGAAGGGCCCCACACGGGGCGTCCAGATTACAGCTCTCCCCAGCAGTGCCACTGATCGCAGGACTAGAGCCCTGAGGCTCATCCTGGCTCTTGTCGGCTGGAAGGGAGCCATTCGCTGCCGTGTTCTTCCCTTGGACTTCCTTTGAGTTGGCTGTGTTGTTTCCATGGCTCCTCCTGCGCCCCGGGGTCCCAGGTTGAGAGTGCGGGCCCCCTCCCTCTCCGTGACCGGGGGCCTTCTTCTGTGAATTCCCCATGGCTGCCCTCAGTCCCTACCAGAGTAAAGCGTCCTCTCGTCCTCACACACACACTCATACGCACTCTCCCTCTCTTCCTGTTCCCTGCGCAAACTGTACAGGCTAAGCCAGAAGTAGGAAGACACACCTCCTGCCGGGTGCACTGAGCTGTGACATCACCGAGGGGGAGGGGCTGCGCTGCTGCTGCAGAGTGGGGGTGGTTTCCTGTGAGACAGCAGCCAGGGGAGTTCAAAAGGCCCTGCTGGATTTCACCGGGCAGAAAATCAGCTGCAGAGACCTTCAGCCGACACTGTTTAGGATCCGTGCTCTTGAAGACTTGGCTTTATTTCACGGCTCCCGAATGTTCTTATGATGCAATTTCCGTGCTTTATACTGTCATTCATAAGCAAATAAAGCTCATAGGTGTTTATTCTCACTGAAGAATTAAAATATTGATTTTGTGCTGACAAACAAGACATAAATAGCTTACTCCCTTAGACTTCAAGTGTATACTTGAATTTTGATGCAAGATAGAGCCCAATTTCAAGAATATTACACAACAATGACTAACAAATCATGTAGGAGAGAGCAAACATGTGAGCATAATCACATGCAAATCTATCGTTATCGTTTCCTCTTCTGTGCTTGATTTAAGTTTCTGTTTTATGTATTCTTATTTTATTTTTATTTGTTTACTGTTCCTTGTATTTGCACCCCGTTGGCACGTTTAACTTTGTCTTTGTGTATACCTGCTAGAACATGCCGTTTCTAATGAAGAATGAGTTCAAATACAAGGCAAGTTATTCTGTCCAGCCATAAAAATGTTGATCACAGTAACACATTTTTTCCAACCACACTGAAAACAAAAATTGGTATAGAAACAATTTTCCTAACTTTCCTAAAATAATTACTAATAAATTTCAGTTATTGAATTAAACATGAAATTCTGAATCAGAAAGACATTCTTTTAAAACATACTCCAATAATCTGTTTTATTTACAACTCAAAAAACCATGTGTACTGAATCTTCGTTGTTAGTAAAACTTACTACAGTAAATGTTTCCCAGACACATCAAGAGCATGTAAATAAAGTTTTAGAATTTCAAGACGTTTAACCATCCAAATGTTAATCAACTGAATTCATTTGTACAGATGGTCAGTTGTTTTTGTATCCACTGAAGCTCAAGATGCTCTTTTTTTAAATCATGCTGGATCACATGATCATCATGTTTTACACAAACTCATGGAATCTAAAAATAATACTATAATGACACAAAATACTATTACATTCTTTAATTCATATTTAATTTTCAATCTAATAAAGGTGCAATCACATTTATCTTTTTGGTTTTGCTGGCAAAATTCAGTCATTTCAGTAGGATTCCACATGATCAGGAAATTCGTATGGGGGTGAAAAATTTCCTCACACAGATTTCATTGGGATTTGGTTGCACAAATTTGCCATGTTGACTAACAGAAAATTACCTGAAGTGACTTCTGTGTGAGTTATACTTCATATATCGCTATAGTATTCTATTGGTAACTTTTTTGGGTCACGTTATTTCACTAATGTAAACGCACCTTAATGATGGTTCATTAATAATATTTCTATTTGTGATGGGGGAAAAAAAAAAAAAAATCATCTATCCTAAACCTTAGTCACTACACACGATTCAGTCAGTGGTTTAAGCCCAAAATAACAGTTTATAATTCAAAAATGTACATACAAACACTTTGGAAAATGTGTGAAAAAAAAAAAAGAAAACATTCACTGAAGATTTTTTTTTTTTTGGAAAATTGTTTTTTACTCAATTTTGATTACTTTCTATTCAAATTGTATACATGTATTTACACAATCCAACATTTAAAAAAAAAGCTAATTATAACAGGAAAAACAGCAGGATGCATCTCATCGGGCATCGAATACGACCACTGGAAACAGGAGTTAAGGGGAAATATAAAACAACATGGGACATAAATCAAGACCACACCCTACATATAATATATTGATATTATAATATTATAGTTTAATATCATGGCATGTATTTCAGATTCATTAAACTCTTGGCATGGTTCTGTTTTTAAATTATTAATAGAATTAAGAATGTTTACACACCTAATCTCCATACAGTACATCATGACAACAGATGTAAAGCTCCAAAAAGGACATCTGCACCATATTTGCCATATTTTATCTTTAATGGCAATTGCCAACGGTTGTGTAATCAAACATCATAATGTTAAAACTGTGTATTTGATTTGAAAGCTGCAGCTGATGAATGAATCAGTGAATAATTTAATTTGTCTTTTTCACACAAAAAGTTAATATAACTTGAGAGTGGAAAATAGCAAAGGAGTCAGATGGGCCACTTTTATGATGTCTGAGGAACAATCATTTTAGAAAAGAGCAGACGAATACTCCTTTAGCGTTTTATGGGAAAATAAACATATTAAACCACACATGATGTGGGTTATGGTTTGGAACAACATCAAGGCAAGTAAATTACATTTTTGGGTAAACAATTATTTCAACCACTAAGCATTATTTAGTTTATAAAGGATACATCTTTTGGTCCTTTTCTTGTACATGATCCTGTATCCACATTCTCTGCATCTGATGGGGTCTCTTGCTTTGATCTCATTTTCTGTGTGACACTCTGAAACACAAGAGCAAAAATACACAACAGCTCAGAGACAGATTGTATGATGGGGATTGTGTTTGCATAGTTATGAAAGACATGATTATAAATGACTAATATGACAGCCATAACTAAATGCATGAAGAGTGTTATTACCTCCACAAATGTAGATCATTGGCTGTTGTTTGGGAGGCTGAATGTCTTTCTGGGGATCCATGGCCTGAAACACACACATACATACATACTTCTTACATTATGTATTATCAGATTTAATAACATGAATATATTATATATAAATTATTATTTATTAATTTAATGTAAGGTATTATGTATATATAAATTATATGTCCAACAGTTTACCATTTATTCTATTCAGTGCTGATCTAATGTGTGAGTACGGACACGTTCTGCTATTATACACAAAGCTAGATGCATTATTTTTCATATGAATATTAAATACAAATTCACAAGATCGTTATTCATTTCATTTAACAGAATATACAACTATGAAAAGTACACATTAAAAGTATTACCTTTCACGCGTGAGCTCTCAGTTTGCTACAAAACGCTGTTGGTCTTCACGCATGCGCATTACTTACAGAACGACATCAAAGTAACACACGCTATTATTGGTTGAAGCGGATGATTGACAAAAATTTGAACGCCTGAGCTGGGCTCGTCATACACTGGTGGGAGGAGCTTATAATTTTACGTAGTTACTGGTCTATCAGGGAACTTTTATTTTATTTCCCAGTATAATACAGATGGCGGCGAAAAACTCGCGGCGACGAGTTTAAGCGTCCATTTATCGGCAACCGTACGTAACCATGCAGATACTGATGAAGTATTTTTTAATTTTATTAATTATTTTAAAGTTTAACTGTTAAGAATAAGGCTATAGTACTGTCATTAAAGTGTCCTGAAATTGTTACTTTTTAATTTATTTATTTGTTTACAATAGTATATTCACAAATATAAATGTATTATTATTATTCTATATTTTTTGTATTTGTATCCCTAAAGTGTTTTTCTCACATTGTCACTTTATGTGTCAGTGTTGTCGTCTCAAAGCAGGAAGTAGTGAGTTGCAGCAGTTGGCCTGTGAATGTTCAGCTCTCATGTGAGTCTTCTAAATTTAACTGTCAATATTATGCAGTGTTGGTATTATGTACGTATGGTCAAACATTTTCGTGCACAGTTTATATTCATATTCGTATTATAATGTGAGTTACTGTCAGTCGTGATCCAGCGTCAACCTTTCAGTTTCTCTTTCTCGGCATTGGGTTTACACGACTTAATATTTCCATTTATAACGTGTTTACAACATGCAATTACAAACTATTTATATTAATCTAATACTAACTCTTTCTTTCTTTTTTCTTTCTATCTATCTATCTATCTATCTATCTATCTATCTATCTATCTATCTATCTATCTATGTATATATCTATCTATCTATCTATCTATCTATCTATCTATCTATCTATCTATCTAATGTAAACACACTGTAGCAATAAATTAAACGACAAAACAATACAAATCATAGACATTCATTGCACCATAGGTAGGTAGGTTAATCTTACAAAATTTGTCCATTTCACTCAAAAACAACAACAACAACAATAAAAAACAACAACCTTTCATCTTGTGATTAGGTTCTTTTATTTCTATAACCTCACATAAGGTTTTGCTGGTAACTGTGGCAAGAATGTTAGTTATCCTCAACCTGCTCAACTTCATACTTCACATGTGCTTCCTGTTTTGTCAGGATGGCTAATAACAGCCTGGTGGAGCGGAGTTTAGAAATTATTGATATTCCTGATGAGTTGGACGATGACTTTCTATCTCTCTACTTTGAGAACAAGCGACGCTCTGGAGGAGGGAACGTGGTCTCTTTGGAGAGACGTGGAAATCAAGCGTTGGTAGTTTTTGAAGATGCAGAGAGTAAGACATCATCACCATACTGTTTTAGATATTAAGTATCCTCAGTCTGGATTTTGTAAAATTACAGTATTACAGCATATCAGTAAAGAACTTGTCTCTCTTAAACTAGCTGCTGCGAGAGTTGTCTCCAAGTCCCATGTCCTCCACAATATCACACTGACACTGCGAAGGAAACCACCAAAAGACCCTGGAAAACTGCTGCTCAGAGGGCTCAATCCACACACTTCCCTGGACCATGTGGAACTTTATTTGGAAAACATTACTAGAATGACCTTTGAAACAGACTTCACCTTGTATCCATCTCCAAACAAGGACCTGGTTCTAGTACACTTTAAAAAACCCTTGTCTAAAGGTTGGTAGCTGATCTGTACTTCAACTGTACATACAGTATATAGGCACACTTTAACCACACTTAAAGTGTTAGTTCACCCAAAAATGAAGTTTCTGTCATTAATTACTCACCCTCATGTCGTTCCAAACCCATAAGACCTTTGTTCATTTTTGGAACACAAATTAAGATATTTTTGATGAAATCCAAGAGTTTTTTTTTATACCCAATAGAAAGCAATGAAATCACCATAATTCAAGGTCCAGAAAAGTAAGTAAAGACATTGTTAAAATAGTGAACGTGACAACAGTGGTTCAACCAAGCGCAGTCCAGCGCTTCCATGTTTACGTCCGAACGCCGGCTCATTATTGGCTGGCTCCAGCGTCAGCATCACACACATGAGTTGTGGTGCTCATGTGAACAGCTCGGCCAATACTGAGCCGCCGTTCGGACGTAAACACGATAGCACTGAACTGCGCTCACTGCGTCAAATGTGCACGAGTCAGACAGGGAAGAGAAGAAATTGTTGAATAAAGTTGTTATTTTTGTTTTGTTTTTGCACACAAAAATTATTCTTGTCGCTTCATAACATTAAGGTTGAACCAATGTAATCACATTGACTATTTTAAGAATGTTTTTACTACTTTTCTGGACCTTAAATGACGGTAATTATGTTGCTTTCTATTGGGGATAAAAAATAAAAAGAAACATCAAAAATATTTTAATTTGTGTTCTAAGATGAATGAAGGTCTTATGGGTGTGGAACAACATGAGGGTAAATAATTAATGACAGAATTTTAATTAAAATTAGATTATTAAAAGCCATTGAGTAAAAACGATGAAGAAAAGTGAAGTTAGTTTTGATAAAAGCTTGAGTAGCATTTGAGTTCAGACTATTGGTTTGATAATTTGTCTCAGTTTAAAAAAAAAAAAATTAATTATTCAGCAAGGATGTATTAAATTCATCAAAAATGATAGGACATTTATAATGTTAAAAATGCTTTTCTTTTTAACTTATTTTTTAACATTGATAATAATAATAAATGTTTCTTGAGCAGCAAATCAGCATATTAGAATGATTTCTCAAGGATCTTGTGACACTGAGACACCTAGAAGCATTTCAAATAAATTCACCCAAGAACTTATAATAATCTGTAGTAATTACATATAATATTAATAATAATCATGCAATAATTATTATAAAATTATATATAATATATATATAAATAGTATGACTCTAAATCATATAATAATAATTCAAAAAATAATAATAATCTGTCTTAAATATTTTGTCTTCATCATTGTTTATGTGATTCCATAGATTTTCAGATGCTTAGTGATGAAGTTTCCAAGAAGTGTCTAAATGGAGCAAAGGTCACTCTGGAGCAGGTAGAATCTACAGACTCAGTTTTGGTGTCCAATCTGTCTCCTGCCCACACTGAGGATGTGCTGGAGCTCTACTTTGGGAGTAGTCGTGGTGGAGGGGCGGATGTTCTCGGAGTTAGCATGCTGGCTAACGGATGTGCTAAAGTTTCTTTCAAGGATGTGAAATGTAAGCCAACATGTCTTTCTTTAAAAACTTTCTTGAAGTTTCTGTTTTACAGTTCTGAATCTCAATTGAGCTTTGTCTTTCACAGCCGTGGACTGCATTCTCCAAAAATCCCATAATTTGGAAGGTACAGATTTAGTAGTCGAGCCGTACTTTGACTTCCTGCATGCTGTGGTCGATCAGTCGTCTGTGAGCGCTCAAGATGGACAGGGAACATTAACGGATGGGATGAACCAAAATGACACGGTCTCATCCCAAAGTCCTACTGTTTCTGACCCAACGGCGAACACCACGTCAAGACACAGTGCTTCTCTCACGGTCAACATCACAAGTTTAGCAAATAAAACTACTGCGTCTGCTCCTGAGCCAGCTGTCCAGAAGGAATGTGTTAGCTTTATATCAGTGCCTGATGCCACCAAACATCAGCTGCTCAGTTTGAGTAAATTGCCTGAGAACCTCACAAAGGCTCACCCCAAATTTGATGTCAGTCTAGCAAAAGATGGCGTCCAAATCAAAGGTCCTGACCAAATTGTGGTTGAAAGACTTAAGAACAAAGTTCTGGAATTCCTGACTGGTGTTGCGCAGGACCACCTGACATATGACAAACTCAAAGCTGAGTTTCTTAAAAGGGAGGATGTTAAAAAAGGTTAAATTTGTCTTTGAAAGATTTACCATCAATCTACACTGTGTCAGACTGTATGGTCACTGTAACATCTTCATCTCGTAGCGCAGTCAAACAGGCCCGAGACCTGATAGAGTCCCAGATAGCAGAGTTTACTGTGCCGATGGCCAAAGAATACGAGAGTGTGCTCTTCTCAAATGATTGGTCTGACTTTCTGGTGTCTCTGGACTTCTGCTGTGCCAAAGTATCCGACATTGATGGAGGGATTACTGTGGTTACCCTGACAGGGATGGAAAAGGACAAACAAGAGAAGATCGTTGAGTTTCTTAGCACACCACATCAGAAGGAGATTGTCCTGTCTATGGAACCAGGAATGCTCAAATTCCTGCAACTTCATCATCAAGGTCTACTTGCAGACATGGGAGAGGTCATCTTATTCCCACTGGAGACTGGAGATGGATTGAGTGTTAGTTACTGAGTTTGCTTTCGTTTGACTTTGAAAAGTTTGTGGTCAGTAAGATTTAGTTTTTTCTTTTACTTTTATTCAGCAAGGGTGCATTAAATTGATCAAAAGTGACTGTAAAGACATTTATAGTGTTACAATAGTTTTCTATTTCAAATAAATGCTGTTCTTTTGAACTTTCTATTCATCAAAGAATCCTAAAAAAGCAGCAAATCAGCATATTAGAATGATTGCTTAAGGATCATGTGACACTGAAGACTGGATGCTGAAAATTCAGCTGTTCCATCACATGGCTAAATTACATTTTAAAATACATTCAATACAGTTCTGTTGTAAAAATATTTAACGATATTACTATTTTATTGTATTTTTAATCAAATAAATGCAGCCTTGGTGAGCAAAAGAGACTTCCTTCAAAAACATTAAAAAAAACTAACTGATCCCAAACTTTTGAACTGTAGTGTATATTGTAGAATTTATTCAGGTTGTTCACAAAATAATTTTAAAAGATGCTTTAAAAATGTTTAAATTATGTCCAAAATTTAGGTAAATACAAAATAATTTTGAATACATACAATAAATAACATTTATCATGAATTGTTAATTTGTTAATAAATAAATTAAAAAAAAATAATTAAAAAACAAAATAAAGAAATAAAATAATAAAGTTAAATTATGAAATATAAAATTAAAGTATAGCCATTAAATATATAATAATATAAACGTATATTTAATATAATATAAATACATTTTATTCAACTCATATTTAATATAATTGTTTTAGTGATAATTCCTATATGCATATTATATTTTTCAATGAATTCCATGAATTGACATTCAATATGAGCATCTTCTATAATCACTTACAAATGCATATAGTGTATTGTAATCTCTTAATTTCACAGATTCAAGGAGATTCGAATGTGTGCCAGTCAGCGGAGGAATTATTAAGTGCTATTATTGGCACAGTCCTTACAAAGAACATTGTGGTCAAGCAGCCTGGCATTTCTCGCTTCCTGCTGGAGGAGGAGGGTGTCAGCATACTTGCAGAGATGACAGCCAAATTCGAGGTCTACATAGACATGGCGAAAGTGCACTGGGAGCCTCTAGAAGACGATGTAATGTATTCATCCTCATTCTTTTTCTGTATCTATCTCAAATACTCAGTAATACTTTATAGTCAATTGTGGTTGTGTTTTCTGCAGGACATATTGGAGCTGGCATCGAAAATGACACCCTGTCAAAACTTCCAGAGAAGTTCCTCTGGAAATTTCATCCAGGACTTCAATGCTGGAGTACCGAATAGCAGCAACTCTACTGATGCACGTACTTCAGGTCATTATGGATCATTGTCCTGATTGATTCTTTACTAGTGTTTGAATTATGAGTGGGCCGAGACTCACTCCATTAGTTTTTGTTGAACCCAATGGTTACTAAATGTTTTCTGTCTTTCAGCTCGTATTGAAGAAGCTAAGAAATTCTTGGCAGTTATTGGCAGTGATTTGAACCCCCAGCCTTCTAGTTTAGGATCCACAGACATAGAATCTCAAGATCTGTATTCAGACCAGAGCCAAGATACCTTAGCAGTGGCAGAAGATGAGGCCGACCCACCTCGTTCACTGCAGACCCTTGACCGCCAGAGCTCCTCTACACAGATGGACCCCTGCAGTCTAGATGAAGACGCAAGCCTCTTGTTGGCGATTCAGCTGTCTATGGAGAGCAACCAGAGATCGGACACAGCGGACATCCAGAAGGCTCTAGAACTTTCCAGGAGCGACTCCATGCCAGCCGAGGAGAACAAACAACTGGAGAGAGCATTTGAAATGTCATTGCAGGATGCCATCAATTCATCCAACACAGCCGAGATCTTCGTATATGCTAACTACACCCATGATCTTGTAAGGGTGGACATTGCATTGGGCAAGAAGGTTGGATTGAGGCAGTGTGAGGAGAAGGTCGAGAACAGAAACCTGAGGAAACTCTCCTCCCATCTGAAGCGATGCATAGAGCTCATTAAGAGGAAGCATGCTGTAGAAATCAGCATCCAGGGCACCACCGCCGTCGTCTCTGGCTTTAAAGATTATGTCTCTGAGGCCGTGATTGACCTAAAAAATGTCCTGAGAAGGACAGCGAACATGATGAACGATGCTGAAATCTTAAAGGCCATACAGTGGGTGTGGTATGAGCAGGGGTCCTCTAAGGCGATACCGTACCCACCAGAAGCCACTGTCCTCATCGAGAATGCTTGGATGATGAAGCAGAAGAAGATTGATATTCTGTTCAACAATCAGCCATACAGCATTGACCTTGAGAAGATGGAAGAGCATAGTTTGGCATCCGGAAAGTCTGTGCCTATTAAACGGAAAATGCTAAGCACACAGGACTTGTACACGGATGCTACAGGTACGAATTGTATGAACCCTATGAAATCCCCAAAAAGGAGAATACTTTATGCGGAAGCATTACGGGGGACTGTTAGAAACATGATTATTTGTTTTTTTGTTGTTGTTGTAAATAATCAATGTTAAATGAATGTGTCATCTAAATGAATGAATGTATATTTAGTTTATGAAGTTTATTTTTTAGATGAAGATTACAGTCTGCTGTCCAGCATGCCTGAAGTGTCTACAGTGGATGTAGATTCTGATGAATTTCAAGAGGTGGTCAAAGAGTTCTATGACACCCTTCAGGACAACCACAACAAAATCAAAATCATTAAGGTACAATTCAACATAGTCATACACAGAGGCCGAATTGTAAAAAAATTCAAGGGGGATGGTGTGGTGGATGGGGGCTAACCTTACACAGTGATTATTACTGGTTAAGGCTAATGATTTTTACTTGTAGGATTAAAGAGTAGAATAAAAATCTACATAGGCATTATGAATTAAATAATTTATATGACTGTAGTATTGTATTACTGAGGACCAGACACACACACACACACACACACACAATTTCTGCATGCCACAAACTACCTAAATGATGCCTTCTGAGGGTACTGAAATGTTGATAGTGTAATCATCACCATCAGATTTTTTTTTTTTAAATAAAAATAACTCAATAAATGAGTCACACACAGTTTCTGCCAATCTCATGTTAATCTTGAGTACATATAGAGTAACAATGCATATCTCCGAAAAGTCTTTAGTTTTGTCATATTTTATAAAAGATAGATGCGCTAAACCGAGTGTTTCCAAAAAAGCCGAGATCCTGAAGGCATGTCTGCCGTCAGTGCTGTGGGCGGGGCTAAAGAGTCACGAGCGCACGCAGCTTTTGTGTAGAGATCGTCTGCTAACTGCGACATCATTATAAATAAAAAGGGAACAAAAATGTTTGTGTTGTTCACATTATATGCACTTGCGCGCCGATTGCCAACAAAACACAGACATCTGATGCAGCTTTACTCACCGCCCTCGATCTGCAAATCCAACGCCAAACTGGGACTTGTTTACAAAGTATTCATCACCGAATTCCCGGGAACAAACAAACATACATGCACAACTCCGTTGCTGCCTCGGAAAAACAAACTTCATCCTCTGTTCCCTTAATGCTGGGTTCTAACGTTGCAATCTAACGGTTATTTTTCTTAAATGAGACTCCTAAGACTTCAAAGGGTGCAGCCCCTGAATTGGGACACAACCATTGTTGAAAAATCTCTCGGCTTCCGTATCCCTAATGAAGCGCGTTGATGGTTAGGGGAGAAGTGCCTACACAAGGAATTCCGCTCTCTTTTGACGTCATACAGGACACACTCGAAAAAAACTCTCAGAATCCTGTACTGAAACCGGAAGTAGTGTATTTGGCACAGAAATACTCATACGTTCAACTCGTGTTTTGAAACTTTGGCCATGTTTAGTATGGAAATCCAACTCTTTAACAGTGTAAATAAGTCAGAATGCATGAAATAGCATTACACCTCCCCTTTAAATATATCAGTGCAACTTTGACAATGATCCCTTACTAAATCCATGCACTTTAGCTATGTTATTCTTTGTAATGTGTCAGGGGAATGTCCTTAAACACTAATCAAAGAAATATTACACCTTCTGTTCCCTTCTTATTAAATAACGTCAAAAGATGCACTTGAACCATTCCCCTAGCCATTTTGAACAGTGAAAGCTAATGAAAGCTTGTTTGACAGTGTGCAGCTCATTACAATATTGAATTTTGATTGGTCAGTCGCTGTTCTTTATAGTTCGTTAATTATCATATGTATAGAATTTTAATATTTAATTTGCATGATGAGGTTTACATTATAAACAACACTGTTGATCTAATAGGGATGATAAGGGGGGATGCTTTTTGTCATTTTTTTCAACAAGGGGTATGCCATCCCCTCAAATCACACTTTGATATCTGTCAGTGCATTGTGTAGTTGAGAGGGTTTTTTTGTAAACAGGACATGAATCTTTATTTTAGTTTTCTAGGTAAAAACCTGTGAATTTACTATTATGTTCAGAATCAAAATGTTTGCTCATTGAATTATGGGTTAGGAATGAACTGCTTTGGAAATCTTCTTGACTGTTCGTTCTCACACTGACTCTATAATATTTTTTTTTTTTAGGTCGAGAAGCTCATGAATAAACTTCTGAATGACCAGTACAGGCTGAAAAAGGCCAGTATTGAACGGAGCTCCTCAGAGCCGCAGGTGGAACGCACCCTTTACCACGGCACCAGTGAAACCAGTGTGAAAGAGATATGCATTCATGGCTTCAACAGGAGCTTCTGTGGAAAAAATGGTATGCTGTTAAATATGCTGGTGTTTGCTAAGCCAAGCATTACTGTTAACATTGCTCGTACCCAGGAACATCCTAATTATCCAAATGAATAGAAAGTTGTTACATTCATAAAAATAAAGGTTCTAAAACCCTTCCAGGAAGAACCATGGAAGAACCTCCATGGAACCTCCATGTCTCCATGGAAGAACCATCAGTGAACAGTTCGTAAAAGAACCATTTTTGCTAAGTGTGAAGAACATTTTAAAAGCATTTATCACTACAAGGAACCTTTTGTGGAATGGAAAGATTCCATGAATATTAAAGGTTCTTCATGGAACCATCAATGGCAATAAACATTTATATAACCTTTATTTTTAAGAAAACATCCTAACAACCACTTGGCAGCACATTGGTGAAAGTGAAAGTGACATATCAAGGCCAAGTATGGTAACTCATACTTGGAATTTGTCTTCTGCACTTAACCCAGTTGAGTAGTAGTGAACACACACATGCGAAGCAGTGGGCAGCCATTTTTGAAAAATAGCCATTACTTGAAATAAAATAAACATGAACTGAGGTAAAAAAAAAAAAAAAAATTACTTTTACTGCTCCATTTTATTTCAGCTAGTTACCAGGGCTCCGTTTCTCATTTAGTTTAAGTACTAAAATTGGTAAATCTAAATAATCTAAAAAAAAAAAGCATAAAAATATATATATATAGGAAAAACTAATAAAAATGACAACAAAACGACTAAAACTTAAAAATGTAAATGAAAACAGAAAATCTAAAAATAAAATCAATTCTAAACATTAACTGTGAAAAACACTGATATGAATTTTCAAAATAACAAATGAATTTTCTCTTTTCCCTCACAGCGACTGTGTATGGTCAGGGTGTGTACTTTGCGGTAAATGCCGCGCTCTCTGTGTCAGACACCTACTCCCCACCCAATGCGGACGGTCACAAGTTTATTTTCGTGGCCAAAGTTCTCACCGGAGAGTTCACCGTGGGCAAACACGAGATGAAAACAGCTCCGCTCAAGGAGAATTCTGCCATACCGGTCAGATACCACAGCGTGACAGATCATATCAACTCCCCGACTTTATTTGTCATCTTCAATGACACACAGGCTTATCCACAATACCTTATCACCTGCAAGAAGATCTACAGTTAATTACATAAATTTCAAAAGCTTATGTTGGCATGCATTCATATTGCTGGCAGTCATGTCTAATCATTAAACTGGGGTTTATGGACTGCACTTACTTCACTGTTGATGTTTTTACTTTAAACAAGATTTTGTCTGAACAACAGTTGAGTGTTGTCACTGTTTTTTTTTTTGTTTTTTTTTTTTTAATTTTGTGAATAATATGTGAATAATTAGTCATTGCTGGTTTTTAAACAAATATATTAATTAAATCATAAATTATGTTTTTTGCTTAAAGCCTGTCAGATTTACATCACTCCCATTAATATGTTTTGAATGTCAATAAATAAAGTAAAATGCTGGAATGAAGTAAATATCTTTACAATGATTATATACTGTAATAGCAGTATGCATAATGTAATTGATAAATGTTCTATCTAGGTGAAAAAATACTATAGTAATTTATAGTAAATACTATAGTGTTTTTGAACTTTGTAGTATATTGTATATATTATAGTATTAACACTTTGTTAATGAATGTTACAGCATACTGTAATATTAATTATATTGAACTGATAAACTGTAATAAATACTGTAGTATACTTTTTACTACAGTAAACGGAAGTGTATTGTAGTGTAATATACCCTATAGATTAAAGAAAACAGTACAGTATTGGGTAATGTAATTTGTTTATATAACTATAGTTGTTATATTACCACAGCAACTATAGAATTACCACAACAAATTAATTCAAGTAATTTACCATAGTATGGTTTAAAAACACTAGTATTTACTATAAATAACTATAGTATTTTTTTTCACCTGGGTATCTATCTATCTATCTATCTATCTATCTATCTGAAAATGCGCATAATTCCTCGTAGTGGCAGGAACTCATTTTGCGCACATTGCGCATGTCGGACACATTTCAGCGCCGCACTGCTGGCGCGAGTCGTTCTGGGATGTGTAATGAATGAAAAAGTGCTGTCCAGTGTGCTGATAATGTGCTGAGTTCAGTATTAAATATCTATATTCATGAGACCCAGTGGTCAAAGGGCTCATTTGGGAATTTGCATAATAATTCGCTGGTATGTTACAGTTTATTTTGCGTATCTACAAATCATGTTTATTATGATCAAACACAGCTAGCTAGCATATTAGCAGGATAGGCTTGAGATGCAAAAAATGTCAATAAAACTTTAAAATGTGCGTAGAAATCAATAAATCGATGCAAGAAATCAGCAAATGTGTGTTTAGCGCATTATCGGTTGTGTGTTAGTCAGAGGATATAAAGTCCCGCTGTGCAGTTTGTAAAGAGTCAGATGAAGCCAACAGCATCAGTATGAAACACTAGTATTCACACTGTGTTTTCTTCGTAAGGTGCTGAGAGGAGCTGCTCTTCATCATGTATGCAGTTTACCGTCAGGCTCATCCGCCCACTGCTGTGGAGTTTGCCGTGTACTGTAACTTCATTTCCAGCCAAGAGAAAAACCTGGTGGTGGCAGGGACATCTCAGCTGTATGTCTACAGGATCATTTATGATGTGGAGGTGAGGATGGAGAGTGTTTTGATGTCTCTGCTTAAGTAAAACTGTGAAATGAAATGTATGGAGATATTTAGACACAACAGCTGTCATTTAAGTGGATAAGTGAATGTATGAAGTCAGTTCACATATGCATCCAAGCAGAGGAACGACAATCTATGTATGTGTATGTATGTGTGTGTGTGTTTTTGAAAGAAGTCTATTATGTTCATCAAGGTCGTGTTTGGTTTATTTAATTTTTTTTTTTTTTTGTGGAAATCATACCATTCAAAAGTGACAGTAAATACATTTATGTTACAAAAGATTTCTATTTCTAATAAATGCTGTTCTTTTGAACTTTGTATTCATCATTAAATCATGAAAAAACATGTATCACAGTTTTCACAAAAATATTAATATTAACAAAAATATTGTAATTATATTTCACAAAGTCTTTGCTGTATTTATGACAAAATAAATGTAGCCTTGGTGAGCATAAGAGACCTTTCAAAAACATAAAAATATTTGATTTTATCATTTTAAACCTGAAGTGTGTGTATGTGATTTTACTGTAATATAAATAACGTTTCATTTGGTTTGCTTTGGTTTACAGTATATGAGTCATTAATCATTTGTTCTAATTTCATTCTAGAGCACTTCCAAATCAGAAAAGTCATCAGGTAGGTCTTTTAATTTTCATTAGCCATAATCAAGTATTCTGTAGATTAAGATTAATTTTATTATTATTATTATGTTCAATAATAATAAAACCTTACAGATGCCAAGAGCCGTAAAGAGAAACTGGAGCAGGTGGCGTCTTTCTCTCTCTTCGGAAATGTGATGTCCATGGCCAGCGTTAAGCTCGTGGGCACCAACAGAGATGCCTTGCTTCTAAGTTTCAAAGATGCCAAGGTACATTTGACTACATCAAAGCTAAAAAGTGAAACAGTTTAAATAGTAAGTCAAGCTAATGTTTGCGTGTTTTTTCCCCCCTTCCAGCTCTCAATTGTGGAGTATGATCCAGGAACTCATGATCTCAAGACTCTGTCACTGCACTATTTTGAGGAACCCGAGTTGAGAGTGTGTACTGCGTTCATGAGGATGTGTTGAACTGCTGTTTTGTGTAGATATATGTTTTGATTAATCTGTGCTGTATGTTTGAATCATTTTAGGATGGGTTTGTTCAGAATGTGCACATTCCCATGGTGCGAGTGGACCCAGAGAACCGCTGCGCCGTCATGCTGGTGTACGGCACCTGCCTGGTGGTTCTGCCCTTTAGGAAGGACACGCTGACCGATGAACAAGAAGGGATTGTGGGAGAGGGGTATGAACAAATATTTTCTAGATATTTACACACATTGTAAAATGATTACACTTCTGTTCAAAAATTTCCTATGTTTTTTTATGTTATTGTATGAAGTTGCATTTACCTGATCAAAAATACAGTAAATCAGTAATATTGTAAAATATTATAACAACTTCAAATAATTGTTTTCTGCTTTAATGTATTGTTAAAATGCAATGTATTGCTGTGATGGCAATGCTGAATTTTCAGCATTATTACTCCAGTCTTCAATGTCACATGATCCTTCAGAAATCATTGTAATATGATGATTTACTGCTCAAGAAACATTCTTATTATTATCAATGTTAAAAACAGTTGTGCTGCTTAATAATTTTGTGGAAACCCTGATTCTTTTCAGGATTCTTTGAGGAATAGAAAGTTCAAAAGAACAAAAGAACATTTCTTGGTTCTTTTGTAACAATATAAATGTCTTTACTGTCACTTTTGATCTATTTAATGCATCTTTGTTGGAATAAAGATGTTCATTTCTTTCAAAAAAGAGCCCAAACTGTTGAACAGTAGTGTATCTTTCAGACTCTATTACAAGTAAACTAGTCATTTTTTGCAGCATGATCTCAATTCAAATGTTTCTCTTCTTTCAGTCAGAAATCGAGTTTTCTACCCAGTTACATAATTGATGTTCGTGAACTGGATGAGAAGCTCCTAAACATCATCGATATGAAGTTTCTTCATGGTTACTATGAGCCCACACTGCTTATTCTGTTTGAGCCCAATCAGACGTGGCCAGGGTATGACTGTTTATCTGAATATCTCAGTCTTTAGCATGACACTTTGTGTTTTATTAAGGCATGCTGATAAACAGATGTGTTGTTTGTTGTGTTTAGGCGTGTAGCAGTGCGTCAGGACACGTGCAGTATCGTGGCAATCTCTCTAAACATCATGCAGAAGGTTCATCCTGTCATTTGGTCACTGAGTAACCTGCCCTTTGACTGCACTCAGGTCATGGCTGTTCCCAAACCCATTGGTAAAATATCATCCATATTCACATCTACTGTTACTGCACCTGCAAGAGCATCATATAGACATTGATCTCTGGTTTTATGTCACCATGGGTCCTTAAAAAGTCTTAATATCAGTTGTATCAGATTTAAAGCAATAAAAAGTCTTAAAAATCCTAAATGGCATTTGAAAAGTCTTAATTATCATTTCAAGAGGTCTCTATCCCACCCATATGGTATTAATATTATTTGTGGAGGTCTTAAAAAGCCTTAAATTTGATTTTAAAAACCCTGCAGATGCCCTGGGTCCTCATTGTCCACAACAGTATTTGAGCCCTAGTTTTATTTTTTGCAAAAAATATTTTAATCTTTTGGCAACTTTAATGCTTCTCTTAATCTTAAGACCTTCTGATTGAAATGATCCTACTTAAATGCTTGATATTAGTTTTGTAGACATGTATCAGTTAAGTGATTTTTTTTTTTTTTTTTTTTTTTTACCAAAAAATGAAGAAAGAGCAGTCAGTCAAGTGTCCAATGTACATGAAAACTGCTTCAATACTGCTTCAAAACATCCCAGCATCCAACTCGTGAAGCTCTTTGCATGATAATGTTGTGTTTTTTCTTCAGGTGGAGTTGTGGTGTTCGCGGTGAATTCTTTGCTCTATCTAAACCAGAGTGTTCCTCCGTTTGGAGTGTCACTCAACAGTCAGACCAATGGCACCACAGCTTTCCCCTTGCGTAAGTTCTTCTGGGACCCTTTGCCCGAAAATACAGTCCTCACAGTCAAATTTATGATCACTAATAGATGATTTTTATTCACTTTGATATTTCCATTCAATCTTTTTTTGCTCTTCAGGGTCACAGGAGGAAGTGAAGATCACACTGGATTGTTCTCAAGCATCCTTCATTACCTCTGATAAGATGGTCATCTCACTCAAAGGAGGAGAAATGTGAGATCTTTTGTTTTTATGACCATAATATCACCCATGTTTTATGTCACATACAAACTGGATTGGTGTAAACTGGTCATTTGTATCAGAGTTTTGTCCATGTGTTTCTGGACTGAGTGTCTTGTTGTCTGTGCAGTTACGTGTTGACGCTCATCACAGATGGCATGAGGAGTGTGCGGGCGTTCCACTTTGATAAGGCTGCCGCCAGCGTCCTGGCCACCTGTGTGAGTGTTTAGCTGTGTCAAATCCACTCAAAATATACTGCACAGTCTTCAGTCCTCTGTGCTTGCTCACAGACACTCACACGCTCCCTTCATCTCTCTCCTCTCAGATGATGACAATGGAGCCAGGTTATCTGTTCTTGGGCTCTCGTCTGGGCAACTCACTGCTGCTCAGGTACACTGAGAAACTTCAGGAAACACCAATGGAAGAAGGCAAAGAGAATGAGGAGAAAGAGAAACAGGTGTGTGTGTGAACTCTTGTGGTGAAAACTTTTTTTTTTTGCATTTTTTTAATTTTCACAATGAACAAAATAACAACTGTTAGGGTACTACACATAGAAATCTCCCATTTGTTTCATTCCCACCATCGTAGTTTACATTTATGTGCTTCCAATCTCAGGTCATGAGTCATTTTTTCCATTGCAAAGATTTCCTCCATGATATTCCTCCATGATATTCCTCCAATGGTCCAGACTCAAAGGCTCACTTTTCAACCAATTCCTTGTTATAACTTTCTTACTTGTTATCAGCATCACTTTGAATAGGTAAATGTCTTCCCCTCTAATAACATCTTTAGTTAACAGGCCTAAATACAGTCTGGATCATTCGGTATTTTGTAACCCAACATTTTCTCCATTTCTGTTACAATAGATTCCCAGTAGAGGCAAATTTTTGTACATGTCCAAAATACATGGGAATGATTGACATTGACATCCCCGCAGACTCTAAAACACTGTTGGGGGATTTTTAATTGTATACTTTTAATGTGGGGTGTAATAATAAAGTATCTCACCAAGTTCTTCCAGCCAAATTCTCTCCATTGTCTTGAGCTAGTAGAAGTTTGTTGTAAAAGACAGATCGAATGCCAGTGAAGAAAACTTTTAAAGAATTTACTTAAGTGCAAAATAAATTCGCACACTTAATTGCATGTTAATTGTTAATTGAACTAGATTTGACAAGTAATCTGATGTCAATTGCAATTAAATGAAAAGGTATTAGTTTAAATTTATATTAAATGCAATTAGCTGAACTTTACAGTGTTTTTGACCTACTGAAGTTGGACTTGCATCTTTATATGTAATTTCAAAATTACTTCTATTGTCTTTTTGAAATATGGTTAAAGTGTGCTGCCAAATGCACTGATAAGCAGTTATGGTAAACTAAAATATATTTAAATATATTTGTAATTACACATTTGTAATAACAATTTACTACATTTAAAGTATATTAACTTTAAATAAAATTTTATTGAATAACACAGAACAGTTAAATTATAATCAAGTACTTTACATGAGCTTTAGTATGTTAGTCAACATCAAAACAAGTGTACATTTCAATAAAGCATAACATAAGATTAAGACATAATGATTTAAAATGTACTTTAAAACAACTTTTAATTTTACATTATTAGAAAGTGCACTTGAAACAGTCATGAAAAGTGAAACAGTCATGAAAGTGTGTTCTCTAAGTACATTTAAGTGGCCTTTTATTTCATTAACATTATATTATCTGCATATATATATATACACACACAATTATTGGCACCCTTAGTAATTATGAGCAAAAGCAGCTGTGAAAATAAATCTGCATTGTTTATCCTTTTGATCTTTCGTTCAAAAAATTCACAAAATTTGAACCTTTCATTTAAGGAAAATAATTGAAAGTGGGGGGAAAGTCACATTATGAAATACATTTTTTTTCTTTTTCTCCAAAACACGTTGGCCACAATTATTGGCACCCTTTTATTCAAAACTTTTTGCAACCTCCTTTTCCCAAGATAACAGCCTTGAGTCTTCACCTATAATGCCTGATGAGTTTGGAGAACACCTGACAAGAGATCAGAGATCATTCCTTCATGCAGAAACTCTCCAGATCCTTCAGATTTCCAGCTCCATGGTGGTGCTTCTTCTCTTCAGTTCACTTCACTCATTTTCTTTAGGGTTCAGGTCAGGGGACTGAGATGGCCATGTCAGAAGCTTCATTTTGTGCTCAGTGACCCATTTTTGTGTTGGATTTGATGTTTGTTTTGGATCATTGTCCTGATGGAAGATCCAACCACTGCCCTTTATTGGATTTCTAGCAGAAGCTAGAATTTTTATCTTTGGTATTTGATAGAATCCATGATACCATGAATCTGAACAAGATATCCAGGACCTCCAGCAGAAAAATAGGCCCACAACATTAAAGATCCAGCAGCATATTTAACCATGGGCATGGGGTACTTTTTATCCATGTGTGCACCAAACCCATCTGGTGGGTTTGCTGCCAAAAAGCTCTTTTTTTAGTTTCATCTGACCATAGAAGCCGGTCCAGTTTGAAGTTCCAGTCTTGTCTGACAACTGAATATGCTGGAGATTGATTCTGGATGAGAGCAGAGGATTTTTCTTGAAATCCTCCCGAACAACTTGTGGGGATGTAGGTGCTGTTTGATCATTCTTTTTAGGCTTTCTGAGACTCAAGACTCAACTAATCTCTGCAGTTCTTCAGCTGTGATCCTTGGAGAGTCTTTGGCCACTCAAACTTTCCTCCTCACCGCGCATTAGGGCGATTTAGACACGTCCTCTTCCAGGCAGATTTGTAACATCTCTAGTTAATTGGAACTTCTTAATTATTGCCATGATAGTGGAAATGGGGATTTTCAATGCTTTAGCTATTTTCTTACAGCCACTTTCTATTTTGTGCGTAGCTCAACAATCTTTTGCTGCACATCAGAAACTATATTCTTTGGTTTTTCTCATTGTGATGAATGATTACGGGAATTTGGCCTTTGTGTTTCCTCATGTTTATACTCCTGTGGAACAGGAAGTCATGGCTGGACAATTTGATCGCCCTGGTGTGCTAAAAAATGTAAATATGAATGGGAATATACTTCAGAGATATTTTACTCATAAGACTTACTAGGGGTGCCAATAATTGTGGCCAACTTGTATTGGAGAAAAACATTTATTTCATAATGTGATTTTCCCCCCACTTTCAACTGTTTTCCTTCAATGAAAGGTTAGAATTTTGTGAATTTTTTTAATGAAAGATCAAAAGGATAAACAATGCAGATTTATTTTCAATATAAAATATACTGTTGCAGTTCATTTAGAAGTACACATTGAGTACAGTTAAGTGCTTCTTTTTCTTAAAGGAATGAATGCATATATGCTGCAGCAGTAAGTTACCCATCACTGCAGTTGTTATCATACACTACCGGTTTTGCCAGTCACATAAAAGATTTCACCAAAATGAGAAATATCTTGTTAAAACAACCTTTAGACACTCTTTCCTAAAGCTGAGATCCAGCCAAAGAATAGTTTTGTCTGTCACAATATTTTTTTCATGAAATGTTCCCTTTAAGCATATCAAATCTTTTGTAAAAAAGGATCTGAAGCTTCTTTCTCATATTAAATGCCTCTATCTTCCAGGAAGAGCCTCCAAATAAAAAAAAGCGTGTGGATTCCGTGGCCAACTGGGCAGGTAGTGTAACTAATCACACTGTTGTACATGGACAGATATTTGTGTTGGTGTGTTTTGTATATATGTGTGAGTTGCTGTGTTCAGGTAAGGCGAATCTACCTGATGAGCTTGATGAAATTGAGGTGTACGGGAGTGAGGCTCAGTCAGGCACTCAGTTGGCTACATACTCATTTGAGGTGAGGATCTATCTAATCTTATCTCAATAACACATTTCAATTACAAAATTAAGGACTGTGAATACCACATATGTACATTTCAAATGTTGTTGCCTGTACGAAATGCATGTATTGAACTAGATTTGATGGCTCATCTGATGTTTATGTCCAGGTTTGTGACAGCATACTAAACATTGGACCTTGTGCCAGCGCCTCCATGGGAGAACCTGCCTTCCTGTCTGAAGAGGTACCTTTTATTTTCTCTGTATTGCGCTGCAGTGGTGACGTATTTTTGTAAGTTAACCCATGTTTGCATCACCCTGGTTCCCTTGACAAAATCCCAATAGGATTTTTCCATTGTCATTTGGATTATTGCAGAAAATAATCCAAATGACAACCAAGTAAATTTTATGATTCTTACACGTTTTATCATGATAATCTTGAATTGGCTGAACGCAACTTTTATGGATTTTGAAGCTTAAATTCAGTCACCAGTTGTAAAAAGCTAAATGTAGGTCAAAACTACTAAACAAACTACACCACGGTTGCATTACTTCAGCGTCACCATTAAGTATGACAACTCTTTGACCACGTACACACTGTAAAGTTTCAGGAGTGACAACCGCATTTAAATACAGGAGTGAATCCCCTAAATCAGGGGTGTCCAAACTCCAAACTCGGTCCTGGAGGGCCACTGTCCTGCAGAGTTTAGCTCCAACTTGCCTCAGCACACTCTCCTAATTACGGCTGTTATGGCGTGAGCAAGTGCATTGTTTTGATGCGGTAGGAACTGTAAAAAGTGGCTGTTGTTTGTTTGCTGTGCTCCGTGACTAATGTCTGTCTACAAAAACTATGCGTAGTTTGAAACGGACTGATGACGTATGATGTCTGTGCAAACAGGGTGTGCGAGGCTATGTAAAAACATACATTGACATGCAGGTAGGACATTATATTATTTCATTCGGACGGAATATAATGATTGGATGAACATTTTATGGTCCTACGCCTTCCACAGATGATATATACTTATAAAAATACATTTAGACCGTTTAACATAGAGATAGCTATCAGGATAAAATGAGACTTTCATCATTATAACAAAAAATGTTTCTGTAGAGAATTACCTGTTCCACCTTTAAATATGGCATTAACAACTATTTGTTCAGTTCGGTTCTGTACACACTGTGTTGATTGTTTGTAAATGCTGTTGTCACTACCTGCATTTTTCTAGAGTTAATTCGGTTGTAGAATGTGGCTGTCACACCCGTAAAGTACTGAACTGTGTGTGTACAAATTAGGCATTTAACTAAAAACCCATTCAAAAAACCCATTGACTTCAGGATGATGGAACCGGAAGTGCTAAAATGCAAATCGTTTGACAGAGCGCAGCATGAAAAGTGAGACATATTTAGTCTCAAACATTATTAGTTCCATTTAACAGTTAGGTTGGGAAAAAATGTTTTTTTTTTTTTAATTAATTGTGATGCAATATCAATTCTTCCATCAGTTTCAAAATAACCCAGAGCCGGATCTGGAGGTGGTGGTGTGCTCAGGATACGGCAAGAATGGAGCTCTTTCTGTACTGCAGGTATGACTATCACTGCCGACACTGCCACCTGTGTACCTTCTGTTCTTGTAATTGTGGACGGCAATTGCATTCAATTGCATGCGCATGCACTGCAGCTGGATCTGTTTGAAGCAGAAATGCACAGCACTCTGTCCTGCGGCGGTGAGGCTCATCTGCCGCAGGTTGGTGCGGGTGCTACAGTGACGTCTGGGCTTTACCAGGGCTGCCTCAGAGATGGTTGGAGAGGCCTTTAAAACACCCGAGATACAGCAGAGGCACACTGCTGATGCACCGCTCATGCATTTCACACAGGATGCATGAAACTAGTGTTATTTGTCTAAGTGCAAATGTGTTCATTATGAGGCCCCATTTACACCTGGTATTAACATGAATCTCAGGTGGTTTGATCTCAAATGTCTTAAAAAAACGACTTTGACGAAGAAAAAAATATACAGTAGTTTTGGTCACTGCATAATTTCTGATAATTCCATTTATGTTTAATAGTTTTAACGACTTTACTGTTATTCTTTAAACGTGGAAAACGGTAATAAAGAATGAAAAGTTGTGCCCAAACTTTTGTCTGGTAGGGTAGAGACCCATCCTTCAAAATCTGATGGCAAGTCTCAGGAGATGCATATAAAAACTGAAGAATGGTGATCTGTCTCAACTGACCAGTTTTGTTCACACAAGACAGATGTTAGTATCAGGTGTGAACATGGCCTGAATCTGCTTGCTGTACAGGCACAGATCAAGTAAAGAGTTCACAAGGTTTTCATTCACACAGAAATTAGATCACATCAGCAAATGATTCTGGTGTGAATGAAGAACAACTGCATTTTTGTCATGCAAGTTTTCAGCATGACTGATGAAGCAGATTTGAGAAGTTGAGTGATACAATTGAGTTATTACTTCAGTTTGATGTGATGTTTTACGTATGTTAGATATTGCCCTATCTTTTTTTTTTATAAAAGTTTATTGGGATTGACACCCCAAGCTTATTATGATGAATCTTATTGTTTTTATCATGTGGATGATTGGATAAGGCTTATGTTTATTGTGGTGAAATGTTTGTGTTTGTAACATTTAAACGAAATGCTTAGTTTTATTACTAGTGCTAGACATAAATCGGCTAATAATTTGCAATTTTGAAATGATTAACATTGGCCAATAATCATGTTTGATGCTTGACTGATTAACAGAAGCGTTAACTTTCCATTTTGCCAGTTCTCATATCTACCAACAGCAGAGTCAATGGATAATGATTTATGTTTTTAAGTATTTTTAGTAAATTTCAGGTAAATGTTTCTTTAATTGTATTGTATATGTGTACATCTCATTTGCTGTAATTACATTTTATTAGCCTAAATACTTTCACTGCAAAAAGTAATTTTCTTAAATAGGATTTTTGTCTTGAACAAAAATCTAAATATTCTTAAATCAAGAGACAGTTTGGAAAATGTAACGTAAGATGTAGGACAAGAAGTCTTGTTTTCAGAGAAATGCATCTAATGTATTCTTATCTTATGTCATTTTGCATTTCAAATAAATATCTCTTGATTTAAGGGTGTTTATTTATTTGTACTGCAAAACAAGAAAAATACTGAATAAGAAAAGCACTTTTTGCAGTTTTGGCATTATAGGCCTCACATACTGTATATGTTGACAATATATTGGCCACTGGCAATTGAAAAGTGCATATAGGCCATCCATTATTACTTTATTATATTAAATTTGTAATATATTTTGCTGGTCTATAGAAAAGCATCAGACCACAGGTGGTCACAACGTTTGAACTTCCTGGATGCCATGACATGTGGACAGTCATATACTGTGAGGAGAAACCTGAAAAGGTGATTTGTTACAGCCCCCTGTCACTTTTCTTCTATTTGATAAATCACACACAATAGCCTTGTTTAGATGTTTTATTGCAACTGCTTTACTTTGAAACTCCCTATGTCTATAGTCTCCGGCAGAGGGCGATAGTGAGGGTCCTGAGGAGGAGAAGCATGAGCCCACAGTGGAGGATGACAAGAACAAACACGGCTTCCTCATCCTTAGTAGAGAAGACTCCACCATGGTATTCACAGATTATATTCTAACATACAACCATAATACTCTTACTGTTATGACTGTATGCAGTATATACTGTGCAGTGCACAGTATGCAAATTTACTGTATTGGGCACAGAATAGAGCACACTGCAGTATTGTAACCCACAATACAATGCACTTGACTTGACCTTCCCTTAATAAGGAACTGAAAGTAATCAGCCACAATTTTTAACCTCTCATTGACTATTTTTTTATTGGACTGCCAAGAGTTATTTTCAATATACTATTTAATATGTAGTAAGCAGTATGCTAGTATGTCATTCATTCCATGCAGACAGATATTCCCATCACTAATCTCATATGTGCTTCATGCTCATTGGATACTCTTCAGCCAATCATAATGCTTGCATTCACTTGCCTGTAAAATCTCGCCATAATTTTGCCAACGTAACCCCGCTTTACAGTGTTTCATTGTTCTTGCTCTCTGTGTGTTCAGATCCTACAGACTGGTCAGGAGATTATGGAGCTGGACACTAGTGGTTTCGCCACACAGGGTCCCACTGTGTATGCGGGCAACATCGGAGACAATAAATATATCATCCAGGTGTCTCCTATGGGCATCAGACTGCTAGAGGGAGGTAAGGGAACATATCAGTGTATTTCTAACTATGAGCAAAATAAGGAATGGCCTGTGTTTCATCTGGTCTCTTTTTCTCTTTGCACTTAGTGACACAGCTCCACTTTATACCTGTGGACCTGGGCTCTCCCATAGTGCACTGTGCGCTGTGGCTGATCCTTACGTGGTCATCATGACAGCAGAGGGAGTGGTCACCATGTTTGTGTTGAAGAGTGACTCGTACATGGGGAAGAGTCACCGCCTGGCACTGCAGAAACCACAAATCCACACGGTCAGACCATGTAGACATCTTATAAACTACCGTTCGAATGTTTGGGCAAGACTAAGACTTTTAAAATGTTTTTGAAATATGTCTCTTGTACTCTCCAAAGTGATGCATTTATTTGATAAAAAATACAGTTAAATAATATTGTGAAATATTATTACAGTTTTAAATAACTGTTTTCTATTTAAATATATTTTAAAATTTGATGACAAGGCTGAATTTTCAGCTGCCATTACTTCAGTGGTCTTCAGTATCACATGATCCTTTGGAAATCATTCTAATATGCTGATTTGCTGCTCAAGAAACATTTTTTTATTATCAGTGTTGAAAACAGTTTTATTTTTGTGGAAACTTAGATGATTATTTTTTTTTTTTGCAGAATTATAATGAATAAGAAGTTCAAATGAACTGCATTTTTTGAAATAGATTTTTTTAATAACATTATAATTGTCTTTACCATCACTTTTAATCAATTTAATGCATATTTGCTGAATGAAAGTATTCATTTCTTCAAAAAAAAAAATTGTACTGTCCCCAGACTTTTGAACGGTAGTGTATTTTATGCATGTGTTTAAAATATTATGGAAAAATTAGTGTATTAATCTCATGGAAAAATTTGTGAAAAACTGTATTTTACCTCTAAATCTAAAGCAAATAAAGAAAATGATGTCTATATATAGGGCAGAAGATTATTTTTTAATTTGTGGCAGTAACAATTAAAAATTAAAATGACACACATTTAGTAATGTAGTGTAATTACTATTAATCAAATCAGTTTCTCTTTACTGAAATAGTTATTTTTCATTGTTGAATACTTTTTAAAGTCTTCTCAATTCGACCAATTCTCTTTTTTTTTTCCAGCAATCACGTGTTATTACGTTATGTGCATATCGTGACGTCAGTGGCATGTTTACCACTGAGAACAAGGTCAACTTCCTGGCCAAAGAGGAAACTGTCATCAGAACCCAATCAGAGACAGAGACCATTATCCAGGACATCAGGTATCCACTCACTCATTTTTTTTTTAAAAATGCTCTTATTTCCAGTCATGTGACTTTTGTCTAAAATTACTCTTACTTTACTTTCTTTCCCTCATGTTCTCTGTCAGTAATGCGGTGGATGATGAGGAGGAGATGCTTTATGGGGAGTCGAACTCTCTGACCAGCCCTAATAAAGAAGAGTCCAGCCGTGGTTCTGCAGGAGTGAACTCAACTCAGACAGGAAGAGAGGGCGGCCAGAGCAGACAGGATCCATCACACTGGTGCCTGCTGGTCAGAGAGAATGGAGTCATGGAGGTAACGAACATACACACTAATTTACAGAGGTTTCCTCGAAAGAGCTGTATTGATTTAGGTTGTATTCATGGTAAAAAATAATGTTTTGTAATATTGAATATTGAAATAGAAGTATTTTTTTTACTTTTTTTATTATTTCATATTGATTATTAAATATTAAAATGTCCTTTTTTATGACTCTAAAACTTACCCAAAAATACAAAAATGAAAAGTCAACCTAGTCATTAGAGGCTATTTCATGGTATAAGCTTCCATATAGCACAAAACATAAAATCTGTTTTTTGTTCTTATTATCAGTTGTTAAAATTCCTTTGTCATTTCTTAATCAGATCTACCAGCTTCCTGACTGGCGCTTGGTTTTCCTGGTGAAAAATTTCCCTGTTGGTCAGCGTGTTTTGGTTGACAGCTCTGCTAGCCAATCGGCTACTCAAGGGGAGCTTAAAAAGGAGGAAGTGACAAGACAGGGAGAAATCCCATTGGTCAAAGAAGTTGCTCTTGTGTCTTTAGGCTACAGCCACAGCCGTCCTTACCTGCTGGTAAGTTTATCACATGAATCTGCTCTTCTGGAGGAGTTGAAGTTTAATTTTATTTAATTTATCAATTAAATTCTAACAGGCACATGTTGATCAAGAGCTTCTCATTTATGAGGCCTTTCCATACGACCAGCAGCAAGCTCAGTGCAACCTGAAAGTGCGCTTTAAGAAGGTACAAGCCAACACTAAATACTCTCCTCAGGACATTTACTCTAATGATGTGTAAAGTATGATGACTGATGGTGTTGTTTTATTCCTGTCAGATGCCTCATAATATTAACTTCAGAGAGAAGAAGTCCAAAATTAGAAAGGACAAGAAGCCTGAGGGACAGGGAGAGGAGACTCTGGGGGTCAAGGGTCGTGTGGCCAGATTCAGATACTTCCAGGACATCTCAGGATACGCAGGGGTACGTCTGTCTTAGACTTGGTTTAAAATTTTAAATTATTTTCAATAGATTTGTTAACAATAACAAAACTGCTGGCAAGTTATCAGAGCTGGCATATAAGTCATTGACACCGATTTTAACAGTTTATGCAATTTTGTCCCCCTCAAGCCAATCTTAAATTTGTAAGACAAGCACTAAATATATGTGGGCACTGTTTTTCAGGTGTTTATCTGCGGGCCGTCTCCTCACTGGATGTTGGTGACATCTCGTGGGGCGATGCGGCTCCACCCCATGACAATAGATGGAGCTATTGAGTCCTTCTCTCCCTTTCATAATATCAACTGCCCCAAAGGATTCCTCTACTTCAACAAACAGGTACAAACAAGCTCTAAAATGCACATTAGCATTTGGTATTGGATGTTAAATGACTTCTCAAAATGGAAAAAGTGTTATTCACCCTCCAATGTATCTGGATATCTTGGGAAGATGATCTTGACAGGTTAAATGTGTAACTGAAGTGCATTTGCTCCTCTAGGGTGAACTGAGGATTAGTGTGTTACCCACTTACCTCTCATATGATGCTCCCTGGCCTGTCCGCAAGATTCCTCTCAGGTGTACCGTCCACTACGTGTCGTACCACGTGGAATCCAAGGTAATGCAAATGCTGTGGGCTGTAGATGAGGAGTTCACTGAATGTAGTCATAATTTAGCTCTTCTTGAGCCATTTTTAAACTTTTAACTTTAAACTACTCTATGATATTTTAAGGGACAGTTCACCCAAAAAATATTCTGTCATCATTTACTAACTCTCATGTTTTTCTTTGGTGGAACATAGAAGATATTTTAAAGAATGTTGGTAACCAAACACTTTTGGTGACCATTGACTTCCATTGTATTGGCAAAAATACAATGCGATCTGAAATTTCGTGTTGGGTAAAAAAGTTTGCATATTTCACTCATGTTCAAGTTGGTCACACAAAATTGGCTGTGTTGACTAACAGAAAGCTGCTTTGTTTGAAAGTAATTTCTGTGTGAACTATGAATGCATATTATTATGCGTCACTACTCTATTGGCAATGAACAGTGGGCCTTTTTTGCTGCAAAATTTTGCTATTGTGACTGCATCTTTAGAATTAAGCTGGCTGTTTTTGCCTCTGTACCTTTAAGATTTCATATGCAAATGAGATTTGTTATGATTGACTAAGTTCTTTGCATAAATAAAAATAGTTTTCATCATTGAATTAGTGTTATGTGTTTGCATTCATGTGTTCATAATCGTGTGTGTTTCAGGTGTATGCTGTTTGCAGCAGTGTTAAAGAGCAGTGCACTCGTATTCCCAGAATGACTGGAGAAGAGAAAGAGTTTGAGACCATTGAAAGAGGTGTGACACTGTTGGTTCAGATGTGTATGTGGATACAGTGAATGTGTCTGATTTAATGGGGTCTTAATAGTTTGATTGTTCTCTCAGATGAGCGGTACATACACCCTCAGCAGGACAAATTCTCCATTCAGCTCATCTCTCCGGTCAGCTGGGAGGCCATCCCAAACACACGGTGATAACCACCTTCATGTTTCACTTAAAGGGATAGTTCACCCAAAAAATAAAAATTCTGTCAGCATTTACTCAACTCTTATGAGTTTGAAATGACATGAGGGGTTAGATCATCTTTGAAACCCAAATGGAGATATTTTTATTGAAACCTGAGATATTAATGTGCCTTCATTGAAAGTCCAGTTAACCACAACTTTCAAGCTTCAAAAAGTTCATAAAGATTGTAAGACTAATCCACATGAATAGAGTGGTTTCATTAAAGTCTTCTGAGGAGACATGATCGCTCATAAACCGATTTAATTTAGGCTTTTATTCACATTTAAACATTAATCAATGCATATAAAAAGTGCAAATCAAATATGGTTAACGGAAGCTCAAACCTCATTGGTTTTCATACATCAAGCAAGTACAATTGAGCTTCAGTTTACTATATTTGATGTTTGTTTATTAAGCGTAAAGTTTTGGTTGAATGGACTTTCATTAGAAGGACAGAAATTTTCATTAAAAAATATCTTCATTTTTGTTTCAAAGTTAAACTAAAGTCTTATGAGGTTGGAATGGCATGAGTAAATGATGACGATCACAAAAAATAAACAGAACTGTTTGTATAACATTATTGCACTGTCTTCGTCAGCATTGACCTGGAGGAGTGGGAGCATGTGACGTGCATGAAGACGGTGGCTCTGAAGAGTCAGGAAACCGTATCAGGACTGAAGGGATACGTGGCAGTGGGCACGTGCCTCATGCAGGGAGAGGAGGTCACCTGTAGGGGCAGAGTGAGTCTTCACTTACACACATCCGTAAACACTCCTGACAGGTGCAGTTAGTAGTAGTACATTAATGGAATAGATTGACAAAATTCCATTGAAGAAATACCTCGTTTACAGGCACATTTGATGCACATGACTTTACTCCACAACTGAAAGATGAAGAAAGTAATATTGCTGATCATGTTAGATTTACAAGATCTAACAACATTTAAAGGGTTGGTTCACCCAAAAATGAAAATTCTTAATTACTCACCCTCATGTCGTTCCAAACCTGTAAGGCCTTCGTTCATCTTCAGAACACAAATTAAGATATTTTTTGATGAAATCTGAGGTGTTTTTTTAGTCCCCCATAGAAAGCAGTGAAATTACCACATTCAAGGTCTAGAAAAGTAATAAAGACATTGTTAAAATAGTCAACGTGACTACATTGGTTCAACCTTAATGTTATGAAGCGACAAGAATAATTTTTGTGTGCAAAAACAAAACAAAAATAATGTGCAAAACAAGCACAGCAAACAAGCACAGCGAGCACAAACAAGCACAGCAAACCTGGAGTCCCCCACAGAAAATTGCAATCAGAAAAAATGCAATTAAATTTTTTCTTCAAATCATGCAGCCCTACCTTTTGGTGTCTTTTTTTTGATGTAGTTGGATTTAAAGAGGTAGTTCACCCAAAAATGAACATTCTGCCATGATTTACTTATTCCAAACAAATATGTTTCCCCCATAGAAAGCAGTGAAATTACCACATTCAAGGTCTAGAAAAGTAATAAAGACATTGTTAAAATAGTCAACGTGACTACATTGGTTCAACCTTAATGTTATGAAGCGACAAGAATACTTTTTGTGCGCAAAAACAAAACAAAAATAATGTGCAAAACAAGCACAGCAAACAAGCACAGCAAACCTGGAGTCCCCCACAGAAAATTGCAATCAGAAAAAATGCAATTAAATTTTTTCTTCAAATCATGCAGCCCTACCTTTTGGTCTCTTTTAAGTCTTAACCTGCTTCTGTAAATCCTTTTCATCAAACTTCTGATCTGGGTTCATTCTGTCTGACAGATCCTGATTGTGGATGTGATTGAGGTAGTGCCAGAGCCCGGTCAGCCCCTCACCAAGAATAAGTTTAAAGTGCTGTATGAGAAGGAGCAGAAGGGGCCTGTTACGGCTCTCTGTCACTGCAGTGGATACCTGGTGTCTGCTATTGGACAGAAGGTACCACATTTTCAGATGTGCTGCGTCACATTAAATAGAATGCTATTTCTGTTCCTTCTGTATGATGGAGTTGTCTCTGTGCAGATCTTCTTATGGAGCCTGAGGGATAATGATCTGACTGGCATGGCCTTCATCGACACGCAGCTCTATATCCATCAGATGTACAGCATCAAGAACTTCATCCTCGCTGCTGATGTCATGAAGAGCATCTCTCTGCTTCGCTACCAGGAAGAGAGCAAGACACTCTCGCTCGTCAGCAGGGTACCATGAGTTTGCAGTCAAATATCAGTCAATTCCTTTTTTGATGTAGTTGGATTTAAAGAGGTAGTTCACCCAAAAATGAACATTCTGCCATGATTTACTTATTCCAAACAAATATGTTTCTTTTGTGAAATACACAGTAAGTTTAACAGAATGTTCATGCTGTTATTTTTCATACATTTGAAAATGAGGTGTTGGCAGGTTGGCAGGTCTCATTGTTCCATGTTTTTGTTTCGTCGTAGGATGCAAAGCCCCTGGAGGTTTATAGCATTGAATTTATGGTGGACAATAACCAGCTTGGCTTTCTAGGTAAGTAACTTACCTTCTTTTAGAATCTTCTTCTGTCTTATTAGTTTTATGCTGAAAAATTGTTTGACACTTGTAGGCGTCACTCATTTGACCTCTTAAACCCTTGCTTAGTTTCAGACAGAGACAAAAACCTGTTGGTCTACATGTATCTGCCAGAAGGTGAGTCATTTATTTGATCCTTTCTGCAATACCTTCAGACTTTGCTCTTTCCCAGTGTCTGATATCATATGTATGACCTTCATTCTACCATCTTTAGCCAAAGAGAGTTTTGGGGGCATGCGTTTGCTACGGCGAGCAGACTTTAACGTGGGCGCTCACGTGAACGCCTTCTGGAGGATGCCGTGCCGCGGCACTCTGGACACGGCCAGCAAGAAGGCACTCACCTGGGACAACAAACACATCACCTGGTTCGGTGGGTCCTATTACAAGCTTCTCTTCCACCTTCGCACCCTAGCTACCAACATTCATGAAACATGATCATTGAACCATCGTTACTTTACAGCTAGTTAAACCAGTTCATGAGAAACCTAACTGTGATTCTCTGTGTCTGTGCAGCTACGTTGGACGGTGGCGTTGGCCTGCTTCTGCCCATGCAGGAAAAGACGTATCGCAGACTACTGATGTTGCAGAACGCCCTCACCACCATGCTGCCACATCATGCTGGACTCAACCCAAAGGCCTTCAGGTACTGACTTAGTTCTGCTGACGTCCAGAGAGACGTAAATCAGAGAAACCCTATAACCTGGGCCTAAAATTAACTCTCGCCAATCGTGAAATGTGAGTAAAAATGTTGCTGAGTAACAATTTTATGTTGGTCGGTAACATTTTTATGAATTCCAACAATGCAATATTGAGAAAATGAACACGAACGACGCTTGGGACAGTTTATAGGCCAGTGCTGCATCTTCACGAAAGTTTAACCCTTGCCATTTAAATATTCAAGCACAAGATGTGAAAGGGAACTCGATTCATTAGCCAGAAATCTGCGTCTCAGTGCGCGATACTGAATTGAGCTCTCTTTCACATCATCTTGAGCTTGAACAGACATATTCGAACAAAATTGTCACAAATGTCCATTTTGCCGAATATACTCGTATACATAGTCAGTTACGTCTTAAGTGAACATAAACAGAACGAAAGAAAACGCATGTGTATCAGTAAATTTGATCCGTGCATTAGCTCCTAAAGTGACAGAAGCCTAATATTCCTGCTGCTTTTAATGTCAATCAAAACAACAAAAGACAAAGAAAAATCACTCACTGCTCTAGACTGAATAACTTTAGTAACTTTAATAAGGATTAACCTGTTTCATGGCTGGCAAAAAATATTTACGGCCGATAAATTGTCTTAAAGGGTTAGTTCACCCAAAAATGAAAATGATGTCATTAATGACTCACCCTCATGTCGTTCCAAACCTATAAGACCTCCGTTCATCTTCGGAACACAGTTTAAGATATTTTAGATTTAGTCCCGAGAGCTTTCTGTCCCTCCATTGAAAATGTATGTACGGTGCACTGTCCATGTCCAGAAAGGTAATAAAAACATCATCAAAGTAGTCCATGTGACATCAGTGGGTTAGTTAGAATTTTTTGAAGCATCAAATACATTTTGGTCCAAAAATAACAAAAACTACGACTTTATTCAGCATTGTATTCTCTTCCGGAATCCTTTCCACTGAATTGATTCCATTGAATCCTTTCATCTGTCGGCGTTGGTAATGCACTTTTACATCGCCATGATTGTTTTTGGCGATTAGGACATCCGCAACATGCACACTTACGCACCATTTAAAAAAATATAGCAATACCAAAATACAAACAATGTAGAATAGCTTGAATACAGCGTGCATCTCCCTCAGACTGTAAACGAAGCTTCTTTTTATTATTATTGTTTTATGGCGGTTAGCATCCAGCGTTTTGGTGCATTACTGCCCCCTTCTTGTAAACGAAGCTCGGTCGCACCAGATAACACGTCAGCAGCGTCTTACGTCAGCAGCATCACTGCGGAGTCGTGAATGCGGATTGACAACAGACCCGTAAGAGAAGACAATGCTGAATAAAGTCGTAGTTTTTGCTATTTTTGGACCAAAATGTATTTTCGATACTTCAAAATGTCCTAATCGCCAAAAACAACCACGGCAACGTAAAAGTGCATTACCAACACCGAGAGATGAAAGGATTCAATGAAATCAATTCAATGGAATCAATTCAGTGGAAAGGATTCCGGAAGAGAATACAATGCTGAATAAAGTCGTAGTTTTTGTTATTTTTGGACCAAAATGTATTTGATGCTTCAAAAAATTCTAACTAACCCACTGATGTCACATGGACTACTTTGATGATGTTTTTATTACCTTTCTGGACATGGACAGTATACCGTACAAACATTTTCAATGGAGGGACAGAAAGCTCTCGGACTAAATCTAAAATATCTTAAACTGTGTTCCGAAGATGAACGGAGGTCTTACGGGTTTGGAACGACATGAGGGTGAGTCATTAATGACATAATTTTCATTTTTGGGTGAACTAACCCTTTAAGTCACTAACCCTTGGCAGGTGTGGCAAAAAGTTTTAGGCCTTGCCTACAACATTCCAGCATGTCATTGCTTTACCCCACTTTTTCATTGTTTTTAGAGATAGGTGTAGATTTCCAGTTGCATCTCAGGGAATTTGTTTGCAATTCTGGAATTGTCTTTTTCTTTGGAACAGATTTAAACAATTAATATTAATTAATAAATATTTAATATTGTACAAATGAGACCCTCAATGGACAGATGTATGAGCAAATTTTACTCTACATAAGGCAAAAAATATTTTAGAGCAGAGGATATCAAAAAAATTAGTGAGAGACATTTCCAGGCCAGATTTGACATTTCTGTTGCATATTATAGTGCACTTCTTTGCACCCTCTCAGCATTGCCTATCTATTTTTAAATTAAAACTATTTTTAAAAATTCAGGATGCTGCACTATGATCGGCGGATGTTGCAGAACGCTGTGAAGAACATTCTGGATGGAGAGCTGCTGAATAAGTACCTGTACCTCAGCACCATGGAGCGAAGTGAACTGGCCAAGAAGATTGGCACAACGGCAGACATTGTGAGTGCTGAACTTAGTTACTTACTGTCAAACTTTATCTCAGGGCTGGACAGAGGAAATTACAATTATACACAAGTTCTGGAAATATATTGAATATATTTACAAGAACTTGATATAAATTAACCCTTGCTTCAGAAAAAAAATCAGCTTATTAGTTTTTTTCCCCTCTGGCAATGAAAATAGTTCCAAAAGAAGCCAAAGCACTCAGCTGAACCTGGCCAAAAAACAATACTAATGCTGTCTTCATTTGCTATCAGAACTGTCCTACTTCCCACTTCTGATGATCGTAATTATGAGTTTGTTGCATTCAAGTGTTTTGTTGTTGGAAAGAATAGGAATTATGGAGGGCAGCAGGTTCATTCTTGCCCCAAATTTCTTGGGGAAATTTAAAGTCAAAATTTATAGAAAATGTGTAGTCAATATTCAGTAGAGTTGAATATAAATATAGCGCTAATTCTAGATAGCTGACTGTCGATTCTGGAAATTCAGTCAAATAAATGCTTTTCATTTTCAACTTAGACTGAAATTTAGTGTGTTCAGATTTTATAAATATACAGCCAGTCATTTTTTTGTTTATTTTATTTTAGTTACGGTTGTGAATTTTTTTTAAATATGTTAAAATAGTTTTAATCTAAAAATAGTTTTCCTTTTTCTTTTCTGGTTTTAGTTAACCATAGTAACTCAAACCTGGAAATTTAAGTATAAAAATTATCTCAGAGTTTCCAAATCCAGTTTCCTACTAAGAATCTTGCGATAATTTCAGTAGCATATGAAGGCAGCATTAAATATCCATATTATATCAAAATATCCATATGTAAAGCGCTTTCAGTACCCAGAAAAGCGCTATATAAATGAAACAAATTATTAATATCAGCACAAGTGGCTGATAAGCTCTCATTAGCACTTGATAAAATTGCTCAATGGCTACAAAACTCATGCCTCACACTAAATACTAAAAAACAGTGACAATGTATTTCAGTAAGAAACAAATTTGTGGCCCTCAGCTTAGCATATCAGGGCAAATTATTAATAATGTCAAGGAAGTCAAGTATTTGGGAATGTATTTAGACTCAACCTTGACCTTCAACAAACAAGTTAAATATCTAAGTAAATTATTAAAATGTAGTATTGCCAATTTTAGACACATTCAAAAATTACGTGTAATTTTATTTACTGATTTATTTATTGTCAACTCTACATTTTAGTGGTTAGTGTTATCGATGAATTGAAAATTGTGCATTTTTAGTGGGGAGTCTTATTGATGAAATTAACTGTTGTCGTTATTGGTGAACTGAAGTGCTCATGATAATTTTAGAGGGTATTGTTTTTATGAAATAATGTGTATGTTAGATTTTTTGTTTATCTAGTGACCTGCCCAAGGACTACAGATGGAAATTAGCTAATAGCTAAATCTGGTGCAGAGCATCTTCTCTCTACTTGAGATTAATGTTTTTCTGTGCATTGTCCTTGATAAATAAATATAAACCAGAACAATTGTTTAATTATACTTTACACAGATTCTACACCAATTTACCTTAAGAGTAGCACTGACCATCTGTGACAGCAATAATCTCATCATGTGCTTCTATCCTTCCTGTTCTTGAGCTTGTCTGCTCTGTATTTGTTTCAGATCTTGGATGATCTTCTGGAGATTGACAGAGTAACTGCTCACTTCTGAAGAGCTTCTGCTCTCACTCTCGATGTATTTCGTCACCTGAAGATTTCCCCTTCTGCCCGCTGTTTTATATTTCAGTGTTTTCATAGAAAATCAGAAAACTAAAATTTGTCATACTGTTTGTTTTTTGACAAAGGAAATGCAGTAAATGGTATTGTATTTCATAGAATATTTTGTAAGTAAAAAAAGAAAAAGAAATGAACATGTTTTGCATCTTGACATTCAGAACAGACAAACATGCTGATATTTTGATGCTTTCAGTGTCATTCTTCACTACAGACACAGGTCATTCTCTGTCGGCAGATAGTTTGACCACTAAAAGGGTCCAACTAAGCAAATTTCTCTTAAGCCCGGAACACACCAAGCAGACACCGAAGAACTTGTGGCAGACTTTGGGGTTGGCTCACGTCAGCAGTGTCTGGGTCAAAAGTTGCCCTGACATACCAAACCGACACTCGACAGCCAAGTAGCACGTCCGTTCTGCGCCTGCGTAAGAAGAAATGCCTTTCCATGCAGGTGGCAGTAGCTGAACAGCCAATCAGAATGATCAGATGGCCCGACTGAGCGATTCAACATATCGAATCAGCTGAAAAAAAGCAGATGAGGACCAACTTCAGCCGACGGTGCGGAACACACTTAGGAAGAAAACTTAGTCGGCCGACGAACAAAAACTGCCCAACGGCCGACCATCGGCTTGCTGTGTTCCGGGCTTTAGACTTTTCTTGTCATAACACTATACACTGCCATAAGAAAAATGTAATCCATAAACCATGTCATTCGTTTGGCAGTGTTCATTCTGCGTTAAAGTCACGATGAAACTGAAGTAGCAACAAATCTTTTCTTCTGTATTGTGACGTACATCTGAGTGTAATGGATTATCAAAAAAAAAAAAAAATGAATGTTAGCTTGCACTTGAATGTGGAAGGGACCTGCATATGTCACCAGTCTGTCATTTTCATCAGAAGATCCAGTTATGACATTTTAATGAATCATTGAGGCCAAAAACAAAAAAAAAACCCCAAACAAAAAAAAAAAAAACATGGATGATTTTTCACACAATATGATCAGCCACGTACACACTGCAGCTAAATTCGGTTGTCAGTTCACCTTTTAGTGCTTAATCGCGTTCTGTACACACACAGTTCAGTAAAATACGGGAGTGACAACCGCATTAACAGAAATTATATGCAGTGTGTACGGAACCGAACTGAACAACTAGTTGTTAATGACGTTTACGTGCACCGGTGTAACGTGCGTCTCTCGTGTAAGCGCGGCGAATCCCAAGCCTATCTCAATGCTTTATGCTGAAAATCGCTTTTCATGTTTGCTCACTTTAATAACTCCATAAACCTGTTCGCTTTATGAGTCGAGCTTAAACAACAATCCCAAAAACGCTTATAGTGAGTGACCATGGAAACACAGAAAGAGCGCGCGCTGTGTGAAACAGGCTGTACAAACATAAACAAAACACGACGCCTCCGTCGACTGTGTTAGTGTGTTTAAACTGCTGAAAATATAACGACTGTTTTGTCACTTTAATATTACTTTGGTCACGATAACGGATACCAAACACTAGAGACGCCAGAACGTCGCTATGGTTTCCAAGCTGTCAATCATCGCATTTTCGAGAGTGAGTCGTGTTCCGTACACACGTAACGATAATTTAGGGTTCACTCCTGCATGTAAATGCGGTTGTCACTCCTGGAACTTACAGTGTGTACGTGGCCAATAAGATACATTTACAAAATAGAAAGAGTTTATTTTCATTTCATGCTAACTTTAAGAATTAGAGACTCCAGGAGATACAAGAGCATCAGTTTTGGACTCTGGAAAATCAAAACATTTCACAAACAACTGAAATAATAGCCTCTTATAAATGATTTATATTCAAAATACTATTGCATTGTAGATTACACGTCCAATTCTCACAGTAAGAAGGTTTGACAGCACAACACCTCTCAGCTCCAAATGTATAATCAGTGAAATCCATATAAATACAAAATAAACTGGCTCAATTTTTAAAATACATTAAATAAAAAGGTTTCTATAATTGTCATAGAAATAAATTGTTAAACCTCATGTTTTAAGCATAAACATTTACTTTGTTCAAATAGTTGTTTTTTTCCCCATTATTGCCACAAATGATAATCATTAATCATTTTAGCGTTTCAAACTCTGATGCCTACAAAAGAAACTAATGTAGGTCTCACAACTTGTTGAATGAAAGTTGACTGAAAGAAGTCTTTTAAATGCCGGAACATCATAATTGATAAAAGCAAAATTAAAAAGTGCTTGGCTTTCTGTGAAATGCAGCTCTCGGACAGCGAGCGACATAGAGAGTGAGTGTGTGAGAGGTTCCTGAGAGGCCAAGCTCAATTGAAAAAGTCATTAAAAGAACAAGCAGCACTGAGTGAAACCAGAATCAGAGGTGATGATGATGAGGTATGTGATGCTTCATTTCAGATACTGATACATGTCCTGGTCCAGAGTGATGATATTGCAGTAAGACAGCAGCTTAAGCAGAGAGTGAGTGACACTCATGAGCGCCATCTCTGACCTGGAGGAACACAGAATGACATTTGATGCATATTACACGCAAGAATGGGCTAAAACTGCAAGCTTGATTCAAGTTTAATGTTAGTTTCATATGCCATTGAGATATCAAATTTAAATATGAAGTCTGCTTGTTCTGCATGTCTCTTTGAATGAGCGGCACAGTTTGTCTACTACATGCAAAGTCAAGCATGCATAATGCTTCCATGTTTAAAATTTTTAACAGTAAACCTCTGTTGTTCATCACTTTGTTTGGCAAAAAATAAAAGAAATTGTTGCCTTTTTTATTTGATTACATTTTTAATTATATATATATATAATTATATAAAATGAAAAAAAAAAAAAAAAAAAATATATATATATATATATATATATATATATATATTTTTTTTTTTTTTTTATATATTTTTTTTTTTTTTTTTTTTTTTTTTCATTTTATTATCACAAATTTGTATTAAATTATAAATCCAAAAAAATCAAACAGACAACACAACTTTCTGAAAAGTAAAACATTTTATAGGGGCCTAATATTTTAATAAAATCACAAATATTAAAATGTTAAATTGTATAAGTCTTATGCTTTTAATTAATTAGACATGCCTTTTGATTATTAAATTTGAATTTAACTATTAAAATTTAATCCAGAGAAAAAATAAACTTATTAAAAAAAATAAATAATAATAATTGGGAAAAAATGAATCAGAGCCCAAACGTCATCACCTTAAAGCAAATTCAAACTTGATGCTCTCCCAAAAGGTCCAGACCCAGCGGAAGAATGACAGTTTCAGAAGAATCCTGGTGTCATCAGCCTGAGTTCTGCCCCATCCCCTCACAGCACTGAAACACAGTCACTTTATATTGGATAGCAGAATGGTGAACAGGATCAAAATTCTAACCAGAACCACAAATACTAAATTAGATGGGGCAGAGGTTATTCTACAGTATTCAAAAATGAATAGGATGATAAAATGCATATAAATACAAAGATATTTGGGTCAATACTAGAGCCTAGCAGGTACTAGTCATTTTGTAGTCCCATACCACTTGGCCATGATGAAGTAGCGGTCGACTGGAGCTCCCAGAGTTATGTTGATGCAGCGGACTGTGTTAATGTTCCTGAACACCAGCAGCATGGGCCGCGGCATAGACTTCAACACCTGCATGATCTGATCAAAGCGGTTCATGGCCATGTCACGCATGTACGTCGTCTCCTCTCGAGTCAGGATGTTACCCAGGCCAAACTCCCACATGTTGATTGGCCGCTGCAGTAGCATCTCACAGAACAGGAAGTATTCTGGGAAGGTCCAGTGAGATGCAATAAATATGATAATATCAAAATACTATATAACATTTGGCAACAAAAATACAGTAAAAGCAGTAATATTATTACAAATCAAAACTGTTTTCCATTGTAATATGTTTGAAAATTTTCAGCATCATTATTCCAGTCTTCAGTGTCACATGATCCTTCAGAAATCATTCTAATAGGCTGATTTGCTGCTCAAGAAACATTTCTTATTATCAATGCTGAAAACAGCTGTGATACATTTTCAGGATTCAGTAGAACCTTTATTATATATAAAATATATAACATATTATACATATTTAAAATATATTGTGTAACAAAAAATGTTCAAGAAGTTTGAGTAAGCAGAATTTAAACAGTATACATATCTAAATAATAACTACCTTTTGTCATGATAAAACATTAGAAAAAACTGCTTTACCTTTGACCCCGAGCTTATTTGCATATGTCTTCATGCCTGCTTCATCTCGCAGGATTATGGATCGCCACAGCTGACACAGAGCCGCTCTGTCACTGACAAACAGAGAGAGAGTTTCCTGTCACCTTCTGTTTCATGATATTTTCAGTGTCTGTGGTGTATATTTCTCATGTTCTGACCTTTTACTTAGGCTTTCATACAGCCCATGATCCAAGAGAACCAACTCAGCTTTTTTATCTGGACCTCTTCTTACCAGTACTAAAATGAGCAACATTTCAAATGGGTGAAACTCACGGAGGAACATTTTTTAAACAAATATATGTATTAAAAGTAGAGATGCACCGATTGATCGGCCAGGGATCGGAATCGGTCGATTTTCCCATAGACTGTAAAGTCTCACTTCTTACCGATTCCGAGCCGATCTTTTTTGTTACCAGCGGCACAGGCAATAATTAAAAGCATAAGACTTATACAATTTACATTGACCTCATTCGCTCCGCTTAAATAGTGCTTACTGCGCATAATTTTAGTCATTCCCGCAGGTTTCGCGCTCACACCGAAAGCGCGCGCTCCACTTATCTATATTATCGTATTTACCAGAGAAACATGCGCGCCGCCATCTTAGTGTATTTGAACTTCCGTTTTTGTGGTAGCCCTGTATATTTCTATGGCATCGCTGTTGAAGAATAATTAGCTGGTGAAGTGAATTTACCTGTTGTAGAGTTAATGAAAGTTATCATGAGCATTGTTATGTTTAAAGCAGATGTCTTAACAAATGTCAGTAGACCGGGAAGATTTTAAATGAGCAGTTCATTCATAAATACGTAAGATCACTGTGGAAATACAAACCGGAAGTCAAAAGACAACGAGCGCAGCGCTGAAAAGGGGCGGGGCTATATAAGGTTAGTGAAGCGAACAAGCCACGCTCAGTCTCAAACAGAGATAGAAGTCAAACAGACTCACAAGTACAAAAATAAGCGCCTTCCTTTACTTGTTTTTTTTTTTAATGAAAATAAAACTTTGCATTGAAGAAAAGTAGATTTTTGTTTGTATATGTTGTCAATTATAGTTATTAGAAAGAAAATCGGAATCGGCAAAAATCGGTATCGGCCGATCTCACTAACAAAAAAAATCGGAATGGCCAAGAAAATTGCAATCGGTGCATCTCTAATTAAAAGGTGCAGTATGTAATAATTTTGTCCGCTAGAGGTCGCTAGAAGCCTGTTCAAAACAAAGGCGTAGCTTGATGACGCCAAGTTTAAGCGCGGAATCTCGGGACATGTGGTCTCCACCTCAACGGACGGTGCAAAAGAATAGGGATTGGACTCGGGCAGAAATCATGTTCATGGATGTGATTATTAACGTTATTGTAGTATGAAGCAGAGCAGGACCGAGTGTTGTGGGAGCTGAATGAGGCCGCTGGAGTGATTGCGCAACACACTCCTCACGAGCAGAGGAACTTTTATTATGCCACAGTCGCCGGCGCTGCTTCCGCTTTTCTGGTCATGAGTATGAGGTAACACAGCTCTGTTTATCATATTAGATACATTTGACTTTGTTGAAAATGATGTTCTAACATTACTCTGTGCGTTCACTCGGCGGCTGCTGTGAGACACTGTTGCACACTTCAGTAAGCTAGATCGATTTTAGAATATCATATTAAATGCTGGATGGCTTGTGTTGATAAATGGCATGCAATTCATTTTAAAACGTATGATGGAGAAAATTCTGTATTACTGTTACTAAAAATAAAGCTGCATCTGATTATGCTATGTTAGCTACTTGACAAAATAGTGTTTTTCTCTGAGGCATGGTAAAGCGTGGTACTCGCAAAAAATCAAGAAAATTAGATTTAAACAATAGGACTAAACGTGTTGAGCTATATAACAACAATTCATTTATAAATATATCAAAACAGTTGTTCCCTTGTCTATTAAAACGTGTAATACATTAAAGCGTCTTTGGTGTTTCCATGGTTTCTACAAAATAAAACTGGAAACGCAACGTCATACCGTCATTAACCCTCACACGTCTCGGAACCTTGGTTAAAAATGCAATTTTCTCACGATTTACAAATAGTTGGAAACATTTGGGATATTGTAAGTACTCAAGTGAACAAAATATATAACACTGGCCTAGTGGTTTTTGGATATTTTACTGCAAAAATATTACATATTTCACCTTTAATTCATTCCCAATAACAAATAGTCATATAAATGACAGTAATCTCACCATTTCCAGGATGAGGATCAGCGTGAATAAAGCCGGTATAAAAGATCTGCTCTGCGAATGTGCGGACAAGTTTATCAGCTGCCTGAAACACAGCCAGAGGAAATGCAGTGGTCATCATTATGGACATTTAATGCATGTGATGTGAGCCAGTTAATTTATAACAGATGCCATTAAACTCACGTCTTTCAGACTCAGTCCCTGACGCTGAATCTCCTCCACGTTGTTGATTTTGCATCCATCACAGAACTCTGCTGTAAGGACCCTCTACATGGGTACATTAGCCATAGTTTGTATCCATTTATGTTTGAAAGCTGAAGACCAAAGAAAGATTTCACTGTCATATGAAGATTCTCACCTTGCTGGTCAGGTCCCAGAACACTTTAGGCACAACTATAAACTTAAAATGCTTCAGTTCCTCCGCACAACGTTCAGAATTCCTGCCTTCATTCTCAAAATCCAGCTCTTGTGCCAGCGTTCCTTTCAAGTCCTAGCAGCATCATGGAGTAAAATAAAGAAACAAGTTATGCCCGTTTCATCCTGGATGGATCATAACTCAGGAACCAAGCCAACCTTGGGCTCCAGACTCCTGGCATGGGGGACCCACTAAGAGACCCCCCTAAGCAGGGAGTATGGAGCTCCAACTTGGCTTGGTTCCAGAGGTACACCCAGTCAGAAATGACACATTTCATCTTTAAAAAATTTAAAGAGGGTCAGTTTTGATTTCATGCAGTTTTAAATGCATTATATTTAATGCACTGACCTGTAAGACCCAGCGGAAGCCAAAGCTGGGGTGCATAAATTTCACTATGTCCAGCAAAATCTCCAGAGTCCTGATATCACCATCAAAGCGATCCCTGAGATCAATATACTGCACCTGAACACAACACACATCAACAGATTCTCATAACAACATAAATGCATCAATAACCACTGGATCTCACTTCATACTGGTTCTCTATATTAATCATCTTGCAAATACTGAAAAAATAGAGTAATGTACCATGCAAGTACAATACTGCCCTAACACACCTTTACAGCCACAGGTGTCCCATCATGCAGTTCGGCCTTGTGTACTTGTGCCAGACTCGCAGCAGCCACAGGCTCATAGTCAAACGTCCTGAACATTTTATCAGGAGTCATGTTGAAGTCTTCCTGGAATAAAGCATCTACCTAAAGCAACATGAATCAAGATGAGTTTTATACAAAAATAGAAATTTTATATTATATTATATAAAATCATATATATACAGTGCACAGCATAAACGAGTACACCCCCTCTGAAACTTAACAAATTCAGCAATTACGCTTTACTTAGAAGACATGTTAGGGTTCTTTAGAGATATAATGTTCTAGCAAGTCTGCTCAATCAAAGAATTTACCAAAGAAGCATGTCAAAATTATTCAGAAAAAAAAAAGATTCTTATTAAAGTGATAAAATGTTGTGTTGCAAAAATGAGTACACCCTCCTGAAAGTTACTAAATAAAATGATTTTTTTTTTTTTTTCTGGTGTAAGTTTATGGCAAATTTTGATCAAGAGGTAAGTATGTTGAACAAAAACATACACTTGACAATTAAAAGTGTTATATAGCCCACTGAATCATTCTCAGACTTAATGCTGACAACAATGGAACCACTTTGGAGAGAACTGTCAGGAGACTTATTTCTTAGCACAAAAGAGGACAGTGATACATGAGGATTACCAAATCATTGTTTTAAGTGTGAAAATATAGCAAAAGTACCACAGAAATTAAATATAAATGGACTTGTGACAAGGCCCCTGAAATAATCAGGCCTTCATTTTAAGCTTTCATTTAGTGATGAGGGATTTTTTTTGCTAGACAGAGCAGGAGAAATACCAAGTGAGTGTCTCAGAGCCAGCAAAAGCTATGAAAAGAGTGACTGTTAATCTCACAGAGTAAGATGCACCCTGCTGAAGTGACATGCATGGTTATCCATATTGGAACTACTTACTATAGCCAAAGCAAAATAAAGTCAATTAGCCTTTTCCAAGGCCCATATTTATAAAATATAGACTTCTGGGAATCCATACTCTAGTCTCATGAGACCAAGTCAATCATTTTGGATCTAACAGCATCCAAAATGTTATGGTGTTGCTAGAGGAGGAGTACAGTGAGAAGTGCCTGGTTCCCACAGTAAAGTTCGGTGGTAGTAAAGCTCTTATATAAGGATGTATGAGTGCTGAAGGTGTGAGGGAGTTGTGCTTTATCAATGCGGTCATGAATTCACGCACCACTGTATGATGTAATACAAAAACAGAAGATGCTACCCTCTCCTCATTCCCTGCGTTGTTGGGCTTTTTTTCAAAATGACAATGACGATATGCATTCTGGACATGTATTTCACCTAATTTAACACTCTTGAGCACCTGTGGGGGATTCGAGCTGAGCTGAGTAACATTTTCCATCTTTCCATGAACTGTATTAGCGATCGTTAAGAAAATACGTCTTTTGTATTTGTTCAGAGGGGGTGTATTCATTTATGCTGTGCACTGTATTTATAACATTTTCAACTTTTTATTTTTTATATATTTTTTTAATATGCTTTTAGTAGTACACATGCAAAAGAACGGAACAGACATGTCACTAGAGTTATCACATACAGTTACGTTGTTTATGTACTGTTAACTTCATATCAGGGTTCTTGGAAGAGAGAGAGAGAAAGAGAAAAGGAAAGAAAAAAGATTCACCAGGAGAATATTTGGTAATGGTCATTTCAAGTCCATAAAAGGTTTAAGGTCCCCTCATAAAACATACAAATCCAGAATATTTTCATTGGACAAATATTTCACATATTAAAAAAATAGGAAGAGATTATCAATATAATAATACTGATAAATTGTACATGTGAGGAAGGGGGAGAAAAAAAACCCCACACACATTGTAGTACACTTACAATATCTCCGCATGTTCCATCCACACTCCTATACATTAACCATTTTGACCAGTACTTGTAAAATTTATCCATGTTTAATCTTAGAGAGAAGGTCAGTTTTTCCATATCTTTTATAATCACTATCCATTCTGCTTTTGTTGGTGGATTTTAATGCAGCCATTTCTTAGTTATTGCTTTTTTCTAGCAACCAATAATAATTTAAGTAGGTACTTGAGTATTAAAATCAGTTGGTATGTTTCCTAAATATATAGTACTGAAGCTGTTCTCAGTCTCGAATCCCAATATCAATTTTATATCAGTGAGTACCTCTAACCAATAAGACTGAATTGCTGGACAGTTCCAAAATATGTAAAACTAATCTATGGAGCTAGAAATATGACAATATGATTTGAATTTGAATTGTGTACATTTGAATCCTAGACAAGTGTCATTTAACAGAATTGAATATTAAGTGCCATTTTATATAGTTTTGAGTTTGAATTTTTTTAAACTTGAATCCTGGACATTTGATATTTAACAAAATTGGAATTTATGGCATAATTTTCTACATATGTATTTTTTGTTCTGAATTCTTATACTGCAAATATTCACTACTTAAAAATACAGCTTCAAGTTTTCAACATGAACAAATTCGAAACACCAAATTCAATATTCTAAAATTCAGAAATTCAGATTGTACTGAAAGTAGGTCCAACTTTCGGGTTCCACAGAGAAAAGTAGAGGTTCTCGGAAAAGTCGAACGTTGCATTTTGGCCAACTACAGAGTAACAATAATTCTCAGCACGTGAGACATTTGTCTCTGGGGGTCTCTGCTAGGCCTATTTGTTTTAGTATAAAGTATATTTAGCATGGAAGTGATTAGCATGCGTAACAGTCACACATAGCCTAACTCTATAATTACTATATTTCTGCTTCAATCTGTTATCGGAATCAAATCCAAGTCACAAATGATCATTCAGATATGTGTAACAGCAGGCACGAGTAAATGATTTATTTCAAATTGTAGGCTTATTAAAGAAAACTTGAAGCTGTATTTTTAAGAAGTTAATATTTACAGTCTAAGAATTCAGAACAAAAAAAAATACACTGTTTGAAAATACATACGTAGAAAATTATACCATATTTTTTTTTTAATTTTGTTAAATATCAAATGTCCAGAATTCAAGTTTAAAAAATTCAAATTCAAAACAATATAAAATGGCACTTAATATTCAATTCTGTTAAATGACACTTGTATAAATCAAATTTACACAATTCACATTCCAATCATATTGTCATATTTCTAGCTCTGTAATCAGCCAAAGAATTATTACATTGTCTCCAACAGAATGCAGTTTCCAGTTTACCAATCTGTGAATATTTTCTTTTTGGAGTAATCAAGAACCTTATGATATTCGTCCATGTGAATTCTCTCCACTGACCTGAACTGAAGGTAGTATACTGTGTATTACAAATGTTTTACCATTCTTCATTAGATAAAATTATGTTCGGTTCCTTCTCCCATTTATCTTTTACATATAATGCAGAGTGATTTTTAGAAGATTGCATACTTGAATATATTGATATCAGTCTCTTATGAGTCCCACTCTTATACGCATCAATAAAATCATTGATGGTATTCATTTCAATTTTTTCATTATTTTTTAATATTTTTATTATAATGGTTCCCAAGCTGTAAAGATCTAAAGAAAAGATGTTGGAAGCGCTTTAAAGCACTTTATATATATATATATATATATATATATATTTTTTTTTTTTTTTTTTTTTTTTTTTTTTAAAAAATGAAAAAATGTTTCAGGATTTCCACAAAAATATGAGGCAGCACGGTTTTCAACATTGATGATAATAAGAAATGTTTCTTGAGCAGCAAATCAGCAAATTAGAATGATTTCTGAAGGATCATTGCATCTCTTGAATAAATTACATTTAAAAATCTCTCAACATAGATATTTTAAAAATATTTCACAATATCAATTCATCAGATTGACATTTTTTTGGATAAAATCATATACTAACCTTGTTTGTGCAAAGTGATTTCCAAAGTGATTTTTTAAATTTTTGTCATGTCATGTCAAACTATTGCCTTATAATTATTGTGGAAACTATTTAATGCTGAACAATGCAACTTGTCCCTTCATTTCTCTTCATACCAAGGTCATATACTTCATATATCATTTTAAAAAATACCTCAAAACTATTTGCAGGAAGCCAATGCCTAGCTGAATCTTAATGTGTTCTGCTTAACCTGAAGCTGCTCACCTCTTTGTATCTTCTGTTGAGCGCTTTATCCTCCAGCACATGCAGGGTGCGGAGGTACTCTGGAGGCAGAAGATGGTTGAATGCACACAGTCCCTGTCCCAGCTTAATATACAGGCCTCCATTCTGGATGGCCCCGTCTACCATACTACTGGCTGCTCTCTGATGACATGCTGACATGAGCTCCTCATACTCTGGACTGCTCTGGCGACAGGGACGGAAACAGAGTTTAGAGTTTTTTTTTATTCATTCAAGTCATACAGGTTTAAAACAACTATAGAAATAATCCCCCCCAAAAAATATTTTTACAGGGGTATAAACCTACCTCATCCATGCCACGTAGAACAATGTTGGATGTCCACCAGTAATCTGCTGATATCATAAGCCCGATGTAGAGAGACCTGACGTGACACAGATATATCTCAATTTCAGCCATGATACAGGTACGTCAGAAACAAAAGCAAAAGCTGACATCTAGAGATCAGAGAGCCTGATAATGCAATACACTAGCTTTCAAAACTTTAGGGTTAAGATTTTTGAAATGTTTTTTGAAAATGAAAGTCTCTTATACTTAAAAACTGCTTTTATTAGATCAGAAATAAAGCAAAAACAGTAATACTGTGAAATATTATTACAATTTAAAATAACTTTTTGCTAAACAAATATATTGTACAATGTTGAATGTTCAGCAGGCATTACTCCAGTCCAGTCTTGTGTCAGTCATGCGTCACATGATCCTTCAGAAATCATTCTAATATGTGATTTGTTGCTCAAGAAACATTTCTTGTTATCATCAATGTTGAAAACAGTTGTGCTGCTTAGTATTTTTGTGCAAACCATGATGCATTATTTTTTTCAGAATTATTTGATGAATAGAAAGTTCAAAAGAACAGCATTTATTTGAAATTATAAATGCCTTTGCTGTCACTTTTGATCAATTTATTACATCTTTGCGGTTTCTTTAAAAACAAACACTGACCTGAATGGTATTTCTGAAATTAAAGGTTTAATTGAAATGAAATGAAAATTCTGTCATTAATTACAAACCCGATTCCAAAAAAATTGGGACACTGTACAAATTGTGAATAAAAACAGAATGCAATGATGTGGAAGTTTCAAATTTCAATATTTTATTCAGAATACAACATAGATGACATATCAAATGTTTAAGCTGAAAAAAAGTATAATTTTAAGGGAAAAATAAGTTGATTTTAAATTTCATGGCATCAACACATCTCAAAAAAGTTGAGACAAGGCCATGTTTACCACTGTGTGGCATCCCCTCTTCTTTTTATAACAGTCTGCAAACGTCTGGGGACTGAGGAGACAAGTTGCTCAAGTTTAGGAATAGGAATGTTGTCCCATTCTTGTCTAATACAGGCTTCTAGTTGCTCAACTGTCTTAGGTCTTCTTTGTCGCATTTTCCCCTTTATGATGCGCCAAATGTTTTCTATGGGTGAAAGATCTGGACTGCAGGCTGGTCATTTCAGTACCAGGATCCTTCTTCTATGCAGCCATGATGTTGTAATTGATGCAGTATGTGGTCTGGCATTGTCATGTTGGAAAATGCAAGGTCTTCCCTGAAAGAGACGACGTCTGGATGGGAGCATATGTTGTTTTAGAACTTGGATATACCTTTCAGCATTGATGGTGCCTTTCCAGATGTGTAAGCTGCCCATGCCACATGCACTCATGCAACCCCATACCATCAGAGATGCAGGCTTCTGAACTGAGCGCTGATAACAACTTGGGTTGTCCTTGTCCTCTTTAGTCCGGATGACATGGCGTCCCAGTTTTCCAAAAATAACTTCAAATTTTGATTCGTCTGACCACAGAACAGTTTTCCACTTTGCCACAGTCCATTTTAAGAGCCTTGTCCCAGAGAAAATGCCTGTGCTTCTGGATCATATTTAGATATGGCTTCTTTTTTGACCTATAGCGTTTTAGCCGGCAACGGCAAATGGCACGGTGGATTGTGTTCACCGACAATGTTTTCTGGAAGTATTCCTGAGCCCATTTTGTGATTTCCATTACAGTAGCATTCCTGTATGTGATGCAGTGCCGTCTAAGGGCCCGAAGATCACGGGCATCCAGTATGGTTTTCCGTCCTTGACCCTTACGCACAGAGATTGTTCCAGATTCTCTGAATCTTTGGATGATATTATGCACTGTAGATGATGATAACTTCAAACTCTTTGCAATTTTTCTCTGACAAACTCCTTTCTAATATTGCTCCACTATTTTTCACCGCAGCATTGGGGGAATTGGTGATCCTCTGCCCATCTTGACTTCTGAGAGACACTGCCACTCTGAGAGGCTCTTTTTATACCCAATCATGTTGCCAATTGACCTAATAAGTTGCAAATTGGTCCTCCAGTTGTTCCATATATGTACATTTAACTTTTCCGGCCTCTTATTGCTTCCTGTCCCAACTTTTTTGGAATGTGTAGCTCTCATGAAATCCAAAATGAGCCAATATTTGGCATGACATTTCAAAATGTCTCACTTTCAACATTTGATATGTTATCTATATTCTATTGTGAATAAAATATAAGTTTATGAGATTTGTAAATTATTGCATTCCTTTTTTATTCACAATTTGTACAGTGTCCCAACTTTTTTTGGAATCGGGTTTGTACTCACCCTTGTGTTGTTCCAAACCTGTAAGACCTTCTTTCATCTTTGGAACACAAATTAAGATATTTTTGATGAAATCCGAGAGGGGGATTTTTTTTATCCCATAGAAAGCAACGTAATCATTCAAGGTCCTGAAAGGTACTAAAGATATTGTTAAAATAGTCCACGTGACTGCAGTGGTTCAACCTTAATGTTATGAAGTGACGAGAATTCTTTTTGTGTGCAAAAACAAAAATAATGACTTTAACAATTTCTTCTCTACCCTGTCAGACTCGCAGTAAATGAAGTTCAGCGCTTCCGAGTTTACATCCGAACACCGGCTCAGTATTGCGTTGTGGTGCTCACGTAAACAGCCTCGGCCAATACTGAGCTGGCATTCGGATGTAAACATGGAATCACTGAAGTGCATTCACTATGTCAACAGCGTATGATAACAGTTCGAATTGTTAAATAAAGTCGCTATTTTTGTTTTGTTTTTGCGCACAAAAAGTATTCTTGTCACTTCATAACATTAAGGTTGAACCACTGTAGTCACGCTGACCATTTATACAATGTCTTTACTACTTTTCTGGAACTTGAATGACGGTAATTATATTGCTTTCTATGGGGGATAAAAAAAAAAATAAAAAAAAAACTTGAATTTCATTAAATATATCTTAATTTGTGTTCCGAAGATGAACAAAGGTTGGGTGTGGAACGACATGAGGGTGAGTAATGACATAAATTTCATTTTTTGGGTGAACTAACCCTTTAAATAATTACATTTTACACAAGATTATAAAGAGCTTCACCTGCAGAAGCGCCCGACTCCATCTGCTAGTATCGTCATCTTCCTCCTCTCTCTGGGCTCTGAGACCACATATCGCACCCCGACCACGAGCGGCACGCCCACCGAGACGCCAATCAACAGCTTCCTAAAGAGCCTGTGACTCTTTACAACTCTAGAGGAACAGAACACAATCCCAGCGTCACTGGCAAAAATCTTGTTTACTACTTATAATATCCAGTGTTTTCACCCTTAAAATGAAGTCAGATCCCAATGAAGCAAATGAAACCCACCTGTGTGATGAGAAGAACTTCTGATTGAGTACTTGTGGACCTATGAGCCGAGGACACCTCCGTAACAGAGATATATGACGCCGACACAGCCTTAACTGAAGAAATTAAACATCAGTCAAACTGCAAGTTCACTCAGGTAATGTATTACATGTTGAGAGACCAACAAACATAATAAATCAGGCAAAATTTGCATTTAGTACGTCTATGGACACGGGTTATTAGATTTGGAAGGTTCAAGCGAATTGTGGATGTGTCTATAGAAAGAAAGTTTCAATTTTATACCTGCTAGCATGTCAAAATAGCTCAGAGGTGATCTGTGTGGTGCGTTTTCATACAAATCAAGTCAGGTCACTTTTGTTTCTATGGCGCCTTCTACAATACAGATTGTTTCAAAGCAGTAATAAACAAGAAAATAACGATCAATGATGCAAACCATCAAATATGTGACCGATTCAAATTGTGCTGTAAAGCAGAAGACAACAGTGTGGTTATTCGGCTCAATTCAGTTCAATGTTGATTCAGTTCAGTTCAATAACTGTGAAAAGTTGAAATAAATTCAATTCAGCCATAAGCAGCTCTACAGAAGAAAATAGTGTCGTTTTTTCAGCTCAATTCAGTTCAACGTTGTTTCACTACATAAACGGTTTGTGCACTACAACAACAAGAATTTCCCATCAAGGCCATGTGGGAAACGTGAAAGAAGGGGGAATGTTTATAGAAGCAGGGAACAAAATGTCTTTACTCAGGCGGGTTGATTTGTGGACAGGTCAGGGATGTGCTCCAGTTTAAAGGTCTCTATAGAGTATGATAAACAACAGTCCATCAGCACCGTTTAAGAAATATCTATTCCACAGAACTGCACAAGTCGGCAAAATCTCTGAGAGCCAATGTCCCAAACAGAGAGCTTCTGTCCCAGAAAGAGACTTTAAATCACTTCCCTTCCAAAAATGTTCTAGGTAATAACAGATCCAGCCAAAACACTGTAGTAACCCTAACAAATGTACCATGACAGTGCCATGGAATCAGATGGTAAGTAACTTAATTACATGAATGAAACCACATTTTCAGGATTTATATGCAAACTGTAATATTCAATTTACCATGGTAATGACACGCCACTACAAAGTATTTAAAACACACCATGGTACTACTGTGTTGCATATCCAATATATGTGGGATTCTTATGGCACATGCAAAATAATATAAATAAAAGTATAAAACGCGGTCGTACAGTGGTACTTTTTTGTGTAGCAGTAGTTTTACTGCTTTAGTTTTAAGTCCCTCATTATCCACACAAAAAAAATCCCATTATTTTTATAGTTGTTTGTGATTTATTGCATAGGAAGTAGCTTTTTAAAACTATTATTAACAAAGTCCCTTTAAGACAAGTCATTTCACTCAGCGGCCATCTTTGAAACGCCTCTCGGGCATCATGGGCATCATGCAATCTCTTTGAATGGGGAAACATCAAATTCTCCAAAACTGTTCGCCAACCTTACGATTAAATTTCATATTTGAAATCACCAATGAATTCTAACAACAACCGGCTCATAAATTTAGTTTCTAAACGCTCGAATCATGACCAAAAAAAACTATTTTTCAGGCTGGATCAAGCTAATGCGCATGCGCAGACCTAAATGCGCGTCTAAACCCTATGGTCTAAACCGGTGATTCTAACGGCCGCTGAAGTGACGCGATGACTTTACCAGTCGGCGATTGGCTCTTATTTAGAAGGCGGGACTTATTCCGCCATATTGCGCGTTACACTAGGCTTGTTTGAGATGTGGAAATTCTGCGCAGAACCGATCACCGGTGATCACCGCGAGATGCATGCCGGTTAGAAATGTGTCCGAGGGTGGGCCGCCTTGCTCTGATGTCATGCCGACGTGTGTCAAAATCCTCTCGCGAGTGCGAGGCGGACTCATCGGATTCTGCAGTCGAGCGCAGTTGCTCTCCACCGACTGCGCTGACCAAAAGCACGATGGGAAACGACTTGCTGACGACACAGCTTATAGCTTATTGGTTTAAACAACCGTGATGTATTGATCTCTTTTAAAATGTTTGATTTTAAAACTCTAATATCGTGTTTTTATGTGTAAAAGTAATGTGTGAATATTCCTAAACTCTCTGACACAGTGATCTCTCTATGGGTTATGCGAACGTTGTCATTTATAAAAAAATATATATAAAAACATGTCTATAATTAAAGTAAAAATGATTGATACACACATCTTTCGAATGGAAATAAATAACAAGTACTTTGGGTGTATTGTTCATTGTGTTTATTTTCATATAAAAGCAACAGAACTTAAATTGCATCCAGTTTATCAGCAACACAGCGCACGAGTGTGAATCCCGCGATATTCGCCTTTGATCTCGTAGGTTCTGATCCACTACGAGAACAGAGAACTGTTCGTCTTGCCTGCACTTTTTTCACTCCTCCCCTCACTGCAGCCGCCTACTCTCGGCTGAACTTCAGGCGAGGCGAGGCGCATCTCAAACAAGCCTACTTTCTCCCATTCAGAACAATACGAGTGACACGTCTTGTGTTATTCTATAGTCTTTGTTATTAATGTCAATTTCTACAGAATAAAATATTTTAGAGCTTGACATAACTAGAAAATATATAAATTCTTTATGGCCATGGTGATTTTGTTCATTTAAATGACTTTTCCAGTTTTATTCGGATATACGTCACAATTTTTTCTTCTTTTTTTTGCTCTGTTTGAAGTTGAGTGTTACAATAGTAGACAGTAACAGTGTTATTTAAACTATAGCAACGGAAATGTTTTGCAAGGGTGCTGTCAAGTGCCAGACTGCAGGACAGGAAGTCTTTCTTATACTTTTCTATTCTTAGACTTGAATTGGATATAACAATCAGTCTTTAGTTTGGGATTTAAGGCTTACAGTGATAAAGAACAAGGCATGCTTTGACATTTCCTCTGGCCTCGACTGCACTGATTCAGTATCAGATCTGCACTTTCAGACTGGATAATGACATGGAATATATTTTCCATTTAAATGCCTCTCCATTAAGTCCTGAAATACAGTGACCTTTCATCATCCTGCATTCTGCATCATACTGCATCAACTGATCAGACAGCTCGAGCATATGAGCAACTTACTGGTCGATTGAACAACAAAAGCAGAATTGAGCGGCTAATGACCGATTCTGCGCTTACCGATCTGAAAGTCTCTGCCGCCATGGGTCCGGTCCGTTCGGGCTGATAATGATCGCATGAGTGACTCGCTACGATCTTCTCTCTCACGGACGCTACCTCGCGCTTCTAGATCACGCACGAGACGACTGCAGTTTGATTGGACAGCTGGGAAAGAGTCTGCTGTGACATCATCAGTCACGTGACAGTGGTCTGACACGACCTTCCGACCTTGTGCTCCGTCCTCATCACAAACATTATTGTTTTTAGAAAAACGTAAGCATTCGAATTCAATAAACAACTAAATAATAAAAAAATAACATACAGAAAAAACAAAATAAACAAAATAAAAAATATATTTACGTGAAATGCAGCGTATGCCTTTAATTAAAGAGACAGTACACGTTTAAAGCAAGACGAGACGGACTTACAAAAATAAATAAAAACCTACATACATACATACATACATCATATAAACTAAATAATTTAAACTAAGTTTAAATAAAGAAGTAAGCAAAAATAATTTCTACAGCAGTTTATTTACTTTGGAGTAATTCCCTCCAGTGTTTCAGAATACTGACAATATTTAGATGATAAGAACTGTGCAAAATGGCAACAAGATTGATTAAAAGTACACACTGCAAGCCACTTTGGATAAAAAGTTCTGCTAAATGCATACATCAAAAGATATAACAGATGAATCACATTTTGAATAAATGATTTAGTTATGAATGATGTAAATCCATCTTTGAAATTCAACCCAAGTAAAAACAAAAGTGAAAATATACCCCAAAACCAACATGTTTAGACGTTGCGATGACGCGCTGCTTAATCCCTTGACAGATGGCATGTATCGCATGATCATGATATTTCATCAGATTACATCACAAAGCAGGCGTTTGCCTGTCTCAAAAGGGGGAGGGGATACATAAATAGTTTGGTACAAATGCTCAAGTCAGATTTTCTCTGAACCACCAGTTTGATATGACTGTAAATATTTAATGCATTATTTTAAAATTAGATTGTTTATATGTAAATACAATATTAATATACAAACATAATTTTTATTATTATATTTATCATATAATACAGTCAGATTATACTCTAATATCATTGCAGTTTTAAATGAAGAGTGATATTAAAGTCTCCCGGAAGTGGAAGAAGTCTCGCTCGTGCTGCAGCCTTGTGTTTCCTGTTTACGGGCGGGAAGAGTGAACCTGCGCTTCAGCCTGTCCTGCATTACAGCTGATTTTCGTCTCTTTATTTTCCTGCACGCCTCTGGATTGTTTTAGAGATTTTTTTACTCCTTTTATTAATTCTCATTTAGCGCTTGCTGCGGTCCGCCGCGTGTGTCTGGCTGAAGTGTAAAGCTCTGATGGAGGAGTCTGTAGACTCCGGTGGTGCGGCAGCAGAGGGCCCCACGGTGCAGGTGACGGAGATCCGCTGCCCTGCAGGAGCGCGTCCCCTGCGACTGCTCGAGTGGAAGGTGAAACCCGGAGCTTTGGTGAACGTTGACTCTGTCATCGCAGTATGTGCGCCGATAACCGCCGAAAGCGAGTCGAGAGGACCCGAGAGGAAGCTGAAGTCGGACCGCGCTGGAGTTGTGCGGGAACTGTGCTGTCAACTCGGGCAAGTCATCGTGCCCGGGTAAGTCAGGCTCTCATGGCTGTATTGGCCAGCACATAGCACGATTTAACAGTTGTCATATTGCTTTACGTTTTTATTTGCTGCCTTTGCTCATTAGCTGAGCGTGCTCGCGCTAAGCTAAGTGGCACGCGCACTGGCGCTCACGTTGGGCTCGTGACAGCAGCAGCTCAACTTCCACGCGCTCAGTATTAACACTTTTAATGACATGTAAATGTGTTGGAAGCGACTGTTTTAATACCACACGTAAAATGTCCGTATTAACTGAGAGATGCCACTGAACTGTGTTCTTGAGAGATAAGCTCTGATAGCCCCGAGCTGTGTAAACAGTAAAACAAGAGTTGGGGGAGCGGCCCGCCCTTTTTAACCAATCAGAAACGCACTCTGCCTGTCAATCATCTTGTGCGTTGTCCTTTGCTTCCATTTGATTGGCTGACACGACTTTAGAGGGCGGGGCTTTGGAAGAGGGTGTGTCGTTGAACGCATGGAAGTGGAATAATTCAGTCAAGTCTTGTAGTCCTGGAAGAGAAACGTGTAAAATCGTCTTTCCACATGATGCGCTAATGTTTACATGTCCACCAACAGGTTTGTTGCATACATTTTTTAGTTGTGGGAGTAAAGAACCCTCATATTGAAATGAGTTTTGTGAATATTAGTCCGTCAAATTAAGTCATGAGTATTTTTTTAAATGTATTGCTTGAGTGAAATAAAAAAAACGTGCTGCAAAAAAACAAACAAACAAACTACCCCCCCCCCCACAAAACTTAATAAAATTCCAACAAATCCAAATAGCAGCAACTACTATTTAAATAAATAAATATAAAAAACTAAAAGCAGAAAAAAATCTTACACCAAGGGGTTAATCATCAAAATACACTTCTAAAGGATTACACAGCATAAAGGGATTTTTTGTTATGCGTAAGTTTTAAGGATTTGAAATGTGAGAATGGGGGATTTTAAAACAAATCTGCATTTATGTATAAAATAATTGGCCAAAATCACAATATTATTAACCAAAAATTCAACATGAAATTTTAAAGAGATGTCATTAGAATTTCCCAGAGCTGTTAAATCAGTTTTCAACCCTTCTCCGAAACTGCCCACGACCAACTAGCAGTTAGGAAGTGATGGTTAATGGCTGTATTGGGTACCTATTGGGCAATATTTTTAATAAGAAATGAAATTTAATAAGAACTGCACTAGTCAGCTTATTTAATGACAATTAATTGCTTTTTTGCAGTCTTTAACAGTAGAGGGTGCTGCGTCCATTAGAAATTGGTCAGATGTTTTCAGTTTTCAACTGAAAATGAGCTTGTTTTCTTTTCACACATCCATTGTGTGAAATCTCACCATAATGAAATCTCACCATATAGATTACTGTTACCTGAGTTGTTTTTTTTTGTTTGTTTTTTTTTACTTAACAAGCATAATGTATGTGTATAAAGTGCATTTGATTATTGTACCTGTATTGTTTATTTCTACACATTTTTGTCTTTTTGGCAGGGGTGTGATCGCAAAAGTGGAAGAATGCAGTCATCCTGTTGTAATGAAGGGCTTGTGTGCAGAATGTGGCCAGGACTTAACTCAGTGAGTCTATATACATCTTATATTTTTTAACTGTTAGTCTCAAGTTCAGAATTGTTTCTCTCCTCTTACCTTCAAATAGTGAAATGACGTCTGTCAGGAGACATTCAGAAAAAGCTATTATTGTCTTTTCCTGTTTTTATCTGGTCTTGGTTCTCAGAGATATTTCTGGTAGTGTGCTTAACTAACTGGGTGGTCCTGAAGATGCACTTACATTTTTCTGCCTTTCAGACTACAGAGCAAGAACGGAAAGCAGCAGGTTCCCTTCTCCACAGCGACCGTCTCCATGGTGCACAGTGTTCCCGAGCTGATGGTCAGCTCAGAGGTGAGTGCCTACACTTTGCCACTTGTGAGGATAGAGATTCTGAAAGGTGTGTGTAATCGAGTGCATATAGATGGTAGAATTCGGAAGTATTTTTCCATTAATTTTTCCCCAGGGATTTTTAAAAAGTCTTTGTTATGAGCCATGAACCAAATCAACCAGCTATGAGGTGAATCACATTATACAACTTTCATTTGAAGTAAAAAACGTATATGAAAATCTGGAAAAAGACAAAGGTACAGCACTGTGTACTAAGGCTGCATGATTAATTGAAATTAAACCGAACGTGATTTGGCAAAGGCTGCAAATTTTTTCATTTATGTATTTTTTTAATGCGCAGCTTGTCAGTGAAGCATGGCTCTGTGATCAGTAGTAAATGTTGCTCCATCTGAAAGCCAGAGGGCGCGCTTGCGCTGAAACTCCAAATATGCCCCGCTGAAATCCCTGTGTGCAATCATACTATCGCTGTAGCTGAATAAACAGAAGATTGAAACGCTTTGATTCATTAAACATAACTAATAAACAAACAAATACGACAATATATGGTTTATTCTTCAAAACTTTTTGGGTATTTACATAATAAAGTATATTTATAATGCAACGCCAATCGACAAAGCCTTTATCACTGTAATGAAAACTATGAAATAATATGTTGTGTGGCTCATTCTTTGTAAAAAGCCACATGATTTCACATAAGGATGTTATTTCAAATACTCAACTGACATTATGAAGTGAGTTTGGAGTAAAATTGTTATTAAATTTTGTCTTTTGTTTGGACAAGGGGTTTATAAGTGACTCAAACTCGCAGTGCTTTCAGATGGAGCAGCATTTACTACTGATCACAGAGCTGTGATTCACCGACAAGCTAAAATAAATCGCAGCCTGTGAACCCAATAGGATTTTCCCATAGGCTTTTGGATTATTGCAAAAAATAAGATTACACATTTTGTCCATCAAGGTAATTATTACAGATGAACAACTTTTATGAATTTTGAAGCCTAAATGCAGTCGCCTTAAGTAAAAAGCTAAAGGTAGGCTATAAACGGACTACACCACGTCGCTCTACTTCAACGTAACCACCACTAAGCTTCCGACAACTCTTTCAGTTTTTATCTTAAAACATTTTCCCAGAAAGTTTGAGTTAGACTACTTTATAAGAGTACAATTATGAGCATAATGAGGCTGTAAAAGCGGACCGAGCTTACTTTTTCAGCGTTATGACGTTTAATCTCCCCAACTGCCTCTGTAGTCCCATTTAGCCACTTGTTAGCATCAGCCTTTTTCAAGCCACGTAATGGCCTTAAAAAAAAAATCACAAGTGGGGTAATACTGATGTAATTTATGTTGTAGAAGATAACGTGAAAGTAGTCTCTAGAAATTAACATTTTGTCAGAAAATAGTACGAAATACTATGAAATACATGTTATTTTGATTAGTTGTCTGTTCAGATTTGGAGGAGAATCATAATCCCTCTCTTTAAAAAAAAACCCAATTAACCAGAATCTGCTGATCTACTTTTAAAGGGTTAGTTCACCCAAAAATGAAAATTATGTCATTAATGACTCACCCTCATGTCGTTCCAAACCCGTAAGACCTCCGTTCATCTTCAGAACACAGTTTAAGATATTTCAGATTTAGTCCGAGAGCTTTCTGTCCCTCCATTGAAAATGTATGTACGCTATACTGTCCATGTCCAGAAAGGTAATAAAAACATCATCAAAGTAGTCCATGTGACATCAGTGGGTTAGTTAGAATTTGTCGAAGCATCGAAAATACATTTTAGTCCAAAAATCACAAAAAATACGACTTTATTCAGCATTGTCTTCTCTTCCGGGTCTGTTGTCAATCCACGTTCACGACTCCGTAGTGACGCTACATACATTTTCAATGGAGGGACAGAAAGCTCTCGGACTGAATCTAAAATATCTTAAACTGTGTTCCGAAGATGAACGGAGGTCTTACGGGTTTGGAACGACATGAGGGTGAGTCATTAATTTTTGGGTGAACTAACCCTTTAAGTATGAAAAGTGGAAGCATTATGATCCAACACACCTTTCTTTTTTCTTTTTTTCTTAAGGGGATAGTTCACTCAAAAATGAAAATTCTGTTATCATTTACTCACCCTCAAGTTGTTCCAAACCTGTATAAACGTCTTCGTTTTGTTGAACACAAAGGAAGATATTTTGAAGAATGTGGGAAACTGAACACTTCTGGGGCACCATTGACTTCCAAAGCAGCCTGGTTGCAAACTTTCTTCAAAATATCTTCCTTTGTGTTTAACAGGACAAAGGAATTTATACAGGTTTGGAACAACTTGAGGGTGAGTAAATGATGACAAAATTTTATTTTTTTGGTGAACTATCCCTTTAAGTTCATGTTTGAGTGTTGTTGTATTTTAGGCAGTGATGTGTGAATGTAAATATATGTTATATTATGATAGTTTGTGAAGTCAAAATACATTTCAAAGGGGCTTTAATATGGGATTGTGCATGAAACAGTTAGTGAATGGAACCTTTACTTTGCACCATCAGTGTCCAGTGTGTAAAATGTGTTTTTTGTCCTTGTGTCTCTGAGTAGCAAGCGGAGCAGCTTGGCCGAGAGGACCAGCAAAGACTTCACAGGAACAGGAAGTTAGTGCTGATGGTGGATCTGGACCAAACGCTGATCCACACCACTGAACAGCACTGCCAGCGCATGTCCAACAAGGTAACAGTAAAAGATCACACTACACTAGCATTCAAATGTTTGAATAAAAAGAAAAAAATGTTGGAAAATATTATTAAAATTTAACTCTTTTCTATTCCATGATTTTATTTTTCATTCAACCATGGATATAATACACAATTCAGTATAAAGAACATAATTTGAAATAACATTATAAATGTCTTTACTGGTTTTGGTGATTTTTATTCTGTGTGTCATTTTAGTAACATAGATTGTCTTTTGGTTCAGTCATTGATTTATTTTGTGCTCTGACATTTTTAAGGCATTAGTTTAATCTGTCATTGGTGTGCTACTGTATGTTATGATGGCTTCAACAGATTTATCCACAGTGCGTTCATTTTGTTTGAGTTTAACACTAAAAACAACAAAAGAAAATATAGACGGCTGTATGATTTTTTGACTTTATAGTGATCTCATTTGCATGTTTCTGTGAACTTATGCGATTGTGCTTGTGACTAGAAGTGTTGCTGTAAAGAGGCTAAATGCAGCCGAGCATTGATTGATTCCTTTTAAATGACTGCATCTTACTCGGTTTCTCTGCTATCTTTCATTGTGGATTCGTTCTTCTCGTAGGCGTTATGCTTTCATTCTGTCGACGTGCATTCACTCAGTAGATCAGCTCAAACTAAAATCTATTTCAGATCTTATACCAAACAATTACTAGACCATTAACTGAGCTATCAAAGGATCAAATGGTTTCCTCAAAGACTGTATTATGTCTGCTTTCAGAAAATTCGTCAGCGTACTGCTTTTAAAGCATCTTTCCAGAACAATTCTATTGAAATGAATGCTCCTAAAAGCCCCTGCTACAGCTGGACAGGATTGAAATGCAGAAGTATAGACAAGAGTCCCATGAATATGTATATATATTCTTGTTTTTCAAGTTCTTTCATCAAAGAATCCTGAAAAAGACATGGTTTCCATAAATATATTTAGAAGCACAACTGTTTTTAACACTGATAATAATAAGAAATGTTTCTTGAGCAGCAAATCAGCATATTGGAATGATTTCTGAAGAATCATGTGACACTAACGACTGAAGTAAAAAAAAATCAGCTTTGCCACCACAAGAATAAATTATATTTTAAAATATATTAAAATAGAAAAGTCATTTTTAATTTGTATTATTATTTCATAATATTTCTGTTATTACTGTATTATTAACCAAATAAATGCAGCTTTGGTGAGCAAAAGAGACTTCTTTCAAAAACTTAAAAAAACAATTCCTACAAACCCCAAATTTTTGAACAGTACTGTATATTTTATAGTTTTCTAATGGTGTTGATTTTTTCCTTTTTCTAACTGCTTTGCAATGTTGTTTTTTTTTTTTTTTTTTCTTCCAGGGAATCTTTCATTTCCAGCTAGGACGAGGGGAGCCTATGCTTCATACACGACTGCGACCTCACTGCAAAGACTTTCTAGAAAAGATCGCCAAACTCTATGAGCTGCACGTCTTCACCTTTGGCAGCCGGTTATACGCTCACACCATTGCAGGTACAATGATGTGATAAGACACTGTACAGCTCAGCACAAACAAACCCCTAACCATAAGTATGAAACTTAAATGTGTAACTTGTCCTGCTCCATTTTTGCTACAAACATGATACTTCAAATAATGTGACTTGTAGAGAAGAGGTGCGATATTTTGATTTTCACCTGGTGGATGGTAAACATGCAAAACAATCCCATAACTCATAGTGTTTGTGTAAGAGATTGTATTGCCCTTTCACTATGACACCAGGTGGCAGCATTTGTTCATATTCTCAGTTTTTTTAGTTTGAGGATAAGTACATTGTTTGCTGTATTTGGATATTTAGTGCAACGAATTGACAGTAAACACAAAAAAATGTCATCTGTAAGACTGTCCTAGCATTCAATGTCTCGTTAACTGCTTTGGATAAAAGCATCTGCTAAATGACTTATAAACAATATCAGTTTAGTGATGTTTCACTTTTATTGCCATCTATAATATGACCTGTACTCTATAATGGCAATCGTTATGTGTGACACATTAACTCACAGTTTTCCAGACAAGGCTTAAGCCAAGTCCCAGACTAAAATACATGTTTGAGCTGTTTAAACTGAAAGCAATTTGTACTGATATCTTAAAATATGTCCGTGCAATTGTTCTGACTCAATATGCACACCAGTAATGTTTTTTTTTTTTCTAAGGCATGTTTATAAAAGCTACTTAAATGTCCTAATTGAACTAAGGCCTAATCTAAGCCCTGTCTGTGAAGCCAGGCCTAATTCTTTTATTTAGTTCAGAGATTTTATTATAGGATGTGTAGTTGGTATGCTTGGAGAGTGTACAGTCCGGTTTTAGTTCAGGTAGGATTTTGCAGGATATCTTTAGCACAGTGGGTCCCCCAGGTTTCTTTGTTTCAGTTGTGTGTACCATCATTTAATTTTGAATGAGACCTGAAGAGGTCTCATTTTTTAACAAGTTTTTGGCATCTTGGCATCAGTACTTCCCACAAACCCCAAGTCTGTAGTGTGGTTGTGGACACAACAGTAGTAGATAAGACACAATAAAGGAAGTGGCTCAACTTTTCTGAATTAAATTCTTTATTTATGTACGTACTGTGAACACAGGAGATTGAAAGCTTGTCAGTGCTGCACTTTTGAAAACATAAAAGCATTGATTCATTTTATTTTTCCTGTTTTTCCTTTTATTACAGCTGTAAATAGTTTTAAGGCGGACTGAGCGAAAGCACCGAGTTTATAGCTCTGCTTCCAGCTGTAATTTATATTTTATCTTTAAAAGAAATGACTGTTTTCTTCTCTCACTCATACATACCACTTTTTCTCTCTTTTAAAAAGGTTTTTTAGACCCTGAAAAGAAACTCTTCTCTCATCGGATCATGTCTAGAGATGAATGCATCGACCCCTTTTCTAAAACAGGCAACCTCAGGTGAGACATGTTTCACTCATGTCAGTCTTATACTTCTGGAGTAGTTTAGCTTCCATTGTCTTTATTGATATAAAGCATCACATTTAACTCATTTACACTACCGTTCAAAAGTTTGTTTCTGAAAAAAACTTTTATTCAGCAAGGATGCATTAAATTGATCAACAATGACAGTAAAGGCATTTATAATGTTACAAAAGATTTCTATTTCAAATAAATGCTGTTCTTTTGAACTTCCTATTCATTAAATAATCATGAAAATATCGGTTTTCATAAAAAAATATTAAGCAGCACAACTGTTTTCAACATAATAAGAAATGTTAAAGGATTTCTAAAGGATGATGTGACTGAAGACTGGAGTAATGATGCTGACAATTCTGGTTTGTCATCACAGGAAAAAATTACATTTTAAAATGTATTAAAACAGTTATTTTAAATTTGAATACTATTTCACAGTATTACTGTTTTTACTGTATTTTTGATCAAATAAATGCAGGCTTTTTGAGCATTAAAGACATTAAAAACATTTACATTACATTTAATTACTATAGTAATAACTATAGATTATGCATAATTACATGCAACTAACCCTAAACCAAACCCTAACCCTATAGTAAGTGCATGTAGTTAATTAATATTACTCAGTACTTAAATGTATAATTGTAACAAGGACACCTTAAATAAATATCTTACAGAGCCCAAACTTTTGAATGGTTGTGTAACTTTCGTAATGTGATGTTTTCGGGATGGGATGGGACTTGATTTTAGTGTTTGATTTTGGCTGTGATGTTATTAGTGGTGTTTGCTGAAGACAAAGGAAGTTGGGTTATATTATTATAGATCATAAATTTTCTGTTTATTTATTTTTATTTATTCTTCACAGCTGAATTAATTTTTAAAGGTTAAATTATAAAGGCCAAGCATCCAAAGAGGTTTTCTTGTTAAATATAAAGCTTAGTCAGCCTCATGTGAAAATGCTGGCAGTTATTTTCTTGACTCCAGCCGTGTGCACAAAGGTTCTCTGCATGAGTGCATGTGCACAGAAGAGAACAGCTCTGATTCAACTTAAGACTAAACCTAAGACTGCTTTCAAGCACTGATATAAGGTGCACTCTTGCAGACCCCTGCTTTTCACCCACATCTATATCCATTCGGCACTGCGTGATAGACCAAGAATACAGAGAACACTGAATACATTTAGGACTTCAATGTAGTCATTAATGTAACATGATTTTCTTTATATGGAATTTATATTTTTTGAGCCTGTGAAACATTTTGGGTGTCTTTCCCTTCATTTCCTTTAAGCATTTGTCTCTCATGTACATCCTTCATGTTATTTCCTTTGAGGTGATACACTCCGTAAACATTTGAAGCTGAACGTTTAACATTTTAATCATTAAAATGACTTGAAAAGGGTACTTTTAAGCTTGTAATGTAAAAAACTTTGGGGAGCACCTTTTTCTGTCTTACCTATTTCACCTCTCACAAGTTTACATTCCTGTATCTTGTGTTTAAGGTCTGTTAAATGTGTACTCATACTAATATTTATAATATTATGTCATAATATTTAAGCATTAACTATCCTGCATCAATAACAAAAACATCTGAAGGCTTCCAGACACAGTCTGTTTTTTCTTGTTTTATGCGTTAACTACGCTGGAGGAAATCCAGTTCACTTCACTTTCCTTGTGTTAGACTCTTTTAATATGTGTGGGTTTCATATGGAGCTCTTATGCTGACCTTGAAGGAAGAACAGTCTTACAGAGTAGCCAGTGTCATACAAAGACAGTCACGATCAGACTTCAACCGCACACAGATTACTTTCTTTAGGTCGATAAACCGACAGAAGCCAAGTCTCTGCAGCCCAATGCTTCTATTAGTGTGAATGACTTTGTTTGCCATTTCAAAACTCAAGCTGTTGGAAAGATGTTCTTGGGGGCTGTTTAGATGCACCAGACATTTACAAATAAATCTATACTCATTACGGTATATACCCAGTGGCTCCAAATGTGTTTGGATGCTCAAGATACACATCAAAAATGTCTGAGTAACAAAATATCAAGGCATTTGTTTGAAAGGCAGACTGCACAAATACTCGTTTCCAGTGCATTGTGACAGTTTATGACTGTTAATTAGCATTAGTTAATGTGATGCTCTACACCTGTGGTTCCTCTGCTAGGACCCCTGTGTAAACTTGAGAAGAACTGACTTATATATCCACTAGAAATCACCTTGAGACCAGTTAATTATCCAAACCATTTTTTGGACACACTATTTTTGGTATTTTATGTTAATGTTATAAAATGCTCATTGACATTTTGGTCTTGGCAGGCTGGCACTGTCTGTGTGCTGTTCATTTAGTCATAACCGACCACCAGCTGCTAAATATGAGCATATAAAAATGTCAGTATAAAAACTGTGTTCCTTTTGTAGAAATTTGTTCCCCTGCGGAGACTCCATGGTGTGCATCATAGACGATAGAGAGGATGTGTGGAAGTTCGCCCCTAACCTCATCACAGTGAAGAAATACGTCTACTTCCAGGGCACCGGTGACATCAACGCCCCACCGGGCTCACGAGAGGCCCAGATGGCCAGAAAAGGTAATGTTAATTTTCCAAGTGACTCTAATTAACGTTAAAGCTTGGCAAACTCGAAATTAGCCCAAGTGAGCTGCCCTAATGTCTTGCCTCTATAGGCTAAGACAGCATCCTAACCTAAAGTGACTTGTGACAAGAGCATCTCAAAGAGCAACTCTGCATGGCACACAAATAGTTTGATGTTGGTTAGCATTCTATTAAACTAACAGTATGATAGTCTAATTCGCTGCACCCACAGGTATTGGGTAAAATAGTTGATTTTTAATTAGATTAAACTAGAGTTTTTGGGATTGTGTTATCCTACAAGAATATATATATATATATATATATATATATATATATATATATATATATATATATATATATATATATATATATATATATATATATATATATATATATATACACTGCCTTAAAGGATTAGTTCACTTTCAAATTAAAATTTCCTGATAATCTACTCACCCCCATGTCATCCGAGATGTCCATGTCCTTCTTTCTTCAGTTGAAAAGAAATTAAGGTTTTTGATGAAAACATTCCAGGATTATTTACCTCATGATCGCCTCGCAAGTGCTTCCGCCAGACCGCCTTCTGTATTCTTTAAAAAGCTTACGCTGTATTTTCTACACCTTCCCTATTCAATTTACAGAAAAAACGGAACTGGTGCCGCGTTCGTTCCGTAATTTGAATAGGTGTAGTACATACAGCATAAGCTTTTTGAAGAATACGGAAGAATACTGGTGGAAGCACTTGTGAGGTGATCATTTGTGTTTATAAAGCATATACTTTTTTTTTTTTTTTTTTTAGAAAATGGCCGATCGTTTCACTAGATAAGACCCTTATTCCTCGTCTGGTATCGTTTAAAGCCCTTTGAAGCTGCACTGAAACTGTAAAAAAAAAGTCCACTATAAGGAGAATAATCCTGGAATATTTTCATCAAAAACCTTAATTTCTTTTCGACTGAAGAAAGAAAGACATGAACATCTTGGATGACATGGGGGTGAGTAAATTATCAGGAAATGATTTGAATTTGATTTTTAATTTGAAAGTGAACTAATACTTTAAGGGCAGCCACATGTACCTTTGCTTGGCAAATTTTCACGGGCGAAGTCCAGTCAAGTTTATAGGAATTCACACGATCAGGAATTTTATGCAAGCGTGTAGATTTCAGAGAGAAGAGTTTCGCAAATTTGCTGTGTTAACAAACTGAGCACAGCTTGGTTTTAAAGTGACTTTTGTGTTAGCTGTGCTTCAGGACTATAGACCATGGTCCTTCCTCAATCTAGTCATTCATCTAGTCAATAGGAATCCATGTGATCGGGATTTTGCGTGAGGGTGAAAGATTTCCACATGCAGATTTTGCATCGGGTTGAAGTGAATTTGCTGCACACTATTGATAGAAAATTATGCTTTTTTCCCCACTAAATTTTCTCTGAAAATGTACTAACCCACATCTTTAGAGTTTGTTTAAAGTGGAGACAAAATGGTTTTACTAACTGCTGTTTGAAAAAACCGTCATGTCAGGAGTTCACATATGATGCCTTAAAATGCTGTCTAAGTGTGTTGCCACTTGGTATTGGAACATCTATTTCTATTCTATTCAGTCTATCAATGTAATTTTTTTTTTTTTTGAGTACTATTTTCTGGTTCATTTTTATTACAGCTAAATATTGCTCACATTCTAAATTTACTGACAAAGGAGATTAGATTTGCTTTAAAATGTCAAACTTTTCTGGGTGGAAAAGTAGCTCCACTCGCTTTCAGCAGGAAGGGTTTAATAAGAAGTGATGGTGGTGTTTTAATAAAGGCATATGTGTGACCCCTCTGTGTGAGCACTAAAATAATCTTCTTATCAGAGGATGCATTTTACAACAGCTCCAGGGAACGCACAGCCAGTGGAGGTCAATGTGCCAACCAGCAGGGGAACTATAAAACTGATTTACTCCTTCAGAAACTAAAGAAAGTTCACAGGAATATGCAGAGGCTGAAGAAAACTCTACCTCTTTCTGTTAAGAGCAATATGAAGTATGAGTCCTTGAGGGCTGGGTACACTGGAAACAAAATTAAAATAACATAAGAAATGTCTGTTTGCGAACTCAGTTCACTGGGTGAACAGGGGTTCAAGTGGAGCTTCTCTTTTGAAAGCATTTGTTGTTGGCCTCCCATCTGTAAATCATGTGAGGGATGTGCAAAATTACATTTTCCCAAAAATCAGTTAGTTAGTGGTTGTCTGACCAATTAGATGTCTAGTGCAATGGTTCTCAACCTTTTTGACTTCAAGGCCTGAAATCCACAAAAGTTTTTAAAGGATTAGTTTACTTCAGAATTAAAATTTCCTGATAATTTACTCACCCCCATGTCATTCAAGATGTTCATGTCTTTACTACTTTAGTCAAAAAGAAATTATGGTTTTTGAGGAAAACATTCCAGGATTTCTCTCTATATAGAGGACTCCAACAGGGTTCAATGGTTTGAAGGTCCAAATTGCAGTTTCAGTGCAGCTTCAAAGGGCTCTACACGATCCCAGCCGAGGAATAAGGGTCTTATCTAGCGAAACGATCAGTCAAAAAAAAACAAAAAAAAACACTTTACTACTTTTTAACCACAAATGCTCATCTTCTGTGATTACGTAATAACGTTGGAAAGGTCACATGTGACATAGGTGGAAGAAAGACGGATTAGAAAGATTTAAAAAAAATAATAATTTAACTCCGTTTCTAGCCGATTAAAATATTTTAGAATTTGGCATAATTAGATAAATGTTTATTTATTATAAAAAGGCCATAAGGAGGGTTTATTTGAATGCTTGAACTAAATTTACAAATAAAGGACAAGTAAACAGTCAGTAATAAAATAAGTGCAAACGATAGCACAAAAAAATACAATACAATAAGGAGACAATTGAAATAAACACGGCTTTTAAGTTTTTCAGGTGGATCTAAAAGTAGTATTCAGGTAATAAATAGGCTACTACAGAAATTAATGTAATAAAATGTAAAATAACACTGGATAGTCTTCATTGTAAAAATTAAATACAGCTTAATGCTTAAAATTAAAGTTAGAGAAGTTATTCAGTCAAAGAGCAGTGATTCTCTCTTTGCCTTTTGTTCTTTGATTAACATGAGACACAGCAGCGGGTTTATAAGGCTTATGAGCTTATGCATTCACCCAATATACTGCTATAAAACGTGTTTTCTTTCTCAACTATTTACGTTCCAAAACTGACTATATTTATCTGAATACACACCTAGATGGGCATTTTGAATCCTGGTTCTTCAGAAAGAAAACCGTTGTAAGGGGGTGATTTTAATAGCTTTATTTATTTTTTATTTTATTTTTTATTTTTTTGCTTATTTTAATGCTTATAACTTTAAGTCATCTTGTGGCCCCTTGTAAGTTTGCTGGGCCCCAGACCCATGCTTGAGAACCATTGCACAAGTAGGTCTGAAGCCCTACTGTAATTTTGCTGGTTTAAAATCACTGCTCAATATATGCAATGTTTTTTTATATAAAAAAAGTATGCATTAACTCATATGAAATCATTAGGTTACCTACGGAATCCTAATTCTCTGATAACATGAGTGAGGTATCTCACTATGGAAACCGCCTCTGGCGTGACAGATTCTGGAAGCACCAATAACAGTACATCTGTCAGTTGACAAACCAATAATGATGTGGGATTCCCGCCTCCCTAATAAATACCGCCGGTGGTCCCTACTTCCTTTTCAGCATATCTCTTCTCTGTGAAACTGCAAAAAGTGAAGTGCGGTAAGATACCTCACTCATGTTATCAGAGAACCGGTGTTACGTAAGTAACCTAATGCTCAAACATTCACTTGGTATCTCACTATGGAATATAGACAACTCCCGTATTGCAGATTGCTGTACAAAGCAGGCATGTCATCCAACTCAGTGATGTATGTAATATAAACACAAGCCTGCAACTATTCCTAATGTAAACTTGCTGCCGCACAAATGTCCTGAACTGGAATGCCCTTAAACAGTGCCAATTAGGTAGCCTTACCTCTTATAGAATGAGCTCTCAGCCGGAGGACTGAGACCCATGCTATTATAACCTAATATAATAGCTTCCTAAAATGGAGATAATTCAACTAAAAGCTAGTTGAAATATCTTTGTTAGCCACAACTTCCCTGGCCAGTTCGGGGTGATCAGGATTACTGAGTGACCATTACTCTCTTACCCTTCTTAGAGTTGGCATGATCAGACTCATGCTGGTTAAGGAGCTCTAGCAGTGGACTTGGGAGGGAGGCAGATTTGGGAAGCCTCGCCCTCCCGTTTCCTCAAATCACACCTGTATTTCATAGTAGTGACCGATGCCCTGAAAAGGGCTTTGGGTTCAAATGGAGCGTCCAAGAAGTCCACATTTTCTCTACCTGACAGCCCTGACAATCCCAGCCACAGAGCGTACTCACCCACTGCTAGGCCCATGCTGTGACCACAGCTCTGGACCCGTGCCCCTGGAAGTTCTCAGGTTGAGATTTACAATAACAGATTTCTTTCCGGACAGCTGGGTTTGGTGTCTCAGCATCCATTTGCCTCCACATCTCCTCCAGAAGCTCTGAATGATAAGCAGTAAGGAGAGAGGTGACATTAAGAGCCCTCACTGCCAGGGCCGAAGAACGAAAGATCTTCTGAAACACAGAGGCTTCTAAGCGCTCAGTTTTCCCTGGCAGTGAGGCAGAGGAAAAGGCTGCCTTGCAGTAAGGGTTGAGATGTGCAACTGACAGGTCAACAGGAGGGGGATTTGCAGTCCCTAATTCCTTAACTTTATTAATATCCATCCTGGAAAACCCTTTTACAGGAATCTTGTGTGAAAAGGGCTTATCCCAGAAATGTTTCACACAGGGAACAATGGAATGAGCTGTTTAATGGCTGGGGCACGTGACGGCAATGTCTTGCCATCATAGAGGTCTCTCTCCGCTCCCTGGCCCACCTGCTGTGACATTCAGTCAATGGAGAGTTTTTCTGTTGCCCTCCGGCACACTACTAGTAGGTCGAGCTACACCTGAGCTGGGGAGGGCGACCCTTCACTTAGAGTTGTGCCTGGCCGGGAGGGATTCGGTGGGAGGATCGTGTCATTTTCATCCTCCTCACCTTCCTCCTCCAACAGATGAGTGATTAGATTCTTCATCTTCATCATCCTCCTTTCTTTCATCTGTTAAAGGTCCCGTTCTTCGTGATCCCATGTTTCAAACTTTAGTTAGTGTGTAATGTTGTTGTTAGAGTATAAATAAAATCTGTAAAATTTTAAAGCTCAAAGTTCAATGCCAAGCGAGATATTTTATTTAACAGAAGTCGCCTACATCGAACGGCCAGTTTGGACTACATCCCTCTACTTCCTTCTTTAATGACGTCACTAAAACAGTTTTTTGACTAACCTCCGCCCACAGGAATACACAAGAGTTGCGTTTGTAGAGTGTGTTTGTCGCCATGTCGTCGAAACGCTGTTATTTTCATCCCGCAGTCCAATCACCGGGTCTGATTCCGGCTCAAATTGATAGGGTAAAATTAAAGACATGTTTACAATAACACTGAGCGCGTGCATCTCCACGTTATGGTAAGAGGCGTGACCTTTCCGGGCAAGAAGCGCTAAACTGCTGTCGAATCACAACACAGGAACCGCTGGCACAATCAGAACTCGTTACGTATTTCTGAAGGAGGGACTTCATAGAACAAGGAAGTCATCAGCCCGTTTTTATGACAGTGGAAACAGCGGTATACAGATAAGTAAATTATGTGAAAAATACTGTGTTTTTTTTTTAAACGCGAAACATGAACACATGTTATATTGCACACTATAAACACAATCAAAGCTTCAAAAAACCACGAAAAACGGGACCTTTAAGGATCTAAAGAGGGTAGGCAGTTTAGGGGAGACTTCATCCATAAATTCACCCCAGCTGCATGATGCAAGGACCTGCAGTCTCCTTTGTGGGTGGCGGAGAAAGGCAGGGGTCTCCTTTATTAGCAGCTGCAACCCACACTCCTCTCTAGCACCCTTGATTTGAAGAGAAAAAAGTGAGGTCAGCACTTGGGGTTTGTGAGTGCTGCCTGAGAATGTCTCACCCCCAGGCATGCACAAAGGATGCAGATCCTTACAGGAGATCATTGCGAAGTTTCTGCTTTCGCTCTGCCGCTTTCAGAACTAGCGGTCGCTATAATAGAGATAATGCCTAAGCTCACCACATCATGCCATTTAGGAAGAAGAACTAACGTGTTACAGCAAATTCTCTTAATTCTTTTAGTATACGCAAGCAAATAATTAATAGTGACATTGAATAGACCCGCTAGCAAAACAGCTGCATTCGGTGATGTACCTTGATGGCTTGTCTTAGAAAAGTTAAACAACTATTTCCAAAAACAGGTCCTGCTGAAGGATAGCTTCTGATTTGATCTTCACGCGGAAGAGATCAAGAATGAAAAAGGTACCAGCGACAGCTGTATATATTAGAGAGGCGGGACTCCTGGATCACTGTCGTTATTGGTGCTTCCAGGATCTGTTATGCCAGCGGCATTTTCCATAGTGAGATACTGAGCGAATAGAATTGTCAAAAGTACCGTCTTCGTTACCTAGTCGGAACTGAAATTTTAAGCCAATCACAGACATATCCAATGAGTGCATCAACACTATGGCCAATCAGAGGTGTTTATGAATCTGCTCAACAGCACATAAAGCATCACATTTTTAAAATTTCAGTACCGATTGATACCGAAGTCTGTACTTTTGACAACTCTATGAGTGAAAGAGAACTATTTGTTATATTCATAGTAACCAAGCATTACTTCTGTTACCATGTTGTAGGTAGCCAGGCTGGGCGACCTGCAGAGAACTTGGAATCATCAGGACAGGAAGAACAGAGAAACGGCCTCAGGAAATCCAGCAAGGACAGAAAAACCGGGCATGAGGATTCGTCCTCTGCCACCACCACTCAGGGAGCTTTAGCCAATGAGAGGACTCAGCCCACAGGGGAGAGTGAGAGCAGAGATTTAAGTGACAAGAGTAATGCAAAAATGGAGGGCGAGGGCAGCTCAGGTGTCACATGTACCTCAGGTGAGACTGACATCCCAAATGCTGCTCCTGATGCCACTGCCAATGATCTGGATTTTGACCTTTCGAGCGACAGCGAAAGTGAGGGTAAAATGGGATTATCTGACAGTGATGGCGAAGGACAGCCAGTGGATGCTGGGAAACCCAAACAAACAAAAACAGAGGAGTGTAAAAGCAAAGAGGTTGATGGGGATGGGGACATACAGAGGACAGAGGGTGATGATGTCCCAGAAACAAATCCTGAAGGTCTCTCTGATTTAGGCAACGGCTGTTCCGACAAGAAAGAAGTTGAAACAGAGTCTCAAAACAGCGAGCAGTCAGGTGTCACTATGGGTGAGGAGTCATTAGATCATAGTATGGAGGATGAGGATGATGAAGAAGAGGAAGACATTGACCAGGACGACCACCTCATTTACTTGGAGGAAGTTTTGGTTCGCATCCACAGTGAGTATTACTCACGCTATGAGGCCTTCCTTAGGAAAGACCGTTCAGAGAGTCCGGACATTCGAAAAATTGTTCCAGAACTGAAGGGCCGCACGCTGGAGGGCACTACAATTGTTTTCAGTGGCCTGTATCCCACCAACTACCCAATGGAGCGCACAAGAGAGTGGTATCATGCCAAGGCGCTGGGTGCCAAGCTTTGCAAGACCCTGGTGCTCAATGCCAAAGACCCTAACCGCACCACCCACCTTATTGCTGCACGTGCAGGTGAGTCACGCATTCTTAAAACACAAGTAAAGAAGGGACATTTTCAAAAGTGACTAGTCAGTAGTGATGGGTAGTAACTGATTATACGTAATCTGGATTACATAATCAGATTCCAAAAATTAAGTACTCGTATTTAGATTACATTACATTTTAAAATACTTTAAAATAATCAAACTACAGTTACGTTTTTATTGATTACATGATTACATGTTATTCTTACAATGGCAGTAAATTATTCATCAATTATTGACTGTCCATACTACTTTTTTTTTTTTTTTCCCTCCCCAATTTTCCTTTCTAAACAAACCTACTGCTCATATATGTTTAGAAGGTCTTCAAGGTATGTGGAATTGCACACAGACCAGCCACTAGTCGTGCCTATCACTGAAAACTGAGACCCACACAGCATATGAAGTGTTTTCTCAACGTTGCAATGTTGCATTTCTAATCAGCGCCTAACGAACACATAAATTATCATTTGAATTATTACTCAGTGAGTCATTTAAGGCTTTTGTCTTTCAAACACATTAAAATGTACAAATTTACGTCATTTCATATTTACATGCAATGCAGGGATTTACCAACTTTTTTGTCTGCTGAACTTCTTTGACCTAATATATTTACTTAAAGTACCCCCTGCGATTAATTTGATTTAATACATTTAATAAGTTAGGACAATAACAAAATTAAGTCAATAATAAATTATTTATTTATTTATTTTATTTATTTTAAGTTGTTAAGGTCACGTTTTTCTGATGTCTGTTAAAGGTGCCGTAGAACGTGTTTTCAAAAGATGTAATATAAGTCTAAGGTGTCACCTGAATGTGTCTGTGAAGTTTCAGCTCAAAATACCCCATATATTTTTTTTTTATTCATTTTTTTAACTGCCTATTTTGGGGCATCATTAAATATGCGCCGATTCAGGCTGCAGCCCCTTTAAATTCTCGTGCTCCCCACCTCCGGAGCTCGCGCTTGCCTTAAACAGCATAAACAAAGTTCACACAGCTAATATAACCCTCAAAATGGATCTTTACAAAGTGTTTGTCATGCAGCATGTCTAATCGCGTAAGTATGGTATTTATTTGGATGTTTACATTTGATTCTGAATGAGTTTGATAGTGTTCCGTGGCTAAAGCTAACATTACACACTGTTGGAGAGATTTATAAAGAATGAAGTTGTTTATGAATTATACAGACTGCAAGTGTTTAAAAAATGAAAATAACTGCAGTCTTGTCTCCGCAAATACAGTAAGAAACGATGGTAACTTTAACCACATTTACCAGTACATTAGCAACATGCTAATGAAACATTTAGAAAGGTAATTTACAAATATCACTAAAAATATCATGATATCATGGATCATGTCAGTTATTATTGCTCCATCTGCCATTTTTCGCTATTGTCCTTGCTTGCTTACCTAGTCTGATTCAGCTGTGCACATCCAGATGTCCTGCCCTTGTGTAATGCCTTGAACATGAGCTGGTTTATGCAAATATTGGGGGCGTACGTATTAATGATCCCGACTGTTACGTAACAGTCGGTGTTATGTTGAGATTCGCCTGTTCTTCAGAGGTCTTTTAAACAAATGAGATTTATATAAGAAGGAGGAAACAATGGTGTTTGAGACTCGCTGTATGTCATTTCCATGTACTGAACTCTTGTTAATTAACTATGCCAAGGTAAATTCAATTTTTAATTCTAGGGCACCTTTAATAGTCGCATAACATGCAGGTAAACAAAATATTTGTTTTATTTTGATAGTTTTTTTATTTTTATGATTTAAAGCTGCAGATCTCCAATTTCAGTCATATGCGGAACAGTTATCTGTACATGCGTTGTGCCTCGGCACAGTTCCTCAGCGCGGATTATCAGCCATAAATTCTGATACTGTAATTTTACAGATTGTACTATAAAATTATTATTAGTAGTAGTATATTATAGTCATTATGTACATATTATATATGATATATAATCATAAGTTTTTTGGCTAACTTGTGCAGCCTTTCAAACAAACAGGATTTTTTTTTTTCCCAGTAAAATTAGACCCCCCCAAAAAAAAAAAATCATGTAGCCCTAATGTCCTGTATAATTAAGCTGTTCGTTACACACCAATCAGATATGTTTTACTGATAAATGGACATTTAATTGCAGTTTTTCAAAACTGTGTTCAAAAAACATGAACCAAATGATCAGTCCATAAAAAAAAAGAAAAAGAAAAAAGTTTCTTGACAGGTTTGTCTGCTTACTCATATCTGTGGTTTAAGCTGTTATATTTAAACACTACTAAGCAGTGCTCTGTATAAGGTTGTGATTTATTTTGATCTTTTTTGTTAATGTGTTGAGCAGATCTCATCAGAATATATATATATATATATATATATATATATATATATATATATATATATATATATATATATAGTAATTTGAGTAATTTTTTAAGAGCCATATATGACTCGCCTGATTGGTGCATTGTGCCATTAGCAGCAAAGATGAACTTTGTCTCAACTCTCTGCTAATCAGAGAGGTCAACACAAATGATGTCCATAGTGAAATTATGTTTCTCTCTAATTGCTCATTATCTGTAAGAGAGAGAAAAAAAAGCTCAGTTCTCACCTTAATCTGATGTCTGAATCTTTGTAGCAGGATAGGATTTGCTGTTCGTGTACAGTCCTTTATCAGTCTAGGTGTACCACATCACCATTAGAGAGGTTGTTGTTAATATGATGCCCTCTTTTGTCCAGTCATGACTGACTGCTGACACTCCAGACACCTTTTCTTTTCCAGACAAAACATTTCTAACAGTAGCACAATGACTTTCTTTTTATGCATGCCACAATTTAAATTTTGTGTGTCGCATACAGATCGCTATTCAAACACCAATGCGATCTCATATGACATTGATTTTCAAGAAAGCAAGTGAGCCACACAGTTACAAATACACAATTTATCACAGAAAGTACTGAGATAAAAGTTTATAGTTTGGATATAAACACAGAAGTCTACGTTAGCAATCAAAACGGAGCAAATCAGCAAACATTGATTCATCCAGTAATGAAACGAGGGAAGTAGTTATGAGTGAGTCATTGAATCATTCATTCAAAACCATTTTTTTTAATAAATTCAATTAAAAATTTTTAAATAGACTGCAGCAACTAATATTTTGTCTGTTCAGAATTTTATCCAGAATCATGCAGCTCTAACACAAATTAAAATAACGCATACACATTCCTCTCCCTTGCTGCTGTAGCAATTTCTTAAAATGTTGTCTTAAAATGTATTTATCCCTATGTGACATCTGTTTTTATATTGTTTGTCAGCACATTACATATTATGTATCTGCATCCACTAATCTTCCATACTGACAATTCATAATCTTTCATAATTATTTTGAGCAATAGGATTATATAAAATATATATATAGTGGCCTAAAATTACAAAATATTCATCAATCAGTGCTTTTGTACTTTCACTCAAGTAAAATTGAAAAGGAGTTCTAAATACTTTTACTTTATTATACGCATCTGTACTTTTACTCAAGTACTTGATTTGTGTACTTCATCCACCACTGGTAGTAACAGGAAGGGAATTAGCAGAAGGTCAACATCAAGTCTGACACACAGTCTTGGAGCTTCATGAACTTTATTTGTTCAAACTCAAATGAGTCTATTGTTCCTCTTTGTTCATCTTGACACTATCCACCCCCAAAAAAGCCCACACACACTCTGAGACACACACTTGGACGATCAAGTGCAAATGTAATTACTGTCGAGTGCTGTCTAATTGGCCACCATTAAGCATTAAGCAAACATTGCCACACTCCAATGTCACCACACTGTCGTATTAACTGTTATCCCCCCCACCCCACCCCCGTTCGTCCGTCAGCACCCTCAGCTCTGCCAAACACCGCAACCACAAGACAGTTGAACGGCTAATGAAGAGTGGAAGGAAATCCACAAAGCCAGACGGGAGAAAAAAGAAGCGAAGAGCTGCCAAACTTTCTCTTCCTGTGCTGTATATTTTTTGACAGCTTTTCACAGATCTCAGCCTTTGATGCCAAATTATTTGTCTGGTGGCTGGATTGTGTAATTGCGTGGATGTCCTTCCCGCTTTCTGATCCCTCGCTTATACAGAAACAACTTCACACATGATTAATTCAGACGAGAGCAGCGAAACAGGACGTTCCGTAATGAAAGTCGGGAGGTGGCTGAGAGCAGATTTAATTCATGTCCTTTTTGGACCAACATGATTAGTGTTGTTTGATAAGACAAGCATAACTTTTGTTCATGGCAATACACTTAATTTTGACTACACTGGAAGAAAAATATGTACAGTACAGTTCAAAAGTTTGGAACCACTAAGATTTTTAATGTTTTTAAAAGAAGTTTCGTCTGCTCACCAAGGCTACATTTATTTAATTAAAAATACAGTAAAAACAGTAATATTGTGAAATATTATTACAATTTAAAATAACTGTTTTCTATTTGAATATATTTCACAAAGTAATTTATTCCTGTGATGGCAAAGCTGAATTTTCACATGTCTTCAGTGTCACATGATCCTTCAGAAATCATTCTAAAATTCTGATCTGCTGCTCAAGAAACATTTAATGTGTACAATTGTACAAAATATTTGTGTACAATATTTTTTTTCAGGATTATTTGATGAATAGAAAGTTCAAAAGAACAGTGTTTATCTGAAATCTAATCTTTTGTAACATTATAAATGTCTTTACTGCCACTTTTTATTGATTTAATGCATCCTTGCTGAATAAAAGTATTCATTTCTTTAATTTCTTGTCAAAAAAATAAAAATAAAAATTCTTACTGACCCCAAACTTTTGAACGGTAGTGTATAATGCTACAGAAGCTTTGTATTTCAGATAAATGCTGTTCTTTTGAACTTTCTATTCATCAAGGAATCCTGAAAAAAAAAAAAGTACACAACTGTTTTCAACATTGAAAATAATCATAAATGTTTATTGAGCAGCAAATCAGCATATTAGAATGATTTCTGAAGGATCATGTGACACTGAAGACTGGAGTAACGATGCTGAAAATTCAGCTTTGCATCACAGGAATAAATTACTTTGTCAAATATATTTAAATAGTACACAGTTATTTTAAATTGTAATAATATTTCACAATATTACTGTTTTTTACTGTATTTTTAATTAAATAAATGTAGCCTTGGTGAGCAGACGAAACTTCTTTTAAAAACATTAAAAATCTTAGTGGTTCCAAACGTTTGAACTGTACTGTATGCGTAGATACAGACCGCAGGCAGAGGTAGAATTGTGTAACAGTGCTCTTTACTTATCACATGTGCAAAACACACTGATTGCACTTTCTATTTGATGCATTAAATTACATCAAAATGCAAGGGTATTGAAAACAATCAAATCAATGCAATTCTTCTGTAATTTAATACTTTATAAACCCAATCACTTCATCAAGATGTTTTTGCTGCTGGCTTTCGATAATTAAATTCCATCATAAAAGCTATTGTAGAAAGTTTTAATGCTGTTGAGTTTTCAAATTTCAAATCTTAATTCTCTGAATGTTTTTTTTTTATTGCAGATATCTTATAAACTTTCATTAAATTATACGCTACAGTTCAAAAGTGTGGGGTCTTTAAGATTTTAATGTATTAGAAAGAAATCTCTTTTGTTCACCAATGCTGCATTTATTTGATAAAATACAGTAAAAATATTAATATTTTGAAATCTTAGTACAATTTAAAATAAGTTTTCTATTTAAATGTAATATAAAATACAATTTATTCTTCTGATTTTCAGCAGCCATTACTCCAGTCTCCATTGTCACATGATCCTTCAGAAATTATGTTGATTTGGTACTAAAGAAACATTTCTAATTATTATCAATTTTAAAAACAATTGTTCAGCTTTTTTATGATTCTTTGATGAATAAAAAGTTAAAACATAGCATTTATTTGACAGTAAATGTCTTTACTGTCACTTTTGGTCGTTTTATTGAGTCCTTGCAGAATAAAAGTGTTTTTTTTATTTTTTTTTACTTTTGATTTGTTGGGTATGCTTTTATAAAATGGCAGCAATATAAGACAATAGTTTGATGTATTAATAAACTATTCTTCCATTAAATAAATACATGTTTCCTATGCAGTTTGGAAAAGTATGGAATTTGATTGAATGACAGATCATTAATTAATTGATAGTCACAAAACTGTCTTTACCATAAGCGCATCTCTTTTGAACTTCACTAAACAAATGTGCATGTGCTACTCAAACCAGCAACAGATAAAGGAGCGAGCAATCATTTAATTCAGACTGTACTTTGGTGGTCGTGCAACATCAAACCACAATTACAGCATCAAACCAATGTGTCAGAGGTGAATATATGCAGGTTATGAAGCATTTTACATTCCCCTCATAATGTAAGCGTGTGTTATCACTTTATGAAAACCAGTGGAGAAAAAAACTCAAGAAAACATTTACAGATGATTGTAATATACCAAATATAATGCTGCATGAATCAGTTGTTTAAATATGGTCTGTAAAATCAATCTACTGCGAGGTTTGGAAATTTGAGTATGGAATTTTGAAATGGAAAATGTGTAGGAATCCTGAATACAGTTCATTAGCCTGACTGCAAGATGTTTGTGGTTGGCATTTGCCAAGTATCATGATTTAGAGTCTGAACTGAACTAAATTAAACAAAACAAACAAACAAAAACGTACTAGTCGCTATCTAGAGAAGCATGTTGCTCACTCCATTTCTGTCTACTGTTTTATGTACAGATCAATTTGAGAATCACATCTGTTCTCAGTTCCAAAGTTTTAGTTTATAAACTCGACAGATTTTTGCTGTATTTTCGATAGCCAGTAGCAGCAAGTGGATGTATAAAAAGATGTGTCTTGGCGTTTTGCATTTGGTGGTAAACTTTTTTTTTATTTTCTTTCCTCAACATGTTCAATTCCGATGGCAATTTTCTTTTCCTCTGGCACTGTACATTCCTCTCTGCTGCTGATAGTCGAGCGAGAGACACTGGAAAGAAACTTAGTGTTGTTTATCTCAAATGTTGTTATATATGTATATATATATGTGTCTCTGTCAGGTACAGAGAAAGTTCGTCAAGCTCAGGGCTTTAAACATCTTTATGTGGTGAATCCTGATTGGTTGTGGGGCTGCTTGGAGCGCTGGGAGCGAGTAGAGGAGCAACTCTTTCCTCTCAAAGATGAATATAACAAATCACACAGGTATTTATCTCTTGCAGTCTCTCCATTCGCCTCTGTCTTTCTTGCTTTTCTTTTATCATTTATGTTCACTTGTGCCTTTCAGTATTAAGACTGTAACAACATTCTGTTTTATCAGTGTTTTCTGTTGTGACTGCTGAACATTTCATTGTGTTTTTCACTGTAACACTCATGAATAGAAAATCAAACACTGAACTTCTCACAGTTGCCAAGAAATCTTTCAGCTTGCAGTATTAAAGAATTGTTAAATTAATGAGTTACCAAAAAATTGCCCTCATTTTGTTCTAAATCCACATGGCACACAAAATTGTGACGCTTAACAGAACGGCAATGGTTCACACAGTCATCGTAAGGCTTCAAAAGACTTGAAATATAGCACACAACTGAATTATTGATATTAAATATTCTTGTTACCTTTAAGGGCCATGTACATCAAAGATGATAACTATAAAGTTTTAATAATTATTCTAATTCTGTGAGAATAAAAAAGTCCACACCACAACTATAATGATAATGAAACACAGAGGAACAATGTAATTGGAATCACTTTCAGACCAATTTTGTCTAGCATTTAAACATCCAAATTACAAAAAAGGTAGCTGGCCGCACACTGAGTCCAATGAAGAGGTCTAGAAAAACAATTTATTTTGCACCATGCAATTTATGAAATAAATTATGTTTTTCTAGAACTCTTCAGTCTTCATTGTGTGGCCAGCTACCTTTTTTGTTTGTTCAATTATTTCTTTGGCTCCACGCACCTGAAAGAGAAGGAACTTTTTGATAATTTAGAACGCAACAATTTCCTCTGAACATCCAAATTACATAAATGCAGCTCCCGCTTATGATAAACAGAATATTATTATCCTTTGGTGTGGACACTAATATAGTTGTTTTTATAATTATTAGAGATGCACCAAAATGAAAATTCTGGACCAAAACAGAAAATTCTGGATGCACTTGGCCAAAAAACAAAACCAAAAATGACTTTTTAAAAATAATTATTTTCTTATTTCAAGTTATTATTTTTTTTGTATAATTGTATTAATATTAGACTTTGTAATTAAATAAAATAATTTTATCGAATCTCAATTTAAAAAATACAAGCCAATAGAATAAAATAACCACGCTTTTATCTATTTATTATTTAAGTTTCGCACCAAAAATGGACAGTAAATATATTAAAATAACAATAAATATCAATATATTATTCTTTATTCGGTTCTATGCAACAGAATCAGATTTAACAGATTTATTTTATTTTATTTTTTGACCAATTATCAAAATAAAGTATAGGCTAGTCCTAGAAAACTTATTATCAGAGCATGTGAGAAGAATGTAGCGGGAAGATCAGTGAATGAGAGGGTAGGGTCATTTTACCAGCGTTGCCCAGCACGGCCATAGCCTACCACACCTTGTAACAGCCCAGTGGGCCTATTGCATACAGAAAAAAGTCTACTACAGAGAAATGTTGGCACATTATTTGAGCAGACTTTGCTTTTCCAGTGAGCGTGAGCGGTACATGAGGGGATTGTTTGCTTTGGCCGTGAGCAACTGAGCAGAGAGCGCAAAAACGAAGCAGAACATAGAGCAGAGCAAACTGGGTGCCAGTACAGACTTGCCTGCTTGGCCAGAGTCGCTTAGAAGCTGTGCATCTTCAGAAGCGGAGCAGCTCGCAAAGTTACAAAAAATGCTGTGTGACTTTGAAACCTGAGCGCTGAACACTGAGGGGATGGGGTGGCATATACACTATATTGCCAAAAGTATTGGGACACCCTTCCAAATCATTGAATTCAGGTGTTCCAATCACTTCCATGGCCACTCGTGTATAAAATCAAGCACCTAGGCATGCAGACTGCTTTTACAAACATTTGTGAAAGAATGGGTCACTCTCAAGAGATCAGTGAATTCAAGCGTGGTACCGTGATAGGTTGCTATTAGTCCATTCTTGAAATTTCCTCACTACTAAATATTTCATGGTTAACTGTTAGTGGTAACAAAGTGGAAGCAATTGGGAACAACAGCAACTCAGCCAAGAAGTGGTAGACCACATAAAATCACAGACTGGGGTCAGCACATGCTAATGCTAGAAGTCGCCAACTTTCTGCAGTGTCAAAGTACAGACCTCCAAACTTAGTGTGGCCTTCAGATTAGCTCAAGAACAGTGCGTACAGAGCTTCATGGAATGGGTTTTCATGGCCGAGCATCTGCATCCAAGCCTTACATCACCAAAGGCAATGCAAAGTGTTGGATGCAGTGGTGTAAAGCACGCTGCCACTGGACTCTAAAGCAGTGGAGACGTGTTCTCTGGAGTGACGAATCACGCTTCTCTGTCTGGCAATCCGAAGGACGAGTCTGGGTTTGGCAGTTGCCAGGAGAACAGTAATTGCCTGACTGCATTGTGCCAAGTGTAAAGTTTGGTGGAGGGGGGATTATGGTGTGGGGTTGTTTTTGGCCCCTTAGTTCCAGTAAAAGGAACTCTTAATGCTTCAGCATACCAAGACATTTTGGACAATTTCATGTCCCCAACTTTGTGTGAACAGTTTGGGGATGGCCCCTTCCTGTTCCGACATGACTGCGCACCAGTGCACAAAGCAAGGTCAATAAAGACATGGATGAGCGAGTTTGGTGTGGAGGAAGCTGTTATAGCTGCAAAGGGTGGGCCAACCATATTAAACCCTACGGATTAAGAATGGGATGTCATTAAAGTTCATGTGTATGTAAAGGCAGACATCCCAAAACTTTTGGCAATAATAGTATATTTTCAGCTCATATTTTCATCCTTTTTTCTCTTTCGACCAACAAAACAAAAATTCTGAAATTTTGGTGCATCCCTAATAATTAAAAAATGAGAATTTTCTTTTTATGAAATCTATCCACTCTTAACTTTTTTTTTTTTTTTTTTTTTTTTTTTTTTTTGTGGTCATTTTGACTAATTTCATTTGAAATAATTGTTACTATTGTTATTTATTAAAAGGTTTCCATCTGAGTGGTTCAAAACTTGGTGACATTTTTTGATATGCAATTGGAACAAACGAAAAAGTGAACTTCATTCGATGAGTCATAAAAAAAGTCATAAAGTCACACCGTGGCTGATTGTGATCAGAATTGACCGACCATAGGGAATGAATGGGAAAGACCCTAACGTGTGATAATTCTTCAGGGAATTTTAGTGTAATTAATTAATTTAGTGTAGTTTATTTAATTAATTACAAAATTAATTAGTGTAATTTAATTAATTACACTAATTAATTAATTAATTTTAGTGTAATTCCCTTTAATAGTGTAATTAAATAGCATTTCATTAAAAAAAGTTACATTCTTACTGTTCCTGGTTAAAAATGACAGCCAGAGGTTAAACATAACATCTTTTACTGTCCCCCAGGAGCAACAGTCCTGCCGCATTTCTAGATATCCAGGGGTCCGTCCCAAGGCCTCTCTTCCAGGCCCCTCCTGTTCAGCACAAGCCCCTTGCACCACCAGAAATGCGGACCTATGACCCCGTCACCGGCAAACTGATCCGCCGGGGTCCCCAGGCCTCCCGTCCACCCTCTTATCTTCATTCGCATGGATCGTCCATGTCGGCCAAGGAAGATCTGTCCACACTCAGGTACTTGATGTACTTTTTATATTATTATTTTTTTATTTTTATGTATGGCAGTAAATATGTGTAAATACAGCAGTCATGTTAATAAACTCATGGTTGTATCAGAATCATGAATATTAAGGGTCTATTTTTGCACATTCTGCACAGTACAAACTTATTCTTAAGAGCAAGGGAATATAAAGATATAATGATATATGATGTTTGATTATATGTACTTGGAAGACATTTCTTTGAAAGGCCTGTGGGAAATGTACCTGGTCAGTAAGACCTTCCCTGATGGCCCGTATGCTGTGCTTGCCTTTTCTTTCCCAGCTCATATTGGATTTCTCATGCAGTCTATTTCACATTAATCTCTAAGCTCTAAATAACATCTGTGAGAAATAAAGCATTGTGCCTTGGCAGCTCTGAGATTGTGAAACAGAAATTATTAGCAAATTTCATCAGCACCTTTGGTCATTGCTGTGACAAGGGAATAATAAAAACAAGCTTGTAAATGCTGATCAAAAAAAAGAGTAAAAAAACGGCAACTCCTGCGTCAGCATCTGTCCAGGAGAGAAATAAATTAGAAAATAAATAGTTCACCTTAGAAACAGTTATTATTTTCTCATAAGTTGTTCCTGTGCAACGTTCTTTCTGCTGTGAAACACAAAAGGAGAACTTTCAAAGAATGTCCTGCCCACACTTTTCAGCATAATGAAAATGAATAAGAGGCTTCTTTCAAAAATGATATTCAAAAATTTTACTGACCCCAAACTTTTTTTAAATGAACTATGGTGTTTATAAATAAGTTGATGAAGAATTCGTAACCAAAGGTATAGGTTTCCAAGGCAAATTAGATTTACATTTGCATTTAATTATATAGCAGATGCTTTTCTCCAAAGCAACTTACAAATGAGAACAATAGAAGCAATCACATCAACATGAGGGCAACAGTATGCAAGTGCTGTTCAAATGCATGATATGATTAAAAAAGTAAGATATAACACTGGCCCAAAGTCGAACTAATCTGCAGCTTTCTCACACTGGCCCTCGGTCAGCAGGCCAACCTTATTAATGAGCCCTGAGTTTGTAACATCATGTGGGCAAGTAAATTATGGAGTTTTTGGGTGAACTATTCCTTTAATGCTGATTTCAAATGAATAATGCAGATCTACTGTCAGGGCTTCCTGTGACAATTACAGTTTATGTGACAGTTACAGTAGACAAGTAACTTCAATTTATCTGTTTTTATAATATTTATTCTGTGTGGTTTGAGGGAACAGCAGAAAACCATTTTTTTAGGTGGCCTAAAAAAATTTGCTGGAGGTTTTAGAAATTAGCTCATTAGCATATTAATGATACCAATGTGCTTTTTAAATTGTTTCGGTAGCTATTGAATCTCTTTTGAGCTCACTCATTCTCTTTTGCACTCTTAAAGGTAGGGTAGGCAATTTCAGAGAGGCTAGCAATAGCAAGCTAAATTTGAAAGCATAAGATCCCACCCTCCCTCCAGAGCATCTCCAAAGTCACATCTCCTCCAAAACACATGAACGCACACAGCCAGAGCAGAGTCTGCAAAGCGTCACGAGAGATAGCATTAAATTACCATTACAGTTGTGGCCTAATGGTTAGAGAGTCGGACTTGTAACTTTAAGGTCATGGGTTTGAGTCTCAGTACCGGCAGGAAATGTAGGTGGGGGGAGTAAATTAACCGCTGTCTTTTCCACTCTCATTACCAGAGGTGGGTAGAGAGTCCAAAAACTGTACTCAAGTAAAAGTACAGGTACTTATAGAAATATTTGCTCAAAGTAAAAGTGAAAGTAATAATCTTAATAGTTACTTGAGTAAGAGTAAAAGAGTATCCAATGAAAAAACTACTCATGTAGCTAGTTACTAGTTACTTTGTTATTATTTAGATAGATATTTAAATTATTATTATTATTATTATTATTATCATAATTAGATGTCTTTGCAACAACAGACAAGCATTATTTCTGGTATCTGTAGACCGAATATCTCTGCATGTCCTTTGCTTTGTATATTAATAACGTATACAGCTATATTTGAAAGAAGAAAGAGAAAACTCTTTACATGTGCTTGCGCTCATAACCGCTGAACATCTGAACACTAAACTGGTTAACTGTGTCTACGCAAAGGTGTTAATTTTCAAGACAAACATGTCACCGGGGTAGGTAGGCTACTCACAAATTACAGCGGGACGGTGGGTGTTCATTTCATACTCTCTGGTAGCTTATTTAATGTATAAATTAAGATATATGTCCAAAAAACGGCAAAGAAATGCTACATACTTTGTAGTGGTGACGTTATCGTGGCGAAATAATCTGTTTGGTTGTAAAATGTAGGCTATTGGCTGTATGAATTGAAATCAAATGAAATCGATACCTGTAGAATTGTTCACCGACAGCATACACAGTTCAACTAATAAAGATCTTCATCGCTGGCGAACAATAGGATGCATTTGCAGATTTGCTTTTAATTGACTGTAGGTCCACTGCCATTTCATCCAATGCTCCGAGTGAGAAACCGCATCAGACGATTCAGTGCGGGCAGGGAACTGAACAAATCATTCAAACTGATTCGCAAACCAATTTAGACAAGTCTGAACAGAATTGACTCAAAAGAGTGATTCAGTTGTGAATGGGGCATCGTTGATGAAAAAAGAGAGCGCGCTTGGAATAAATTACGCATTTCTTAACATGTACAGTATTGCATTCAAATAAAGTAATGAGAGGAACGTCGCCCAGCGTGGTGAAGCAAAAGTATAGATTTTTCATTAGAAATGTACTCAAGTTAAAGTAAAAGTAGCCACATTTAAATCTAATCTTGAAAGTACAAATTTTCCAAAAAAATACTCAAGTAAATATAACAAAATAAATGTACTTCGTTACTAAAAACCTCTGCTCATTACCCACAACTGAGGTGCTCCTTGAGCAAGGCACCTAACCCCCAATCGCTCCCCGAGTGCCGCAGTAAAAATGGCTGCCCACTGTTCCGGGTGTGTGTTCACAGTGTGTGTGTGTGTGTGTGCACTTGGATAGGTGAAATGGAGAGCACAAATGGGACACCATACTTGGCTACATGTCACATCACTTTCATAATGACTTGTACCACCTGTCTGCTGCAGATGTGTTGATAGTGTTGCCATAGAAACACATAAGTCCAAGTCCAATGACATGAGCTCAGAGTAGAACGAAACGTGGTGCCATCTCTCAATTACAGTAATTATGACATGGCATGAACGGACCATAAGCTTGTTTTGGTTCAGGAGGAACTAAAAGGTGGCTGTTGTTTGTTTGCAGCGCTCTGTGACTGTCTGTCTACAACTCTGCATAGCCTCATAGAACACGCTAATGACGTGTGACGTGTACCGAATGCAATAATTTGGATGAACATTTTTTGGTCCTGAGACATCTACAGAAGATATATGTTCATTTTTAAAAATTTAGACCACTTCTGTTATTGATTGCTATCAGGATGTGAAGAGAGTTCCAACCAGTATAACAAAAGATTAATGAAAAACATTGCCTACCCTACCTTTAAGCTCTTCATGCCAATTGTGACATGAGTGGTGTGATGTAAAGTGGCAACGTCTCTCGGGCAGCTATTTCAGTCATGCGAGTACAGCTGCTATCTCTTTGAATGGGGAGACATCAAATTCTCCAAAGCTGTTCAGCAACCTTACAAATAAATTTCATATTTGAAATCACCAATGAAATCTGACAACAACTGTCTTATAAATTTAGCTTCTAAACGCTTAAATCATGACAAAATAAAAAATGCATTTTTCAGGCTAGATCAGCCAATGCACACGCAGTCGTAAGCGCGCGTCTCAGAACACTTGAATGTTTCTATAGCAACCAGAGCTTCTAACAGCAGCTGCAGTGACGCGATGACTTTACCAATTGGCGATTGGCTCTTTTATTTAAAAGGCGGGACTTTTTCCGCAGTATTGCATGTTGCACTTTCTCCCATTCATAGTGATATGAGTGCACAGTCTTTGTATACATATTAGTACCTTTTTAAAGGGTGCCTCTTTCCCAGTGACAACTTTTGCATGTTTTTATCTGAGAGTGTTTTAAACAGAAAACAAAAGAAGAAATGTTTCTTGAGCATATCAGCATATTAGAATGATTTCTGAATCATGTGAAACTGAAAACTGGAGTAATGTTGCTGAAAATTCAGCTTTGCTATTACAGGAATAAATTACATTTAGCTGTTTTGGTGTACATTGGACAGCCGTAGTGCCAGTACTGCTCTCACACACCTGCCTGTGATTTTGAAATAAACCTGGAGAAATCGATTGGCTGGTTTAGGTGTGGATTATAGCTGGATCTCAACTCTGCAGGTAGACCTCCAGGAGAAGGATTGGGCACCCTGTAGCTGCTCTCTTGTTTAGACATTTGTTAACTGCTCTCAGCTTGATCGCAGTCTCCTTCCATTTGTCTTATTTCTGCTTTATCCTTGCACTTGCTGTCCATAGGGGGCCACAAATTTAATAAAGCAATCCACTGTCCTCTAGGAGCCATTTAGAAAAGTTCACTGCTAAATTTGATATTTAAACCACAGCTCTACCTGACTAACTCTCCAGACAGATACTTTCTGGGCATCTGCAAGCTGAACTAATATGTCATATTAAGCGCTCAACTCTTCAGCAGGCCTGATATGTTGAATGAATAGCCGGACTGCATGGTGCCCTGTTACTGCACATCACATGTAGGCTGGCAGTGAGTGCTCTTGTGCTGCTGTTGAGAGGATGTACTGGTCTCCAGGCAACAGGGCTTGTTGAATAGTTCAAGAACAGAAAATGAGAGGACACAAGCATCAATACAAAATCACCCATGTTGGTCTTTTGTTGCTAGGTAGCAAAATAGAAAAGAACTGTATGTGCCACTGAAAGATGTTTTTAGGCGAATGCGAAGACAGATGTCTAAAAACTTAAGAGTTTCCATGCTCATGGGAAACCTGTAAATATCAGGGAATTAAAGAATTGAGATTAATTTTCTTCACTTGATAATTTATCATAAGCTATAATCTCTATAAAATTATAAGATATCCTTCATCCAATACACTTCACCCTTAATGGCCGTCATTTATCAAATGCTCGTTTCCACGCAAAATTTGCCATTTATCAATATGAGCGTGAGCGGTGGCTACGATCATATCTCGAGTCAGGTCTCAGCTCGTGTACGAAAGTATGCAACATAGTAAATCTGGTGGAGAACTGTTATGAGAACATTTGGATTATTTTCCTGACCGACAATCACTCACTAACCGATCAATAACCATTAAACGACACGGTTAAAATGTCAATATGTCACAAATGTCACAAATTAGAATAGGTGCATGTCAGGGATTTCGCTTTGAATGCGCAAATGGCAACATCAACAGAACATTAGGATTCATACATCATGCACCTGCAACGCAGAGGAAAAACAGAATAATATAGCCTACAAGAAATAAAAAATAAGACTACATGAAATATATTTCACTGAAATAATTAACAGATTAACAAAACAAAAGAGAGAAACTGAGCATCAAGTAGGGCTAGTCCAGGCTACGCTCGCGTTGTATTCGTTTTCTTTATTTTATCAAAATATTTATCTTTATTTTATGAAATCCAACTGATCGCGCGGGCACCTCACTCACACATGCAACATATCAGTTCTAGCATTGCCAACTTTACATTTTAGCCATTTATCAGCAAACTAAATGTAGAGAAAGTTAACACTGCTCAGTTTAAATGGTCCGCTATCCATCTGTACCAATCGGCGCCCTACCAAAGACATTTTTGCGCATGTGAAGGATGATGTTTTACGTGGATAATGAAACAACAGTGAAATAGAAAGCAACAGTAGTTCAGCAAGCAATAAATCTTACATCGCGAATATGGAAATGTTTGGATTCTTCCCGAATGAGAGAGGTAGGCTATGTGAGCCCAATTCAGTTTTGCTTTAAATAAATTCATTTCTGCTTTATAATTAATGCCACTATAGACTAATTTGTTTCAATTTATAATATATAGCTACTTATTTTCTGTTCTTGTTCTGAATAAAATGAATGTAAAGGATTTTCTGTGGAGTGAGGTAGGCTACTAAAATAACCAAGTTTATATATATATAATAATAATGTTTGTAAGTATTTAGTTTTATTTAGGCCTACCAGTATTTTTATTTAAATTAATTTTATTGTTTGCAATTACGAGGTTACAGGTGTTTTTAGAGTAAGTAAATTTCTTTTTCATTCAGTTACTTCCTCTTCATGGCCGGGTCATGTTTCTCTGTGTCGCAAACTATAGGGCGAGGCTTCTAAAATTTGGGGCGTGATATTTAAATGACGATTGTTTTCAGTCGCCACATTTATCAACAATTTGATAATTTGATCATGCTTTCTTCTATCAAAGTGTAATTCTCCTATCTTTATATAACTTAAACCATTCCCTAAGTTTTCAGTATGAAAAAGTAACAGATTTCATATGTGCCTTGTCACATGGCACAGCATCAAAGAAATTAGGTGCTGAACTATCAAAATAGTGCTTTCCAATTAAAACGTGGCAATGGGAAATTATCAGATTTAGTTCTGATGTTCACTGTAGTTGACATAGCGTTTAATATCTGATCTAGGTGACGTGACCCTAATTCAAGATCAGCTCTTTAAACACTCTTGAGAGGATAACAAGACATATTGCTAGATCTGTAAATTGATTTGCTTTGTGAGAGTGTCAAAGAATGTCAAATTAACATAATGTTTGAATTTCGTTATAAAATTAACAGAATTTGAGTGCTAAAACTTTGTTTGATATCAAAAGTAACAAAGCACAGATCTTATTGGGATTGTTCAGTGGTAGACATGTTACAAATAATATTGATTAAAAATGAGAAATCATTATTGTCAACCCAACTCTAGCGTCCACACAGCTGACATTTACCTGATGTAGATCATCCATGTTGTGTGCACAAATTAGACACTGACAGTCAAAGCACACCATCTGAGGTGCACTAATTAAACCTCACCTTTTCTGTTAATGATTTCGGCCCTCCAAAATCATTTCAGCTGTAAACCAAAATTTAAGCAGTTGAAGTTGAACCATTGACCATCAATTTCATGGTCATGATTACATAGTTATGAATTTTTTAACTACCAAATTTTCTCTTACTAAACATTTTTATTTAAACCAAGTACATTCAAATTAATGTAAATATCCATCTAGAGTCCAGGTTTAAAGTTTCTTATGTGTTTACTTTGTAAATGTTGTTATGACTTTTAAAATTCTGGTTTATGTTAGAAATATGACACGAAAATATTAGGGATGCTCCGGTCAATCATCTGTAGATCGGTATCGGCCAATAATCACATTTTATAACTCGATTGGAAATCACTAAATTTGGCCAATCTCATGAACCGATCGCAATTTGATGAGGTAAAATGAGAAAAAGAAAAAAAATGTTGCTGCCAATGCATATGTAAACAGTATACAGATTTTTGGCACCACATTGTTCTTTGTAACTTCGCAAAACATTAGTAAACCATAGTAAATCACACATCTTTATTTAGAGCAGTTTGTCTCAATTCAAATGAGCCCAAACACAATATTACATAATGCATAGATCTTGAAAAAATCCTTTATATATTAAGCTTGAATGATCGGGATCAGTATCGAGAAATCAGTAATCTTTATCGTCTGCAAAAATCCTGATTGAAGCATCCCTATAAAATATGTCCATGCACAAAAGGATATAAAGTCATCACACCTGGATCCCTGAAGCCGCTCTGTCCAGCAGAGCTCCCAGTGCAATCTAGTGTCAATCACAGTCTCTCTCATATCAGCAGAAGACATGGTTTGTTAAGCTCCAGCATCCCTCTGTCTCCTCTGTGATTTCAGAGTTTGTTTGCTTCACAGACCAGTCTACAACTTTCCCACCAGACCTTTTTTAGATTGTTTCTACGGAAACCATTGAGCCTTCCACAGCTGTAGAATGTGCAGGAAGTTAAACGTTTGATTTTGTGTTTCAAAGCATAGATATGCTGCATTAGAGGCTGTTGCTAATTACAGTGTTACATCAGTATACATTGTCCACACTGTGAAAGTCAATGTTTTGAGTCTTTGTCTTGCTGGTTTGTACCACCGTATAGGTGTTTTGTCAGTAGGTTGGCTAGTGATTATTTCTGATGGGCTCGACCTGACAGTTTGACCTTTCCAATATGACACCGCTGTTGAGATGTACATATAGGTCAGCATGTAGCATCTAGGTCTTCTGTTTCTATGTTTTGAAATGGGTTTTATACATGATGTTATTCAGACTTTGACTTCAGACTATGAATAAGATTAGCCTCAAAAATACAATTTTGTAAAAATATTTAGCCTTCTTTTCCATATTTCACACTTTTGGGACGTTTTTGCCTATTGATGAACTAATGAAAGTGAACATTTATGCAAGTAAAATTAATATATTTAGTTTGAAAACATTTTAGAGTACTATTTATGTTATGTTAGAAAATGAATATGTAGGTTTAAAAAATTTGGACCGTTTTGAGCAGTAATGTGGATAAAAGTTTAGATTTTAAATACATAGATTTCAATTGATAAAATGTAATTCTCAGATTATTATTATATTATATGTTCTTATAAATTTCATATAATAATGTGTTCAGCAAAACGCGAAACAAAAGCATGTACATCACTGGCAGACTGCTCAAAGTGGGTGCTCAGCCAAAAATAAGCGAAACAGAAAAAAAGTATGAAGTAGGCACACTATGTTTCGAGCACACAGGCTCTTCATCAGCTCATTTTGTCTGATGAAGAGCCTGTATGCTCGAAACGTCACCTCTGTGAGAGTTTGTCAATATATTTCTATGTTTTTGGAGCCGTGGTGTGCTGACTTTATACTTATTGTATTTAATGATATATTGAAATGAAATTTCCCTTGAATATTGACAAAATATATATTTTTTTCTCACATTTTAATTAATTAAAAATGGGTTAAATTTGGTAATAACATTGTAATAACATGGTAACATTCAAAATGTGCATTTTTGCACATTCACTTATTAATGAGAAAGCGAATTATTGATTGGATACAATATGGTTTTAGTTGAAAAATATTAAAGGGTTAGTTCACCCAAAAATGAAAATTCTGTCATTAATTACTCACCCTTATGTCGTTCCAAACCTGTAATTAAGATATTTTAAGATAAATTAAGATATTTTTCAAAAAATCTGATGGCTCAGTGAGGCCTGCATCGGTTGGTTCAACCTTAATGTTATGAAGCGACTTTTTAGCAAAAAATGCAGCAAAAAAACTAAATAACGACTTTATGTGCCTTTATGTGAAGCTTCGAAGCTTTACGAATCTTGTTTCGAATGAGTGGTTCGGAATGTGAAAGTCACGTGATTTCAGTAAACGGGGCTTCGTTGTGTCATAAGTGTTTTGAAATTTCAGTGGTTCACGTGACTTTGGCAGTTTGATAATTTTTTGAGCTTTTTTTGAGCTCGTTGGTCCCATTCATTGCCATTATAAACCTTTGATGCGTCAGGATATTTATTAATATAACTCCGCTTGTGTTCATCAGAAAGAAGAAAAGTCAATTACCCTAGGATGGCTTGAGGGAGAGTAAATCTTGGGGTAATTTATATTTTAAAGTGAACTAATCCTTTAACTGAGAATGTTGTTAGAATTTTGTTATTACAGTTAATTTATAAAATGCTAATGGTAGTTAGTACCTTCAGAAGCTTCAGTGAACAAGCATTTTACTGTTGACAATGGCATTTTTTTCAGGTAACAATGGCACTTTATATGATCTACTCACTGCAAGTGTTAGTGCTGTTAAATTCATACAGTTTTATTGGTTGCATAAATAAAACCTTTAAAACCAAAGCATTTAATGTAATTCAAATGCAATTAAGATACAAAATAAAAGGCCTCAATCTGGGCTGTCTTTTTATATCTATTCATCGATTGGTACTGTAGACCTTGTCTTTCATCAAGGCTGAGGTGAGGGATCTTGAGCTTAAAAAGGGTGGTGACCACTGGTTTAAACAGACTGCAGGAGCATGTGTAGTGAAGTTAATCCATTCAGACACTGTCTGCTCCGACCATCTATCTCCCTGTGCAGAGTTATCATAATAATCATGTTGTGGCTCCTCTGACAAAAGGATGTGATTAAATGTTTGCTGTGTGCTGTGGACAGGCTTATGCTGTGGGTATGTTTGATTGCTTATTTAGGTGTTGCTCAGACTGAGAGAACTGCTGTTCTGCTTTGGTGTTTTGTCAGAGCAAAGTCAGCCAGCAGTGCTTGAGAAACAAATTTTGCCCAGTGACTGATTACACTGTAACTTGCTTCACCAGCTGCTGATCTGGAGTATGTATGCTGAGCGATTGATTGTTGATGTGTTTGTTCAGGTTAGCTCAGGGGTCTCAGCAGACGGTCGAGGCTGCAGGATCGAGTCCTGACGATGAGCAGCCTGGACCTTCACGCAGAAAACGACAGCCCAGCATGTCTGAAACCATGCCACTCTACACACTCTGCAAAGAAGATCTGGACAGCATGGACAAAGAGGTTAAACACACATACACATTTTCTTAGCTATCTAAAAACATCAGTTGTTCTTAATTGTTATATAAGAGAGAGAGGGAGAGAGGGGAATAACATTGCTATAATCAGTGTTTTACTTCCTAGATGATTTCCTGGTTTCATTGAAATTAAAGCTACCGTTTTTCGCTCTTAAGCTCTTAAGCTCTTACATGTGAGGTGTGTAATTTTTTGACTGTGCAAAAATCAACAATCAAAGCCGATCACCAAGCTTATGGCATGGTGTTTCCTTTTCTTCTTTTCTTTTTTGAGATTAACTTTTTATTCTTTTTAGATATAACAAAATAACATCCATTCAAACAAACAAACAGAGAAGGGGAAGCAACAGACATAGTTTGAAAAAAAAAAAAAAAGGTTACTTCATATGGTCATTCCTTTATATAGAAAAACATTTCCATGCATCTATGGTACTAGGCTTAGCCTTGTTAATTCGTGCTGTTGTACATTCACAAGTCACTATTTTAAGGAGGCTATGAATCCAATATGTTTATGCACACGTGCGGAGTAAACCAGTTCTGTATTATTGTCGTCTTTGCAACTGTCTCTTTTGTAATGAACTTATACAGAAGTCACTGAGAAGACATAAACCTGGATTAGACATGTAATCAATCTGTAGTAAGGAGGACAAAACAAAATTTAAATGAGCCCATAGCTTGACCTTTCCATCTTTTCTGTGCCGCATGTTCAGTGTTAAATACATATTTAGTTCTAATTTCAAATGTTTTAAAACTTTGGTTTTCCTGTTAATGTTTATTCGGTAACACTTTACAATAAGGTTCATTAGTTAACTACTTTAGTTAACATGAACTAATAATGAACTGCACTTCTACAGCATTTATTAATCTTTGTTAATGTTAATTTCAACATTTACTAATACATTATTAAAATCTTGTTAACGTTAGTTAATGCACTGTGAACTAACATGAACAAACAATGAACTGTATTTTCATTTACTAACATTAATGAAGATTAGTAAATACAGTAACAAATGTATTGCTTGTGGTTAGTTCATGTTAGTTAATACATTAACTAATGTTTAACTAATGAACCTTATTGTAAAGTGTTACCGTTTATTTTTTTGTTTTAAGGGTGCTCCGATCAGGATTTTTGGGGTAGTTCACTAATCACTGGAAGCAGTATTGGCCGATACGATCACCAAAATAAATAATATTATTCTTAACAACAATGTATTATAAGTATAAAAAATTAAAAGATGATAAAGTATCATGAATTGACAACTCTTTATTTATTGGCAAGTAACATGTGCAACATATTCCATTCTCTATCTTAGGGGTGTTTAGGAACAGCTTAGAGATTAACAAATATAGCATTCCTGTGAAATAAATAATAAAAACAAAAAATAAAAACAATCAAAACAACACAACATAGTCTTCACTGTATGAATTAAACATAGATTAATCCTACTAAATCTACTGAAGAACAATGAATGATTTTCTCTGTCTTTTTCTTGTTTAACATTAAAGGGTCATGAAACCCCCCTGTTTTACCCTGGTCATTCACACCTCTGAGCTGCAGAAACTCTGTAAAAATGGGAGTGTGAAGCTCTGGAAAAGTGGGAGTGTAGAGAGGGGAGAAGAGGGAAGAGAACAACCAATGAAGCACAGACATACAACACACTCATTATACAGAATATTAATATATGAACACAGAGAAAATGACAACAAACTCCCAAGCACAAGAGAGAAATGCGAAAGAATATTTAATAGGGCTAATAATAGGCTACTTTGATTACGTTTACGAGCACTGCACTCAAAATCAGTCTTTTGTCTATTAGAATAATCATGTCGTCGCGTTCAGATAGGCTACACCACTGTATCAGTGTCCAGTCTGCACATATAATTCATTTGAAGAAGACTTGTATATTAATATGTGTGCATAACTACACCGTGCTGGTTAATGTTTGGTGCAGAAGAATGTGTGAAATAAAAACTTTAAACACGGATACTTTATTCTGTATGAGCTATGTACCACGTGGCTAGTGTTGTTAAACTCATCGCGGAGCTCTGCGCTGAAACCGATCATATGCGCGCTCTGCGTCTATATCATAACAGTCGTGTTTTTCATGTGTTCGCATTCAAACTCCAGTTCTGACCGCATTGCAGGCAAAATACAAACAACACGTGCTGTTGTGCTGAGGGAAACATACGGCTTGCGTGTTTGAACGCAGCTAGAGCAGGCAGAGGTGAATGAGCCGCACTTTTGTGACATTTGAATTCTCCGCTGTAATGTGATCTCACGCAAACACATTTTCCATTTGTGCTGGTAGATTACAGCAAAACAATCCACATGCACACAAACCTCTGCTCTGGTCGCGTCGCAGGAAAACACATTGTGTTTTAGCACTGAGAAAACGAACACCAACGATATGTCTCTGAATGACAAGAGACCGAGGCGAGAGAAGTGATACTTCCTCATGCATAATACCGCGATTATAATCTTATGCATACTACAGCGCAGTGATTGGATTAAGTGAGCTTTATGTCATGAATATATGTCGAGACTCGCTCAAAAAGGTCTATGTCAGCATGTTCGACCATGCCCATACTTGGGCCGAAAGTACACGATTACGTCAGATTTTGTGACGTTGCTCCGACTCAGCTTTTCAAACCGGAAGACAGAAATCGCTCTGAAAAATGCAAAAATAACTATTTTTCACTTATGAATAACATTAATGAGTACCTTTAGTGTTTTCAATGATGTGCAGCCCATACATATCTGTTTACATCTCAAAAAAAGTGTTTTGGGGTTTCATGACCCTTTAATGACACAGTCAGCAGCAGGAATATTAGCCTGCTGTCACTTTAAGACTGATTGCATGGATCCAATATACTGAATCTGATACATATGCAATTTATTTCCCAACTGTTTGTTCACTTAAGACAACCGACAGTGTTTAAGCAAATACTCCTCAAGCCAGGCATATTTCTGTCTGTTTTTAACCGCTTGGGCATGAACCCAAAGCTCAGAGTTCACTTTTCTTGTCCGTGTTCCACTCCGTCTTGGAGTGCGTGCACAGAAAGCCGATTGAGGAACAGTATCACTTCGTTTTAATAATTGTCTCGCGAGTTTTGTCATCTGATTGGCCCACTGCTCAAACCATATAAAGCTATTATCGGCCGATAACGATCGGCGCTCGATCATTCGGAGCATCCTTATTTTGTTTTATTGCTGTGCTGTTGTCCTGCTTGACGTTTGTGTTGATAGTTCATGTACTGAATTGTTTATGGTGGCGTTACATGTTTAATTCATGACAGAGCCACAGTTAAATTCCTCCCCCCACACAAAGCTTTTAAGATTCATAAAAGCTAATTAAAAATCCTGAACAAATATCCCGAAGACATTCCCTGACGGTGAGCCAATGTTGATCACCCTCTGAGATCAGAAGCTGCTGAATATTAATGCCGAGACTGTTTGAAGAGGACATGTAAGAAGCAAATTACTGTGATCATAGCAAAGCACAAATTGAATTGCTTAGAATTTTAAAAAAGTTCCTGCCTAATAATAAAAATGTATTTGTCAAATAGAATATTCTAAAGATGTTAAGAATGAAATGCTATAGCTTACTTCTTACTGTAAGCTAATGTTGTTGTTGTTGTTTTAAATTAGTGAATGAAATTTGAATGCATTTTTTGCATTTATATTCCATGATAGACACATATTTCAGACACATATGTCATGTCTCACATTACATATATTATTGTACACAGACATAAAAGACAATAATAGGAGAACTCGGCACGATCTTCCTGTCAGAATACTGGATCAGTGTTTTTGCTGTGTGATAATAAGTCTTTGCACTTATATTGCTTTGCTTATTTATTATGAGCACATCTCCACAGCCTTCTTCTTCTGACCTTCCTTTTCAATTAAGGTCATCTTCCTGCAGGCTGGCTCTGCTTTATTAATGATTTATTTTATGATTTCCTTAAAATTGTTCATGGGTGTGTGGTTTAAAAAAAAAAAGGTGTGCATGTAATTATGAGCCCTCCATGCATTATTTCTTTCATCCCAGCTTTGTTGCCATCAGCTACACTTTCATAACTCAAAGTGCTGTGTCAGGCTTTAAATGGAATGAGGGTTATTTTTTTTTTCTCCAGCTTTTTCATTTTACATTTGTCTTGTCTTCCAGTTTTTTCTCTGAAGTGTGAAAGAGGAAGATGTGCCTCATGGCTCCCTCTTAAAATCACTGACCTAGAAACATCGCTTCAGAGCTTCTTTGACTTCTTTCTCATTTGTCGGGCATGTCTCAGTTCTTCGCTTAGCAGTTATAACATCTCAGCAGTCCATGTCAAAAACCTGTCATTGCTGACACCATTCATAACAGCGGTGTTGCACTTCACAGGTCAGATAGCTTCATTTTTTGTGTTCAACTTTCATGCTCACATACAGCTGAAACGAAGCCGTGTCTTACCACCAGCAGTGGCTTCTACACAGGGGAAGAGATTTGATCATTGATAGGGACATTAAGTTGATCTTGTTTAGATAAATACGTTTATATATTTATTAGGGCTGTAACGATATGCGATATGAAACCGAAATCGCGATACGCAGGTCCACGAACCTGTATCGCGATGTGAGAAGGCAGAATCGCGACACACCCCTTCCAACTCCCAGAGTTATCCTTCCTGTCCAGATCCAATGCTACCACATTTTTAAATTACTATAAGTATTAGGGGTGTAACGATTTATCGTAGATGGTGTGTCTCAATCAGCTCTCTAGTTCAGTAAGTGTTTCGGGCACACATTGAATCTTGCAAGCAGGTTTAAACGTTTCTCATGTCAGTCTCTTGCATGGTCGCGTGAGAAAAGTCGTGGCTTTCTTTCACCGCAGTGCACAGCACCAGCTGTGCTCACAGAAAAGCAAAAGACGCTTGCGATGCTTTGCTTTAAGAAGTTCTGTGGGGCCGTTCACATATTGCGTCTTTTCCGCGTGCAAGTCAGTTATTATTTTCAAATGTAGCCGCGCGGCAGGCGCGCTCATAATGGGATCAACGCGGTCGCGACGCGCATGCAATTCTCAACTTCTCAGAATGCCGCAAGCGCACCGCAGGTCGTGTGACAAGAATCAACCGATCAGCTATGGCCTTTCCGTAACAAAACATCAAAAGCTCAGCCGAACAGCTGATCATAGCTGTACATGGTGGTTTTTATATCTTATCTCCATCAATATATCTCGTCGTAAAACTAATGCAAGGGCTAGAAATCATTTATCCTTTGCAGAAACATCCTGATCCTCTTGGAGAGCTCAGTTCATGGTTGCATAGCAACGACCGACGCCACGGGAGCGCAAGCGCTTTGGAAAGGAGAAGCGGTGCGGCCGCGCCTTCCACGCGTTTTTAGACGCGACATGTGAACGGCCCCTATTCATAATTCTAAGTTCATGTTAAATTTAACATTTTTTTTCAGTGACAGACAGCCCTATTCAACTGTTAATTTGAATACAGAAGGTTTTTATTAAAATTTTATATTTATTTATTTTATTGAAATGTGATCTTGTATGTACAACAAGGAAAATTATTGAAATTTGTTCATGTTTTTTTAATAAATCTTGTTTGAATTTCAGTTTCATTTTGTTCAAAATATCGTGATACGTATCGTATCGTGAACTCCGTATCGAGATACGTATCGTATCGTGACCTGAGCGTATCGTTACACCCCTAATATTTATCCACTAACTTCTTGAGATGCAGGCCGGTGACACCCACATGCGTTTAGTAATCGAGCAGATGGCAAAAACATTGCTTATGCTTCCTATACTTATGTACTGCATGTCATTTATGATCTGACAAAAAAATTAATTCAGTCATAAGTCATATCACAAATATTTAATGATCTTCAAAGTGAAATTTTAATGTATAGTCTTTTATTTGTATTTTCTATATGTATTTATTAACATTACTACTTCAATAAATCAATGCTAAATGCTAAACAAAGTGTTTAAAATACAATGGACTTAAATGTATTAAAACATATTTATGTACACTACCATTCAAAAGTTTGTAGTGAATAAGATTTTTTAAAGAAATGAAGACTATAATTCAGGAAGCATTGAATTGATTGAAGTGACAGTAAAGGCATTGTTACAAAAATTTCCTGTTTTAAATAAATGCTGTTCTTTTGAACTTTCTATTCAACATAGAATCCTGTTGTTTCCACAAACATGAAGCAACACAACTCTTTCAACTGTTTTCAAATTTGATAACAATAGGAAATGTGTTTTGAGCAGGAAATCAGCATATGAGAATGGTTTCTGAAGGATTATATGACACTATAGACTGGAGTAATTACTGCTGGAACTTCAGCTTTCATTTTAAAATATATTCAAATAGAAGACAGTTGAAGTTAAATAGTAATATTTTGCAATATTACTCTTTTTAAGTGTATTTTTGATCAAATAAATGCAGCCTTGGTGAGCATAAGAGACTTCTTTCAAAAACATGAAAAATATCTTACCAACCCCACTCTTTTGAACAGTAGTGTATATTATCTTAAATTATTTATTTTTTATTATTTTATGTTTTCCCGTATTAACATTTTAATGACTAATTACAACTGATTATATAAAGCCTACATGCATTTTCTGGGAATCAAATCTCCATGACCTGAGCATTGTCATGCTTTGCCAATTAAGCTATAGTGACACCTGTATGGGATTGGTAAACTGCCTTTGAACAAGTAATATACAGTAATGCCAGGTAGGGTAAAGTTTGGCAAACTACTACTTTTCGCTGCTGCATCTTGCTGGTTCAGCTGATATTTTCTCCACACTGCTGCTTGTCACTTGTGAGACTCATGCCAGGGTGAACGGATAGAGTATAAACACCTCTCAGCATCTCTGAGGGGCACATGCAGTCTGCAGTACTTCATGCCAGAATGAATATGTCAGACATAAACAAGGTTTAACCCAAGAGCTTGTCAGCATCACAAAATAATGTTCATTTTGTTTTATAAAAGGAAATGAAAATGTAGACAGGTTTACGTTGAGTACACATACTAGATTGTGCCGTTGATTTGGCCCTTTGTTGTCAAATTTTAGGTTTATTTGAAAAATAATACTACCGTTCAAAAGTTTGGGGTCAGTAAGATTTAGTTTTTATTTAGCAAGGTTGCTTTAAAGGGAAAGTAATGCGACATGAAGGCCAAGTATGGTAACCCATAATTGGAATTTGTCCTCTGCATTTAACCCATCTAATGCCTGGTTCAGACTACACAATTTTTGCCCGATTTTGTCGTGGGGATTCATAAACGAAAATGGGTGTCGGGAAGCAAGATTTGATCGTTTCAGCTTGTGTAGTGTGTCATAGTGGATGACAACTGATGCTGCATCTGCGATGCTTCATGACGTCACGACAGAAAGACTAGCATGTTTAATTTTTTTTTCAGTCGTCCACGACGAGTTCCATCAAATGTGTGACACTGGCCAATAGAAGCACAGAAGCGCCTTTCTACATGCTTTCAAACATGCCGAAACGAAAGAGACACAATGATATCGTTCCTGCTAGGTGGAATTTTACAACGGAGGAAATGTTTGTGGAGCTATGGCAACAAAACTGTTTAAAGACGGTTAAAGATGGCACGCGGTGAATAGTCGGGTAGCAGCGTTGTAGTCTGACATGTTTCTTGTCCGCGACACCACAAGATTTTAGGAGTCAAAATCATATAATCTGACACAACGACTATCATGACGGTCAAAAATATTGTGTATTCTGAACCCGGCATAAGTTAGTTCACACACATTAGAAGCAGTGATTAGTGAATACACACACACTGCAAACCTTGGACACACCCAATTCCTGCTGGTATTGAGAATCGAACTCGCAACCTTCAGGTTAATAGTCTGACTCTCTTAACCATCAGGCCACAACCGCCCTAAATTAATTTGATCAAAAGTGACAGTAAAGTCATTTATTATGTTACAGAAATTTCCATTTCAATAGATGCTTTTCTTTTGAAATCTATTCATCAATATTGATAAATAACATAAAGAAATGTTTCTTGAGCAGCAAATCAGCATATTACAAAGATTTCTGAAGGATCATGTGACACTGAAGACTGGAATAATGATGCTGAAAATTCAGCTTTGCCATAACAGAAATAAATTATATTTTACAATGTATATTAATTTAGCAAAATGATTTTAAATTGTAATAAAATTTCACAATATTACTGTTTTTATTAAATAAATAAATAAATGCAACCTTGGTGAGCATAAGAGACTTCTTACTTTAAAAAAAATCATACCTACCCCAAACTTATGAACTGTAGTGTATATTATATGTTACTAAAATGGACAGTTGCTTTGTACATAAATAATGCATTTTGTTCTTTTGAAAGGTCATGTTTCATGACGAAGTGTGATTTATCTATTTACTAGAAGAATCCTTGGTGACAGACGTGACATCTAATATTTAAATGAATGGGAACCTCAAGCTTTAACAACCTCCAGCTTTATAGGAACCTTCTATTTAAGGACTTTATTTAGACTGTAAATCCCTTTCAGTAAAATATCCTGATATGGAAATCCTATAAAATGTCATTGTGCACTTTCAGAGGGAGACTGCAATCAGACCAATGTAAAACCTGTTTTGTATCCATTCCTAAGCTCATTTTCTCTCCCCTAGTCATTTATGGGTACCATTTGCCACTGCTCAATTTGTGCCCCATTGTTCTACCAGCCTAACAGGGGTTTTGTTGAATAGCCCCCCTTTCTCACTAAATATGACATCTCCACTGAGGTGCAGGAAACCACACTGTTATTATTCTGGGACTTTGCGAATTGGGATATCGAGGGGGTTAGTCCTTTGTTCATTAAACCTGCTGAATGGAAATAGAATAGTGACTAAATTTAGCATGTGGAGAGAGCTGTTGCAGGCTTTTCATATATATGACAAAGCTGAGTTTGATTGAACGTAAATTGCTATTTGAAAAGTCACACTTTTAAGGGAACCATTCATATAAACCTTTTTTGCATGGCTGCTTGGAGGAAGTAGGAATTAACTTATTGAATGACTGGGGTTCTGGCGTGGACACTAGTAGCACTAATGTTCTCCTTTCATACACTGCAAAACAGCTTTTCGTCATACAAACTAAGTAATTATAGGCTCTCAGAAAACCTTGTGAATGTAGTGATGAGCATGTTCACCTGAATGAAAGCGAATGATAATTGATTACTCTGAGAATGTTTGAATGGTTTCTTAATCGCGGCTAGGGCTGGGTATTGACAGATTTAATGTTTTAATTTGATTTTGATGCACAAGCTTTCAATTCTGATTTTGATTCCATTCCATTCAATATTGATTAATTTGGATATCAGGTACAGTACATGTAAATATTCAACAAATTAAAAAATCTCAACTAATGCTATAAACTATATAGTGAACCCTGTCGGTTGTTACATTACTATATTATTAAAGTCATTTGTATACAAAAATTTAAATTTCACAAAAAGCAGTTTTTATAACTTTTTATTGATATAATTGCTTTTACTACAATTCTATTTTTTTAAATAAACATTTAAACTCTTTTTAGTGAGATTTATTCAAACATACATTAAATATTGATGAAAAGATTAAGTAAAATCATAATGAATATGCAATATAGTACATATATTTAGCAATGCAATGTTAAGTGACACTGTTTACAAGCTGTTTTATCGATGTCTTTCTGTGGTTAAAACACTGCTTGAGCAATTACATGAGACATGATACATTCCAGTAAGCTGTACTGTATCTTTCAACATACCTTCTAATGTTCATTCATGTTTATTTCATGCTATAACTAGCAGTAAAGATGAAGAGATGATCAGTTCACGTGCCGCTTGAACTGAAGCACTCCAGTGATCTGTCATGCCAGATTAAAGTGTCAAAATGACATTTAATGTTTTAATTTTGTAAGTTGACAGAATTTGAAAGCTAAGGCTTTGCTTAATATCAAAAGTAACAAATCACAAAGCTTATTGTGATTTATTAGATGGGAGGCACGCTATGAATAATGTTTAGTGAAGGTTTGTTCACTCGTGAAACTGAAAACAGCACACTAAAAGACTGATTCTTGGGATTTAAGAATCAATATCGGTTTATCAAAATGAGAATCAATTAAAGTCAAGAGAATAAATATTGTCAACCCATCTGTAATTGGGCTCCTCAGTCAGTTTTCACTCTCTTTCATAGTCTTGGCTTGAAACAGCGTTGACTTCCACTCAAGCAGAGAGTCCAGCGAGGTTAATTATGTTAATTGTTACCTCATATCATGTGTAGGAGGTCAACAGTGATTTCACTTGTTGGAGAGCGTGGGTTTGGCACACAATAAATGTTTGTGCTAAGAATTATCCACATCCAACGCTAATCAGTTTGCTTATTATCCATACATGTTATTGAAGCATGTTCTGCTTCAGTAAATGTTTCATCGAGACGCTGCAAAGGCGCAGGTAATTCACACGCAAATCTCTCTCTCTTTCTATCCGTAGGCTAATTCATTCAAATAAATGTAACCTTACTGCACTACTTTATCTCTGTCTAATTTAAAGCAGACAGAATGGTAGCTGAAAAAAAATAACCACCATTTTATCCCTTCCAGTCAAATTTAGCACAGCAAACATCAAGCTTTAACTTCACTGTCAAGCTTTAATTATAATAATAATAATAATAATAATAATAATAATAATTCCTTACATTTATATAGCGCTTTTCTGGGCACTCAAAGCGCTTTACATATTGAAGGGGGAATCTCCTCAACCACCACCAATGTGCAGCATCCACCTGGATGATGCGACGGCAGCCATATTGCGCCAGAACACGCACCACACACCAGCTTATTGGTGGAGAGGAGACAAAGTGATGAAGCCAATCAGTGTATGGGGATGATTAGGAGGCCATGATGGACAGAGGCCAATGGGCAAATTTGGCCAGGATGTCGGGGTTACACCCCTACTCTTTTCGTAGGACATCCTGGGATTTTTAATGACCACAGAGAGTCAGGACCTCGGTTTAACGTCTCATCCGAAGGACGGTGCTTTTTGACAGTATAGTGTCCCCATCACTATACTGGGGCATTAGGACCCACACAGACCACAGGGTGAGCACCCCCTGCTGGCCTCACTAACAGCAACCTAGTTTTCCCAGGAGGTCTCCCATCCAGGTACTAACCAGGCTCAGCCCTGCTTAGCTTCAGTGGTCAACCAGTCTTGGGCTACAGGGTGATATGGCTGCTTTTGTAACTTCTGAGTTCTGAGAATTTTGTAACTTGTCAATGCTGGCAAATGACCATGGTATAAACGGGATAATTCACGGATAGCTGTGCATTAAAAGATTTGAATGCACTCCATGGCTGCAACTTCGTGTCAAGTGGTTCTTTGCCTCCTCATCGTGCATTAAAATCCTTTAATGTGGAGCTAACCATGGATTATTCCTTACTTGGTGTCCAACATCCAACAGAGTTCATTTTTTTTATCAACTATTTATTTAACATCCAGCTTATGCCATCATTGATTTATGTATTAGCAATCTATTAGTGAATTGAGTGACAGATTGACCAAGGTTTTTTTTTCGTGAGGGCACCTGAAGCACTTTGTGCTAATGTGACATTTTCCATGTCTTGAATGTGAAGTTCACAAGAGTTCACAGTGCGAGCAGAAGCCAAGGGTCTGAGTGAACTGCAGTCTCATGGGGTCTCCTGGACTAAAGGATACATTAAGATCAATGGTTTCAAGTTAAATGCTAAGGCTGTTCGCTGGACACTGTATTGTAGTTCATTTTGCCAACTAGTCTCTGTTGTCTGATTTTTATTTTATTTTTTAGATTTTTTTTTTTACAATATTATTTATGGTAGAGATTTTAAACAATTTAATCTCCTTAATAACAAAGAGTTAATAGCAGTTACTCCAGGTTGGGTTGGTCCTGAAGCATTAAAATTTCAAGGAAAACTTGCATGTAAGCCTGAGTGCTGTGAATTTGGGTAGTGCCTGGGTAGGCTCTTTTCATTGGGCTACTAAAACCATTTATGTTGTATTTGATATGTATTTATTCATTTAATTTAAAGATTTTAAAAAGTCTCCTTGTGTTATTCTGAGTTAAAAGCAGCTACTCTACATTGGTTTGATCTTGAAACATTACCATTAAAGGAAAAAGCTGCACATATGAGTTCTGAGAATTTCGAGGTGGGGAGAAAACACGTGTTTTCAAATGTCAACCTGCTTCTATTAGCTCTGCAGCCTAAATGCCTTTTGGCATTCTCAAATGTTCAGAAAGCTTTTGATGAAAATAAAAGGAAAGCCCTAATTGGCTGTCTGGCAGTTATACTCTGTTACAAAACCCAGCATTGAAATGTCACCAATGAGACACATTCCGAAATCACAATGTGGTTTGCCAAGAAGCATTTTAGGACTGTGAGATCATAACGTGCATGTGGCCTGAGTGACCTTTCTCATCCAGATGCCTTACTATCTTGTCTAGCAGCTTGCAGTAACGCAACAGTATTTGATAGGAGCGTGGCCTCACTCTGGAATATCACGTCTAACCTACAGATGTTAAGTCCTTTATTAGATGTTCAACGCTCAAAGATTTATTGGCCTGCAGTTTTGAATGGTTATTTCTTTATGGCTTAATGTCCTTGTGCCATGTGGGGAGAAGAGATATGTCCAGGGCAATATGTTATTGGATCTGTTGATGTTTTCTCAGTGGGAGGCAAAGATTCGGTCGGATACACACTTCCACACATTGGCAGTCATTCTCTGAACAACAACTGCTGCATACACTTGTCTGATTGTATCAGTTGAGTTGTTTGCTGTGACCAGAGGATTGGCAGTTGGGGTGCTTTAGAAATGTGTTCATGGTTTCTGCTGCTTCGTGATGAGATCTGACATGCATTGCGGTTTCAAATTAGTGTGGAGTTTACCCAAGGCATCCCACTTGTGAAAAGGGATTTTGCAGATTAAGCCTGGTGATGATTGTAGACTTTTTTTTTTTTTTTTTTACTTAAAGTCCACAAGGAGATATGGAAAGAAATGTGGAACAACATCGTTAGTCTGGCAATCAGCCACAACCATGTAATAACTTATGTCGCCATCCCATTTTCATGTTAGTTAAAATCAGTTCCCAATAGGATCCCATATTGCACTGGTCAATCACTGGCTCTTGCATGAGATCGGAGATAGTGGAAAAGCAGTAGCAGTTTGGGGGTGAGCTTTTTTTCCAGTTAGTTTACGCAATATTGGAAAAAAACTGACATTGATATACAGTGCTCAGCGTAAATGAGTACACCCACTTTGAAAAGTAACATTTTAAACAATATCTCAATGAACACAAAAACAATTTCCAAAATGTTGACAAGACTAAGTTTAATATAACATCTGTTTAACTTAAAACATGAAAGTAAGGTTAATAATATAACTTAGAGAAAGCAATTTTCAGTTTTACTCAAATTAGGGTGATGCAAAAAATGAGTACACCCCACTGAAAGCTAAATTTAAGTGTTAAAGGGTGTTAAAACCGCTTCCCATTTCATGCTGTCAGCAATGGCACCACATAGAAGACAAATGTCACAAAACCTGAGAAAGAAAATCATTTCTTTACACCAGAAAGGTAAAGGCTATAAGAAGTTCAGCAAAGCTTTACTTATCAGTCAGAATATTGTAGCAAAAGTGGTGCAAAACTTTAAAAAAGATAGAACTGCAACCATCTCACTGACGTCCATGTCGTCCACGGAAGTTAACAACTCGACAGGAGCGTCTTCTGCTGAGATGGGTTGAAGAAAATCGGCATGCAAGTTCACTGCAGTTATCTATAGTAGAAAGCCAAACTGAGGTGACTATTTCCCATGACACAATACGGCGTACACTGCAGAGGAATGGCATGCATGGGTGCCATCCACGAAAGAAGCCTCCTAAAGCCCAGGCACAAAAAAAGCCCGCCTAGTGTTTGCCAGGGCCCATGCTGACAAAGATGAATACTACTGGGACTCTATACTCTGGAGTGATGAGACCAAGATAAAAAATTTTGGAACTGATGGCTTCAAAACTGTATGGTGTCGCAAAGGTGAGGAATACAAAGAAGAATGCATGGTGCCTACAGTGAAATGTGGTGGCAGTGTCCTTATGTGGGGCTGCATGAGTGCTGGTGGTGAGGTTTTTTTTGTTTGGTTTTTTTGGCTGCCACTCAAATTTTTATTTAGAAAATGTAAAAATCTAGCTTATATTGTTGTTTTTCTCTTTTGTAGCACCATGGATTAGGATTGGTTAGCTCTCAGACAATTGTGGCTTTGAGTTTAATATTGCGCCAAAGACATTTCTTGCTGCTTTTTTTTTATGAGTCTGGTGTGTGTGTGTGTTTGTGTGTAAACCTTGTCACGTTGTATTTGTGTCTGTGATGCAAGTCGTGCCTGACTCTGAAAGCAGCAGTGAGCTGGTATATTTGTTATTGTGAGTCCGTTCTCTGTGTGATGAAGTGTGTGTGATTGCAGTTCTAGCACCGTGTTATCAGCCTCATTGCACATTTCACACCTCAGCTTTCATTAGGACCCGCCTCACCACTGCTAGCACCACACTAAGTGCTAACAAGTTGAAAAATTAGAACACCATCTTCTCTGTCTGCTGCCCTTTATCTCCACTTCAACTCTGCCTCTTCTTTGGAAAAACTTTCCTTAGTGAGTAAATGCTGAAAGTTAAAGCCGAGGGGCGTTAAATTCGCTTTGCTCCCATTGAAAGATTGCTATTAGCAAAGCTAAGTGTTGCCTTTGCCCTTTCAATGACAAAAACTAAACCGAATCATAGAAGATTTTCTATGCCATCAGAGTTGCACTATTTTTTTTGTCACTTTCAAATGTTTGAAATTGCAAATGAAGCAAGGACACATTAATTCATGGAACCTCAAACCAGGAATAACAAATGCATTGTCATTTAAGTCATGCATGCTGGGTGTTAAAGGTCTGTATCCATATGCATGATTTCCTCCAAATATATTCACTTTCATATAATTAAGCATTGGTTTTATATAAATGACTCCATAAACCCACCCACTTCAGTTGCAGCACTTAAGTTGTCAAGAATAAGATCCGTTTTTGCAACTGTAGGATGTATTGCATTACAGAGTGACATTAGAGGGCCATATAGGGCAGCAGTGCATAATTATAGCTGATGATAATTGTATGATACAATACCAGTGTGAATAGACTATACAGATTTATACTCGTCTCAAGAGTTTTAGAGCAGCATTGCTTCAACTTTTTAACAGCCCCCAAAACCATTTTCATGATTCACTGCAAGTAAGTGGGTCTTATTTGATGTGATGGATACATGTCACATGCTTTCAGATTCATTCAGGAATCATCCAAAAATACAGTAAAACAGTAATATTGTGCATTAAACAGTAATATAACAGTAATATTGTGAAATACTATTACAATTTAAAATAACTGTATTCTATTTAAATATATTTTAAAATGTATTTTATTCCTGTGATGGCATAGCTGAATTTTCAGCAGCCTTTACAGTTTTCAGTGTCATATGATCCTTCAGAAACCATGTGATCCTTTTATTCAGCAAGGACACATTGAGTCAAAAGTAATAGTAAAGACATTTATAATGTTACAAAAGATTGCTATTTCAAATAAAACCTGTTTTACTTTCTACTCTATGGTTTTCAACATTGGTAATCAGACATGTTTCTTGAGCAGCATATTAGCATATTAATTAGATTTCTGAAGGATCATGTGACACTGGAGACTGGAGTAATGGCTGCTTTGCCATCACAGGAATCAATCATTTCAAAATGTTATAATATATTTATGCCGCAATTTTAGTGTCTTTTTAGCATATCAAAGTGACATCATGACATTAAATAGCAATAAGTTTCAGCACATGCAGAGAAACCGTCTTACTGTTGTTAGTTCCACCTTTGTGGATCAAGATGGAGAAGGTACTCAGCCTGAACCTACAGGAATCCTTTATGTGAAAAGAGACTTGACTGATTATAGTGCCTAATAGGGGTCGATTGTCAGCCCTGTGATGAAGGAATGGCAGGAGCAATGTCATAAAGTGAATATTATCCAAACCATTAATGGAGACCTGACAGACAAAAATATTTCTATACATTTAAAACAAGCCTTGTGTCTGCACTCATGGGAATGTATAGTAGATTCAGACTGGCTGACTTTAGATGTGGAGCTGAGGAATGTAATTGTCAAGGAAAATTCTTATTTGCATGATGCAGTTGTGCAAGAAGTGGCAGGAAAGTAAGTATGAGGTGACAAAGTAGAGCTTGTCAAATTCAGGGCTTGACAGTGCGAGCATTTCTCCTGCATTTGTGACTAAAATCAGATGTTTGCGAACTGTAAGATGTATTTAGGAGCAATAAAAAATGACTCTGCAGGTCCTCAATTGTAAAAAAATAAATAAATATCAAATTTAAGGTCGTAAGTCTTAAATATCTGAAATGGTAAAACAAACATTGTCTTTTTTATATATATATATATATATATATATATATATATATAGATAGATAGATAGATAGATAGATAGATAGATAGATAGATAGATAGATAGATAGATAGATAGATAGATAGATAGATAGATAGATAGATAGATAGATAGATAGATAGATAGATAGATAATAATCAAGACATAATCAAGTCATAACTACAGGTTCAGTATATCAAATTGTTACAACAAAATAAAGAACAATATTACTACATTATTCAGCCTTGAGGAAATCCAGGAAGGACTGCCACACGGATTTGAATTGACAATGCGATTTAAGCTCAATGGAACTTAATATCCTCCAGTTGTATGACGTGAAACAGTTCACACAGCCAAACTTTAAAACATGGAGGGTCTGAGGATTTCCAGTTTAAAAGTATTATTTTTTTAGAAAGAATCATGCCCATCAATAGCGATCTTTGCTGGAAGATTGGAAAAGTTTCCAATGTCTCTGAAGATCCCAGAATTGCAATTCCATGGTCCGGCTTAACCTCCTTTTGGAAAACTTTTGAGAAATTCAAATATAGCAGTCCAAAAATTAAACAATTTAGGACAAAACGAAAACATGTGTGACAAGGAACCTTCTTTTGTTTTACATCTGTCACAAATTGGAGAAACAGAATTGTATATTTTACTCTGTTTAGTTTTTGAGTAATATAATCTGTGCACCATTTTAAATTGTATTAGCCTATGTCTTGAATTTCTTGAACAATCTTGAATCTTCCCAAGACTTTCATTCCAAGTTTCATCAGATATTTCTTCATCAAAATCCTTGGCCCAGGCTTCTTTTATACACTCTGTGTTCACAGGCAGTTGGAAAACATTAACACAGCATGAAATCAAATGTCTAGAGCTTGGACTCAATGAAAAACATTGGTCAAATACATTAGGCTTTGGCTTGTTAATAAATTGTGGAATGACTGTTTGAACATAATGTCTCACTTGTAAATATCGAAAAAAAAATCTGAACCCGGGAGATTGAATGTAGATTGTAATTGACTAAAAGATGCAAATTTATCATCTACATAAAGGTCCCCAATACACCCCAAACCTTTACTTTTCCAGTCAATAAAACCTTGGTCTAACTGAGATGGCTTAAAAAAATTATTATTAGCAATGGGTGTAAGGGCAGAGACGTCAGGTGATTTGAGGTATTTCCTTATTTGATTTAATATTCTTATTGAACTTTTAATTATCAAATTATTCCCTATTAATTTTGATGTAGGAGATGTTTTGGAAAAAAGTAAAACTGGGAGACAAGATGTTGTTAGAGAGATTGTCTCTATCCTAAGCCACAAAGGATCAGTCACAAAGAAAGTCTGGCCCGGAATACCCCTCTGCCAATAAAGTAGAGCCCTAGCATTGGCAGCCCAATAGTAAAATTGAAACACTGGGAGGCCTAGGCCCCCCAACTGGGTAGGTTTCTGTAAGTGGATTTTTGTTATTCGGGGAACCTTATAGCCCCAAATAAATGGCATAATGATTGAATCCAAGAGTTTAAAGAAAGATACAGGTAAATAGATGGGCAAATTTTGAAAAAGATAAAGGAATTGCGGCAAAATAACCATTTTAATTGCATTAATTTTACCAACCATCGATAAAGGAAGGAGCCTCTACCTGTCTATTCTCTTTCAGTTTTTCAGTCCTAGCTAAAAAATTCAGTTTGAATATATGCTTAGGGTTCTTAGGAATTACAAGACCAAGATACGTAATGTGGTCTTCAACTATTTTGAAAGGAAAAGAACCAAACTGGCTAGAATTATTATGCCTAGAAAGCGGCATGAACTCACTCTTGGTCCAATTGATGGTATACCCAGAGATTTTGCCAAAGGCATTAATATAATCAAGCAAATAAGGAACTGATTTAGCCAGATTAGAGAGATATATTAATAGATTGTCAGCATAGAGACTGACCAATGCTTCAGTGTCTCCGATCTTTCTTCCAGGTATAAATGGGTGACTTCTAATCCCTACTGCTAGTGCTTCCAATGCCATATCAAAAAGAAGAGGAGAAAGAGGATCTCCTTGCCTAACTCCCCGACACAACTCAAAAGGTTTAGATTTATTAGCATTTGTCAAAATGGATGACAAGGGGCATCGATATAGAATTTTTACCCATTTGATAAAACATCTGCCAAACCCAAAATGCTCAAGTGTTTTTAACATATATGGCCACTCTATTTGATCAAATGCCTTCTGGGCATCAAGTGAAATGATTGCTCCAGTGGCTTCTTTACTGCGATCCTTATAAAGGATATTAAGGAGAAGACGAACATTGCAAATAGAAAATCGACCCAGTATAAACCCAGTTTGGTCTGGGTGTACTATTGTTGAGATGTACCTTCCAAGTCTATTGGCCAACACTTTTATTATCATTTTCTGATCAAAATTAAGCAGTTATATAGGCCTATAGTTGGCCAGGTCAGTGTTGTCTTTACCTTTTTTTAATAGTACACAAATATTGGCCTCATACAGTGAATTGGGGAGTCTGCCATTTTTAAAAGAATCATTGATCATTCTTAATAAATAAGGGGCTAGTTTTCGAGAGAAAGCTTTATAAAATTCACATCCAAGTCCATCTGGACCAAGCGCTTTGCCAGACGGAAAGAGTTAATGGCCTCTAAAATGTCTGCTTCAGAAAATTAGCTTTCTAAATCCTCTTTTGCAGCCTCACATAGTTGGGGAAGTTGCAGATTTTTAAAAAAGATATTGTAATCCTTTTGACTGGCATTGGATTTTGAGGAATAAAGATCAGAGTAAAAATCCCTAAATGCTTCATTAATCTCCTCTGGACTGGTTACAATCTTGTTTCTTGTTTGACCTAATTTGGTGAATTGCATGTTTTGCTTGCTTTCCCCGTAATTGTCTTGCTAATAAAGTTTCTGGCTTGTCGCCTAATTCAGAATGTTTTTGTTTCAATTTAAGCAAGAGGTTCTCAATTCTTTTGCCTAAAATTGAGTTGTATTCATATTTTAATTTCAGTATCTTATTATAATCTTGTTGCCTTCCACTGTTTCTATATTCATGTTGTAATGTTGTGAGTGAATTTTCAATCTCCAAAAGTCTAGTTTTGTCTTTTTAGCGGCTTCATAAGCAATAGTATAACCCCTCATGACTGCCTTAAACGTATCCCATAGAACTGAATCAGAGACTTGGCTATTGTCGTTTGTCACAAAGAAATCATCAAATTTAGCTTCCATATATTTTCCAAAAGCTCTATCTTTCAGCAGACCAGAGTTAAATCGCCAATGATAACTCTGTTGTGGCAACACATTATTAAGCTCAAGTGTAATGGGACTATGATCTGAGATCAACATATTATGATACTTCGAACCCGCTATTCTGCATACCAATTCAGAGGTAATCAAAAAGTGATCAATCCTAGTATAGGTTTTATGAACGTGTGAATAAAATGAATACTCCCTCTCTGCTGGGTGTTGCAGCCTCCAAATATCTACCATGTTTCTCTCCTTGATTAGTTTATTTAAGATCTGTACTGAGTTTAAAGTAGGAGGAGGCTTTGAAGATGATCGGTCTAAAAACAGATCTAAATAACAATTGAAATCACCACCGATGATGACATTTACACACCCAGATGGGATCATATCAAAAACTTTTTTGAAAAATTGAGAGTCGTCTATATTTGGGCCGTATATATTTAACATTGTTATCTGTAAAGGGCCAAGCCGACCTGAGATCATGACATATCTGCCATGTGAATCGGTAGTCATTGAATCAAGTTGAAATGAAATTCCCTTCCAAAATAGAATTGCTCCCCCCCTTGCTTTACTACTAAATGGGGCCTGATATACCTGAGATATCCAGCTAGCCCTAAGCTTGCGTTCTTGTCCAACTGCTATATGTGTTTCCTGAAGGAATAGGATATCTGCCTTCAGAGATTTTAGATAATTAAACACTTTACCTCTCTTGATGGGGTGGCCAAGCCCTTTGACATTCCAAGATGCTAAAGTTAAAGTATAATTTCCTTTATTTGTTTGATCCATCCCTTTCATTTAACTCTTGTAGTATAGAAAGAACCAGAAAAACATGCCCCCTTCCCCAATAAAGAAAGAAAAAAAAGAAAGAAGAAAAAAAACACGTTAATAAACCTAGAACAATTTACTCCCCCCTCTTATGCCTTAAATGACTTCCCCAAATGAAGCATTATGGCTCCCCCTAATAACTAGAGCACCCTATTTACGAAGCAGAATAACAACTCCCAATTAAGCTAATACTATGAGGGTAAAAGTAGCCTATGTAGAACAAAAAAAAAATAAAAAATACAACTCCACAACCAAGAGAACAATATGCACTTACAGTCTCTATATATGCTCCATAGTCTTATACATGAGTTTATTCCTGGACAACGTTCAACGCTTTGCCTCAGTTCTTTCTCCACATACAACTTTGTATCCGCTGGGGATAAGAACATTTTGGTTTTTCCATTATGACTGATGCAAAGCTTGGCCGGGAAGCGCAGAGTGTGACCCACCTTAAGCTCCCTTAACGATCTCATCACTTCGCTGATGCTCCGACTTTGTTCTATTACCTCAGCCGTGTAGTCCGGGAAAATTAGCACCTTACACTCCTGGTATTCAAGCTGACGAAGATACAGAATGCGCTCTTTATCCTGAAAGTAGTGGATTCGTGCAATTATTGCGCGTGATTTGGCTCCTTCCAGAGGTTTTGGCTCCAGGACTCTATGTGCACGATCGATGACCGGGGGGTCGGAAAAGTCCGCAAAAAGTTGCTTTATCAGATCTTCCACAAACTCAGTCGGTCTTCCTTTCTCGCTTCCTTCTGGAATACCAATAATCCTAATGTTGCAGCGTGATCGGCCCTCAAGGTCATTGATCTTGAACTTGAGTGACTTGTTCTCTTTACGTAGACTGTCCAAGGAAGTTTCCAGTGAAAGGATCCGAGTGTCATGATCACTGGCCAGCCCCTCTATCATCTCTACTCTCTCACTTAAATCCCGTTGCGTTGTTTGTATGGCTTGAAGAGTAGCTTCCAATTTGTCAAATCTTTCATTAAGAGTATTAAGAATCTTATCCGAAATCTTCTCTATCAACAGCGACACATCTTTGTCTTCAGGGCCGAGGCCCATCACTTGAGCATCCATCGCCATGTTGTCAGTAGTTTGCGGCTGAGAGGGTTTAGAGCCCTGAGGCAGTTTTTTTTGACGGCATTGGCGGAGTTTAAATGTAATGCTGGATCTCTGACCAAAACGTTTATCTCATTTAAAATGAATTTAGAGAATGTTAAATTACATTTTTATCGACTTGGTAGTGGAGGAGATGTCAAACACGTCTATCTCCTATGCTGCTCCATAGCGCCCCCCTCAAACATTGTCATTTTAAGAGGTCTTAAATTTGGGAGTGGACAAACAAGAATCATCGATACAGCCTAATGTTATTGAGGCTGTGATTTAAATTAAAATAAATACAGTTTATTATGACAATGTTTACTTTATGGTGGTTTTATTGTAATATGTTGTAAATGGTTGAAAGAGTGCATATTTGTGACCCTGGACCACAAAACCAGTCATAAAGGTCAATTTTTTGAAATTGAGATTTATACAATGTATATCCTCTCACAAAAATAAATTTTTGATATATTTATGGTAGGAAATTTACAAAATATGTTCATGAAACATGATCTTTACTTAATATCCTAATGATTTTTGGCATAAAAGAAAAATCGATAATTTTGACCCATACAATGTATTGTTGGCCACAAATATACCCTTGTGAATTATGACTGGTTTTGTGGTCTAGGGTCACATTTTATCTCCCTCATCTTTTTGAATGAGTTGCAGAGAATAGTAACGCATATACATTTCAAAATAAGAGTCCTGGTATATTTTTGGCATGTTATTTAAAAGTCCAGCATTATGCATAGTTTTTGTCCCCCTGGTTATTATTGATATTTTAGTTACATAAACTATTTCTGGCATTTAATCCAAAGTAAACACTTGTAGCTTCTCTCTAGGCCTCTCCATCACTGGAAGGAAACACTAAGAACATTATTTAATATATAGTTTATTAGTATCGACACAATAATCTGTTTATTATAGTTTATACAGTATAAAGTAGGCCTAAAAATAATTAATTCATTTTACAATGTAAAAATATAATTTTCATTGCACCTCTAAAGTTTTTTTTTATTTTTTTTATGCGCTTTATGAGCAAAACATTTCAACTTGGGAGCACACGTGCCTTTTTGGGGGGAAAAGTAAGCATTAGGCCTTTCTTCTTTGTAACTAGAAAAGCAAAGTTTGTCTTAACTTTGAAGTTTTATGAGCCTGACAGATAAATTACATAATGCCAGCCAGTCAAATCAGAGCTTGTTATTTTGAAAAGTGTTTGCAAATTTGAGTTTTGCATTAGAGAAGCAGTGAATGCACTGTAGGCGGTTAGTGAGTGTAATGTCTCAGGCTGAGACCCACTTGTTATCCAGATTGACACCAAATGTTTTAACACACCTGGAGGCATTGATTCTGTGATCATCAGCTGACATCGAGAGTGAAATGCGTGATTGATAAGGCTTCATCAGCCTATCGCCTCAGAAAACATCCACTGCTGATGTACATATCAATACATTAGAAATGACATCAGCTGTGAAATGCTTTCATACCATCCTTTTCTTCTCTTAGAAAAACGGTTTCCTGAACGATACCCTTATGTAATTTGTTGTTGTCTGAAGACAAGGCTTCTATTCTTGTTTTATCACTAAGGTCCAGTCAGCAGTGATTTGATAATAGAGGTCTGTTTGTGTTCAGTGATTCTGAAATTTGATTACAGCTAATGGCTTTTCTATCACAGACCATTCAAAGATGCCCTGTACACCCACATGATGCTCTAATTTTATTTAGCAAACTGGGTCCAAAACAACATGTACAGTGGGTACGTAAAGTATTCAGACCCCCTTAAATTTTTTACTCTTTGTTATATTGCAGCCATTTGCTAAAATCATTTAAGTTCATTTTTTTTCCTCATTAATGTACACACAGCACCGCATATTGATAGAAAAACACAGAATTGTTGACATTTTTGCAGATTTATTAAAAAAGAAAAACTGAAATATCACATGGTCCTAAGTATTCAGACCCTTTGCTCAGTAGTTAGTAGAAGCACCCTTTTGAGTCTTTTTGGGAAAGATGCAACAAGTTTTTCACACCTGGATTTGGAGATCCTCTGCCATTCCTCTTTGCAGATCCTCTCCAGTTCTGTCAGGTTGGATGGTAAACGTTCGTGGACAGCCATTTTTAGGTCTCTCCAGAGATGCTCAACTGAGTTTAAGTCAGGGCTCTGGCTGGGCCATTCAAGGACAGTCACGGAGTTGTTGTGAAGCCACTCCTTCGTTATTTTAGCTGTGTGCTTAGGGTCATTGTCTTGTTGGAAGGTAAACCTTCGGCCCAGTCTGAGTTCCTGAGCACTCTGGAGAAGGTTTTCGTCCAGAATATCCCTGTACTTGGCCGGATTCATCTTTCCCTCGATTGCAACCAGTCGTCCTGTCCCTGCTGCTGAAAAACACCCCCACAGCAAGATGCTGCCACCACCATGCTTCACTGTTGGGACTGTATTGGACAGGTGATGAGCAGTGCCTGGTTTTCTCCACACATACCACTTAGAATTAAGGCCAAAAAGTTCTATCTTGGTCTCATCAGACCAGAGAATCTTATTTCTCACCATCTTGGAGTCCTTCAGGCGGGCTTTCATGTGTCTTGCACTGAGGAGAGGCTTCCGTCGGGCCACTCTGCCATAAAGCCCCGACTGGTGGAGGGCTGCAGTGATGGTTGACTTTCTACAACTTTCTCCCATCTCCCGACTGCATCTCTGGAGCTCAGCCACAGTGATCTTTGGGTTCTTCTTTACCTCTCTCACCAAGGCTCTTCTTCCCCGATAGCTCAGTTTGGCCAGACGGCCAGCTCTAGGAAGGGTTCTGGTCGTCCCAAACGTCTTCCATTTAAGGATTATGGAGGCCACTGTGCTCTCAGGAACCTTAAGTGCAGCAGAATTTTTTTTGTTATCTTGGCCAGATCTGTGCCTTGCCACAATTCTGTCTCTGAGCTCTTCAGGCAGTTCCTTTGACCTCATGATTCTCATTTGCTCTGGCATGCACTGTGAGCTGTAAGGTCTTTATATAGACAGGTGTGTGGCTTTCCTAATCAAGTCCAATCAGTATAATCAAACACAGCTGGACTCAAATGAAGGTGTAGAACCATCTCAAGGATGATCAGAAGAAATGGACAGCACCTGAGTTAAATATATGAGTGTAACAGCAAAGGGTCTGAATACTTAGGACCATGTGATATTTCAGTTTTTCTTTTTTAATAAATCTGCAAAAATGTCAACAATTCTGTGTTTTTCTGTCAATATGGGGTGCTGTGAGTACATTAATGAGGAAAAAAAATGAACTTAAATTATTTTAGCAAATGGCTGCAATATAACAAAGAGTGAAAAATTTAAGGGGGTCTGAATACTTTCCGTACCCACTGTATTTCTTCAGATAATAATCTTCAAAATGTTCATAGAGACAAAAATGAATCCATACAGTATGGATCAAGTGGTTTAAAGGATTAGTCCACTTTTAAATAAACTTTTCCTGATAATTTACTCACCCCCATGTCATCCAAGATGTTCATGTCTTTCTTTCGTCAGTCGAAAAGAAGTTAAGGTTTTTGAGGAAAACATTCCAGGATTTTTCTCCATATAGTGGCTTTCAACGGCTACCAACAGGTTGAAGGTCCAAATTGTAGTTTCAGTGCAGCTTCAAAGGGCTTTAAACAATACCAGATGAGGAATAAGGGTCTTATCTAGTGAAACGATCTGTCATTTTCAAAAAAAAATCCAACCGTTTATGCTTAACAAAATATTGCCTTGAACGTACTTTCCGTTTCTGCATTCTTCAAAACGTCTACGCTGAATGTTCTATGCCTTCCCTATTCTACTTATGGAAAAAAAACTAAACTGGCACCGCAATAAATAAATACATTTTGGTTTGGATGAGTAATTGATGACAGACTTTTTTTTTGTGTGTGAACTATCCATTTAACATCTTTGAAGAAAATATTTATTTCCTGATGATTAAATTCCTGAAAATGACAGGACTGCAAATGACTTTTATTAGAAATCCACCCTGATCCAATGGTGGGTGAAAGAAATGACAAGCCATAAATTTTTCTTACCAGTCATGAAATTGTGCTTTTGCATTGTTTTGACAATTGGATTATTTAGCTGTTTTTGCAGTAAAATGTCTTACAAAAGACTTCGCAGTATTTTTTTTAAACTGCTTCAGCTGCAGACTTACACTTTTTTTTTTTTTTTTTTTTTTTTTGCATTTGGTTCATTTGCTGTTCATTTTAGCCACGGGGTTCTCTAAGGGTGTTTTCACTCCTGAGTGTTTGCTTCGGAACCTAGTGCATTTTCTCCCTTGGTTCGGTTCATTTAGGCATATGTGAACACTGCAATGGCGCACGGATCCACACCAAAACAGTCGCTCTGAGATCGCCCGAATGAGGATTTCTTGGCCCGATTGCAAATAAACTCTGGGGCGGTTCACTTGTGGTGTTAAAGCAATCTGACCCAACTGACCAACAAACCAAACGATATCATATTTCATAACGAGAAATGTGTTATATAAAATGCAGCAATGTTTGATTCTGCAAGTGAGCACATAGGCTACTGCAGTTAAAAACCAAAGAGCACCTCTTCATCTTAAAATCGTTGTGTAAACGCACTTCTCCGTGCAATAACACTGTCCCAATGAAGCCTTGATTCCTGCTCTAGCTGCATTATAACATTCACATAGTGTTTGCATATGTCTCGACACAGTTAGTCTATTTAGCCCAGAACATACCAAGCCGATGGTCGGCCGACTAAGTTTTCTCGGTGTGTTCCTCACCGTTGGCTGAAGTTGGTCCTCGTCTGCTTTTTTCGAAGCCATGTTGAATCAGCGTCGGTTGGGCCATCTGATCATTCTGATTGGCTGTTCAGCTACTGCCACCTGCTGGTACGGAAAGCCATTTCTTCTTACGCAGGCGCAGAACGGACATGCTACTTGGCCGTTGGGTGTCGAGTGTCGGTTTGGTATGTCAGGGCAACTTTGGACCCAGATGCTACCGAAGTGAGCCAACCCAGCTGTCTGCTTTCGTCGCCACTAGTTTGTCGCCATCGACTTGGTGTGTTCCAGGCTTTAGACAGCACTGGGAGATACAGAGAGATCCCGCTTGAATTAGTACGAATGTAGTACATAATTTAACAGCGGGAATGACGGCTACATTCATATAGTGTTCGCGTGTGTCTCAACAGTAGGTACTAAACAAGCCACAATATGCTCATGAAGCGAACTTGTCAATCATTTGCAGAGCAAACTCTGACCAATAAGGGGACAATTGTACACACATAAACACATTTTGGAACACTTTAAAATATTGCCTTGTGAAAGCAAACTGAACCAAGAAGAAAATGCAACATTGTAACAATTCAAGACCCTGTTTCGGAACAATGCAATCGATCTACAGGTCTGAAAACACCCTAAATGAATTGCTGATTAAGAGCATCTTTATCCATTATTGATCAATGAACACAAGTGAGATTTTGTTAACTTTGGCAGTCTAATTTTCACATTACAAATTCTGACATTAGTGACATTTTTAAAGTAGAAGAGTCTAGTTTATAAGAGCGTTGATGCATGTCTAATACAGTCTCAGCAATGTCTCTCATCTTTCGCCTCGCTGCATGAGTCGAGTCTGTCTCACAGTACTGGTCTTCAGCACTGGCCACACATCACATTGCATTACGACGTAAAGGACTCAGCAAATGCCACAGCTATCACTGTCACTGTTTGCTTTTGTTGGTCAGTTCAGCAGTGCTGAACCAGGGTCAACTCATTCTTGTTTAAAATTTCCTTTTTCTTTTTTCTTTTTTTGCAACTCTGAGGCACTGCTATGAAACACCTAATTGTTTTTTATGTTACGTGTATTTGTGTACATATAAATATTTGCATATTTCCTTACTTTTATCTTATCTTCCACCCCATTTGGATGACAAAGATGTCCTTTTCACTGTAGCTGACAGTGTTGACAGTGTCAGGATGTCTCAAACAGCATTGGTCAGGAAGCTCCGTGGACCAGAGCACATTGTCACTCAGGTCACTGTGTGCCTCTGTAATCATCATTGTCATCCTCATCAATACCATCATCTCTCCTCAAGCCAAAGCTCTACTGTTTCTAATTGAAAAGCCTGGTTTTCAGACTGGAATGAAATTATCCTGTTGTCATTTTGAACAACATGGGAAAAGATGGGAAACACCTTTTCTCCGTCTCTCAGCTCTTTACATTTTTCATCTAACAATGCTGTGAAAAAGAAAGGGAGCGGAGACTTTCGTCTCAGTCTTCTGATCTGGATTTGTTCAGAACTGAAATTCAGGGTTACAGGTCCCTGTTACGACATTCTTCTCGAAATGAGAAAATTGTGTAATTTATTCACCCTCGTGTTGTTTCAAATCCCAAAGGAGGAATTACAATGTTCATGCGGTCTGGTGTTATCAATTATCCACAATCAAGGTTGTCAGTTTATCTGGTAAATTTAGTAAGATTTAAATGATAAAAATAACAAGAAAAAAATGTTTAATCTTGCCCCTAAACCTGTATATAAATTCCATTCTAAGATAAATTTTTTATAATAATAATGGTAACACGTTACTTCAAGCCTTTATATATAATACATAATATATATTTTTAATGCATTTTTAATGTTCTAATTTAACTTAGGCCCAATCCTTGCTTAATTAAGCCATTTCTGTGAAACCAGGCCTAAATGTGGTTTAATTAAATGTGAGCACTACATGTTTAAAAGTAAAAATTAGATGCTGTTGAACATTCGCTTTTACAGAGCAGTATGCAAACAATTCTGTGCATTTATGCAAAGTGTTTTCTCATGATCTTCTTTTGATTGATTATGACATTAAGTGAAAGAATCTGAGATACATGATTTATGGTACTGTACGGACATGCAATGTTAATTGTATATGTGTAGGTCTTAAAGTTATATGTGTATCCGAACTTCTGTGTGAAGTTGCACCACACTGGCAAGAGAAAAAACACTGAATCGTGATCCATTTGCTAAATTCTTTTAGTCGTACTCATGTTCTTTTTATTATTCTGTGAACAAAGCTGTTAGCTTTTAATAGAAACGTGACCAGAATCAAAAACCTGATGGCATGAATGTTCGCAGTGCTGCTTCAGGTCTTGCTGAAGATCTAAAGGTCTTTAGGCTGCTGTCTCTGTAGGGCGTCCAGGAGCTCTACATTTATCCCACAGATGCTCATAGCATACACAGAAGACACAGCTTGAGCTTGTGGCTTCAAAGAGAATGATTTTTCTGAAGATTTTATTGAGATATAAGATGTAGAAGCCCTAAAATATTTCACATGGAGTGCTGAACGTACACTTAAAAAAAATAGCGTAGTTGGTGGTGTTGTTCTTCTTTTCCTCTATTGCTGAGGCTTCACCGTTGCCATGTACGGCTTAAATCGCTCTAATACACTTGGCTTGGCTCAATAGTTTTCACTGTTGCAGCCAACCCCTCCAGTTCAGTGTAAAATCAGACCTTTGTTCAAACAAAAGAGAATTTGTAACCTTGACTGTGAATCCAGGCTCACTTAGTCTTGTGTCTCCAGCAAATTGTACCAGATAAACAAACACTATGCCCAGAAGATTTATATAACATTCTCTATTTCTTCACACTTCCAAACTTCACCTGAACTGCCTCATATATTTCCGATTCCAGAACACACTGAATTGGGTGCCAAGGTTGTTTGTGCTCTCCGTAAATGTAGTGTACTTTTTGTCGACCTTGTCTCGTCGTGAGTGTGCTTTCACATGGCAAACAGTGATGAAATAATAGATGACCTTCTCTGCTCTTTTCTATTGCCAATACTGCAATAAATATGCTGGGTTTTAGTGGATGTGCTGAATGCTGAAGCCCATCCATGATGCAGGGAAAACCATACATGTGTTGGTTATATCTTCAGTAACTGTTTCAAAAAGCATTATAGTGCGTTCAAAATGTAATTAATGTAAACCCCAAGTTATGAATGCAACACAATTGTGAATGGTAAAAAAAAAAAAAAATTTATATATGTATGAATTAATGATTAATTTGATAATCGATTAATCTGTTGATATTTTTTCCCCCTGATTAATCGGATGAAAACTAAAAAAAAAAAAAAATATGCATTAAAAATTTATTTTAATCCATCATTTTAAACAATGTTATTCCACATCCAGCCAAGTGCTGTCCTCAAAACAATGTGTAATATAAAGCCTCTGGAAACAAATATAGTAAATGTATCTATGTAGGCTATGCTGTACATTATAAGCAAAAAGAGTTAAAATAGAAACATTACATTCTAAACCTAAAAACAACTGATTGCTTACTATTTTGGAAGCAGAAATTCAACTGACTAAAGTAAATTATAATAAATATAAGCAAAAGCACAAAATGTTAACTTGTACAAGGTATGAAAAACACATTCAGTTGTCTGAACATAGTTAATAGTTAATTGTAAATAATTACTTGCATTACAGAATTTTAAATCAATCTATAACAAAAAATATTTTAGCAAAATGTATATTTAAGGCAGAATTTTTGTGCTCCTATTTTACAGCGATCTCTGTTTGACACGCATGTGCACACTGACGCTTGTTCATTGAAGTTAGTGACGTTTAACAAAACTTGCTTGTCAGAATATGCAAAATGGAAATGCCTACCGGATTTTCTATCATTTACAGATAAGGATATAACCATAAAATTTAAGTTATGCGGTGAGGTAAACCCTTATGCTTTTGTTTGAAGCTCTCATAAATATAAAGCATTCTCATGTTTTGGACAAGCTTGCTCTGTGTCCTTCACTATTTTCCATATGCGTTTTGTCTGTAGAAATGGGTTGTTCACTACTGTAAAGCGGCGTGACTGGCCTGATGGTTTCCGAGCACAGCTCACAGAAACGACTAATCGATAATCAAATTCATTGTTGATTATTTTCATTATCGAAAATAATTGATAATTGTTGCAGCTATAATCTTCTCCATGTTTTAGTGTGTTATGGAAAGAGTGAATTACACCTTCAGACTAGCTATTTAAAGCTGCATTATCCAAAATCAGTTTTAAAAACCAGTGTTAAAAACTATCTCCTTACCTTAGCCGATTCACAACAGTAAGCTTGTAATAATGTTTTATAATAAAATCGGTACTGGTGGGTTTCCGCGAGAAATTCGAGCATGCAGCTGTTCGTCTTTGCATCATTACGTCACGTCTGTTTACATGAAGGAGGAGTCCCACATGCCATATAGCTAGTAGGCTATATAATTGAAATCTACAGGTAATGCTAATATACACTAAATACAGTGTCACACAATGCTGATGTTGTTAACATTAACAATTTGAGAACAAAGTATAACAATAATAATAATTTGCATGGTTTGATGTGATATGAGCTAAGTGATAGTTAGATTTAATCACAATTGGCAGCGTGATTGTAATGCTTTTTTTCTCAGTTGGTCAGAACAAAAGTGGCAGACGTTACTTGTTTAGATGATATTTTCTGGTGAAAATTCTTATTTTGGTCATACTTTCAAGATTTAGAATCTGATTCCAAAGTAGTATCCACATCAATGTGGTGACTGACAGCAAACATTAGATTAATCCACGCTGAGTAGTCGTGCCGATGCATAACCCACGTAAAGATGATAATTGCACAAATAACGGCAATTTCAGGTTTCAAACAGAGATGGCGCCAAAGAGGCAAAACTTACGGACTGTAGCTTTAACTATGTTCACTTGTGCATTTGTGTCATTTTGTGTAGATGCAGTATCTTTTTGTTGTGAGTATTTGTGTTGAATGTGTCTGGTAGGGATGGGCATTTTTCAAAAATATTGTATTTGAATACTTGGGCACATAAAAAAAGAAACGAATACTCGAATATTCATTTATTTAAATGACGTTTAATGAGAGACATTTTCCGTCTCAAAAAAAAAAAATCAAGATAACTAGTCAACCATGCTAATCAATAATCATCAAAACGATTGTTGGGTGACTGTTTTAAACTGATTCCCCCCCTGTTCTTTGGATTTTATTTTAAGGGGGCAGATTATCTTCATTATCTTAGATTGGTTGTGTTAAAATAATTGATGCATATACACCTCATATTACAGTTCATAGATCTTGATGTAGCAGCAGCTCCATCATATTCTCTCTCCTGAGACTTCTTTCAAGCTCTGGGTGTTCGTCTTTTACAGTGAAAAACTGCTATGTGGAGTTAAAGGAACCTTCGGAGATATTACAAAATCTGTGCTGCATATTTCACTGGAGCAATAATAAATAATTCATCGATGTGGTGATGGGCTGTACAGTAAGCCAGCTCGACTGCAGCCTTGAGGTGACTTTTTACATTTGGTGTTGGGGAACTTTACATAGCATCACTGAATTCATGCAATATCTTTTACCTTATTGGTTATGAATAATGTAATGCATCCAAATGCTTTTTTTTTTCCTCTCCAGCGGCACTTTGTGGAGCTCTCCCAGTTGGCCTTCATGTTTTCACCCAGAAAGCTGCCATATTACGAAAAGTTCCATTCCAAATTAGTGGGGGTGACTGTTATTTGGATGCATGGCTTTGGCAGGCAAATCTGCATGGCCCCCTACTTGATGCTTTGTACCTCATTCATTTTAAGCCGTTATGCCCTCATGCGCCGGGCAAGGAAATTTATTCACTAATTTGTTTTCTGCAAGATATGTGCATATGGAAGTGAGGGTAGTCATGCACAAGTTTTCCACTCTAGTTTTGGAAATTTGAATTTGTGCTCTCTTGCTGTGAGTCTTATTCAGAACTTTTTGTTCAGACTGGACTATAAGAGTTGACGCAGTACAAAAACGTGCCTACAAACTTTTTTCACCACTTATAAGCTAGCATTATATGCTCATACTAATTTGGTACCCCTCAGTCTACATGCCGACAGACATGGTGTGTCAGATGGTCACGTGTTGTGGTATATTTATGATTACAAGTGCTAAATCTAGGTGACAGGAAGTAAAAATGTCCCCAGCACTCAATATGTGCAAGAACTGAACCCAGATTTCTTACACAAATGCCACAGCTCAGCATTCCTTCGGTCTTCTGCTGCTTATCTGGGACTGGGTCATGGTGGCAGCAGGCTATGTAGGCCTGCCCACATGTTCTTTCCCTTGCAGCTTCCTCCAGGTCCTAATTGGGGATCTCAAGATGTTCTTTGTGATGGACAGTCGGGAAATGTAATCTGGGCCTGCCCCGGGGTATCTTCCCAGTTACAACTCCACCAAAAACCATCTAGAAGGCATCCCCCCAGATGCCTGAACCATCTAAACTGGCTATTTTTGACACAGAGAAGCATCGATTCTTCTTCTCCAAGTCCCTCCCGCCTGTCCGAGCTTCGCACCTTGTGTCTTAGTCTATACACGCTGTGGTGAGGCTTGTACCTGCAGTCTTGTTCTTTCGGTCACTACCCAAAGTTTATGACAACAAGTGAGTGTCAGAACATACTGTATATTGAATGGTAAATGGAGAGTCTTTTCACCCTCTTCATCTTGTACATATTGCTGCCATCAAACTGATCCGCCTATCTTTGTCATTCTCTGACTTGCCCTCACTCATGAACGAGACATCCTGGGTGTGCAGTCCACCCTTTTCCAGCTAAGAACCATGGATTCAAATTTGGAGGTGCTACCCCTTATCCTCACCATGTCACACTCGGTCACAAACCTCCCAAGCAAGCACTGAAATTCACAGCTTGACATGGAATAAATGTGCTAGGTGCTGGGCTATTACTTATTTTTACCACAGTGCTTTGCCATGGCTACATCTTTGAGTGTGATTGAGTGTGACGTCGGTTGAGAGCTTCATCTATATCAACGTTTCTCCAGCCATGTGTCTGAATGAAACTGTAGTTATTCTGGTGGCCCTCTTAAGCAACCGCCTTAAACTTCAGACAGTCACAGACAGCATGTAATGCATTTACCCAGCAAGAGTGATGAGACATGTAATTGAATTACTTTTTTTAATATATCAGTGGTTGACTCCTTGCTGAGCTGAGAATGAGAGAGAAACCACAGTGTGCTGGAGATCTTCCTGTTCCCTCGACTTTACATTAATGTACTTAAAAGATGTCGACATCCTTTTGGGAAGTTCATGCTTACAAACACGGATGTTGTAATTATGAAGTGAGTTGTAATTGTAATTATGTGATTTTTATCAGAACGAAATATGACATTTCCGACTGTTCCAAGTTTCTCTCTTTTTTTCAAACTTGCTAACAAAGCCAGACTTTAAGATCTTTTGCAACATTATGAAGAGCTTTATCACAGAGAGTCATAGGAAATGTAGTTTGATTGTGGAAGCCCATCATCTTATAAACTGGCTCATTGAGTCTAATTTTAATAATTAATAACGTTTCCCGCTGAAAATTATGACATGAGTGATGGCATTATTGTGAGCTTATCTTTATAGTCTGCGTTTCTATCCCAGGAACAAGATTATCATTTCTGTTCCGTCACTGTGAGAAATTTTATCAATGACTAAACTCAAGGTGGAGAAGACATGTAATACAAGTGAGGTTTTTAACTTTACAGATCCAAGTTTGATTGCACTCTTGTCAAAGTCTAGTGTCTGAAAGTAAATTTTGAAATATTAAAAATGCTCCCTTGGCGAACAGCTGCCGCCACTTCCCCAATATCTCTCTGCCTGTCAGTGAACTGGGGACATTTCATTGACTTGGTGGGTCTCTGCTTTTATTAAATTGTGATGACTCTGACAAATATTGTTTTGTGGCCCTTACACACTAAAAGGCTTTGATTTCATACTTTGCCAAAATATAAGGCTCCCTAGCAAGGACTCATAATACTGATTCCTAGTTACTTTGACTGATAAATGTTTGCTGTTAGGCTGACTGACCCAAAGGTTGAAACTACTACCACCCTGAGGCTGTGTTTCTGTCATAAAAGATGTTCTCACCTTTGCTCTATTTTCACAATTTATTTTACTCCCATTTATGTGGACCATGGCTTGCCAGAGTCATAATGTTCCAATAAAGCGAAGGTGGAAGCGTATGCATTTGAAAGATTATTTCTTTGTATTTGTATAATGAGGTTTTCTGAATGGCTATGACCTTAATCTTTATAGAGTCATGCATCTTTGTGTAATTATACAGTGATGAAATGTTTTAATAAAGCGCCCCCAAATATGTGGGTGCCTCACCTAAATATGCGCTGGTAATGGCAGCCTGTCAACCCTAGAGCCAGTGTTCAAATCTTCCATGTAACATTTGGGGTTTTTTTTTATAACTATTGCAGTTTGTATGTTTAAGTCCATATGTGTTGGCACAAATTTGCTGTCAGACTAGACCTCAATAATGAGAAACCAACTGTCTTAGCGCCCTTCAGAGGGAACCGCAGTGCATTTATACCACATTTCATGCCATGGTGAAGCCGGCAAAGTGCGGTGTTAACAAGATAATGATTGTGCATCTGTGTGACAGGGCTTTTGGGAAATTGCCTCTCTCTTTGCTCCATCTGTTTGCCCTCATCACTTTCCTCGATTTCGTTGCCTCTGCATTACGGCAGTACTAGGTCACTTTAAACTAGGTGCTGATCTATTATTTGGTTCCATTTGGTCACTGGCTTTTGATTTATTTGGATGCTTTTCTTGTTTTTAGTGAATGCGGACTGTGATTGATTTGTGTATTAGTTATTAGCGAGAAGTAGGGCTGTCACGATATCAGATTTTTATTACATGGCATCCAGCAGTAGTAGCTGCGCACACTGTTTCATTTTCTTTTTTTCCGGTTTATAATGGGTGAGAACCAGCATTAAGGTGCAGTACCGCCATCTATCATATTAGAGTGTCAACCAGATGGTGCTAGATTATTTACGATATTATATGTATAGCATTAACATGATATCAATATTTAATTTTTTAAATATCAAGGTTATCGTAAAATACCAGTATATTGTGACACCCGTAGTGAGAAACCATGCAAACAGAGTAGGCACAGTGTTTAAACATGTCATTTACTCACCCTCATGTTGTTCTGTATGAGTTTCTTTCTTCTGTTGAACACAAAAGAAGATATATTAAAGAATGATGGTAACCAGATAGTTACCATCAACTGTTTGATTACCAACATTCTTTAAAATATCATCTTTTGTGATCAACAGAAGAAAGAAGCACATACAGGTTTGGAACAACATGAGGGTGAGTAAATGACATGTTTATAACATGCACCACCTCTAAAAAAAAAATATGGTTTAGAGGCGGGAGATATTTGTAACGAATAGCCAATTTAAGTACTGGTTGTTCTGGATGATACAGGGTTTTTAAATTCGTGCCAATGGGTTATTCAGTCATTTTAATGCTAGTTAACATTAATATGTATTATGAAAGGCATTAGACAAGGGCAGCCAGTAACATCTGGATCTACACAGGTGAATCAACAGACTACGTAAGCAAGCAAGGACAATAGCAAAAAATGGCAGATGGAGCAATAATAACTGACATGATCCATGATAACATGATATTTTTAGTGATATTTGTAAATTGTCTTTCTAAATGTTTCGTTAACATGTTGCTAATGTACTGTTAAATGAGGTTAAAGTTACCATCGTTTCTTACTGAATTCACAAGAGTCGTCGCTATTTTCATTTTTAAACACTTGCAGTCTGTATAATTCATAAACACAACTAAATAAACAAAAGCCACGGAGCACAGCCTCAAAGTCATGGAGAGTTGAAATCAGGTTAACTTTATGGTAATGAGCTATGACGCGGTTCGGCGGCAACCAATTGGAATGTAGAGGTCCTCGCTTGAGAGGCTTCCGATTGGTTGACGCGACTTGTCATTTACTTTGACCCTCCCGTCGGCGGCGGTTTGAACGAACAGTACAGCGTTGTTGGCAGGGCGGCCAAGGCAACTGTTGACGCTCTCGCCGGCGGTGTGAACGCACGGTTAGACTTATATTACATCTTGTGAAAAAGCATTCTTGGGCACCTTTAATGTTATGAAGCGAACAAAGAAACCAAACAAAATAACGACTTTATTCAACAATATCTATTGATGGGCGATTTCAAAACACTGCTTCATGAAGCGTTGAAGCTTTAAGAATCTTTTGTTTCGAATCAGTGGTTCAGAGCGCATATCAAACTGTCAAAGTCATGTGATTTCAGTAAACAAGGCTTCGTTATGTCATAAGTGTTTCAAAATTTCAATGGTTCACCATTGGGGGGCATGACTTTGGCAGTTTGATGAGCAGTGTTGCTCATAGGTCACTATCCAATCAGTCAAGTCCCATCCTTAATTGTTTTTTGAATAATTTTTTCCTTAAATAAAAATTAGTGACACATACCATTTCGTTTTGACTTCAAAAACGACAACAACAAAAGAGATTTCTACCAATTTATACCAGACATTTGACGCACAATTCTTTATTTCGACCTAAATATTAATGCCCTGTAACTGTAGTTTCTATTTGTTGTTATTTATTAGAATTTATCATAAAGTTTTAGAGAGTGGTGCAATAATCCTACCCTTGACCTTTCGTCTGATGGTAAAGGCAGAGTTAATGACTCCTTCAGCATTAGAACTTGCTGTAAAGTATGACTTTAATTCACTTTTTAGATTGGGTATGATGACGTTCATAATTGCATCCCATGGGTGCCTGGGGATTGTTCCATCTACTGTGATGCTTCTAGATAACACTCCTCATAAACAGTCTACTTTTAATTAAATGTTTCGCCCTTATTATGCTTATCTGTCAGATTAAACGAAAAAGTTCTATGGGTCTATTTTTTTAAGCACCCTTCCTTGAGCTCATTTATAACCTGTGTACATGGCTTTGCCATATTTCTGCAGGCTTTTTCAGATGCTCAATTCAATGTAATAATAAACGGAAAGGAGGAAAATGGTGTGTGTGTGATTGCTATTCCCAAGAGAAGGAGAGAGCAATTACACTGGGCTAGCAGAGAGATCAGTCGGATGTGAAGTTGCTGATCATTTTTGCCAGTGCCTGTCTAACAACTCTTGCTAAGAATAATTGGGGTGATCTGAGCCCCGGGTCTGCCTTTATGAAAGCACTAACACATATCAGTGAAAGCTCAGACCAAGCCTAAACACTTGAGTGCTAACATTCATACACGTTAAAGGGGTCATATCATGACAAATTGAATTTTTTTGGAAGAGTTCATTGTATTATGAGCACACATCGTAACTTTAATAGCTCAAAACCAACAAAAATACCAAACTAAGTTGCTAAACTTTCTGATACATGCATTAACTTGTGAAATCACACATTTACATGTAAAACAACAGCTTTTTGGTGTTCAGAACCTAAGGGTAAAAGTTCAAGGCTATAACCCTCTTAGGCTGTTCAAAAATGGCTGTTCGCTGTCATTTTTGACCCAAAAAAGTAGAATAATAGCATTTTTTTTCTTTATTATTTAATTAAATGATATAACACTCATTTCCCTGAAGTAGCAATTAAAAGTTTACATTTTCATTTGGAATTGCAGTAAATAACTACAGTTCTAAAAGTTGAAACAAGGAAAATTATGAGAATATACAGTATCTTGAATTTGTCAACTTGTCTAGCTCCATTGTATAAACAGATCCTTTAATTTAAACTCCTCTTTTGGGCAGGTGGATGACATCCTCGGGGAAGAGAGTGACAATGAAAGTGATGGAAAAGGAAAAGAGGAGAGGATGGAGGCAGAGGAGGAGGACGAGGAAGAAAGGCCCCACACGAGCAAGCAGAAAGCCCCAGCATCAGATCACGTCCCGTCACTGGCTGCAGTTGTTGAAGAAACCGCCCAAACGTCAACCAGAGAAGACGTCTGTGTAACAGGGAACACGTACAGGTATTACATCTCCAGTGCTAGTAAAGTAAATTACAATTTTGTTCTCAAAATTCATAGAATGAATTTCATTAAAGCATGCTGTATTATAGCACCTATAATACACATGAAGTACTTTAACGTCAAAATATGTCTCGGTGATTGAGCTTTAAACCGCTTGCTTCAGCGATTTGAGAGTTGATTAGCAACACACTGCTGTGCCTGATTTCCAGCAGGCCCTTGTACTCCCGAAACTGCCACTGTCTTCAGCAAATAACACTGCCAGTTGCCATGGCAATGTCTGGAAGCAAAGATCTAGCAGAAGGTGGGGTCACGTCCTCTTACATCTTCCTGTCCGAGCACAAATGCCCCACCTGCTGCCTAGACTTCTGTCCGACATTGGTGTAGTCGGCAGGATGTTGTCAGATCAGCATGTGTGAGAAGCTGCTTTCTGGTCCGGCCCACTCTTGTCTGGAACAGCTAAACGGACAGGAAAGCAAGCTAGTGTTTTATCATATGGCTCATACAGTAACCAATTTTCCATTGGAATATTAGACCTGTCCTACTTTATCTAGTTTCTCCACTCCCTAGCAGTCATTAGCAGTGACTCAGAGCCCACAGCGTTGTATCTACCTCCTGTGTCAACTGAATGAATGCAGTAGCGTAATCGTTAGGAGGTTAGAGTGGTGAACAATGAGATGAGTGGAGGAGAAAAATAAGTTATTTGAGTGTCTCAGACTGTCTGTTTGGCTCCAGGAGGACCTGCATCCAGTGATTACAGCCTGGTTTCCACACATTTTTGTATCTTTTTTTTCTAGTTGAAACCTCTCAATAAAATCAGAAAATGGTTAAGGTTTTTGCACGCGTTGCTTTTGTCGATGACAAACCCATGATTTGTTTTGGAGTTGTAATTTTCGCTTCTTTTTAAGTCAGAAACGGGTTAAAAAAACTCTTTTGGGGAAGAACTTGGATTTTTGACAGAGTTTGCCAGTTTTTTTGCATCAGATGTGTGCAACATACTCTGTTTAGTCTGCGGTAGGTTTTTTTTATTGGGATTTCTTCCACTTAACATCAAAAATTAGCTTGTATTTGCCTACAGTAATCCCATGATTGTGTTTATGACTCATATCATCACAATTATCTTGGCCAAAAGAATTATTGTTAAAGATATAATCGCTATATCATTAAAATAAATGCTTTCAGTCAAATTAATATTTAACTTGGTTTATTTTATCTTTTTTTGGCCATTAAATCGCTTAAAATATAAGTGCAGGGAAGGGGAGAGAGAGAGAGATTGTAACCATAATTGTAAAAAAAAGCATAGAAAAAATAATTTAGCTTTGTTCTGAAACAGAGATTTAAATTGTTGTGAATTTTGTTCTTGGTTCGGATTGCTTTCGCACAGCAACATTTCAAAGTGTACCAAAATATATTTATGCAAGTCACATGTGAGTCAAGCTGTCCTCTCATTGGTCAGAGCATACACCTGTTTGTGTTTGAACAACATTTTAAGATGAAGAGACACACTCTTTGGTTTTCAACAGCGACGAATCATGTGCCACAGGTTCAGACACTGCTTCTTTTTATGTCAAACATTTCCCATTTTGAGTTATGATACAGCTTGGTTCGTCAGTGCGATGTGTTTGGATTGCTTTATCACCAGAACCGAACTGCTCCAAAGTTCATTTTCAATCATCCTTAATGCCCTAGCACCCTAACTTTGTTGGGTGCGGGTAGAGCGTCTTGGCCCTGATTTAAAGTGACAACTAATGTACATATAAATATATAAATCATTTAAATTAGCTGATCAGCACATCCTGATGTACAAATGAGTAATAAATCAGTTCATTAGGATGGAAATGAAAGGCTGAACGACAGCAGCTCTTTCCACCATTAGCAAAGCTCTTTTCTGTTATGTATGTATTGTGTAACCGCATTTGTGTGCAACATCCTCCTACTGTATACAATTTAGTCATGTCTTTACCATAATTACATTTGCTCTTCAGCACCACCTCATAAAAATAATTCTATTTTCTTTAACCACTTTATACAAAGAGTTTCAACTCAGAGAAAGCACATACATTTGCCTTAATTGCCATTAATTTCACTTGGGAGCAATATAAAGTTTGTCAGACCACAGTGTTCTAATAAGTGCTCTAATAAGTGCTCCACACTCCCATTCGGAGTTTAAAATTGGCAGGAAATGGTCGCTGTTGCAGAATTTGATGCCATGGAAACACTCCGTATCTAAACTCTGTGCGTTAGTTGCTTTATGATGGAGAAATGTCATTTTCATTAAAGTTTGATTTTAAATCTTTTCCTCCTCCAAGAGGCAAGCACATTTTTCACATTGCATGGATGAAGTGAATAGCACATTTTCTTTGTCAATAAAAAATGATGTGCACTGATCACAATGACTATGAATTCAGCTGCTGTTCAACTCTCTTACTTTAGTATGCAGAACCCAGATTTATTAGGAAAGTTCTCCAAAAACAACAGTTAAGCAACAGTTAACCCTCTGGAGTCTGAGGCTGATTTGGGGCCTGGAGAAGTTTTGACATACCCTGACATTTGTGCTTTTTTCAGTTGTTCATAAACATATTAATGACAAAGGTGTCATTACACTGTATTCAGCACAAACTAGGCTACCATAATATGTGAGGAACATGTATGCACATGTTTGTGTTTTTGAAGGAATAACGTTTATGCGTGGTTATTGAAAAAACAAAAAAATTAAATCACTGAAATAAGACCAAAAATATATATTAAATCTGTGTTCACAAGACTTCTGGGTATTGGGGGTTGTAGACTAGAGTTTTTGCTTCAAAATTATGTAAAAATTATAATGCCTGCTTGTTCATATAAAACAATATATTGATTTAGTTTTTGTAAGACACTTTTTGTCAAGAAACACAGTATGCGTGGAGGCGTGAATCATCATGAATAATGGCTCATTTACACCTGAGAAGACAAAAGAATTGCTTAAAGAACCTCTAATGGTGCTGCATATTAATGAGGCCTTTCAGTCAGGTAGGCTGTGAAAAAAAACCTCTGTAATCCTGTCTCAGCTCAATTTAAAATAATGGTATTCTATTATAGTCTTTAAAATATATGTATTTCTGTGATGCAAAGAGTCTGAATATAGGTTTTTAGTTTAAAAGCATTCACATTTGGAGAAATATTGATGGATTCTCATATGTTTATGTCAATTTTCTATACAGAAAAGTTATATTTATTCTATATTCATTGTTATAACTATGAGTGCTGGTGTTTTCAATTCATACTTGCAGCCGGAGGGCGCTCTGTACACCTTTAGTCCACAATTTATTCTAAAGAATAAGAGGACATTTCAGGAATGGTGTTTTCAATTCATTCTTGCAGCCGGAGGGCGCTCTCTGTGCACATTTAGTCCACAAATTATTCTAAAGAAGAAGAAGAACCAGGAACTAACGGCATGTCTTCCAGAGGTCGCTAACATACAGGCTTTTACATACAGATAAACACTTTTCAAGACAATAAATACACGATTGAGAGGATGAATGCATGTATTGACTCATAATTTGCGTCTGAATAGCGCTGGCTCCGTGGGCGTGGCCGCATTAGCGGATAATGAGCTGAATCACGGATTTCTGACATGTGTCTCTTTTCATACAGATTACATAAACACAGAATTTTTGTTTTCGATATGACTTACATGATTTAAAACCTGACATTTCAACGTGTCTTTAGACCTAAGTTTTTTGTAATTAGTAGTCACTATGTTATAGTTCATTTTCTGAGAACTATCAGATTAAACTTTGTTCAGAGGTAGAAGACAGATCATACATCATTTTAGTTTTCTTTATTTTGCAAAAAGCACAACATTTTGTTTTTACTCTGAATGTATACAAATAAAAGAAGATATTCTATAGTTTCAATTGATGTATTACTTATGTCTCTATGACAAAAAATGACAGAGTATTTTAAGTCTGTTTTGCTGCAATGTGAAAAAAAACCTGAAAACGCACCGGCGCGTTTTCAGACCTCAGGGAGTTAACCTTCATGTCATTCTAAACTGAATGACTTTATTTTTTATTGTTTTGTGGAACAAGGAGATGTTTAGAGAGTGTTCACATTGCTTGTTTCCATACATTTAAAGTAAAAAATCGAACTCAGTTTATATCCTCTGTCACAGCTTTCATATTTCAGTCATGCTCGCAAATGTCATTGGTTCTTGTCTCTTTTGTGTTATGCACCTTCACAGCATTTTTGCTGCTCTGTATCATTTGCTGCCTGTCTTTTTCTCTGCGATAGTGACAGAGGAAATCATCTAGCTTCATACTGATGGAGTGATAACATCTGTCTGTCTAGTTGACCACAGTAATGAACTGACCTTTGCCAAGTTGAGCAAAACTGAAGTTACTGCCAGATGTAGATAAGGTCATGCGATGGTCACAATCACTCCTCCTGTTGTCCCTCTGAATGAACCACCAGTCTCAACTCAAGCAACTGTTTTGCTGGCAGAGAAAATACTCAGTGATTATGGAAGAGCCACTGGCAGCATCAGGCTTTGAATAATAGAGATGGGCAAAACAGCTTATCTCAAACACAGGCCACCTGAGACCGATTCCTCTGCCCGCGGCCAAAGGTTAGCTTCCGTAAATAGCGCCTTTTCCAGCCAAGACAAGCGCCACTTTTGGAGATAATCAAATCCTGTTTATGAATTATTTATTCTCAGAATATGCACATAATTTGTGTTCCTGTGATAATATTTTTTTTTTTTGTTGTTTGGAGGAAATTTTTAATTATTTTTTTCTTCTCAGGCCACTGGGCATGTAGGATATTTCTAATAAGAAATGAGTTTCAATTCCTGTTCTTTCTTACAAAGTAAGATATCAATGATATCAAAGAGTCTAAATCATTGTATTTGATAATCAACAGCCGGTTACATATGCTGTTCCCGGAGTCTAAAACCCCCATTGTATTAAAAAAATAAATAAATAAATTAAACATTATTGGATCATGTTTTACAAGAAAATACTGTTTCAGTCTTTCTACTATTTTTTTGTTTAATTCAGTGTGTTTAATTCAAATTTACAAGTAACTTCTGAGCAATTTTTACTTTTTTAGAGTGAAAAATGTGTTTTAAATTAAATCCTACACCAACTTTTTTCGTTGCATAAAATGTTTGACGAGCACAGTTTTCTCTCCTTTTTCCTGTTGAAATGTGGACAAAAGTAGGAATGTACGATATTAAAAATGTGGCTGATATCTATAAGCCGATTTAAATATTTTTATGTGGGCCAGTAATCGATAAATGGCCAATATTAAAATTCTGCCCTATTTTGTTCATTCATATTGTCAATTAATTTTGGCATTACATCTTTTAATGTTCATGGTGACAAATAGACAAAATTTGAGATTTACTATTACATTTAAGTGTTATGAAATGATCAGTATTTTAATGCAATTGTAAATCTGTTCACTGTCAGCAAATACTGATCTATAATATCGGCTGATAACTTATGTTGTATATATGCAGCAATAAATCAAAATGAATAATTCCAACCACTTATTTTGCAACCACTTGATGGTTGGCAAAGGAATTGAAGCCATGAGTTAAACAACCCAGCAAATAATTTTCAATATCGTGGTCGGTGGTTCATTCTAGATGGCATTTTATTGGACAAAAATTTCTATGCAAAAAAGATGAGTCCTCTGTATTCTGTGTTGACGAGCCGTCAATAATCGTGTTTTCCTGAAAAACAAAAACATTTTTTTTGTGGTTTACACAGCCTCATGACTTTCGTTGTTAGTCATCTCCCTTTAATTCAGATGTTCCAAACTGTTTTAAAGAGACTGCACACAGATAAAGATGGATTCAATTTGTATATATGCGCTGTCTCTTTAAAAGAGTTCCAGGATAGAGGGATGGAGAAGCTCCATTGGTTGAGTTCTGAGAAGATAATGGCCGTTTCTCAATATGCGTTCTTAAGCAATCTTGTGTCCTTGTGTTCTCATACTACATCATCATCAACCGTCAAAGTTCAATTCCAGTACTCAAGAACGCAAGTATAGAGGACGTATAAAAGTACCTGGATGTGTTCTTCGAGATATTGAGGATGCATTGAATGCAGACTTGAGAGAATCAAACCATTTGAAATCCCAGAAAATGCTGTGGGCTGTCGACGTACGGAAGCCTGTAAGCTTTAAACTTCTTGTTTTCACTTAAGGGATTCCTGCTGCAAGCTCGCAAATCTGTGATGGCTTGTGAAAGTAAACATTTGTGTTCTTTCAAGCCAGCCTTGCAAGAACAGTCTCCACTTGAACTAGGGCAGATGAATCGCCTTCGATTATGAACGCGATATTGCGTAGCTTGTCCGCGAACTACGGCTCTGTATATTAAGTGCCGCTCCATTTGAAAGCAGGTGATGGACATTTACCACTAATCACAGAACCGGCTTTACTGATGAGACACGCATGACAATCGCATGCGATTAATCGTGCAGCCCTAACTTGAACGCAAGTCTGTTCTTTAAATTGGGAAACAGCCAATTTTTAAAAGAATGAAGCATAATTCATTGCATCCACCTTGGCACTCTCCTTCACATCTCCTCCTCTGCATCTCCAGAGCTCCTGCAATTGTAATCAGTCTCCACTCAATGTTCTGTGCGGTTGAGATGATTTGATTTTACGTCATTGGCGGCTGCATAGAGTCAAGAAGGTTTGACTGTTGATTTGTAGGGCTCTCTGCTGATCACTGTGTGGGCACTAAAGCCACTGCTTATATGATGGTCATTAAAATATCACCAGACGGAGACATGAACGGCATAATTGAGCGATAAACAATACACAGCAGCTGCTGTTAAATAGGCTGACCATTTACTCATTTCATATTTTGAGATCAAGTACTATAAACTGCCAAAATCAGTAATAACATGGCATGTGGTCTTGTTTTCCTATAACCTTGATTTCTTTTTTGATTTCGTTCTCTACCAATTGTCAGTTTTTTTTTTTTTTTTCTATGAAGTGGCATTATTTTCAAATGAGAGCTTTGAGAAACATGGCATAGTGCAGAATGCTGATATAAGAAAAAATGTACCGATACTAATAATATTCTTACAATTTTGGTTGATGGTGAACAAGATGATATTCACATTTTTATTGAAATTATTAAAAAGTACAGGAGAAATAATGGCCCTTATAATAATTTCCAAAGTAATCTATTAAAAACATATTAAACCTTTTTTGTATTTAAATAGTCAGGAACTTTGGAATGAAGCAGCTTTATAAATAAATAATACTTTACTGTTTTATGTATTTTTAACACAAAATACTGTTTTATCTACACTACCTTTCAAAAGGTAAAATTTGATCAGATGTGACAGTAAAGATGTTTATAATGTTACAGAAGATTCCCATCTCAAATAAATGCTGTTCTTTTGAACTTTCAATTTTTTTCCCCCTAACTTATCCGTTTGTTTTTTTATTCAGAATCCTGAAAAATGTATCACTGTTTCCAAACAAATTAACTGATAATAATAAGAAATGTTTCTTGAGCAGCAAATCAGCATATTAGAATGATTTCTGAAGGATCATGTGACACTGAAGACTGGAGTAATGAAGCTGAAAATTCAGCTTTGCCATCCCAGGAATAAATTACATTTTAAAATATATTGAAATAGAAAAGTTTTGTATTTTCACAATATTACTTTATTTTCAAATAAATACAGCCATGGCGAGCATAAAGACGGTGACACACCAAACCGACATCAAAGTCTGTGGACTGTGTTGTTGACTCACGTCAGCTGCGTCTGGCCCAAAAAGCTGTAAGATAAAAGTGTAAGAATAACCTAGTCTATATCAGCAGGTATCAATAGTCTATATTCGTCAATTAAAAATGTGAAACCGAAACTAGGAATGCAGATATACAAATTGTAAGCAGTGCTTGCTTACCATTTTGAATATCAATCATGTTGATCACTTTCCTTATTTCAGGTATCTAATGTTATGAAAATATTTGTGTATTGGAATGCCCAGGTAAGATGATGTAAAATTAGAACAGTCTTCTGTCTGTGCCGTCCTGACTTCTTTCCTTGCTTTCTTAACTTTGCCTTTTATTCTCGTGCACTGACTCATTCACTAAACTGAACAGCCAATCTGAGTTCTCTCTCTCACCAACAGCCCAACATAATGAATTAGCGAGCTGTCACCGACATGAGCCCGACTAAAGCCACAAAAACTAGCCCAACAGCTCACTGATGCCCCCCGAGGGCCCCAACTCATAGCTCTATATAGATAATATATCTCAATCCCAAACTTTTGTATCTTGTTAGTTGAGCATGGTGAGTGGTTTCTTCAGTACTGAAGCCTCTCTGGATGTTTTTTTTTTGTTTGTTTTTTTTTTGCTTACTGAAAACCTTTAATTGCAATTTAATTGCTCCATTTCTAAAAAAAAAAAAAAAAAAAAACGACAACAATGAAATGAGAAAACTTACTGTTCAGCAGGGAAGTCAGATATTGATTCAGTAACTGCTCATTGAGTTCTTTCAGTCAAGGATTCATCAGACTGATTGAAACCAGTAAAGCCCGCCAGAGATTTCCATCCGGCCCCCAGAATAATACTGAATTCAGGAATAGCCTTGTAAGAGGAAAAAAGTTTAGGGCTGGTCCGAATACCATTTTTTGAGCTTCGAAGCTTCGGTAGTAATGAACATCGACTCTTCGGAGAGAGGGGCTGAACATATTTTTCTCTCTAATAAAGGCAGGAATCTGTGTCTGTATGTCCGTTTGCATTTTTATTATTTCGAGAACCGTTCATCCAATCGACTTCACAAGGCAGTGCAGTGTCGCATTTGGTGCAATATAGATGGACATGCGAGACGCGACACATTCAGAATTAATAAACTTTTAGTAAACTACAGTCAGAACAGCGCGAGCGGGAAGCGGCGCACCTCATGCGGGCAGGGCTTATGCTCCGAGAACGGACACTGCACTAGTGATATAAAACGCACACACACAGGTCTGTTAAATTAAGCAATACTTTTAAGGTAGTCTAATATTTTTCTGACTAACAAATTGGCACAGTAAGGGTAGATTTAAATAAAGAAAAACGAAATTTAAATAAAGAAAAAACGAAATTTAAATAAAGAAAAAACGAAATTTTTATAAACAAAAACGAAATTTAAATAAAGAAAAAACGAAATTTAAATAAAGAAAAATGAAATTTAAATAAAGAAAAACGAAATTAAGTTAAATTTAAAAACGAGATTAATTTAGATTGATAATAACGGGTAAAAATGCTAATACATTTTGTTTCTATTATTGTATTTTCCACAGTGTCAAAGCAACAAAACACAAGCTCAGACATGCACTTCGGTCCATACAAACTCAGCTGTTCTGAACACTCCCGTTGCTGGAACACGCGTCGGTTCTATTTCTAGCATGCAGGCGTTTTCCGCGTGGCTCGAGCGCGCCTGAGACGCGTGTCTCAGTGTGCAAACTCCAACCTGTTAAATATGGGAGCCGAAATAAAAACGGACACGCCACGCAGCTGAGACGCTCACGCAGCCAGTGTGTCGCCGGCCTTATTCAAGGGGGAATGAGAATCGTTTCGCGGGGGATCCCAGGTGTGCAAAAAATAAAAATAAAAAAATATTCGAATGTCAAATTTTCAAATCGAATACCAACCCACCGAACGAATATTTGAATATTCGGGTCCGTTCCATATTTATTTATTTTTAAATCTAACGAAAAAAAAAACCCTTCTGAAAAGTAGCTTGTGCCATAGCCTGCCTTCAGTCAAGAATGACGATAAACGCGTTCTCTCATTGAACATCTTTTATTGTTTCACGTGCTCATTTTTTCACAAATGTCAAAATTTTCCTTGCCTGGGATTAGCGCACAATTGCGTGACAGTGATGGACAGCTTGACAGCCTCACAAATATGAAGCCTAAAATATCGCTATCGCCCCCTGGTGGCTTGCTGCAGTACAGGTAATATATAAAAAATAAAATAAATTTGGAATTAGAATTAGTATATCAAATAATAACATATTAGGATACAATTCGAATTTTATTTTATATTACGAGTATCTGGCCCTTACAGTGTCTGCAGAGAAAAATTCTGGCCCTTGGACAAATATAGTTGATGACCCCTGTAATAGACCATGAAATAAAATGCCTATAAAGTGATATACCACAACTCACCAGCCCACTGGTATTTACAGAAATGATCTGTTGTTGATTCCAGTTCAGTGGACAATATAAATATTAGGTCAAAATAAATGGATGATAAATATTTTTCTCAAAGTTTTTTCTTTTTTTCTTTCAAAAAAATCAATTTAAGTAAAAAATTAAGTTGAAAATGCATGCATTTTTCTTTCATTTCTTGTAGAAAAATATGTTGAGTGCTGTGTTGCAGGTTATAAAAGTGATGTTCTACTGCCTATATCAAACATATTGCATGTTTGAGTGTGTTTTAGATGTGTGAAGTGCTGGGTTGAATCATCAGCTGATGTTCTTTAGGTTACATCACCTTTAACTGTCAGTAATGCGTGTCATTGTTCATGTGACAGTTGTTGTCTTCATTCTTCACGTTGTCCATACGGTTGTGCACAGACGCTCTGTGTTTCTATAGCAGTGCTGTTTCCTCCTGAATAGTTCCCATCTCTCCCTCTCTGATACTGTCAGACTCGTGTTGTTTGTGATATTTAAACACATACTGGGTTCTTATTTTATCCTCTCTCATGCTGTCTGACATCCTCTGTAATTTACTGCAGTGAATATCATTTTGATTTCCACAGTCTGTCTGTAGAGGGAAGTATTGAAGGACAGTGAATCACGTTCCTCAAACACGTTTCTTCCCAAGTTTTTTTAAGTCATGTCAGAATGATCATATTTATGACATAATGACCAATATAAAGAGACATTCAAATGAAAAAAAAAACTGATTGATGTTGGTTGTAAGTTAGTAATACTCATTTAGCTGGTTTATGCTTCATTCTCAGCCTTCCAAAGCTGAATATCTCTTGTAGAGTGAAATGTGAGCCTGGCACAATCTCTACACAACAGAGATCATACCTCAAACCCTGCCTGCATTCACAAACCCGAAGGGCAATTAAAGATTCGGCTTAAAAGACGATTGTAGGTCCCAGTTTGCATGCTTCTTAATTAACATGATTAGACAAAGTCCTCCTTGATTCTTTAATTACCTTCTCCCTGTTGTTGTGCTCTGAAATCTCATCTATTGTATATTAGCCGGCTAATCTTTTCCCCTTTAATCTGCCGGTTCTATTACCAAATGTATTTTTGAGCAAACCTCCAATTACTCTACATTAAAACGCTGTTCGTTTGTACTGGAGTCTTTAAAATCCATACACTGTATGTGTGTCCTGGAGGAGTGCTGGTTGGTTGATTGATTGGTTATATTTGATACACAGAATTCGAAGGCCTCTAAATTATCAACATGGTCATCCTTTGCTGAAAAAAACTGTTGTACTCAATCTACTACATGCCTTCTGTCATCTAAATGATAGTTTATACTTTTTTATCAAGTAAAACTAAAAGTCCTTTTAGTAAAATTATAAGAAACTTAAGGTCATGATGTGTCTCTTCACGTGTCAGGTATCTTTACACATTTTTATAAACTAAACATAAGAATAACTTTTATATTGTTAGTAATATTTCAACTAGATTATCCATACATGATTTTTAGAAAAATCATTTTAAAATATAATCAAATATGATGCATCAGGCTTTTGAAGAATTTTATTTGTACATCTCTCAATCATTATCATGTTGCTTTGCATTATTTTGCCCCAACAGTAAAAAAAAAAAAAATAATAATTATTGGATTATTGGAAGATATAGAGTGACCACTGATAATTATATGCAATTTATGCAAGTAGTCTGTTATACTGTTAATCTCATTGATTTACATTACAAGCTGTACAAGCTTACATTACATAATTTCATATTACTTTTTTGCTAAATAAATAACAACATCTGCACCAAATTGCGTATTTTTGCTCAGTTTGAGCCTCTGAATAAAATTGGGGTGTTTTTTCTATATTATATGAACCATAAAAGCCTGATGTAAGGTACTGAATTTTTTTGTGGCGTTATTTTGTGTATTTGTTTATTAGATTTTTTTAAATATTTAGTTTGAAGGTGCGATATTCCATTTCATAAATAGAGATTTTAAACATTTTTAAGACTTTTTCTTAATTTAGATCCTATGTCAGACTTTACAGGGTTAAGTCATTACTACTGTGAAGGACTTTTCTTGAGAAATACATGTTCATACAGTTTTTCATTGTTACATAAGCCTGCATTCAGTTCTTCCCGCGGCCTGTAATGTGCAAATCAATACCCCTCGACTGTGCTGCAAAGGGTCAGGCATCCAAATGCAATTATCAGAAGAAAAAAAAGTTTTTCTTTTTTCAAATATACAGAAAGAAAGATTGTGAAGTGTTGGTCAATGCAAAATTTACTGTCATGATTTTAGTGCATACCTATGAGATCATTAAGGTGTTGTGGGTGGGTGGTTGCCAGTAGTGATGCACCAACATTTCAGCGGCCGAAAATTCATTTTGTTTAATTAGCGCTTGTGCCATGATTTGACTGTGTCATGCACACGACATGGAAAAGATACAACAGGTAAACATGTCAACTGTTTGGAAGCTGGAGCTGGGTTGAAAATTTCAATCTCTCGATTTTAATGAGAAATGATTTTTAGCCAAGATGTTTCAGACTATGCTGTTTTCTATTGATGCGTTAACAAAGCTTAACTAAACATTATTTGAAGTGTGCCTCCCATACAGTAATCGCAATAAGCTTTGTGCTTTGTTACTTTTTAATATGAAACAATGTCTGAATTTTCAAATTCTGTAAATTTTATAATGAGATTTTATAATGAAATTTTCTGTAAAATTTATAATGAAACTTAAGTGTGTCATTTTGACACACTAAAGGCCCCGGTATACTTCAAGCGAAGTTCTTTTTCGTTCTTCGTTTAGGGGTAAAATGAAGTTCGAAATGCGTGACCAGCGATATACTGTAAACGAACATCTGACACCGCCCACAAGCAACGGTTAGATGAATATGTAAAAAGGTGCTGTACACTTTCTTCTCAGTAACAAAATAAACACAACAAAAATGAGAAAACAGCAAGCTTTTATTATAGAAAGCATAAGAAAAAATCATAACAGCATGGGAATGTTGTCATGAGCTCAGCAAAGTAGCACTCCAGTCTTCATATAGCACTTTATTCAATAGATTGCTTAAAATCAAGCAGCTTTACCGTATCAAACATGAAAAACAGTGTTAGTGCCTAATTTCATCAGAAGCAAAACTTCATTTTATACTATAAAGCGGCTATCCATGTATTCACCCGCAGAGATCTTACCTCAATGAAATCAACAGATCAAATGAGTAAAAAGACGCGTCCTACGCGAAGGCGGAGCCTCGGCGCACACCTCCTATTACGTTATCGTCACTGACCAATGGTAGTACGAAGGTGTTTTCCTGAAAGTTCGCTTTGGCAAACCGTTTCGAACTTCCAAAAAGAACACAAAACGAACTTCGTTTTGGCCCGATTTTGTTCGAAATGACGTCACATTAGTTCGTTCTTCGATTTCATTTGAAGTATACCGGGGCCTTTAAATGTGGCGTGACAGATCGCTGTAACACCTTAGTTCAAGCAAAGCAGCGTAGAGCCCACTTGAACTGATAATCTCTTATAAACTTAACTTGTCTTCATATTGATTTTTAATCACATGTTGTGTGCCAATTTGTGCAGCCCTGCAAACAAGCCACTGAAAAAGGTCTGAAACTATCAGGTGCTCGGTCCATCCATTTCTGTTGTTGCTGTTGTTGTTGTTTGTTAATCTTGAATTTGCTTTTTGTGTGTGTTTATCTTCATATTTTGCAGGTTGCTTTTTGTCTATTTGGATTATTGTGGCTTACACACCAAGATGTTTCAGTTTGCCCTACAAACAAGCACAGCAAGCCTGGAGCTTTTTTAAATCTTATTTTAAATCACTATCATGATTTTTATCAGAAAAATTCCAATTTGGACAGCCCTAATTTGGAGTTAAATATCTATCCCTAAGTATAAGCTATAGTATAGTGATACTTCCCTTAAACACCACTAAATATATATAAAAAATTGTTGGGTGAAATAATTCCATAACTGGTAGGGAGCCAAACACAGGCTGCATGGAGGCTCTCTGCAGTGGGGTAATGGTTTAATGCGATCAAACCTCTGTCAAGTTCCTCAGCTTGAAGCCCATAAAGGGCATGAAACAAGAGTGTGACATCCTCCCACCCCTGCCGAGATGGTAGCATTGTAGTCCTTCACTTCAGAAGAACTTCCTTCTACCTTGAAATAGAGAGAGAAAGATACAACAACCAATTTACAGAACTGCCAAGAGCAAAATCACACTCAAGCTGGGGTTAATTAGGACCGTGTTTCTTCCTTCTTCACTGGAAATAACAGTTCTCTGGCCTATGGCAGATGACCTGTTTAGCATATCACTTTGACACAGAAAGGTAATATATATGTTTCCATTTTTAATAAAAGACTTGTTTACTTTAACAAGTTGAACTGGAGTAATCTGACCGAACAAGACCCATTAATAATAGAGGAAATGAGCAATATGGCCAGAGGTGTAGTGTGTCTGTTTTTCATTTACAACATTGTGGCATACAGAGGTTAACACGAAAATTTCCATTTACCGAATGTTAAAAACATTTATAATTCAAAATGCATAATTTTGACAGATAAACAGTAAGTTATCTGGTCTGTTACGTTTCCCTAGAAACATTTCCACAGTAGAATATGATAATATGAATAAGGGCAAAGCTAGCAGGGTGAAGTTATGCGTTCAGATGATCTCAGAACATTTTTTAAAAAGGTATGGAGCCCAGAGCAATATACAGTCAAGGGGTCCTGCTTCCCAGCTATGGTTTTGAATCCTAATAGCTTTTAGAAGTGAAGGAATTTAGAGAAAATACATTTTTAAAGCTCCCCATGAAAACAGACAGAGAGAATGAGCGATGTGAGCATTTAAGAAGAAAAACCAATGGGAAAACTAATTCATGTGATATTGTTCGTCAGATCTGATTATCTAATTGCCAGAATGTTAAATCAGTACTATTTTGTCTAAATAAATACAAAATGCTCCAACTGAATTTAAGCCTCATAACGTAATAAAAAAAAATTCTTCTTGCCACAATAGGAATAAATTACATTTTAAAATATTTTCAAATAGAAAAACCATTTTTTAAATTCTAACAATATTTCAAAATATTAGTTTGACTAGAATTGGTGAGCATAAAAGACTTCTTTATAAAGCATTAAAAATACTTAGTGTACATCTTTATAGTTTTTAGGGAAATATTAATAATGATGGGTTAAAAGTAGAGCATAACAGAAAATGTTCAGCACGTCAAAGTGAAGTATAGTGATTGTTTGTAGCACAGCTTCTGGTGGTGTATTCTCTGGGGAAACTAGTACTACATTTGTGCTGACAGATGCAAATGCTACAGGGCAAAACCCTGAGGGCTCTGAACAAAGATCAAAACCTCTGAATAGCTCCGTCATCTTCTCTTTTTTTTCTCTTTCCATTAACAACTATGTCTTCCTCAGTCACGCAAACAGCCTCTGGCAGAATCAATGCAAATTCATCTACATTGGGAATTTTGTATCGGTGCTTTTTTGGATGGGAATCTGGAAGTCAGCATAAATGATGAGGAATTAGTCTTGGTTTGAGCAGGGGCTGAGTTTCCTCTGGATCATTACATGCACGCTCCTGAGACAGCAGTTGACATATGCTGCTCACTGAAGGTTGCATATAATGAAGGACCTGTGGCTCCTGCACTGATATAAAATATTAACCTGAGCTCATTTTGGGCAGATGGATCAGAGTGTAATCAACAAGAGAGAGAGAAAGAGTTATGATCGCTATCCTCATGCCACAGGCAAAGTCTGGTCTATTTTGTAGCTTAGAGGGTCTAGAGTAGAGAGACACCGGTCAGCAACTGTAAATAATTTTTTGTTTTTTTATGGCCAATATCTGTTACTTTACTTTGCTTTATACTTTATTTGTCAATGTTAAGGGAAAATTGTCTTGGGCAATACATGTGAAGCTGCACAACAAGACACCAACATCAATAACATAATCACACAGTCATGTCCTTTGAATTAGAATTCAACAGCCTTGTAGCCAAAGGAACAAAAGAATTCCTATAGCGGTTGTATCTAAACCTTGCAGTACGGAACCGTTGACCAGATGGAAGTAGTTCAAATTCAGGATAAAGCACATGAGATGGGTCCAGAGTCATTTTCCTTGCCTGTTTAAAAGCAGTTTTGTTGAATATGGACTGAAGATTGGGGTAAACCGCCTGTTCCGCACAACTGCATTGCAATAATTTCCCAAAATGTAATTTTTGTGTAAATAATACAAAGTCTGTAATGTTAACACAGGCCAGAGGCGGGATATGTTGAAGACAGACATAAAGAGGAGAGGACAGCAAAGATACGACAGTAGAGAAAATACTGTACCAGGCACAGCAAGCTCACTGTTTGTGATGCTCAAAATATTGGAAGATTTTGAATTGGTGATGGGGATTTAAATTAATGTACCTCTGAAGGGAACTGACTATCTTAAAAAAGTTGCGATGTCATTTTCTTTTGATCTTACCTCCGTATAATAGCTATTAAAGTAGTGTTTATAAGTGCAGCACTGCTTTGTGTACAGCTGTAACCAAGGAAACACTAAATCGCAGTTGTTAAGCGCCACCTGCTGACATTTACATTCAGTCCGTCTGACGTTTTTCTTTTGTGCAGGTATGTTTTATGTAGCATAATTTCACAAAGCTAAAGTTGGACCATGCTGTTTTTGCTCTAAATCTTGAAATTATACAATCTAATTTAAATGAAAACTGCTCTTAGCATCTTGTAGCAGTTTTGTTTGAATCGTGAATAAAATGCAGTGGTTGCGTCTAATTTTGAATGGCCACACATATTTTTGTTTACGGCCAGTTTGTCCTGTAATAGTGCAAATAAACAACACATATATTTGCATAAGTCCCACTGTAGTCAATAATTTTATCCCTGAGAACTCATCTTTGATCACCAAAATGACATTTAAATGTTTTTTCCTGTGAAAAAAAAAAAGAAAAAAGTCTTCATGCCTTAAAATAGCTTAAATGTAACTGTACACCCTTACCTCATTTAGTATACGCGGACCAATGAATATGCAAATTAGCCCCACCTCCACTCACTCACGCAGCTCAGAGATCCACTCGGTCAACTTACTGAGGTAAACACAGAACAATGGTATTGCTCTTTATAACAGTATATTTATATTGTAAAGTATATTGAAATAGAAAACCATTATTTGGTTTGAGACTTGAGACTTCTTTTAAAACATTATAATAGTAATGTATCCAATCTTTTGACTGGTACTGTAATTTTAAAAAATCATGTTTTTTTTGTTTTTTTTTGTCAAGAGTGGACATTATATTTGCGTTAATACAATAGCTGATGTGATCCTGTTATCAGAGGGTTTTTTCGCATAGCCTACCTGACTGAAAGGCCTCATTGTGCAGGTCATTATGCGGGTCTTTTGTCTTCTCAGGTGTGAATCACAGCATTATTCATGAAGATTCATGCCTCCACGCATACTGCGTTTCTTGACAAAAAGTGTCTTAGAAAATTTAAATCTCTCTATTGTTTTATATGAACGAGTAGGCAGGATAATTTTTAAATCATTTTGAAGCAAAAACGCTAGTCTACAACCTCCAAGACCCAGAAGTCTTGTGAACACATACGTAATATTTGCTTTTTGGACTTATTTCAGTGACTTAAGTTTTTTGTTTTTCAATAACCATGCATAAACGTTATTCCTTCAAAAATATAAACATGTACATACATGTTGCTCACATATTATGGTAGCCTAGTTCGTGCTGAATAGCCTAGTTCGTGCTGAATACAGTGTAATGACACCTTTTCCATTAAAGTTTATGAACAACTGAAAAGCACAAATGTCAGGGCATGTCAAAACTTCTCCAGGGCTAATAATGTGTCGCTAATGTTACAAACCATGTTCCTGTTCGCCATGTAAGAGTCAGACAGCTGCCTTCTAACAATCAGTATCCTTACAAAATAGTTTGAACAACTCAGAGCGTCAGTGGAGAAAGGCATATAGTTTATCATAACATCGTTAATAAACATCATACAAACACCATATTGCTAAATCTACACTATTTTTTATATCAACCTAAAAATATACTGGGATAAACTGGCTTTTCTCGACTCCCTGCTAGTTCGCTGTTAATGATATGCTAAAGCCTGCTGGCACGTTGACGTGATTGGTTACAAGGTAGTTTGTGATGTCACAGACACCAGCGATCTTTTTTTCACTGCAGTTTTAAGGAGAAAATACTCAGCAATGGTGTTGACATAAATTTGCACATCGTTTGACATAAAGCATATTAAGAAAATCCACATAGACATATAAGCAACATTAAAAACTTTTTTAAAAAAAAGATCGGCAACCGTATCGGAATCAGCCCTTTGTTTGTAAAAAATTGGAATTGGCCATTTAAATCATGATCATTGCATCACTAGTTTAGATAAGGTCTGCTGTTTGTTTTGCAATAAGGAATGCATTCAGATGAATATCATTTCAAATACAAAATAGAGTTTTACAAACTGTTAAACATTATGGCTTAAGAGACCTGTTTTGATCAAACTTTCATGTGTAATTTGTCTTTTAGTGCGCTAATTATGCATGTACAGCAGGGGGTTTTACACCGAATACACAGACACAAGCTCAACTCACTCACGCACCTGCTGATATTTCCCAGGATGGTGCCCATTGTTTTTTTTCCTCTTATGAATATTGACATTGTGATTTCATGCTTGTCTGTCAGAGCAGTAATGATGCAGTAACATTCTCCAGGCAACTGACAATCTGCTGCTAGTCATGTCATATTCAGCCATCAAAGCACACAGAGTCTGATTGGGCATTGAAAAATGTACACCTAATAGATTTACTACAACTCAAAATATGAAAATGCTTTTTTTTTTTCTTTTCTCTTAGTAAATCTCTCTGTTGTCTTAATGATTGACTCACATCTGTTCTAATTACTAAACAGATGCGACACAGTACTTTGTTGATCAGTACAAAGTATTGATTTCTCTGTGCAGTTAAACCAGTTGTGTTATTCTGTTGAACTAACTTTAAACTGTTGCTCTACCTCTAAGTAGTTGACCTAAGATGTCTGGCCAAAGATGAAACGTTTATGCTAATACCCATTATAACACCCCTTGGGTCATGCTAAGAATGCAACTTGCATTGCATTATTCATTTGTGAAACTCTTTTTGAACATAAAATCTTGTCATATGTGAACATCCCTTAGGAAATCATCCTATCACGTCTGGTGGACATGACCATAATTCAGTGTAATTATAAATGACATGAAGTCCGTCTAGTCGATTAATTATTCAGACAACCTACTGACTACTCAATTTTGAAAAAACGTAGTTGTACACATTCCTAGTAGATGAACATTCATGTTTCCGTGGCTTATTGTCAGGTGTTGTGGGTGGGTACTGTGGACCAGCAGGGTTTCATCTGTCACAGGTCCAGCTGGATTACTGCAGTGATGGAGCTGTTCAAGTCTGTCACTTTTTGTCTCCTGTGCTGGGATGTTAGACTGTCCTCCTGCAGTGACAACAGTCATGTCATCCATGTCTTATATGTGCAGTGTCACTATCCTCCTGTCACACACAGTTTCGTTTTTAATAACTCAACAATATCACAGGAGTTTAATTGCAAATGAAAGTCATATTGTCTTCTAGCCATGGTGGACACCTTCCCCAGCAATCTAACATGCAGTACCGCCATTGGTTAGTTTTTATTGAATTCTAGTAAGGGCTTGATGTCAACAGAATGCAGGGACCTGTCTTGTCTGTCTGTGCTGCTTCAACCAAAGTTAAAGGGATAGTTCACCCAAAAATGAAAATCATCCCATGATTTACTCACCCTCAAGCTATCCTAGGTGTATATGATTATCTTCTTTCAGACGAACACAATTGGAGATATATTTAAAAATATCCTGGCTCTACCAAGCTTTATAATGGCAGTGAATGGGGGGCCTGTTTTGTTCCATCCACCAGTCTAGCTTCCGCCATACAACTGTACGCATTGATTTGCGGCGATAACCTCTGACCTGACGCATGACGCAACGACGAATCCAAAAGCTTAGAGGACAGAGCAAAGCAAAACACTGGTCATGAATTAAAAATCTAAAATGAGAAATTTTAAAGAGAAATGTCAGAGAATTTTTATATAAGACAAGAGCTTCAGTTTGTTGCACAGCCCTATTTGTTTAAACCGTGAGAGGCGTCTAAGCTTATGATACTCCTAAATCCTGCGTCAGACATCGCTTCAGGGGTTACTCATTTGGTGCACGTTGACTGGCAGAAACTAGGTATTTTAATTTATAAAGTTTTATTATAAAGTAATTTTAGTTGTGTATATATACAGTACAGTCCAAAAGTTTGGAACCACTAAGATTTTTAATGTTTTTAAAAGAAGTTTCGTCTGCTCACCAAGGCTACATTTATTTAATTAAAAATACAGTAAAAACCGTAATATTGTGAAATATTATTACAATTTAAAATAACTGTTTTCTATTTGAATATATTTCACAAAGTGATTTATTCCTGTGATGGCAAAGCTGAATTTTCAGCATCATTGCTCCAGTCTTCAGTGTCACATGATCCTTCAGAAATCATTCTAATATGCTGATCTGCTGCTTAAGAAACATTTAATGTGTACAATTGTACAAAATATTTGTGTACAATATTTTTTTCAGGATTATTTGATGAATAGAAAGTTCAAAAGAACAGTGTTTATCTGAAATCTAATCTTTTGTAACATTATAAATGTCTTTACTGCCACTTTTGATTGATTTAATGCATCCTTGCTGAATAAAAGTATTCATTTCTTTAATTTCTTTTAAAAAAAATAAAAATAAAAATTCTTACTGACCCCAAACTTTTGAACGGTAATGTATAATGCTACAGAAGCTTTGTATTTCAGATAAATGCTGTTCTTTTGAACTTTCTATTCATAAAGGAATCCTGAAAAAAAAAAAAAGTACACAACTGTTTTCAACATTGAAAATAATCATAAATGTTTATTGAGCAGCAAATCAGCATATTAAGAATGATTTCTGAAGGATCATGTGACACTGAAGACTGGAGTAATGATGCTGAAAATTCAGCTTTGCATCACAGGAATAAATTACTTTGTCAAATATATTTAAATAGTACACAGTTATTTTAAATTGTAATAATATTTCAAAATATTACTGTTTTTTACTGTATTTTTAATTAAATAAATGTAGCCTTGGTGAGCAGACGAAACTTCTTTTAAAAACATTAAAAATCTTAGTGGTTCCAAACTTTTGGACTGTACTGTGTGTGTGTGTGTGTGTGTGTGTGTGTGTGTGTGTGTGTATGTGTATATATATATATATATATATATATATATATATATATATATATATATATATATATATATATATATATATATATATATATATATATATATATATATATATAATACACACACAAGAAAAAACATTGCTTCAATTCAGAAGGCCTTTTTTAACCCCCTGGAGCCGTAGGGATGAGTTTTTGGGGGACTTCAAAACAGGCCCGTTGTTCACTATTGTATTTGTCTGAAAGAAGATAGACACCTAGGATGGCTTGAGGGTGAGTAAATCATGGGATCATTTTCATTTTTGGGTAAACTATCCCTTTAAACCTGCTTTCTACACTTTTAGACATTGATCTTTCTTTAAAGTCTTTTACTTCACAACTACATCAAAGACTATAGAATAACACAAGACGTGTCACTCGTATTGTTTTGAATTGGAGGAAGTCTTATGCGCACTATGGCGGAATAAGTCCCGCCTTCTAAATAAGAGTCAATCGCCGACTGGTAAAGTCATCGCGTCACTTCAGCGGCCGTTAGAATCACCGGTTTCTATAGAAACAGTCAGAAGAGACGTGCATTTAGGTCTGCGCATGCGCATTAGCTTGATCCAGCCTGAAAAATACAGTTTTTTTTTTTTTTTTTTGTTGTTGTCATGATTCGAACGTTTAGAAACTAAATTTATGAGCCGGTTGTTGTTAGATTTCATTGGTGATTTCAAATATGAAATTTAATCGTAAGGTTGGCGAACAGTTTTGGAGAATTTGATGTTTCCCCATTCAAAGTGATTGCATGATGCCCAGGATGCCCGAGAGGCGTTTCAGAGATGGCCGCCGAGTGAAATGACTTGTCTTAAAGGGACTTTGACTACATCCAATGCAACTACACTATCATTAAAAAATTTGGGGTCAGCAAGATTTTAATGAAAGAAATTAGTACTTTTATTCAGCAAAGAAAAGTTACAGAAAGGTGTATAATGTTACAGATTTAAAATTTCTATTTCAAATAAATGCTGTTCTATTGAGGAAAAAAAATGTATGACAGTTTCCCCAAAAATAAGCAGTACAACATTGATAATAATAATAAATGTTTCTTGAGCAGCAAATCAGCGTATTAGAATGATTTCTGACGTATCATGCAACACTGAAGACTGAAGTAATGATGCTGAAAATTCAGCTTTGTCATCACAGAAATAAATTACATTTTAAAGTATATTATGATAGAAAATAGAATTTTAAATTGTAATAATATTTCACAATATTACTGTTTTTACTGTATTTTTAATCAGATAAATTCAGCCATGGTGAGCATAAAGATACTTCTTTCAGAAACATCTTATGGACCCAAACTTTGGAACGCTAGTGTAAGTCCTGTCAGAATTCATTTGTCTAGTGTTTGTGTATCATCATTTTTTTTTTTTTTTTTTTTTTTTTTTTTTTTTACATATTTAGGAGTCATAATGTGCTCATTAGTGGTGAAGGACCCAGATTTTTATTTGAAATGGGACGTTGCATGAGTTCATTCCCCTGCGCCTTAACATTTTGAATCAGTTCTGCTCATTAATATCCTAAAATTATGTTAAACCAGGCTAATAAAGTTTTGGAAAGAGCAAAAAGTGAAATTGGAGCAGATCTCAGCAGATGGAGTCAGAATTGGTTCTTTGTGCTGTTTTATACTCATAGAGCTTGTGAATGTGCTTGAGGCTGCGTCAGGTGATAGATGCTGTTCATAAGAAAAATCAATCAGCTGCTGGGTGACGGACGATTTGATTGGTGATGAAGCCGTATTTGTTGATGAAGGCCGTGTTTGGTGATGGAGACTAAAGTCCCTGCTGAGGAATAAATATTGCTGAGGATGAGGGATGGAGCGCAGTGTAAGAAATGCTTCCAAATTGCAGTAGTTAGTATTCTGACGCTACCTGTATCAATGACCAGTGCTTGTTCAATATAAAAGTGAGTTAGGAACAGTTAACTTAACAGGTTTTTATACTTTGATTCTTTTCATGCAATATCCACATACACAAATAAAAAAACAACAAAATTGTGGCTGAACAAAAAGCAATTCAGATATAACACGATAGCATTATACACAGGATGGGATCAGTGTGATGTTTAGAGCTCTTTTGTTTGTGTCAGGGTCTTTAAAATGCCTTAAAATGCCAAAATTGTTATATTATTATTAGACTAAACATTATTTAACAAACTCAATTCATAGATGTTATCACAATAATCTGGTTATTGCTTTTCTTTAAACACATTATTGTCTCAGCAAAATCCATTATTTCCAATATAAAATGCACATAAGGTTCTTATTTTCCTTGTGCAGATTTTAAAAAAGGTCTTTAAAAAGTCACATTTTATTACATTTTATTTAAAAACACTGCAAATATCATGTTGTGTAATAACTCGGGCTCCTGTGGAGACGGCCTGTATTTAAATGACAAAACGAGGACGGTGCATAAAATTGACACCCACTTCATGAATATTCCAGTAGTGTCTTCAAAAAAACAGGACTTTTGCATTTTGCTGTTCAGAGGAAGATTATTCAAATTTGGATCTTGTATATCTTACATTTCTTTGGTTTTCCAGAGATTTCTTAAATGTGCCGTTTCATCCTAGTTAATGTAGTGGCAATAGTCTCTGTAATGTTCCACTCCTCCTGTGCTGAGGAGAGAAAACGGTGTACTCGTGATTCGAGCTTTCTCTTTTTCTTTAAGAATTGCAAGATACGAAGTTGCAATTGCAAATTATAAAGTCCAGTTCTGAGGGGGGAAAAGTCAGCTCATGTTTGACATTTTCTTGCAATTACGAGTTTATAGCTCACAATTCTGACTTTATAACTCACAATTGCAAGAAAATGTCAGACTTGAGCTGACATTTTTTCTCCTCAGAATTGGACTTCAATAACTCACGATTTTGACTTTATATCTCACAATTCTGAGGAAAAAAAGTCAGAATTGCCAGTTTATATGACATATTTTGACTTAATAACTTGCAATTTCGAGTTTATAACTTGCAATTGTGAGTTTATATCACGCAATTCTGAGAAAAAAGTTAGAATTGTGAGAGAAAAAGTCACAATTTTAAAAAAAATTTTATTCCTTGGCAGAAACAAGCTTCCAAAAGCTATCAATATGCAGGGTAATCATTTCTGAATGCGTGCTTTTGCTTTCAAATTTGGAGTTAGGTGAAGTTTATATAATTTATACACACACACACCTAAAGGATTATTAGGAACACCATACTAATACTGTGTTTGACCCCCTTTCGCCTTCAGAACTGCCTTAATTCTACGTGACATTGATTCAACAAGGTGCTGAAAGCATTCTTTAGAAATGTTGGCCCATATTGATAGGATAGCATCTTGCAGTTGATGGAGATTTGTGGGATGCACATCCAGGGCACGAAGCTCCCGTTCCACCACATCCCAAAGATGCTCTATTGGGTTGAGATCTGGTGACTGTGGGGGCCATTTTAGTACAGTGAACTCATTGTCATGTTCAAGAAACCAATTTGAAATGATTCGAGCTTTGTGACATGGTGCATTATCCTGCTGGAAGTAGCCATCAGAGGATGGGTACATGGTGGTCATAAAGGGATGGACATGGTCAGAAACAATGCTCAGGTAGGCCGTGGCATTTAAACGATGCCCAATTGGCACTAAGGGGCCTAAAGTGTGCCAAGAAAACATCCCCCACACCATTACACCACCACCACCAGCCTGCACAGTGGTAACAAGGCATGATGGATCCATGTTCTCATTCTGTTTACGCCAAATTCTGACTACCATCTGAATGTCTCAACAGAAATCGAGACTCATCAGACCAGGCAACATTTTTCCAGTCTTCAACTGTCCAATTTTGGTGAGCTCCTGCAAATTGTAGCCTCTTTTTCCTATTTGTAGTGGAGATGAGTGGTACCCGGTGGGGTCTTCTGCTGTTGTAGCCCATCCGCCTCAAGGTTGTGCGTGTTGTGGCTTCACAAATGCTTTGCTGCATACCTCGGTTGTAACGAGTGGTTATTTCAGTCAAAGTTGCTCTTCTATCAGCTTGAATCAGTCGGCCCATTCTCCTCTGACCTCTAGCATCAACAAGACATTTTCGCCCACAGGACTGCCGCATACTGGATGTTTTTCCATTTTCACACCATTCTTTGTAAACCCTAGAAATGGTTGTGCGTGAAAATCCCAGTAATTGAGCAGATTGTGAAATACTCAGACCGGCCCGTCTGGCACCAACAACCATCCCACGCTCAAAATTGCTTAAATCACCTTTCTTTCCCATTCTGACATTCAGTTTGGAGTTCAGGAGATTGTCTTGACCAGGACCACACCCCTAAATGCATTGAATCAACTGCCATGTGATTGGTTGATTAGATAATTGCATTAATGAGAAATTGAACAGGTGTTCCTAATAATCCTTTTAGGTGAGTGTATATATTAATAATATATATATTTTATTTTAAACTACAATTAAATAATATTGAAATAAATTCATTATTATTTAATTGTTTTAAATATTTAAATATGTAATTATTTAATATTATTTAATTAAGATTATTTCTACAGTAAAACAAGAAAATTCATATTTATATGCAGGTTTCATATAAAAATGTTCAGGTTTCTCCTTCAGTGTAAAAATGGGATTTTTTTTGTGCTCATTTTATTATCTCCTTAACACGCTGTACAAGTTACTCTCTGAGGTTTAATACAGTACTTGGGAGTAGTAGTGTTACTTCTAAGCATATTAGTGATGCACTTTTTTGTTTTTTGTTTTTTAAATAGTATGAAAACAGTTTTAGATCAAGTACTTCATGTCATACTTTAGGACACCACCACTGTGACATGTCAACGACCCACTTGCAGTAGTGCTTGGTCAGGTGACCACATGATGACAGGATAATATGGCACTAGCAGCGAAATTCATTTCATTTTCTCAGAGGATCAAAAAACAAGGTGGGCTGGTTGATTTAATTCATCAGCATCCCACATGCACACATTTACATCACTGCAGTATGCTAAAACACACATAATTCAATCTTTGTAGAAACAGCAGTCACATCAGTAATATGCTTATAAACGGGAAGACTGAACTAATTTAATGCGGCACAGACACGATTCCTCACAGCACTGTGAAGACGTAAGGGCGTCACTCTTACCGCAACAAAAAAAAATACACGCATGAAGAAAATCAAACTAATAACATCCCACAGCATTGTTTGTGCAGCTCTATGATGCGAACATTAATTAATGCAAATTTGATCCTTTTCACGCTTAGAGAATAATTTACTCATTAGCAGATATAAAAGGACCATTTTTCCCACTCAATATTTAGTTGCGGCATTAATGTTGTGCTAATAGTTACCACTTTAACTATACTGTATGACTTGTGTCATCTATTCTTTCTTCTTTCTTGTCCTCTAATGTCACTACCTATTTTTATGCTTGTCACAAAGAGATCAATTTTTACCACAAACAGTTCCAATAGTGTCTAATAATTTGTTGTATTCCTTATTTATGACACAATAACTAATAATCTGACCACAATAAAACAATATTTATTATAAATACTCATTATTATATATATTTTTTTGTTATTATTATTACTACTACTAATAAGTATTACTAATAATAAGAAGTATAATAAAAGAAACTGGTCATTTTTGTGTGCATCTGATGGTGGACTGAGAGTGGCCTATGGACCTTGATGGTGAATGGGCAGCGAGGTGTACTGTACAGAGAAAAATGCTGGTCTGTGTTTTTTGTCTCCACTGGACCTGATTTAGACTAGGAGATTTAATGATGAGAACATCAGGTCCATTCCCACTGGGGAAATGATAAATACTGGGCTGAATCAATCCTTTCACCAGATGACTGAACAACATGAGCATCGAGAGGACAGTAAAATAAGCTCTGCTGAATTTCATCTCCACTGCAGCTGAAGACAGTTTAACTGAACTAGGGCTGGAACTAAGAATTATTTCTTCAATCAATGAATCTATCGATTACTTTTTGATTAATCTAATGAACTTTTATATAATGATATTATTTATGATAAAAGATAAGGTTTATGCAGTGCAGGCCTAATTAGGAAAGGTGTTTACTACAGCTGCGTTCAGTCACTTTTACAGCAGCAATTGCTTACAAGTGTGAATCCTGAAATGTTTTGTTCATTCAGATTAAAGTAGCTGCTTGAATATGTTCATTCAGCTTCATTCACGATTCAGTATTCTAACATTGCAAGGACATCACCACTGGCAAGCAATTTTCTAACTTAAAATTTCTTAAATCAAACCAAATGAAATGATGCAAAGCTAGTGACAGCAAGAAAGTTGATATAAATTGAGGATGAGGGGCACCATGGTACACATTAGTGTCTATGACAAGAGCGTTTGCATATCGGCTTGATCAGAGTGCTTTAACGCCACTAATCTAATAGCTTTCAAAGCGCTCACTTCAGTGTGAGAGAACAAGCTTTAGTTACGCAGTAGAATCTTTTTAGAGCTTTTCATTTAAACAGTTTCGGCAGCGGACGCTAGCCTTTTGCCTTTAGAGCACTGATGCACCACTAATGGAGTGTCTCAGTGTTTACAAGAGCTGATAAAAGCCCACTGGTATTTTCCTTTTGGTAAACAACATTTTAGTCAACAGCGTGAAACCCCTTCAAGTAAGAAAAAGATTTAAAAGCTCTAATGAATCGCTACTGCAGCATAAATCACAGAAGTGAGCAACAGCAGGTCAGTTTATTTAGCATCCGTGCATTTTGTTAAGTATAAAAATGGCACAGTCAGCAAGCTAGAGCGATGATACTTCTCAGTTTTTAGGCCATATCTATTATTAAATCTAAAATAGAGTATATGATGAACAACTATGAACAAAAACAACAACAACAAAAAAAGACATCAGTGGACCTGGACCGTTTCCCCCCCAAGGACTTAAAGGGTTAGTTCACCCAAAAATGAAAGTAATGTAATTTATTACTCACCCTCATGTCGTTCTACACCCGTAAGGCCTTCATTCATATTCGGAACACAAATTAAGATATTTTTGATTAAATCCGATGGCTCAGTGAGGCCTGCATTCAAAACAATGACATTTTCTCTCTCAAGATCCAGAAAGGTACTAAAAACATATTTAAAACGGTTCATGCGAGTTCAGTAGCTCTATTTTTGTGCACCAAAAAAAACAAAATAACGACTTTTCAAAAATATGGTGATGGGCCGATTTCAAAACATGGTTCTTGAGAGAGGAAATGTCATTGCTGTGAATGCAGGCCTCACTGAGCCATCGGATTTAATCAAAAATATCTTAATTTGTGTTCCGAAGATGAATGAAGGCCTTACGGGTGTAGAACGACATGAGGGTGAGTAATAAATGACATTATTTTCATTTTTGGGTGAACTAACCCTTTAATTGACTTATTTTAACATGTTTTCTTCATCCTTCATAGAATATAAGCAAATTATAATATACAAAACAAACACAGATAGACAGAAAAATGTATTAACTAATGAATTAATAAGGAATAAACTAAGGAATTAATATTTAGAAGCATATATATATATATATATATATATATATGTCTCCCCTACACTGTAACACGGATCTTGGGACACACAAAAGATGACAAATGCATGATCTAAGCCAGTGGTCGGGAACTTCTGGCTCTTTGACAAAAATCATGTGGCTCACCAGGTCTCACCCTTTACCAACAAACCTAGCCTGACGTGGTCATACTCAATTCTAGTCAGAATTTGAGTCTGATACTGCTCCATTGGGCTTTGATTATGGGGGTGTATTTCAACCGATCCAGGAAAGACCTCAATTGGATAGACCTACAACCAATCAGAGCTACAGAGTAAGTGACGTATGTTGAGCGACGCATTGTTGTCAACAGAACTCTTCTTAGCGACCATCGGGGCCAGCTGATAAATCAAACTTTTGCCGAATCCCGTAGGAAGGACGGCAAAGACATCTTTCCCATCGACAAATGCCTTGATCGCGGTCCTCTGTTCCTTTTTTTAAATTAATGCGCTGTCGATATCTTCTATAACGGACGCGATGGCGGAATCTACACATCTCAATTCTTCAACAACAGCCATCATTGTTGTAAACTAATTGACCTTTCGCAAAGACTCGCCCCCCTTAGTTACTGTTGCTTTGTCCGACAAGCCGTGGCGCTGTCACGCTACACAGAGTGGAAAATACATCGCGGAGCAAAGAGGAAACTGACAACACATCGACAGACGAGACAGAGCAGGTTACTTATGATATTAAACAAAGTCCCAGCTTTCAAACTGTGTAGTTATTAAAAAAATTCAAACAATAAAAACCGTTTTGTGGCTCTTTAATGTGTTGTGACCATGATCGTGACAGATTGCTGTAGCGCCTCAGCTCAAGAGGCTCGTGAACCGATCATCTCTTTCTACTAGTCCATTTATAGCATCAAATAAACATGAATGAACATGAGAATGAATGTTGTTTCAAACGCGGAAAGACGTCCACCGATGTTAATCTTCTAACTCCTGACTGCTTTGTCGGACAAAATGGCGGATGCGGCGTTCTGATTGGTTAGATCGCTTGTCAATCAAACTCCCCAAGCGCTCTTTAATGACGTGGGTGGTTACGTAACCGCAGATAGCCTGTCCATCATCGATTAAAGACCGCCCTGGCAATTTGATTGGCTCGGCCTTCTGGGAGCCGAGCATAATTACTCCACAATGGATCGAGTCCAGACCGAACTTCCCGTCCAAAAAATGTTGTGGGCGGGCTGGCACCCAGGCTACAACAAACCATCAAATAAAAATTCGACATTACTAGAGATCAGCAATTCCTTTGTTGTAGAGCCTACCGAAGTTGATGAAAAGTTTATAATAATAATAATATATTTCAGGTTGTACCGGCCAAAGTGCGTGTTAAGCGCTGTTTGCGAGTGTCATGACAGCCATCAATGGCAAACCACTTACGTTTCTATGGTAACCTAGAGCTCCTGCTGTGCTCAGATTCAAGTTTGTGGTAACGGACTGAAATGGACTGAAACATATACTTTTATTGAAACTGGTGCTCTGTTGTGCCAAGAGACATTTCAAACAATACACCGGTTACTTAGACCTTTATGTCCTAAAATGTATCGTATTTATATCTGTATGATAATCCGCGCAGCTTTCATTGGGCAGGACTGTAGGCATCATTAATAAAGAAACATGAATGAATAAAAAAGTAAAGAGCGGGACATGCTTGATATAAAAAAGGAAACTCAAAGCCGTGAAAAAGAACGCTCCGAGTGGAACACGGACAAGCATAGTAGGCCTAGCCTTGGTCTTCGGTTGCCTAAATGGTCAAATACACTCATTGTTGGGGAATATTTACATGAATATTTACATGAACATGAACATTGTTCTTCACATACACACACACACACAGTGAGAACTCTGAAGAGAATTTATGCTCCTCAGGTGGTAAATCAACCTCATAGTGAAAGCACAATTAATTATATATTGCAACTTGTTATTTATTTTTTGTTGCATATTTGTGTATTTTAGCTGTATATGGACCTAATAAAGTTACTATTATTAAAAGAATATTGAATAAAGCATGTTTTTATAATATTAGACAATATTATTTTTTACTTTGGCTCTTTTAGAAAAAAATCATTAACAAAAAATGAAAAAATGGCTCATTGGTCAAAAAAAGTTCCTGACCCCTGATCTAAGCCATCTAGATGGATTATGGATAGAGATTAAGTTTTAGAGGTATTTGCTTTATAAACAAATAGCAAAATTTTAAAAACAATGCTGTATCAGACCAGTAACCATCTGGTGAATAAAGTCAAAATGTATTTCACAGGTCCTTCCAAAGATTCTTATATCATTGCTTGTGGAGGTCATGGTAGGTCTTTCTTTTCTTGAAGGTGCTTGAAAGGGAAAAAAAAAAAAACCTGGAGATTTTGAATGACTGTTCTGTGAGCTCTATTAAAGCAAGTTTAATCAAGTCACCATGAACTTTATGGACAATTCTTATTTTTTATGCAATATTGCAGGGTTTATTATAAATGTGCATCAAATTCATGTGCCCTCATAATCTTTAAATCAAAAATATTAACTTCCCCTCCCCCTCTCAATCAGAGGACACAAGGGCAATAATCCATCCACTCCAGCAACCTGTCACTCACGAGATCGCAGCAATGGAAAACGACAACGATCCAATCAATTCCCAACAGACAAAATAAAGCCTATGTTTATACTCATTCAAGAAGCCATTTCACTCAGATATACATCACATTATGGAAGAAAAGACGATCACAACTTCCATTTCATGCCAACTCTAAAACTTGAAATCAACAAAAGTCAATGACAATAACTGCAATCAATGCTCATAAGTGTCTAAAATTGAGTGCTGAACACATCCTGTTTAATTCCTCTTTTACAGCATGTTATATAGACTTACTGGTGATGTAATGACTCAACTGGCCATTCAGCATTATATCCTGTTTAATGACAAGAGAAAGACCGCATGAATGTAATGGATACTGATAATTGCATAACGTAAACAGAACCCTAGAGGGAATCTGGGAAGCTCTCCTGAGAATTGCCTTCATCTGGCCCCATATAACAATGCTAACAGTAATCCTCAGCAATAGTGGGCCTGTGCCAGAATGTCTAAATGGCTACAGACTAAGGATAGGCTTGCTGCAGTAGTTGGTGTTACACTGTGTTCAGGCATACACAATTGCATAACTTGACCACCGTGGCACCACCCCTACTGTCATTTTGCTTTTTTATAGGAATGAAAACCATTTAGTTCAGTTGGACAATGGACGCTAAAATTTTAAACTAAAAGCATCTACTCTGCTCCATATACAGCACGAGCTGCAGAGTCACAGCACAGTGCAGCAGGAGTCAGATTTCACTTATCATGTGAAGGCAGTAAAGTGAGATGACTGACAGGACAATGACAGAGGATTTGGTGCGCAACAGATCCTGAGCGTCACTTTTAGCTTGTAAAATGTGTGGTCAATACCACAGTTTCCTATATATCCCTATTTGTGTGTGTGTGTGTATATATATATATATATATATATATATATATATATATATATATATATATATATATATATATATATATATATATATATATATATATATATATATATATATATTGTTGAAATTAATATAAAACATTGCACTGCAGGACTATCTATCTACTAAAACATGCTTAAAAATGTAGACAACTTGCAAAGAAATCACCAGTCAGATCTTCTGTCCTTTGTACATTCAAATCATTGTTAATCGTTTGATCTTTGGTCATGAAAAATGTTATTCGTAGTTGTGTTATTCATATTTGAAAAAAATATATTTGATGTACCTACACAGATTTGTAAAGCATACAGTTACAAAGCAGATGGCCTGTGTCCTCCTAAACCCGGGGAGATTCTCTGTGAACCATCGGCTGGCAGATGCCTGAGGGCAGGACTTGCCTCATGAAGGACTGTGCAGTGATCAGAGACGTCATTCCCCCCTGGAGCGTGAAACACTGCCACTTCCCCTTACATCCTATCAGGAGTATCCCTGTTCTGACACTGGCAAGATGGCAGCTACAGGATATTCCTGATCTTGTGTCCTCAGGGCAGGAGAAAGTTAGAAGTGCAGCTCTGGATTTACAGTAGGACGTCTCAATGAGGGAGCGAGTGCGTTGTTCTAAAGAGTGCGTTGTCATAAAGATCTCATCACTTAAACACGATGAGCCGCAGCCGGCCTGTATAGGATTTTAATGATCTCTGAGACCATAGTTGTCTGCAGCACAGTCCATCAGCTCAGCTTCTGAACAACCGCAGAAAACCAACAGATCTTTGGGAGTTCTTCTCTCACTTTAACTTCTTTCTGGATCGCCAGGTTGAAACCTGAGGGAGGAGGTCTGTCGTGGTGGTTTTGAATTTGCTGCTCAGTGCTAATGAAACAGGGCTGACGTATGCAAGTAAAGAGCCCTCGTGTCTTTGACCCTTTCTCCTGCTGTTCTTACGGCAAATCCTGTGATTGTTTCCAGGAAAACGATCTGTCATGTTGTGCACATTATCTCTATGGCAACCTTCATCTTCAGGCTAACACTATTTGATTTTCAGTCTATGAAGCATATCTGGCTACTTTTTATTGGAAGTTGAAGCCATTGGAGACTGAGCCAGACGAGATTTTAATTTGGACAGAGCTGACTCTCGCTTCAAGAACTGGCTTTGAAGAACAAATTATCCTTTGAACCCTTTGTATAATTCTAAATTTTTACATTTTCTAAAAAAGTGTGAGTTTGTTTGACTGTGTAAAAATCTGCAATGCTATAAGTCAGTCTTACTCTTGTCAGTCAAACTACTGATGGATTTTTTTGTCCTCAACGATAACAAAGACAGGAATAGGATGTCACAATTACTTCCTTAAATTTTAGCACTTGGTTTTTTTAAAAAAATCCTCAAATTGATCAATATTGAGTAATCAGTGAAAAACAGAAGTGACGCATTCCACAAATGAGTCCATGACTCACGTTTCATAGAAATACGTGACAATTACTTATTTGCGTTATTAGACCATTTTCTACCAATTCATGTTCATAAGTTAGGAAAACGTAGACCTTAATTAAATCCTTTTTGAAGACTGTTGTTCACTTGGTTCTATTTTTATTCAAAAAATATCTCTTTACTAAATTAATTGTTAAAATAAACATTCCTTGATTAATTGCCAAACATATTCAAGTGACAGCCCTAGACAAGATGAAAAATAGACATAATGACTAGCTAAATGGTTTAAATTAAAACACACGTTATGATGAAATTTTGACTAAATGGTGAAACATGGTGAAATACTGTCTAAAGTTTAAGAATATTGAAGAATATTAAAATTAAGTCTGATCGCTTATGAAATGAAAATCTGTAAGTAGGAGCACTAGTAACTGTGACACTTGCCTTAGCAAATACCACTAATTATCACTCATCAACAATACATATACAGTAATATCATGCTGTTGCAGATGCCGTGTTGCTGAATAAATGCATGCGGACAACAGATGTCTCACTTTAGATTGCATGTGGATTGCAGATTCTCAAACGTGTTTCCTGCAACATAAATGTGTGGTGTCGTAGTGTGGATTCGGAGCGTAGCAGTTCCCTGAGGGCCAATTAGAGCATGCCGTGGGAGGAGAGATGAAAAGCTGTTGTCTCCATACTTATGTGTGTTTTTTCCTGTGTGTGTGTACACACATTGGGCATTTTGGCTGCTTATCTGTAAAAAGGCCCCAGTCACCATATTAACTTAATTATCACCGAAAGTGTACACACATTCCTCCCCTGCCTCTTCACGCTGACGGCTTTGTTCAGATACGGGACAGAATCAAGTATTCTTCAGCTTCCATTAATTAATTATTAGTCTGAACAGCTCTGTTCGGGAACACTATGGGATATGCAGCAGACTATTAGCGTGATAAATAACATTTTGAAATGTTTTACAACAGCAGTACTATTTTAGATATTTTTGCTTTGAACAATGAAATCCCTTTTTTAATAATCCAAAAGCAACCTTGGCACTTGAGTGTTTTGTTTTGAGTGTTTAAAATGGGAAGTGTTAAAGTGGAGCTTCTTTATTTTTTTTCTTAAAGCCACATAAAGAATGAGTCCCACAGTTCACCCAAAATTTTATGTTGTCATTTACTCACCATCACGTCTTTGGAAACCCGCTTGTTGTTGTTTTTTCCAGGAGGCAAAATGTTCACGCTGCTTTTTGGATGGTGACAGGGGGGCGTCAAGCCGCATCTTGAAAGTACCAAAATATTTAGACTTTTTGAGTGAAATGTTTCTTTATTTAGAGGACATAACCCTGGGTTGCTCTATGGGGATTGTCCCCGTTGCTTTACTTTAAGTCTTTTTTGATAAAGTGTCAATTAGTACATGTAAATTAGGCATACATACGATACTCATATACAACAGAAATCAGCATGATTCTTGTATTATCACGTATGCTCGCACAAACATATTAAATTATGCTATTATGCTATTGCTTTAACTTGTGCCTTAAAGGTGCCATCGAATGTTTTTTTACAAGATGTAATATAAGTCTAAGGTGTCCCCTAAATGTGTCTGTGAAGTTTCAGCTCAAAATACCCTATAGATTTTTTTTTTTTTATTAATTTTTTTTCTGCCTTCTTTGGGGCATAATTAGAAATGCGCCGATTCAGGTTGCGGTCCCTTTAAATCGCGCGCTCTCCGCCCCCGGAGCTCGTGCTTGCCTTAAACAGTGCATAAACAAAGTATACACTGCTAATATAACCCTCAAAATGGATATTTACAAAGTGTTCGTCATGCATACTGCATGCATGCGTCGGATTATGTGAGTATTGTATACTGTTATATTGTTTACATTTGATTCTGAATGAATTTGAGGCTGTGATCCGTGGCTAACGGCTAATGCTACACTGTTGGAGAGATTTATAAAGAATGAAGTTGTGTTTATGCATTATACAGACTGCAAGTGTTTAAAAATGAAAATAACGACAGTCTTGTCTCCGTGAATACAGTAAGAAACGATGGTAACTTTAACCACATTTAACAGTACATTAGCAACATGCTAACGAAACATTTAGAAAGATAGTTTACAAATATCACTAAAAATATCATGTTATCATGGATCCATGCCAGTTATTATTGCTCCATCTGCCATTTTTCACTATTGTCCTTGCTTGCTTACCTAGTCTGATGATTCAGCTGTGCACATCCAGACATTCTGCCCTTGTCTAATGCCTCGATCATGGGCTGGCATATGCAAATATTGGGGGCGTACACCCCGACTGTTACGTAACAGTCGGTGTTATGTTGAGATTCGCCTGTTCTTCTGAGGTCTTTTAAACAAATGAGATTTATATAAGAAGGAGGAAACAATGGAGTTTGAGACGCACTGTATGTCATTTCCATGTACTGAACACTTGTTATTTGACTATGCCAAGATAAATTCAATTTTTAATTCTAGGGCAACTTTAAAGTAGTCGAAAGTTTGGATACTTGACTTTCATACACTTTTCTCATCCTTTTACAAACCTTTTATGTAAAGGAATTGTACTTACGTAATTTGACAAAAAATCCATATGGTATTCATATTCAGTGAACTGCGAACTGGCGTGCGTGCCAGAAGGGAGCACGAGATTCAGTGAACTGCGAACTGCGATTCAGTGAATTGCGAACAGGTGCGCGTGCCAGAAGGGAGTGCGAGTGCATGGAAATATTAACGCGAAGGGCCTTGCATCACCAGTGCAGACCACCATCAGAAGCTGAAAGCATGCCTGGCCTCGGCGATTTACCTGACTGAATTTGGTGAGTGATGGTTTCAATAATTTTAATATTTTCTGGTATATCTAAGTTACCCAGGAGCTCTGTTGACATAGACTTAGCTAATGTTAGCTACAGCTTGATGAATTGAGTCATTGAACACAGCAAGAGAGAACGCAACGTTAGCCAGCTAGCTAAAGCTCCGATGGAAAATTATTAGCTAACGCTACTGTTTTTGAGGAGGTAGATTTTGAGGTGAGGGGACTGACAAGGCAGAAGGTAAAGTGGTCCACCGGTCTATCAATAAGCAGACCTGCCAATCTGTACGCAATTTGCGTAGCATTTTGTCTTCAAAGTACGCTGGTACGATTTGTCACTCTAAACTACGCAAAAACCTGCTGACGCCTCTGTTCACGCGCAGTCCTAAAATCAAGCAACAGCAAAAGAAGAAGAGTTCGACGAATCATAGCGCTAGGTTCTTCCCCCAAATAGCAAGTGGGGATGATTGACAGATGCTCATTAAAAAGAGACTGAAAATCGACACCAATAAAGATTCCCGCTCGATCCCCCTTCATAATATTTAGTAAGGAGGCCATAATAATTTTTGACTCATGGCTGAAGTTAAGTTTCTCCAGCTCTCCCCAGGTTGGCAAAAAAGTATCTCAAAATGCATCAGATTGATGCTTTAAAATATGGAACCCACCTTTTTCACCCCTGACCCGTTTTCATGCCTGTTATATGTGAATAAAAACCTAAATTAAATCTGTTCTAAAGCGATCATGCCTCTTCAGAAGGACTAACTTCTCGATTCATATGGATTATAGTTTTGGTGGAATGGACTTTCAGTGAAGGGATGATGGTGTTTTGAAGATGAATAGGTTTGGAACATCATGAGGAAGTGTAAATGATGACAATTTTTGGATCGACTATCCCTTTCATCACCATACAGTATGATACACCATACAGTAAGTTGTTCTTCTCTTTGTCAAACCTGTATTAAAGATGGTGCTTTCAGAACATTGCTGTTAATGGATTTCCTTGAGCTTCATAAGCTTTCTTCCAACGGCTTTCAGAGGATTTTCGGGGTGTAAGGCCGCCACTTAACGCCATGGCAACAGACCTGTAGGTGCTGTTTTACATTCAATTTCCTCAGCTGGTGAATATTATGGGCTGTGAAATAACACACAGAAGAGGCCCATTATTGCTCTCTTAATGGATCCATCAGAACTCTCTGAACAGGCGAGCTTGATTTTAAAGGCTTATAGAGCAAGAATAAGAATACGGTACACTCCCAATCTATTTAATTACTGCTGCCCATGTCTTGGGTCCGTTCTCCATGGAAACAAACAATGGATGAAGTGAACGTAGATGAAAAAGGATTTGGATTTGTCATGTCCCAAAGGATCCATTTAGAAAATCCTTCCACTTCACTCTTTTCCTCACTAATGATGATTTCACTAGAGTAAGGTATGAATGGCACGTTTATGAAGTTAATGAGGCAGAAATAATTTGCCTGTTGACTGCTTAATGAAGGTGTTAGCAAGCAATGCTCTCCAAATCTGAGGTTCCTTGTGGATATACGTGTTCATATTTTATTCTAGTGGTTAAATAAAGATAAATGAGAAATTTCTCTGCAATTACTCCTTAGTTACTTTGTAATTGTCGTTAAATGGTGACTTTTCCCTTACTGTAGATGAGTGCAGCTGCATTTCTAATGCATGCTGTAATTGATGTATCACTGCTGCTACGTCCGGGGGCTTCTGAGTAAATGGATGATCTTTGAATGGGGCCAGCTTCTTTTTATGTCCTCCCAGAACAGATCTGTGATGGATTAAACACGGTGAATGACTGTTGAGATGATGGATGATAAGGTGCATGGACTTCCTCCCTCTCATATCTGCCTTTCTTTTCTCTATTGTTTCCCTGTGTACTACACTTCTGAGCAGGAGCTACATTTCTGCAAAAATATGTTTCTTTTGAAGCATGATATGAACAAAACAGTGCCAAAATTTCAGGTAAGCACTGTGTTAAAGCGATAGTTCAACCAAAAATTATTATTCTGTCATCATTTATTCACCCTCATGTTGTTCCGAATTTCTAATCTGTAGGATTTGTAAACTGTTTTGTCATCTGCCAGCAAGTTTTATCTGAAAAGTGCTCACCAGTTCATGTTTATTAGAAGTTATGGAATGCAGATCAGCTCAAGTTCATCTGTTGTTTTCTTTAATCTTCGTTTTGCTTGTTACAGGTCACACCGTGGTAATGTGGGAACAATAATTTGTCCTACATTAAAATCTAATGAGAGCAGTGTCAATAAACTTGACTTTTATAGGCATTTGGGTTAATTATGGGTGTTTTATGTTTTCAGGGCTAGAGTTTAATTGGCTTATGATGAGCTTGAAAGTTTTATGCTTTTAAATTGCTGAAATTAATAAATGCTGGCAGCATGTCAAGTGTGACAGTCTGTTTTTTTCAGGGTCGCTTCTCTCTGAGCTCTTTAGTGCAAAGCTGTTTTTGTGTGGGGTTACAATTATATACACTGCTGTTCAAAAGAAGTTATATACACTGCTGCTTTTTGAAAGAAGTCTCTTATGCCGACCAAGGCTGCATTTATTTGATCAAAAAAAGTAAAAACATAATATAAAGAAATATTATTAAAAAAAAATTCTAGTTTGAATATATTTTATATTCCTGTGATGCAAAGCTGAATTTTCAGCATCATTACTCCAGTCTTCAGTGTCACATGATCCTTCAGAAAGCATTCTAATATGTTGATTTTCTGCTCAAAAATTATTTTTGTGGATACCATGAAACATTTTTTATTTTAGGATCCTTCAATGGAAAGTTCAAAAGAACAGCATTGACTGTATTTGAAAAAGAAAAATGTTGTAACATTTATAAATGTCTTTACTGTCACTTAATTAATTTAATGCATCATTTCTAAATAAAACTGTTAATTTCTTTAAAAAAAAAAAAAACTGAACACTAGTGCATTTATAGAAATATATTTTTATCTAAAAAAGTTATTTGGCCATTATACTCACTTAACATCCACTTCAGGAAGCCTCCTAGCAGAATGACAGGAGAGAGAGTGATGGAGAGGGATAGAGCCATAAATGAAAGTGACATTGCATTTCCAAAAGTGTGTAGTAAACAACTATTATGCATATCCTTTCCTTACCAACTTCCTCTTTCTACTAGCAGTTACATGTTGAAAAACTAAACTTACCTAAAACATTCATCCTGTCCTTTTGCTGCATTGCAAACACTGCTATTTTCTATATGTGACTCTTGCTGGCAAAATGAGTCACAATGAGCAAATTTTCAATAATGAGTTATTGTTATTCTCACAATCTCTATTAAAAAAACCTTCTTGATTGTTGGAATCTGACAAAAATTGACCGAGTTACACCTGTTTGTAGTCAATAGAGTCTGCAAAGTCAATTTTGAGAAAAATCGAGTTAAAGTTTTCTGAAGGTTCCAAAACAAAATATATAGGTGCTGGTCATATAATTAGAATATCGTGAAAAAGTTCTTTTTTTTATTTTTTTTTATTGTAAATTATTTTTAAAAATGAAACTTTCATATATTCTAGATTCCCTACATGTAAAGTAAAACATTTCTAAAGTTTTTTTTTTTTTTTTTTTTTTTTTTTTTTTTGATTATTAGAGCGTACAGCTCATGAAAGTCCAAAATCCAGTGTCTCAAAACATTACAATATTTCCTAAGATCAAACAAAAAATGGATTTTCAAAACAGAAAAGTTCAAGTTCTTTAAAGTATGTTCATTTGTACACTCAATACTTGGTCGGCAGCACATTTTACAGCGAATGACTTGCTCCTAGCACAAATTACAGCATCAGTGAAGTGTGGCATGGAAGTGATCAGCCTGTGGCACTGCTGAGGCACTATTGAGCCTTCAGATCATCTGTATATTGTTGGATCGACTGTTTCTCATCTTTCTCTTGAAAATATCCCATAGATTCAGGGGTCAGGCATGTTGGCTGGCCAATAAAGCACAGTAATATCATGGTCAGCAAACCACTTGGAAGTGGTTTTTGCATTGTGGGCAGGTGCTAAAGTCCTGCTGGAAAAGGAAATCAGCATCTCCATAAAGCTTGTCAGCAGATGGAAGCATAAAGTGCTCCAAAATCTCCTGGAAGATGGCTGCATTGACTTTGCACTTGATAAAACACAATGGACCAACACCAGCAGACGTCACGGCCCCCCAAATCATTACTAACTTCAGAAACTTCCCACTAGACTTCAAGCAGCTTGGATTCTGTGCCTCTCCAATCTTCCTTCAGACTCTGGGACCATGATTTCAACATGAAATGCAAAATTTACTTTTATCTGAAAAGAGGACTTTTGACCACTGTTCACTGTCCAGTTCTTTTTCTCCTTAGCCCAGGTAAGATGCTTCTGACGTTGTTTCTGTTTCAGAAGTGGCTTGGTAGTCCCTTTCCTGAAGATGTCTGAGTGTGGTGACTCTTGATGCGCTGACTCCGGCTTCATTTGATTCATTGTGAAGCTCTCCCAAGTGTCTGAATCGGCTTTACTTGACAGTATTCTCAAGCTTGTGGTCATCCCTGTTGCTTGTGCACCTTTGCCTACCCAATTTCTTCCTTCCAGTCAACTTTGCATTTAATATGCTTTGATATATCACTCTGTAAACAGCCACCACATTCAGTAATGACCATCTGTGACTTACTCTCTTTGTGGAGGGTGTCAATGATTGTCTCCTGGACCATTGCCAAGTCAGCAGTCTTCCCCATTAGTGTGGTTTCAAAGAACAAGAGATACCCGGAATTTATACTATAGGGATGGTCATTTAATGAAACTCAAATGTAAATATTCTAATATTTTGAGATACTGGATTTTGGACTTTCATTAGCTGTACGTTCTAATCAACAAATTCAAAAAGAAAAAAAAAACTTTTGAAATGTTTTACTTTACATGTAGGGAATCTAGTATAAATGAAAGTTTCATTTTTTTAAAATAATTTACAATAAAAAAATGAACTTTTTCACAATATTCTAATTATATGACCAGCACCTGTATACTTCTAATATAATGTTACACATCAGATATTTTTCCCCAACAGTTAACCAAACGTTCACTTAAGACATAACACAGATAATGTTTGCGTGAATACTCGCCAAGACAGATTTTTTTGAAATACTGTAGTTCTGTGTATATCAGTATCGCGCGCTGTCTGGGGCGTCTTTGTGCGCACCTTTCGGATCTGTCAGTCAGCGCGAGTAAGATCATTTTGTTTACATCAGCATGAGTTTGAAAATCACATTTCATTGGTTCAGACTCATGCCATCGAGAATTCGCTATGAATATTCAGAAAGTTTGAATGCTGCACTTTACAACAACACCAAACCTGTGCTGAGGGAAGCGCCAGTCATCCAGAAGCGAGCAGAGAAACTGCATTTTTCATGGTCAAAGGAAAGGTACTCCTCTCAGAAAACGTACAGATAAAGATACTTTTTAGATGTTTAATTGCTATTTGGAGCATTTGGGATCGCTAGACAAGGTCTTAATGAACTAATTTTTGTGAAAACCTCAATTTCGACCAAATTTCACTTATTTTGCCTGTAGCTCGAAAATTAGCCCGTGCACATTCCGACTCATTTTGCCAGCACGGGTCACAAATTTTTTTCATCAGAAGCTCTGACTTTGCACAGTGTGGTTGAATTAATTACAAGTTAATAGAGCCATCTTAAAATCACTGAGGCTTAAATCTGTTACATAGATCTTCTACAGCCATCAGAGCTTCAGGTCAATCCACTAGACTCCTGCTGTTTGCTCCAGTGCTTTAATGGAGACTGTACAGCACTTTCTGATATCCTGCCGTTTTTAAGAGCATTTAGTGATTCAGATCAGTTGACTCTCAATGAGGATTTAAAGTCAAGAACCAGATGAAATAGTTGAATGTAATTTTTCCTGGGTTGACATATACCCTATTCACACAGAACATCAAAGATCATTCTGTACTTAAAATGTGTCATACATATTTGGTCCATTTGTATTTGCCGTTTTTGTCAACTTTCCGCAAGGATGCAATAAAATGATCAAACGTGACAGTAAATACATTTATAATGCTACAAAATATTTCTATTTTTAATAAAATGTTATTCTTTAGAACTTTCTATTCATCAAAGAATCCTGTAAAATGCAATGTATCACAGTTTCCACAAAAAAAAAAAAAAAAGCAGCACAACATATAACAATAATTAATATTAGCAGTTAGAATGATTTCTGAAGAATCATGTGACACTGAGGCCTGGAGGAATGGCTGCTGAAAATTCAGCTTTGCTATTACAGGAATAAATTACATTTTAAAATAAACATTCAAATAGAAAACAGTTATTTTAAATGATAATAATATTTCACAATATTTTTTTCTGTATTTTTGATCAAATAATTGCAGCATTAGTGAGTATAAGAGATCTTACTGAACCCAAATCTTTAAGCTGTAGTATAGATGATGACCCCAAAACTAACGCACATGGACTAAAAGCTACAAATAATCGTTTTGATGGTTGCTCAAACGAGGAAAAACAGTGCTGCGGTGATGATGCTTATGTACATTTGAAAAAATATTTTTTTTTGAGCTGTGCTTAGCTGACACAAAAGCTCTCTTTGATCTACATTTCAGTTCAAGCTACAATCCCAAACAGAAGCTTTTCCCAAGTAATTGATGGGCCACAGTACTCAAAGTTTGTGCAGTCTGTCTTTGTGAATGCTGCAGTAAACAAAATCCATGTCTGAAATGATCTTCTAAACTGTGATTGGGAACATTCATGCCTCATTTACACGTTAGGCTGATCTTCACCCGTTCTGACCTCATCTTCACACTGATTCTTCAGGATGCATCAGGACAAAATGTGACACTTATTGACCAGCGCTGACTACTACATGCATGTACGACCATCAGTTAGCCTCCCTCCATCTTCAATCAATACACCCCTTTATGGTGCTTAACACATAGCTGTATGAGAAGGAATGAAGCCATGTGGGTTTAATCGAACACACATCATTAAACCTCCAGGGTTTATTGAATGCCTCTTTTGTGGCTTTAAAAGGATAGTTCAGCCGACAAATTACTTGTCATCGTTTGCTCTTATTTCTTATTTTGAGTTCCACAGATGAAATGAAATACAGGTTTGGAACAACATTAAAAGAAAATTATGAGCTTTTTCCTTTCAGCTTTTGTTCTTTCTATATTTTACATATTTTTCTTTCTCTCTGTCTTGTTCTTCCTCTTTTGTCTTTCTCTCCTCGTCACTGCACTCTAGTTGTCTCTCTCTCTCTCGACTGGGAGGACTCTGTCCTGTTTAAATCTTTCAGGTGCATTCATAGGGAACAAATTTTGAGCCGGCCGAGTTTCAACAGCTCTGCAGTCGCATCCTCCTCCCACAAGCCCATTCTCTCATTCTCACAGCCTTTGTGCTTATGTAATCTGTTTCGTGTAGACTGTGAAAGACGGAGGGAGTGAGACAGCTTGTAAGAAATAGGGATATTCCTTCCTTCCTTTATTTATTTATTTTTTTTTATGCTGCTGTGCCATTAGCACTGTCTATTTGCAGTTTAAAAAGAAACTCTCCATCTGTCCTGCTGGTTTTCCAGCCTGACAGCAGCATTCCCAGCAGAGAAAGTAGTCTTTCTTGAGGCATCTAAACATGCATATTATTTTCAGACATGTTGTGTGGGGTGTTGTTGAGTCAGCGGGGTCACAGACGGCTGTCGGTGGGGGTAGAGTTGAGGTGTTGTCAGAAAACTCTCCAGACAAATCAAGAATACAGCAATTCTCAGTAGTCTGAAGTAGTGTGGTCACAATGAAAAAAATATTTACAGCAGTTGATACTGTAGCGTGTGTATTGTTTTGGTTTGATTCTGTTCTGTTTTGTTTCATTTTGCCTGTGTTCCTTCCTTGTCATTGTTAGTTGACCTAGTTTCCTTTTGTGTGCCAGTTAATCACTAAATAAGTTCACCTGTTGTTCATTTAGTTCCCTTGTTTGTGTATTTATAGCCTTAAGTTTTAGTTCTTTGTTTCGCTGGCGCATGTTTTTTCTGTGATCAACTTTTTTGTGAATTATCTTCTCTTTTTGGGCGCTATAGCCAATCAGAAACTTTAATGTTTCTGATTGGCCATAGCATTCACATGCTTAACAAACATGTCAGTGATTGGCTACAATGCTCAGTGCTGCAAAAACATGTTGTAAATAGAAACCTTTGACACGCTTTGCAGAGCACACAAATATGAGTATTGATCAGGTATTACTGGTACTGCAGAAAGGCTGCTATTGTTAGGTTTTTAAAATGTAAGTATCGACTTAGTACCAAAGTACCGGTACTTTTGACAACACTAGTCTGAAAATGCAGTTTTTTGCAAACTTTTTGTTTTACAGCACTATTGGTCTGCAATTTTGGACAAAAGCATTAAACTGTCAGCGGAAAGAATGTCTCTCTCCAAAATATCTGTTATGGGGACGAGATCACAATATTATATAAAGAACATTTTTGGCTATTTCTATTCAAGGATTCGTGTAGCTCAAACAGTAGAGTGTGGCACCTGCAACGCCAATGTCATGGGTTTGATTCCCAGTGAATAAAATACATACCTTTTAATGCAGTGTAAGGCACTTTGGATTAAAGCATCTGCCAAATGCATAAATGTAAATGGTCTGTAGATTCTTCAAAATCTTAAACTCCTTATACAAGTTCCAGGAATCAGGACTGTACATGTTTTTTCAGTCCATCAGAAAAGTTGTGTCTGCAAACCTGCTACAATGAGCACTTCAAAAGAATTTACAAATCTCTGGCTTTGCTAAAGAAACTGTCCGTGTGCATCTCCCAGAATAATTACACTGCCACGTTATAGGGGAAACATAATGCATGTGTATTGAACTATGCTTATGTGTATGTGTGTGAGGTAAAGTTATGCATAGGCTTCTTAACTTAGTCAATTTACTTTTTGTTTTGTGTGAAACAAGAGGATAATTCAAAGTGCCCCTATTAAGGATTTTTGAAAATGACCATTCATGCAGTGTGTAAGGTAGCTGTATGTGAATGTAAACAGTCTGCAAAGTTGTAAAGCTGAAAGTGCATCATTAAGTTATTGTCCATTAAAAAAAAAGAGTAGACTCTGAACTGCTTAAACAAGTCATTTGTAGTTCGAATCCCATTTCTGACAGTACCTGCTTTATGTGGACCAACTTGCTTCACAGAATCACAACCTGTAAGTGTGATTAATTATTGATGTATTTTATACCGAGCATTCAAAATACATCGTTTTGTGTTTTAGCTATATTGTGTATGTCTCCGGCTAACTCATGTTATTACTGTCTTACTTTTATTTAATGATGATAACCTTGAAGTGCTCTCATATGCAGATTTCACCTATTTTATTACCATCTGTTATGGTACCTGATGCTTTTCCCTTACCACATATAGAGCAGTGGTTCTCAAACTTTTTAGAAAACTTTTTCATTCAGTAACGAAGCAATTGGCAGCATTTATGAATGGGTCATTGAATCCTTTACTCTTATAATTCGTTCAGAGCCGCAGATTCATTCATGAAACACCGCTGTGTGTTGCAGTTCTTCTGTGGCTTTCGTTGGAACTATTATTTCAAGTGATAAACATTTAAAATGTTTATCACTTAATATTACCTTTTTTTGTTGTTAAACTGCTATATAAAATCTTCTAAACGTGCCCGGCCCGCCACTTTCCAGCAGTTAATGTCCATGGTGCTGGGTGACCTTCCAAACTGTAACGTTTATCTGGATGTGATGTGGTTATCTATTCTTCTACCTGGCCTGATCACATTTCTGTGTTGTATGATGATATTGTTCTTTATTCTTGGAGTTATAGCTGATTTCAGATTTACCCACATTAAATATCACATGAAGAAAAGGACTTTGGAATAATGGCTGTCTGAATAACAGCGCTGTGTTTTGGTCTGTGGTTTGATCACAAATGTAAGTCTCAAATTTGTGTGGTGCTATGAATCACTGTTAAACTAAAGTCTGCAGTTTGTGTACATGCACAGTGGACTTGCTTGATAATACTGCAATGCTCAAAGGGCTTTGAGAACTTTGTGAGACAAACTTCCTGGTTTTATTTCTTATAATTATGCTAGGTACATGGACACAGACAGAAAGGATGTGAAAGCAATGCTGAGCCTTTCTCCCATATTCGGTCCATAAATATCAAACACACGGTCTGTTCCATTGTCAGGTTGACTTTCTTTCCTAATATTTTCCATTTTCTGTCCTTTCTTTGCTTTTATCTTTTATTCATGTTGTTGGGCTGGTTCTTTATCAGCAGGTGGTAGTGGATTCATCATTACACTAAATGTGAGACACATACTGTCCAGTGATCAAAGCAGCCGTCTGTACTATCAGCAGATATAATGACAGCCGGCGCTTATTTACCACTGGCAGAGCATTATCATATCTTCTTCAAAACTTGCTTACAAGATAGTTGTGTATGTATGTGAGTGTCAATACGATTGGCTTTCATGCAGGTGAAGCTGGTGTTTCAAACCCGTTACTGCAGGGTGCGTTAAAGGAAAAGTTCACCCCACAAATGAAAATTCATTCAGACTTTATTCACTTCTTTCCACCATGGAGCACAATAGCACCATAAAAGTAACATAAATGCAACTCTGACTTGTGCTCTGTATTCCAAGTCTTCTGAAGTGAAGTGATATGTGTTTTTCTGGAATATTTGATGAAAAGAAAGTTTAAAAGCACAGCATTTATTCAAAGTAGAAATATGTCGCATTATACTTGTCTTTACTGTCACTTTTCATCAATTTAATGTGTCCTTGCAGAATAAAAGTTTTAATTTCTTTAAAAAAATCTTACTGACCTCAGATTTTGAACAGTTGTATATACTCTTCCAGGCAGAGGTGTGATTGATGGGCTCATTATGAAAATTAGCATTAACCTGAGTTCTTTGACCAGTCAATAGGCCATCACATTTTAAATGAATCATCTACTCAGGATTCTGTGTCTATGAGAGCAGTATTCATGGGCAGAGGCTGTTAGCAGGACAATGTGTTGCATCATCTTACTGTGAGATGCACTTCAATGGAAATACAGATTCATGAGAGATGTGCTTTCTTTTCACTGCCCGTCCATATTCTTTCTCATAGGCTGTGTGTTTGTAAGAGGGAGGCATCAGAAGTGCAGTTCTGCTGAGAGCATGACATTTGAGTTTCTGTATTTGAATTATTTGTGGTAAAAATGTGTTTACTTCATTGAATCCAGGGTTTGATCAATAGCATCTTCCTGCAAGTTCATTTTTTGTTCAAATGGTGAAAGAAGCTGCTTAATCTTCAGAAAATTATGTATGTGTACCTCAAAAAGTCAAACTATTATCCAGCTCTGGAATGTTTAATTCTAATTAGTTGATTGCAAAATTGAACTGTCACATTTATTTGTATAATTAATAGTGCTGTCACGATTCCTTGATTAAATTCAAGTATTCGATTTTAAAAAAAAAACCTCGATTGCATTTAGGGCTGGGACGGTGGCAATTTTTTACTACCGCGGTGGGAAATCACTAACAACCACCAGTGTTGCGTTTGGGTGGGGGGGTGAATGGGTCGCGATCATATATGAGGTTGCATTAGACTTTCGCTGTCATTTTGATGGACAGGATCATAAAAATATCGTCATAATCAATTACTACCCATCATTTTAATTTTTATATTTTAATGAGAAGACATTTAAAAGCTTCTGATTTTGTCCACATTTTCATTTTTATTCACGAACTTATATGCAAATAGGCCTAGTCAATGCGTTTATTTATATTATGAAAAGAAAGTTACTGCATCACTTCTCAGTTTTAATCTTGACCTTTGAGATGGGGTGATTGTTCGCCTGCGGTAGAAATGGGAAAGCGGGGGCACCGCGATGCAACCACAAAGGGCACTTTCACTTTCACTTTCAATTTGCCTTTGTCAGTTAACCTGCAAAACAGAAGAGAATCCATGAACTGCATTTTAGACCATTTTCAAAGTCTAAACAATGTATTAAGTAAGCAATAAAGTACGACTTTCATTAAGTAAAGTTTCACTAAAAGCCTTCCTTCCGCCGGAAAAAAAAAGTAGTCCCTGACCATGAACAGCAACAGAAGTTACATTTTTATGCCATTAGATGGCGGAAAAGACTGTCTTTATGAGTGTGTCAGTCAGTAGCGAAGACTTTTACATTGAAAAGACTGAATTGTTGTGAACACGGAACAAGACGCAACTGACAAATGCTTTGACTAGTGCTGTCAGTCACGGGAAAACCCCTTAACTGTTAAAAGGACAAGATAATACGTCGGATATTTAAACAGATTTTCATTATAGACATAGGACTGACCTGAAGGAATATGCAAAATCTGAATGCAGGTAATAAACTCACTCACTCTATCTCTTTCTCACAATACTCTTCTACATAATACAGTAAGCGTCAATGAACAATATCAATTGAGAACATTGGGTGAAGTTGGGTTCACCGTTGGGTGAAGCGGTCATAGTCGTGTTTTATTGTGAATAAAACACAGTTATTGACCAATCAGAATCAAGGACAGGAACTATTTTATAAAACAATTTAAAATTTATAATATAGCATAGTGCTATTGTGAAATCACAAAGGCTGCGATTCAGTTGAATAAATGTATGCGCTGCGGCGTGACACTTTATTTACATGCTTGCAGGTTATGAGTTTTTCCCATCTCAGAGCGGCTCCGTTCACAGTAAATGCCACTCACATTAGAATACTAGTAGACAGTAATAGACTCTTAGGTTAGCGTTAGGTAGACCTGAGCGATATGGCCAAAAAAATGATCACAATAACATTTTTCATATCAGTCGGTATATATAATTATCACAATAAATGTCAAATCTTTATTTCTTTTAAGTTTAAAGGCTGATTTTTGCTCCTAAATGAAAGTTGTAGAAATCCATTAATTGTGGTTTAAAACTCCTTTTTATTGTCAGAACATGACAAACACGGGTTTCTGCGGGTGATATTGTTTCAAATCATGAAACAAGTTTGTGTTGCTTGATTTTGATTGCATGTATCTCGGCACAGTTTGCAGTGCAGGCTCAAATAATTATATATCATATTAATTTTTGTCTCCTAGAAAAGCACATTTGATAGTAGCTTGAGTTAACAGTAGGAGTAGCTTGAATTAGGATGCCGATGTAAAGTTATGTTCATTAACAAAAACAGTAACATCTGTAAAAAAAAAAAAAAAAAAAAAAAAAAGTTAAGTTTAAATATTCTCACTGTTTGAGTTTTATTAAAAATTAACCATTGGTCTTCCATAATAACATACATTTAGATCAGTTAAAACCACACATACAGCACCTCACTCCCATGGTAAAATTTAACTGTATGATTTCTATGGTATTTGTATGAAAAACAGTAGCCTTGATGCATTTAGTATAAATGCACAAATGCTATAGCTTAATGACAAAAAAATGCTGTAATTATATTCCATTACTTCTTTAATACATATAATACATGTCTACATTAATAAAAAATTATATTGTCAGTGCTGTTTCATCAGGCTTTAAACTAGTTTAAATCATTGAGACGTTTCTGGTGTTCTCTGAATTCAAGCACTTCTCACTGGATCTCACAGTGCTTTTTAGTGGTCGCATGCGAGTAAACGAAACGGTGCTACTCATTTGAACCGCACCACACAGACCATTTATCCACTCGGCTCAAAGTTAATGGCAGCGCAGTTCAAGGTTTGTTCCACTTTTGGCGCATAAACATTATATCAAAGATTTATCGAACTCTTGTTACTGTTTTATCAAGGAAATTTAAATCACAATAATTATTGTTTTATCACCCAGCCCTAGGGTTACGTGTTGGTGTTAGTAAAATAAGTTTACATGTAGTTGCAAAAAGTTACTTGCAGTTAGAAGAATTTCTGTTGGGAGACCATCAAAATAAAGTGTTAGCAGATATTAAGCAGACCATCTACTAATACTTTAATGAGAGTTAGTTGACACGTAGTTGCAAAGTTACTTTTAGTTAATAGAATGTCTAACGTGGACCATCGAAATAAAGTGTTACCACATCTCTACCACATTCTTACTTGAAAAAACATGACATTTGTTCTTTTAGAACATACACTAGTTTGTTCCCAATCCTTAAAGTTGTTCCGAAGTTGTAAATAAAATTTCTAAAATTGGAGTACGTTTAACAAGAAAATGCTATTTTGGTCTTTCTGCTTAGAAATTTAATGTTCAATGTTATTTGCCTTTTTTGTAATTATTTGTGAAATTTACTAAGAATTTCTGAGTGAACGTAGCTTCAAAGTAAATCCTACACCACTACACCATTTTTTCCCCCAATGTAAGTTAAGATGGCATTTTTTTAGTTTTGAGGTGTACCAGACTCCTGGCACCAATTCTCTCCACTGGTGCCTGTCAGACATAGGTAAAAAAAGAGATGACACAATGCTGCAACCAGTCACTGTCAACAGCGCTCAACACTGCCATATGTAACCCTGGCAACCAGTCCACTTTAAACCAATGAGCATTTCTCTCCAAAATTCTTTGACTAACAAGCATCACTGACCGACGCCTCTGTATTTTCTATCTTTAGGGGCCACAAAAGAAAACTGGAAGAGGCCAGAGATGATAATGACAATGATGATGATGATTGTGGAGGCTCCAGTAAAGACTCCAATGAGGATGAGGAGGGCAGCAGCTCAGAGGCTGATGAGATGGCCGCTGCGCTGGAGGCAGAGCTAAATGATTTCATGTGAGCTGATTGGACGATGATACTTATGAACTTTTCTGTTCTCATAAGGTCAAGACAAAACGTGTGTTCGTGTCGCTGTTATACAGCGCAAGTAAGTAAGTGTGTGCGTGTGTGTGTGAATAAAACAAAGGGGTTTACAAAGTAGATAGATATGTACAGATAGAGTTTTAGTAGGACAAGTTCAACACAAAGTCATTTTATTGTGAATTTACAGTACGTAGCGGTGTGGGAAGTAGAGCTTCTGTGTCTGATGTTTTACTTATTTTGTTCCCGTTTCAAAACAAATTTTTATATAAATCTAAATGAAAATAAATATTTCAACTAATTGGTGATGAATGCCAAAGAGTCTGAAGCGGGCCTGCAGCTGAGACCTCTGCTCATGGACCCCTCAGAAGACATTTGGAGGGGTTTGTGGTCCTCACCAGCAGTCAAACTCAGATGTCTGTATGTGTCCTGTGTTGTCTGTTTCCTTTTGTTTTGTGCGTCGTCCAGTGCCGTTAACGCCCCCGTGTGTGACTGACACTGTGCTGCACCAATCCCAGAATACCAGCACCTTTAGACACGCCCCATAGCCACTATTACCAAAAAACTCACAACTGCTAGACAATGTGGAGAACTGGTGAGAATGGGAATTGTAAAATGAGTTCATCGCTAATACATTTGCAACAGAAAGTTTCCATTTACGGTCTGTGATTGGTTTGTTACAATTGTTGCCATACTAAAGAAATATAATTTGGCATCATTTACTCACCGTTATGTCGTTACAAGCCTGTGTTGTTTTATTTTTTTCAATAAACACAAAATGAGATGTCAGAATGCCTGAGCAACTGTTTTTTTAAACAATGAAAGTGGACGGAAATAATGGTTTAATGTCACGAGGAATGAGGAAAATAGAGGAAAATCATTATTTACTTCAAATTTAAGGCTTTTGATGCAGGTTTGACACCATGGCTTATGGTTGCAAGACACAAGACATCAATTATATGAACTCACCATTTTTATAGTCCTTTTTGTAGTCTTTCAGAGCTTTGTGGAGGGGAATATTATCGGTTTGTTCCTCACACTAAGATATCATATGCATTTGTTCTTTTTGGAGTTTGACATCATAATTCACAATCCACTTGTTAGTTGTTTTTTGTGTGTGTTTTTTTTTTTTTTTCACTTTTGTAAGAGCTGCTCGGACATTCTGCATCTTCATGTTTCACAAAAGACAGAAAATAACACTTTGGAACGGCATGAGCGATAGTAAATGTTTGTGTGAACTGTTAATGTAACTACCTATAAATTGATACTTGTGATCTTTTCTGGTCCTATGACATTGAAATGCCACTTTTTACTCTGTGATGATGTCACAGCGTACAGATATCATCATCTTCATTTGGCTTCAGGTGCTGATAGTGAACACTGTGGCAGCGTTAAACCGGGTGTTTGGTTGGCTCTCGTGCCACCCTGAACCATCACTGTACACACTGATCAGATCTGGACATGTAGGTGTTAAGAATACTCGTTTAAGACCAGTTTTTGTGTCCATACTAATCTGGTTATAGGTGGATTTCTTCTGCTGAGCTGCTTGAACGTCTAGATGTCCAGATCTAACTCAGTTTCAAATGTTTCTCAGAGGTTTGTGCAGTTATGGAACCTGTGTTGTTTCTGACATGGATTTTCTTTCATTTTCATCGTGTTGATGTTGTTTTCAACAATGTAAAGTATTTGTACATTCTATTTCGTACTTGACAAAGAAAATGCTTTTCATTTAATAAAGATTTGTTTTATAAACCAGTGTTTTCAGGGTTTTTTTTTTAATTACATCAATTATATCATATATATTATTTTGTATTGTTGGATGCATTGTTGTATCAAGCATAATTTCTAAAAATGTAAAAATAATGTTTTAACTTGTGGATCCAAGGTCAATAATTTTGCATTTTACATTATATAATACACTGTAAAACCCAATAAGTTCAGAATACTCAAAACATTTGAGGAAACTTATTACCTCAAAACATTTAAGTAAACGAACTCATTTTTTTTTAAAGTTGGTAGAACTTAAAATTTTTGTGACAAGTGGGGCGGGGCTGAGAGCCATGGAAGTGGATCAAGGCCAGTGTGGTGCACAGATGTCTCTCACTAACAATCCCGTAACCAGCATCCCTTTCCCAACTCATCATAATGTTAATTACATACAGTTAATTTACATAAACATCACATTCAGATCTTGGTTAAATGTTACATAGCAAATAACACATGCTATTATAACTATCAGAGAGACTGTCATTACATACTTGCATATATGTAATCAAACAACATATGTGGTCTTAAATGTTTTGCAGCTCATCCTCAACCTAACCACAGGCTCTACTCTTCACCATAGTGGTAACCCTACAAAACTAAAATAACAGAACCCCCCTGAATCCCAACATTTCACAACATTAAAGGTGCCCTAGAACTTTTTAAAAAAAGATGTAATATAAGTCTAAGGTGTCCCCTGAATGTGTCTGTGAAGTTTCAGCTCAAAATACCCCATAGATTTTTTTTAAATTAATTTTTTTAACTGCCTATTTTGGGGCATCATTATAAATGAGCCGATTCAGGGCTACTGGCCCTTTAATTCTCGTGCTCCCCACCCACGGAGCTCAAATATAACCCTCAAATGGATCTTTACAAAGTGTTCGTCATGCATGCGGCGGATTATGTGAGTATTGTATACTGTTATATTGTTTACATTTGATTCTGAATTAATTTGAGGCTGTGCTCCGTGGCTAACGGCTAATGCTACACTGTTGGAGAGATTTATAAAGAATGAAGTTGTGTTTATGAATTATACAGACTGCAAGTGTTTAATAATGAAAATAGCGACGGCTCTTGTCTCTGTGAATACAGTAATAAACGATGGTAACTTTAACCACATTTAACAGTACATTAGCAACATGCTAACGAAACATTTAGAAAAACAATTTACAAATATCACTAAAAATATCATGATAACATGGATCATGTCAGTTATTATTGCTCCATCTGCCATTTTTCGCTATTGTTCTTGCTTGCTTACCTAGTCTGTTGATTCACCTGTGCAGATCCAGAGGTTACTGGCTGCCCTTGTCTAATGCCTTTCATAATGTTGGGAACATGGGCTGGCATATGCAAATATTGGGGCGTACACCCTGACTGTTACGTAACAGTCGGTGTTATGTTGAGATTCGCCTGTTCTGAGGTCTTTTAAACAAATGAGATTTATATAAGAAGGAGGAAACAATGGAGTTTGAGACTCACTGTATGTCATTTCCATGTACTGAACTCTTGTTATTTGACTATGCCGATAAATTTAATTTTTCATTCGAGGGCACCTTTAAACATTAACTTATATCTCCATATGTTAATCTTGTGCAAAAACACACAAAATAACACTTAATTTCAACAGTTATTTATATGGTCTGACGCAAAGCATGCTGGGAATTAGAAAATTGCTGCAGCTCAACTCAATCATATTAAGTTCAGCTTACTACAATGAAATTTTGAGTTCATGCAACTTTTTCCTATTAAGTACAATGAACTTTCATTATTATTTGAGTGAAGCAAACTCATTTAATTTAATTAATTTCACTGTTCGGTTTTACAGTGTAGAGATGTAGAACTTTCTTAGTTTGTCTAACTTGTGTATCAGTTTGTTGGGCAAACTGGAAATGTTTTATAGAGATAAGGCCTATGCACACCACGGATGATAACTATAACGATAATGATATAGTTATAGAAATTGTTCTAAATAAAAAAGAATAACAGAGTCCATATCACAGCTATAACAACGACACAGAGAAACTATATCATTGGACTCACTTTCAGTGAGTGTTTTTTTTTTTTTTTTTTTTTTTTTGCATCTGATCAACGATAAAACATTGACAGCCAATCAGAATCCATCCTGCTTTAAAGGATTAGTTCTCTTTCAAATGAAAATTAGCCCAAGCTTTACTCACCCTCAAGCCATCCTAGGTGTATATGACTTTCTTCTTTCTGATGAACATAACTGAAGAAATATTAATACATATCCTGATGCAAATCTGAGCTTTATAATGGCAGTGAATGGGACCCATGAGTATGAGCTGAAGAAAAAGCTTCCATCCACATCCATCCATAATAAACGTGTATTCCACATGGCTCTGGGGGGTTAATAAAGGCCTTCTGAAGCAAAGCGATGTGTTTGTATAAAAAAAAATCCATATTTAAACGTTATGAAGTTAATTTTAAAAATATATTTAGCTACCACTTGTAGTACACTATGGATTCAAATTTAATATAAGTGGTATATAAATAATTTTTTTAAATACAGAGATGGAATATTAAAAGCACATTTTAGTTCATATTTCATGGTGTCTCAAAATAGCACAGTTGAGTACACTTAGATGTTCTCAAGTTCTTAAGTACTAAAGAAGAATTCTTAGTATATTAAGTACAAAATTAGTGCACGAAAATAGAGCACTTTAAAGGTCCCGTTTTTTGAAGCTTTGATTGTGTTTATAGTGTGCAATATAACATGTGTTCATGTTTCGCGTGTAAAAAAACACAGTATTTTTCACATAATTTACTTATCTGTATACCGCTGTTTCCACCATAGACAGTAAAAGAAATGGACACAGCGACCCCATTGGAACTCAATTGAGACAAGTGAAGCCCATTTTTAGCGATTTTTAGCACTTCCGTTTCTGACGCGCAGACTCAAACTAAGCTTGATGACGTCTGCAACCTGTCTGACAGATGTAAATCTTCTAGTAGCTGTGCGTGAAAACTGCCATCGTTAATCTTGCAGAGACGGCGAGCTTGAGCGGGGAGTTCTTTGGCGTGAGTAAGCAGGAGTAAGTATTCTGATTAATTATTTTGTATAGTATTTTAAAATGTAACGCCAGTACGCCATCTCTCTTGACATCTCCCCGATTGCCTGCGAGCTTCTCCTCCTGTCTGTACGGTAATTTCTCTACTGTGCGACAGAGAGTCGAGTGGTTATGACGCAATCGTTAGCCTATTTTTACAAAAACTGTATCTACGGGGCCATAATGTAACATAGAAGGTAATGGAGCCCTTTATACATTGTCGTGTATCTTTAGAAATAAATAATGGACAAATGGAGTCTTTAAACGCCTCAGATGTAAAGTTATTCACTGTCAAAGTGACGCCAAAATGAATGGGAGTCAATGGGGATGCTAACGCAAGTGAAGTTCTGCTACAAGATGGCGGCACCCGGCCGACTTCAACTTCCGGTCGACTTCCTTGGGCACTGGTTTCCACTGTCATAAAAACGGGCTGATGACTTCCTTGTTCTATGAAGTCCCTCCTTCAGAAATACGTAACGAGTTCTGATTGTGCCAGCGGTTCCTGTGTTGTGATCATAGACTGTAAAAAAAGATGGACGACGCGACGCCGCGTCCTTCCATTGTATTGAACTGAAGCCAAAATGGGCTGATGAATGGGCGCTGACACGTTACGCAATACGTCAGAAAAAAAAAAGTTTGGAGCCTGGGCATGCGCAGAAGGAATCGTCGTGGAGCCGGAGGCGGAGTCGCGATATCAAACTTCCGCCCAGGCGACTGCGTCATCATTCATGTATTTTAAATAGACTATAAAAATTATACACAATTTAAAAGTCTACCTATAAAATAATAGGCTATTCTGTTTCTAGAGCAATAATATTTTTGAAACCGCAAATTCAGTAGATAAAATCAATATAATATGCCACTAGAAACAACTCTAAATCGCCAGAAACGGTCCTGCCATTTTAAATCAAGTTCAACTAACGTTACAGGAGATCGATTGCTGTAATTAGAGTAAGCTATCATTAGTTTTGTCCTGCTAATTATTATTTTATACCCATAAAAATAATAAGTAACTGCCAGATAACGATCACCTGCTTTTTCCCGACATGGTTAACATTAGGTGTGTTATCTTAACTAATAACATTTATTAATTAGCTTATAACGCCCACATTTAATGTTACAGAAAAACGTTCAGTGATCCGTCAGATCCTGTAGGTCAGTTAGTACAGTTTACTGCTGAACAACTCATTTTGTTGGTGTTAAATAACAAAGAAATCGAAAATTAACAGTTAGTTAATACATCTTCAATCTCCCCTCGAAGCTCCGACAGTCCTCAGACAAGCTGTCAATCAACTTCGAATCACGACGACACCCCGTTTTTATAGCATCAAATTGCTAGCTAAAATCTAAATCATCACAAAAACGAACAATTGAATATATATCAGCGTGATAACAACTACCTTAAATGACCAGAACCATCTTTCAGAAAGTTTTATTTGAAGCAGAATTTATTTTTAAGTTTTCACTGAAGTCTCATTCGACTGCATTGAGAGGGCGGGGTTTATGACCTGTACTGCATCCAGCCTCCAGGGGGCGATCAAAGAGCCCGCGGCTTCACTTTTCAGGACGTATGAGACACACCCGGTTGTGATTCGATAGCAGCTTAGCCCATCTTGCCCGGAAAGGTCACGCCTCTTACCATAACGTGGAGATGCATGGGCTCAGTGTTATTGTAAACATGTCTTTAAAGCTGCTGTAGGTAACTTTTGTAAAAAAAATATTTTTTACATATTTGTTAAACCTGACATTATGTCCTGACAGTAGAATATGAGACAGATAATCTGTGAAAAAATCAAGCTCCTCTGGCTCCTCCCAGTGGTCCTATTGCCATTTGCAGAAATACACCGCTTAAGCAATCAGTGTCTTAGCAGTGTCAATCAATCAATCAAGCTCGCGTGCGCGCTGATCACACTCCTGTCATGCACAGTGTACAGGCGTCAAATTCAAGATTACCGGTGTGCCGCAGCTTTGCTTATGGCGAAATAAAACGATGTTATATGCAAAGGACCACCCTGAAATCTACAAGAAACCATGCCATACATAATTTGTCAGTCCTGTTTTGAAATTATCTTAGTTGTGTAGTTCTTAAAAAATTAAACAAATCAAGCAGGGATACTTACTTGTCAAGCAGAAATGTGGCTGACTCTGCATCGGTTTTTAATCCGTTCAGGACACGTAGCTCCCTCCACCTCGGAAAAGCCGCTCCGATATTTACCCTCGTTTTATTTCGGGCTCTATCTAATTCTTTCTTTTTGGCTTTTTTATCATCGTCATCTGTCTTTTTCCGTTTACCCGTCTTTATTTTATGAGCAGGTGCCACTCGAGGAATTGGCAGTTTGGATTGTTTTTCCGCCATAAGCAAAGCTGCGGCACACCGGTTATCTTGAAGCCTGTATGCGCTGGCGCTGTGCATGGGAGGGGTGAGATCAGCGCGCACTCGAGCTTGATTGATTGACACTGCTAAGACACTCCTCCTGGCTCTGATTGGTTGTTTCTTACCGGGAGCGGTGCATTTCTGCAAATGGCAATAGGACCACTGGGAGGAGCCAGAGGAGCTTGATTTTTTCACAGATTATCTGTCTCATATTCTACTGTCAGGACATAATGTCAGGTTTAACAAATATGTAAAAAAAATTTTTTTACAAAAGTTACCTACAGCAGCTTTAATTTTACCCTATCAATTTGAGCCGGAATCAGACCCGGTGATTGGACTGCGGGATGAAAATAACAGCGTTTCGACGACATGGCGACAAACACACTCTACAAACGCAACTCTTGCTCTTCTCCGTGGGAGCGCAACAAGACCACGCCCCTTTTTGTGTATTCCTGTGGGCGGAGGTTAGTCAAAAAACTGTTTTAGTGACGTCATTAAAGAAGGAAGTAGAGGGATGTAGTCCAAACTGGCCGTTCGATGTAGGCGACTTCTGTTAAATAAAATATCTCGCTTGGCATTGAACTTTGAGCTTTAACATTTTACAGATTTTATTTATACTCTAACAACAACATTACACACTAACTAAAGTTTGAAACATGGGATCATGAAGAACGGGACCTTTAAGTATATTATAGAAAAGTACTTTTTTTTTCTCCTGGGTAGGGAAGGTGTAGGACATACAGCGTAAGCTTTTTGAAGAATACGGAAGGCGGTCTGGCACAAGCACTTGCAAGGCAAGCATTTGTGTTTATAAAGCATATACATTTTTATTTATTTATTTTTTTTAGAAAATGACCAATCGTTTCGCTAGATAAACCCTTATTCCTCGTCTGGTATCGTTTAAAGCACTTTGAAGCTGCACTGAAACTGTAATTTTGACCTTCAACTATTTGGGGTCCGCTGAAGTCCAATATAAAGAGAATAATCCTGGAATGTTTTCATCAAAAACCTTAATTTCCTTTTGACTGAAGAAAGAAGGACATAAACATCTTGGATGACATGGGGGTGAGTAAATTATCAGGAAAATATGTAAAAAGGTAAATTATATACTAAAGCACAAAAATACCATAATATGTTTGCAGAGAATTAGGAAATATGCTAAGTTCACTTGTTTCTCCGAAAAACAATGTACAGCCAGTTATTCTACTTCAAAATGTGCATTCAGTGTTGGAATGTCTGTTATTGTTTTGTTCTGTGATCCCGCCCGCTGCCAATTTACCCAATAGTTTTTCAACATCCCAGGTTGCCATTTGGCGGAAAACAGCAAACAAACTAGGTCGAAGATCGCAGGTTCTGCCCAACCTAAAAAGCCTCAGCATCCATCTAAAAAGCTCTGTCCAGAGGCTTATTAAAACGTGGATAAATTAACACATCAACTAACAGTGCAAAGCTCTTCGCCTTCCATTGTCCATTGCGCTCATTCCTGTTGCGTGTTCTCAAACTGGCAACCAGTGTGAGCATCAAATCTGAGGAGTAGGGGATAGGAGAAACAATCCTCTCCAATATTGTGAATTTGGACTGCAGTATCCATTTCAACCACTAGCGCACTTCGAATAAACAGAACGATATTGTCTACTCGTGTGGCCGCTAATAGTTATTGGTGTGAATGGGCCATATATGCATTGAATTAGAGGAAACTTCATCGAAAAGAATACAACATTTACAACAACCAAAACTACAGAGAGCTAAAACATCAGTTAATCAGTCTGAATAACAAATATTTGTCAATAAATGACATTGCAAGTTTTGCTACTTAATATTTTAAGTTGCTCATACTAAATAAAAGTGTTTTACAGTGTAATACAGTGGTTCCCAAACTTTTTAGTGTGGAGTACCCCCTGAAGGCATTACCATCCTTCAGCGTACCCTCTCTCTTCCATTTCGACTGCAGTCACACCTTTACATTTAGGGACAATATTTGTCCCCTAAATTGATTTTCCAGTGCATTTTTGTTACCTTTATAAATAACTTTATAAAATAAATAATGTTTTAAATAAAAATGTTCAATAGAGAAATATGCAATGATGGTAAAACTAAGTAAAACTTTTAAATATTAAACTAAAACCGCCAGTAGGTGGCAGCAAGTCACTGTTTTTATGAGTGAGTCATCGAGTCATTCATTCAGTAACGAAGCAAGTGGCTGTGAATGAATCATTGAATCGACTCTCACAATTCGTTCAAAGCCGCAGAATTGTTCGCGAAACACAGACGTGTGTTGTAGTTCTGCTGTGGTTTTCGTTATTATTTCATTGCAAAATAAAGTAAATACAGGCAGTACTGTGTTTAAAATGTACGTTTTGTTTTTTGACCTGTTGTATAATAATGTCACGTTTGCAGTCATGTGGATATTTGGGAACAATTGCGTTCTTGCTCGTTGTCATCATTAAATACAAGAACTCACACAAGGTATGTTTTTGTACCGGAGAAAGTTTGAGTCTTAAATCGAAATTAATTCATTATCTGTGTCTATATTTGTTCTTCATGCGAGTAAGTGCTAAATCCCCACTTTTACAAAGGTGCACTGTGGAGAACTAATGTTACAGTAATTTAGCGCGATTTAAGGCAGCAGATTCGGCACGCAATCTATCATATTCATGCTGCTTGTGTGGATACAGTCATTTTTGACTGCAAATGATGAGGTTAATTTGATTAAATGTACTGGATTTACGACATTTTGGCAGTTAGAAATACATGCTATATTTTAATATTATTTTAATGTAGAATTAAATGAACTACTCAGCATTTTGTTCGCGTACCCCCTTTTGTCACCTCACGTACCCCAAGGGAACCCACAGTTTGGGAACCACTGGTGTAATACTTTGTGAAAAAAATCCAAAAGTAACATTTTTTACAATGTATTACATGTTGAATAAAAGGGGTGTTTTAAAGTAAACAAACTGGATGTGGGTTTTTAACTTTTTGAATAGATTTTTGTCTGTTTAAAAAAACAGCTAATCAATAGGACTAAATGAAAACCAATAATAAAAACTAATGCTGAATAAAAATAGTTTCTGCTGGTTTTCCCTACGGTAAAATTAGCTGAAAGCTCTTTTGGCATGCAGTTTTGCTTTAACTGCCCTCTGTGTTGTATAGGGGAAAATCAGTCTGGACACCTCCTGTCTCTATGATCTTGTTTCATCCACCCGCTCGAAATCGTTCAATACAACACACTCAATAGTCTTTCAGTGCGGTGAATGCAGCTTTACTGTCAACTAGCACATCTAGAATACTGATGATGATGTTGATTTATAGTGCAGTTGAGTGGATGAGTTTCTCAAATGTCTGAAAACACTCTAGTGACTTTGAGGTTTGCGCTTGAGATTCATTGACTCGTCTTCATGTGTGAATCACTAAAGATCCCACAGCTAAACTACTGGATGTCTTGAGGTTGTGTGGAAATCTCATAACACGGCACTGAATTAATCCTGAGATTAAGGATTAGATACCTCAGTGGGCTTTTCAGTCAACTCATCCTCTTTAAAAAATCATAATAATCCCACTAATCTTTTAATTGTCATGAGATTAATATAAGCTGTATTTTGTCCTAGTTTGAATATAATTAAAAGCTCAGTGTGCAATCTCAACTTTTCTCTCTTCCAGCGTCTTTCAATTGAAGTGTTGCCTTTGCTAAAGTCACACTTATATATGTGACCCGTCACGAAAACCAGGGACACAAGTCGGCAGCACAACTATCGAGCAAAATGAGAAAGAAGCGTTTTTTTTCAAAATTGGTGATTTTCGTTTTTTTGCAGAATCTGTTAGTTGGTGGACAATATGAGCATGGGGTAATATGAGAAATTTTATAAGTTATTTGTGTTAGGCTATATAAAAGAACAAAGAAGCTAATTACAAAAACAATAGTAAATTAAAAATAATCTTTTTTCAGATACACTAGGTTTATTTGACATATAGCCTACATTTATTTAACATCTTTTGTTGTTTGATTAACATTAATGACAGGCAGGTAAGCCTATTTAATTGGGCTGCTGAATGCATGGACGTAACTGACGCATATTCAGTTATTACCCACCTGTTTACGTCCACTTAAGCCATAACCGACTGTATTCACGCGAGATACTCCACACGATGGACATTTAGACATCTGTGTGCACGTGTATTTGACTATTCAGGCGCGAGGAGAACTGATCGCGCGCGCGTCATTCAGCGCAATTCCGCCTATCCCTCCTTCACTAACTGCACGTAAATAACGAATTGTGTGATTGGATTGTAATTTTGTGCTACGACGATCTTCGACGATCATTTGGCTGTAAACTGAAATTAGCCTATATTCAACCCGCCAAAGTGGCTAGTGGGAGTGGCTGTCTTACCCGCCACAGCTGAAATCTACCCGCATTTGGCGGGTTGGCGGGTGTTAATTTCAGGCCCTGGTCGGTGACGTCAAATGGTTGCACAGGCTGAGCAACTGACACTGTCTTATTGCTATTTTTAACGCAACACAACTCGGATTATAATATACGATGCCTTATTGTTCAGCTTTTGGTTGTAATTTTCAGTCGATGAGCCACAAGAGAAGCGATGTAAGTCTTTGCTTTACTAGCGATAAGAAGAGGAGAAAAGAATGGGAAGTTGTGAAGAATGTGGACGAATAAAACTTCCTAAAGATCTGCGTTTTTGTTCTCTTCACAAGCCCTGGTTCTTTTGAGGCTTTTAGAAGACCACAGCTGAAAGAGCTTAGAGTTGCCGTGCCGATGGATATAAGTGTATGCTGCCTTTAACCAAATGCCGTGCCTGTCGTGGAGACTGACAAGGGCAGCCTATAACACACACATCTCGATTGAGACAGACTGCCTCAAAGCTCGTGTGCACTGTGATATGTTTTTTTACAGGATATCTGTGATTGCATAAACAGTAGCATCTTCTCAGCCTGTTTAACTGTGTGTATGAATTCTGGTGAACAAACGATTTTAAAACGTCAATCATACAACATGTTGGATGTTGGATGAGGATGCTTTCATCCTCACTAATTTTGCGCTCTGGCTGATATTGAAAAGTTTGATTGGGTTTTTAAAAGGAACCCCGCGGATATTAAGACATGTATGCGTTACTAGTTTACCGTTGCACCAAAACAGAGAGATAAAAAGCCTCAGTCATCAGGGCTAAAGTGAAGAGAACAAAGACGCAGTTAGGAAGTTTTATTCGTCCACATTCTGCACAACTTCCTATTCTTTTCTCCTCTAACTGCTAGTAAAGCAATAAAGACTTAGATCGCTTCTCGTGTGGCTCATCGACTAAAAATTACAACCAAAAGCTGTGCAATGTGGCATTGTATATTATATTCCGAGTTGTGTTGCTTTAAAAATAGTAATATGACAGATAGGTCAATGCCAGTAGCTCAGTGAGTGCAACCATTTGACGTCACTGACATAGAACGCAAACAAAATGGCGCCGCCCATTGTCCAAATCGGTCCAAATATGTCATGGATTTTTTAAATAACGTAAATCTTTCATGGGTTTTCTACTACATATTTCAGTAAGAGACATCATTTACGTTATATTAAGCCATGTAAGTCTTAACACCAGGGGTTCCCTTTAAGTCCTGTAAGTTGTGAGGTGGGGCCTCCATGGATCATGCTTGTTTGTTCAGCACATCCCACAGATGCTCGATTGGATTGAGATCTGGGGAATTTGGAGGCCAAGTCAACACCTCAAACTCATTGTTGTGCTCCTCAAACCATTCCTGAACCATTTTTGCTTTGTGGGAGGGCGCATGTAGGGAGGGTGTACATGGTCTGCAAAATGCTTAGGTAGGTGGTACGTGTCAAAATATCATCCATATGGATGGCAGGACCAAGGTTTCCCAGCAGAACATTGCCCAAAGCATCACACTGCCTCCGCAGGCTTGTCTTCTTCCCATAGTGCATCCTGATGCTGGGTGTTCCCCAGGTAAGCAACACACGCACCCGGCCATCCATGTGATGGAAAAGAAAACTTGATTCATCAGACCACGCCACCTTCTTCCATTGCTCCATGGTCCAGTTCTGATGCTCACATGCCCACTGTTGAAGCTTTCGGCGGTGGATGGGGTCAGCATGGGCACCCTGACTGGTCTATGCAGCCCTATACGCAACAAACTGTGATGCACTGTGTATTCGGACACCTTTCTATCAGAACCAGTATTAACTTCTTGAGCAATTTGAGCTACAGTAGCTAGTCTGTTGGACTTCGCTTCCATGACCCTGTCACCGGTTCACCACTGTTCCTTCCTTGGACCACTTTTGATAGATACTGACCATTGGAGACCGGGAACACCCCACAAGAGCTGCAGTTTCAAAGATGCCCTGACCCAGTCGTCTAGCCATCACAATTTGGCCCTTGTCGAACTCGTTCAAATCCTTATGCCCATTTTTCCTGCTTCTAACACATCAACTTTGAGGACAAAATGTTCACTTGCTGATTAATAACTTCACCTGTCAGTGGTCCTAATGTTATGCCCGATGGTGTATTTTAATATAGTTTCAAATGTAATTTATTCCTGTGATGGCAAGGTTGAATTTTTTCAATATCATTACTTCAGTCTTCAGTGTCGCATGGTCCTTCAGAAATCATTCTAACATGTTGATTAGAAGCCATGAACACATTCTTTAGCTTTTTTCTTGCTCTCTCATCGTCTGGTCTCCAGGGTTTGCTGTGAGAAAGGTCAGCACAGTCCAGCAGAAACAGCTGCTTTATGTTTTGACTGACAGCTGTATGAATAGAGCTCTGTGAATTGCTTCTTCTCATCACTGATTTTCTGCCATGTAAGTTCGCCAGTTTGCACTGGGGAAATATTATGAATGAAGCTAGAAAAGCTAATAAAGTGTTTTTTGTGTTGTTGATTGGCAGGTGAGGGCCGACTCTTCTGTCATGTACATTGGCATTGTAGCAATTCCCTGAGGGGAACAGAAATGATTAGGACCGGGCAGATGTTTTGCTGTCTGATTTTCCATTTCTGATCAACCCTCCTCCAACCCTCCCACCCCCAATATGCTATGCTTTGGACAATGTTATCAGCTCAAAACACTTTTAACTATAGTGCATGATTTCTAAACTAATACATTTTAACATTTGCATCACATAACCAGCTCCAAATGTATGGCTTTTCAGTAATAATATTGCTCGCTAGCTCACCTGCCAGACTCCCCAGCTCCTCCCACTTGTTTTCGTTCCCTGGACTAACCACCTGCACCTGCAGTCACCAATCATGAACTGCTATTTAAACCACTCTCACACCTTTGTCTGGTCTCGTCGCTAGTAGATTCACCTGACTACTTACCTGCCACTTTGGCACTTTGGTCTTCTTCATCCTCATCATCTGTCTGGCAGCCCCGGAGTCCTCTTCTGTCCTGGGACCTGCAAAATAGAAACAGAGACTGATTACCAAGCTAAGTTACTTGTGTGGATTCTTAACGTTGCCTTATGATTCAGAGTCTCGTGCTGTGTAACACTTTTTGTAACCACTTTTTGGTTCTTGCACGTCATGCAAGCATGTTTAAGCTTCCATTTACCGTAACTGATATGTGAGTTGATCAATGTTTATATGTGAATAAAAGCCTAAATTCAAACTGTTCATCATATAAAGTAATAGACTCTTCAGATTTGGACTAAACTAAAATTTGGACTAAACCACTAAATTCATACGGATTAGTTTTACGATCTCTTTATGAACTTTTTGAAGTGTCAGTTGTGTAGAATGTCAATGGATGCATGGAAATCTCTCAGATTTCATTAAAATATCTTCATTTGTGTTCTGAAGATAAACAAAAGTCTTAGGGGTTTGAAATGACATGATGACAGAATTTTAATTTTTGTGTGAGTGAACCCTTTAATAAGGAATATTTTTAAAAATTAAAAATAATTTGTTGGATCCAAAGAGTCATATATCATATATATAACCCAGGTATATTTGGGATTCACTTACTTTTTCTTGCAGCTGTTTATTACTCTAAAATGTGTCTCTTTGGTTTTCAGTGGTGTTGCATAGGCTTTTTTGTTTGTTTGAATCTGGTTTAAATATGACTATAAATGAATATAAATTCATTCAGTTTCTTCTCCAGCATCCACAGACCAACTCCGTCTCTGTTTATCAGATGCAACTGCCAGACAAATTAATCACAAAGTGGTGGGCTGGCATCCCATTCAGGACATTGGAAAGTCATAGTGTGTTTGTAGCGTAATGTTATTGATAGCCTCTGTAAGTGATTATTCAAACCTAAAAGACATGAATGTTTACACATGTTTAATGGTGGCTGTGTAAGAGGGGTTAGATATGCTGGGGCAGAGCTTTTAGCTATGCTGTGGGAGATCATAAAGTTGCAGAAACATTGAATAGATTCTGCAGTATCTCGCTCACAACCAAGAGTAAAAATAATGGTGAAAGTCAATTACCCCACCATCACTCATAAAGATAGTGAAAATAGCCCATGGCTGTAATTTCCTGAAAAAAGGGACAATGGACTAATGAATTCAGAAGCAGTGTTATTAATCCACTGCTTAAATTACACAAAAAGCATGTCTTTCCCCCTTTTGCCATTGGAATTGTGCATTTTGTAAACTAAAGATGTGCCGTTTACAATATATATGTAGCATATATTCTGCATATATTTTGACCAGAATTCTTTTTTTTTTTAGTGGAGGGGGGGGTCTTTATGAGTGATCACCATACTTTACTGTTATACAATAATGGAAGCATACAGTATTGCTACCATGGCTTACATTAAAGGGTTAGTTCACCCAAAAATGAAAATTCTGTCATTTATTACTCACCCTCATGCTGTTCCACACCTGTAAGACCTTCGTTAATCTTCAGAAAACAAATTAAGATATTTTAGTTGAAATCCGATGGCTCCGTGAGGCCTCCATAGGGTGCAATGACACTTCCTCTCTCAAGATCCATAAAGGTACTAAAAACATATTTAAATCAGTTCATGTGAGTACAGTGATTCAATATTAATATTATAAAGCGACGAGAATATGAATCAGTGTATCGAATCTGCTGTTCGGAGCGTCAAAGTCATGTGATTTCAGCCGTTGGCAGTTTGACACGCAATCTGAATCATGATTCGACACACTGATTCATTTGTGCTCCGAATCTTACTGAAGCAGTGTTTTGAAATCGGCCATCACTAAATAAGTCGTTATTTTGTTTTTTTGGCACACCAAAAATATTCTCGTTGTGTAACAAAAATATCTTAATTTGTGTTCCGAAGATTAATGAAGGTTTTACGGGTGTGGAACGGCATGAGAGTAAGTAATAAATGACAGAATTTTCATTTTTGGGTGAACTAATCCTTTAATGTACTTTTTTTTTTAACAAAGCAGCTGATATTGCCATAGAAACTAGTGGACCAACGAGTGGCTTTCACTCCAAAATGGCGGAAACGCATGGCTGCTGCTGGGCGCCGGTGTTGCAATGGAATGTTCTATTGAGTGTCACTTCTTGTTAGTGTATATTCTTTGGTGGAAATGAGCCATAAAAGATTGAAAACCCCTGTGCTAAAGCACCTTGACTTGAAACATATGTTTGTGGGTGTCTCTTTAGGATGAGGGAATCTAGTAAACCGAAGAGATAGCCAATAAAAGAGTGTATTCGTTTATTATGATGAGATGTCACATTGAACAGTGAAAGTTTGCTCTGCCCACTCACCTCAGCACTGATAGTAATAGAGCTCTGGCAGATGGCATGTGTTTATCTCTCATCTCTCCATCACAGTCCTTTGCCAAACTAAATTACACACAAGCTACCTCTGCCTGAACCGATGGCTTTATCGCAGGGCTGCTGGACCTGCACAATATCCGTCCGGTAAATGTCCTCATACAGACTGTGTGCTGATGGACGAGTGCTTTTCGTTTCAGACACTGTTGAGGAAATTACCTTTTAAAATGGAGCAATATACCACAATGAATGTCATCTATTTTAATAGGATATGACTTGCTTCTGTGGCTGTACTGTACATCCACTATATCACATACTACGAGCAAAACAACCACCTGCTAAAACATCATCAGAGTCTTACTCATGCTAATTCATGTTCTTATCATCAAAGTAGACAATTTGCAGAGGATTGCATATTTGTTTGGATCTGTTCTTGTATGGTTATTTGAGGTCTGCTTATGATTTGGATCCTAAATGGCTCACAGGATGTGAATTTTTAGCACACTGCATTCAATGACTGCTCAAGGTTTCCAGCTCTTCAATGTAAATTCATAAGAATTAGAAACAGTAGTTATAGAGGGTTGCACAATTACATTAACCCTATAAAGCCTACTGTATCATATTTTATACACACATTTCTAAAGCCTCTAAGGCTTAAAGGAACACGATTTGATAGGAGCTATACTCTCATTCCGGCGTAATAATCAAGGAACTTTGCTGCTGTACCATGGGTGCAGCAGGCGCAATGACATATCGCAGTGGCTGTGACCCCCTGCTTGCACAGGGAGCGTGCCTTGCAACCATGGAGACATTTGTGAGAGGCTCTGCGTAATTTCATTGCACCTGCTGCACCCATGGCACGGCAGCAAAGTTCCTTAATTATTACACCGGAATGAGAGTATAGTTCCTAGCTAGACTGGGTAAACCCAGCCTGATCTGCCGGCGATTTGATTTCGCCTGGCAACTCAGTCTATAAACCCGTACATTAATTTCTACTGCTTCTGTTACTTTTTTGCGGGAACCAATCACAGACTGGCTTATCCACCTTGCTCCCTATTGGCGGGTATAACACGATGACGATAGAGAAGCGACGGCAAGCACGACTGTCAATCCAATTCCTTTTAACCTCTCGACGATGTTGAATGAATTCTTTAGTTTAGCAAACAAATCGCTCGAGTGGGTGTAAATACCACTCGCTTTCATGTTTTTTTTTGCACTACCTGCAAAAATCGATGCCATTGCTGCTTCTGCAAACCGCTGATCAATGCTACAAACCAATACAAACTAAACCTGTCTGGAGTTTTCGCGTCGCTCTGCAAAGTACGTCACCCGGATCGTTGATCTGATTGGTTGAAGGACTATCCAATTGCGTGAATAATGCTCGTTGATCATGCCTCTTGTGCAGTAGAAAATACATAGCAGACTCCCCAGACCAATGTTCAATTTTAAATTGAGCTTGGTCTGGTGATAGCCAGACAAGTTCCTAGCCATATCTGTTGTGAAAATCCCAACTTTTCATTTTCCGTCGGTCTTAATGCACGATGTAACTACAGAAGAGTCAAGATTTAAATAGGAAAACTCTATCTAAACTCTTTGGTCATTTTTGAGCGAGATGCTAACAGTCTAATCAGATTCAATGAACTATGCTAAGCTATGCTAAAAGTGGTACCGCCAAACCCAGAGATCGACTGAATGGATTTGAAAATGGTAAAACTCAACTGTTTAACCCTTAAATGCATACCTCGGGTCTTTAGTGACCCGGGAAGTCATTTTCTACCCTCCTCCTTATTCATTTTTTAAAGTTAGACTTCAACCTTCTGGTATTCCTCAATCAATTCCTTATAAAGAATATAACAAGAAAAAAATCATAAAATTATAAAAGAATGCCTATTTTTGAATTAATTTTTTGTAAAAATTGTATAGGGTCGCTAACGACCCGAGGTGTGTATGAGTGTACGTATATTTTTTCTGCACAACAATAATCGAATCTGAGAGGATGGAATAAGTGCAATTCACCTTTATTCTACAAGGTTTCAATGTCTGATACACAATGCTGAAGTGACCACTCATTCAGACAGAAAATGAAATAATAAGAAAATTATATAGTTCTGAGATTATGTTTGAGATCACGAATGGGCTCATATTTGCGACCTCAAACATAAAACTAGCCCATTATTTGCTGAATTTACTGGGAAATGAGCTCTGACGAGGACAGTGGTGATGGCATAAAACATCTGCTCAAACTGAGCCCTTTCAAGCTCCAAAAGGTAACAAAATATGATTTATTTTATTCTTCTGTAATTGCTACTCTAATATCAGAGGAGTTTTATATTATTGCGACAGGTAGAGATCCTTCCGTGTTAGATATATATCCGGGTTGATAAAGACCCGAATATGTAAGAATGATTGGCGAAACAGTCATGCATTTAAGGGTTAACTCTAGGGGAGTTGGAAAATGAACCTATTTTCAAAAAAAAGTGGAGTGTTCTTTTAACAGGTAACGGTGCTATATACTGTAGCACCTCAACCATCCCACAGAACTGCTGAAGAACCACATTTGTGTGTGTGTACTTTTATAGTGCCTTTTTCATATTTGGTGTCTAACAGTAAAAATCAGTGTTCCTTTTTATATGAAAAAGAGCATCTCAGAAAGAAGAAACTTCTTTCATGCTCAGTGGAAGACAGAAAATCATACAGTTTTGGAACTAAATGACAGAATTTTTCATTCATTTCATCCCTACAAGTTCAAATAGCTTTGGGTAAAGTATTGTTGCATATGACACCAAAATGACATTTTAGTGGTGCAGTATTAAAACCAGAGTGACGTCTTGTTATGAGAGTGTGTTGCTTTGAACAACCACAAGTATCTGACATCTGAGTATCTGAGCCTACTAATAAATCATTCAGGAAAAGGTTTAATTTTCATTTTAAAGATACTCTGTGTTTGATTCTAGGAGATTGTCTGCTTTGACTCCAGGGATTTGTGCAGTTATATTGGCTTCCATACTAAACTGTTAATCCAATCTGATAAGCAGAAACCAGTCATCAGTATCATTTAAAATTGTATCTCTTATCTTGCACATAAGGCCTCAAACGTATTTATATCACATTTGTTATGTATTACTCTTGGGGCATAAGGTTTGTAAATTGGACTGAAATTCATTATACAGACTGGAGGCAATGGGTTTATAAACCTGTTAAATGTGGATACTATTGATTACAGATGATTTGAATGCCTTATAATGATTAGTATTAATAACGTATTATATTACTGTGAGTTTTGGATTTATTGGTCTTTCCCACTGTGGATAAATTTGTTTTCAGCCAACATAAGAAACAATTACACATTGTTTCAATACACTTTAGTTTAAATAGCTTTTAAATATATACTTGCATCAAATACATTAAAGAATACATATGAATCATATTATTTTTTTACTTTAACTTGACTCCTATTATGATTTATTCATAACACAATTGACACTAAAATGTGCCACATGGTTTATTAATGATAGTCTGAAATAATCAGACGTCTTGTGAAAATAATGTCATTATTTCAGATAAATCAGCCACTAAATTATGCTGTGGTTGCTTTGCATGTTGTCTAACGGCCTCTTGCTGTCTAATTTGGCAGCTTTTTAGGCCACAATAAGCTGTCATGAGAAATAGACATTTAGTTGCAAGTCAAGAGTGTGGCGGGAATGGGAAAGTTGTTGACAAGGTGTACTGTATGTACATGGTTTCCATCAATTATAGCTCACTTTTAGTATCATTAGACCTTCCAAAAGGCTTTCAGGTTTTTGTCACATGGCTTTCAGCAAACTCTAAATGTAACTAACTCAAAGAACTCTACACATGTCCTGTCTTTCTTCTAGCCACTTGACCATAAAGGCTTCATATGTGCAGCTCTCTCAGTCACTTGTCTGTCAATTATCCTTTGTGCTCAATTTAGTCAGGCAGCCTGAACCTTATAGTGTCTGACTTCTACCATGTGTTCATAATTTTATTTTTTTTTTTTACCATGGACTTCACAATGCCTCTAACAAGATAGTTCAAACTTTTCAGTTTTATAACTTTCTTAAACTTTTAAAGCTCCATGGGCAGCCCTATGATCCTTATGACAGCAGGACTCACCACAGGTTTTTTTGTACAGCAACATAACCTCTGCTTAACCACTGTGGTACGATGAATAATTCAAGAAATGAACTAGCTAGTCACGACTGTTTTCCCAAACCGTAGCACTTTTGTTGCACATCCGACATTCAAAACACGTTGGTCCAACAATGTACAAACCCTATTCCAAAAAAGTTGGGACACTGTACAAATTGTGAATAAAAACAGAATGCAATGATGTGGAAGTTTCAAATTTCAATATTTTATTCAGAGTACAACATAGATGGCATATCAAATGTTTAAACTGAGAAAATGTATCATTTTAAGGGAAAAATAAGTTGATTTTAAATTTCATGGCATCAACACATCTCAAAAAAGTTGAGACAAGGCCATGTTTACCACTGTGTGGCATCCCCTCTTCTTTTTATAACAGTCTGCAAACGTCTGGGGACTGAGGAGACAAGTTTCTCAAGTTTAGGAATAGGAATGTTGTCCCATTCTTGTCTAATACAGGCTTCTAGTTGCTCAACTGTCTTAGGTCTTCTTTGTCACATCTTCCTCTTTATGATGCGCCAAATGTTTTCTATGGGTGAAAGATCTGGACTGCAGGCTGGCCATTTCAGTACCCGGATCCTTCTTCTACGCAGCCATGATGTTGTAATTGATGCAGTATGTGGTCTGGCATTGTCATGTTGGAAAATGCAAGGTCTTCCCTGAAAGAGACGACGTCTGGATGGGAGCATATGTTGTTTTAGAACTTGGATATACCTTTCAGCATTGATGGTGCCTTTCCAGATGTGTAAGCTGCCCATGCCACATGCACTCATGCAACCCCGTACCATCAGAGATGCAGGCTTCTGAACTGAGCGCTGATAACTTGGGTTGGGTTGTCCTTGTCCTCTTTAGTCCGGATGACATGGCTTCCCAGTTTTCCAAGAAGAACTTCAAATTTTGATTCGTCTGACCACAGAAAAGTTTTCCACTTTGCCACAGTCCATTTTAAATGAGCCTTGGGCCAAAAAAAAACGCCTGCGCTTCTGGATCATGTTTAGATATGGCTTCTTTTTTGACCTATAGAGTTTTAGCCGGCAACGGCAAATGGCACGGTGGATTGTGTTCACCGACAATGTTTTCTGGAAGTATTCCTGAGCCCATGTTGTGATTTCCATTACAGTAGCATTCCTGTATGTGATGCAGTGCCGTCTAAGGGCCCGAAGATCACGGGCATCCAGTATGGTTTTCCGGCCTTGACTCTTACGCACAGAGATTGTTCCAGATTCTCTGAATCTTTGGATGATATTATGCACTGTAGATGATGATAACTTCAAACTTTTTGCAATTTTTCTCTGAGAAACTGATATTGCTCCACTATTTTACGCTGCAGCATTGGGGGAATTGGTGATCCTCTGCCCATCTTGACTTCTCTGAGAGGCTCTTTTTATACCCAATCATGTTGCCAATTGACCTAATAAGTTGCAAATTGGTCCTCCAGCTGTTCCTTATATGTACATTTAACTTTTCCGGCCTCTTATTGCTACCTGTCCCAACTTTTTTGGAATGTGTAGCTCTCATGAAATCCAAAATGAGCCAATATTTGGCATGACATTTCAAAATGTCTCACTTTCAACATTTGATATGTTATCTATATTCTTTTGTGAATAAAATATAAGTTTATGAGATTTGTAAATTATTGCATTCCTTTTTTTATTCACAATTTGTACAGTGTCCCAACTTTTTTGGAATCGGGTTTGTAGTTCAATGACATCATGCAGGTGGAATAACGTATATAGTAATGACTCCTTTTGAGATCTAATTAATGTCAGATTATTGCTGTAAATCAGTACTACTGAGGAATATTTCACTGTTTTTGTTCTCCTTTGTTTTGCTTTTTTCCCAGATATTTCATTCAATCACAGGTTCCCTATTAAGTCACTCCGGGGTCTTCTCGTCCAACATCAGTGCCTGACCTCACAAATGCGCTTCTAGAAGAATGGTCAAAAATTCCCATAAACACACTCCTAAACCTTGTGGAAAGCCTTCCCAGAAAAGTTGAAGCTGTTATAGCTGCAAAGGGTGGGCCAACTCCATATTAAACTTTACAGATTAAGAATGGGATGTCATTAAAGTTCATGTGCATGTAAAGGCAGACGTCCCAAAACTTTTGGCAATATAATGTATATTATGCCATTATATATCAGTCTATAATGTATATTACTGTTACTATTAGTACATTGTGATTTTCCTCTTAAAAATTAGAGATTTTCACTATTCACTCTGCTCACTCTTACATTTCCACCTCCATTGGCAGTTCCTGGAAAGAAACCTTTATTATCCATGCATGTATAACGTGTTAATGTTAAACGATCAACCTTGAGATCCAGCAACAGCATCTTGTTTAATTTAAGTAATATGCTTAAATTCTGTAAGTTAATCTCAACTGTGTGTTTGTCACTAATAGAATTTAATTGGACTCTCTCTAACATGTGTGCCATTTCATAAAGTAATGTCATGTTAAATTACTTTAACCTATCCCATGGTAAAGTGAACAGTAAATGAGACATATAGTTTAATTTCCCCTAAAGTGTAAATGCTGTGATGCTATCAAAACACATCAACACTTGCCCAAACAATGCCATCAGTTTGGTGCCTGTTTTTTTGGTGCCCAAATTCATTCTCAGAATTAAGAGTTTTACTGAAGAAAGATTACCATCCACACTGTCAGACCAAAAGAAAGAGAGCAAAGACACTCAGCAGTGTTAACCTGTTCAGTCACGCTTGTATAATGAGCACATGTTTCATTTTCTGTGCCTAATGTGATGGAATAATAGTTCTGTCATGTTCAAGACAAATGCCATATGAACAGATCCTGGGATTTAATCTTGAAGTGTTTCTGATTTTGCACAATATCTGTGTCTTAAAATGAGAAAAAAAATGAGAACAAACTGAAATTAAAACATTATCTAACAGTTACTTAGAATTATCACATTTATTACAATGTCGTAACAACATATTAATGGTGTAGTACACTATACTTGTATAACAGTTTGATTTGTCTCCCATAATACTATTTTAATGCATATGGTGAGCAAAGAGTCAAAGTGACGCATTCACTTTATAGTGTCAATCACTCCACATTTCCATCCACTGCTCAAATTAGCTCCATCAAGACGTCTGTTAAAGAGCGGAAATCAGTCGTCAACTCACCCTCAAGACCTCCGACAGAAGACTAAAAAACAGCCTCATGAAAGCACTCAAGCGCCGAGTCATTATGAATATGACATTTCCCCAGAGTGGAATGAAAAGGAGTGAAACGCTATCACATGGCGAGGTCTAAATGGCCATTGTGCTGCATTACTGCATTATGCTGATAAATTGCACGTTAAAACATCTTTATCTAATAGTTTGGGAAATCTCACGCTGTGCCATTGTATGCAACTGAAGATGGAAATGAAGCAAGAATGATAATATTTGTTCCTAGTATTTGTGTTTGTCACCACACCAGAACATATCTTCATTATCATGGTCAAACAAACAGCATGTATGCATTTGTATGCAATTGCTTTTGCATATTTATATGTGTGCACTCTTGCATATAAACATGCATTTACTGTATATGCTTTATTTACATTTATGCATTGGGCAGACACTTTTATCCAAATTTGCTTACATTGAATTCAAGGTACATATTTTATCAGTTCATGCATTCCCTTATAATCAAACCCATGACATGCTACAGTAGTGCCATGCTCCACTGTTTGAGCTACAGACAGGCATAAGGCAATCCATGGGAAAATTAACAGGCAAAAATGCCTGAGACAGCTGACCCAGCAGCTCAGTCCAACAGGAAACTAACCAATGTGATGAAGTTACATAAGAGCTAATTACTCATTAGTGCTCATTTAGGTAAAGTACACCTTAATTATGGGACTAATTTGATCATTTTTAGAGCAGACGCTGAATCAGAGATGTTCAGGACAAGGGAAGGAGGGACCTGAGTCATATAGAGAAGAGAATATCATAGAGACGTGGGGGTGGCCTCTGTTGACCACCTAGAAACCACCCAGAAAATATATAAAAACACCCTAAAACCACCCACAGCATTGTTGCAGAGACTTCTGCATGGGAAAACACCACTTAAATGCTCCAGAAAATGTCAAAATGTAGTTCAACACAGCATTCACTCAGCACTATAAAAATAAAATAAAGTCTCTGTATAGACTGCCCAAAATGAAAATAGGCAGAATGAAAATGAAAATGTCATAATTTACTCTCCCTCATGTCGTTTCAGACCTTATGACTTTCTTTTTTCTGTGGAACATAAAAAAGGTATTTTGAATAATGTTGGTAACTAAACAATTTTGGTTGCCATTTACTTCTATTCTATGTACTACAGACTGTAAAAAAAGATGGATGATGCACCTTCACTCTTTTCCATTGTAGTAACTAAAGCCACCAGTGTGCCAATATGGCGCTAACATCTTGAGTTTCGAGTCGCGCATAGTGAACTTGAAGCCCGAGTCTGTGCAGTAGTGAGCACAAAGTCGAGCTGCGATATCAAGGTCCCGCCCACACTCAGAACAACTTATTGTCGGTGTGAAATAAACAGTTATGGAAATGTAGAAATTAAAGTTAAAGCTCCAATCTCCTCGCGAAGATCCAGAAAACAGTCAGTTGGTGCCTCAGTGACTACTTCACTCAGAGAAGCTGTCAATCTTAGCTGTCAATCATGACGTCTCACTCCCGTTTTTATAGAGTGGTGCAGGTATGACATCACTTTGTAGGCTAAAACGCGGAAGCGAGTTAGCATTTTAGCACTTCCGGTTCCATTGTGCCAAATCCATGGGTTTTTTGAACGGGATTTTGGTTTAATGGCTGAAATAAGGTCTGTGGTGAACACAAGTTCAAGACACTTTCACGTTTTATTCGGTAACACTTTAGAATAATGGTCTGTCAATAATAAGTAACTATGCAGTAAGTAATGCAGGACTAATGAGTAATACTACATTAACACTTCAGCTACTACTATTAACTAATATAGAAACAAGCTTAACTAATCAGTAAGTAATATTGAATTTAGGAGATAGTTCCTTATTAGCTAATCAATAATTACTGAATGAGATTAGCATCATTAATAACGATTAACTAACTGACAAATTGTAAAGAACATTATCGTGTGTTTGAGACGTAATCAGTCACTAATTGCATCACTAATTACTCAAGTGTTAATTAGTCACTATGCAGGAACTACTAGTGATCTGGACCATTATTTTAAAGTGAAAAAGATGTTTTTCACTTTAAAATAATGGTCCAGGGTAGCGTTTCCCAAAAGCATCGTAAGCCTAAATTGATCGTATCTCCATTGGTGGCAATGGAGCTACGATCAACTTAGGCTTACGATGCTTTTGAGAAACTCCAGCCAAATCACTAGTAGTTCCTGCACAGTGTAGCAAATTAGCTCAAAATAAATATGAATAATTAATCATAACTAGTTATAATTAATTGTAAATATTTGGATCAGTTAATAAAATTAACATAATGTAATAAAATTTATATTACAATCAATTAACCTGTTGTCCAATGAAAACACAGTGTTAATTGTTTATTAATTCTAAGAAATGTTCATTTCCAGGTTATGGGAAATAACAATCTTATTGTACAGTACTGCTTAGAGCCTGTAGTCAGGATCTGCATGAATAGGGACTCCAGTATATGAGCGTGAAACACAGACAACTTTACGTGTGACATGAACAAGACTTTATTAACTAGACTAAACACTTAAACTACTCTAACAGTCACACACATACATGCATACAGTTTACCAAAGGAAAGAGAGCTAAAGCAGAGTACAGGAAGCAAGAAGTTAAGGCCAGAACACACCAAGTCGACGCCAACGAACTAGTGGCGACGAAAGCAGACTGCAGGTTTGGCTCACATCGGTAGCATCTGTGTCCAAAGTTGGCCTGACACACCAAACCAACGCTAAACAGCCGACGGCCAAGTAGCACATCAGTTCTAAGCCTGCGTGAGATGAAATGCCTTTCCGAACCATCAGGTGGCAGTATCTGAACAGTCAATCAGAATGATCAGATGGCCCGACAGACCGACGAGCTCCGATACCGATTCAACATTTCCAATCGGCCAAAAACATGCCAACAAGGACCAACTTCAGCCGACGGTGTGGAACACACTGAGAAAACTTAGTCGGCCGACGAAGGAAAAATGCCCGACGGCCAACCGTCGGCTTGGTGTGTTCCTGCCTTTACAGCATTGTTTGACATTCAGCAGCTCAACAGCCTTGAGCAAACCATCAGTTTTGTTTTAACAGGCCCTACTTTAAAAGGGGTAAGGATACTTAATGTATCAGGTAATGAGACTAAGTTTAATACTTGCATGTCTCTCCAAGTTGAATTAAAACTGTCCTGATGCAATTTGCGGAGGCTCCCGTTAAATCTTTGCTGATATTGTCTTGATGAAAGAGAACCATTTGGATTCAGAGTATCTTTGGTGAATGGAAGGTCTAGGTCGAAGCCTGGCACAAGCCTGGGGTTCCTTAGAAGCTTCTAGCTTCTTACAGCATCATCTTAAAATCAGCATTTGTCAGTAAAAGAGAAGAGGAAAAGGAGTTTGATCTTGTGATCAGTGAATATAAGGGGTGAAGGTGTCACACCCTCTTGAGATGTCTGAGCCAATAAGGAGTTGCCCCCTCGGAGGGAACTTTACAAGTCTTTGTGACTTTGGCAGGATATTAGCACAAGACACTGGATTGGATGAATGGGAGAAGGACCTTCTAGATTCTTATAATACTGATGTGTCACAGAGTTAGTAACATGCAACATAAATTACCAAATAGGAAATGAAGGTTGGAGTCCCTAGATACCAAACATGCTACCAATGTGATTTCAGTTAACTATAAATTGCAGCTCTGGAATATTAATACCAAAATAGTTATATTAATAACGAAAATTAATACATAGAATAAAGCCTATAAAAGGAAAGTCATGAGATGGGAAACTTGGATATACATTTCCCAAGTGGTTATATAGAGAATGCGTAGGATTAAGAGAGTTTATTTGTCCTTCTCAGAAAGAATGAGTCACTAGTCTCTACAACATTCTTTCTGATCGTAAAAATACCATGTATCTGTAACAGGACACCTAGTTCTGCCTGTGTGTTAGCTACATTTGGGATGCTGGTTGCAGTTTTAGGGGGATGGGTTCACAGAACTTTGATAGAGTGAGTTATGGGTAATTCATTAAATATATTGAATAATTGTGTTTGATCGCTCCAGACGCTACAATAGTATAGGTAACACTTGAGTAATTATGCATTTCATGATCACGTTGAGAGGGGGAAAAAAGACAATTGCTCACATCTCAGACACTTTAATGTGATTAGTAATTGATTAGTAATTCTTTATTGTTCGATATTACTTACTGATTATTTAAGCTTGTTTCTATATTAGTTAATAGTAGTAGCTGAAGTGTTAATGTAGTACTTCTCATTTGTCCTGCATTACTTCCTGCATAGTTACTTATGATGACGGACCATTATTCTAAAGTGTTACTTTTTATTTTACTACATAAGTATTACCCCACTCGTGATTTTTTTTAACCCTTTGATGCATAACATGGGTCAAAAATGACGCGGCTGAGTTTTTATTTTCTATATCTTTGCAAGAAATTAATTTCATCATTCAGTATTCCAGGTATTCCTCAATAAACTTCTTTTTGATCATCACAAATCCTCATTTTCATTTTTTTTTTCTTACTTTTTGAATAAAAATAATTTTTGTATCACTACCCTTCTAATGCGCAACATGGGTCAAAAATCATTCATCATTCATTATCATTCATTTATTCCAGGTATTCCTTAAATATCTTGTTTTTGATTGTCAAAAATCATTATGTTCATTCTTTCTTTTTTACTTTATTAACAAACACAGTTTTTGTATGTCTACATCAATTTTACACACATGGGTCAAAAATGACCCGTATTCATTTCCTATGTAATTTCAATCATGACTGAGTGTTTCTTCGCTGAATCTTTGAAAGAAATGTATTCTGTCATTTATTTATTCCAGGTATTCCTTAAATATCTTGTTTTTGATTTTCTACAAATAATTGTTTCTTTTTTATTTCTTACTTCATAAACAAACGCAGTTTCTACATCAATTTTACACAACATGGGTCAAAAATGACCCATATAGAAATATTTAATATTTGCAAATTTTTGCAAGTAGGAACATATTTACTGCAGACAACTGTTCATCTGCCACACATTTCACATCTTAACAAGGCTACTTTTGTATATTTGATGGATGCAAGTCTTATTATATTTAATATATTAGGCTATATATTTCATAATTTTTTATTTTTTGTCATAAATCAATGCAATTGGTCACCCTTTAAATCTGTCAGTGTTCCTGAAAAGTAACAGTTTTGGACATATACAACATGGGTCTAAAGTGACCTGAATGAGTTATTTTCTATATCGATATATTACAATAAATTAATTTCATCATTCATTATTCCAGGTATTACTCAATAAACAAATCCTTATTTAAATTTTTCCTTTCTTTTTGAATGAATTTTTTTTTGTGTCATTATCTTTCTAAAGGCCAAAGTATACTTCATGTTTCATGCGTATGTGAGGGTCAGCATACAGATTTTTGTAACTTTTTATAATTTCCACCAGATTTCTGTAACTGTGTATGTGCAACCTGCACATTTAAATTGTGTTCGACTGTGCGCAAAGTATACTTTCAACTTTTTTTTACAGTGATGTAATCATCCACCTCAGTTCTGTTGAGGACCAGCCAATAACACTCTAGATAAAGAAAATCAAAAGCACAAGAATATTCAAATATTCAAATTCAAATACACTTATTATATATTTTCACTGTTGGACAGAAACCTTGTTCAAAACTGTTACTTTTTAGGAACACTGATAGATGTAAAAGGTGACCAGTAGCATTGGTTTATGACAAAAAAATAAAGATTATGAAATATAATATATAGCCTATGAAATATAATATGACTTTCATCCATCAAATATACAAAAGCAGCCATGTTGAGACGTGAAATGTGTGGCGGATGAATAGTTGTCTGCAGTAAATATGTTCCTACTTGCGAAAATTTGCAATGGTTTCTAATATGGGTCATTTTTGACCCATGTGTGTAAAATTGATGTAGAAATACAAAAGCTATGATTTGTGAAAATCAAAAACAAGATATTTAAGGAATACCTGGAATAAATAAATGACAAATTACATTTCTTTCAAAGATTCAGCGAAGAAACACTCAGTCATGATTGAAATAACATAGGAAATGAATACGGGTCATTTTTGACCCATGTGTGTAAAATTGATGTAGACATACAAAAACTGTGTTTGTTTATAAAGTAAGAAATAAAAAATGAACATAATGATTTTTGACAATCAAAAACAAGATATTTAAAGAATACCTGGAATAAATGAATGATAAAATACATTTATTTCAAAGATTCAGCAAAGAAACACTCAACCATGATTGAAATTACATAGGAAATGAATACGGGTCATTTTTGACCCATGTTGCGCATTAGAAGGGGTTTTCATAGCTTGCGCATCAAAGGGTTAAGCTGTTATGTGTCTTGAAAAAGGTGGTTGCTAACAAGTGGCTAAATGGGACTACAGAGGCTGTCGGCAATATTAAATGTCATCACAACAAACAGGTGAGCTCAATCCGCTTTTACAGCCTCATTATGCTCATAATTGTGCTCTCATAATCTAGTCTAACTCAAATGTTCTGGGAAAATGTTTTTAGATAAAAACTGAAAGAGTTGTTGGAAGCTAGTGATGGTGACATTGAAGTTGAGCGACTGTGATGAAGTTCGTTTTAGCCTACCTTTAGCTTTTTACTTCTGGCGACTGCATTTATGCTTCAAATTTCATAAAAGTTGTGTCATTCTGTCAAAATTATCTTGATGGACAAAACGTGTAAGTATTATAAACCTTTGTTTATCACAGAGCTTGTTTTTTGCGATAATCCAAAAGCCTATAGAAAAAAAAATCCTATTGGGATTTTGTCGAGGGAACCAGTGTGATGCTAACTGCCGGTTGGCCTACAAGGTGACGTTACACCTGCGCCACTATAGCATCAAATAACTAACTAAAAACAAACTTATTTAAAGAACGAACACTTGAACTAACACCAGGGTGATAAAAACTGCTTAAAATGATAGAAACTGTCTTTTGAAAAAAATGTTTAAAGTGTAATTTGATTGTTTAGTTTGTCTCGTGTCCCACTACATTTCATGAAGAGGGCGGGGTTAATGACCTATACTGCTTCCAGCCACCTGGGGGCGATCGAGACGCTTTGGCTTCACTTTTCAGGACTCCTATGGCACGCTTGGTACAAAGAAAACAGTAATTTCTCAAAATTTCTTCTTATATGTTCCTCAGAAGAAGAAAAAAGTCATACAGGTTTGAAACAACATGAGGGTGAGTAATTGATGACAGAATTTTCATTTTTGGGTGAACTAACCCTTTAATGACAGCATTTTTTATGAGCACACAAGCAAGGATTTTGAAGTGACCCCAAATGAAAAGCAGAAGAGATTTTGTTTTGACTGTCCTGATGAATCAAATGTTAAAATTGGCAAGATACAAAACAGACAAGTTTATAACCTTTAATTTGCAAACCTGTATGTGTGCTGGATTGATGGTTTCATGGAGGAACTGCACTGTGACCGGAAACTATAAAGGTCGCCTACATCACTGGCTCTCATTTGTCAGTCCTCTTGATGGGAGGCAAAGTAATTGACATTAATTAGAATGTGCTAGCATCAGAGTACTTGATAAAGATTTTATCTAAATGTTTGTACCCATTTCTTCAAATAAATCTGAGGTTATCTGAGTGGACTCATACCACTGAAGTAAACATCATTTAATGTATGAATGCTATTTGGAGACGACAGTCAGATCTTTCACTCTGAGTGGAGGTCAGTTTGCTCTCTCAGTTCAGAATGTGTCCTGCACGTAAGCACATGAACTTCTGATTTTTGGCATGCTATTTCTCCACTTTGACATGTACTCACTGCAAGTTTCTCTGGGGTCGACACACAAATGAGATAAGCTTGTTATAGCTGAAGTTCCCTTCGGCACTGGACTTCAACTTCATAATCAGTGAAATGGTATGACAGTATTTTTGAGTTTTTCTAGAAAGCCAATTGAACAGCTATGCATTCACAGTTCAACAGACAAGCAAGACATAAAAGATTTTTTTTAAATACAAAAATATACAGTATGTATGATAATGTTATGCAAATATATACTTATTGTGATGCACAGCAGTATAAAATTGTAGATTTACAAAGCAAATGTTTACACTTAAAATGATTGCTCTTATGCAACAAAAATCAAAAAAGCTGAAAAATCACACAATTCATTCGCATTCACCTTTTGATGTGAAATACACATTTATTGACTTTTTGATAGTAGTTTTTATTATTTAGTTATTAAACTTACTGGTAACAACCTAAGGGGCTGATTACACGACACAATTTTCAACTAAAAACGGAAGACTTTTTATGCATTTTGTCTGTTAATTTACACGACAACAGTGTTTTGGTGGCCTGAAAATGCAAACTTTTTAAAACGGGTTTCAAAGTGCAAGTTTTTGTGCAACGGTCTCCGTGTAAACCACAAAAAAGCGAATCTGTGAAAACTATTATGTCATGCACATGCGTAGTACATCTTCAGTTAATAGTGTTTTATCACCGTCTAATGGCCTGCCAGCAAATTACAGCGTTTCTAGTCATTTTCACTGATAAGTATGAATGGGGATCGTTTTGACAATGGTGTCGTCTGCACGTAGAAAACTCTAAGGAAAAACGTATCTGTTTTAAGCATATCGTTGTCATGTAAACGTAGGCTACCCTAAAAATGCTGGTATGTTTCAACTCATGTTTGGGTCAAATATGGACCAAATGTTCTGTTTAGGAATTTAATTTTACTATTTAAACCAGAGGTCTCCAAACTCAGTCCTGGAGAGCCGCTGTCCTGCAAAGTTTAGCTCCAACCCCAATTAAACACACCTGAGCCAGCTAATCAAGGTCTCACTAGGCATACTAGAAACTTTCAAGCAGGTGTGTTGGAGATGGTTGGAGCTAAACTCTGCAGGACAGCGGCCCTCCAGGACCGAGTTTGGAGACCTCTGATTTAAACCAACGCTTGGGTTTGTCCATATTTGACCCAAACATGGGTTGAAACAACCCAGCATTTTTTTTTAGAGCATACAGACTCTTGATATAAAATATTCAGACAGAAAATAGAATAGAAAAAGAAAACTCCAGAAAAAGAAATAAATGCAATAAAATGTTGGATGTGCTTTATGTACACTTACAGTACTTACCCAAAAAGGTACCGAGTAATATAAGGGAACTACATGGGTTAAGGTAAGGTTTAAGAATAGGTTAAATGGGTTTTTAGTGTAGAGGTACCTAGTACTAAGTCCCTTTAAGACAAGTCATTTCACTTGGTGGCCATCTTTGAAACGCTACTTGGGCATGCAAGTGCAGCTCATATGTCTTTGAATGGGGAAACATCAAATTCTCCAAAGCTGTTTGCCAAGCTTTCGATTAAATTTCATATTTGAAATCACCAATGAAATATGACAACAACTGTCTCATACATTTTGTAACTAAACACTCGATTCATGACAAAAAACGGTATTTTCCAGGCTGGATCAAGCTAATGCGCATGCGCAGTCCTAAATGCACGTCTCTCGTGTCTCATTTCGGAGGCGGTTTATGTATGACCAGGAAGTATTTATTCAGCGATTGGCGGTAAAAGGTCGTCTGCACGGAACATGGTTAGTCTACGTTATTTCCCCGCCGTCGAAATCAGGCACATATAAATGTCAGGAAACACGACTCCAGGCTGCATGTCAATATCCATGGATTAGGTTTATTTGACAAGTTGTAAGGAACACATTCAATTCCAACCTTTAGTGTAATCTTTTGTTTTACTCGCGTTTTCGCAGTTTCCCCTGTTAAATCCATTCATGCAGCAGGTTCTTTTGCCACTCAGTCCAGCTGAGGGAGCGCGTTTTCGGCGGGAAAGTGACGTCGATGCATACCCTCTATTGCCCGTTGCACTTTCTCCCATTCATAATAATACAAGTGTTGCGTCTTGTGTTATTCTATAGTCTTTGTTATTACCTAGTTAGTTATTATAAGTACTTATGTACATGCGGAACAGAACAGAAAGTGTTTTAAGTTTTAATTTGAATAAAAATATATGATATAATAATATAATCTTCATCTGCAAATCAGTTAGCAATTTTTTTTTATTAAGGACAGTGTTGTTTCAAAGCCTTTTTGTTGCTTCTGTGCGTCCAGTGAAAGATATAGTGACCCGTGTAGTTGTCGTTCAGAGGATGCTGTTATGCCACGCCACTGAGAAAACATTTGACAAGCTGAGAACTTAACAAGCACAGGAGACGCTGTACAATACATTAAAACTGCACAACATCACATAACCAATGGTAGGACATTGTGATCAGACCATGAAGCACATGACAGCATTATGACAAAACACTTCATCAGCTTCTCCACAGCTTCTCGCCCACTTACAGGACAGCACACTACATTAAACTAACTGTATGACTTGTCCAGTGGCAGAACTTGATTTTTCATTATGTGGATGCAAATGAGAAATTTAAAGTACAAGCTCCAGGGAAGAGCTAAAGCAATCTTCTCTGAAATAAAAAGGCGCAAAAAAGGTGTCACTGGGACGGTACCCTTTCAAAAGGTACACCTTTGTACCTAAAGAGTGCATATTAGTACCTCAAATATTGTTACCAAAAGTGTCCATATTAGTACCTAAATGGTACTAATATGTGACAGTGACAGCTTTTGTACCAATTGCTTTTAAAAGTGCATCATGATATATTACAAAGCCAACTATTAAATATCAGTTAACCCTCTTTGCAGCGATAGAAGAACCATTTTTGATTCGCTAAAGTTCCTTTCAGTAAACCGTTCTTAAATGAGCCATTTTTTTCTGAATGCGTAGAACATTTTAATCCCTTTTCCACTATAAAGAACTTTTTGTGGAATGGAAAGATTCCATGAATATTAAACATTCTTCATGGAAACATCGATGCCAATATTTATTTTTAAGAGTGCACGACTAACCTATTGTTAAACAGAGAACCGCAAACCAACTTTGATCTACTCAAGACATCAGAAGTTTAACACATTGTCAAAAGTTTTCAGAAGAAATGATCAAGCAAAAGGTTTAAGACAAGTTGTCAGGAACTATGGCACTGATACAAAAAAGATTAAATATGTTTATAACTAGAAAAACAAAACATTTGAGTCAACATGTAAATTTGATTAAAAACTGGATTGGAGCATGAAACAGCTCACAAAGCTCTGGCTGTGAATTGTTCAGTGCAGTCAGTATCCTTGGCAATGTTTCTGTCAAACACGACACATTATTAATTTGTTCACTCACACACAATGGTTTATGTCAGCCACTGCTTACATCCACAACTTACAACAAAAGGCACATATTTTCTACTAATTCTTTGGCTGAAGAATTGTTTACGGTTATTTACTTGCACAGATGTATAACTATTATATATTGTGTTTGAAAACAATTCAAATGTTTCAAATGATAATCAAACCTTGGGTTCCTGTCACACACGGCACATATCACTTCACGTAATCCTCACTGTGACGCTTGATGTATTCTGAGTTCACTTTAATTCAACAAGATTACAGCCCTGAAGAAAAGCAGCAGAATCAATCAAACATTTATATTGTACTATGACAGTCAGAACTAACACTCATCCATCACTGTTCAGCCCCACTCAGAACTCATTCACCTTTACAAACCATCACTAATGGGAAAAAGAGAAACCAGATCTATCACTAATCCCAGCCGTAAGTCCTGAACCATACTGTCCTGTTCCTTACAAAAAAGTACAGTAGGCAGAGACTCTCCCAACTGTTGCCATTTGTGAATAGATTTGAAATTATTTCCACAATATTTTTGTAGCATTTGCAATATTCATTGATTCATTCAGTCAAGACAGAACACAGTCTTTGACGAAGCAATAGTCCAGATTTCAAATATAAACATGAAAAGAGCGATGAATTTGACTGTAAAATGTCGAACAACTATAAAATCAGCGGCAGAAACTATTCCCAGGTGAAAAAAAGTACATTTCTATAATATACTTAAAGTGCTCTATTTTCGTGCACTAATTTTGTACTTAATATACTATAAATTCCTCTTTAATACTTCTTAAGATCATCTTAAGAACATCTAAGTGTGCTCAACTGTGCTATTTTGAGACGGCATGAAATATTAACTAAAACGTGCTTTTAATATACTATCTCTGTATTTAAAAAATATATTTAGCTACCACTTGTAGTACAATATGGATTCAGATGTACTATAAGTGGTATCTAAATACATTTTTTAAATTATATTATAGAAATGTACTTTTTTTTCACCTGGGTTTTAGTCAACAGATTTCAGGCTGTTGCTTGAATTCATGGAGCAAAATTATATTATTTTAATATATATATTGTAACGAAGGCGGGACTCAGAGTGGGATCCAAATGCAGCGTTTATTAGAAGTAAGAGTGGTCGTACAGGCAGGGTCAAAACAGGAACAAACAGGAACAGTGAGGAACAGGCAGAGTCGTAGTCAGGGTACAGGCAAGGATCGAGGCAGGCAGCAATGGGTCGTAAAACAGGAATCAGGCAGGAACAGTAACAAACGGGTAAACAGGGATATAACGCTCGGAAATGTCACACTGGGTAAACAAGACTTCGCGGTGAGGTGGTGTGTGTATGAGTCTTTTATAGTCCAGGTAATGTGTGGCAGCTGGGTGTGGTGATTAGTGTGGAGTGATTGTGAAGTGAGTGCAGGTGATGAGCAATGGAGGATCATGGGAAATGTAGTCCGGGATGTGACAGGAACAGACGTGATCGTGACATAACGCCCCCCTCCCGGAAGGCGCGTCCTCGCGGCGTAGATGACACCAATAGGGAGGGGGGGTGGGTGCATTGGAGCTCTAGTGGCGGACAGGAACGGAGTCTCCAATGCAGGTTCCCGGGCCGCCATGGCGGGTCAGGTGCCACGGGCAGCCATGGCGGGTCAGGTGCCACGGGCAGCCATGGCGGGTCAGGTGCCACGGGCAGCCATGGCGGGTCAGGTGCCATGGGCAGCCATGGCGGGTCAGGTGCCACGGGCAGCCATGGTGAGTCCGGAGTGTCAGAAGGCCATGGGGGATCAGGTGGCTTGGGTAACCTCAGCAGGTCAGGTGACTTGAGCAACCACGGCAGGTCAGGCGGGTCAGGTGGCTTGGGCAGCCACAGCAGGTCAGGTGGTCTGGGTAACCACGGTAGGTCAGGTGGTTTGGGTAACCACGGTAGGTCAGGTGGTTTGGGTAACCACGGTAGGTCAGGTGGTTTGGGTAACCACGGCAGGTTAGGGTCCATAAACGGCCATAATAGTTCAAAGGCCAATGACGGCAGTGGCCAGGCAGAGTGCCCACCCATAAGCTCCCCGCCCTCAGGTATACTGCCCCCCCCAAAAAGTTCTTGGGGATTTCAACGGGGTCTGTTGCGGCCTCGTGGGCAAGGAGTTCAGGTGGTTCCGGCAGGGCCAGGCGTTCGGGTGGTGCCGGCAGGGCGAGACGCCTGGGTGGCGCTGACAGAGCAAGGAGTTTGGGCGGCGTTGGCAGGGCTAGGAGCTTGGATGGCGCCGGCAGGGCCAGGAGCTCGGGTGGTGCTGGCAGGGCAAGGAGTTCAGGTGGTGCTGGCAAGGCAGGGAGTTCAGGTGGCGCCGGCAGAGCGAGAAGCGCAGGTGGCGCCGGCAGGGCAAGAAGCGCAGGTGGCGCCGGCAGGGCAAGAAGCGCAGGTGGCGCTGGCACGGCAAGAAGCGCAGGTGGCGCTGGCAGGGCAAGAAGCGCAGGTGGCGCCGGCCGAGCAAGCAGCTTGGGCGTAAGAGGGGGAAGAACGGAAGAAGCCTTCCTCCTCCTCCTCCTCTTCCGAGGATGAGGCGATGCGGCCATCTTGTCCGTAGACACAGGCGATGCCGCCATCTTGTCCGTAGACACAGGCGATGCCGCCATCTTGTCCGTAGACACAGGCGATGCCGCCATCTTGTCCGTAGACACAGGCGATGCGGCCATCTTGTCCGTAGACACAGGCGATGCGGCCATCTTGTCCGTAGACACAGGCGAACTTGAGAGCGTTGCAACCGGAGTACTTGAGAGCGTTGCAACCGGTTGGCTTGAGAGCGAAGCGGCCACCGGGCTTGAGTGCGAAGCGGCCGGCGGACTTGAGAGCGAAGCGGCCACCGGGCTTGAGAGCGAAGCGGCCGACTGGTTTGAGAGCGAAGCGGCCGGCGAGGACTTGGGGATGCCAGCTGCTCGGACCGTAGTCAGTGGAGGATCAGCCACACTGGAACGCAACCCTCTCCGCTCCCGGACTGATCTAGAGACGTGACGTGACTCTGGGTGATCAGCGGCGACGTGACTTTGCTCTGGGCGATCAGCGGCGACGTGACGTTGCTCTGGGCGATCAGCGGCGACGTGACGTTGCTCTGGGCGATCAGCGGAGACGTAGCGTTGCTCTGGGCGATCAGCGAAGGCGTGACGTTGCTCTGGGCGATCAGCGAAGGCGTGACGTTGCTCTGGGCGATCAGCGAAGGCGTGATGTGATGTTGTAATGGTAGCCGCCATTTTGTGAGGGTCCACTGGTGCGGCGGCCATTACGTGATTCACTGCGGTGTCGTGTTCCTCCGCGACTCCCACAGTAAATGGAGAACCAACTGACAACAGAGCATAGTCCATAAAACCGCAGAGTGATGAACGCGGTCCCTCTCGTCTTAATCTACTCTGGAGAGGTTGGTTGATGCCATCACAAAAAAAGTCAATAAGAGCACAGTCAGGCCAGTCTGCATAATGGGCAATATCCAGAAACTTCTGAATATGGTCCTCCAGGGTACTATTACCTTGACGAAGGTGGATGAGACATATAGCTGGGTCCATGCTGATGCTGAATGTGACGGAAACACTCACGGTAGCTGCTGGATCTTGGTGTGGCGAAGTCTTCTGTAACGAAGGCGGGACTCAGAGTGGGATCCAAATGCAGCGTTTATTAGAAGTAAGAGTGGTCGTACAGGCAGGGTCAAAACAGGAACAAACAGGAACAGTGAGGAACAGGCAGAGTCGTAGTCAGGGTACAGGCAAGGATCGAGGCAGGCAGCAATGGGTCGTAAAACAGGAATCAGGCAGGAACAGTAACAAACGGGTAAACAGGGATATAACGCTCGGAAATGTCACACTGGGTAAACAAGACTTCGCGGTGAGGTGGTGTGTGTATGAGTCTTTTATAGTCCAGGTAATGTGTGGCAGCTGGGTGTGGTGATTAGTGTGGAGTGATTGTGAAGTGAGTGCAGGTGATGAGCAATGGAGGATCATGGGAAATGTAGTCCGGGATGTGACAGGAACAGACGTGATCGTGACATATATATTATTAAAATTATTAAAAATGTGTGTATATACAGTGGGTACGGAAAGTATCCAGACCCCCTTAAATTTTTCACTCTTTGTTATATTGCAGCCATTTGCTAAAATCATTTAAGTTCATTTTTTTTCCCTCATTAATGTACACACAGCACCCCATATTGACAGAAAAACACAGAATTGTTGATATTTTTGCAGATTTAAAAAAAAAGAAAAACTGAAATATCACATGGTCCTAAGTATTCAGACCCTTTGCTGTGACACTCATATATTTAACTCAGGTGCTGTCCATTTCTTCTGATCATCCTTGAGATGGTTTTACACCTTCATTTGAGTCCAGCTGTGTTTGATTATACTGATTGGACTTGATTAGGAAAGCCACACACCTGTCTATATAAGACCTTACAGCTCACAGTGCATGTCAGAGCAAATGAGAATCATGAGGTCAGAGGAACTGCCCGAAGAGCTCAGAGACAGAATTGTGGCAAGGCACAGATCTGGCCAAGGTTACAAAAAAATTTCTGCTGCACTTAAGGTTCCTAAGAGCACAGTGGCAGCATCATGCTGTGGGGGTGTTTTTCAGCTGCAGGGACAGGACGACTGGTTGCAATCGAGGGAAAGATGAATGCGTCCAAGTACAGGGATATCCTGGACGAAAACCTTCTCCAGAGTGCTCAGGAACTCAGACTGGGCCGAAGGTTTACCTTCCAACAAGACAATGACCCTAAGCACACAGCTAAAATAACGAAGGAGTGGCTTCACAACAACTCCATGACTGTTCTTGAATGGCTCAGCCAGAGCCCTGACTTAAACCCAATTGAGCATCTCTGGAAAGACCTAAAAATGGCTGTCCACCAACGTTTACCATCCAACCTGACAGAACTGGAGAGGATCTGCAAGGAGGAATGGCAGAGGATCCCCAAATCCAGGTGTGAAAAACTTGTTGCATCTTTCCCAAAAAAACTCATGGCTGTATTAGATCAAAAGGGTGCTTCTACTAAATACTGAGCAATGGGTCTGAATACTTAGGACCATGTGATATTTCAGTTTTTCTTTTTTAATAAATCTGCAAAAATGTCAACAATTCTGTTTTTCTGTCAATAAGGGGTGCTGTGTGTACATTAATGAGGGAAAAAAATGAACTTAAATGATTTCAGCAAATGGCTGCAATATAACGAAGAGTGAAAAATTTAAGGGGGTCTGAATACTTTCCGTACCCATTATATATATTATATATATATATATATATATATTAAAATTATATCTACTGTTGACACAAGCAATGACTTTTAGCAATGACCATTAAGATTAAGCCCAAAAAATTTTTTTAAACACGACGCCGCTTTCTTCATCCACCAAGATAAGGAGAAATGATTTAGTGTCACTGTCTGTCCAATTTGACAAATTATTTTTTGGAGTGACAGGTGTAAACAGCAAAAAGTAATCATTTCATCACCGTCATCACTTCATGATTGGCCAAGACAGATTTCTTACACCATATGAAAGCCCCTATTGCCAGAACATTGAGCACTTTTAGATGCACATTTTTAAAGTCTTCCTGTAGTCAATAATTTTATACCTTAAAACTCATATTTGATCACCAAAATGACATATTTAAACATTTTTTTTCTGTGAATTTTTTTTTTAATGCCTTAGAATAGCTTGAATGTAACTCTACACCCTTGCCTCATTTAATATACGTGGATCAATGAATATGCAAATTAGCCCCACCTCCACTCACTCACGCAGCTCATAGATCCACTCGGTCAACTTACTGAGGTAAACGCAGCACAATGGTATCGTTCTTTACAACATCAGTACATAACGGTAATTAATATGATAAGCCTTTTACTTGACTATGTTATCAAACAGCTAATGTGTTGGTGTAATGTTCCCGTTCGCCACCTCAGAGTCAGACTGCTGCCTTCTAACAATCAGTAGCCCAATGCTCCCAATGTGAGTCAGTGGAGAAAGGCATAGTTTATCATAACATCGTAATATACATTTATACACCTGCCATATTGTTCAATCTACACGGTTCAGCAATTGTGTTGACTTATGAATTTGCACATAGTCTGTCTTAAAGCATATTAAAAACACCACATAGACATATAAACAACATTAAAAACTTGATTTTCACCACAGGAGGACTTTAAACTGATTATGCTTAATAAGCCAATGATGCATGTGATCATGTTTTCCTTTATCTGTGCATCAGTCATAAACAGCTTTGACATGACACAGCTAGATTTTTGACTATTACTCTGATTTCACCCAGCAAGTAGGCTACGGTAAACACCTTAACCCTCGTTCTTTCAGCTTATTGAAGTGTGCACATGTGATAGGAAAGTGTTCTTACTGTGATTTAAAATAGCAATGAAACACAACAGTGACAGATTTTTTCTTTTGTGCTGTGACGTACATCAGAGTGAGTTATTGACAAAGTAAAAAATAGGGTGGGTCAACTGTTTTTTGGATTTTGAGATGTCTAAAAAAGTAAACATGAGATCAATTTGAAAAAGTAAACATTTAAGGACTCGAAATTATGAGTTTCTATGTCAACACTATGAATGGCAATAAGAATTTGCAGCGATCAGGTGGAAGTCAGGGCTTTTAGAACATTCAGAGTTTACAAGTTGTAATTACGACATGGCATGAACACACCTTTTAAAGGGTTAGTTCACCCAAAAATGAAAATAATGTCATTTATTATTCACCCTCATGTCGTTCTACATCCGTAAGACCTTTATTCATCTTCGGAACACAAATTAAGATATTGTTGATGAAATCCGATGGCTCAGTGAGGCCTCTATTGAGAGCAAAGCCCTTCAAACTCTCAAGGTCCATAAAGGTACTAAAAACATATTTGAAACAGTTCATGTGACTTCAGTGGTTCAATCTTAATATTATAAAGCGACAAGAATACTTTTTGTGTGCCAAAAAAACAAAACAAAAAAAACAAAACAACTTTTCAACAGTATCTATATGGGCCTATTTCAAAACACTGCTTCAAGAAGCTTCTGAGCTTTATGAATCTTTTGTTTCGAAGTAGTGATTCGGATCTTCTATCAAACCGCTAAACTGCTGAAATCACATGACTTTGACGCTCCGATTCACTGATTCAATTCGTAAAGCTCTGAAGCAGTGTTTTGAAATCGCCCCTTAACTATATTGTTGAAAAGTCTGTATTTTGATTTTTGGCACACAAAAAATATTCTTGGAGCACGGAGCACTATCAAACTCATTCAGAATCAAATGTAAACATCCAAATAAATACCATACTTACGCGATTAGACATGTTGCATGACAAACACTTTGTAAAGATACATTTTGAGGGTTATATTAGCTGCGTGAACTTTATTTATGCTGTTTAAGGCAAGCGCGAGCTCGGGGGCGGGGAGCATGAGATTTAAAGGGGCCGCGCAGCCTGAATCGGCGCATATGTAATGATGCCCCAAAATAGGCAGTTAAAAAAATGAATAAAAAAAAAATCTATGGGGTATTTTGAGCTGAAACTTCACAGACAATTCAGGGGACACCTTAGACTTATATTACATCTTTTGAAAAGACGTTCTACGGCAGCTTTAATGGCAACTTTAAGTATATCCAGCCAGAGTGAACATTTTGAGTTAGTGGAGGAGAAAATATATCGTACACTTCAAATTTTTCATGACTTCACTGAGAAAATTGTAGCTTTTCTTTAAAAGAGTAACATTATTTTAAAATACTATTTACTTTTGAATAAAATACATTTAAATGTGAAAATCTTTTTACTTTTCTTTTTGTTTCAGTATGTTTTTGAATTTGTGGTAATGAGGCCATGCTAAGCAGCCAAAAACCTTTTCTACTAATGTACCCACTGTAATACCACTGTGCTAAATCCAGGCTGCTGTAGTCTATGGAAATGTAATGGTTCAGCCATGAAACCCGCAAAGCATCCCTGCAAGAGCTGAGGAATGAGAAATGAGTTCTGCTGTGGGGCTTTAAAGCCTTTTTCATTCAGCTGTGGTACATTTTTACAAGTCCTCAAAATTGCCACGGTGCTGTGCTTACAGGTAGCAGACACTGAAGAGACACGACGCTTACACGAACACCATCCGGCAGCTAGTGTTGAAGTTGATGATCAAACAGTCTCTGAAAAACCGCTACTGTATGTAATCATGTGTGTAATCACATTTACTTGAATCCATTGCAGTCTAAACATCCCATGTGGTACTATGTTTTTCTGTTTCACATGCATGAACATTTGCCATTATCGTAAGACGGCTGTGCCATCCACAGAATGGTCCGCCTGCAGGACTCACTTGATTGAAGTTATATGTTTGGACATAATCTTGCTTTCTCCGTGTGTCATTAGCTTGTGTATCTGACATGAGTGAAGCCCTCCTACCCACAGCATTGCTGCTCATTATGACACTGTCAGCTGGATCCATCGCCATCGGGACTTCAGGAGCAACACTCGGGAGAAAATACTGCATTTGCGTCACTTGTGTTTGTGTGGGCTAGTGCAGTACAGCTTCCAAACAACACTTCAGCTGGTCTTGTACTGTATATGTGTCACTGCAGAACTTACAAGACAGCTTCTGCTTAATCCATTTTCCATTGCAAAGCTCATAGAAATGCTGTCAATGTATATTAAAGTGTACCTTGTAAATGCTATTTTAAAGGTTCGTAATTATGTTTTGTAGGTCTCCTGCAATAAGTTTACATGCAAAACTTTTAATTTTCTCATAATATACACTGCAGCGTCACATCTATTCTCACAGTCGCTAAAACAATTCGATCAAGGATCCAGTCTCTCTAAACCCCTCCATTCCTATCAGAGCCTACTCTGCTCTGATTGGTCAGATGACCCAGTCTGTCAAAGTAGACGTTGTTTGTGGGCAACCAATGAAGACCATAGGCAGGTATTTGTTACAAACCTATGTGGGTTCTTGCAGGAAGTAAGACTGAAATTACTGACACCTCATTTCAGGCAGTTATTGTGCACTTTGATCATTGAAACTTTGCAGATATTTTACATTCATAAGCAGAGATGTTCACAAGTCCCTGCGGTCAAGTCCAAGTCAAGTCTCAAGTCTTTGAGGTCCAAGTCCAAGTCAAGTCTCAAGTCTTTAGGGGTCCAAGTCAAGTCTCAAGTCTTTAGGGGTCCAAGTCAAGTCCAAGTCAAGTCTCAAGTCTTTGAGGTCCAGGTCAAGTCAAGTCCAAGTCAAGTCTCAAGTCTTTGAGGTCCAAGTCCAAGTCAAGTCTCAAGTCTTTAGGGGTCCAAGTCAAGTCTCAAGTCAAGTCTTTGTTCTATTTTATTTTTTTCAGCTAGTTGTTATTGTAATTAACAGTGTATTTAAATATCAAAACAGATTACTTTTACTATAAAATTGTCTAATAAAGCACACAAAATACTACTTAAATCATTTTTATTACTTTCTAACTTTATACAAAATTATACCATTTAGAACCACTGCAAGGAACAAAGTGCTGTGTATTTTGAGCTATATGAGTTGCCGTAGTTTGCTGTAGATCTCAAGCAATGCCGGAAAATGTAGTCTTCCCAGTGAGCGCCGGCGGTAACAAAACCTATGTATAGACAAGCGTTACAGTAAACAACAGGACGAACAACATTCTTTTGTGTGTCTCGTTTGCGATAAGGCGATATAATAACGCACTGTGACTTAATAAACCGATCTGTGGAAATGAGTTGGACGGACAGGGTCATAAAATGCGCATGCATGGAAGTGCTCGTTCTAGCCAAATACAATTTAACATGGTAAAACTGGATATTATATGCATTATCAAATACGGGGGCAAAAATAAATAAAAAAATGAAAAGGACATGTACTTCTTGAAAATGGACCACAAGCAAGCCTTTGCAGCTGTGCAACATCGCATCTTCCCTTCAGATTAATTGATTGCAAGTCAAGTCTCGAGTTAGTAGTTCACGAGTCCAAGTCGCAAGTCGTTTATTTTTGCGACTTAAGTGCGACTCGAGTCCAAGTCGCAGACTCGAGTTTCCATCTCTGTAAACAGCTATAATACACACTACATGAAATGTAACATCCAAAAAGCATAATAGGGGCACTTTACAGGATGTTAGTTTATCAGCACATCACTGCAAACTAGGGGTGTAACGGTTCTCGTTAAACATAATCAAACCGTACCGTTCCCCACACACGTTTCAGCACGCACACTGCGGTTCTCGTATCTAACGACGCATGCGCATCTATAACATGGTTTGTTGAAAATAAATAAAACAGACAGACAGAGTTAGGCTAATGTATGTTTCTATCGATGGATACACTTTCTGGCTTCAATGAAAGTGCTGTTTGCTCTATATGACCAGTCATTTACGCCATTATCAGGGTGTTGGAAGCGAGCGAGCGCAGGTGAGACCTGAACAGCAGGCGTTGCTATCTGTTTAAACCAGGGGTGGGGAACATTGATCCTGAAGGGCCAGTGTCCTGCACAGTTTAGCTCCAACCCTGAAAAAAACACTCATCAGCCTGTAACTTTAGTAATCCTGAGCACCTTGATTAGCTTCAGGTGTGTTTAATAGGGTTGGAGCTAAACTCTGCAGGACACTGGCCCTCCAGGATCAACGTTCCCCACCCCTGGTTTAAACTAAACTCATTTAAGCCTTGCCAATTTAAACATTCAAGCGCAAGACACGAAAGAGAACTTGCGTGCGCTGTGAGATTTGTGCACTCATCCGAAGCATGCGGAAGTGCATGGTGTGTACAGCGCAAATATTTTGTTCTCTTTTAAGTCTTGAGCTTGAATGGACAAATTCACACAAAATTAAGTCAACATGCCTGTCTTGGCGAGTATCCTAGCAAAGTAGGTTAAGGTAGGTTAAGCACTCGAGAAAGAGCATATTTTCAGTATCAATGTTACTGACAGGATACTGACAGTGTACTGTATATGTGCATTATAACTTTAAGTGAGAGCAGCCTAATATTCCTGCTGTCTGAATGGGTTTTTAATGTTAATCAAACAACAAAAGACAAGGAAATCACTCACTGCTCTTGACTGAATAGCTTTTGTAACTTAATTAATAATTAATAATGATTAATCTTTATTTAATTTATACAGGTGCTGGTCATATAATTAGAATATCATAAATTATTGATTTATTTCACTAATTTCATTCAAAAAGTGAAACTTCTATATTATATTCATTCATTACACAGAGACTGATATATTTCAAATGTTTATTTCTTTTAATTTTGATGATTATAACTGACAACTAAGGAAAATCCCAAATTCAGTATCTCAGAAAATTAGAATATTACTTAAGACCAATACAAAGAAAGGATTTTTAGAAATCTTGGCCAACTGAAAAGTATGAACATGAAAAGTATGAGCATGTACAGCACTCAATACTTATTTGGGGCTCCTTTTGCCTGAATTACTGCAGCAATGCGGCGTGGCATGGAGTCGATCAGTCTGTGGCATTGCTCAGGTGTTATGAGAGCCCAGGTTGCTCTGATAGTGGCCTTCAGCTCTTCTGCATTGTTGGGTCTGGCATATCGCATCTTCCTCTTCACAATACCCCATAGATTTTCTATGGGGTTAAGGTCAGGCGAATTTGCTGGCCAATTAAGAACAGGGATACCATGGTCCTTAAACCAGGTACTTGTAGCTTTCGCCATAAAGTTGGTCAGCAGCAGGAAGCATGAAGTGCTCTAAAATATATATGGCTGCGTTGACCTTGGACCTCAGAAAACACAGTGGACCAACACCAGCAGATGACATGGCACCCCAAACCATCACTGACTGTGGAAACTTTACACTGGACCTCAAGCAACGTGGATTGTGTGCCTCTCCTCTCTTCCTCCAGACTCTGGGACCCTGATTTCCAAAGGAAATGCAAAATTTACTTTCATCAGAGAACATAACTTTGGACCACTCAGCAGCAGTCCAGTCCTTTTTGTCTTTAGCCCAGGCGAGACGCTTCTGACGCTGTCTGTTGTTCAAGAGTGGCTTGACACAAGGAATGCGACAGCTGAAACCCATGTCTTGCATACGTCTGTGCGTAGTGGTTCTTGAAGCACTGACCCCAGCTGCAGTCCACTCTTTGTGAATCTCCCCCACATTTTTGAATGGGTTTTGTTTCACAGAGCTCTGTGTCCAAGCACATTAATAGAGAGGCAAAGGGAAGGAAAAGATGTGGTAGAAAAAAGTGTACAAGCAATAGGGATAACCGCACCCTGGAGAGGACTGTGAACAGCCAGCCTCTTTTGCAATGACCTTTTGTGTCTTGCCCTCCTTGTGCAAGGTGTCAATGGTCGTCTTTTGGACAACTGTCAAGTCAGCAGTCTTCCCCATGATTGTGTAGCCTACAGAACTAGACTGAGAGACCATTTAAAGGCCTTTGCAGGTGTTTTGAGTTAATTAGCTGAATAGAGTGTGGCACCAGGTGTCTTCAATATTGAACCTTTTCACAATATTCTAATTTTCTGAGATACTGAATTTGGGATTTTCCTTAAATGTCAGTTATAATCATCAAAATTAAAAGAAATAAACATTTGAAATATATCAGTCTGTGTGTAATGAATGAATATAATATACAAGTTTCACTTTTTGAATGGAATTAGTGAAATAAATAAACTTTTTGATGATATTCTAATTATATGACCAGCACCTGTATAGTGAAGATTAGCTACTTAATTCAATTTCTGTACCTGAAAACTACTGTTAGATACCTGAAAAACTTGAAAAGCACTGTTTATTTTGTATGTATATGTGCTGTTGCTTGTAGTTTGATTATTTTTTCTTATTTCCTCTAGTTTTATTTAACAGTAGTCCATTTTTTCCCTAAACATAGCACATTTCGAACCTACTGAAACCGTGAACCTAAAACTATGATAAAAACCGAAGCGTGTGTAATTTGAACCACTGCACTCCTACTGTAATCTCATGAGGATGATGGTTAGATGAGGGACTTGATTTTTCTGCCCAATACCAGAATGACTGTTGAGTCATTTTGAAGACTTTAAACTTGCATACAAAAACAATGAAAAATTTACAGGCCATCCAAATCTCATCAAAAATTTGTATAGTCACATAACATCCTCTTTGAGGATACAAGGAAAAAACAGACAACTTTCAACTTCACAATTGGAATACACAACCAGTTCGCTCTCATTAAACTCAGTTGATTTACATAATGTTCAGTGTTTGTTTGGTGTGCAGAAAACAATAATAAGCAGGATGATGCTGAGATCTGACACACAGAAGTTTTTCTACACATCAGCTCTCAGCCTTTAATTACAAAGCTCTCTTGATACATTGTTAATTTTGATTTCTCTCAGAGCAAAGAAACATTTTTGTAAACAAGAAATACAGTTTATTCTGAGCTGGTCTTGGGAATCATTATTTCATTCTTTAAGTGCATTGCATAGGCCATATGTTTATTAAAGGATTAGTTCACTTTCAAATTAAAATTTCCTGATAATTTACTCACCCCCATGTCATCCAAGATGTTCATGTCTTTCTTTCTTCAGTCGAAAAGAAATTAAGGTTTTTGATGAAAACATTCCAGGATTTTTCTCCATATAGTGGACTTCAATGGCCTCCAAACAATTGAAGGTCAAAATTACAGTTTCATTGCAGCTTCAAAGCGTTCTACACGATCCCAGATGAGGAATAAGGGTCTTATCTAGAGAAACCATTGCTCATTTTCTAAAAAAAAATAACTAAAAATGAACTAATATTAAACTAAATTCCTATATACAATATGCTAGTGCAAGTATATAACAATGAGTTCAAACTTTGACCTGTGGAGGGCAGTAATACGCTTAGCAGCGTCTACACTGCCGGAATTCTAATAGAGAAGAAGAAGAAGAAGAGAGCTAGTGCAAGATGAGCATTTATGGTTAAAATGTATAAAATTGTATTTTTTTTTAGAAAATGAGCGATGGTTTCTCTAGGTAAGACCCTTATTTCTCGTCTGGGATCGTGTAGAATGCTTTGAAGCTGCAATGAAACTGTAATTTTGACCTTCAGTCGTTTGGAGGTCATTGAAGGTCACTATATGGAGAAAAATCCTGGAATGTTTTCCTCAAAAACCTTCATTTCTTTTCGACCGAAGAAAGAAGGACATGGACATCTTGGATGACATGGGGGTGAGTAAATTATCAGGAAATTTTAATTTGAAAGTGAACTAATCCTTTAACTGTGCCTTTGTGTCTGTCATCAAAAGTGCTGTAAGCGATATTTTTTAAAATGTCCGTATTACCTGACAGATTTTCCCAAGCTATTGTCGGGTGATTTTAGTTAACGGACAGTCAAAATATAAATGATATGCAGCAGTAACTCCTTAAAAAAGGTGTGTTTAGGAATAAATAGAAGCAAATAATCTAACAAAAACCCTGCTATAGCTTTCAATTCTAAATCTAATACGTTTTGGTTATGAAACCTTAATCAGGCATTGTTTTTGAGGTCTCATTACCAAAATGTTGGACACAAAAAGAAAGATGTGAACCTAAGGGGACAATCTGACATTACAGGCCATTGACAGTCTGTAAGTGATAGAAGAATCGACTTCTCTGTCTCCCCTCAGTGGTCAGACTGTGTCCACTATAGAGATCTAAATCACAGAAAAAGTGAGAGAGTGACATTGATTTTATGTTCTTATATTCATGTTTCTAATGTAGGCTATATGTTTTCCTCTAAACCAATTTCCGGTCTAGTTGAGCTGCCAAATTCACGGCATTTTTTTACATCATTCACAGACAATGCTTAAAATTACCGTTTATCTCAATATTATATATGAATATGACATTTTTGTTATTATTTATAAAATGAATGTAATTATTATTATTTAAAATGATATAATTTGCCTATTTTTATTGATGAATTGCATACACAGGTTTTATGTGTGTAATGCAAAAAGTTAAATAACTGATTTAATGTTTTGAAACTCGATGGAAATGGGCTCCGCTACATCCCGTCCACATGCATCCGCGCGCAAATGGGCTGTTAAACAGGATGGGTTACACATAATGTGGATAACTTAATTAGTAAACACGTAAAATTAGAGAGAGAAGTGTTTTAGTGTATTTCTGCATGGTAATGCTCTGTTATTACTAAGCAAGCAGGCTCAGGGTGAGATGGGGACTCGAGTGTGCGCGTGAGAGCAGCAGTAACACCCATTAACAGATCCGGATCTGACACGAAGACTGAGGAACTTTAGCAGTTGTGGAGGAGCTGTGAGCTGGAGTCAGTCTGATGCTGGAATCAAATCATCCAGCAATGCGAATAAAGGAATAAAAGTAAATGTGCAAATGCATCGCAACACAACTTGCACGTCCAAGCTGAAAATGTGCAGGGCAGCGCTAAATCAATGGGCTTAAAACGGGTAAGTCGACTTCTCATTATGTATTGTTATGAGTTTGCATTTGCTTGCAATAAGTCTGTTCATATCTGCGGCTCTTGTATGTTTGTTTCTGTCTGCGTGATCGCAAACCGTAGAAGGTAAATAAAGCAGAGCGTTTCCAAACCGAGTGCGCTGCTCTTCTGAGTTCCAAAACGCAATGTTAGTTTTAAATACAAAGCCTTAATTTCATATCTACTGCGTTTCATTAATATGTTTATCTGTATATGATATTATAACACGGAATAGAGGAGTTCAGGCAAATCAAGATGTTAATCAAGATGGCAAACTATTAAGTTACATAACTGAGAATTAATATTAATTTAAAAGCTATATTTAATAAAAACATGGCTCCATTTTACCAGCACATTAATACATCCTTTTCATATCAGCAATGACAAAACAATATGATTATAACCTGATCATTTTTAAAGCTGCAAACTAAAACCAGAATGATAAAAGCAATTTGAGTTTTAATGGCCACTCTACAATATTTTAATACGATTGTATTATAATGCTTCCAGATTATTATGTGTACATTTAAGTAACTAGAGACAACTAGATTGTCATGAGACTTTGAAATCATATATTTTCATAAATATTCATATATGCGTGTACACTGTTATATTATAAATGACTAAGCAATTACAAGTTAAAAGTGTTAGAAAAAGAAAACATGGTCCCACTTTATAGGTGGCCTTAACTACTACAGTATGTACTTGCATTTCAATTAATCATTTGATACAGATACAATGTTTTTACATTGTACTTATTTTTTAAAAATACCTAATTGCATCTGTAATTCATTTCTGTATTACATTTATAATTACACTGTTGACCCATTACACCTTAACCCACCCATAAACTTACCCTTAACACCAAACCTGTCCCTAACCTTACCTGTATCCCAGCTCAATAGTAGCAAAAGCGTTTTGCAATACAATATGAACACAATAAGTACATTGTACTTATTATTTTATATAAGTACATAGTAGTTAAGGTAGTAGTTGGGACCTAAACTTAATTTGATGGTTAAATGTGGAAGAAAGTACTAAGTGGACTACAGCAATTTATGTCTAAGTATGTGTGTTTGATAAAGGAGAGAGTGAGGTGATCTGCCAGCCTGACCTCCTATTATTGAAGTGACATAACTAACATGTTTATTTAGGCGGAATGGATAGTACAAGTCCTTTGGAAATTAAATGACATCTAGGTCAGTTTTAATAGTACATTTATCATTTGGGTGAGTTGGTGTCACAACAGGTGACACACTCTGTCTAACTCATGAGTTAAAGTAGCCTACATTTGGTACAATGGCTGTTAACACAAGGATCAAAAAACTGCTTTCAAACCATATTAGATCTTATTGAATGGTCCTTGTTTGGTTTTGACTGTTAACCTGGGACTGACATGCATAAATGTGATCTCTATAGATACTGTGTAAAGTCTTAAAAAAAATAATAAGAGGGCTATACTCACTTTTTCTTGCCTCTTGAAACTTCTTGACACTCTCTCGGTTATTTCGTCCAGCTTCATTTATTAAATTCATTCATAAATGTGTTTTTAATCCTGAGGATCTGACAGTTTCTGTTACTGCGGCAGAGAGAAATGACCCCTTAATTAGAAATGAAACAGATTCCAAACCTGTCACAGTTATCCAGCAGAGATTTATTTAAATTACTCAATTTGTAGTGTCTGAATTGACATTTTAATCTTAGTGTGATGTGCACATCCTTTTTTTTTCAAGTTATGGAGGTATATATCCTGGTCCTGCTAGCAAAGGTCATAGGTTCCACTCCCAGGGAATATGCATGACCTGATAAAAGCATCTGGCAAATGCCTAATATGCACATTAATATCAATTGATTCATTTTAATCAAAGCTTACTGTATGTAAAACAATAAAATCTTAATGTTAAAGTTAATATATTACAATAGAATTAATTTCATTTCTTAATATTAATATACATAAAAAATTAACAAGGTTTTGATTTGAAACAATGCGCAGTTAATCTGTATGTTTTGTTGAATGAGAGGACAGTTGTATCATAAACTTTAAGGGTTGCCTAGTAGCGTAACCCATCACTAGAGACATAAAACTGAGTGACAGAAAAACAACCCACTTATTGTCTTCCCATTCGTTTTACAGCGCAGTGGCGTGAATAACATCAACATCTATTAAGAACAAGCACAAATACCTCATATTGATTCACGAGTGCCTTTATCAGTCTCTAACTCAAAGCGCCTTTGCAGAAATCTCCCCATCAGCACTATTGAATTTCATCTTCCGCGGGAGACACACAGCACAGCACCGCAGCATTCATCATCAGCACCATCACTCATTCAGGCTCCTGTACGGCAGCCGAACATGTTCCTTTTCATCTCTCACATCAGCTGTCTGGTTTTGCTGGAGAGTTTGTGTGGCTGTGCTTTAATATGTCTATACGGAGACCTCCAGGCACCTGTGTGCTGTTATGAAGTAGTTCACATAAAAGGAAATCCATGTTACGGGCATCGTAGTATGGATCTGTGCTGATTGCTAATAGTGATGACTGTCTCCGAGGTCTTTAACCATCGTTCTATAGATCTCACAGACCAGCTTCAAAACCGACTTCTCGCTTCAGTACAGACCCACAGGACTAAAGGAATAGACTGGATTCAAAGTGATTGTGAGCTTAATTAATAGAGTAAACAGAGAGAAAGAAAGAAAGAAAGAAAGAAAGAAAGAAAGAAAGAAAGAAAGAAAGAAAGCAGACAGACAACTCTGCCCACACTGTCTCAGTCTGAACACACTCTTACACTCTTTGCCTTTAGGGAATTTCATCTCAATGTTTTGTGTTTTCACTCCTCTTGTGCATGTATGTGTGTGAATGCTTTCATATTATACAATAGAACAAATCTGTATAAAAGTTCAGGGTTGATAAGATTTTTTAAATGTTTTTGAAAGTCTATTATATGCTCACCAAGGCTACATTAGGGTGATCAAAAATCCAGTGAAACAGTAATATTGAAAAAAATGTTATTTATTCCTGTGATGGCAATGCTGAATTTTCAACAGCCTTCAGTGTCACATGATCCTTCAGAAATCATTCTAATATGTGACCCTGGACCACAAAACTAGTCACACGGGCATATTTGTAGCAATAGCCAACAATACATTGAAAAATTATTGATTTTTCTTTTATGCCAAAAATCATTAGGATATTAAGAAAAGATCATGTTTTTTTATTTTCTACTGTAAATATATAAAAAATGTATTTTTGTGAGTGGATATGTATTGCTAAGGACTTCATGTGGACAACTTTAAAGGCGATTTTCTCAATATTTGGATTTTTTTTGCACCCTCAGATTCCTGATTTTCAAATAGTTGTATACCCTTACAAACTATACATCAATGGAAAGCTTATTTGTGACCCGCGACCACAAAACCAATCATGAGGGTTAATTTTTTGAAATTGAGATTTATATATCATCTGAATGCTGAATAAATATTTGGCCAAGATACAACTATTTGAAAATCTGGAATCTGAGGGTGCAAAAAAATCAAAATATTGAGAAATAGTTTTTAAAGTTGTCCAAATGAAGTCCTTATCAATGCATATCCACTCACATAAATATATTTTTTGATATATTTATGGTAGGAAATTTTCAAAATATCTTCATTGAACATGATCTTTACTTAAAGGTGCCCTAGAATTAAAAATTGAATTTCTATTGGCATAGTTAAATAACAAGAGTTCAGTACATGGAAATGACATACAGTGAGTTTCTAACTCCATTGGTTCCTCCTTCTTGTATAAATCTCATTTGTTTAAAAGACCTCCGAAGAACAGGCGAATCTCAACATAATACCGACTGTTACGTAACAGCCGGGGTGTACGCCCCCAATATTTGCATATGCCAGCCCATGTTCCCAACATTATGAAAGGCATTTGACAAGGGCAGCCAGTAACGTCTGGATCTGCACAGCCGAATCATCAGACTAGGTAAGCAAGCAATAACAACAGCGAAAAATGGCAGATGGAGCAATAATAACTGACATGATCCATGATATCATGATATTTTTAGAGATATTTGTAAATTGTCTTTCTAAATGTTTCGTTAGCATGTTGCTAATGTAGGCTACTGTTGGTTAAAGTTACCATCGTTTATTACTGTATTCATGGAGACAAGAGCTGTCGCTATTTTCATTTTTAAACACTTGCAGTCTGTTTAATTCATAAACACAACTTCATTCTTTATAAATCTCTCCAACAGTGTGTAATGTTAGCTTTAGCCACGGAGCACCATCAAACTCGTTCAGAATCAAATGTAAACATCCAAATAAATACTATACTCACATGACCCGAAGCATGCATGCAGCATACATGACGAACATTTTGTAAAGATCCATTTGAGGGTTATATTAGCTGTGTGAACTTTGTAAATGCACTGTATTATAGAGTCGCGAGCTCGATGGGCAGGGAGCACGAGATTTAAAGGGCCAGCAGCCCTGAATCGGTGTATAGTTAATGATGGCCCAAAATAGGCAGTTAAAAAAATTAATTTAAAAAAATCTATGGGGTATTTTGAGCTGAAACTTCACAGACACATTCAGGGGACACCTTAGACTTATATTACATCTTGTAAAAAAACGTTTGATGGCACCTTTAATATCCTAACGATTTTTGGCATAAAAGAAAAATCGATAATTTTGACCTATACAATGTATTGCTGGTTATTGCTACAAATATACATGTGTGACTTATGACTGGTTTTGTGGTCCAGGGTCACATTTATTCAGCTTTCAGATGATGTATAAATCTAAATTTTAAAAAATTGACCCTTATGACTGGTTTTGTGGTCCAGGGTCACATGTGATTTGCTGCTCAAGAAACATTTTTCATTATTATCAATGCTGAAAATGGTTGTGCTGATGAATATTTTTGTGAAAATCCTGATACATGTTTCTTGAGTATTCTTCAATGAATAGAAAGTTCAAAAGAACAGCATTTATTTGAAATAGAAATCTTTTGTTAGATTATAAATGTCTTTACTGTCAAAATGAAATCAAGTCTGTCTGGGGAGAGAGACTTGCATTACATTCAGAAGAGCATTGAGACATAACTGTCTGATCACAGAATGATCCACAAAGGCCACCACAGTTTGCGTTTTCCCTTGAGCACTATTGCTGCCATAAAAGTGAATACTCCTTCAGACATTCTCTTTGTTTTTGACCTCTCTCTTACCCCCCAAAATCCACAGACCTCGCTTTAATAAAGCAGTGTCCTCAGCACTTCCATCAGGAACAGAAAAAAAACACCACTTTTGTGAAGTTTGTGACCCGTGCTGGAAAAATGAGTCAGGATGCGCACGGGCTGAGCTAAAACATCAAACATGTCGATTTTGGTCAAATTTGAAATTTTCTAAAAAAAAAAATTTGTTAATTAAGCCCTCGTCTAGTGAACCAAATGCTTCTTATAGCAATTAAACATCATTAAAAGTATATGTATGTTTTCTGAGAAGAGTACCTTTCCTTTGTCCATAAAAAATGCAGTTTTTCTCTGCTCGCTTCACCACTCGCACTTCCCCTCAGCACAACTTTGTGTTGTTTTAAAGTGCAGCATTCCAACTTTGTGAATATTCATAGCAATTTTTTAAAGGCAAGAGTCTGAATCAATGAAATGTAATTTTCAAACTCTCATACTGATGTAAACAAATCGATCTTACTCAAGTTGACTGACAGATCCGAACCTTGTGCACAAAGACGCCACAGACAGCGTGCGATCCCAATATAGGCCTATACATGTAAACAGAATTACATTACATCAAAATATTTAAGTAAAATATTGAAAAAAGACGAGGTGTGTGCGCCAAAATAAGTCTTACTAAGAGGGATTTTAAAGGTACAATTTGTAGGACCTGCCACTAGAGGGCGCACTACCAAAACAATAACAATCGCGTGGTTTGATGACGCTAAGAAGGTGCGTGGAATGATGGGATTTGTTGTCTTCTACCCAACCGCTGACGGCCATCAATCAGACGGAAAGATAAATCATGGATTTAACGGATGAGGTAAAGTTTTATAAATGTATAAACTAGGGCCGGGCGATATATCACATGCGATTGTCACGCGCATTTCGTCAGTAAATCCGGTTCCCTGATTACCGCGAAATCGCCATCACCTGCTTTCAAATGGAGCGGCATTTAATAGACAGAGCCGTAGATCACTGACAAGCTACGCAATATCACGTTCATTATCGCATATGAATCGCCTTCGATAATGAACGCGATATTGCGTGGCTTATAGGTGATCTACGGTTCTGTCTATTAAACGCCGCTCCATTTGAAAGCAGGTGATGGCGATTTCGCGGTAATCAGGGAACCGGCTTTACTGACGAAATGCGAGTGACAATCGCATGCGATATATCGCCCAGCCCTAGTATAAACTATGGATAAGACGCGTCCTCGCGCGGGTCTATAGACGCGATGCCCCGCGTTTGGCGTGTATGCCCCATAATACTAATAGTGTTGATCGTTATAATGGCATACGTTTTCTGTAAAGATACGAATCAAAACAACTCACCTGTCGAGTAAAACACAAGCGAGATCGGCATCTCTTTCTAGGTGAAGTTTGTCGCGAAGCTCTCTCCATCTAGAAAATGCAACACCGATATTGATCCTCGCTCTTTCTCTCCTCTTGTCCCAAACTCTTCTTGGGTCGTTTGGTTGGCCCGTACGCATACGTTTACGGGAGCTGTCCTTGTCGACAGAACCAGCGGCAGATGGTAAACAGTAATTATGTTCCGTAAATAAGTAACACAATCCACCATAAAATGTGCAAGTAAATAAGGAACTGCTTGAAGCAAGCTAGTGGTTTGCTGGAAGCTAGACACTACTTCCACATTTGTCCACGACACTGTTGTCATGTGATTGTCATGTGTCACTGTTTAGAATGGGAATTTTCTCATGATTTACAAGTAGTTGAAAACATTAGAGATATTGTTAGTAATCAGCTGGACAAAATATATAACACTAGCCTAGTGGTTTTTGGATATTTTACTGTGAATATCTTACAAATTGTACCTTTAAGGCCTATGGTTGCTAAATGATTTTGTTTTGAATATTCAGAAAACTTTAACTCGATTTTTCTCAAAATTGACTTTGCTGACTCTATCGACTTCAAACAGGTGTAGCTCAGTCAATTGTTCTCTGATTCCAACAAATCATTAAAAATAACAATAACTCATTTTTGAAAATTTGCTCATTGTGACTCATTTTGCCAGAACGAGTCACAATTATTATATATTATATAGGCTATATATATATATATATGTATAATACCGTTCAAAAATTTAGGATCAGTCATATTGCTTTGTTTGGTACTGCATTCACTTGAAAGTCACCTCATGTTGGAAAGATCTCTCATTCATCTACATTGCGCAACTATACTCAAACATGTTTAAAAATCAGTTATCATTTTTAGACGTTGCTTCCTAGTGTCATCTTTGGACAAGAGAAAGTCTGCCTCATTTGCATTTTTCAAAACGCCTTGGCACCTACTTCAACTGGCACATTATGTGCAGTTTGAGCTCATACGCAGTATGAGCTTCATGCAGGAAATGCTGGGTCATATATTGACTCATGGATTGAGCGGTAACACATGGCATCTTTCAGTTAGACAGTGATTCATTTGGATTGTCAGAAGCCTCTAGGCTCAGGCAACATGTTAAGAAATAAAATTAAAGCCCAGGCGAGACAGAAGCTGCATCTTGTATGACGTTCCAAAGTTTCTTTAATTGCTTCTCATATCATAACTTTAGAGGAGTCAATCTAAAAGAGATTTCATAAATTGTATTAAAATTAGGATAGAAATACAAACTTGATTTAAGTGAGCTTTAAAATTCTGCCTGCTGCTTTTTAATGTTCAGTAATATGATAGCACCACCTTTCATTAGTCATTTCTGATGTCTTAGTAAATAAACATAATGAGGGAAATGACAGTCTTAGATTCCTTTTTGTTTGAATACATCATGCTTTAATTTCACAAAAGGTTGACTAGCCTATGTGAGACTGATGGCCGTTTCTCAGGATTACAGATTGAATCCTCTGGCGTAAGAAGGTTCATAAATCTCTTATTGCAGTCACACTAATTATACCTATGTTCGTTTGAGAGCACTGGACCTTACTCTGTTATTGTGTAGAGAACATGGCTCATTTAGGAACTTACCCATGAATAGAAAAGAAAACATCATAATTAATTCCTCTGCTTTGGGATTCAACTTGTGTTGTGCTGACATGAATTTACTGCATCCCGATACTCATGAGCAATTACAACTTCCAAAGCCATGGGAGAACCTATTTTCTCTTCTGTTTGAAAAAAAAAAAAAAAAAAATTAAGGGACTAAGGCAATGAATATATTACTTTACTTTATTACTTTTATGCTTTCGTTACGTATTTTTGGTGAGTATTTTTGCCCTCGATACAGTCAACGAGCTGAAAGCTACTTATTCTAAATCCAGAGTTCATGGAATGATGGATTGGAAAGGCTAAATTCTGCACACATGCAAAAGTGTACTCATTTTCACTCAAAATCTTATACGTTTTTAATATATTTTATTATGTAATAATTTCACAGTTAATCTCCAAATTAAAACAACATAAAGAAACAACATGAAGACAGTATATACTTGTTTAATGGCACCTGAAGGCCAGTATCACTGATGTCTCAATGAAATTGATTTTTCCCCCCAATTTTAAACATGAATTATAGCCATTCAACATTACAGTGTAATTGAAAGCTATATCATTTTTTACATTTATTAGGCTTCAAAAATATAACAACTTTTAATGTAAGTGAACTTAGAACAATCCTCACATAAACCCATAATAAATGTCATATTTACCTGTGCCTTTCCTTCCTGTCTAACAGATTGGTAACTTTATTCAGTTTCTGTATTTTTCCTAACAGTCTACACTGCATAATTTATAGCCTAAATTAAATATAGATAATCATTATTAAAACTACAAAAGTTTTTTAGTCAAGAGCAGTAAGTAATTTTCTCTGTTACCTTTGTTCTTTCATTATCTTCAATGACAGAAGGCATTAGTGGTTGCTGTCACTTTAAGAGTTGCAGCTGCTGCACATGACGCACATCTCACACGCGTCCCACTTTCTCACAGCTCTTTACTTTCGTTTTAAGACTTCATTTAACTCATTCAAGGCTGCTCTTATGAGGATACTCAACAAAACGGTTATTTTCGGCATTATTGTGCGTGTTACTGTTTGTTCAAGCGTGACAGAGAACTCCATTCGGCTTGCTTTCTGTGCTTTGTGTGTGTGACCGGACATTCACAGACAGCGCGTTCTCTTTATTAGTAATTTTATATATATGTCATTTTATTATTATATTTAATTACTTATACTTATTACTTATATCTAAAATATACTTTAATGTAATTTATATTGAAATCTGTATGTCAGGTCATACAATATTTGTAAATGATGAAGCAATTTAGTACATTTTCAAAATATTAACTTTAAATGTAATGTTGAATAACATACAATAGTCTTTAAAGCATGACAAAAGATTATTAAAACATAGTAATATAAAATGTACATTAAAGTAAAACTTAAAAAGTACTTTTTTCAAGTATCATTAAGTGGCCTTTAATTTCATTAATATGATATATATGCAAGTCCAGTTTAAAAAAAAGATTTGAAGTACGCTACAAGTGCATATTCAATACACATTCATATGTACTTGTTAAATGGTGTAACTAAATCATTAAGTTTGTTAAACTGATCCATGAAAAAATCATTCACAATGGTTCTGTGAACCGGATTCATTTAAACGATCCAAATCACCAAACATACTTGTCTCACAAACTCCCATGAACACTAAGGATCCTCAAACAAAGCTTTTATATGGCTTCAGAAGACATGGAATATACCTCAAGCACCCGGTTCTTTTGTGTCCATTTTTGAAGCTTGAAAGGTTCAGTCCATATTATTTGTAATTGCATGGGGAAAAATAACAACCAGAACAATTCCTTTAAGACACAACACAATGGAAGTTGTGCACAATTCCCTTCTGTTATGTCTGGCTCTGATTGTGTTGAGTTGTTTTTGTCTATAGAGTGCTGCAGGGATGTTTTAAACATTAAAGGGGACATTAAAGGGGTGTTTGATTATGATTTCACTTTTTTAACTTTAGTTAGTGTGTAATGTTGCTGTTAGAGCATAAACAACATCTGCAAAGTTACTACAACAATCGGCTGGCAGGAACTACAACAAGCTTCTTCCTCAGTTAGTGACATCACTAACCCTAAAATTTACATAAACCCCGAAGAACACACAACAAAGGGGGCGTGGCCATGTTGGGCTGCTTTAGAGAAGAGGAAGAGTTGTTGTAGTAGAGTGTTGTTGCCATGCTGTCATTTTACGCCGGACTGCTTCACAAACAAGGGTCAATTCAACTCTGGATTTGCACATGCTATTCGATGAGTTGAATCAACTCCACAACAACTACATATATTTATCCACTAACCATTCAGAAACGTCTAGATGTATTCTATTAGTTGTAACTTCTTCCTGAGTCTCTCCATCAGCGTCCGACTCCGGTTTGAACAATGTTAGGCTGAACACCGTTACTGACAATCCTCATTTTGGCTGCGTGAGATTTTCTAGCTTTCTTCAACTGAAGCACAAGCTGTTAAAGCTCCGCCCTCGACTGGAAAGTGGCATGGGAGCAGCAGCTCATTTGCATTTAAAGGGACACACACAAAAATGGCATGTTTTTGCTCACACCCAAATAGGGACAAATTTGACAAGCTATAATAAATGATCTGTGGGGTATTTTGAAACTTCACAGACACATTCTGGGGACACTAGAGACTTATATCACATCTTGTAAAAAGGGGCATTATAGGTCCCCTTTGAACATCTGATCAAATAATACAGTGATAAAGAGGAAAATTATGATCAATGATGCCAACAGAATTCAATTCTGCTGTCAAGACAATAGTGTCATTATTCAGCTGAAGTCAGTTCTGTGTTGATTCAGTTCAGTTCAATGACTGTGTAAAGTTAATCAATTTTGAAATGAATCTAATTCCACTATAAAGCTGCTCTACAGAAGACAATAGTGTTTTATTCACTGCGAGTCAGTTCAATGTTGATTCATTTCAGTTCAATAACAGTGTCGATGTTGCAAAATTTGTCAATTATGAAACAAAGTTGAATCAGCTACTATGCACAAAACAGTGTTGTCATCATCCAACTGTCAATTCAGTTCAAGTGCAGTCAAAACAATAATATTACTGAATATTAAGTGTCCCCAACTAAGCAAGCCAGTGGCAACAGTGGCAAGGAACTCAAACTCCATCAGGTGACAGAAATGGAGTCCGTGTGATAGCCTTTTTGTGGTCATAATCACATTCTTGTAAACTATTCTAACTCAGACTTTCAGGGAAAAAGATTAAATAACTGAAAGACTGAAAGAGTTTTCTGACAGCAGCATAGTGTCGGCCCAGATCCGGCCCACATCTGGTCCGCATGTAATCCACACATTCCAGATGTGGGCCGGATCTGGGTCACACTATGTTGCTGTCTGGGTTGTCAAAGCTTGGTTTCTATGCAGTAGAAACACATTTATTTTATTTATTTATTTATTAATTTTTTTTTAAATCTGTGCTGACTAGAGAAAACAGATAAATAGAGCTGTGGCATCTCCTTTTGCCAAAAACACTTCTGCCCTTCTGTCACTCTGACTGTCCATGGCTGGGAATATAAAAATGCTGACATCTGATCTGTAGTTTTAATAAAAGCACTGTAGCTGTCAAAATGACACATTTTGTGTCATCTGTTGGACATTTGCTGACAATAAATAGGGATATCTGGGTGCAGATAACATGAAGAAAAAGTGTACATTGTTCATTCACATATACTACCAACATTGCAACAATACAAAACATAAAAACCCTTTAATTATGTGCAGTGTACAAGGGAGTTTTCCCTTTGTGTTGTGGAGTATATCCAGTGTGTTTTGGATATATCAGGACTAATTAATCTGTTGTTTTCTGTGCTAATTTTGTTGTGTTGTGACCCTTGTGCTTGCAACTTGGAGAAGAAACTACTGCATAGCATAAGTCTTTATTAATATCTGCCTCTTTTATCTCTCAAAGCTCTACCATGATGACCACCGTGACCTGGTAGACTGTGATTTTGTGGAGTGTACGGCCTGCACAGCCACGTGGCAGAGATGTACCAAGAGGTGGCTTTCCTAGCAGGCAGCACTGATCATCAGTTTACCTCCTTCCACTTTAACCCTTTGGAGAACCCCCATGAAATCAGCAGCAAAAAGGGTGTGTTCTACAAACGCGCGCAACTGCAGTGCAAGCCCGGCGTACAGGAGGACGAGGTTCACCGGAATCGAGGGGCCAGAGTGGACGAGGGTGCTTTAGTTGACCGTACAGCCATCATCAATGTGGGCGGCATTCGTTATCGCATACCATGGTCCACTCTTGAGGAGTTCCCACTGACACGCCTGGGAAAGTTACGTAGCTGCAGCAATGCTGAGGAAATCCTCGACTTATGTGATGACTATGACGCGCACTGCAATGAGTTCTTCTTTGACCGAAGCCCCAGCGCCTTCCGCTCCATTGTCACTTTCCTGGCGGCCGGGAAGCTCCGTCTTCTGCGGGAGATGTGCGCGCTGTCCTTTCAGGAGGAGCTGTTGTATTGGGGTGTGGAGGAGGCCAGCCTGGAGTGGTGCTGCTTGAGAAAACTCCGTCTTCGGCAAGAGGAGCAGCGGGAGAGACTCCGGCAGGAGGAGGAGGAGGTCGAGCTGACCACGCCCCAGTCGTGTGAGGAGGCGCCGGCTGTCGGAAGCCCAGAGGAGGGGCGTCTGGGTGGGTGCATGCACAGCCTCAGAGACATGGTGGAGAACCCTCACTCTGGGATTCCTGGGAAGATCTTTGCCTGCCTCTCGGTGGTGTTTGTGGCCATCACGGCAGTTACACTGTGTGTCAGCACCATGCCTGACCTGAGGGAGGAGGAGGAGAGGGTGAGTGTACACTTAAATGCTCTAGACTAGGGCTTGTGTGACAGAAAAATACTTTCTTCATCAGTATTTTAAGCTAGTTTTCCAGTTGAAAATATCTAAACATCCTTTCAGGCAATATAGAATTTTTTTAAAGGATACTCCACCTAAAAACTCTTTCATCATTTGCTTACCCTAATGTTGTCCCACATGTATATGACTTTCTTTCTTCAGAAGAGCACAAACAAAGATTTTTAGAAAAATAATATAATGAGTCCATATAATGCAAGTGAATAGATACCTCAAAGTTAAGGCTTCAAAAAACACACAAAGTAAAGATGAATAATCCATACGATACGACTCCCGTTTGTGAATCAGTAGGGCTTTTCACACTGCGCTTAACTCCAGGTTATAGTCGTTCTAAACATGACTACACCCCTAAGACCTTCGTTCATCTTCGGAACGCAAATTAAGATATTTTTGATGAAATTCGATGGCTCAGTGAAGCCTCTATTGCCAGCAATGTCACTGAACCTCTCAAGATCCAGAAAGGTACTAAAGACATATATAAAACAATTCATGTGACTACAGTGGTTCTACCTTAATATTACAAAACAACGAGAATACTTTTTGTGCGGCAAAAAATAACGACTTTTCAACAATATCTAGTGATGGCCGATTTCAAAATACTGCTTCGGAGCTTTACAAATCTTTTGATTCGAATCAGTGGTTCGGAGAACCAGTCACGTGATTTCAGCAGTTTGGCAGTTTGATACGTGATCCGAATCACTGATTCGAAACAAAAGCTTCGAAATTTCATGAAGCAGTGTTTTGAAAGTGAAGAGACTGCGATTCTTACCTTTATAGTTCGAAAAGTTCACTCAGAAAAAAACTTGATATTACAGTCAACAATGTGTAATATGAGAACGCACAATGCTATGCCTTTATATAAATAGGTCACGTGCTGCTTTTGTCCAGTCCGTGACACTGACACTGCAAATATGCAGATAAGGACTTTAACCGGGGTTTAGGAATGTGCAGTGTGAAACAGTAGTTTATGAATACCCAATGATAAGCCCTAATGTCTTCTAAAGCTAAATGATAGGTACTTTAACTATAAACTATTATGTATGGCCAACCGTCATGTGTGCATTCACTTGTAATGAATGTAAGCATGTTGTGAAACACACTTACATTACCCTTCTTAACATACTGATGACAGCGTATGACAGTTGGCCGGAAGTGTGTGTTTTTTTTTTTTAAAGCACCAAATTTAAAGGTCCCATACACTTGCAATATGGACTCACAGAGATGGATTATTTTTCTAAAAATCTTCATCAGAAGATTAATTTATCTCTTTAAATGTCTAAATATTTATTACGGTCAGTGTGGGGACTTATGCATTTTTGCTTCTTAAATAACATATCTCATTGTAAGGATGTTTCTTTACTGTGAAACAAGACTAAAAAATGGATTATGAAAAACCTTGTTCTGCTGTGTAATTATTAATGTAAATATCACACCAGGCAGCATCAGCGGTCTGACAGTAAGCTGGAGAGTTTATGTGTGGCTAAGGAATGAATTCTTGCATATCTCTAAAGATGTGGGTTGCATCGACATAGATGGTGCAAAACAGATATGTCCCACTCACTTATAGTTTCTGTCAACCTCAGAGTCACACATGGTTATTTTCAGGAGTCTTTAGAGCAGTTTGAATGAGTTTTGACTGGTTTTGGACTGTGAACAGGTCAAACAGAAGTTAGGAAGCTATGAATATAGATGATATATGATATATTTGGGCTGCTTTTATGGTGCTTTTGCATCCTATTTGAAGGTTGAAAGCTCCAGTACTTATTCATTGCTTCGAAAACAAACAACATTACATTCTTCAAAATTTCCAACTTGGTGTTCAATGCAAGAAGGAAAATCAAATGGATTTAGACTGACATGACAACTGGACGTTCATTTTTGGGTGAACTATCCCTTTAAATGTTAGGGTGCGTTCACACTTGTAGTTCGGTTCGTTTGGTTCATTTGGTCCGGACCAAAGAAGAAAAAAAAACATTTAGTCCTGGTCCGGTTAGCGTTCACATTGGCAATTTTATCACCGAACCAAAAGATACCGAACCTTAAGGCATAGGGATACATTCACAACGTGATTGGTCGGATTTTATGACGTATTGCCTATTTTGAGACGGAACTTACCGAACATCCAAAACAATGCTGTTTTCTGAGGTAAATGCGCTCGTTGTGTGTGCGTAGCGTCACGTAGCCTGCATGTGATGGTATTTTGGCCAGCTGGGAACTCGTGAAGAGCTTATAAAATGTGTAAAGTAGTCAAAACACCGGCGGGAATCCATCCGTCACACACACACACACAAATGATCTGCTGCATGGAGACGCGCGTCTGATGCCTGTGATGGGCAAACTCATGACTATGACGAGAAAAACCGACATGCGTGAGGATTCTGTCCTTTTTAGGGTCTCGTCTTCCTGTTTTTGGTTCGGTTACATGTCTTTGGTCCGTGTTGCGTTCATATATCATTCGAACCGCACCAGAGTTCGTTTGGAAGCGGACTGAGACCCATCTTTTCAGCGGTCTCGGTCCGCTTGTTTGGTGCGCACCAGGGTTCGGATGGCAGCGTTCACATATGTTCAAATGAACCGCACTATCCGAGCAATCGCACCAGGGTTCGTTTTAATCGAACCAAACATGACAAGTGTGAACGCACCCTTAAACAGAAGAGATTTATACTGGAAATCAAATTTGATTCAGACTTCAGTGAACTTGCGTGAACTTTTCACTTAAGAATTTATGCTAAGCAAAACTACAGCAAACATTTTTAAACTAATAAAATGTAAAGTTAATGATATTTCAGTTAAAGTATAACTACTTAAAAGACCTCTGGGTATAAAACCCGACTCTCAGTTTGGCCTTTGACAAAACTGCAATTGATGAAGTGAATCATTTTCTCTGTAAACAATTCAGTTACATGAGATGTGTGTGTGTGTGTATGTGTGTGTGTCTATGTGTGTGTAAGAGAGAGAGAGAGAGAGAGAGAGAGACAGAGACTCAGAAGGAGAGAGTTTCAGTAGCTAGACTGTGTACTGTAGAGGGATATTTTTCTGACAGAAAGAGGCATGACAGCCTGGGGGACAGCATCTCAAGTCCAGGGCCCAGTCTCATGAATACCAAATTAGCCATATTCCACAGAACTATTGTAAAAGCCTGGCAGCTGTTCCTCTATCACCAACACACATGTGCTTACTCATTCACTCACTCGCATACACGCACATACAAACACATGCATGCCAACACTCACTCACACATCTTTGTTTCATTGTATTCCTGAGGACATCCCAGTGACTTCTATTGTTTAAAGCTGATTATAATTACTATAGACCAAATCAACCCCTAAAACACTAACACTTTAGTCTTTCAAACGATAGTATTTTCTTTACTTATGAATCAGTTTAGCAATTAAGGACATCTCTAATGAGAGGTTTTGTCACTTGCAGGGACTATCCCAACCCCTGAAAGAAAACTGGACTTTTAAACTGTTAAACAACAGTATTTCTTTATTTAGAAAATATTTCATAATTTAGTATGTCCCAAAATGTCTCCAAAGTGAGGTTTGGTCAGATTTCGTAAGCTCTGTTTCTGGGACAAAACCCAGTTTGTATAGTTTGTCCTCAAACTATAGATATATAGTACACACTAACACACATACTTTTATGGACACATCCTAACATACACATGTCTGATTTGAAATACTGTACATAAGCAACAACTCTGATCACAGTTGATTCCAATAGAGTTTGGTGTTAGCGTCATGCTAAGCTAATGATCAACATGTCAAAGCTGCCGTTTCTGGAATTACACAAAACATACATAGCACACACAAATACTAGGCCAAATGGAAAATTTGTGATTAATCGCCATAGCAACACTTTGTTTTTATATTTATACATGTTACATGTACTACTACAATAATAAGAGTAAATCAGGCATAATTACAACATCTAATGTAAGTAAATAATATTACCGAGTACTTATTTATATAATTACACTGTAACAATGACACCTTAAAATAAAACAAACTTTGTATCAATAGTACTGGAATTAGTATAAGCGTATTAAATATATTTACAGTATAATTATCCCGCTTCATCCATCATCTTGGATTTATTTTTCAATCAGCTTTTGGTAGTTCTTAGTGCATTTTAGGATTGCCTTTCCTATGAATCATGTAATGCCGCTTTAGAACTTCAGAGCTTATCATGAAGGAGACTTCTGTTGTTTTATATATATATATAGTATGCTAATATATTTGCTATATCCTAAGACCTAAACATCACAAAAACAGCAAAATCTGACCCCCGCACACATTCATTCATTTTTTTATCTTTGCTTTTTGGTTGGTAACATACAAAGCAGTTTTAATATTTTACTCATTAAAAATGTAACAATAGAAGAGACTTTAGTCATATTTGCTGCAGTGAACTTCAGATACACTATTTATAATGTGCTAATCAAGCCTAAGGCATGTTATAACACTAGTAATACGAGGCTATATCTGAAATGCCTTGACTATTAGTGATAATATTGACATCAGATGTGATTAGAGTTTAAGGGAAAACTCAACATCCACAATGATAATCCTGTGCCCAGGGCTTGTCGGTGCATTTCTCAACCATTCCGAGTTGTGACTAAGAAGTGTTTGTGTACTGGAGCGCAGCCCTCCGCATGACATCAATAAAGACGGCAGAGATTAAAGAGAAAGTGAGAGAGAGAGAGAAAGAGAGAGAGAAAGAGAGGTGTCTTCCACAATCAAAGGGCCACACCGAAGAACAGCAGGAGGAATCCAGGGAGCTCTTTATCTTCAAAGAGACAATCAATCACTGCCAGCAATGAATTCTGCTCCGGAACCCCCTCACACACACACGCACTGAAACAGAAATATGAATATCCATGTGAACACATGCATATACAGTCACCAACACTAAACACTCATGCGTGGACACACACACATACACAAACACTTGTCTCTTATTAACCTACAGGGTCTGAGAGGCATATTGTACAGGGCTGTTTTTTTTTTTTTTTTTTAAAGCACTGCATCTCTGTGCTGTGGGATTGTGTCTTTGGTGAAAATGGCTAATGTATAACCACTGTACTGCCATAAGGCCACTATTAATAATCACCTAACAAACACTTTAGTAAGTAAGTAAGCATCTTACTTAAAGGGTCATGAAACCCCAGAACACATTTTTTGAGCTGTGAACAGATATGTATAGGCTGCACATCATTGAAAACACTAAAGGTACTCATTCATTTTTTTTAAAAGTTAAAATTAGTTATTTTTGCATTTTTCAGAGCGATTTCTATCTTCCGGTTTGAAAAGCAAAGTCGGAGCAACGTCACAAAATCTGAAGTCATCGTGTACTACCGGCAAGATCCGGAGTGCTGGTTGGCTCCAAGTAGGGCTGGTCGAACATGCTGACGTCAACAGTTTGTACATTTATTCATGACTTAAAGGTGCCGTAGAACGTCTTTTTAAAACATGTAATATAAGTCTAAGGTGTCCCCTGAATGTGTCTGTGAAGTTTCAGCTCAAAATACCCCATAGATTTTTTTTTATTATTTTTTTTAACTGCCTATTTTGGGGCATCATTAAATATGAGCCGATTCAGGCTGCGGCCCCTTTAAATGCTCACGCTCCCCACCCCCGGAGCTCGTGCTTGCCTTAAACAGCATAAACAAAGTTCACACAGCTAATATAGCCCTCAAAATTGTTCTTTACAAAGTGTTCATCATGCAGCACGTCTAATCGCGTAAGTATGGTATTTATTTGGATGTTTACATTTGATTCTGAATGAGTTTGATAGTGCTCTGTGGCTAAAGCTAACATTACACACTGTTGGAGAGATTTATAAAGAATGAAGTTGTGTTTATGAATTATACAGACTGCAAGTGTTTAAAAATGAAAATAGCGACGGCTCTTGTCTCTGTGAATACAGTAAGAAACGATGGTAACTTTAACCACATTTAACAGTACATTAGCAACATGCTAACGAAACATTTAGAAAGACAATTTACAAATATCACTAAAAATATCATGATATCATGACTTATGTCAGTTATTATTGCTCCATCTGCCATTTTTCGTTGTTGTCCTTGTTGCTTACCTAGTCTGATGATTCAGCTGTGCACATCCAGACGTCCTGCCCTTGTCTAATGCTTGAACATGAGCTGGCATATGCAAATATTGGGGGCGTACACCCCGAGATTCGCCTGTTCGTCGGAGGTCTTTTAAACAAATGAGATTTAGGAGGAGGAAGGAAAGAAGGAGGAAACAACGGTGTTTGAGACTCACTGTATGTCATTTCCATGTACTGAACTCTTGTTATTTAACTATGCCGAGATAAATTACATTTTTAATTCTAGGGCACCTTTAAAGCTCATTCAATCCAATCACTGCGCTGTAGTATGCGTAAGATTATAATTGCGATATTATGCATGAGGAGTATCACTTCTCTTGCCTCGGTCTCTTGTCATTCAGAGACATATTGTTGGTGCTCGTTTCCTCAGTGCTACAACACAAAAATGCGTTTTCCTGCAACACGACCAGAGCAGAAGTTTGGGTGCATGTGGATTGTTTTGCTGTAATCTACTAGAACATAAGGAAAATATGTTTGCACAATTCAAATGTCACAAAAGTGCTGCTCATTCACCTCTGCCTGCTCTAGCTGCGTTCAAACACACGAGCCGTATGTTTCCCTCAGCACGACAGCACATGAGTGTTGTGTTGTTTTTTGTCCACGATGCGGTCAGAACTGGAGTTTGAATACGAACACATGAAAAATACTATTGTTATGATATACACGCGGAGCGCGCATATGATCGGTTTCAGCGCAGAGCTTCGCGTTGTGTTCAACACTAGCCATGTGGCTCATAGCTCATATACAGAATAAAGTATCCGTGTTTAAAGTTTTTATAGACATTTCACACATTCTCCTGCACCAAACATGAACCAGCACGGTGTATGCACACATATTTCATCAAGTCTGCTTCAAATGAATTATATGTGCAAACTGGACACTGATACAGCGGTGTAGCCAATCTGAACGCGACGACACGATTATTCTAAAGACAAAAGACTGATTTTGAGACTGCAGTGCTCGTAAACATAATCAAAGTAACCTAGTATTAGCCCTATTAAATATTATTTTGCATTTCTCCCTTGTGCTTGGGAGTTTGTTGTCATTTTCTCTGTGCTCATATATTAATATTCATTATTCTATATAATGAGTGTGTTGTATGTCTGTGTTTCATTGGTTGTTCTCTCCCCTCTTCTCCCCCTCTACACTCCCACTTTTCCAGAGATTTACACGCCCATTTTAACAAAGTTTTTTGAGCTTTGAGGTGTGAATGACCAGGGTAAAACAGGGGGTTTTCATGACCCTTCAATGACTTAATAGTACTGAATTTGCAATTGTAGTGTAATTCGAATCTTAAAAGTATATTTTTAAAAAACTGTACTTTTGGATAAAAGTGCACTTTGTAATAATGCCAAATTAAAGTTTTACTTTAAATATAATATTGAAAAACATAAGAATTTAAAAATTACTTTAAAGTTAATACAAACCAAATTCCAGAAATGTTGGGATGTTTTAAATAAATTTGAATAAAATGAAAACTAAAAGACTTTCAAATCACATGAGCCCATATTTTATTTACAATAGAACATAGATAACAAATGTTTAAATGGAGAAATTTTACACTTTTATCCACTAAATGAGCTCATTTCAAATTTGATGCCTGCTACAGGTCTCAAAAAAGTTGGCACGGGGGCAACAAATGGCTGAAAAAGCAAGACATTTTGAAAAGATTTAGCTGGGAGAACATCTAGCAACTAATTAAGTTAATTGATATCAGGTCTGTAACATGATTAGCTATAAAAAGGATGTCTTAGAGAGGCAGAGTCTCTCAGAAGTAAAGATGGGCAGAGCTGTGAAAGAGAGCGTAAAAAGATTGTGAAATACTTTAAAAACAATGTTTCTCAATGTCAAATTGCAAAGGCTTTACAAATCTCATCATCTACAGTTTATAACATCATCAAAAGATTGAGAGAAACTGGAGAAATCTCTGTGTGTAAGGGACAAGGCCGAAGAGCTTTATTGGATGCACATGGTCGTTGGGCCCCCTAGATGACACTGCATCACTCATCGGCATGATTGTGTCAATGACATTACTAAATGGGCCCAGGAATACTTCCAGAAACCACTGTCGGTAAACACAATCCGCCGTGCCATCTGCAGATGCCAACTAAAGCTCTATCATGCAAAAAGGAAGCCATATGTGAACATGGTTCAGAAGCGCCATCATGTCCTGTGGACCAAGGCACATTTAAGACATTTGAAAGTGGAAAAGTGTTCTATGGTCAGACGAGTCCAAATTTGACATTCTTGTTGGAAATCACAGACGCCATGTCCTCAGGGCTAAAGACGAGGGAGACCTTCCATGCCTGTGTGCAGTCCAGATCTTTCACCTATGAAAAATACGTCAAACACGACCACAAACTCTTCAGCAGCTGGCAACCTATATCAAGCAAGAATGGAACCAAATTTCAACTCCAGAAACTCATAACCTCGATGCCCAGACGCTGTTTTGAAAAGAAGAGGAGATGCTACACCATGGTAAACATGCCCCTGTCCCAACTATTTTGAGACCTGTACCCCGCATCAAATTTGAAATGAGCTCATTGTGTTTGACTGGTCAAACACGGGCACCCTGCATTTTTGAAAAGCCATGTAAACATTTTTACTTCACGAACATGGAAAACAGCGATAACAGCATTTACCTGTTGTCTGCAGGCTTGTGTTCTTTTTTCAGACTCGATGATATGCAATACTGAAAGTTGTCAAATGATTTTGTCTCATAGCCCCACTTTTTGCTCTTTCAGTCACGTTAATTATTGGTTTACATTCCATCTCCGTTATCATGAAACCCACGACACGCAACAATCACAGCTCCAATCACGACTTCCTCCATCCACCATTTTTTAGCGTTTATAAATGCAGCGCTTAAAGGCGCCACTGTCGGCGGCTTCTGAGTTCCTATTCCCAGTGTGAATGCAACCAGGAACATGGCCCGGGGGGAGAAATTAGTTATCCTAGTGGCTAGTTCTCATAACTATTCGGTGCGAAAGTCCCTATAGTGTACCATATTTTTATTACCTTAGAATGAGCCATTGCTATCTACATACACAGCGGGTCCCCTTACATGTTAAGTCGCCATTTTGTGCCGGCATGTTTCTACAGTAGCTAAATGGACAAACTGCTCTACAGAGCGCGTTTGCTTGACTGGCTACTCTCTGCTGTCTCAGACGACGACATCTTTATCCTGTGTTGGCCACCGTAGTTTCTCTATATTGCAATTCGCAACCTCACCACTAGATGTTGCTAAAATTTACACACTACACCTTTAAGTTCTGTATAAGTGGGTCAAAAAAGCACCCTAAAGTTAGCTAATTGAATAGAATATAAATTTAAACTGTAATACATTCTCATTTAATTGCAGTTAACATGCAATTAAGTGTCCAAAAACATTACATTCAGTTCACACTTAAGAATATTATTTTAAAGTATGTTATTTGTATGTAATAAGAACTTTATTAAAAGTATTGTAAAGTGTACTTCTCGTTAGTATACTAGTACTTGGGGTCAAAATGTCTGAGAAAAATTTGATGCCATGAACCTCACAAACCCTTGGCAAATCCAGCCACTGGTCCTTTCTCAGAAGTGCTTATTGTAGCAGCCTAATAACTTAAAAACAACTTGGTAGGCAGTCCGTTTGCATGCCATCTGAGATAGCCTCACATGCAACATTACCCTACGCTAATGTCACAATAAGTGTACAAACTCAACTCAAAACCTGACCTAACTCTCAATTCATTCATTATACAACAGCAAACAATTACATTATCACACTAGACACATTATCTGTGGCCTCTGAGGAAACCTGCTGTTATCTATAATGAGTTTGTGATGCACTAAAGTGCCTCAATTAGAGAATTAGTTGAGCGACTCAGAGACAGTCTGAAAAGAGAAAACACTTGATGAGTCCTGTGAATAGCTTTTCTCGCACAGAAGACAATGATAAATGGCATGTTTTCTGAGCACACCTGATTATTCCACAGATTCAGTGGCTTTTGTGAAACAGAAGTGCACTTAATTGTATTGAATGTACACTTGTGGTGTACTTCACATCTTAAAAATAAATAAAAAAACCCTCTATTTGCACATAATATAACATTAATGAAATAAAAGGCCACTTAAGGGTACTTATAGGAGACTGACAGGTTAGAAAAGACATTTTTGAATAAAGTTGTTATTTTTGTTTTGTTTTTGCACACAAAAAGTATTCTTGTCACTTCATAATATTAAGGCTAAACCACTGTAGTCACGTTGACTATTTTAACAATGTCTTTACTACTTTTCTGGACCATGAATGTGGTAATTTTGTTGCTTTCTATGGGAGATAAAAAGCCTCTCCGATTTCATCAAAATATCTTAATTTGTGTTCTGAAGATGAACAAAGGTCTTACGGGTGTGGAACAACATGAGGGTGAGTAATTAAAGCTGCTGTCCATAACTTTTTTGTGTTCAAAATTTACAAAATTTATATACTGAGTGAGTATATCATGAATCCATTTTCCAAACTCTGTTTTTGTCTTATCCTGAATCACCACAGTACATGTATAATAAGTGCGTATATTATAGCCCAGTACCTGCGCGACTCGTCAGAGAAGAGTAGCTCCGGCTACAATATTCTTCCACAAGACGCATGCAGTTTTGTTTATTAACCACTAGAGCGCCAAAAGTTACGGACTGCAGCTTTAATGACAGAAATTTCATTTTTGGGTGACCTAACCCTTTAAGTACACTTTAAAATAATGCATTTTGTGATGTCAAATTAGAAGTTTTACTTTAAAGTACATTTTAAATCATTATGTTTTATTAAAGGGATAGTTCACCCAAAAATGAAAATTTGATGTTTATCTGCTTACCCCCAGCGCATCCAAGATGTAGGTGACTTTGTTTCTTCAGTAGAACACAAATGATGATTTTTAACTCCAACCGTTGCCGTCTGTCACTCAAATAATGCTAGTGGATGGGAACTTCTACTTTAAGAGTAAATAAATCATGCATAGACAAGTCCAAATTAAACCCTGCGGCTTGTGACGACACATTGATGTCCTAAGACACAAAACGATCGGTTTGTGCGAGAAACCGAACAGTATTTATATCATTTTTTACCTCTAATACACCACTATGTCCAACTGCGAAAAACGGGACCTTTAAATAAATGGGTTTAAATGAAATAAATTCCAGATTTTCAGCATTGTCTCAGGTTTTTGGACTCCACTGCATATAAACCAATCACAGTTCAGAATTGTTATCAACATTCGTAATGTGAATGTTTTTGTGTATGTGCTTTTATTGTAGAAGTATTTCAGAATATTGCTTTAGGAGATATTTTGGAAAGGCTTTTGGACCCCACTGCATGTAAATACCATTTACTCCAATCACTGGTCAGGATTGTCATAAACATTAATTATGCTGTTTGTAGTGATCTCTGAGTGCAACCTAGTGCTAAGACTGAAACGGTTATTGACAAAAATAATGATTTTTGCACTCACACACACACACACACCTTTATACCACAGGCAACTGGTCCCATCCATCAGAGCTAAAATGCCCCTCTTGAGATCCCAAACAGGCTCCGACAAAGAGAAGAGAGCAATATCATAGTTGTCAGTCTATTTAGCGTCTAACTGAGCACTTGACCCTGAGTTATGGTGTCTAGCAGCCGCTGGGACTGAGCGAGAGGGTCCAGTGAGAGAAAGGAGGACAGACGGTCTCACAAAACATTTTGTTCTTACGTGATTCTAAATGAATATTGACAGAATGACGCAAGTGAAGCAGTCATGTATAGTGAAAATTAAAAAATATTGATAATATCATTAAAGCTGGAAGACATAATTACTCCTGTCACTCATCTGTATAGGGTTTTACAGTTAATATATCAAAGCTGTCTGCAACTATAGGACAGGCCAATTGTACTGATGGATTCTGGAGCACCAAAATCCAGCTGAAGCACTCAGACGTGCCCACACACTCAGACAGGAGAGCACTGGAAACATTTGACCCTGACTGAGAGAATGAGATAAAGCAAGAGACATATGAGAGGGCTGTCAAAGATGATTGCCGAATTGCTGCCCGATTTAGAAGGAAATAAAAAGGTGATGATGGACAGAAAGTATTTCATCCTGAGAACCGTTACGCAACCGCAATAAACAGCCTGTACCTGAGGAGATCAGGACAGACAATATACTTATTGTGAAACTGTGCTATTTTTATAATTGTGAATGTAATACATTTAAAGGGGCTCTATGTAGGATTTTTACTTTAATAAAGCATAAAAATACCCCAATATGTTTGCAGATATTTAGGAAACATGCTAAGTTCACCTACTTGTTTCTCAGAAAAACAATGCTACAGCCAGATATTCTACTTTGAAAATGTGCGTTCCGTGTCGGAATGTCTGTCTTCGTTTTGGTCTGTGCAAAACCATGTGCTGCCAGTTTATCCAATAGTAGGTTGCCAGTTGGCGGAAAACACCGCGTATTGCTACCATGGAAACCAACAAACAAACTGGGTCAACCCTAAAAAGCCTCTGAATCCATCTAAATATCTCTATGAACAACAGCATATTAAAACTGATAAAACTCATCAACTTACAGTGTGTAAGTCTCCTTAGCTTTCATTGTGAATTGCGCTCCATCTTGTTGCTGGCTACCCGCATCTTTGAATGAGGGGGCGGGGCAAACAATATTTTGAATTTGGACTGCAGTACCTATTTTGAACACTGGGTGTCATTCCTACATAGAGCCCCTTTAAATGGAGCAATTATAAAGCCAAACTGAGAGTGAGCATATTTGTTTGGTTTATCACTCCTAGTGGTCAATTTAGGAAAAGCAGTTAAAAACTAGATTTACTATTATAGCTTTGTAACTAGATTTATTGTTATTATTTGTAGCTTTATTTGAACATTAGGTCATCATATTTACATGGCATTCCCAGGACATGTGATTAGCTATATTTCAATATACAATAGCATTGCCTGGTGAGAATCTTGGAAAGTTGATTATCATTGTATTGTACAAGCATTTCAGAATATTGCTTTAGGAGATCATTTAGTTTGGGACAACTAAAAAAGTTATAATAACAATATTTGTCTTTTTTTAATGACACTTTTATGTTGCTGTTTCTAGTATCCTTAAAAGTAGAGTTTGGTTTTCACTAAATGTAAATGTCTTGTTTAAACTAAGAAGTGTTATTTTGGACTCATTTGTGTACAAAACATTCTTCCAACGGACTTCTGGTTCGTCAACATAGTCTTTGGCAAACTTTAGATGCCAGCCATGTTGTTTTTGGAGAGCATTGGCTTCCTTCTTGATATCCTGCCATGTACTTCATTCACGTCCAATGTTTGTCTGATAGTGGACTTATAAACACTAACCTTAGCCAATGCAAGAGAGTCATATAGCCTATGCTTAGACGTTACCCTGGTGTTTTTTGTGAATATTAAACTTCTAGATTTTGGTCGGATGACCACTTTTAGATTTCTCACATTTTCACACTATTGGTAGACTCCAAAGTTTTGTGAACATTTCCAGAAATCTCTTTTGACCGAGGCATCCCTTGTGAAAAAAAAGCTTAATTGTATTGTGTAGTGTATAGTGTATTGTATAGTGCACTTCAAATATTAAAAGAATATCTTTAAAAAAACTGACCTTGCCCATAACCCAGCAATTTTTACAGTGTACATATTAAATCACCATGTTTTGATAATATTCTGTCATGCTTTAAAGAAGTACACTTATTTTGAAGTGTTGACTAATATATTGATCATAATATGTTATTTGACTGTTATTTGATATTACATTTAAATATTTCATATTTTAAATGTACTAGATTGCAAGATGTGTAATTACAAATAAATTTAAATACATGACATACATGCAAGTTTCAATAGCAATGACATTAAAGTTTATTTTAGTTTACCATAAATGCTTGTCAGTACATTTGGCAGTACACTTAACCCATATTTCAAAGACAACAGACGTAATTAAAGCTGCAAGCAGTGATGAAAGGGCTCTCGCACCCGTGCCACCGCCACCCGGTGTCTTTAGGAAAACCTCTCCTCTTATCCTCTTATATATTACTGCATCAGTCATTTGTATTTGCCACACTTCCTGCTACCAGCTGGTGACGATATGACTACATTTTGGCATGTAGATGTCTTCAGGCTAGGACTATTATCAAACATGTGAAGTTTGAGGATTGAACATTGTATCCTTGAGTTACAACAACTTCCTGTTTCATGACGATAATAGCATGCTTTAGAACTCAGCTAAGTGTTGCTAGCATGTTTTAGAACGTTTGTAGCATGTTTAGCACTCAATTGCATATTTTAGTATGTTGCTAGTAGTGCATCACATTGTTAAACACGTCACTTCCTGTCGCCAATGGGTGGAGCTATTACTATAACTGAATATTGTCATGTAAATGTCTTCAGGGCAGGACTCTAATAAAACATAGTTTGGGGCAGATGGGACATTGTACGCCTGAGTTACAACAACTTGCTATAGAATTTTGTCAGGCCGCCACGGACATGCCCTTCAGTGAAAACTCTAGATCTTCGCAATTTAACATTGTGTTTATCTGATAAAATCTCTAGGAAGAGTTTGTTAGAGTACAACGTCTGGAAATGGCAAAAACTGCAAACATTTTGGAGAGAAAATTCAAAATATCTTACTTCCTGCTGGGTTTTCAGATTTTGCTCTCACTGACTTTTTTGTAGGTATGGGCTGTTACATCTGTCTACTGAATTTCATACTTGTACGTGAAATGTAGTGCAAACGGCACTTAATTGATTCTCTTAAGGTGGCGCTATCGAGCCATTTTGTCACACCTAATTCTAAAACCCATATCAGAGGTAAATTTTCACCACTTCTGACGCATGTGCAAAGTTTCATACGTTTTCGAGCATGTTTAAGCCCTCAAAAATGCAATTCATTTTGGAGAAGAAGAATAATTTGACCAAGCAATTACAATAGGGTCCTCACACCATTGGTGCCCGGGCCCTAATTATGAAATTACATAAATTTCATTCAGTTCACACTTAAGTGAATTCTTTTAAGTATATCATTCCGGTACTCTTTTATGAAAGTATGCTAAAGTATACTTTTTTACAATGGATGTCAGACCTCCACAAACTTGTCTAGTGAGGAGCAAACTTTGATAAAGAAGACATATGTTCTTCAATAGGGGCAGGGCTGCTAAACACATGATTTTACTCCCATTAATTACAAAAAATGACTTCAGTTACTTTTTTATGAACTGATTATCCTACAGGTTACTATCATACACATACTCTCTCTGGCAAAGACATGTATTCAAACGGACTGCCAGCACAGGGAAGCAGCTCTACTTCATATCCACATGAATGCAGACTTTCAGAGACTTTCAGGGTAGACTGACAAGCTAGTTGACAGAGTTCAATTTATGCAAAAAGTCTTTATTCATAACAAATTAAAAGCAAAGGCTGCGTGCATATTCACTTGAAATTTGGAAATGAAATTCAAAGAAGCTGTTAGCAGGCAGCTCTTTGAATTTTGAAGTTGACAGACTTCAGAAAGCGTGGGGAATGTGAGAGGGTCGTGCGATTGTTTCCGCTGTATCTCACGGCAAATAACAGTTATTAAAACACTGCTCTTACTTCTGCTAAAAAATAACAGCCTTTACTAAAACTGCATTTGATTCATTGTTACTGTTTTACATTGTCACACGTTAACTGACGTGTAGGTGGGACTGGGGCTTTTACTCCAGTGAATATTTCTCTCTTTTTTTGTAGACACATACCTTAAAAAACAAAACAAAAAAACCTATAACCAAAGAAAGCCTGCATGTTGTAAATGGTAAATCGTCACAATAGAAACAGACAGATTTAAAGAATACTTTTGTTTTAATATGAAAAGAATTACAATACATATCTGTATTTAAATTGTATTAAATACATAATTATTAATTATATAAAATATTTAGCATGTTTTAACAGATTTTTAATTTTTATGAAACAGAAAAAAATGATAATTTAATATAAAATATGAATAAATTATGTTAATATACAACACATAAAAGACACATTGACAACATAGCCCAACCTGATATATCAAAAAGTCCTGTGTATGTCAGTTGTGTCATTACACAACCGCTATAGCAAAAAATATATTTTTAGTTATATTTTGGACAGAATTCACATAAATGATTCTCTTTTAGACAATTTTGAACAAGGTCATTAAAACCAATGTGACAACTAGCCCCAGAGTTGCTTTTATAGATTGCAATTTTCTGACACAAGACTCTCATTCAGTGTCTTGACAGTGGCATTGTAGTGAATTTCTCAATAAGGTAAAATGTAGTTATTCTGGTAGGCTACCTGTTGTGGCAAACTTTCTGTGATTGTGATGCATACCTGACGAACTGTTTTAAACTGTATGTGCGAGAGAGGTGGGCTGAAGTAAATTTCACACTCAGTGAAGTGAATTAACTGAACATATGCTAAATAATATTGATGAAATGCATTATAGGCCTCTTTCTCTCTGTTTGTTTGGGGAAAATGCTGGATCAGCGTATATCCGATCAGTCATGTTGAATGATGGCCACTCATGCGCACTCACAGCTCATCCTGCAGCGTGATTAAGCCATGTCTTGAGCTCAGAGTGGATCAAGGCTCTGTGTTCGCTCAAATGGGTAATTGTCTGGTTTTAATTTGATCAGTGTTACTGCACAAAAGAGAAAAAACAAGCCCTAGCCCTCATCCAAAAAGCTTCCCATCAAAACAAAACAATAAAATCACAACATAAGAGCATTTCAAAGAATTGACCTAATGGATTTTAAATGCATTTACTCTGTCACACACACACACACACACACACACACACACACACACACACACACACACACACACACACACACACACACACACACACACACACACACACACACACACGTTGGGTTTTTTGTTTTATGTTTTATGGGGACTTTCCATAGACATAATGATTTTTATACTGTACAAACAGTATATTCTATTCCCTACCCCTACCTGTCACATAAAACTTTCTGCATTTTTAGATTTTCAAAAAACATCATTTTTATTATTTATAAGCTGTTTTCCTCATGGGGACCAAAAAATGTCCCTACAAGGACAAGGATTTTGGATATTGCCATCTCTGTGGGGACATTGTACAGACTATACAGAAACAAAATACACAAACTAAAACTACAACCCGAATTCTGGAAAAGTTGGGACGTTTTTTAAATTTGAATAAAATGAAATAGAACATAGATAACATAACAAATGTTTAAACTGAGAAATTTTACACTTTTATCCACTAAATGAGCTCATTTCAAATTTGATGCCTGCTACAGGTCTCAAAGAAGTTGGGACGGGGGCAACAAATGGCTGAAAAAGCAAGACATTTTGAAAAGGTTTAGCTGGGAGAACATCTAGCTACTAATTAAGTTAATTGATATCAGGTCTGTAACATGATTAGCTATAAAAGGGATGTCTTAGAGAGGCAGAGTCTCTCAGAAGTAAAGGGCAGAGCTGTGAAAGAGTGTGTAAAAATGATTGTGGAATACTTTAAAAACAATGTTCCTCAACTTCAAATTGCAAAGGCTTTGCAAATCTCATCATCTACAGTTCATAACATCACCAAAAAATTGAGAGAAACTGGAGAAATCTCTGTGCGTAAGGGACAAGGCTGCATCACTGCATGATTGTGTCAATGACATTACTAAATGGGCCCAGGAATACTTCCAGAAACCACTGTCGGTAAACACAATCCGCCGTGCCATCTGCAGATGCCAACTAAAGCTCTATCATGCAAAAAGTAAGCCATATGTGAACATGGTTCAGAAGCGCCGTCGTGTGCTGTGGGCCAAGGCACATTTAAAATGAACTGTTTCAAAGTGGAAAAGTGTTCTATGGTCAGACGAGTCCAAATTTGACATTCTTGTTGGAAATCACGGATGCTGTGTCCTCAGGGCTAAAGACGAGGGAGACCTTCCAACGTGTTATCAGCACTCAGTTCAAAAGCCAGCATCTCTGATGGTATGAGGGTGCATAAGTGCATACAGTATGGGCAGCTTGCATGTTTTGGACGGCACTATGAATGCTGAAAGGTATATAGGTTTTAGAGCAACATCAAACAAAAAAATGTCAAAGAAAACCACATGGTAATGGTTTACCATGGTAAACATGCCCCCTTCCCAACTATTTTGAGACCTGTAGCAGGCATCAAATTTGAAATGAGCTCATTTTGTGCATAAAATTGTAAAATTTCTCAGTTTAAACATTTGTTGTTATCTATGTTCTATTGTGAATAAAGTATTGGCTCATGTAATTTGAAAGTCTTTTCGTTTTCATTTTATTCCAATTTAAAAAACGTCCCAACTTTTTCGGAATTCTGGTTGTAAAATAAAATGAGAAATAAAAAAGAATATTTAAAATTCACAACTATAACATCTTTGGACAGTACACATTTGTGAATACAAACGGAAAATATAAGAAACAACACACAAACACAATGTATTACAGATGACTGTTTCCACATTGCCTCGTGGCAAATGTGCCTGGAGGAAGCTCAGAGTAAAAGCACTGCTGTTTGTATGAGAACATTCCTCCACATACATACACATATTATGTACAGTAACATGTAAATCTAATCCATGCCTTTCCAAGGCTGCTTATATAGTAGATATAGTTTGCCCACAAAATAAGTATAGTCATCATTTAACCACCTCTCCAAACTTGTATGACTTTTTTTGTGGAACAATAGTTATCCAGAATATTAGTTCTGTTGCTCTTTTTCACACAATGAAAGTGAATGGTGACCACATCTTTTGAAGCTTTCAAGATTGTTGACTCAAATTTCAGTCTGATCACCACACAAAGCCATAAAATGGCTTCAGAAGACTTGAAATATTGCACACGAGTCATATGGACCACTTTCATGATGCTTTTATTGTGCTTCTTTGTCCATTTTAGAACTTGAATGATCCAGTTATTCACTCTCATTGTATGGAATCAAGCAACATGGACATTCTGCTATGTATCTCATTTTGTGTTCCACAGAAAATCTCATAAGGGGTAATAAATATGGCAAATTTAAATGATCCCTTTTAAGGCATGCACTTTAACTTGAGAAAACTCTAAAATAACAACTAAAACATTCTCTTCATTAACTCTTTTCATTATTAGGCAATAATCACATATAATTATACCTTTTAATATTAATGCAGTTCATTAACTGCATGCAAAAACCTGATTGTTTCAGAGGAAGCTGGGGATCATGCAGGGCTCGTAAGGAAAATGAAACCTTTTATAAATTAGAAATAGTTTTCTAACTGCCTGTCTGATCTGTGATGGGAAACCATATTTGTCTGGATGAAACTCATTAATACATTTCAATCAGGGCTTCAGAGTAGATTGATTATTTTTTCCCCAGAGTAATTTGTAATTAAACATGGCCTGCAGGATTGTACAAGTCTGTTCCCTCAGAAACAGCATTATGCGTCAAACAGCTCAAGTATGACTGGTCTGCTGTGTAATTCTTGACACGACCATTAAGCAGAAAAGTCAATTTGATCTACTAATCAGTTTGCAGTATCTGTGTCAGACTCAGTAATAATAACATATTAATAAGTTATTAAATTGCAAAGTTTGCAAATCTCTGTTAATTAGCATTATAAATAAAGGCATTAGTTCATTATAGTCTGTAACTTTGTAACTGAGACATTATTAATGATTAATTATTTAGTCAGAATTTTAAAAATTGAGACATATGTGGGTTCTGATATCAGTGTTGGCTATATACATCTAGACTGATGATACTATATCTATGATGGCTTTAATGATTCCACCTTGTGGAATTTTCAGCATTTTGTTTTAGAAATATTTACCAATGTTTAACATATATAATACTTTAAAATGACTACAATCCGTATTCTACAATAACTCTAAAACTTCTAGACACTTTTTTATCCACATGAATGCACATTGATTTTATCAAGTGAAGTCATCTTTATTTATATAGCGCTATATAGCGCTTTATACAATACAGATACAGCAAGTCAGTTCAGTGTCGATTCAGTTCCGTTGTAAAGATCATCAAATATTAAATTAGTTAATTTCATCTATAAAGCAGTTCTGCCGAAAACAGTGATGTCAACGTCCAGCTCAGTTCAGTTCTCATACAACAGCGTCAGTACAGTCAGATCAATAATATTGCTGAATATTAAGTGTCCCCAACTAAGCAAGCAAGAGATGACAGTGGCAAGGAACCCAAACTCCATCAGGTGACAGAATGGAGAAAAAAAAAAACCTTGGGAGAAACTAGGCTCAGTTGGGGGGCCAGTTCTCCTTCGGCCAACAAACAAACATGGTGTGATTATAATTCAGACTGCATCGGATCGGTAGCAGTCTAGTAGTCTCTGCTGACATTCAGGGCTGCGTTGTGGTCATGTCTAGCTGCAGGTCCACCATCTGATCTGGATATGGACTGGATTCTGTTGACTAGGGTAACCTACGGTATTACGGTAGACAGACATATTAGCATAGATGCTATTCTTGTTATGACAAGTACATTGGGTGTTTTAGGCGTGTTCCCTGTTCCGGTTGACCTAATTAATGCAGCCTAACAATCATTTAACTGATTCAAATAATAGAAATTGATAATGTGTTATGGGTTTTCCAGATTAAAGAGATGTGTTTTAGTCTAGATTTAAACTGACAGAGTGTGTCTGCTTTCCGAACAAGGCTAGGAAGACTATACAAGAGTTTGGGTGCTAAATAAGAAAATGATCTACCAACTACAGTTGATTTTGATATTCTAGGTATTATCAACTAGCCAGAATGCAATAGACGTGAAGGACTGTAATGCGTTAAGAACTCGCTCAAGTACTAGGGAGCTAAACCATTTAGTGCTTTGTAAGTATTTAGCAAGAATTTAAAATGTATAAGATGTTTAATAGGGAGTGTGGCGACCAGGGCGAGTGATAATGAGCATCACCTGGGAGGCGCACCGGCCTTGAGTCTCTCACGGAGGAGCTCCGGGAGCATAAAAGGAGGAGCGACGATCGTGAAGGACGAGAGAGGACCAGGCCTGGACTTTACGTTATGTTTTATTATGTTTGTGTGGCCGGCAGACGTCCGCGAGGGTCTGCCGGCATTACTTTCATTTTGTATTTGTTTATTTTGGTATTAAAGTTTTGTTTGAATGTTCGCCGGTTCCCGCCTCCTTCTTCATGGCGGACGGCAGCAGGCTCTGGCCCATGGCGGACGGCGGCGACTCCTCCGCTCCCTCCTGGACGGCAGCCACCCCACCTCGTCCCAGGGGCACGGCCTCGAGCTCTCCGTCCCACCTGTCACTAGGCTCCAGCACCACCGCCTCGGGCAGCCCTCGCGGTCTTCACACTGCTGCCCGAACTCCGCAGCACCGCGATCCCCCTCAGCAGCGAGGGCTCTCCGACAGCATGTCCCTCCTTCCTCCCGGGTTTCGGCACCAATGTAACACAGTTCGTAAATGTGGGAAGAAGGAGGCAGGAACCGGCGAACGTTCAACAAAACTTTAATTCAAAATAAACAAAGAACAAAATGAAAGTAATGCCGGCAGACCCTCGCGGATGTCTGCCGGCCACACAAACATAATAAAACATAAAATGGTCCTGGTCCTCTCTCGTCCTTCACGGTCGTTGCTCCTCCTTTTATGCTCCCGGAGCTCCTCCGTGAGAGACTCAAGGCCGGTGCGCCTCCCAGGTGATGCTCGTTATCACTTGCGTCACCGGCCTCGCGCCGTTCCCTCACGGCTCTCGCCCGCCCTGGTCGCCACAGGGAGCCAATACAGTGTTGATAGAACTGAGCTAATATGGTCATACTTCCTGGTTCTTGTAAGAAATCTAGCGGCTGCATTTTGGACCAGCTGGAGTTTGTTTATTAAGCGTGCAGGGCAACCACCCAGTAGAGCATTACAGTAATAGCTTTGAGGTCTTGAACGCATGAACTAGCTTTTCTGCAGTTATGTACTTTTGTGTGTTTTTATAACAAGAGAGAGAGGAGCCAGGCGTGGCTTCCATTGTGTGGACAAAAAAAGAAAAGAAAAAAAAGATAAAAAGAGAAATATCTTATTTTGTATTCAACACAAAAGGGAAAGTCAAACAGGAATGACATGAGGGTCAGTAAATGATGACAGAATTTTAATTTCTGGGTGAATAATCCCTTAAAATGTATGAAGTGCATTATATAACATATAAATACATTATATAACCCACTTGCAAAAAATACTACAAGCAGTTTGAGGTAACCTGATCTAATGCATCCACTTAAAATCACCTACACACACCAGCTGATTAGAAGTCATGATATAATTGCTGCGAATGTGACAAGTTGTGAGAAAAAGTTTAACAGCATTTGTTTGCAGATGCCACTTGAGTTAATATTTTGTATTTGATGCAATGACATTTAGACCTTTTAAATATCTAAAAAGTCTCCACATTTTTTGTGGTCACTTTATATTAGTACTTGAAAGCCCTTGGCAGTAATTGTAGCTGAGCTGGTTTGAGCAAGTTATAATGTTAGAATGTCATTCCATTGTTGCTCAACTGGTCATTTTCTGGGCCATTCCAGATCATTGGCGTTCATGCTTTTAAGGCTTCCTTTACAATTTTCCCCCATTTTCTCCAGTCCTGCTGCATAAAAGCATGTGTGCCACCACTGCTCTTCATTGAGGGGGTGTTCTCAGTCTATTGTGTTGTGTGCTTTAGCATGTAGCACTGAAGACAGACTAATCTAAATGTGGAGTAAGATGCCTTTGGGCAAATTTTAGGCTTAAAGTCTTTCCTCTCTCCAGCCTTCCATTCAGGCTAAATTTCTGTGTTGCCTCATGCACAGTTTGAGAACCTTAACTCCTTTAGAGTTGCCTTAAACCTCTGGTATTTTTCCATTTGAGTCACACTCGTGTTGTTCGCAATAGACCAGAAACATTAATTGTATAATCATTTCTATTTTATAAAATGAATGCACTATATTTGATTTCAATAATGTTTTTTCTTTAATATTTGTTATTTTGAGGAGATTTTTTTGTGTCACTAAACAATATTCATATCTAAATTATGAACCATTATGGACCATTTATTTCTATATAAAATATTTAAAAAATTATATTAAAAAAGCACCAATTGATTTTTCAATTGACGCAGTATTTAAGTTAAAAATGGAGCAAAAGTACTTCAAATCTATTGAATGGAGGCAGATTAGTGCCACCTGGTGGGAAAAAAATAAAGAAAATCATCTGTAATACCATGATGTAGCCACTAGATGCCTGTATAGCCCTATATATGAATAAATACAGTGTTTTCAGACATAATTACTTACTTTTATTAGATTTAAGTATTTGGAGATTATCAAAGACTAGTTTTCGCCAAAAATTAGATTTTTTTTTTTTTAACGGAGTTTGGAGATTTTACCCCCAAAAATTGCTCTGTTTTTTTGTATTTTTCATATTTCCCATTCATTTCATCTAAAATGACCGAACAACCAGAGGGTTACATTTCTTTTTGTCCTGACACTGGTGGGTGGCCAGTTCTGGGCACATTCAGTGCGGTTTCTCCCTCACATTTAGTGATGACCTTCACTGTTCTTCAAAGTATATTCAATGTGTTACATTTTTTTTATTAAATCTGCCTGGTTTTCAGCATTTTTTCAGCATTCATGAAACATTTGTTTTTGTCTTTATGATTACAAATTACCCCAAAAGTAGAATGTTTCCCAGACAAAAGTGTACTTATTATGAAATTAAATGCAGTACCTCAGTTGCAGACTTCAAGTGGACTCTTGTCAAGTAATTACAAGTCACTGAAGTTATACAATAGCTTTTAAATTCTCTAACTTTTTAAAATTAATGTGATTGTGTTATAATTTAAGAAATTCTATAAAAGTGTAGAGCAGACTTTCAGAAACATGCTTTGGTCAAGCTCAGAGATTCTTTAAACTTTATTAATTATAACTTGATTAGTTATACAAAGTGCTAGTATCTGTTCAGAAAGTGATTGACAGTTGGCTTGCACAAAGATAAATTTGGTAAATGTTCATAATAACAAACCAATTTCTGTAATTTTATCAAACATGAATGAATGTTTTATAGAGACAAATCAAATGACACAACAACATCACATAATTCATCAAATCCATTGCTAATTCGGACTTATTTAGACTGTTAAATAGGTGCATTCTCTAGCTAAACATGGCCAAAGTTTCAAAACATGAATTGGACGTATGACAGAGTATTAACATGAGATTGGCAGAAACTATGTGTGATCCCCCCTTTAATGATGTAAGTGCTGTTGTTGACTCACAAAAATAATGTCACTTCGTTAAAGACAATGTCATTATGAAATTGGCTTTTGTTAGTTAAAGGGATAGTTCACCCTAAAAATTAAAATTCTCTTACTTAACCTCATGGCGTTCCAAACGTTCAAAGCCTTCTGAACACAACCGAATTTATCAATAAGTAAAATGCTTCATTAAATTTTGATTAAACCACTGTAGTCAAATGGGTTACTTTTAGGATGCCTTTATGAACCTTTTGGAGCTTGAAAGTTTTGATTATTTAGACTTTGAATGGATGGATAGAAATATCTGTTTTTATTAGAATATCTGTGCTATGAAAATGACAATAATCTTGTGGGTTTATAACAAGGTGAGTATGAATGAGAGAATCTTCATTTTTAGGTAAACTCACTTGTTGATATAAAAGACTAACATGATGGAAATGGAAAATGAGGATACAGGGACAAAAACTATAAATTGAATTTAAATTGAAATTAATTCACCAATTAAAACTAATAGGATTTATTTCTTTTAGAATACAGGGCATAATATTTTATCCAAAATATTGAGACATATACTGCATAATGACCCTTACACAAAGACTCTAATGACTAAAGAGATTCAACAGAATGTGAAACCCAGACCCTGACCTCAACTAACATGTGTTTCCTCTATCAGGGTGAGTGCTCCCAGAGGTGCTTCAACATCTTTGTGCTGGAAACAGTGTGTGTGGGCTGGTTCTCCCTGGAGTTCCTGCTCCGTTTCATCCAGACACAGAGCAAGTGCATGTTCTTGCGCACACCCCTCAACATCATCGATGTGGTGGCCATCCTGCCCTATTACATCACTTTAATAGTGGACTCACTCTCTGTAAGCGACCGTCCCACAGGCTCAGGAAACAACTACCTGGAGAAAGTGGGATTGGTCCTGCGAGTTCTTCGAGCGCTGCGGATCTTCTACGTGATGCGATTAGCACGTCACTCTTTGGGGTTACAGACATTAGGGTTGACCGTACGCCGCTGCACTCGAGAGTTCGGACTGCTCCTGCTGTTCCTGTGCGTTGCCATGGCACTGTTCTCTCCTCTGGTCTTCCTGGCTGAGAGCGAGCTGGGCGCCAAGCAGGAGTTCACCAGTATCCCTGGGAGCTACTGGTGGGCCGTCATTTCCATGACCACAGTTGGATACGGTGACATGGTTCCACGCAGCATTCCTGGCCAGGTGGTAGCACTCAGCAGCATCCTAAGTGGAATCCTGCTCATGGCATTCCCAGTCACATCCATATTTCACACTTTTTCACGCTCCTACCTGGAACTAAAAGAGGAGCAGAGTCGGGCCTCACGGCACAAACCCGATTCACAAGACAGCACCAAGTCCCAAAACAGTGAGGATTCACAAGACACTGACAGTTCGATACATGGAATCATAGAGACCACTGCAGTCAGTGCGCACCACCGCAGATCTGTGGCTGTGGCAAGTCAAGGAGTTCCACAGGTCAGACGATCATTAAAGTCATAATGCAAACAGCTAACTAAGACTAAAGAAAAATCCCACGTACAAAGACATGCTACAGGTGAGCGGCCATATATATAGTACCTGTTTGATCAGGTGACTTGACAATAATAGACACTGGGAAAGGAACATTGAAATGGACAGGTTTGTATGTCCAAAGCACAATCCTTTAAGGAGTTAGTTCACCCTAAAATGATTTTTCTGTCATTTACTCACCATCATGTTCCAAATGCATGACTTTCTTCCGTAGAACACAAATGGAACTGTTAAAAAAATGAATGGAGACTGGGACTATAAACTCCACAAACAATTAAAAAAAACACCATACAACTCATGGTAACCTTATTCAAAGCCTTCTGAAGCCAGCTGATAACTTGGTGTGAGAAAAAAGAAGCAAAAATTAAGTTATTTTTTTCCTACTTGATTTCCTACTCACTTTTGACTCAGAATAAAAATGTGTCACGCATAGGTTTGACATCAGTAAACCATCATGCCAAGCCCTTTGAAGAGGTGTAACTGGTCCTACTCACACCACTCTAAAGTGGTATTCAAACCAGCATCAATTGCCATAGGTGGCAGGTCTGCTAACAAAGACACTAAAGACACTGCAGCCTTTTGAGGCCAGAGGTGTGAGGTTTACTTTCTGTTCCATTCACTCACCTAAACCTCACTAATTCGGTTCAAGGCACCAATGTAATTGGTCTTACACTCCTTCAGAGCAGGATTCAAACCAGCGTAAACTGGCACGGGAGGTGGACCTCCAAAAAAAAGTGCTAAAAGTTACTGTCCCTAGCTTGCCTCTTGAGGACAAAGGGTGAGGTAAACCTGCACAGCTATCTACCAGCTGGCATTCATTACATTCACCTGTATAAACCTAACTCTAATTCGGGTCACGGCACCAATGTAACTGGTCTTACACTGCTTCAGAGCGGGATTCGAACCAGCATCAACTGGCATGGCAGGGGGGTGTCCTAACGAGGCGCTAAAAGCTTGCCTCTTGAGGCCAAGGGAGTGAGGTTTACCTGCACAGCTATATACCACTCACCTAAACCTCTCCTCCGGGTCACGGCACCAATGTAACTGGTCCTACTTGCACTCCGAGTGCGATTCAAACCAGCATTAACCGGCATGGGAGAAGGGCCCGCTAACAAGGACTCTAAAATCAGCAGCCCCTAAATGTGTCTCTTGAGGTCAGGTAAGTGAGGTTTACCTGCACAGCTCTTAATAGCTGGCCTCCTATATATATATATAAAGCAGTTCTGAGATTTGAGAGCTCAGCTACGTTTGTCCCCAATCACTTTAAACATCTCCTTTTGTGTTCCACCAAAGAAAGAAAATCATATGGGTTTGGAATGGCATGAGAGTGAGTGATGACTGAATTTTATTTAAGCTCGTGTACCTGGTAGATGGATGCTCCTACCTGTGAAAACTGTATGACTGTGAAGATTGACATTTTATTTTGCATCATCCTTTAAGGTAAAATGAGCTTTTCTCTGGTGAAAGAGCATATATTGTGTCACACTGTTCAAAACAGGCTATTGAACTTTAATTTATGCTCCTATATAGCTGATTTGCAATAACTATGTTTATGAAAACACAATTAAACATATTTCTGTATAATTCTGCTTTTAGATGCCATAGTCTCAGGATCTGCCAGTTGTAATAAACACAATGAAATACCCTTTAAAAGAATAAAGGTTTCTTATTTTCAAATTGTCTTGAGTGATAGCTGGTTTGTAGAATATAGGCCTATACATATTTTTAATTAAAAAGGAAAGTGGTCTCGAACTCAACAGATGTTACTTGTTCCCTCTTTCCATATTAGGAGAGATGGAATTACATAAAGTCAAGAATGTGAAGCAGAATATTTTCACTATTTTATATTTAAAAAAAGTACTAAAAGTACCTTGGTATTGCCATACTATATGATTTGGACACTGTTTTTTTTGAAGCACTTTGGACTGCCATGTACCATGGTATATGGTTATAGTAATCCTTCAGTAGCATGGTATTACCATCTGATACCATCAGATTATCAAGGTTGGGTGTCCATGAATCGAAATAATCCTGAGATAAGGTGTGTTTAATATAGGAGTCCAGAATTGAGTCCTGTCAAAACTGATCAGAGAGACCAGCACATCTATTCCAATTAAATATGTGTGACAGAGGGTCATATTGTTGTGAAACACTCATAACATTGATCAGTGGTAGATACATCCATATCGATTCCCCTGAGAGCCCTGTGCTCATAAAGGCATTGACTGACCATATGTGCTTCCAGTACAAACACTGCTATAATGACCACAGCCATAATGAATGCACTCTCAGGTTTCCATTTTAATGAAACTGGTTCAATGCCAGTATTTTACACAATGAAAAAACAGGCTCAAATGTCCACAGCCTGTAAGACTTTAAGATACTACAGAGCAATAATGCTCAAATCATTATTCACAACAGCCACTTGTTTAGGAAAAAAAATGAGTTAAACTGTCAATAATGTCACAACACAAAAAAGGTAGATGCTATTTACTATTTCACTAAGTGAAAATAGCATATTTTCCTAGCGATAGATGCTATTTACACAAAGTGAAAATAGTATATTTCCTTAGTGTTAGATGCTATTTACTCTAAGGCTGTGTCCACCAAAGCGTTTTTTCCAGTGGCTTTAATTTAAAGGTGCCCTAGATTCAAAAATTTAATTTACCTCAGCATAGTTAAATAACATGAGTTAAGTACATGGAAATGACATACAGTGAGTCTCAAACTCCATTGTTTCCTCCTTCTTATATAAATCTCATTTGTTTAAAAGACCTCAGAAGAACAGGCGAATCTCAACATAACACCGACTGTTACGTAACAGTCGGGGTGTACGCCCCAATATTTGCATATGCCAGCCCATGTTCCCAACATTATGAAAGGCATTAGACAAGGGCAGCCAGTAACATCTGGATCTGCACAGGTGAATCAACAGACTATGTAAGCAAGCAAGGACAATAGCAAAAAATGGCAGATGGAGCAATAATAACTGACATGATTCATGATAACATGATATTTTTAGTGATATTTGTACATTTTCTTTCTAAATGTTTTGTTAGCATGTTGCTAATGTACTGTTAAATGAGGTTAAAGTTACCATAGTTTCTTACTGTATTCACGGAGACAAGAGAGCCGTCGCTATTTTCATTTTTAAACACTTGCAGTCTGTATAATGCATAAACAACTTCATTCTTTATAAATCTCTCTAACAGTGAAGCATTAGCCGTTAGCCATGGAGCATAGCCTCAAACTCGTTCAGAATCAATGTAAACATCAAAATAAACACTGTACTTACGCGATTAGACATGCTGCATGATGAACACTTTATAAAGATCCATTTTGAGGGTTATATTAGCTGTTTGAACTTTTTTTTTTATGTTGTTTAAGGCAAGCGCGAGCTCTTGGGGCATGGAGCACCAGATTTAAAGGGCCACACACCCTGAATCGGCTCATTTCTAATTATGCCCCAAAATAAGCAGTTAAAAAAAATTAATTAAAAAAAATCTATGGGGTATTTTGAGCTGAAACTTCACAGACACATTCAGGGGACACCTTAGACTTATATTACATCTTTTAAAAAAAGTTCTAGGGCACCTTTAAATGTATATAAATGACAGCAATATCCAAACAGACTTTTAAAAAATGTTTATTAACAAAACTTGCTATAAAAAAGTTGCATTGCATTGAAAATATGTGGAGTGACCAACAGTATCCATCTTAACACTAACAGAACATTTGGCTAGACAGACACTGAACACACACACACACACACACACCGCACCTCACCCCCCCAAAAGGCAATCAATAATTCTACCAATACTGTATAGAGTGATAGAGTAAACCTATATACCGCTGTGGGAACCGGAGTGTACATCAGTTACTTTCATTCAATGGCAAGAACCTTAAACAGAAGACAGTTTAAAATAATGGCAATATAGATAAAAAAAAAATATAAACCAGCTATAGTATCAAAATACAGCACAAAGAGAAACATTATATATTTAAAGGGTTAGTTCACCCAAAAATGAAAATTCTGTCATTTATTACTTACCCTCATGCCGTTCCACACCCCTAAAACCTTCGTTAATCTTCGGAACACAAATTAAGATATTTTAGTTGAAATCCGATGGCTCCATGAGGCCTCCATAGGGAGCAATGACACTTCCTCTCTCAAGATCCATAAAGGTACTAAAAACATATTTAAATCGGTTCATGTGAGTACAGTGGTTCTCTATTAATATTATAAAGTGACAAGAATATTTTTTATACACTGATTCATTTTTGCTCCGAATCTTCCTGAAGCAGTGTTTTGAAATCGGCCATCACTAAATAAGTCGTTAAATATTCTCGTCGCTTTATAATATTAATATTGAACCACTGTACTCACATGAACTGATTTAAATGTGTTTTTAGTACCTTTATGGATCTTGAGAGAGGAAGTGCCATTGCTCCCTATGGAGGCCTCACTGAGCCATCGGATTTCAACTAAAATATCTTTATTTGTGTTCTGAAGATGAACGAAGGTCTTACGGGTGTGGAACGACATGAGGGTGAGTAATAAATGACAGAATTTTCATTTTTGGGTGAACTAACTTTAAATGAAGTTGAAGTCAAATACATGATATCTCAGAATCAACCAGGTAAAAAAGACAGAATAAGATAGAAAATAGAAATAAATAGTAATAAAAGGGAGTTTTATCTAAATTGGGAGAGTTTTTAACATAGACAGTCTTTCATGGGATCTTTATGTGATCCCAGGAATCTTGATAAAAAATAATGTCATGACATTTGTACAAAGCAAGAGTGGAAAATATCATGTCAAAAGGCCATCAATTGTGTTAAACTATTCCTCATTAAACAATTCAACCCGTTTACATATATAACATATTTATAAGCAGCATCTCACTCATAACACAATAAATGTTTACTGGCATGTGACATCCCTGACCAGTACTAATCTGCAAAATAACATTTTCTTAAAAAGTATTTGTCAAATTTTCCAGTAAGACAAAATTTAAATGAAATGTATTATTAATTCTATTCTTTTTTTTTTAAGCATAAAAGTATAAGCCAAAACATAATAATGAGTTTTAAAAAAAATAAATAATAAAAATTCAAGATATATTTTCTTTAAAAAAGTATTTGTTTTAAAGATCTTTAGGTATTTTTACTGGAAAATTACAAAAATACCCCCTTTTTTTTTTGCAGTGTATTGTCATGTTCAGGGCTGAAGATTGACCGAATGTTTAAACCACTTGGCCTTGAAGACAGATACAATTTTTTTAATTAACCCCCAAAATGCCACAAATACATTATCAAAGTTATTTTAAGGGATCAAAAGTTAGTAAATATATCTGGGTATTTCCTTATTTGTCATGCTAAGTACTGTAAAATGACTGCATGCAAATGATTTAGGATTGCTATACATATCTCCAAAAATAATTCTTGTGGATTTGTGAATGGATTTGTATGAGGATTGTCTCCTACTACCAAAAGGAGAGAATGTATTATTATTTTTTTTGGTTCAAAACAGGGCTCTTTCTGTGATCTTCATTTGGCCTTCACAGCCTGAAACCCTACAGCAGGCTACTGAGGTAAAAACATATCCAAATAAAACTACACTAATTGTATTAATCTCTTATAACTAAAGCTTTGTACATTCATCCATCTGATGTCAGATACATTTCTGGTTAATCTGAGAGTCTGTAAGGCAAAAGTTTTCATAAGCGTAAACGTGTAAATATAACTGCCTATCTTTATGATACTGCATGTAAAAGGTTGGTTCTACGTATAGTTATACAGTGGCACCAAAAATAATCCGAACACTTAAGTAACACTTACTGTATGAACGTCATGCATTTCATTGCATAAAATATAAAAAAGTGGCATTGATTTTAACAAAAAATAAAGCACAAAAAGTGAAGTTAATTGTGAGAAAAGCTTTAGCATCATAGTTTGATGTTATGTATTCTAATGCAATGACATTCAAACACATTTAAGTGCAACTTAAGCATGCAAATACTTTTTGGGGAGACTGTACAAAGATCTTGTATCTATGCATACGTATACATTGTAATATAGATTTTGAGCACATTCCTTTATAAATGTGGGTGTTTCATAGGGCCTTGGCGCTGGTGGTGTGTGTGGTGTGTGAGATGGGTTTCTGTGGGTAGAGGCTGTAATAGTACACTTGGAAGAGAATAGCGAAGTCCACGCACACCTGAAGGAGGCCGCAGATCCAGAACTGCATGGGAGCCTGAGTCAACAGGAAGTAGCCTGTCTTGAAAGTGTCTCCACTGGTCCACATCAACACCATCTTAATACTGGAGGGACAGGAAGTGAGAGAGAGAGAGTTAGAGTCAGAGAGTGTTATTAAAGTCTGAAGATGTGAGAAAGAGAGGCAGATCGATCAAAATCACTGAAATTGAGAGAACTGGGAAGTGCAGGATGAGTTACGCTCAAAGGTTAATGCTAATGGTTTGAGGTTTGTTAAGTATGAACAATAATGATAGTGAAGGTTGCCACATCTACTAAATACATAATCTGTCCCAATAATGAGAGAACATGAGATCAGCACTGGAGTGATATGGGTTTGGTCTTCATAACCACCTCTCTTAAAGCTTAAAGGGATAGTTCACCCAAAAATGAAAATTTGATATTTATCTGCTTACCCCCAGGGCATCCAAGATGTAGGTGACTTTGTTTCTTCAGTAGAACACAAATGATGATTTTTAACTCCAACCGCTGCCGTCTGTCAGTCAAATAATAAGAGTGAATGGTCACACAATCTATAAGTGTCAATAAACATGCACAGACGAATCTAAATTAAACTCTGCGGCTCGTGACGGCACATTGATGTCCTAAGACACGAAACGATTGGTTTGTGTGAGAAAACGAACAGTATTTATATAATTTTTTACCTCTAATACACCACTATGTCCAACTGCGTTCAGCATTCGCTTGGTGATGTCTGATCATGCTCTGACAACGGCAGTGATGTCTCGCGCATATACTTCAATGAGTGCCAGACATCACTTCCGTTATCAGAGCGCGATCAGACATCACCAAGCGAATGCTGAACGCAGTCGTTTCGTGTCTTAGGACATCAATGTGCCGTCACGAGCCGCAGGGTTTAATTTGGATTTGTCTATGCATGTTTATTGACTCTTATAAACTGTGTGACCATTCACTCGCATTGTAAGACTGACAGACATCAACGGTTGGAGTTAAAAATCATCATTTGTGTTCTACTGAAGAAACAAAGTCACCTACATCTTGGATGCCCTGGGGGTAAGCAGATAAACATCAAATTTTCATTTTTGGGTGAACTATCCCTTTAAAAAGAGAATAAAGTTTTTAATAATATGTCATTTGTTGGGAAAGGACAGCAGTAACATACAGCCTGGACAGTGTTCTCACAGACTGGCTCCATCTGCTCCACCTGTGGGTCCCATGCTTTGTTTCTCACACTTGTTTTAGAGGAAAAAAGCATAAGATCACACATTCAGATTTAAAGGACCACCTTCCTTTCATAGAGCACAAAAGGAGAAATTTTGAAGAATGTGCTGGTCACTCTTTTCCATCGAATTACCATTAATGGAGACTGACTTGTATACTATATTCATATTCTCCTGAAGGTATGCGATTGCTTTGTGTGAAGAACAGACAGAAATTTTGGTCAATGTTAATTCATAACCCTTGTGAAAAAGAAGTGCACTTAGTTGTAAAGTATATTTTAATTGTAAAAGTATACATTTAAGAAATTGTACTTGTAGATGATATTAATGAAACAGAAGGACACTTAAGTGTGCTAAAAAGTCATAAAAGTGCATCCATTTTAAATACCGTAAAAAACATTTTTAAAAAGTGCACTTTGTAAAATACTTCATTGTAATTTTAACTGCAGTGTGTTATTCAATATTACATTTAAATAAATTGCAACTACATCATTACAAATGTGTAATTGCAAATATATTTAAATACATGACTATACAAGTTTCTAAAAAAAATGGCATTAAAGTATATTTTAGTTTACCATAGATGCTAGCCAGTACATTTGGCAGTTCATGTAAACCATATTTCAATGGTTAAAAAACTTATTGCATTTAATATAAAGTTAAACTTTTATACACTTTAAATTTAATTGCAATTAATTGTCAGAAAACACTACATTCAGTTAACACTTACATATATTCTTTTAAAGTATATTATTTCCGTAATAAGATCTTTTAGTGAACTAGTGTGTTTTCGCTTTAAAACGCAAACGTTTTGCTACGGTTACGTCTATTGTTTACACTACGCTGGCGTTTTCGAACCTCGAAAACGGAGACTTTAGAAAACACTGCAGACCCCATTTTAGTTTGAAAACGCCGGGGTTGTGTTTCAGTATAAACCGACCAAAACGGAGACTTTTAAAAAATGATGGCCGTGACTACCCACGTTCGCTCTGCATATCCTTGACGACCGTGTAAACAATAACATGGAAATTGAACTGCAATCTTTGCTGGCTTTGTTGTCATTTTTAGCAGCCATTGTGCAGTTAAACTCAGCTTTTTTTTTATAATACTGCAGCTGCCCACATGCGCAAGAGGCAACTGTTTACACTTGTACGCGAATGTGTGCATGAACAGTCATGTGCCATGCGTTTTTGGCCATGTAGTGTAGACGGAGATCGTTTCTGAAACGCTGTGGAAACGCCAGTGTAGACAAAGATCGTTTTCATTTTAAAACACCGTTTTAAAACAAAAACGCACTAGTGTAAACGGGGCCTTAAACTGTACTTCTTTTTCACAAGGAATTTTTCCCTGAAATTTGATCACTGAGTTTGTGGGTTGAGATTCAGATCAGTCTGATTTGGTTTTGAGAAAAGAATCATTAAGGAGTGAATCATTGGAAAAACTCGGACATTGCTACGTCTCACATGATTGTGCCAAAGAAAAACTAAATCACTGTAAATATTGTAAATCAATGCTATCATATGGCATCAGAAGACTTGGTACTGTATATAGCAGATTAGTTATGCGGTTTACTTTTATGGTGATTTGTCATTTTGGAGCTTGACACCCCCAGTCCTCCTCACAAACTTTAATTAAAGCAAAAAGAGTGAGTAGGATATTCTTCAAAACTTCATCTTCTGCGTTTCACTGAAGAAAAAAGTCATATGGAATTCATGAGGGAGAGTAAATAATTTTCAGTGTTGGGTGAACGATTTTTAAGATGTCTCAAGTGTAGAAAGCCTTGTATTAGCACAAAAAACAGCTCACATTTTAGGCAGGAGAATAAACAAACTTCCTTTGTGCGGCCGTATTTGGTGCATTACAGAGCTGTAATTCCACCTGCATAAAGCTGTTCCACCATCGCTGTTTCATAATAAACAAATAAATTATTCAAGATGTGCATTTTTCTTTAGACTTCCCAAAATACATTACTTCCACACTACACCAATTATTTATTGTAGATTTGGCTTATTTTATGTACTAAAGAACTTTTGCTGTGAATCATCAGTTTTGGGGGTAACACAGTACAAGTAATCCAAGTTATGTAATCAGATTACTTTTTTTCAAGTAACTAGTAAAGTAACACTTTTAAATTTACAACAAAATATCTGAGTTACTTTTTCAAATAAGTAATACAAGATACTTTGTTTTCCCATGTATTGCCTGACAGCTCTTTTGTTCCCATGCTGAGAGAAATCGAGAGAAAGTGCAGAGGCACAGTGTGTAAACATGACGGTTTTTGTATATACTTTATGTATTTAATCTCACTTTATTAACCAATGTCTTTGCTGCTGACCTTCAATGATTTAATTCAACCATACTAAGGAAAAATGACTTTAGAAAAACATCACATTTGTGGAAAGCCGGAAGATTATTCATTTCACTTTTAGTGTGAAAGGGCCTTTACATTTGCCAAACATAGAACTTTTTTGCTGTTATTAAAACACAAACAAACAAGCCCAGGTGAGAAAAAGTAACGCAAAAGTAATATAACGCATTATTTTCCATAAAAAGTAATGAAGTTAGTTACTTTTTTAGGGAGTAACGCAATATTGTAATGCATTACTTTTAAAAGTAACTTTCCCCAACATTGTGAATCATAAATAGACATAAAATTATCAGGTTATGCTGCAGTAAAACAGATTTAAAGGAACATAAAGTCAACACACACTATTATACTGATGCTGTTACCACGAGTGACTGATTTGGCCAAGTTGGATGTGTTACTGAAACAATATTCCTATTAAATAATCAGATTTTTTCAGGTACAGGGTCAAAGTTTGCAGGTCAAGATTAGATGCAGGCTTAGGGATGGTGTTGAGTTTAGAGACAGAGGTTTTTTGTTCACTGGAATATTGGTCTGCTCTGTGGCTAACAACAGATGTTGATGCAGGAAGTCACCTTAATTTGCAAATTCACTTGGCAATTAACACCTTTATTCAGCAAGGACACATACTAGATCAAAAGTGACAGTAAAGACATTACAGTATCTCACAGAAGTGAGTATATCTTTTCATGTGACAACACTGAAGAACAATGCTACAATGTAAAGTAGTGAGTGTACAGCTTGTATAACAGTGCAAATTTGCTGTCCCCTCAAAATAACTCAACACACATCCATTAATGTCTAAACCGCTGGCCTCAAAAGTGAGTACACAGTAAAAATGTCCAAATTGGGCCCAATTAGCCATTTTCTCTCCCCGGTGTCATGTGACTCGTTAGTGTTACAAGGTCTCAGGTGTGAATGGGGAGCAGGTGTGTTAAATTTGGTGTTATCGCTCTCACTCTCTCATACTGGTCACTGGAAGTTCAACATGGCACCTCATGGCAAAGAACTCTCTGAGGAAAAAAAAAAAAAAAACGAATTGTTGCTCTACATAAAGATGGCGTAGACTATAAAAAGATTGCCAAGACCCTGAAACTGAGCTGCAGCACGGTGGCCAAGACCATACAGTGGTTTAACAGGACAGGTTCCACTCAGAATAGGCCTCGCCATGGTCGACCAAAGAAGTTGATTGCACGTGCTCAGCGTCATATCCAGAGGTTGCGTTTGGGAAATAGACAGGTCAGCCTGTCAGTGCTCAGATCATATGTCGCACACTGCATCAAATTGGTCTGCATGGCTGTCGTCGCAGAAGGAAGCCTCTTCTAAAGATAATGCACAAGAAACCCCGCAAACAGTTTGCTGAAGACAAGCAGACTAAGGACATGGATTACTGGAACCATGTCCTGTGGTCTGATGAGACCAAGATAAACTTATTTGGTTCAGATGGTGTCCACCAGGTGAGGAGTACAAAGACAAGTGTGTCTTGCCTACAGTCAAGCATGGTGGTGGGAGTGTCATGGTCTGGGGCTGCATAAGTGCTGCCGGCACTGGGGAGCTACAGTTCATTGAGGGAACCATGAATGCCAACATGTACTGTGACATACTGAAGCAGAGCATGATCCCCCCCCTGCGGAGAGTGGGCTGCAGGGCAGTATTCCAACATGATAACGACCCCAAACACACCTCCAAGATGACCACTGCCTTGCTAAAGAAGCTGAGGGTACCTAAACCCTATTAAGCATCTGTGGGGCATCCTCAAACGGAAGGTGGAGGAGCGCAAGGTCTCTAATATCCACCAGCATCGTGATGTCGTCATGGAGGAGTGGAAGAGGACTCCAGTGGCAACCTGTGAAGCTCTGGTGAACTCCATGCCCAAGAGGGTTAAGGCAGTGCAGGAAAATAATGGTGGCCAAACAAAATATTGACACATTGGGCCCAATTTGGACATTTTCACTTAGGGGTGTACTCACTTTTGTGGCCAGCGGTTTAGATATTAATGGATGTGTGTTGAGTTCACTTTTGAGGGGACAGAAAATTTACACTGTTATACAAGCTGTACACTCACTAATTTACATTGTAGCAAAGTGTCATTTCTTCAGTGTTGTCACATGAAAAGTTAAAATAAAATATTTACAAAAATGTGAGGGGTGTACTCAATTCTGTGAGATACTGTACATCACACTAATCAAATCAATGCTGTTCTTTTGAACATTCATCAAAGAATTCTGAAAAACAATGTATCATTGTTTCCACAAAAATATAAAATAGCACAACTGTTTTCAATAATAATTATTTCTTAAACAGTGAATCAGCATATTAGAATGATTTCTGAAGGATCATGTGACACTGAAGAATAATGAGTAAAGTCTGCTGAAAAGTCCACTTTGCCATCACAGGAATAAAAAATTACATTTTAAGATACATTCAAATAGAAAACAATTATATTAAATTGGAATTATATTTCACAATATTACTTTGTGAGGCTACTTTCAAAAACATTTTAAAATTTCCCCTTTCACCTAAACTCACTGAAACCTAGTGGAGTTTAAACACTGAAATTGAATTGAATGCAAACACTCAGTGAGGATTGATTTTGTGGAAAGTGAGTTGTAGATATTGGACATGTTGTTATGGGAACACATTGATATAGATTATTCTGGTGCATCTTTCGAGCGACCGTCTCAAAAGCATGAGTAGACTAAACAACTGGGTGTAAAGAACAAACCAAAGCTAGAGAAAAGAAAACAGAGAATACGAAGACAGACAAATCTTTTCTTGCCCAAAAGAAACTGAGTCAAGTGGGGGTGCGGGAAGAAAGCTGAGGTAAACACTGTTTTCTGTTCTTTGTTTTGCTCAGTGTTACACTGAAAGCAAAGCTGAGAGGCGGCCTGATCCATGGCATCTGATAAAAGGGCCACTCTGAAAGCTTATTAGAGCAGCACGTCCTAAAGAGATGAAAGAGCGCTCTCAGTGCCGCAGGGCCACACCGATCAGCCCCTGTGACAGAGCAATAAACCACTCCACACTCCACATAACGGCAGAGTTTAATGAGTGTGAGCTATGATGAGGACAGGGTCATGATCAGTTACATTAAAGCTGAAAGGTAAAATATAGAAGTTTCCCCACTAGCGAGAACAAACCACTGGCATAAAATAAAGATTGTTTCCCAACATGTTTCCCAAACATGCCTACTGCCTGTGAGCTGCTTGTTCAGACAGCTTTTGCTGCACCATAGATGCAGGCCTCAACAACTGTCTAGACAACTGTAAACAATCCCATAATGCACTGCAATAAGCTTGTCCACTTCCATTAACTCTTTCCTCGCAATTGACTCTTCGCAAAGACCCGCCCCTCCTTAGTTACTGTTGCTTTGTCCGACAAGCCACGGCGTTCTAACGCCGCTCTAATGCTCTAACGTTAGTCTTCAAGTCCACCGACGTTAATTTATTAACTCTCCTGTCTGGTTCATTTATCAGACAAAATGGCAGATTTAGCGCCATGATTGGTCAGATCGCCTGTCAATCAAACTCGGGGCAAAGGGTGAACTGACAGAATTTTCAGGCTTTCCATGTTTTTACCGTTATACGGTAGAGGGCGCTATTAATTTCCTTAAAAGGAGCAGAAACAAGTGATAAAAGCATTGCTTATGCACATTGTAGACTTTGGGGGAAAAAAAAAACTTTCTTTCAGCTTTTTGCTCAAAATGTTGCTTTTTTTTTTTATGAAACTTAACCACATTCGATTTTTGATTAAAAAAATTGAATGCACACAGCTAGAATAAAACAGTTTTTTATTTTGTTTGTTTGTTTAAAAGCAGAAGTTCTGTTCTTTCTTTTGATATATTGCATGGTATTCATATTTTGGGGGCCATGATATTTTTTGAGAAAATGATCAAAAACGCTGGCATGGAAAGAGTTAAAGTCTCTATCAAGATGGAAATACTAAAAGAAAAAATTGCTTTATGCAATAAAAACGTAATATTTAATTGCAATGCAATTACAAATAATAGCAATTTCATGCACTGTATATGTATTAATTAATTTAGGAAGGAAGTGTAATAAATGTACAATCAGCTGGTCATTATCATAATGAAAACAACTTAAAGGGTTAGTTCACCCATAAATGAAATTTATGTCATTAATTACTCACCCTCAAGTCGCTCCAAACCCGTAAGACCTTCGTTCATCTTTGGAACACAAATTGTTAAAATGGTCCATGTGACAACAGTTGTTAAAACTTAATGTTATGAAGGGACGAGAATAAATTTTTTGTGTAAAAAACCCAAACAAAAATAACTGTATTCAACTATTTCTCTTTCTACATGAACAGCGTAAGGAGACTGACGTGGAAGAGAAGAAATTGTTGAATAAAGTTATTTTTGTTTGTTTTTGGCACACAATAAGTATTTTCATCGCTTCATAACATTGAGGTTGAACAACTGTAGTCACATGGACTATTTTAATGATGTCTTTACTACCTTTCTGGGCCTTGAAAGTAGTATTAACATTGCAGTCTATCAGAGGTTAGAAAGCTCACAGATTTTATGAAAAATATCTTAATTTGTGTTCCGAAGATGAACGAAGGTCTTACGGGTTTGGAACGACATGAGGGTGAGCTAACCCCCATAAATGTGGTAAAATAAAAAAAAGGGACCAGTGATCAATCTTAACAGCTGCCATGGAAACCATCAGGACTCAACGAGGCTGACGGTTGCCATGGGTTCCATGATAGAGTATAAACAAATTCCTCTTTTCATCCTCACTTTGAGACACAAAGCCAGTCTCCAGCAACAGTTACCAGAGAGCAAGAACTAACACAAAATCAAAAACAAATAAGTATAGCAGCACTGCAACACTATGTTGGTTGCCACTACAAACAACGATTGGTAGCTTATTTTCACAGACCGACTCTAGAGAAACATGAGGCTGGTAATGCCACACTAACACCCACACATTAACATCCAAGAGACAGCTGAGATGAGGACATGAAAGATAAATATTAATATTCTGTAAACTGAATAGGATGGTTTTTGTTACTTATTTCTGTTAAACATTTTGAGAAACTAAGATTTTGTGGATATTAAAATATATTTAAATTGTAATTTTGATTAGATATTTTTTATTCAGTTCCTGTGTAATTATTGAGCTTAGCAATTTATGTGGATGACACTCATAGCAGAATGTGTGTGCATGTCTATATAAAGGCACTGGACTGAGGTGGATTTCTGCAGTGCTCTTTACTCATCACACACACACAAGCAAATCAAATTCTATATTTCTCAAACTGCATCAAAACTCAGAAGAAATGTAACTGAATTCTAAAATAATTCTGCGATAAAACATATATCCCCATATTTTCTGAATGTAAATCACATGTTTCTGATGTTTTGACTGCTAGCCTTCCATCTTCTGCTAATGTTTTACTCATGGGCAATATTTCAATTCATTTCAACAAAAAGTTTCAAATAAAAAAAATATAAAAACAGATGAATAAATATATAAAGTGAAGTTAAGTAAAATAAGAACGGTAAAAACAATACATTTTTAAATATACTTTGTGTTATGTGTATACACAACAGAAGGTGATCAAAAGTCCTGCCTGAGCGTCTCTAGCTGAGAGGACGACTTGGATGTCGGAATAAACACGCCACCAGCAGCCTGAAAAACAGGGTGTTCAGCATAAAGCAGTCAACACAAACACACCGCTGTGAAATACTGCTGTCCTGCACAGCTTCGCCTGACAGAAGCACAGAGGGCAACTTCCTTTTGTGGGAGCGTTCAATTCACCCAGCACCTGACTAAAGGCTCAAATCTATAGGAACGCACAAATTAACGAATGGTTTGTTTGCAGCCCGTGGATACGAACCAGCTTGCTGCTCAGTAAACACATTTATAAAATAAGAGTTGGGTACGACTGCAGGGCAGCCGCGAGATAGTTCAGATGACTAAATAAGGCACTGAGGGTTCTCAAACTCCAACTAACAGGACTCTGGCAATGAACTTGGCTGTGGGGGTCACCAATTTCCCTCCCATTGCGATTCATTAACATTCGACTGATGGACAGCAAAACAGAGTCACATGAGGCCAGAGGTTCATTCACAGCAACAGTTACCAGTCAAACAACTCACTATGAAGCGAGTAAAAGTGGCCGAACAGCTAAACAGAAACAAAAACTAACAATGGCAGATAAACAAAACAAAAAACAAAACAAAAAACACCAAACAAAAACAAAAAACACAAAACCAAAACACAAAACAAAAACAAAAAACAAATAACAATGGTGGAATAGCTAAAAACAAACAAATAAATAAAACTTTTTAAATTCCTAAAACAGTTGTTTTCTTCCACAGTCTTTCAACAAAACAATACAAAACTGAACAAAAGCAAAAGCAAAACAAAACCAAAATAAATAAATAAATAAATGAATAAATGGCTGAACAATTAGTGAATAGCAAAAAAGGAAAAAAACAAGACTGGGAATAAGATGGAAAGTTCTACCATTTGTTTTGTTCAGTGCAGCAAAAAAAAAAAAATAAATAAATAAAATAAAATAAAACAAAAAAAACCTAATTCAATTTTTAGTCTTGTAATACAGGGCTGTCTCCAGGAGATGAATCATCTGTGATTGTGGTGGGCCTGCACAGAACACTGCACAGATCTGAATCTGATATGACCGTTTCCCATACAGTGCAAGTAACATAAATTACTCTAGGTACAATCAATGTGACATTCAGGGAACGTAAACAAGATAAAGCAGCACAAGAGTGCAATAAAAGTTGTCCTTAAGTCAGATGGAAGTTTCTGAAGGTCTCAACGATGCAAAGGCAAATCTGTAAAACTGTTCATTGCAGTAGCTCATTACCACTTACATATTACTGTGCATACATGCTTCATTCTAAAATTTACTGCCATATCTATACATCTCTCAATATATGTTTTTACTTTTTAGATAAATCTAATATGTATATTAAAATATAATTTTCAGACTAATCCTTACACAAAGTGGATAGGATTTGAGTTTTCTTTCTGTATCCTAACCAGCCGCAGTGTTGATATGTGACGAGCGACAGTGGATTCTATTTTTGCAATGGTTTCTGGGATGTTGTGGCTGACAGCTCAATGATTATCTCAGGTACTACTTATTTTTATACAATATTAAAATTGTTTCATTTGAGTTTAAATCTCATTTTTCTGAGACTAATATAATGACAGCGACAATGGATATCTTGAAAATAACTTGAAGGTAAACATGAACGTTCAAACTGTACTATATGCACAGCTCTATATGAACAAATAGTTCACTATTCAAACTATTCCATGACATCAGTCGCTGAGTATGCGTTTTGAATAATATTAAAATTGCTTCATTTTTATTCATTTGATTGTGCACATTTTGTTGCGTCTGTGAGACATTTATTTGGTTAGTAGTCCCATAATAAGCAAAAAAAAAAAAACACTGACAAGACAATACAACAAGTAGATCCCAGTAAATCCAAACAGGATTTAAAAAAGTGACAGTAAGTGTCAAAACAGTGTCAAAAGTGACATTAAAGACATTTATAAATGTCATAAAGATTTTTATTTTTAAAAATGCTGTTCTTTTGAACTTTCTATTTATCAAAGAATCCTGGAAAAAAATTTATCACGTTTCCATTAATTTTTTGTGTAACATTTTCGACTTTTATAATAATAAAAAATGTTTCTTGAGCAGGAAATCAGCAGATTAGAATGATTTCTAAAGGATCATGTGACACTAAAGACTGGAGTAATGACTGATAATTCAGCTTTGCCATCAAAGAAATAAATTGCATTTTAAATATATATTCAAACAGAAAACTTATTTTAAATTGGAATAATATTTCACAATATTACTGTATTTTTGATAATAAATGGTGAACAGAAAAAGACTTCTTTCAAAGACTTTTCCAAACTTTTGAACAATTGTGTATATATTTATATACAGTTTTCTTTTCCTTTCTCTGTTTTTATCCCTCTTTCTAAAACACAGCCACACTCACGCACAAAGCAGCAAACTTCAAATTTAAAAATACATAAACATAAGCATATACAAATAACTGTTTGCATACACACAGATACATACATAGACAGCAATACAGGCTCTATCGGCAGGTTTGCAGATGTTTAAATAGACACACACACACACACACACACACACACACACACACACACACATATATACAGCAACACAGAAGGCAGCAACCCTTATCTTGTCAGGCTGGCATGATGCCAGCGGCAGCTCCCCGCCTGTGCCATCAAATCAGTGCGGGTGAATGGACACACACACACACACACACACAGTGAAAAACAGAGCACAGGATGGCATCTCACAGTGTGAGACGCTACCAAACACACTAAGTCACACTGACAGGACGTGTCTTTACAGCACACACACTGAATCTCTCAAAAGGTTATGCAAGATAATACGCCTCTCAAACACATACAATGCATCTTATACAATCTAACAGTCACAATGAAAAATTACCTGATTACTATTTTTGTCTGATTCATTTATTTTGAGTACACTTTCTGCCACTGTGACTTGTTTTATTACTTAATTTGCTTTGTTTAATTTGTGGTCATACAATTTATACAGCAAAATAAAACATAAAAAATAAAATAAAAAATCCACTAATCCAGTTAATGTATAAGGTATCTACTGTATATCGGATTCCTGTAGCTTAGCAACAGTGTTTCATAAACCAGTTGAGCAGGAAGTCTGACTAGCAGACATCAAGGAGTGACTGTGCGCCACATATCACTTCCCATGTTCCTCTGTTCAAGCACTAGAGCAGTGGAGGCTTTTGTACTCACTCACTGGAGCGAGATGGAGTGAAAGTTAAAATGTTAAAGTGGTCATATCATAATTTTTTAACTGACTTATCTCTTTCCTTCTGAGGTCCACTAATAGTGTTAGTCAAGGTTGTTACTATTTTTTTTAATTATTTGTTTCATTTCCACCCTCTTTGAGCCTTAGATTTAAAACCACAATAAAATGGAAGTAGCGACAGATATTTTATTTTGTATTGTGACATACATCTAAGTGTGAAGTATTATCCAAAAAAAAAAAAAAAAAATGTGGGGTGGGATTTGGCTTTATGCATCAGTTGTTGATTGGATGGAGGCAGATCACCAGAAGATCCAGTTATGACATTTTGACTTAAAATTGATTAAAAAAAATTTTTTTTTGAGCATGTAAAAATTAGATTTGTATATGAAACGAGTAACAATGCTTTGCTGTATATACACTGGTTTGTACCAATAGCCACTATAAGTAAGTCATTACAGGGTTAGTTCACCCAAAAAGGAAAATTCTGTCAATTTACTCACCCACATGTCATTCCAAACCCATAAAACATTCGTTCATCTTCGGAAAACAAATGAAGGTCTTTTTAATGAAATCTGAGAGATTTCTGTCCCTCTATTGAGAGCCTACGCAACTACCACGTTCAAGCCCCAGAAAGGTAGTAAAGGCATCATTAAAAGTAAACCATGTGACTCCACTGGTTTAACCCCCAGGGATCTGAGGATTTTTGGGACCCTGGAGAAGTTTTGACATGCCCTGACATTTGTGCTTTTTTCAGTTGTTCATAAACATATTAATGGAAAAAGTGTCATTACACTGTATTCAGCACAAACTAGGCTACCATAATATGTGAGGAACATGTATGTACATGTTTGTGTTTTTGAAGGAATAACGTTTATGCGTGGTTATTGAAAAAACAAAAAAACTTAAGTCACTGAAATAAAGCCAAAAAATATATATTAAATCTTTGTTCACAAGACTTCTGGGTATTTGAGCTTGTAGACTAGAGTTTTTGCTTCAAAATGAGGTAAAAATTATGCTGCCTGCTTGTTCATATAAAACAATAGAGAGATTTAAATTTTCTGTGTTTCTTTGGTCGAGAAACACAGTATGCGTGGAGCCGTGATTAATCATGAATAATGGGTGATTCTCACCTGAGAAGACAAAAGAATCGCATAAAGAGCTCTAATGACCTGCATAAATAATGAGCTCTTTCAGTCAGATAGGCTGTGAAAAAACCCTCATGTCTCAAATCTCATCATGGTGTAAATCAAACATACAGAAAAAACAGCAATACTGTGAAATATTATTACAATTTAAAATAATGGTATTCTATTATATTCTTTAAAATATAATGTATTTCTGTGATGCAAAGTGTCTGAACAGTTATGTTACCTCTATGGCATTTCATATAGGCTTTTAGCTTAAAAGCATGCACATTTGGAGAAATATTGATGGATTCTCATATGTTTGTCAATTTTCTATACAGAGGAGTAACATTCAATATTTATTGTCATTACTATGAGCGCTGGATACTGTGTTTTCAATTCATACTTGCAGCCAGAGGGCGCTCTGCCCCTTTTGTCCACAAATGCCTGCTAGAGAAGAATAGGCAATCCAGGAACTAACCGAACTAACAGAGGCCATAGATCGCTAACTATGGCTATTCAAAACACTTTTCAAGACAATAAATACACGATTGAGACGATGTATGCATGTATTGACTGAATTTGCGTCTGAATAGCGCTCCCTCCGTGGGTGTGGCCGCATTAGCGGATAATGAGCTGAATCATGGACTTCTGACATGGCTCTCTTTTCATACAGATGACATAAACACAGAATATTTGTTTTCAATTTGACTTACACGATTTAAAACCTGATATTTCAATGTTTTTTTAGACACAAGTCTAATTTTTTTGTGATTAGTATTCACTAAGTTACAGTTCATTTTCTGAGAACTATCAGATTGGAGTTCGTTCAGAGGGAGTGTACACAAATAAAAGAAGATATTCCACAGATTAAAATGGTGTATAGCTCTTAATTGTATGTGCAACATTGACAGAGTATTTTGAGTCTCTTTCACACTGGTTAGAAAAAAGGCGGTGATCACGCCGGCGTGACCACCGACCCGAGGGAGTTAACCACAATTTTATGAAGCGACACGAGTGCTTTGTTTGTGCAAAAAAAAACAGAATTTACCACTTTATTTACAAAATATTAATCCCCAATTTTGTGCGCATGTGTCGTGGTGCTCGTAAACGCGCGGTTACAGTTTTGGAACGAACATGAGGGTTAGTAATTAATGACAGAATTTTCGTTTTTGGGAGAACTAACCCTTTGACTCTTTGCCTGCCACTGACGAGATTTTCTGTCATTTTTGACAAAACGCTATTGACAAGTTATTCCAGCAATCCATGTTTTCACTGTAATATGGTAGGGGGCGCTGTTACTTCTTCTGAAATAATACAACATCTCCGGATCCAAAAACAAGAAAAAGATCTGCATAAACCAAAAGGTGCAATACTGCTTTTGCACAAGTAAGCTAACATGATCATATAAATCAAAACTGCCTAATGTTTTAGTAGAGAAAAAAAATGCTGAAACCCACAAATGAGTATGCGACTCTGCAAACTTTGGGGATGTTGATGGACTCGATCTACTCTATTTATGTTTTGATCATTTGCTCTGAATCCGATCTGGACGAGGTCTTGGACAACTTTTGGCAACTTAAAAATAAAACACTGGCGTGGAAAAAGTTAATAGGTTCATTTTAGGGCTGAAAAACGATTAATCGCGATTAATCGCATACAAAATAAAAGTTTGAGTTTGCCTAATATATGTGAGTGTACTGTGTGTAATTATTATGTGTATATATATATATATATATATATATATATATATATATATATATATATATATATATATATATATATATATATATATATATATATATATATATATACAAACACATTCATGTATATATTTGAGAAATATTTACAAGTATATGTATTTATTTATATTTTTATATAATATATTATATATATAAATAAAAATAGTTTGTACATAACATACTTCTCTTAAATATATACATTAATTTGTGTTTTTTTATATATACATAATTACACACAGTACACCCACATATATTATGCAAACTCAAACTTTTATTTTGTATACGATTAATCGCGATTAATCGTTTGACAGCTCTAGTTCATTTCCATCTCAAAGTTTTAAAAAACTGTTGCACAATATTGCTCTGTTGGAGCATCCCAACTTGCCCAACACAGGAAAATTGGCTAAACCAATGGCATGAGTTTGGGGCATAATGTTCAGAAAACCATTTTATTTGTTTCTTTAATCCAGTTCTTTATTAGTTTCTATAAATAAAAGGTGTAAAGAATGTTAAACCCTAACACTTCTAGGTTAAACTATTAATATCACTGAAGAACTTCTCATGAACCCTTCTTTTTAGACCAAGAACATTAGCAGTACAAACCTCATTCCTTCAGTAGATTTGTTCTGGTAGTTGCAATAAAGTTGTGGTGTTCCCAGCATGGCCTCCGTGAATACAGCAAGAAAACCCAGGCTCTCTACGAACAGAACAGAGTCCAGTAGCAGGTACGTCACGTAGGCAGCCAGCACTGTGAAAGCCAGCACACACTGCAGGTAATCCACAAAACGACTCCAAAACCAGAAGTAATTCCAGTCAAAGTCTAGAATTCAGAAAGAAAGAGAGCAAGTATTAAAAGTAATATGTGCATGAAATAATTCAATTCTTATTGGTTGAAAGGAGTCAGCTTGACATCGATGGTAGAGGTTAAGTGGAAATTTCTGGAAGACTTTTGGGAAATCATTTTGAGTTCTGAAATTTAGCATTTTCAAAATACTCTAAACTTCTATTTCAAAAGTTAATGAAAAACTGAATTCTTTCAAATTTGACCAATGAACAAAATCATTTTAATGGTAAATTTATCAAGTTTCTCCTTTCAGCAATACGTTTTATACAACATTGAAAACACTGGACACATATACAGTATGAATTATTATATTAGTATGGATGGAGGGTTAAATCAATGTCAGATCATCAAGTTCAGACCATACTGTGGTCTAAAGTTGTGTTCTGACCGGATCATGGTTAGCAGGAAAAAAACAATGCAAATAAATAAATAAATACACAAATACATATATATACAAATACACTACCCCTCAAAGGTTTGGGGTCAGTGAATTTTTTTAATGTTTTTGAAAAAAAGTCTCTTATGCTCACCAACGATGCATTTATTTGATCAAAAAAACATTAATATTGTGAAATAATATTACAATTTGAAATGTTTTCTAATTGAATATATTTTAAAATGTAATTTATTCCTGTAATGGCAAAACTGAAGTCAGTCTTCAGTCTCACATGATCTTTCAGAAATAATCCTAATATCCTGAGATATATATATAGCATAGCAAAATAAACTGACATATTATATCCAAAAATTCTTCATACAGTGGACTACCAGTAAAATTGATACAAATCTAGAACCAAAAATTATTCAGACACTTTGACCTGACCAGGTTTTGCTTAAGTGTTATCTGACATAATTAAGATTATTTTTTCTGACACAGTTTAACTCTGAGATCTCGACATATTTTATTACCATATTTAAACTATAGTGAATAAACTGTAATAATGAATGAAGTGTTCAAGGTGTCTGAATAAATTTTGGTTTGACACATATATATATATATATATATATATATATATATATATATATATATATATATATATATATATATATATATATATATATATATATATATATATATATATAAAAATGTAAATCTTACTGACCTTAAACTTTTGAATGGAATTGTAGGTAGATTCCAACATAAACAGCTTGAGCAACATCTACTCATCCGCAAAAACCATTAACAAAACTACACAAGCTAAGAGACACAGGGCACATATGGTTTTTCCTGCCCACAATGGGTTTTGTGCAGTGAATTAACCCGAGAGCATGAAACCTTAAGAATTCAATTTTGGCACTGTGTTGGGTGACCTTGTAATATCCAGAGTAAAATCTGGGTCCTAAAGTAAAACCAGTTCTAAGACTCTAAGACCCCCTCAAAAAAGTAATGGAAGATTTTTTTCATGATGATCCAGTTCCCAGCACACAGGGAACTCAGCAGGGATGAGCCTGACTGGATTCTGAACCAAAATAATCCACTTTCTGCAATTATTTTGGCCTCTTGTCGATGGAGGTTGAACTTGAACTCATAAGCCTGTAAGTCATCCCTCCGCCCATCCGCTGGTGGACGAGAAGAGCATATCTAATCAAAGCACACTGGGAGCTCCAACAACAGTTACTTTCATAAAGCGGCAATGGAAATGTCGAAGCAACAAAGTGCAAGCGGAGGCCAAAACCGAAGCATGAGGACCACAGTGACATCAAGGGTGTCATGAAAATGTCAGGGCATGTGGGACAAAGCTAGAAGAGAAGAGATTGACAAAAGAAAAGCACTGCTGGGTTTAGACTGGACTGATACAGGGGGGAAAAGCACATTCAGTGAATAACTGTAGGGCTGGATTAGCAAATCATGATTCCAGCAATTCATTGCTTGGTGCAAATCTCTTCTGATGCCAGCTGTGTTCACAAAACACGATGAAGAGGGGGCGGCACGGCTTAGATACAAGTGTGTTTGGGAAAACTGTTTGTTTTGGTAAAGCATTTTACATCCAAAACTCTGCCTCAGTATCTGCAGTCTTTGTTTTCTCCATTACTTGGTGGTGTTTGCTAAAGTCTTTTTTGATTAAAGTTTGAACTAACCACTAACCACCTAAAAATGCAAGCACACAGCATAGCGATGTACGAAGCACCGCCCACACAGAGGAACACAGCCAAACCAAGCTGCTTTCTGTTTTGATCAACATGGTGAATTCATGTGCCAAAGATCAATAAACTAGGATGAATGGAAATGGAAAATCCACATAGGGAGAAATTCTCCAGCAAGAGAATACTATCGAGATGACTTCTGCCCTGCAGAATTTCATCATGCAATGTAAATGAGACTGTCACTTTGCAAAGCAATGCCCTGAAAACCACTCAAAGCACCAGTTTTCTACAATCTAAAAATTCAGGGAATTCTAGAAATTCAGGGAACCTATTACTACAACTTAAAGAGGGGGTGTAATGCTATTTCATGCATTCTGACTTATTTACACTGTTAAAGAGTTGCATTCTCATGCTAAACATGGACAAAGTTTCGAAACACGAGTTGGACGTATGACGGAGTATTTCTGTGCCAAATACACTACTTCCGGTTCGGGACCAAGTTTCTGAGAGTTTTTTTTGAGTGTGGCCTTTATCAAGTAATAAAGGGTGGAATTCCTTGTATGGGCACTTCTTCCTGATAAACAGAGCAAGAGCAAGAGAACCCAAAGAACCTAGCGTTAAGGGAACGGTGGATGAAGTTTATTTTTCCGGGCAGCAACAGAGTTGTGCGTGTATATTTGTTCCCGGAATTTTGCTGATAAATGCTTTGTAAACAAGTCCCAGTTCGTCGCTGGATTTGCTGATCGCGGGCGGTGAGTAAAACTGCATCAAATATCTGTGTTTTGTTGGCAATCGGCACGCAAGTGCATAAAATGTAAACAACACAAACGTTTTTGTTCCCTTTTTATTTATAATGATGTTGCAGCTTGCAGATGATCTCTACGCAAAAAGCTGCGCGTGCTCGTGACTCTTTAGCTCTGCCCACGGCAGGCACGCCTCCAGGAGCTCGGCTTTTTTCGGAAAGACTCGGTATGGCATATCTATCTTTTATAGATAGGATAAAACTAAAGACATTTCAGAGATATGAAGGATGCAATACTACTCTACAGGTGCTCAAGATTAACATGAGATTGGTAGAAACTGTGTGTTACCTACCCTTTAAATAAATGCATGGTTGCAAGTTAAAAGTTTTAATCAAATCAATAAATTATCATTTTTAACTTGCAAACATTATTTTGATGAGTTCTGTTGACTTAATAATGTAAATCATTTCACAAACTTAATATGGTGTGTAATTTAAACTGAAATTTCGGCGTGAATTTATTTTTTAAAAATTTTTTAAGAAATTTTTTAAGTCTTGATAACTTAAAATTGGGCAATAGATTTCTAATTCCCAACATGCTTTGCATTAAAAATGGATAAAGAGAATAAATGTCGAAATTAAGGCTACATCTAGATTCATCCGGGCACATATCTTTTCTACATTTTGGCCTTCCGTCCACACTGATATGATGTTTTTGTTCCGCAAAAACAAATCTTCTTGAAGCTGCTCTCACAAGACACTCTAGATAAATGTGAAAAACGCCATTTTTCACATTGTACCGTGAACTGTGCTATTCATTTTCACAATCTTCATATTAAATTCTCTCAAAAATGACAAAATGTACTCACAATTGCTGTTGTGCAGCAAAACATGAGGGCAATTCTATTTTAGCTCATACATGGAATGGCAACTGAGTGTGACCTGAACGCACCAGTAAGTGGCGAGATATTGTGCTAATAAAATGATTGTGCCAGAAATTGTGTGGAAACTTATGTCTGGTCTCTCTGTATCATCTCATTGAGCTTGTATTATGCTTTACGTATGTGCAATAAGATTTTAACATTTTCCAGCAATTCTCTGGAGATGAGGAACTTTTGGTAAATGCTTGAAAACACTACATTATTTTGAGCAGAGATCATTTTAATATATATATATTTTTAACTCAGTTTTTTTTTAAATATATCTGTTTCAGTTGTTCAAAAGAGCTTGGAAAAGTTTGCTCCAGCTGGTAAACACCTTTGAACTACCATTGGTCTGTAGCGATTACGTATTGTGTGCTCTGTGGCTCTGCTTTATTTGATGAGGAAATCTTCTCCAGTTCATTTCCTCTGTTCAGTCCATCGAGGTCAGACACGGGCAAAAACATGAACACATTGGAGAGATGCTTTATAATAGAAATGGCGGTTGTACTTCTTATTGAAACTTTTTGTGGTTACCACTGTGCTGAAGAATAAGTGCTCATGGTTAGGTTGTGGATGGCAACATTACATTGACCATATGAGCAAGGACTGCGTTAATGCCAGTGACAAGCACAAATCTAACTTGTTCATTGAATCTCCATTATAATTAAGTTACATATAACATGTGCTATGCTAGCTGTTAATTTAAACTGAAACTGATCAGATTAACTTGTTTCAATTGTTGAAATTAGTTAGAACAACTTTTTTTTTTAACTTTGAGTAATCAACAATGTTTGTTACAAAATTAAGTTCCTCTAACTCAATGTAGTTTGTTGAACATTTATATTCTAATACTCTATTTAATATAAATATTGAACGCTGTATTCTAGTTTTATTAGAACAGATTGTAATCAGTTGCTTCAAGCTAAAGGACAGCGTGGCAATAGCGAACAAGGTGGCGGCACAAACCTGTAGGAAGTATTAAGAGAAGGCATGAATGAGTAATTGTGCTTTGCACTGAGTATGAGATCAACCATATTACACTAACGAACTTGGCCGATGTGGGACTCTCAGAGAGCCGGTCATGTCATCACAACCCACACAGAGAACAGCGTGACTGTCGAGCACAGACAGCACATTGTGTTGCCAGAGATTTTCAAATGAGTAACTTTACCACTCTCTGTCATGACTTATTATCTTAACCGCTCTTCACAACCAATTCTGGAAAATCAACTCGGCATTAATTCCCATAACGCAACACAAGGAAAACATTTTTTATATTTGATGTGGAGACAACGATAAATGGATAATGAGAGAGAAAGTGAGGTCAACGCTTTCCCCGTCTAAATGTGCATTATGGGAAACAGAAAAATCAAATCTGATCTCCATAAAAAGTGAAAGAAATGACATTCAATATTGAAAAGGATTTATAAAGCTTCTCGTGATTCTGAATTTATTCATTCTTTGAGAAAGTTTCTGCCTGCCCAAGAGAGATATATTGCAAAGTTTTAATCATGTTAAAGGTGCCCTAGAATTAAATATTGAATTTACCTCAGCATAGTTGAATAACAAGAGTTCAGTACATGGAAAAGACATTGTTACGTCCCGTAGTGTTTTCTCTCTCTCTCCTTCACTCTCACTTGTTACAGGTCCCGTAATTGGATGACGTCGCTGCCAGTCATCGGAGTCTCGCGACATCCTGAGAACCAATCAGATGCTAGTGGGCGCGTATAAAGACCCGGATGTGACACGAGCGCGGGAGAAGCGCTTGCTTTGTTTTTGTTTGCTCTCCTGCGTTTGCTGTTGTATTTTTGCTCTTGTTTAGTTTGATTTGTTTATTGTGTGTTTTCTTCATTTGAAACTTTGCTCATCATGCTTTACTACTGATACTGTGATTATGGCGTGACTCGACTCTCGGTTTTGCCAGAGTTTGTTCAAGTCCTTCTCCGATACATAGTGATGGGACCAGGTTAGTATGTCACGTGACTTACACCTCGCAGCACTTAGAGTAAAGTTGTTTAAACACACTAGTTTAGGAGCGGGTGCCAATTTATGTATTTATGTTTGTTAGTTAGTGTAGATAGCGGTGTTCTACACTGAGATGTTATTTTCCTTGCTTTCTTTTGATTAGTTTAGAATTTGTTGGGGTTTAGTTAACTTGTTTTGTTTTATTGATTTCTTTGTTTTAGCACCGCTCTCGTCCCTCGCTTTGTTATCGTTTATTTTACTTTTGTATATAATTTGTAAATAGGTATTTGTTTGTTTTGGATGTATGTTTGGTTCACTGCTTTTTGTATCATTGGGTGTTTTGTTACATTGAATTATTTTCCCTTACTAAAAGCAACTACAAATTTAGTTCTTCTCTGCCTGTTTCTTTACTACACACATCATATCTCCTTAATAAATGAGTCCATTCTTTTAACAGCTTTTTAATAGTTAATCTTTTCTCATGTTACGTCTCCGTATCCTCTAGATGCCAGGGGGACGTAACAGACATACACTGAGTTTCAAACTCCATTGTTTCCTCCTTCTTATGTAAATCTCATTTGTTTAAAAGACCTCCGAAGAACAGGTGAATCTCAACATAACACAGACTGTTACGTAACAGTCGGGTGTACGCCCCAATATTTGCATATGCCAGCCCATGATCAAGCCATTAGACAAGGGCAGAATGTCTGGATGTGCACAGCTGAATCATCAGACTAGGTAAGCAAGCAAGAACAATAGCGAAAAATGGCAGATGGAGCAATAATAACTGACATGATCCATGATATCATGATATTTTTAGTGATATTTGTAAATTGTCTTTCTAAATGTTTCGTTAGCATGTTGCTAATGTACTGTTAAATGTGGTTAAAGTTACCATCGTTTCTTACTGTATTCACAGAGACAAGACTGTCGTTATTTTCATTTTTAAACACTTGCAGTCTGTATAATTCATAAACACAACTTCATTCTTTATAAATCTCTCCAACAGTGTGTAATGTTAGCTTTAGCCACAGAGCACTATCAAACTCATTCAGAATCAAATGTAAACATCCAAATAAATACATTACTTACGCGATTAGACATGCTGCATGACGAACACTTTGTAAAGATCCATTTTGAGGGTTATATTAGCTGTGTGAACTGCGTTTATGCTGTTCAAGGCAAGCGTGAGCTCCAGTGGCGGGGAGCATGAGAATTAAAGGGGCCGCAACCTATATATCAGTGCATAGTTAATGATGCCCCAAAATAGGCAGTTAAAAAAATGAATAAAAAAAAAAATCTATGGGGTATTTTGAGCTGAAACTTCACAGACACATTCAGGGGACACCTTAGACTTATATTACATCTTTTAAAAAGACATTCTAGTACACCTTTAAGAGACTTACAACTGCAACTACAACTTTTTTTTTTTTTTTTATGTTTTTGCTTTAATATGAATCTCCAGGTCATACTTCACCCTAAAAACAAAATAAGATTATATTGTAAGATTTTTTTTTGTATTGTGAATTTTTAAATGAGAATTACAGTACTCATAATGAATCTAGACATTTAACAAGTATTTTTGTATATTTTCCATTATTCTCAATGATGACACTAATTGATGATTAAATTGTCATTAAAGGGTTAGTTCACATAAAAATGAAAATCCTGTCATTTATTATTCACCCTCATGTCATTCCAAACCCGTACGACTTTTTTTCATCTTCAGAACACAAATGAAGATGTGATGCTATAATAAAGAGACTGTAAAACTAATCCATATGAATTGAATGGTTTAGTCCAAATTTTCTGAAGAAGACTCGATCGCTTTATATGATGAACAGATTGAATTTAGTCTTTTATTCACATAAAAACATTCATCAACTCACACATCAGTTGTGGTAAATGGAAGCTCAAGAATGTTTGCTTGACGCATGCGAGACCCAGTGAGGTTCATTCTCGCGTCTTACGCAGAACATTTGAGCTTCCGCAAAAGGGTTGTTCTCACGCATTAAGCAGGTTCAGTTGAGCTTCTGTTTATGTTTGTTGATCAATGTTTATATGTGAAAAAACCTTAAAGTCTTTTTAGCTTTTAGTATGAATATGTTAGCCTTAAGGTTTTGAATAAGCTGGTGTGTTCCAAAACAATGACAAAATTCGCATTTAGGAGATATAAGCATTCAAAACTTACAGTCTCTCACTTCCGCTAAAATGGATCACGGATTTTCATGACCTCACAGCGCACTTCAGTTTCTCGTCAAATCTTCGGTCCAATCAAATGCTGTCTAGAATCTGAAGTCCCGCCTCCTTCTACACTCTTACAGACGCTGAAGCTGCGGCTGACATCGGTCATTTGCTCACACATTTACTAGTTTCTACATAGTGAATGGCACATAGTGCACTATATAGAGAATAGGGAACGATTCAGACGGTGTAAATATGCTTTCCTTTGATGCGAATGAAGTTCGTTTTCGCATTAGTGTCACATGAACCGCCGTAACGTGAGCAGTCTGCTCCGGTCCAGAGATACGAGAGCACAGAGCGGATCATATGCGAGAGTCGGCACAGACCATGAAAGGTATCGGACCCATTTGAATTCTGCACAGAACGCTGTGTATTAAAGCGATATAAAGGACATTAACGTGGAGAAACGGTTAGAGATTAGAAGGAAACTGAGGTTTTACAGAGTCTAACTGCTCTGGCGAGCTGTAACATAAACAAAACGCTATCGGCGATTTAAAAAAAAAAAGGGGCGGGGCTGTTCAATAAATTACCCTGTCTCCCTGTGTCAGTTGAAATTACGTCAACATTGAATAATGCTGCGCGTTCCAACACTCTTCGGTGGGCCTTTAAATTAAATCTGTTCATCATATAAAGCGATCGAGTCTCTTCAGAAAATTTGGACTAAACTGCTCAATTCATGTGGATTATTTTTACAATCTCTTTATGAACTTTTTGAAGCATCAAAGTGGTAGTCGCGTAGCTGTCTAAGGAGGGATTTCATCAAAAAGATCTCCATTTGTGTTCCAAAGATGAACGATATTCGGAACACAAATGAAACGAAAACAAAAGGAAAGTCAGGGTTTGGAATGACATGAGGGTGAGTAATTAATGACAGATTTTTTTGGTGAACTAACCCTTTAATTACTATACTATAATTATTTTCTTTTAAATTCAGAATAAATGGTAGTACAACAAATACTACCACAATGTAAAGAATCTTCATAAATATTTTTTCATTTTTCTAATTTTTTAGTCATTATTTGTCATGAGAATTCTGTCAAAAAATCCTAATTGTACAAAAAAAAGTCTCAAATTTGTTTTTGACAGGTTTCATGAGTTTCACCTGTAAAGGTCTGAGATGGAACTGCAATTAAATCAGCTGTTATCCGAGTCATAAAATGTTATCTTACTGGCAAACTCAGTTTGACAACATGAGAGATGTTGATTTGGGCCTGGCAGACCATTATCTAACATACCATCGGAAGAGAACGATAACCAGTTTATGACATTTCAAACAGATTTATTGAAGTATTGATAATTAACGACAGTGACATTTAAGATGACATTTTAAAATCAGATCAATTACTGTGCTTTTGTCTGCGGTTTGACAGAAAAGACAGGTGCAGGGAGTGTCTCTGTGTGAGAGAACATTTTTTAGTTTGACAGAAATATTATGAAAAAGCAGAAGACATTTTCCAACAGAAAAAGAGAGACCTCGAGAATGTGACTTGTGTGATATTTTAATTGAATGACTGATCAAGTCTTTAATCAATGTTTCAATGCAGTGTTTTGTGCAGTGCATGACAGAAGTTAACAGGAACTAGTGTGTCAACATAACTGTCCAACCAACACATTGTCAGATTTTCTGTTTGAACAGCCATATATCAATAATCAACTTCTGTTTTAACCAATGGTGCAAGTTTGAGGCCAAACTACCCGTTTGTTGAACAATGGAAGATATGGCGGAGATGAAAGTATAAAATGTAAATAGTTCAATTAAACTCTAAATTAAACAATAAAATAAAATAAATACAGGTATAATACAAAAAAATAAATAAAAGAAAAATTAATGTCATTTATTTATTTTTTCTTGAAGCATAGGACAAAGAGATTTCTATGTCTCCAAGTTATAACTTTTTGATGACAAACATATTTTGTATTTGGAATAACATGCATTGATAATTTTTTCAAAATAAGATCTGGCAAAACCTGATCTTATGGAAAAACGTAAGTATGTTATGATTTTGAAGATCCAACCTTAACCCTTCCCCTAAACATAACCATCACTGGGGCGTAAGCAGATTGTACGAAAACGTATTTCATGAATTTGACAAAACATAACTTAATAAAACTCTCTTAGTTGCTGCAGTCTTTGCAATACTTTGCATCAACATTATTATTTATTGATGCGCTACATCTCGTCTCTGTAAGAAATATTGACACCCTGGAGAAAAACCTGATGAAAGAATCACACAATCTCATGCTGACCATTTCACACTGTCCTTTCACAGGAAGCTGCTACACTTTTCAAAGAAAAGCCTTTGGCAGGATATTTATAGACTTCCTTCAAAATGTGCCAAGCGCTCTGTGTCTGTATCATGTCTGTCATGGTATATCTTCTCCAGTCTCATGCCTTAATATAAAGAGAACACGCATCACATCACTGTCTCTCACCCATCATTGGGCATACATTACTTGTGTATGTAAGGAATTATGGGCCTGGAAATAACTTTCCATGTGGCGGGCATCACTGTAGGGAACAGGATCGTCTGAAACACACAGATAACAGGAGCAACCAAGAAAAACACCTACAGCTGGGCTTAGACGCAAAAGGACGTCCATGATACTACCGACACCACCACATGCCAGACGCCAATCAGCAGGTCTGAGATGGCCAGTGCTGAACTCATTTAACTTCTGTGATGTATTTCACATTTTCAAGTGAAATACAGTAGGAGATTCAACAAGAAAATAGAATGCTGATGTTGAATAGAAACTTTATTCTATTCTATTCTGACCAGATCAAAGTGGTGCAATATAAATATAAATGGGGTCTATTATGAATTCATGTTGACTTTAAAAGAGGTTAAACATTTTAGGGTGGGTAATAGACATGTCTGTTACTGCAAATTGGCATAAAGTGAAACATATTTGTAAACAGTTTTTGTTGTTTATTGCTGTTTTAATAAATATCCTGACTTATTGTTTCATAAATATTCTAAAATTTTTGGGGAGTCGAACCACATGATGTATAATAGAACAACCTGACATTTTACAACGTGAATAACAGATTTAACAGAATAATTTCTTTTTTTTTTTTTTTTTACAAATATGAATTACCAGTTTATGATTATAATAACATTTTTAGGGAGTTGAACCACATGACATTTTACAGATCGAACATGTCATTTTACAACAAGAACTAACATCAGAATTTTTACAAATATCCTGAATTACTATTTTATAATTATAATTACATTTTAGGGAGTCAAACCACATGACATTTTATAACCAGAACTAACTTTGCCTGAACTAATTTTAGATTTTTTACAAGTATCATGAATTACTATTTCATAAATATAACATGTCATGTGTCATCGAATCACATGACATTTTACAACCAAAGCATGTGACATTTTATGATTTTAACTAATTTTCCCTGAAATAGTTTCAGAATTTTTTACAAATAACATGAATTTCTTGCTTTATAAATATCATTAAGTTTTTGGGGAGTTGAACCACACAACATTTTATAACCCAACAACATGACATTTTATAATATTAAATAATTTTTTTTCTAAACTAATAATATTTTTTACAAACATTATGTATTTTCTATTTTATAAATATTGTCATGTTTTTGAGTCATTGAACCACATGACATTTTATAACTTGAACTAACTTTGACTGAACTAATATCAGTATTTTTACAAATATCATAAATTTACTTATTTTATAAATACTGTATCATTACGTTTTTGAGGAGGCGAACCACATGACATTTTACAATTAACATTTCACACTGTGATTTTTTTTTTTTTTTTTTTTTTTTTTTTTTACTTTTACAAATATCATGTAGTTCTAATTTTTGGGGAGTTAAACCACATGACATTCTATAGCATGAACTAACTTTGCCTTGTCATAAAAAGGTCAAATTATCTATATATTAATAGACTTATTGACACGCAATCAAGAGGGTCTGCAGGAGTCCTTTCTACAATATAAATTTCTTGTGTTATGTTTCTTTTTCTTCATCATAGAAGGTGTGTATTCAAGCGACTGGATGTATGAACTGCATTATTTTTTGTGAACTAACAGATGAAGACTTCAGATGCAAAAGCCACCGAACGCCACCTCCATCAAAAATGAGATAACGATATTGAGCGAATGCTCTCCACACACAGTATACGTTCATCAAATACTTTTGCTTCAAACCTGCTAAATCCCAGCCTCACCCCATTCAGAAATACCGGTTCATTTGCAGAAACCTCTAAACACCACTTCCCTTTGCCAACAAAAGACTCTAAGTACACAGAACCAATAAGAAGAAGCGAATAATCATATGATTTCATGTGTGTAAGAGTCAGCTTTCAGTTTTCGAGATTTTTAAAGAAACAAGATAGTTCTAGTTTATACTAGAAAATGTACATTTTATGACAATGAATTGTTTAAAATTGACTAATATCAGTTTAATATTTAGTGACTTAATGCACAATTTAGTTAAAAGTACACTTTTTATAGTTATTTATTTATTATTCATTCTTTATCTTTGATACATCATAATTTAAAGGGCACCTATTATGCCCCTTTTTACAAGATGTAATATTGGTCTTGGGTGTCCCCAGAATGTATTTGTGAAGTTTCAGCACAAAATACCCCACAGTTAATTTATTATAACCATTTGAAAATGTCATTTTTGGGGCCTGTTTTAAAAAGAGCTGTTTTGGTGTATACCACCTTAAATATAAATGAGCTGCATATCCCCGCCCTGCCTTTGGATGAGGGCGTAACTTGCATACCTATGGCAATAAACAGTCGGTAGAAGCAGAATGGCTGAGAGTGAGAGACCCGCTGTTTTGTATGGCATTCAGCCGTACATGTTTGGTGCATATTTAATGATGCCCCAAAATAGGCAGTTAAAAAAATTAATAAAAGAAAATCTATGGGGTATTTTGAGCTGAAACTTCACAGACACATTCAGGGGATACCTTAGACTTATATTACATCTTTTAAAAAGACGTTCTATGGCACCATTAAAAAAAAAAAAAAAAAAATGTAATATTGTATATAGGTTATTATATTTTAAATATTATTATATTATATTAGCTTATTGTTGTTATCCAAAAAAGTGTGCTGTCATTTTGTGTCATTATGGTTACAGTGTGATTTTTTTCCCCCTTTTACCTCTATTCAGAAAGGACAGTGAAGTGTGAGAGAGATAGGGTGGGATCGGGAAACGACCGCAGGTCACATTTGAACCTGGGTCCGCTGTGAGCACTTGGAACTGAATAAGATACGGACATGGCAGTAGTGATTTTGCAACTGTTTACTACATTATGTCTTGTCCAAAGAGGTGGACTTAGACATTTTTGCAAAAAAAAAACCACACATGGACTTTGCCATTTTTTTTTTTCAGCAAAAAACAATCAAATTTGTTAAATACCAATGAATTGACTAAAGTGACATTTTTAAAAAATAAGGTATTTCAGTAACTGACTAATAACCTTTTCGTTGCCATTAAAGTGAAATTACTGAACTTGAACATAGGAGCCTGATAAAAAATGTTAAAGGTGCCATCGAATGTTTTTTTACAAGATGTAATATAAGTCTAAGGTGTCCCCTGAATGTGTCTGTGAAGTTTCAGCTCAAAATACCCCATAGATTTTTATTATTATTAATTTTTTTAACTGCTTATTTTGAGACATAATTAGAAATGCGCCGATTCAGGCTGCGGCCCCTTTAAATGCTCGCGCTCTCCGCCCCCTCCCAAGTTCTCGACTCTATCATTACATAAACAAATTTCATACAGCTAATATAACCCTCAAAATGGATCTTTACAAAGTGTTCGTCATGCAGCATGTCTAATCGCGTAAGTATGGTATTTATTTGGATGTTTACATTTGATTCTGAATGAGTTTGATAGTACTCCATGGCTAACGGCTAATGCTACACTGTTGGAGAGATTTATAAAGAATGAAGATGTGTTTATGAATTTTACAGACTGCAAGTGTTTAAAAATGAAAATAACGATGGCTCTCTTGTCTCCGTGAATACAATAAGAAACGATGGTATCTTTAACCACATTTAACAGTACATTAGCAACATGCTAACGAAACATTTAGAAAGACAATTTACAAATATCACTAAAAATATCATGTTATCATGGATCATGTCAGTTATTATCACTCCATCCAGGGCCGGCCCTAGCTTTGATGGGGCCCTAAGCAGAATTTCATTTGGGGGCCCCTCAGTTAAAATAGCTTATGATAAACATTATCTTTTTATATAAAAAATAAATGTAAATGTATAGAATGGACAATGTCAAAATAAATACTTAAATTAATTACAAAATGCACAGTTTAGATGGACCTGTAAGAACTGAAGATAACAATAATAAATATATTATTAACATTAAAGGGATAGTTCACCCAAAAATGAAAAGTTTGTCATCATTTACTCACTCTCATATTGTTCCAAATCTGTATGAGTTTCTTTCTTCTGTTGAACACTAAATATGATATTTTGAAAAAGCCACCAACTGTTTGCTTATACCCACATTCTTCAAAATATTTTATTTTGTGTTCAGCAGAAGAAAGACATTAATACGAGAGTGAGTAAAATTAATGATGACAGAATTTTCATTTTGGGTGAACTATCCCTTTAAGGACAAGGGCAGCATGTTTACTATTACTCAGAAGCATGCTTTCTCCATTGTTTTTGTTTCTTGTTCTCTTGGTGTATCTTCTGAGCTATGTTGCAATGGTGGATGCACTATTTTTCTGCTCCGATCCTGCTTAGTGAATAAAAAGCAGTTGCAAATGATTTACAAAATACACATATCATCTTTGCATCAATAAAATGCACAACACTTTATATTTTACTACCAAATCATATATGTATTAATTAATTTAACTTGCAGTCGTATGTTTTCCTTGAAATCTCACGATTTCGGGGCGTGTGATTTTCCAAACATAATGCATGATGGGATACACTTAGCCTTGAATACTGCTCCGAAGCGGTATTCAAGGTAGTGTGGGTTTAGTGTGCACTAAGGGCACTGCACTTGGGCATTTTTAGATATGGGACAGTCTTGCGCACTTACTCGCGTGCGCGAGCTCTCAAGTGGCCAAGACCGCAAATGTGTGGGTATTTGGACAAGGCATTTGAAGGACGCACGGACGCGACTGCGCGCGAGATGCGTCCGAGCGCAGAAAGTGAAGTATACCTACACGGGCTTTAGGCTTCTGTTTCTTTAAGACCGGCACGCATCTAAATTCAGACACGCATCCGATTTTCTCTCAACTGATTACTTTCACTTTAGACATAAGCAACTCTGTTTATTTAAAATTTGTGTGTATTTGACAGTATTAGTGCAGATGCAAAAGATAAAGTCCACTAATCAGAGGCTGTTTGACAGGCTTTTAGTGTGCACGCGTGCTTCTGGTTAAGAACAGCACGCGAATGAAATGTTTAACCGGCAATGCTTTAAAGCACATACAAATAACGAACTTTTGTGATTGAGAATAAGTGCAGTGTCCTGTGAGTGAGTGTAACATGTGATGCAAATGTACGTAAGGTTTTACAGTATTGAGATGGATGCGCCAGAACTGCAACTGATAGATTGCGCAATGTCAAATCAAGCTGTCATTTAATTTGCTCTTGGGGGCCCCCTGGTGGCGGCGGGGCCCTAAGCAACCGCTTAGTTCGCTTATAGGGAGGGCCGGCTCTGGCTCCATCTGCCATTTTTCGCTATCGTTCTTGCTTGCTTGCTTACCTAGTCTGATGTTTCAGCTGTGCACAGATCCAGACATTAATACTGGCTGCCCTTGTGTAATGCCTTGACCATGGGCTGGCATATGCAAATATTGGGGGCGTACAAATTAATGATCCCGACTGTTACGTAACAGTTATGTTGAGATTCGCCTGTTCTTCGAAGATCTTTTAAACAAATGAGATTTATATAAGGAGGAGGAAACAATGGAGTTTGAGACTCACTGTATGTCATTTCCATGTACTGAACTCTTGTTATTTAACTATGCCGAGGTAAATTCAATTTTCAATTCGATGGCACCTTTAATCTAAAAGAAAAATGTCAGATGGACTTAGAGGTTTTTGCATCTGAAGTCTTCAGATCAAGACAACAAAAATTACTGTAATTGTCAGTTGTAGCTGTAATACTGTAAATAACAAAATTCTTTGAATACAATGAAAATCGCACACATGTATATACACAGAACCTCTGTGTGTGTGTGCGCAGAGTGCTCAGGTAAAGGACTCTGTAACGCTGTAGGCTGCGAGTGTGGAGAGGGCCGGATCAAAGCGGCAGTTGTGCGTGCCATACCGCATCGTGTCTATTGAGCGTTATGCCACTGCTTTACCCCGCTGTGCATGTGCGTATCGCTTCTGCCAGTGGGGCAGTGTGTGGGAATAGACTGCCACGGTTTTTAAACAGCAACCCCACCAAGCTTGTCCTCTATTTCAGCTCACACCCACAGACCTACACGAACAACGACAACTGCAAAACACAGATACTACACGGTAAACAGAGGAGAGTGCTGAAAATATGCTGTGAAATTTCTGCCACTGTTAAAGGTAGATTTTAATGTATTCTTGAGCAAGCTGGCCAAATAAACGAAGATTTAGCGCAACTACGCGCCACTAATTTAGTGTGTTTTTACAAACAAAATTCAACAAAAAAGTGTTGTGGGTAGTTGCCAAAACATGGCTATATAGTTGTTAGTATGCTGAAATGTAGTTGCTTAAGGTGTTCTGAGTGGTTATAAGCGTGTTGCTATGCCGTTATCTGCAGTTGCCCACCTACAAGTCTCTATTTCTATAGATATAGCTCAGGTTCTTTCTTCAAATAGAAGTTTATGGGATTTTAAATGTTTATGCACAGATTTCTTGCCAAGTTTATTGAATATATGGTAATAGCACAGCTCTTCCCAACAAGTCGCATGATTTGAAGTATTATTCATCTTGACAGCACAAATGCGGTGAATTGTGTGCAACGTTTAATACTTGTTCAAATGTCTAACTCTAGGTATGAGCAATACTGATGTTTTCCTAAGCAAACCACAGTACCTTTCAAAAGTTTGAATTCAACCTTTAAAGAAATCAATCATTTTATTCAGCAAGGACACATTCAAATTGATCAAAAGTGATAGTAAATACAATTATAATGTTACAAAATAATACATTTTGTTCTTTAGAACTTTCTATTTTTAATCAAGGAATCCTAAAAAAAATGATCATGGTTTCCACAAAAATATTAAGCAGCAATAAGAATATAAGAAACATTTCTTGATCAGCAAATAAGCACATTACAATGATTTATGAAGGATCATGTGAGATTGAAGACTGAAGGCTGGAGTAATGGCTGCTGAAAACTCAGCTTTGCCATCATGAGAATAAATTACATTATAAAATATATTACTCTAGAAAAAAAGTTTAAAGGGTTAGTTCACCCAAAAATAAAAATTCTGTCATTTATTACTCACCCTCATGTCGTTCCACACCCGTAAGACATTCATTCATCTTCAGAACACAAATTTTTGATAAAATCCAATGGCTCAGTGAAAAGCCTGCATTGACAGCAAGTTAATTTACACTTTTAATGCCCAGAAAGATACTAAAGACATATTTAAAACAGTTCATGTGACTACAGTGGTTCAACCTTAATTTTATGAAGGGATGAGAATACTTTTTGTGCGCCAAAAAAACTAAATAACGACTTTATTCAACAATATCTAGTGATGGCCGATTTCAAAACACTGCTTCATGAAGCTTTATGAATCTTGTTTCGAATCAGTGGTTCAGAGTGCCAAAAATCACATGATTTCAGTAAACGAGGCTTTGTTACATCATAAGTGTTTTGAAATTTCGATGGTTCACATAACTTTGGCAGTTTTAATGCACGCTCTGAACGAATGATCCGAAACAAAAGATTTGTAAAGCTTCATGAAGTAGTGTTTTGAAAATGGCCATCACTAGATATTGTTGAATAAAGTCGTTATTTAGTTTTTTTGGCACACAAAAAGTATTCTCATCCCTTCATAAAATTAAGGTTGAACCACTGTAGTCACATGAATGGTTTTAAATATAACTTTAGTAGCTTTCTGGGCATTGAAAGTGTAAATTAACTTGCTGTCAATGCAGGCCTCACTGAGCCATCAGATTTTATCAAAAATATTTTAATTTGTGTATTAATTTGTGAACGAAGGTCTACAGGTGTGGAACAACATGAGGGTGAGTAATTAATGACAGAATTTTCATATTTGGATGAACTAAACCTTTAAATAATACTACTATATCACAAGATTACTGTTTTAATGCATTTTAATCAAATAAATGCAGCTTTAGTGTGCATAAGAAATTTCTTTCAAAAAAAATCTTTCCAAACACAAACTTTTGAATGGTAATGTAAGGGAATGTAGGACAGCAGTGGTCATCAGGAATGATGGCACAGGACCTTTCTTTCATAAGCATTACACACACACAAAAATCATTCTACATGAGCTTCCAAATGGAACAAATAACCTCTTTTCCTCTAAAACCTCCATTTTCCTCAGGGTCTGTCCCTCTTTTCATGCCATCCTCCCCTAGGCCTACTCTGTGAAGTTTCACTGTGTCCATTTATAAATGGAGAAAAACAACATTCGGGCCAGGGGCTGAAAATGATTGACGTACAACAGAGTGGCACTATTAGTTGTCCGTTCCTTCTTTCAGCACGGCTTCAGCCCACATGCCAAGAGATATCTGTCAGTCCCCTGCTCTAATTACAGCGAATTAAGTGAATTGGAAAGACGTGTCAACGAGGCCTTTGGATGCTTAAATGAATGACAGTTCTGGTTCTGAAGGGTGCGCTGGTCTTCATCCAGATCCACACAATCTGTTCAATCACCACTCTATCCAGTACGAACTGCCGCTCAATCTGCAGAACTGTCGACTGACTGTAGCTAACGGCAGTAACCATCAAAAGCTGGATTAAGATGTTATCAGGCTTGTATACACCAGATTGAATTCACTTGCCAAGCACTGATGTTACAGCGTTTGATACTGTGATTTTATTTTGAATATGTTTTGGTGATTTTTCAGCATTAATACATGTAATTTAGGATGTCCCAGATGTATCGGCTATCATAAGCCCGATCCGTTATTTTTTGTCAGAAGTCACATAGGTGTCGTGAAGTAGGTGGCGGTATGCACCTTCAAGTGGGTTTGCCAAGTGTCATTAAAAGGAGAAGAAGCTCAAATGTCCGTGTGTGAACAAACGTACAAGCACTCTCGAGCTTTCGTGTTTAGCATATTTAATGCGCACTTTTGTAATGAATCACTCGAAAGTTATTACTGTTTATTTTTATCTACTGTCAGACTGGCTGATGAGACGTTGCCATAACGTTGTGTCTTGCTTCGGACTTGACTGACAAACTGGCATTCTGACATTGTGAGCTACTGAGCTTCATGTACCATTGTAACAGATGTTTACATCTACCAGTGTCTTTATATAGGCTATACATACACAGATGATGATGATGATGTATATTAAAGGGTTAGATTACCCAAAAATGAAAATTATGTCATTAATGACTCACCCTCGTGTCGTTCCAAACCCGTAAGACCCCCGTTCATCTTCGGAACACAGTTTAAGATATTTTAGATTTAGTCCGAGAGCTTTCTGTCCCTCCATTGAAAATGTTTGTACGGTATACTGTCCATGTGACATCAGTGGGTTAGTTAGAATTTGTTGAAGCATCGAAAATACATTTTGGTCCAAAAATAACAAAAACTATGACTTTATTCAGCATTGTATTCTCTTCCGAAATCCTTTCCATTGAATTGATTCCATTGAATTGATTCCATTGAACTGATTCCATTGAGTCCTTTCATCTGTCGGCGTTGGTAATGCACTTTTATGTCGCCGTGGTTGTTTTTGGCGATTAGGACATCCGCGACATGCTCACTTACGCACCATTTAAAAAAATATAGCAATACCAAAATACAAACAATGTAGAATAGCTTGAATACAGCGTGCGTCTCCCTCAACTGTAAACAAAGCTCTGGCGCACCAGATAACACGTCAGCAGTGTCTTACATCAGCAGCGTCACTGCGGAGTCGTGAACCACACTCCGGAGCAGAAGGGGGCGGTAATGCACCAATAAGCTGGATGCCAACCGCCGTAAAACAGGAAAGAAGAAGAAGAAGAAGCGGAGTCATGAACGCGAATTGACAACAGACCCGGAAGAGAATACAATGCTGAATAAAGTCATAGTTTTTGTTATTTTTGGACCAAAATGTATTTTCGATGCTTCAAAATGTCGCGGATGTCCTAATCGCCAAAAACAACCACGGCGACGTAAAAGTGCATTACCAACGCCGACAGATGAAAGGATTCAATGGAATCAATTCAATGGAAAGGATTCCGGAAGAGAAGACAATGCTGAATAAAGTTGTAGTTTTTGTTATTTTTGGAGCAAAATGTATTTTCGATGCTTCAACAATTCTAACTAACCCTCTGATGTCACATGGACTACTTTGATGATGTTTTTATTACCTTTCTGGACATGGACAGTAGTGATCGACCGATATTGATTTTTTATAACCGATACCGATACAGATTATTTGCATGTTTATGTACCTGATAACCGATATGCAGAACCGATATTTATTTACTGTTATACTTCTGTTTTTGACAATTATTACAACACAAATGAGCTGAACAAACCATTTTATTTATAACAATCACTCCCTCCTTGCATACAAAAAAAAACTTTATATTTATACACAAATAAATAGAGGGGTCTGAGTCCAAAAAATTAAAGTGCACTGTTACTAAGTGTCTTTGTTTTAAAATAAAAGCTTTGAGGTAAAAAAATAAAGCACAAAAATGATTATAACATATTGGTGGATGCCAACTGACAAAAGTGCTGTTTGACTATAACTTAATCAACCGCGATCGCGCATGGAGATAATAAATAATTAATTTCCACAAAGCGGTAGGCTATATTTATATGTGTATTAGCGAAATAATTGTTATGTAGTAAATGATAATATAATCTAGGGTGTTTAAACAAGATAATCTTGTCAAAAGTTTCATTCAGTGGCCGTGCTTAAGCCTCCTGATCATCCGTCAGTTGCTAAGCAATATGAACGAACTTTTTCTTCTAGACTAATGGTGAGCAAATACAACAGATAGAGAATTAAATTCAGCGCTTTTATTTTCAACATGCACTCATTCATGTCTGTTTTATTTAATTCATGTAAAGTTACGTCTTTATTGGGGCAGGACATGACGAATTACACTACGTGACTCAATGAGTTCGTCTCAATTGTTTAGAAACAAGCTGCATAAATTAACTATATCAGGAATTTATGTCTCAGATCTCATTTGTGCATGTCTGTTATGTTAAATAAAGTTGATTAATTAAAGCAAACCAAGTAGAACATGTACTTTACCTGTGCTCTGAGTTGTTGTTGACTGATCTCCTCAGACGCCCGGGCTGCAATGACGGAAATCTCAAAACGGCCACAAGATGGTGCCGTAAATCGTCGAATCCGATATTACAAAACCGATACCCGATTATGGAAAAATGCTTAAATATCGGGAAAAATATCGGTAAACAGATACATCGGTCGATCACTAATGGACAGTATACCGTACATACATTTTCAATGGAGGGACAGAAAGCTCTCGGACTAAATCTAAAATATCTTAAACTGTGTTCCGAAGATGAATGGAGGTCTTACGGGTTTGGAACGACATGAGGGTGAGTCATTAATGACCTAATTTTCATTTTTGGGTGAACTAACCCTTTAAAAATGTTTGTCTTTGCACTGTGCAATTTTTCATTTTTAGCCTAAGGCCTCCGAATAAAGACTTTTGTAAATTTTAAAGATCTGAAGATTGTGTCCAGGCTCTCATGCTTTTTTTTTACTATGATTTATTATATTAGTTAAAATCTATGTTAATAAAGTAAATTAAACTTCTTTAACAATTTTTTTTTTGCAGAAAATATGATTTGCATTTATAATTGTTTGAGATGTGATTTTTTTTATTATTTTTTTTTTTTATTTCTCAGCATTATTATTACCAACAACAACAACAACAGCACTACATATATTCTTGAGTTTGCATTGTTAATTTGTTGATTTATAACATTTTGGACTAATATTGATTATTGATTTTTTATTATTATACTAATACAGTAATACTATTTTACAGTGCCCTTATTACATATATGTACTTAATATAATAATAAAAATAAATTATGCATAATTATAAGCAACTAACCCTAAACCAAACTCGAACAATATAGTAATTAATACTTATTAGTACTTGTGTAATTACAGTGTAACGGCATAAAATAAAGTGTAACCTTAATTCATTTTGATAATATATTAGTATATGTTAATACTAGGGCTGGGTGATATATCGCATGCGATTCTCACGCGCATTTCGTCAGTAAAGCCGGTTCCCTGATTACCGCTAAATCGCCATCACCTGCTTTCAAATGGAGCGCCTTTTAATAGACAGAGCCGTAGTTCACGGACAAGCCACGCAAAATCGCGTTCAGTATCGAAGATGAATCGACTTCGATAATGAACCCGATTTTGCGTGGCTTGTCAGTGAACTACGGCTCTGTCTATTAAAAGGCGCTCCATTTGAAAGCAGGTGATGGCGATTTAGCGGTAATCCGGGAAACGGCTTTACTGACGAAATGCGCGTGAGAATCTCATGCGATATATCGCCCAGCCCTAGTTAATACTTATGCTATATATACACAATTCCCTATTACAGTATTTTATATATTTCTTAAGTCAACATAAAAGAACATATTAAACAATATTCACAATTGAAAATGAGAAGTCATTCACATATCTTAATGTTTCCATAACAATTTATGTTATATTTAATATATTATTCTATATTCTGTTTAATATTTAGGTTAGATATATATAATTTTGTTTTGATAAGCATACATGACATGCAGAAATTGTGCACTGTAGCTTTAAGAAAACTCATTTTGTGTAATTAATAGGAAAATAGCTGGAGCTTAAGTGTCTGTTGCATAAACTTCATTAATCACAGTTTTTCTTACCATGTGAGTAGATTAGTTTTTACCATTTTACTGTACAATGTGATAGACAGAAATGTATAATAAATGCTTTCAGGGGAGACTACAGTGGATTATTGTATAAAAAAAACAAAAACAAAAACAAAAAATAGCCAGTCAGCAAATTTTCTATTTACTGTCAGTAACAGACTGAGCAGTTTTGGGGAAGTTTAAGACATACATATTTATTTGAAACACCACCTTCACTGATAATAGTGATTGGATGCTAATTGAGGCGGTTGCGGTCGCCTGTAGGGATAATGTAGCAGAGCCGAAACTGTGTGGGAGGGCCGCCCATTTACGTCCATTACTGCACAACCACAAGGACCCCAGCAGTCTGCCCTATATGAAATACATTTAGAAATCTCTGCCAGCGCCTGGACTGAATTACAGGCAATAGAGCCATCAGCAGTGAACAACTACCACCTGCTTCAGGCTTGAACCACGGACATCACCAGGATGACAAGACAGATAAATTGCGATCTGAACGTACGGGCAGCACTGCCATAAAACTCTGACTTATTGAGTGCTCGGATATCATTTAGGAGCACTATTTGTTCTGCCCTCAACAAGCAAACTACCCATTCCAGCTTGACCTCTGAACTTGGATGGATTAGAGCACACCTCCATTATTCAGATCCATTTGATCAATGAGCTTGGGAGCAAAACAGCAATTAGCAAACACCTCTCAGCCTCTCTGCTGAACACACTCTTCTAATGAGGTGTGTGAGGGCCGCTGGGCATACATGAGCAATAGAGCGAGCCATGTGAGAGAGAGAAAACAGCAAATCTACTTTTCCATCAACTGCTAGTTACAGCTAGATAAAGTCCTCTAACAGACAATGAATAAATCCTCTTGTTTATTTAAACTGACTGGGTATAAACAGTAAGTCTAGATAAAGTGAGCTACATTGTGTTATTGTTAACTAAAGGTGCCCTCGAATGAAAAATGTAATTTATCTTGGCATAGTTAAATAACAAGAGTTCAGTACATGGAAATGACATACAGTGAGTCTCAAACTCCATTGTTTCCTCCTTCTTATATAAATCTCATTTGTTTAAAAGAACAGGCGAATCTCAACATAACACCGACTGTTACGTAACAGTCGGGGTGTACGCCCCCAATATTTGCATATGCCAGCCCACGTTTCCAACATTATAAAAGGCATTAGACAAGGGCAGCCAGTATTAACGTCTGGATGTGCACAATCAAATCATCAGACTAGGTAAGCAAGCAAGATGGAGCAATAATAACTGACATGATCCATGATAACATGATATTTTTAGTGATATTTGTAAACTGTCTTTCTAAATGTTTTGTTAGCATGTTGCTAATGTACTGTTAAATGTGCTTAAAGTTACCATCGGTTATTACTGTATTCACGGAGACAAGAGAGCCGTCGCTATTTTCATTTTTAAACACTTGCAGTCTGTATAATGCATAAACACAACTTCATTCTTTATAAATCTCTCCAACAGTGTAGCATTACCCGTTAGCCACAGAGCACTATCAAACTCATTCAAAATCAGAAGTAAACAATATAACAGTATACAATACTCACATAATCCAACGCATGCATGCCGCATGCATGATGAACACTTTGTAAAGATCCATTTTGAGGGTTATATTAGCTGTGTAAACTTTGTTAAGCCACTGTTTAAGGCAAGCGCGAGCTCTGTGGGCGGAGAGCACGGGATTTAAAGGGGCCGCAGCATAATATTGGCGCGTTTATAATGATGCCCCAAAATAGGCAGTTAAAAAAATTAATTTAAAAAAAATCTATGGGGTATTTTGAGCTGAAACTTCACAGACACATTCAGGGGACACCTTAGACTTATATTACATCTTTTAAAAACATAATCTAGGGCACCTTTAAATGATGACGTAAACTGAAAGTTTTTCCTTTGCGTAAGAATGTCAACGTTGTCAAAATGATCGCCGTTCACACAGATCTGCGAAAACGACTAAAAACGCTGTAATATGCATGCCAGGCCAGTAGTTGGCGATATCAGTTTGTAAAAAAAGAAAACACTACGTGCCTATCCACCTTATTCCTGACTAGCCTACTGCGTTTCGAATTATGGGTTCCACTTCCGGTTTGGGGAACTTCTATTTAAAAAGAATGAAATGAATCATTTCAAATAATAATGTTGCCCTACAAATAAAGCTTATCCGTCAGTTTGACTGAATGAGCTGTCAATTTTCCGTTTATGTTTTATTTTCAGACATCATGAGAATAACGTAACACTTGGTATTTTAACGTAATGTTATAACAAGAATATCTATGGCAAGAGCTCTTTTCAGTTGCTGCTTTCTATCCTTGTGATTATTTTCTTTTGTCATGCTGCACATTTTTGGTCTATTCTCCTGATATAATTTACAATATATCCCATTAATAATTCACTGGAATGCATGAAGAATCTCTCGTTTTTCTCCTCAAAGCCTCGCATCTCTTTCCAGGTTTGTTTTCACAGGTAAATACAATTTATTACCTGTAAAAATGATAGAAATTAGGGCTGGGCGATATATCGCATGCGATTCTCACGCGCATTTCGTCAGTAAAGCCGGTTCCCTGATTACCGCTAAATCGCCATCACCTGCTTTCAAATGGTGCGCCATTTAACAGACAGAGCCGTAGTTCACTGATAAGCCACGCAAATATCGCGTTCATTATCGAAGGCGATTCATCTGCGATATGAACGTGGCTTATCAGTGAACTACGGCTCTGTCTGTTAAATGGCGCACCATTTGAAAGCAGGTGATGGCGATTTAGCGGTAATCAGGGAACCGGCTTTACTGACGAAATGCGCGTGAGAATCGCATGCGATATATCGCCCAGCCCTAATAGAAATCACTTTGAAATAGTATCACGCAATATTGAAGTTCATTAACATTTTTTATTAAGGCAACTTATATTACATAATACAGATATATATCACTAGTTATGTTTAACCGGTCCGTTATTGCTTTTTCATGGTCTGTTGAAAGTACCTTGTTGATGGATTTACACTTTTAAATGTCCTTTTAATGTTCGTTGGTTGAAGGGTGAATAGAATAATGTCATCTCATTGTATGCAGTTTAAAAATAAAACGTATTATTGTGTTCATAGAGCAAGCCTTTCATTGACTGTTTACAGCTTAATGGAAGTTAAACCAATAATTCGCGCAAATCGTCATGGGGCAGGAATAAGGTGGATAGACTGAACATGTAATATGCATACGCATGACATCACCGTTTCACAAATTTACGTTTTTGTAGTTTACTCTGAAACGATAAAGGTCTCTTTTTCAAAAATTTTAACTTTGAAACCCATTTTCAAAAGTTTGCGTTTTCAGGCCCTCAAAACGCTGTTGTCGTGTATATGAACGGCCAAAACACATGAAAAGTTTTCCACTTTTAGTTGAAAACTGTCATGTAAACAGCCCCTAAAGCTAAAACAATGTTGTAAATTGAATTAAAATAAAATATAAATATTAGATGAAAAACTAATTTATTTTATTTCAGTTAGTTTCCAAGGCAACATAACTATTTTTGTTTTAAAATGACTAAAACTAAAATAAAATCAAAGCTAAACAGAAATATTTACAACAAAATCTAATAAAAATGACAAACGCACATAACAAAATATAAAAATAAAAACCTGAAAATATAAAAATATAAAAAAAAGCTAATTCAAAACACTATAATAGTAAAATAACAGCTTAGAAGTGTTACATACTTCGAAGTACATACTTAGTACAGTACATTCAGAAAGTATTCTTCTTTTTATTGTCTTTTTATTTTGTTACAGTATGTTGCAGCCTAGTTATCACAACTTTGTTTTTTGTTATGTCATTATGTATAAATTGTATGTGAAAAAAGGTTTTTATAAAGCATTTTAGCATAAAGCTGCAACATAAAAGGTGAATGGGTTTGAATACCTGTATATAAATACACTTTATTTTTCAGGGCATGCAGTATACAATCTAATTTATTTAGTAATTAGATTTAGTATTGATTTGAAGTATATTATTACAGGGAAAATCCCTCCCGGAGTAACCTGAGGTCATCCCTTGCAGGATTTAAACCTACAAAGTTTTGGATTCTAGCCCAGATCTTTAACCAGCACACCACCTAATCTTAAAGAGGTCATGAACTGAGAAATCAAAATCTTTTGACATACAATAGGTCATTATGCTATAAAAACATCCTGTAAGTTACAGAACTCAAGACTTTCTCATTATTCTAAAAACAGCTTATATTGAAGCCAGTCTTCCAAAACGTCAGGTTCTGGAATGTGCCACTTTATAACGTAATAGTGTGGCTATGCACCGCCTCCGCAGAAGATCAACGTCTGCTTCTACATCACTGCCTGTTTAGCCCCGCCCCCCGATTCATGCATTGTAGGTAAATAACGAGCGAGGCAAACGCAGGTCTACTTAGAAACCAAACGATAAAGATGGCTCTGAAGACAACAAGACACTGTGCAGTCCCAAGTTGTGGAAAAACACAGGATTTTCAGCAAGACTAAAACTAAAAGACGATGCTCTGCTGACTACATTGGATCCGACAGTATTGTCGCACCACACAAGTAGGAGTACCTTTTTTAATCATGTGGTCACAATTTCTTTGTCTGTTATTACAGATCGCTTGCTATGTACTGAGTATTTATGCATTTTTAAATTGTGATTAAATTACATATAGAAAGCGATCAAAGAACGCTCTCTTTATAATGGGTGAAGCTGTCAATCACACAGCATGACTCTCGCCAAAACTCCCATTATGAATCTCTAACTGTATTTACACTGTGTTAGTAATGATAGAAGCATTCGTGTGAGTGCAGAAACCAAGTTTCAATGACATGATCACTGCCATCACACGATCAACAAGCTGCCTGTCAACGGCTACAGTGCTCATCGCTGCAAGCTTTCATGCGACGGGAGTAGACCTAAATATAATGCTATAATCAACACTTTTCACGATTAGTTAATCTTGACAGCTGTAGGCCCCAAGAGTAAAAAAGTGTTTGCAGTGGGGGTTCAGTCTGTAACTGCATGGCAGCACCAATTCCACATATAAGACTTATGTCATATGCAAATATGTCAGCCAATCACAGCAGTGGGTGTGTACACTGAAGTCTCACAGCAGACACGCCCCTTCAAACAGAGTGTTCGGACCAGAGGGCTAAAATCAGGGTAGAACAATAGCCTTTTATTTCTAAATTATGGTAATTTTTTGATGAAAAAATCATAAGTTCACCTCAGGAAGCACTATGAAATAATAAAAAATGCAGTGACTAATGTTGTCTTAATGGTATTGGTTCTCAAATCTAGATTCTACAAATGTAATCTAGATTAAAACGCTAAAAATAAAATAAAATCAAGATGTAAACTGAAATCATATATAATCATCAATAACTATTGTTTTTACTGAAGAACATACAGTTCTTGAAATTTCTGGAATCACAAAATGAATAGCTAATTAATTTAATATATGAATAATTATAGCAGAAATAGCAAAAATATTCATTAGTCCAAAAAAATAAAAGAACCACTGTCCACTGGTCTAAGCAGCTGTAAAACAGATTTAAATGCCAAAGTAATTTTGAACATACAAATACTGTCATATTTCAAAAATGTAATTTAATTCACTTGGTCATAATACAAAACTGACTGGTCCCACTTTATATTAAGTGGCCTTAACTACTATGTACTTATATGAAACAATAAGTACAATGTACTTATTTGGTTCATATTGAATTGCAAAACACATTTGCAGCTATTGAGGCGGGGTATGGGTAAGGTTAGGGAAAGCTTTGGTGGTATGGGTAGGTTTAAGGGTAGGGGTAAGGGTTAAGGGATGGGTCAACAGTGTAATTATAAATGTAATTGCAGAAATTAATTACAGATGTAATTACATGCAGGATTTTTTTAAATATAAGTACAATGTAAAAACATGTATGTACACAATAAGTGCATTGTATCAAAGGATTAATTTAAATGTAAGTACATACTAGTTATGACCACTTAATATAAAGTGGGTCCAACTGACTTTATATATAACTGATAAAAGTTCCCGGCGCTCACGCATAGTTAAAGGCGCCCTAGAATCAAAAATTGAATTTTCCTTGGCATAGTGAATAACAAGAATTCAGTACATTGAAAAGACATACATTGAGTTTCTAACTCCATTGCTTCCTCCTCCTTATATAAATCTCATTTGTTTAAAAGACCTCCGGAAAACAGGCGAATCTCAACATAACTCCGACTGTTACGTAACAGTCGGGATCATTAATATGTACGCCCCCAATATTTGCATATGCCAGCCCATGTTCAAGGCATTACACAAGGGCAGGACGTCTGGATGTGCACAGCTGAATCATCAGACTAGGTAAGCAAGCAAGGACAATAGTGAAAAATGGCAGAAGGAGCAATAATAACTGACATGATCCATGATTACATGATATTTTTAGTGATATTTGTAAATTGTCTTTCTAAATGTTTCGTTAGCATGTTGCTAATGTACTGTTAAATGTGGTTTAAGTTACCATCATTTATTACTGTATTCGCGGAGACAAGAGCCGTCGCTATTTTCATTTTTAAACACTTGCAGTCTGTAAAATTCACAAACACAACTTCATTCTTTATAAATCTCTCCAACAGTGTGTAATGTTAGCTTTAGCCATGGAGCACTATCAAACTCATTCAGAATCAAAAGTAAACATCCAAATAAATACTATACTCACATGATCTGACACATGCACGCAGTATGCATGACGAACATCTTGTAAAGATCCATTTGAGGCTTATATTAGCTGTGTAAACTTTGTTTATGCACTGTATAACTGCACTTATAGTTGAGAGCTCGGGAAGGCAGGGAGCGAGAGATTTAAAGGGGCCGTGCAGCCTGAATCGGCGCATAGTTAATGATGCCCCAAAATAGGCAGTTAAAAAAATGTATTAAAAAAAATATATGGGGTATTTTGAGCTGAAACTTCACAGACACATTCAGGGGACACCTTAGACTTATATTACATCTTTTGAAAAGACGTTCTACGGCACCTTTAAACTTTTAGAAAAAAAAAGTTCAATGGAGTTTTATATAAAACCCTAGTGTTACTGAATCATTTTAAAAGAACCCTTTGTGCCAAAAAGGTTCTATGTAAGGTGAAATGTCTTTAATAACTGCAAAATATTTAACAGATTATTTTTTACATTTTTTTTTGTTTGTATGTTTACAACTGTTTAATTCATAATATTTAATTATAATTAATAGTGAATTAAACAAAATTAATTAAAACTAAATCCATAAAATGATGAGAACTCCTAAAAGGTTCTATATGAAGCAACTGAAAGAACCCTTTAAGGTTCTATATAGAACCTTTTCTCATAAAAGTGTGGTGCCTGATGACGTGTCTCATAATTGAGACTACAGGCTACAGCAAGTTTGAATGGAAAAGAACAGAGAAAACAGAAGAAATATTAAAATTTCATGTGCTGCTGCGTATTTTCATTTGCGAATCTAACAGAGATGCTCAGACTATTCAAGTATGGAAGTTCTAGGTTAAACGACTGAACCTAAAACTGGACTAAAGACCCTCACAGATGCTCAGAGAGAGGAGACAACAGCTGCCTGACCACCACAGGAGCTGAACTAGAGACAAACACATCTTTAATAATAAGCATCTGTGCTTCTAACACCTGACATCTGGCACCTTCTACAGTCAATAGCAAGATTCTTTCTTCTACAATCTTTTTGAATTCTCTCCAAAACCATCAAATATTCTCAGATGAAGGCCATACTTAAAGTAGAAAAAAAAAAAAAAAATCAAAGCACATATGTGCAAAAAGTCAGCAGATGTGGGAGTTAATGCAAGAGTCCATCAATCAGACTGTACAACAGCAGATCTCAAGTGTAAACCACTAACGCCACCTGCTGTTCATGTAGAGCAATAGGAACCAAGGGTGCTGTAGGGCTGTGAATGCACTAAGATGCTTTCAGTGAAAACATGCCTGTTGGTTAACTGTCATGTGAGATTGCAGTTGTTACCCAAAGCCATGCGACACTCCTCTGAGTGGTACAGGGTTAAGTCAAAATTCCACCAAGTAGAATACAGCAGTATTATACAATAGTGTATGCAATATTATTGAATTACTAATTCGGCAACCAGATAAATGAGCTGTTAGAATCATGTAAAACTAAATTATTATAAGATTTCTTTGACTGAAGTTCATGCGAGCCATACAAAATCTGATGTCAATTAAAAAGCAATTCACGATCATCTATTTGCATGCAATGCTGCAATTTCCGCATCCAAAACAACAAAAAACATGCAAAACTGCCTCTACCGCTAAACATGCATTTGTGATTCTTTGTTATACACGTCACATGTCTGTTTCAGGTACATGCAAGTGAAATATTAGGGTTAATAGAGAGCTGTGAATTAATGAAGGATTAGAGGAGTATATGGTTCAGTCCAGGTCATACTGGGAGGAAATGAGTGGGGTGGATGATGAAAAAAAGAAAAAAAAAAACTATATATAATAAAAACTGGTGTTTTGAGGGGAAATACATCAGTACATACCCAGAAACAGCCTCTTAGGAACTTTGATTTCTTCATCCTTACTGTCTGTTGCTTCAGACAAATAAGACAAATAAACAAAAAATAAGAACAGGGAGAGCGAGAGGAAAAAATAGATTGCATCGCTCCATCTTCTTGGGGACACAAAAGCCCTGAAGTGATTGAACTCATGAAAACATGACCAAGTTATATTCCATCCTAAAATCAAATGATAAGATACTATATTTTGCATTAAGAAAACAAAGCACATTTTTAGAATCACTATTATACTATTATAATTTCCTGACACATTCTCAACTAAATAAATAAATAAATCATAGAACTTTTTCACATTACAGTAAATGAGAATAATATAATGGCCAAAAACAATACTTTTTACTATTAATTTTAGCAAAATAAATATTATATCACTTTTCACCTGATTTTATATTTGGGTCATAAAGTTTGGAATCATTAAAAAATTATGTTAAATCTTATGCCCATGAAGTCTGCATTTATTTGATTAAAAACACAGTAAAAACTAATATTGTGGAAATATTATTACAATTTAAAATAACAATTTTCTATTTTAATATATTGTGTATGGAATTTATTCTTGTGATGGTGTGCTTATTTTTTTCAGCAGCCATTACTCCAGTCTTCAGTGTCACATGATCCTTTAATATGCTGATTTGGTGCTCAAGAAACATTTTGTATTATTATGATAGTTGAAAACAGTTTTGCTGCTACTTACACTACCATTCAAAAGTTTAGGATATCATTGGGGTAACATTGATAATAATAAGAAATGTTTCTTGAGCTGCAAATCAGCATATTAGAATGATTTCTGAAGGATCATGTGATTGGAATAATTACTGCTGAATATTCAGCATTGCCATCACAGGGATAAATTACATTTTAACAACATATTAACATGGAAACATGTTCTTTAGATTGTAATAATATTTCACAATATTACTTTACTTTTGATCAAATAAATGCAGCCTTGGTGAGCATAAGAAACTTCTTTCAGAAACACTGTTAGCTACACATGCGATCATTAATTTTGATGTGTACCAAATGGGTTTGTTCAAAATTCGATTGTGAGAACCTTAAGACTTGAATTTCAATGTTGGGTTAATTATACAGAAGTAACAACGGGAGCTGTTTCCAATGATTCATCTAGTTATTTTGAACATTCTCCATCTGTTGAGAAGCTGTTGGAGAGTTTGCAAGTGTCACCGCTGTGAAGTTAACTCTGAAAAAAGTTTGTTTAACTCTCTTGGATGTTGTGTCAGTTTTAAGACAATAGTCAACCCATAAAGACAGAGAAGGCAGCAGTATGACTTCACAACAAAAGATAAAAACTTGTTTAAACAGGATGTCTTATGTAAACAGACGAGTGAGAGACTATTAGTTTAAGGCTTCATCTAATTTGTCCAAGGAGCGTTTCTAAAGTCAGAATATATCTGTACCTTTTTATGCACTGTGTGTTTTGTTCTCTCTTAGTTATTGGTTATGTTCAGAACAGCATACCATCATACTACTCAAATTACTTCAACTGTATGTATAATGCATTTTCTGTATGCATGGAATACCGGGAATCACTCAATGAAACATATATGAAGTCATGTCATGTGGCAACAATGTAGCATCATACCACCAGTTTGAAATATTTAAAGCATTACATACTGTATACTGTATTACATACTATTCTTTAAAACAGTACAGGCATATTCCATTCCGAACATAAAGTTCAGCTTTCAGGCTCAGTTTGAGTGAGCAAATTCATCTTTATTAACTTTGTAACACACCTCATGTATAAATAAACCTGAGACTGATGTTCACCAAACAGCCAGCTGGTCAAAGTTTATCCCATGGTTTATCCCCTTCAAAGGCCCTCCTTGTATGATAATCTCGTAAAACATTTTCAAAGACAGACCCTGACCATGTGACTGTATCTACTGTAATTCAATAGGCTGTAAACTCAAGTACCAATCTCAACTAATCAGACTGACTGGAAAACCAGGAATTAGAGAATTTCATATATAAAAAATATTAAAGAAAGAAACCAGGAAAAAAAATGTAAATGATTCTTTTACCTGGGAATAAAAAAAGTGTTACACAAACATTCTCTCCAATATAATGCTGAAAAAAAAAAAAAAAACTTTGGTCCGTTGCTCTACACACACTCAATCGGAAGCTGTAAAGAGTCATAAAGATTCCCACCTGTGAACGAGCGGCGTTTGGTGTTGAGTTCAGTGGCCATGCGGACGTTGGTGCACAGGTTCAGCATGATTAACATTGTGATGATCATGATTATACTCTGCCAAAGCAGTGGAGTCTCAAAGTAACGTCCAAACCTGGAAAAATAAATAAACAACACACACACACACACACACACACACACATAATATATATATATTTGGTCAGAGCTTTTTCCATGCTGTTTCAAGTTGTTACTGATAAATGGATGAGGATTTTTAAAAATCATTTGACAGATTTTGCTAGGGCAGATTTAATATTTAACTATATATATATATATATATATATATATATATATATATATATATATATTTTTTTTTTTAAGTTTATAATAATAATAATTTTTTTATGCACAAAAAGGACAAAATATTTGTGCACCAATAATAAATTTAAGCACCTCTCAATATTTTTTCAATCATATATATATATATATATATATATATATATATATATATATATATATATATATATATATATATATACATATACATAGTACTGGTCAAAAGTTTGGACACATTAAAATGTCATATCGCACAGTGTGCTTGCAATTTTTTTTATTTTTCAATTTTTGTTTGTATTTTTTTTTTTTTTAATTTTCTTCAATCACAAATGTTTAGGTCTCCAGAATAACAGAAAACCTAAGAATCTTTTAAATATCCAAGCCAGGAAAATGGAAAGCAATAATAATAATTATTATCATTTTTATACAGTACCGGTCAAAAGTTTGGCCACATTACTATTTTTAATGTTTTTGAAAGAAGTCTCTCATGCTCATCAAGCCTGCATTTATTTGATCAAAAATACAGAAAAATTGCAATATTGTGAAATATTATTATTTATCATTTAAAATAATGGTTTTCTGTTTTAATATACTTTAAAATATAATTTATTTCTGTGATTAAAAGCTGAATTTTCATCAGCAGTTACTCCAGTCTTCAGTCTACATGATCCTTCAGTAATCATTCTAATATGCTGATTAATAATCAATGTTGGAAACAGAATTATTTGATGAATAAAAAGTTTTAAAAAAGTGAGACTTCTTTCAAAAACATTAAACAAAGATATGATGTCAGATAAATGCCTCTTTATAAATACACAATAAAGAGAATTATGGCAGATGAGTGGATTATGTGCCATGTATTTACATTGTTTCCTCATATAGCAGTCATGCAGATGGATTTTGTGGCTCCAGACAGGATGGTTGAGGTATAACTCACCTAAATAGTATTCTTAATATGTTGGCTACCAGCAGAACCAGGCAAACATACGTGGAGAATCCTTCAGCATTCTGAGTCCTGCGGATATCCCTGTACTGAGGGATGTATGGCACAACTCCTCCAAATACGATGGCAAAAGATGCGATCCAAGACACCACTTGATGAACAACATACATGATCTGATCCATAAACACTTCATCCATCTTTGAGTGATGTATCTATCTGTCCTTTATGGTTAAATCAACTGAATGCAATTACTAGCCTGCTAATTTAATGATACATAAATCATTACTATTTGGCTATTTTGTTCACATATTAAAATGTAATTTCTCGATGATTACTGAATATAACGATAGTAAATGTACTTTCATTGTCCCAGTCACCATTCACTAACTCATTAGATCTAATTCATTCAAGTGCTTCCCTTTTCCAGGAAATAAATACTTGCTAAATCGATGGGGACGGTTCCTCAGCATAGGTCCATATCAGACGATCGGTATCATCTGTTTTATGATCTGTGCAAAGATGAATAGAGTGCTGTATAACATTTTAATGCCGCAGTGATCCTCTCTGCTACAGCTGGCTAATGCTCATAACAGTACTTCCGTGTTGCACTACGTCACGATACGCTCATTACATATTCATGAGATGCAGGGTCCTAATGCCAGTTGATTTTGTTTTGTTTTGTGACACGCGTTTGACAAAAACAATGATACGGCAAATTATTAATACACGATTAACGCCAGTTTTTAAGCAATTCTAAATGTAAGCAATACATTTACCATCACATATTAGACGCACACTTGAAATGGGCTGATCTCAAACTGCTTTATAGCCTAGGCTACTTATGACACAAGATTTATCTCTTTAATTAATCCCCTCAAAAGTTGCCATGTGCCAAAACGACGTTATATAATTCATGAAAACAAAATGAAATATTATCAGCACTGTGTAATTCAAAATAATTGTTCATCAGTGGATTGAAAATGACAAAAATACTTCTCTGCTACTAAAAGGGTTAAATGTTGTGAATGGATGCCCCACATACGAACGAGGAAGTCTTTATATGCAAACAATGAATGAGAGTGAGAAGTTGAAAAGTTATAGAATCCTTTTATTCTAATTGATATATGATCAAAAATCTCTGAGATTAAAGAACATAACTGGTATTTTCACAGTGGTATTGTTTTAGTCCAGATAACGTTGCCTAGAGCTGAAACCAACAACTAACACAACAAATTCAACCAAACTCATGGCAGGATCCGAGTCAAAAGCCGCCAAAGATTTGACTGCAATGGCAAGTGTTCATTTTAATACATTTTAATTTGACAATTATATGCAAGACGAGGAAATTTTATAATTGCAGTTGCGGGGGGTATGTTTTAAAGTTTCACAAATCTGCTCAATTCATTTTTTCAAACAGATGGAGACGACAATGCAACAACTTCAGAACAGGTTTCAGAACGTATCTGACCAGATCATCTCCAAAAATATCTTTTTAGATACATAATCTCACTTTGTAGAAGTTTAGATTAGCTTTTTTTTTGCTGTCATAGCACTAGCATGAATATTATAGCACTATATGTATTTGTATTTGAATCGTTCCCATAGTAATATCATGTTTTGGACACAAAACAATGACAATATCACAGATTTTTGGACAATGAAGTAGGCCTATACCTTAAATATGGAAATATGGAAATAGCCTAATTCAGTACTTGGTATTACCACTTGAACTTATACCATAGTATTGCCATAACACTTACAATAAATCAATACTTTTATTAACCAAGGTTAAATTGCGTTAAATTGATCAAAAGTGACAGTAAAGACATATAATGTTACAGAAGATTTCTATTTCAAATAAATGCTGTTCTTTTTGAACTTTTTATTCAAACACATTATAATGGTTTCACAAAAATATCAAGCAGCACAACTTTCAACATTGATAATATGAAGAAATGTTTCTTGAACAGCAAATCAGCATATTCGAGAATGATTTCTGAAAATTCAGCTTTGCCACCATAGGAATAAATTGTTTTAAAATGTATTCAAATGAGAAAACAGTCATTTTAAAGTGTAATAATATTTCACAGTATTTCTCCTTTTTGATCAAATAAATTCAGCCATAAAAAAACTTACCAACCCCAGACTTTTAAATGGTAGTGTACATAATACATTTAAAAACATATCTATCATTAGAGTGTCATGTTTATTCTTCATAAATGCATTAAGCTTTTTTTTATCGTGATAAAATGTTACAAATGTCCTCAATGATGAATGTAACATCTATTTGAGGTCTCATACAGGACATACATAGTGATTTTTACATTCTTCTGATTTTTTTATTTTCTGATTGTACACACTCCATTATGTGTAAAACCATTTATTAGCTGGTTTTGACTTAGATATGCTACACAAAGAACTGAGGGTTTTTCCTTAATGCCTGAACTGGATGAGATGGGAACACGTATAGATGACCTGGAGAAGAATGTCGCTGATCTCATGACACAAGCAGGAATGGAAGATCATCATAAATCAAAGCAAGTGCATTGGATTTATTTCATCTCCAAATTAAAGTTTGCACAATAACTAGGCATTTAAAACAAAAAATCATGATATATAACTTAATATTTCTGTTTTTCTGCACAGTGACTTTGAAAAGAGAACAAGCTGGCCAAAGCACTGAGCAGAAATGTTGCAGAAGCTGGAGATCAACAGGATATTTGTGTATTAACTATGCATGTATTGTTCACATGTGCCTTATTTTTTATTAAGTTTATATACATGTAATGTGGATCTTGTACCTATCAATAAACTAACTTGTTTAGCTTCTTGTGTAAAATCTTTTCCAGAGTACAATATAAACAAAAATGGAAGCATGTTACAATATATTCATATAAAGGACCTCTCAACGTTAGCGATCATTGAAAACTATAGGCATTGAGACATTAGGCGAAAAAGACTACTGGTCCCTTTTTAATGTTAAGTAGTTGCAAAGGACATTATATCAACATATAATTGAACTTAAGGGAATACTTACTGATTTTTAGTTTAATTTTGCTTATATTTTGTATAGTGTTTATTACTCAGAAAGGTTTTGTTCAGAATTAACCATTATGCAACACTACACCATGGTGCAACATTAACTAATGTTGGCTGGCAATTAAAAGTACATTTGTTGTCATTAGATTATAATTCAACATTTTATTTATTTAATTTGCTAGGACTATAGTTTTTTACATTAAAGGTGCAGTATGTAGGATTTCTGTCCGCTAGAGGTCGCTAGAGGCCGCTAGAGGCCTATTCAAAACAAAGGCGTAGCTTGATGACGCCAAGTTTTGGGCGTGGAATTTTGGGAATGTGATGTGGTCTTCACATCAATGGATAGTGCAAAAGAATAGGGATAGGACTCGGGAAGAAATCATGTTCATGGATGTGATTATTAACGTTATTGTAGTATGAAGCAGAGCAGGACCGAGTGTTGTGGGAGCTGAATGAGGAGCTGGAGCGACTGCGCAACACACGCCTCACGATCAGAGGAACTTTTATTATGACACAGTCGCCGGCGCCGCTTCCGCTTTTTTGGTCATGAGTATGAGGTAACGCAGCTCTGTTTATCATATTAGATACTTTTGAGCATGTTGAAAATGATGTTATAACGTTACTCTGTGCCTTCACTCGGCGGCTGCTGTGAGACACTTGTTTGAGACACACTGCAGTAAGATAGATTGATTTTAGAATATCATATTAAATGCTGGATGGCTTGTGTTGATAAATGGCATGCAATTAATTTTAAAATGTATGATGGAGAAAATTCTGTATTACTGTTACTAAAAATAAAGTTGCATCTGATTATGCTATGTTAGCTACTTGACAAAATAGTGTTTTTCTCTGAGGCATGGCAAAGCATGGTACTCACAAAAAAATAAAAGACTTAAAGTGTTGAGCTATATAACAACAATTAGTTTTCTGTCTATAAATATATCAAAACAGTTGTTCCCTTGTCTATTAAAGGCAGACCAATTGTAACGGCAGTATGACGCAATTGATAGGCGACTCCTCACACGTCCCGGAGCCTTGGTTAAAATTGCAATTTTCTCACGATTTACAAATAGTTGGAAACATTTGGGATATTGTAAGTACTCAAGTGAACAAAATATATAACATTGGCCTAGTGGTTTTTGGATATTTTACTGCAAAAATGTTATATATTGCACCTTTAACAAAGTGTCTTTGCTATTGGGGAAAATACAATATTAGACTTTTTTTTTACAGTCTATGGGGAAAACGTGTGTGAACCATAGGTGTGAACGTACATCATTCATGGACCTAATTATACTCTTTGGCCAGCAGGTGGCAGCATTGTTTCTCTCCTCTCACAGCTCTTTCCATAGCAGTAAATTAGTAAATTATCAAGGTAATTAAATCTACGGAATCAGAGTCAGATGTATGTCTTCAGCCAGACCATCATAATAAATGAAATTTACTGTTTATCTGTGCATCTTCTCATGACAAGACATAAAAGAAAAAGAGGCCTTCGACTGTTGAACCGCCTCCCCTTGATATCTACACTAATTATAATTTTTAGTTTAAAAACATTTGTATACACTTGTATTTACTAATATTTAGATATTCGTTGGAACATTCTGCTTTGTCAGTGACATGTTTGTTGCTTTACTATGGAATTTATGGCTATTTATTTTACTTAATATTTGTCTTTTTCAAATATTATTATTCAGTAAACTTAAAAACAACAAAGCTATCAAACCTTCCGAAACTTGTCTGCAAAGAGGCATCTTCCGCTAAAATGCAGTGACAAACTTATCTCCAACCCTCATTTGAATCATAAAAATCTTTTCCCCCTTGTGGCTTACATGAAATATCGCGAGATTTGTGCGGACGCTATTCACCAAAGATACGCCACTACCCTCGCCCCCGTAGTTGTCAAGGGAGACTACGCAAGAAATGTGACGTACGCCTGTGGGCTGGACCGTGAGTTGGAGAAAGGGAATGTCGATCGGTGAGAGATCGGTTACAGAGGCGGCCGGGAGCGTCAGCAGAATGGGTGAGAATTTAGTCCCTGTCGCTTTATTTAACTCAAACTGTCAAACTCTTCTGTAAGTAAGTTTATATGTTTATGTGTGCCGTGTGTTTTAAAGGCGCGTGCTTTGTTGCGCGCGCTAGATGCTTTTCCTGAGCGTGTTAATAGACAAATAGATCTGCTCAAGCTCTCTGTTTCAGTGTAATCTTCACTCTTTATGTCATTATCATGACAATTACTGTCTCTTTTCTCAAATAAGACATTTAATTGAAAGGTTTCACTAACGAATATGTTCTGTGGGTGGTACAATGATAGTTTCATATTGTAATGCAGTGGAACTGAATCAGAAGCATATTCATCTGCCATGGTATTTTCATTGTTTCTAAGGTACCTCAAAGAATACCACGATGAAAAAAAAACATCGCATTAACATAATATTGTCCAGAAAACGATGAAAATACTGGTTAGGATGGGTTTAAGCAACGAATGCAGTGCTATGGCTAGACATTTAGTGTTTCCGTCTGGAGAAACACCTTCTTGTTTTTGTCACTCTCAGCTTTGAAGAAAAATTCAAATAAGTATGTTGCAGTAGGTCAGAGGTTTCTGCTCCTGCTCCTGCTCCTGGAGGCTGCCTTTCAGCAGAGTTTAACATACATGAACCTGCTAATCAAGGTCTTCAGATTCACTAGAAACTTCCAGGCAGGTGTGTTGGAACTAAACACCTGAAAGTGGTCCTCCAGGAGCAGGATTGGACATCCCTGGTGTAGAGAATATATCACTTGCTATTGTATGAATGGAAGTATAGATGGATAAAAGGATGAACTGATAGATAGATTGATTGACAAATGGGTGGGTGGATGGATGCATAGATAGATAGATATGTGCAGATACAAATAATTCACTATACAGATACAATATGTACATTGAATAATCATAAAATTATTTGTTGTTTCATTTTAAACATCAGTTGCTCGAACAACTTGTTTTATCCAAATTGTCATTTGGTGATGATTATACTAAGTTTGCGTGAACCGGAAGTTGCAATCGACTTCAGTAGTGTGACATATTGTAAAAACAGAGGGCAGGGCTTGATTTTTTTGGGCACCTCCTCACCATCTCTAGCTGGCAGCAGACTGACGGTTGGAGATGTTTGGTTTAAGACGTTCTGCCCAAGCCATCAAACTGACGTCATCTGAGAAGGAATGCAATTCCACAGCGGAAACACATTTTTAGATGTTGACTAAAGATTATGAAGACAAACACATTTTCTTATGTGGATTACCCTGGATGGATTAATTGTTCATCACAAGACTAGTACTGTGTGCTAACTTAGTAAATATGGGAATCAATTTGGATTTCATGCAGACTTTAAGAAGATCCATTAATGTAGAGTGTCAGGCACAAACCACCCTCGATTCACGTTTACTGTACTGAAGGTTGGTCATATTCATTAAACATTCTCCCTTGCACTTGTCTAGTTCATATTTAAGATGTTGCATGTACATTACCTGATATTTACCTTTACTTCTAAGCAACGTAGCTTCTTGTATGAAGCCTCAGTCTTCTGTACTTGAATAAATTTGACTTATAGCAACACACAGCATGATCGTATGTAAGTTAGATTTTTTTGAGATCGCTAGTGTGGTGAGGACCCTGTTGGGCTCTTGTTCAGTGAGAAGAATTCATTCTTTATTTATTCTCATCATATTTAGATCACATGGCTACTGATTGAATCGTTCCCGTCCATTCACATGTGACTGTGTATTTTTCCCATGGTTAGTACTGAGGCCTTATTTATAAAACGCACATACAATTGAATTTGATCCTAAATTCAATGGCTTTCATCTTACCTCAAAAGGGAATAAGTCAGAATATACTACGCCAACTGAAGAGCATTTGTAGAAACGTTTTGCACTCATATACCAGTAATTAAATTAATAATCTTTTATGAAAATGTACAAATGAATGGCAGTCACAATGTGCACAAATTATAATATGCCTACATGCACATGTTGAACTACAGTTCATGAAGAGGGAGCATTTATATTATATTATTTAAGAAACTGTTGTTCGTTCACATTTATGATCCTTCTAGTCTTTATAAATGAGGCCTCTGGATTGAGTGGTCCCACAATGCTCTTTTTTTTCTGTTTCTCCACTCCGATAGTGTCCACACCATACTAAAGTAAACATTGCTTCCCTTTATTGCTTAATTTGCCAAATTTGTGAGAATATTCATTATATTTGGCTGTTTTATTTCAGACATTTAAAGGGATAGTTCACCCAAAAATGAAAATTCTGTCATAATTCACTCATCCTCGTGTTGTTCCAAACTAGGGCTGCAACGATTAATCGCGATTAATCGTTTGCAAAATAAAAGTCTGTGTTTACGTAATATATATATGTGTGTTCTGTGTATAATAATTATGTATATATAAAAACACACATTCATGTATATATTTAAGAAAAATGTTATATTTATATATAAAATATTTGTTTATATGTAATATAAAATATATATAAATATATATACATTTATAATACATGCATATATTTCTAAACTTTTTACCTGTATGTGTGTGTATTTATATATACATAATTATTATACACAGAACACACACATATATTACGTAAACACAGACTTTTATTTTGCAAACGATTAATCGCGATAAAATCGTTGCAGCCCTATTCCAAACCTGCATGAATAAATTCTGCGGAATGCAAAAGAAGATATTTTGAAGAATGTTGGTAACCAAGTTTTTGTGACCATTGACTTCCATTGTATGGACAAAAAAAAAAGTTTTCTCAAAATATCGAATTTTATGTTCCACAGAATAAAAAAGTCATACATTTTTGGAACAGCATGAGGGTGAATAAATGATGACAGATTCATTTTTGGATGAACGATCCCTTTAATGGCAAGTAAACAAGTTATTGTTCAGATTTAAACGTAACAGAAGGAAATTGTGTTTGGTATGTTTAAAGGGTTAGTTCACTCAAAAATGAAAATTCTGTCATTAATTACTCACCCTCATGTCGTTCCACACCCGTAAGACCTTTGTTCGTCTTCGTAACGCAGATGATCTTTTTGATGAAATCTGAGAGATTTCTGTCCCTCCTTAGACAGAATTGAAATGTTGACATTTCAAAAAGAGATCGTAAAACAAATCCATATGTATTGAGCGGTTTAGTCCGCTTTATATCGCTTTATATTGCGAACAGTTTGAATTTAGGCTTTTTTTCACATATAAACATTCATCAGCTCACACATCAGTTGTGGTAAATGGAAGCATGAGAGAACCAATGAGGTTCATTCTCGTGTGCTACGCAGCACATCTGAGCTTCAGCTCGAGGTTTGTTCTCGCGTGTCATTCAGGTTCAGTTGAGCTTCTGTTTATAGTATGTTCGGTGATCAATGTTTATATGTGATTAAAAGTCTAAATTAAATCTGTTCCTCATAAAAAGTCCTTTCAGAAAATTTGGACTGAACCACTCAATTTATATGGATTAGTTTTACAATCTCTTTATGAGCTTTTCCGTCAAAGTTTTAGTTGCGTAGCTGTGAATGGAGGGACAGCGAGCTCTCAGATTTTATCAAAAACATCTTCATTTGCGTTCTGAAGATAAATGAAAGTCTTACATGTTTGGAATGACATGAGGGTGGGTAATTAATGACAGAATTTTCATTTTTGGGTGAACGAACCCTTTAATATATCGATCAGATGGTTTAAGTGGGTGGTTCTTGAACAAAATAAGATGCCGTGTTGACCAGACCTTGTGCCAGTAGTCAAAAGTCTGGCTGTGTGGGACCAGCTGAGTTTATGGATCAGGATCTGCCATTCTTGTGGATGTAAATCTATTTTGGTCCTGGATGCAGATGTGATAGTTACTTTCCAGCCCTTGAGTAGGATGTTAAGTGAATAGTTTACAGCTGAAATCTTTAGAGAGAATGTGTGTCTGTCTCTGAACTGTGGGTGGTCAGAATAGCCATTATGGAGTGTATTGTCTGACTGCTTTCATTGAGTGCGTGATGAGAAAACCAGGCAGAGGCTGCTTTCTTTGCTCAGGTGCTGTTGCGATGAGTCGATAAGATCCTGATAGGGCCCTATTCTGCAATACAGAAAACATGGATGGAATTGCGAAAGCCAGTCATAAAATGGAATTTACTGTATAATGTGGAATGTCATGGTATTTGGGAAATTTTGGATGAATAAACTAAAAGCCTGTCTCACTATATGAGGACACGTGAACTACATCTCCAATGGAAACATATTTTGGAAAACAAAATGGAAAAAAGTTTGCAGTTAATTGTGGACTCTGTTGACACCTTTGTGTCAGTCATGCCTTGTGAACCTCTGATCCAAAGTGTTTTATGTAAAAACAGGATATCAACGTATCTTATAGGCTACCATTTACTCATTTTCATTACTTTGTCTTTCTGACTTTCTTTTTTTAATGCTTTAGATTTAGACTACCACATCTCTTCCGGCAGTTAAGCCACATACAAAAACATGTCATTGTTTCTGAACTGCAGTCACTCTCTCTCACTCTCTCTCTTTCATTTTGATCTCTGTAAGGTAATGCTTTTGGATAGGTGTCATCCAAAAATCCCGTCTAACACTGCAAAAAATGCTTTTCTTGCTGAGATTTTTTGTCTTGTTTCCACTTTCCAGTCCAAATATCTAAAAAATCTTAAATCAAGAAACATTTTCTAGACGAGTAAAAATTATTGTCTTGTTTAAAAAATAAGTCAAAATTAAGTGAGTTTTTGCATAAAACAAGCAAAATAACCTGCCAGTGGGGTGAGCAAAATAATCTTGTTTTTCGGTCTGAAATAAGATTAATTTGCTTACCCATTGGCAGATTATTTTGCTTGTTTTACGCAACAACTCACTTAATTTTGACTTATTATTGTCTTTTTTTCAGAAATTTTTTTACTTGTCTAGAAAATGCTTCTTGATTTAAGAATTTTTAGATGTTTGGACTAGAAACAAGAAAAAAATTCTAAGTAAGAAAAGCATTTTTTGCAGTGAAGGGATTGTCGCATCTTTTGCACTTTCAAATTTGTCATTTTTAAATGTAGACGCACTACTGTTTTGTGCATCTATGCCGCAGCGTGATGAAAAATTCCCAACTTTTCAGAATGCCGCAAGTGCACCACAAGTCATGTGAAAAGAACCAAACAATCAGTTATAAGACTTTAAAGTTGTCAGTTGATAAGTTATTCTACTGTACATTGCCTTTACAGTAAGCCTAATTACCTCAGACAAATGTAGAGCTGTTGAGAGAGAGAGAGAGATGTTTTCTGATGCTTGGGCCAACTTTTCTTAGAAGATCATCAGACTGGTCTTTGTCCACTTTGAAATAGGCTTTAAATCTGCATCGTAGAATTAGTTGGTGAAATTCTCTGTGTTTTCTCCAGTATTTTCCTCTTATTTTAGACGTGACATGTGAATGTCCAAGCAGCTTAACCTGGCACATCTTGATTAACTGTTTACATTTTTCCATATGCTGGATGAAGGAATCCATCTGTCCCATAATAACCCACATCAGTGACCCAGAATGTGACCTTGAGGTACAGTCGTCATGTATATCATATGTGTGAAAGCCTTGACATGATATATTTTTGGTTGTGTGAGTCCTTGTGGACCATTTCTGTCAACGCTACACCACAGGAAAATCCAGTTGTGCTTTTTTTGGTCTTCGGCATGTTCCTCATGGCAGTCTGAGGTGGCTTTTGCTGGTTGAGTCCATTCAAATTTGCATCAGTGCATTCAGATGTTCCCCTTCAAACATGCTCTCTCATCTTTGACAAGCTCTTAGACTGGAAGAAGGAACATGTACATCCTCTCTGTTTACCCAGTGAGATCAGATATTATTATAATTACACATTATTTCCTGCGTGAGTGCTTGTGTGTACTAGAGTGTTTCTCACACCTAACACCTGCCCTCTAGTAGAACATCAAACGATAACGTCAGCAGGAAGTGGTGCAGGATATTCAAAACAGACTTTCATTTGTAGTTTCAAGAAAGAGCATTGCATTGTGTGGGTGGGGAAAATGGAGTAAGGGAGGACAAAATCTTTGTGCAATAATAATTTTAATTAAAAAAGGATAGTTTACCCAAAATGGAAACTTTTGTCTGACTTGGCAAAAATCAGACGGATATGATTTCAGTTCATCTAAGCATAAACGTAAAAACGTAAAAGTTGAAATTGACCTTTTAAAGTGAATGTAAATGATGTAAAATGGCATTGGTTCTCAAGTTTAATAACTAATCACACTGCAGAAAAATTGTATTTGCGAATTGTATAAATGTGATTATTTCAGCTGAGGCTCTTGGTGCGGAGCGAGGCAAAAGTATAAACAAGGCTTCAGACAGCGCGCAAATGCTGAATTGATTTCTTTCACGTCTTGTACTTGAACGGACATACACAAAATTACTGTACATCAAAATGCCCATATTGGCAAATATCCTTGTAAACATAGTCTGTTAAGTGAACATAAACAGTTGAGAAATAAAACGCGTGTGTAACAGTATATTGGATCCATGCAGTTCTTAAAGCGACAGCAGCCTAATAAACCTGCTGCTGTCTTTTAATTTTAATGTTATAATGTTAATCAAACAACAAAGGACAAAGAAAAAATCACTCACTGCTCTTGACTGAATAACTTTTCTTCATTTCATAAGGATCAAATTATATTTAATTTATACAGTGAAGACTATGCACTGTTATTTTACATTTGATTATTCCATTTTTGTACCTAAAACTTTATTTCATTTGTTCTGTTGTGTTTATTTGTGCTATTGCTCATAATTTGACTATTTGTTCTTATTTTATTACTGACAGTTTACTTGTCTTTAACATTATGTTAAATTTATATTATTTAGGCTAGTAGTTTTTGGTGTCATAACTTTATTTGTTAAGATTATGGATCAAAGACAATGAAAACCATAACTAGGCCTATTTTATTTTATTACATTTTTTTTGTGGTGGGACCTGACTGGTCAAGTAGAAAAAAATCATTAGTGTTGAGCCCTGAATATATATATTCAGGTTTTTTATTACTGGATTCTATGTTTCTGTTAACGCAAGTTTGTATTCACAAATTTTGTGAATGTGATTATTAACTACTTTAGTCTAAGATTTTTGGTCTGTTCCTCACACAAAGCTAACTTATGACTTCAAAACATCTTGAATATACTCTAATGCATGAGTCGTCTGACCTACTGTACCCTTTACAATACGTTGCAGCATACTTTCTGAATCATCATCACAAACTTGCATCTGTTCAGCTGCATACGTGTCCCTCCAGGACATTTCCTTTTGTAGTGTTAGCAGAATCATATGAAGGTTTTGATAGTCAAATGAGTTGGGTAATTTGCAATCACAGACCAGTATATTTGATGCTTTGCTGATTCAGAAGAAAGAAAATACTATTCATAGAAGGCCTGATTTATGCAGTTAGATGATTTTACTGTCCATTTTACTGGCAGCTTAAGCACCGTGGAAGTCTAGTGCTGAAGCCCATTTTCTGGCCTTCCTGTAATTCTGTATGTTTAGAGAAGTGGTTTAGTTGTACAGCATTAGGCAAACACTATGTGCTGTACATTTTTGTGGTTTGGATCAGGATTAAAATAGGCTGATTATTAACAGAAGCTTCCACAGATGTGTTTTGTTCTCAAACTCAGGGAGTGTCTCACTGATTTCATAGTATAATAGGTCATTAGCCATTTACACCTGGTAAATCGCAAAGTGTTGTATCCACTTGAGATTAGATCACCTGAGATGAATGTTAATACCAGGTGTTCTATCATTTATTTGCTTCACTGGCTGCTCAACATCAGCTGTCAATCAAACCTGAGCCAGGAACCTCTTAGTGAATCACAGACCAGCAGTTAGAGATAAAAACCTCTTAATGCACTTTAGCTGTTAGCTTTTCTCATTTTCTCTCTTTCTGTTTTATTTTGTATATGTGGATACCTCTTTTCCTGCCTGGTGGAATCTGATCCGTCCATCCATCGAAATGTGGAACAACATGATTTGAATGCTCTCCAAAGTAGCAGTAAGTATGCGTACAATCATTTCAAACATGCTGACAAAACACACATGCGTGTAATTTAGATCCCCAAAAGATATAAAAAAAAAATCTGGAGCCTGTGCTGCTAGTTTGCTCAAAATTTAGTATTAGATATTATAATTGGTGGTGTTTTAAGGCAAGCAGCACTAGTACTATCACTCCATATCACTAACAAACCATTAACCCTAAGTATTAAAGGCGATAAAGAGGATCTTTTCGTCGACTGAGAAACCAAAGACTGTTACTGAGTTTTTTAAATGAGCGCATGCGTAAGAACAACCCCCCCTCCTTTCGAGGGAACGCCTCCCAAAACTCGTGCACAAGTATTGGAACACAAGTGTTTACCACCAGCATTCGCTGTATCGTGTTAGTGGATTCATTATGTCGGACTCACCGCAGGTAACTCATAATCTGCAGTTTTTACTCCTGTCTCCGGACAAAAACACTGCATGCGGCGCCTGTGGAGTGTGGAAAGTTACTGGAGCGCGCAGCTGCGCTCGTCTCTCACAAGGAACGTCATGGCAGTGATTGACAAGCCAGAGGGCCAATCCGCGCACGTCTCTCACAAGGAATGTCACGGCAGTGATTGACAAGCCAGAGGGCCAATCGTTTACGCGATGATCACGTAAAGATTGGCTGATGTTTTTAAGGCCCTACCTCATGCACAGATGATGTATATTAATATTATTCCTTTCAGTGCACCTAATAAATAGTCTTTTATCAGTTAGTAAAGACAGTTTCAAGTAATATTGCAAAAATGTATAAAACAAAACATCCTCTTTAGCACCTTTAAACTGTAGTGTGTAACTTGTTCCACACTATTTATGCTACAGACATGAATAATACTTTAAATTGTGTGGTTCGTGTGGTAACATTTGATAACAAATAACAAAAATTTTTTTTGCCTGGTGGCCAATGAAACTAACGAAAGAAACTCATACACTAGGGCTGGGCGATATATCGCATGCGATTGTCACGCGCATTTCGTCAGTAAAGCCGGTTCCCTGATTACCGCTAAATCGCCATCACCTGCTTTCAAATGGAGCAGCGTTTAATAGACGGAACCGTAGATCACTGACAAGCTACGCAATATCGCGTTCATTATCAAAGGCGATTCATCTGCGATAATGAACGCGATATTGCGTAGCTTGTCAGTGATCTACGGTTCTGTCTATTAAATGCCGCTCCATTTGAAAGCAGGTGATGGCAATTTAGCGGTAATCAGGGAACCGGCTTTACTGACGAAATGCGCGTGACAATCGCATGCGATATATCGCCCAGCCCTATCATACACTTATCACACCAACACAAATATTCAGCGCAAAAAATTGCTAAATATGTTCAGATTTACGCATGAGGGTTTTTTTTCTGTTTATACCAATGTGAAAAAAACAGCTGACTAGCTCACTCTGACAGTAGGTGGCATTTATGGAAAATGAATACATTGGTACAAAAGGGCAACAGTCTGCAACTATCTGTTTTTCACACCCGCTTGTCACAGAGCAGAAACTGTCAAACTGTATTTACATGTTTCAAACAGTTGTTAAAATTGTATTTGCTGTGTTGTTTATCAAATAACAGCAAATACAAAGTACAGAGACGAGAGACTGTTTCGGATTCTTCTGCTATTCACTGTTGCTTAGCAAAATACTCTGTTCGTGAGCTCCAGCAAGTCATGGTTATCCATGTGGTTATCATAACGACATGGGATGGACTTTTTGTTTTGGATGTGGACATTAAGAGTTTTGCACAAACAAGCACTGACATTTTCTTCAGAAAATGTAAAAATAAAGTTTTTAAATGATCATTTGTCTTAAAGCCCTTGCTTTTAACTAATTATAGCCATGTTTCTATGCTATTGTTTAAGTGTCAAACCCAGTTTTTCTATTTTTGAAGATCCATCTTGTTAACAGTATCCATGTGTAATCATGAGTGATGGCCGCCTACTTGTTTCTTATTTGTAGTGTTTTGTCAGACAGGCATGACAAAGCCATTGACTGTGTTTTTGTTTTGGTCTACAGCAACAGAAGAACCTTGAGGGGTACGTGGGATTCGCAAATCTCCCCAACCAAGTGTACAGAAAGTCTGTGAAGAGGGGCTTTGAGTTCACTCTCATGGTCGTTGGTGAGTAACTTCTGTCCAGTTTATCCCACTGCTGCCCACAGAATTTCCCCTTAAATTAAAGCTCATTTGTCATTTGAGTAGAACTATAACCAAATCATGCAACAACCTTTTTGGTCTATCTGCTAGACATTTTTCTTTCATTTAAAAGTCATTTTTCATAAAGCTTTAAAATGGATAGTTCACATGGAAAAAGAAAATTGTCATTATTTACTTACCTTAGTGTTGTTCTGAATTTCCTTTTTTCCTTGGAACACAAAAGAAGATATTGGAGCTTGACATTTCTAATTCACTGGAAAAGAGCAGTGCCTTTATCATTAGAAGACTCTATTATGTTTCACAGAAAAGAAGGTAATATGGGTTGGAACAACTTGACAGAGTAAATGTTGACCAAATTTTCATTTTGGGTGAATTATCCTTTTTAAAAAACAGATTGTCCTTTTGAGGTTTGCGACATATGGAAAAAAGCTTGAATGAAACGTTAATAAAAGCAGTGTCAAAAATAGAGGGCTGGTGACCCAGCATGCTTCGCTATGTGGATTATATGCACTCATGTGTCTGGCGGTATATGGTTTCACGCGGGCCGCTTCATGCCGGGGCGCTGGCAGCTGTGCGCTGAAATGCATTTGTGATGGATTTCACATGGCAGAACAGAACGAGAGAGCAGGGCTTGAAGAAACGCGCATTCAAAACAAATGTGCTTCCCATTCTCCCATGGACCTGGGGTTTTTCCCCTCCTTTGGAATGTATGTGTGAGCGTGGCCTTGTGGGTGGGTAGTTTCCTGTAATCCCATTCATTCAGCCTGGCCTTAGGACTCGCATCTACCTCCACCTTCAGCTCTTCGGCCTCCAAACACAACACAACCTGAAACTGCCACTGACGCCCACCTGGGGTCAACTCACGTCCTGCTCATAACGGAGATAATCCAGAGCAGAAGCCGCGTTACTGACAGTTTTTCAGAATTCCATCTCCATTGGGATTTTGGGAGTAGTGTTGTTGAAGCTACACCCTGGAGTTTCCCCCTCTGCTGCACGCTGGGCAGGAAACAAGCTTTTAGATGGCAATTTGGTGTAAAGCATGTAATTAGAATCGCAGAATAATTGAAGAAGTGCAGCACTGTCAAACACTTCCAGCTCTCTCTCTCTCTCTTTCTTTGGATGATAAAAACACAGATGTTGTTGTTCAGACCACTCATCTGTTCTCGACGGGACGCACACTGGGGTCTTCTATGGTTTCAGACCTGTCTGTTGACTGACAGTGGGGTACAGTCGTGAGGCTGGTGAAAGTCAATATTTACAAATCATTAACACGTTTACTATCCGCTTGGAAGTTTTGGCCTTGATCTTGGCTTGTGTGGAAGCATATATTCTTCTTCTCATTTTTCTTTTCATTTATTATCAGTGTTTGGGATTATGAGCTCTGTAAAGCTTTATTTGCCTGTGATAATGGTTGGATTTTATTCCAGATTTTAGGATTTAAACTGTTAGACAGGAAGATGTTTTTACAGTGGTTGTAAATAAACACTGTACTGATACCGGGCATTTTTTTTTATATATACATTTTATAAAGGTATAGGCTGTCTAAATGGTCTGCCTGACATTTATTTGCATACTAAATTATGATTAGTCTACCATTTTGCATCTATTTGCATACTGAATTATGATTGGCCTTCTTTATCATTGGTCATCTGTCTAGTCTCATTTATCAATCGAATGTTATATGAGAAAAAGATTGCCTTCTGCAAATATTTTTAAAAAAATGGGGAAAAACCCCTTTCTGTAGAGCTGCACCATATTGAAGAAGGCAATTGCTGCACGAAATTGAAAAAAATGCAATATGTGATATTCGAGATGCGATACGATAATGCTTTAAGTGGGTATAATAAATGTAAATTATATTTAAAAACTGAAAATGATATAACCAACATACGTTTCACATTCTTTTTGTGAGAAGAAAGCATCCTTACAGCTGTCACTTTAAGAACTGTGCAGATTCAATATATTGTTACACGCATGCTTCCTTTTTCAACTGTTTACTCCGCTTAAGACTGACGGTGTTTATGTAAATACTCACAAAGACGGGCATTTTGACATCATTTTGTGTGTATTTGACCATATAAACTGCGGAAGAGAACTGAATTCGGGATTGCGCTCTGTCCGAGAGACGGCTTCCATGTACGCTTGATGCATTTAATAAAATTAAGCATGTCATGTATGTAACAGTCATGTGTCCAGTCTGCTCTCTGCTGTCTGCATGGACCTAAAACTTTGACCTTTTGTAATCTTTTGGAGTATTTAAATTATGCAGTTATTCGATATGCATATATCACGACATGTACATTTGTGATATTTCGATAATTTCAACATCGACATCTTATGACTTATGCTCATATTTGGAACACAAATGAAGATATTTCTTTCCATTCATTGAAAATCTAGGAAATCAAAACTTTCAGCACCAAAAAGGTCTTGAAGGCATCATAAAAAGCAATGTAAAGTATGTGCTTTGGGTGCAAAAAAAAAAAAAATGAAAAATTAGGTTTTCACAAAATATCTTCACTTGTGCTTAGTAGGGTTGTCAAAAGTACCGGTACTTCGGTACCAAGTCAGTACTGAAATGTTAAAAATGTGACGATACCAGCATTTCCCCTAAGACTTTTGAGTGCTGTTGAGCAGATTCTGACTAACTTAAACACCTCTGATTGGCCATTGTGTTCACACACTCAACAGATATGGCTACAATGATCAGTGCTTCAAAAACATGTTGTAAGTAGACATCTTTGACGCTCTTCACCGAGTGCTTGCACAGATACCCACGGGAGCATTTGAAAGCAGACGTCTATCAGCGGATCCATTTGAAATCAGCGGATCTGCTGATATACGCCTGCTTTTAAACGCTCCCGTGTGTATCTGTGCAAACGCTTGGTAAGGAGGTCTATTAACATGTTTTTGAAGCTTTGATCATTGTAGCCAATCACAGACATTTCTGTTGAGCATGTGAACACAATGGCCAGTCAGAGGTGTAAAAGTTAGTCAGAATCTGCTCAACAGCGCTCAAAATGCTAGGGGGAAATGCTGGTATCGTCACATTTTCCAGTATTTCAGTACCGACTTGGTACCGAAGTACTGTTACTTTTGACAACCCTAGTGCATAGCTCTCTGAATTTTCTTTTTCCGGTGAACAATCCCTTTAAATGGCTCTTTGTGACAGCATACATAAACAGATCTTCTTTCCTGCATTCTGGTTTTATCCGAGCCAGTGAAAGTTCTTTGAAAGTTCGTCCCTGCCAGCACAGGCCTGAGCTTTTCCTGCTTCCCCCACCCCTATCATTCGATGGGGAGTTCCTCTGGAATAAGCCCCCTGGTTTACACAGCTGTGGGATATTTCCTTTAAAGGAAGCAAGCTGGACCCTTACCGATCCGCCTGGTGGTCTTTGGGTTGAACTGCTCCAGTGGCATGACTCTCACCCCGCTCTTCTCTGGACTTCTGTAACACTTAACACCTCTTGTGTTTAGATTGCCTCCATTGAAACAGTTTGGGCTTATTGTAGTGTTTGCTGTGCCTGAGAAGTGTTTTGTATTGGCTAATGTTGTGAAATACAGGAGGCTAGATGGATGCTTGTTGTATGTTGTTTTTCATCTGCTCAAGGCAGGCCTGTAAGGATTTGACACAATACAAACAGTGAGTTTCGTAACGCACAGGGACAGGGCGGGTTACAGATACCGCAGTTTTGCATTTTTGGGCGGCTGACAGGAAAGCCCTGATCTATCATCATTGTTGAAGCAGAGTTCAATGAAGGACTCTGTAATTAGCTCTAGTGTTAACATGGTAAACTTTCGGCCCATAGTCATCTTTTTGTTCATTTATCAATGTCTTTCCCTCCTTCCTTAATACTAAACACTGTCTGCATATACACTTACACCTCTTGCATGGAGTGATTCAGAGTTTAACTACTTAAAGGATAAGTTGAGGAAAAAAAACATATTTCGTCATTTATTCACCCTAATGTTGTTCCAAACTTATATGGCTTTTCTTCCTACAATGGATCTAGAATGTAACTTTTTGTACATTGTCAATGGCAAGTAAATGATTAAAATATTAAAAAATATTTATTTTTGTCTCTGTTATAATATGTTTGCTACAAATATGCAAGAAAAAAAAAAAATAATAATATACACAGTAACAGGAAGTGAACCTGCACCTGTAACGATTGCTTTGTAATGTGGTTCCTCATTTTGGAGGCTTAATATTGCATATATGGATCACCAGAAGTGAAAAGTATATACAATTGATGGTATATATTTAGCTCAGTCAAATGTTTTCTTTACTTGTAGACACTGATTTGCATTGGTCAGCATTGGTGGATTCTGATTGGCTGTCATTTTAGCTGTGTTGTGGACTTTGCTGTTCTGATCAGGCTTTTACATTAATACTGTGTATCAAGTTTTGTTAAGGTTGGGACATTGGATTCAGGAGACAACAAATGTAGGTCAAATCATGAATGAGTGACACCAGGCCATTTACTGTAATTCATTAATAACTTTGCAACACTTCAGCAAATCAAAATTATATTGATAACTTTTTGCCACCACCATCCCTTGCTGCTGTGCCTGTGTGCTTAATTTGGTGAAGATCTAAACAACTGCCTAGGAGTTTGAAAGAGCATTTTTTTAAAGAAAATATCAGAATTTTTATAGACTGAAATGAAGTTATGATCCAAAATGTGTTTTGCTTTATTATAGTGTCAAATGGGTGTGTGTCTGTGTTCATAAGTAGTGGTGCCTGATTAGGACTAGGGCTGTGACGGTGGCATATTTTTACTACCGCGGTGGCAAATCACCAACAACCGCCAGTGTTGCGGTGGTGGGGTCCGAAGGGGGCGGGGTTTAATTTATATATATATATATATATATATATATATACACAGTACAGTCCAAAAGTTTGGAACCACTAAGATTTTTAATGTTTTTAAAAGAAGTTTCGTCTGCTCACCAAGGCTACATTTATTTAATTAAAAATACAGTAAAAAACAAATATTGTGAAATATTATTACAATTTAAAATAACTGTTTTCTATTTGAATATATTTCACAAAGTAATTTATTCCTGTGATGGCAAAGCTGAATTTTCAGCATCAGTGTCACAGTCTTCAGTCTTCAGTGTCACATGATCCTTCATAAATCATTCTAATATGCTGATCTGCTGCTCAAGAAACATTTAATGTGTACAATTGTACAAAATATTTGTGTACAATATTTTTTTTCAGGATTATTTGATGAATAGAAAGTTCAAAAGAACATCTTTTGTAACATTATAAATGTCTTTACTGCCACTTTTGATTGATTTAATGCATCCTTGCTGAATAAAAGTATTAATTTCTTTAATTTCTTTTCAAAAAAATAAAAATAAAAATTCTTACTGACCCCAGACTTTTGAACGGTAGTGTATAATGCTACAGAAGCTTTGTATTTCAGATAAATACTGTTCTTTTGAACTTTCTATTCATCAAGGAATCCTGAAAAAAAAAAAAAAAGTACATAACTGTTTCCAACATTGAAAATAATCATAAATGTTTACTGAGCAGCAAATCAGCATATTAGAATGATTTCTGAAGGATCATGTGACACTGAAGACTGGAGTAACGATGCTGAAAATTCAGCTTTGCCATCACAGGAATAAATTACTTTGTGAAATATATTCAAATAGAAAACAGTTATTTTAAATTGTAATAATATTTCACAATATTACTGCTTTTTTACTGTATTTTTAATTAAATAAATGTAGCCTTGGTGAGCAGACGAAACTTCTTTTAAAAACATTAAAAATCTTAGTGGTTCCAAACTTTTGGACTGTACTGTATATATATATATATATATATATATATATATATATATATATATATATATATATATATATATATATATATATATATATATATATATATATATATATATATATATATATGTTTGCCGTTTGTTAATTTTGAACCCTAGATGGATCACGGAAGAATCAGCAGCAGAATATTCACATTGTTCTTTTCCATACAATAAAATGAATGTTAATGTCTGCTGTTGAATTCCAAAAAGAACAAAGGAACACTACAAAAGCGCAGCTATCAAATCTTATTTGTGCTTGCACAATATTCAAAACAAATGTTTACACTTTAGTTGGGAGACATAAGAAACAATGTAGTTTAGCATAATTGCAGCAGCATTTATCCATTTTGGAGCCTGGAAGCACTTGAGCAAATGAGCAACATGAAGAACTAGGGCTGGACGATTATGGCCTAAAGTCAAAACCTCGATTAATTGAACATTTTACCTCGATTATGATTAATTAACGATTATTTTGTTTGTTTTGGGTTTTTTTGGCCCTCATAGTTCACTGACAAGGTTTATACTGTAAGTATGCTTGACTATTAAAGTTGGGATATTTTCTTTTGAAAAAGTGATCTGACATAACAGCTCACTTTCAGCAGTTATTTTATCTATGGTTTGTAACGTTTCTTACAGATTTCTGCTCGTTGTAAATCAGATAAAGATACATTAGTACAGTACCAGTAATGAGAGCTATTGCGTGTGTGAATTAGTCATATCGTCTCTGTATTAATTGTGAAACTGTGGGTTGTAAATAGTTCCTTCAAAAGTAGAAAAATATATGCTATAATAAGTTTTTGAGTTTCTAAGCTACTTTAAGGCAGGCGTACACGGTGCGAATTCTGATGGTCGGAAGATTGCATGTCAGCTCAAATCAGAATACCCTTTGTGACATGCTGGATAGAAAATAGACCTAAGTGAGAAAAGTTTTTTTTTTTTTTTTCTCATCGACTATAGTTGTTCAAGCCATTAATTGACTAATCACATTGATTAGTTGATTAATCACATTCAATTTCTTAAATACTGGAGAGAATAAGCTATTATAATTAGCATTTATATAGCACTCAAGCGCACGCATAAAGCTTGCCATAAAGAACCGGCAAAAGAAATGATTATGAATTTGACCAAAAAAAAAAAAAAAAAAAACAGCAAGGAGACATTTTAATTGTTTTTTAATAATCTAATGATTTCTAAATCAGTGTCGGCTGCAAAGATGAAGTTGACATTGCTGACTCTCATCATCTTCGCAGTGGATGTGCATAGAGAATGCATATTTCATTCAGAATACATAATCAGAGAGTAGCCCATTTCTTTTCGTTTTGAATTATGCCTATTTCGTTTAAAAGAAGACCTTTCAAGCTTTCTAGAGATATTTTTCTCGTGTCTGTGAGATAAGCAGCCTATGCGCTGAATTTCAGTTCATTTAGCCTGTAAGACGTGCTCCAGATCAAGTGCAAGTGATCGCGCCCGCGCATCCATGAATATATTTGCTTCTTATTTATGAAATCCAAGCAATTGATTGATGAAACATTGATTAAAATTAAGATACAATTTTTACAAAACGAAATTCACTTTAAAGAAAGGCTTTCTACAAAACAAAACTTAATGAAGTGATCAAAATCATGTCTGACCCACTCCATGTCTCCAGATGTATTGCGCATCTTATGATGTATTCTATCTTACTCATGCTGTTCACTTGTCTTAATCAAATAGATGAAATTAAAAAAATAACATTATAATAGGCATATTTGTAAATTTGTAAATATAGGCATAAATGTGAAACTAAATATAATTTTCTTTAATGGCTACCAACACGTATAGAACAGTAGTACAGAGAAATTTCATGTCGTGATCAAGAGCGGATCATGAGTCGAGTCATATCAAGCATAATTTATTTTTTAACCTGATAACAGCTCTTGGGCGATCCACTGTAAAATATCATCTCGGACGACCCTGTCATGGTACACACTGCTTGACGCATCATACAGCACTCGCCCAAAGTTCAGCGAGTTTATCCTCCTTTTCAATGGTTCAAATTCACCGTGGCGCTGTCATCTTCATCTTTCTTCTTCTTCTGTGGTTTTCCTAAGCTCTTGATTGGTCAACTTCAGATAGATTGAAAAATTGGCTTGTTCAACCGCACACGTCACAAATTCAAACTGATAGTTTTTGGACTTTTTTTGTTGGGAAGAGCTTGTAAGGCACTCTGCTCGGCTCGTAATTCCTCGCACATGATACGAGCCACGACCATACGAGCATCAACGATTTCCACGCGATTGAAAAAAATTGCTTGCGAGCTCGTATGACAGCAAAAATCGCACCGTGTACACCCGCCTTTAGTGATAAATCACAGGACAGCACTGACAACTAGTTTCTGCGTTCCTCTCTGTGCACGCGATCTTCACGTTTTGCGCAGCTACTGTTTGTATGAGTCTTTGTGCCACAATGCAGCTGCACAAGCACGGTAGTAATAACATATATCCAATTGTCTAAAATCGCTTGAATGTCCAAACTGGTACACCTTATAACAAATACAACTGACAAAGTTTAGTGAAGACGCGCCATGACTCTCCGGCGTTCACCTCCATGTTGCTTTTATGCCACTGACTGGACGGGGCGGAGTCAAGTGGCTACACACGCGATAGTATGTTTTTAAGGGGGAAGTATTAACAGGATTAAAAAAACGAAATAACCGACATGGGGAAATTACGTCAGTTAGAGGTTCTGAATTTCAGTTTCGATTACTTTTCAATTAATCGTCCAGCCCTAATGAAGACCATACTTTTGTATTCCACTATAGAAAGAAAGTCATACAGATTTGAAGTGACATGACGGTGAGTAATGTTCGAAATGTTTGTTTTTGGTGAACTATCGGTTTAAGATTTTGTACCAAATTAGTTTCCTTAAACAGCTGCTGCAAGTTGCGATACCATAACTCCTGCAAGCTACGATTCCATAAAATCTTCTGCTTTTTATGTGGATTTCTTCTAGCAGGGAAATTCTTCACTCTGGCAGCCCTATATTCAGTGTCATGTGTCTTCCAGGAGTAACTCCACCATCTTGGCTGTTTTTTTTCTGGTCTCTCAGCTGCATTGGAAATGGCAGAAGTGCATCGCCAGTACCCGCTTCGCTCCACCACTCGCTGCCTGCTTTTTATTGTTTCCCTAATTCATAATGACATTTTAAAAGAAGACCGTATTTCACTTGATGTTTTCTCAAGACCATGGGCCTGTTCTCAAAGACCACATTCAGCAAGCAAAATAAATCCTGTTGGGCTCTTCCTCATTCTGCTCAAAGAAAGCAGTTTATTTTGCATATCTCCAGGCTGAGTGGAAGATGTTTCAGTTGCAATGGTGAGGTCACTGTTGTTCTGCCCTTCTGGAAAACATTTAGGATTTGAAAAGAAGCTTTTCTTTGTTTGAAGGTTCTCTCCCTGTTTTACGTGCTGCTTTAGCTTTCTGTGGAAGTGGCACTGGGTTGGGCACTTGTTAAAGGTCAGAAGAGAAGCCCAGCTCTGCTCTGTGCCAGCATGCACCCAGTTTCCTTCACACTGTCCTCTTTGTTCCAGGCCTTACAGGAACCACGTTGCCACGCATCCAGTTGATGGATCGCTCACGGATGCTTGGAGGAATTGTTCTGTGAAAAAGTCACTTGTTGTTGGTGATGTGCATTGTGGGGAAGCACTTGAAGTGTGTGGAAATCAAATGTCAGCAATATTTTACAAATAACACAGAGTGGGATGAGTTTCCGTTTTGGCACATTACAAACTACATTTATATTTTTCAGAAGAAAATGTCAGTTGTTTTCAGTGTGTGAAATTAGTTGACAGTTCTTTGGGGTTCCAGAGTTGTTTGCTGACATACACTACCGTTCAAAAGTTTGGGGTCAGTATTTTTTTAAAAGAAATTAATACATTTATTCAACAAGGATGAATGAAATTGATCAAAAGTAACAGTGAAGTATAATGTTACAAAAGAATTCTATTTCAAATAAATGCTGTTCTTGTGAACATTGTATTCAAAGAATTAAAAAAAAAAAAAATTATATATATATATAATATATATAATTTATATATTATAATATATTTGCTCTATTGTATTTATTTGTGCTGTTGCTTGTAGCTTTTAAAAGTCATTTATTACCCTCTTGTTGTTCCACACCCGTAAGGCCTTCATTCATCTTCGGAACACAAATTAAGATATTTTTTGTTGAAATCCAATGGCTCAGTGATGCCTTCATTCACAGCAATGGCATTTCTTCTCTGAAGATCAATAAAGGTACTACAAACATATTTAAAACAGTTCATGCGAGTTCAGTAGTTCTACCTTAATATTATTAAGTGACAAGAATATTTTTTTGCGCCAAAAAAAACAAACAAACACATTTTTCAACAATATAGTGATGAGCCAATTTCAAAACACTGCTTCGGAGCTTTACGAATCAAATCAGTGTCTCGGATATCCTATCAAACAGCTAAACTGCTGAAATCACGTGACTTTGGCGCTCCGAGTCACTGATTCGATTCGCAATTGTTGTTGAATATTGTTGAATAGTCGTTATTGTTTTGTTTTTTTTGGCGCACAAAAATATTCTCGTCACTTTATAATACTGTTTTAAATATGTTTTTAGTACCTTTATGGATCTTGAGAGAGGAAATGTCATTGCTGTGAATGCAGGCCTCACTGAGCCATTGGATTTAATCAAAAATATCTTAATTTGTGTTCCGAAGATGACTGAAGGTCTTACGGGTGTAGAACGACATGAGGGTGAATAATAAATGACATTATTTTCATTTTTGGGTCAACCAACCCTTTAAACGGGACTTTGGTAATAGCTACTGAAAATTCCGCTTTGCCATCACAAAAATACATTACATTTTAAAATATATTCAAGTAAGAAAACCATTACTTAAAATTGTAATAATATTTCACAGTATAACTGTTTTTACTGTATTTTCGATCAAATAAATGCAGCCTCGGTGAGCACAAGAGTTCTTTCAAAAACACTTAAAAAGTCCCAAACTTTTGAACAGTAGTGTAAGTCATAAGAGTTCACCCTCATTATAGTTTTATTGTCCACTAGGTGAAAAATCATAAGTCTAGTTGGTTTTACAGGTTACTGTGTCCCTTTTCTAAACAACCCTGGTAATTTGAGTTATTCATATTTATAGCACAAACTTTAATTCAATTCATCCAGCACAGTTTAACACTTAGGGTTAAGGGTTAAAGGTTAAGTATGAGCAATGGTGATGCTTGTCTTAGCAAACACCACTAATAAAGTTTGTTTTGTTTTTTGAGCATCCTCTTTGTTTATCTTGGTTCTCAGCTCACCCTCTGGTTCTTCTCCTGGTTTGCACTTTATCATATTGAGTCTGAGTTTCAGACTGTTTAGATTTTCTCTCCATCTATCCAGATAAATAGTATTCTCTTGTAGTTCATGGAATTCCACAAATTTCAAATGCCGTCTGCGATTCCCACACTCAGCAAGCGACCCCATATAAGTTCATGTCAAAGCTGATTACATTATGCCACTCCTCCAGACTGATTTCCTGTTTTTGGAGTTAAGTTTAAAAAAACTGAAACATTTCAGACATTCCGAGCGCTGAGTTTGGTAGATTTGCAATGATGTTCCTTATAGGGCCCTATGATTTCTGCCATGTGGAAAAAGTGGACAGAATTATGGAATCCAGTTCTTAAAATATAATTTATTGTGTAACGTGGAATGTCACAGAATTTGGCAAATTTTGAATTAACAATCGAAAGTACAGGGTTGCTTATAGGTGCTTAAAGAGCTTGAAGTACTTGAATTTGACTTTTTTTTTCCTGGAAAACCCTTGAAAACAGCCATTTTTATGAAAAGGTACTCGAAAAGTGCTTGAATTATTGAAAGACAATATATGTAAAATTAGAGTTTTTGTGTAATCTTTTCACACAAAATCAACACTACAGCTCATCTGATATAGATATAGTGCCATTTTGCATGGCTATGAGTGTGATATTGCTCATATAAATTTCCAAGTATATAATACAGCTCAATCATATATTCATAGGAGAAAAAGTCAGTTTGAATAAGGAAAGCGATCTAAGGAAAGCATTTTTGTATGCTTTGTATTTTTCTTTTTGAATCACTTTGTTTTTCTTTCTTTGTAAGAAATCACAGAAAAATTAAAACAGAATTAAAAAAATTATGATAAAATGGAATTTGCAGAAAATAAGCATGAAAAAATAATAATAAAAAAATCATTTTGATGATTAAAACATAATATTAAACCATTAAAACAGAATCCAGGAAAAAATAAAAACGGAAAACGTAATTAGGAAATAAATAAATCAGATTTAATTGGGCCCTAGCTTTAGCAAACACCACAATTTACTCAAAATATTTAATTAAACGGGAATGTAAGAAGTGGATGTGTAGAACATTGTGAATGATGGCTGTTCAGATTCTATGGAAATCTGCAGACTGAAATTCCACACAGTCCTTGTTCACAAACAACAGAAGTGATGACTGAGTCACATCCTGACGTAATGTCTTATTCTCTGTCCTGCAGGAGAATCAGGTTTGGGGAAGTCTACACTTATCAACTCCCTGTTTCTGACAGACTTGTACTCACCAGAGTATCCCGGACCCTCTCACAGAATCAAGAAAACTGTTCAGGTAAGATCCACTCAGCATACGGATGTATCCTCTTTTTACCATGAGATCACTACAAAGCGCTACATTTTTGTTGCCCAGTCCATAAGTTCGCATCACCCTGGTTTCCTTGACGAAAACCCATTAGGATTTTTAAGTTGGCTTTTGGAACTCACCACCATTAAGCTTCTGATAACTTAATTTAAAAACATTTTCCCTGAAATGTTTAGTTAGAATAGTTTGCAAAAGCATTATTATAAACACAATGAGGCTGTGAAAGTGGACTAGGAGTTTACCTCTTCAGTGTGATGACATTTAATGTCCCAGAAAACCTGTACTTCTGTAGTCCCATTTAGACACTTGTTAGCAGCCGTCTTTTTCAAAACAAGTAGAAGCTTTTAAAAAAAAACATATTACTGATGTATTTTATGTCATAGAATAAGATGTGAAACTAGTTTGTGTTAAACACAGACCTTATTTCAGGCATTTAAAGGTGCCATAGAACTTTAAAAAAAAAGATGTAATATAAGTCTAAGGTGTCCCCTGAATGTGTCTGTGAAGTTTCAGCTCAAAATACCCCATAGATTTTTTTTAATTCATTTTTTTAGCTGCCTATTTTGGGGCATCATTAAATATGAGCCGATTCAGGGTGTGTGGCCCTTTAAATCTCGTGCTCCATGCCCATGGAGCTCGTGCTTGCCTTAAACAACATAAAAAAAAGGTCACATAGCTAATATAACTCTCAAAATGGATCTTTACAAAGTGTTCGTCATGCAGCATGTCTAATCGCGTAAGTACAGTGTTTATTTTGATGTTTACATTGATTCTGAATGAGTTTGAGGCTATGCTCCGTGGCTAACGGCTAATGCTACACTGTTGGAGAGATTTATAAAGAATGAAGTTGTGTTTATGCATTATACAGACTGCAAGTGTTTAAAAGTGAAAATAGCAGCGGCTCTTGTCTCCGTGAATACAGTAAGAAACGATCGTAACTTTAACCACATTTAACAGTACATTAGCAACATGCTAACGAAACATTTAGAAAGACAATTTACAAATATCACTAAAAATATCATGATATCATGTATCATGTCAGTTATTATTGCTCCATCTGCCATTTTTCGCTATTGTCCTTGCTTGCTTACCTAGTCTGTTGATTCAGCTGTGCACATCCAGACGTTCTGCCCTTGTCTAATGCCTTTCATAATGTTGGGAACATGGACTGGCATATGCAAATATTGGGGGCGTTACGTAACAGTCAGGTGTTATGTTGAGATTCGCCTGTTCTTCGGAGGTCTTTTAAACAAATGAGATTTATATAAGAAGGAGGAAACAATGGAGTTTGAGACTCACTGTATGTCTTTTCCATGTACTGAACTCTTGTTATTTAACTATGCCGAGGTAAATTCAATTTTTGAATCTAGGGCACCTTTAACAAAAAACCCATTAAAAAATCCATCGACTTAAGGACAATGGAACCAGAAGTGCTAAAATGCAACTTGTTTCTGGGTTTTGGCCTACAATAATATTGTAATCCCTGCAGAACTATATAGAGCTGTTTCTCGCATCTGGATCACATATGCCTCAGTCTGCTGTGTGTAGAGTTGAATCTCTTGCCGAATCAGCAGTATTCTGGTATCAGCCTTGTATCAAACTTTTACTTAGAAGCTCATGCTGAAGACAGCTTCCCATTTCTCTAAAGGAAGGAATATGTGATATAAATACCAAATAGGAGATGTCAATTCAGTGAGCATTAGAACTGGATTGACGGGCATTGTCAATCACTATCAAACACAGGTGTTACCCATGATCCCTCACAGGCTTTTGTGGTATGTGGTTTGTCAGCTATTGTAAAGAATGCTGTGATTACAATGTCACACTATTCACACATTTCAGTTGTTTTTGCAGGTGTTTTCTTAGGCTGCATTTACACTGCAAGGCTTAATGCACAGATCCGATCTTTTGACTTAAGGAATATAGACTGGAAAATAAAGGTAATTTGCGTTTGATATTTTATCTACAGTTATCAGTTTCAAGGGGGTCGCACACCAGACGCGAAGCTCAGCACCGCGCCACGTCTTTAAAATTCGAACGCATTGTTTTCTATGAGTGTACGCACACTGGCGGCGATATTCGGCGCCTGTCCGCGGCGCCCAGCTACGACTCAGGAAGTTCTACGACTCAGAAATCCTGCTGCACCACAGAGCGCCATGTACATTGTTTTACATTAAATGTATATTATATTTCTCTCAAATTGTCGTTAATGTACATACTGACTTCACCCTGTGCTGCAAGATATATCAGTTTAACATTCTTAGTTTAACAGCTTGAGTAATGTCTATAAATGTATAATAAACGTAGCCTTTTCTTTCATTTTGCTCTGTTATGCCATTTTTCCATGTACACTAACCTCAGTGAGAAATATTAATGCATAGGCATATGTAACGTTTCCCAGTTGACGTAAAACACTCCCATCATGCAGCTCTTTTATCAGGAGTCGATTTAAAATTGAGCTCGCTCGTATATAATGTGCGCGGCTGGTGTGCGATACCTGTGAGTTGTCCGAGACCACCTTAAGAATTCCATTTTTTTTTTATGAGTTCGACTCTCGAGCAAGCTAGGGAGAGCGCGCGCGAGAGAGAGAGAGAGAGAGTTCAGTGAAGCTTTTGGCTTAAAGGTGCCCTAGAACTTCTTTTTAAAAGATGTAATATAAGTCTAAGGTGTCCCCTGAATGTGTCTGTGAAGTTTCAGCTCAAAATACCCCATAGATTTTTTTTAATTAATTTTTTTAACTGCCTATTTTGGGGCATCATTAACTATGCACCGATATATAGGTTGCGGCCCCTTTAATTCTCGTGCTCCCCCTCCCCCGGAGCTCGTGCTTGCCTTGAACAGCATAAACACAGTTTACACAGCTAATATAACCCTCAAAATGGATCTTTACAAGATGTTCATCATGCATGCTGCTTGCATACATTGGATCATGTAAGTATAGTATTTATTTGGATGTATTACATTTGATTCTGAATGAGTTTGAGGCTATGCTGCGTGGCTAAAGCTAACATTACACACTGTTGGAGAGATTTATAAAGAATGAAGTTGTGTTTATGAATTATACAGACGGCAAGTCTTTAAAAATGAAAATAGCGACGGCTCTCGTCTCCGTGAATACAGTAATAAACGATATTAACTTTAACCACATTTAACAGTACATTAGCAACATGCTAACGAATCATTTAGAAAGACAATTCATAAATATCACTAAAAATATCATGTTATCATGGATCATGTCAGTTCTTATTGCTCCATCTGCCATTTTTCGCTGTTTTCCTTGCTTGCTTACCTAGTCTGATGATACAGCTGTGCACATCCAGACGTTCTGCCCTTGTCTAATGGCTTGATCATGGGCTGGCATATGCAAATATTGGGGGCGTACACCCCGACTGTTACGTAACAGTCGGTGTTATGTTGAGATTCGCCTGTTCTTCTGAGGTCTTTTAAACAAATGAGATTTATATAAGAAGGAGGAAACAATGGAGATTGAAACTTGAAACGAATTTTTAGTGCGAGTGCATACAGGCACGTCTGCTTCATAATACAACATGAAAGCTACCCTTTAGTAAGAAAACATGCCGCAATCGCCGTGTGATGGCTTGGGATTCCAATGGGAATCGGATATGCGTGTTTAGACGTAGGTCGGATCTCATGTGGATTTTTGTGTTTACACGTGTGCAACTAATTCCGATCTATGTCAGATGTGAGCAAAAGATCGGATTTTTTGTGCCAATGTAAACGCAGCCTTAGTGGTCATGTGGACCATTTTCATGAGGTGTTGTTTTTTTCTTAGAATCTGTAGATTTGAGAAAAACTATGCAAAAGATTGAGAAGATTGTGTTACATTATGTAACCGTGCTATCATATGACTATTAAGGACACAAAGATCTGTTTGCACATGATGCACTGAAATCCTTTGCAATCTCACAGAAATCAACCACATATGCTTGATGTTCAGGCAGATGGCTGTCACAAATGGCCATTTTTGTAAATCCAGGTTTGCTGTGCTTGTTTGCAGGGCTTCACAATTTGGCCAAAATTTTGTGATATTATATATCAGTGTAGCTGAATAATAGTAATAACACGTGTAAATGAGCACAGTGCTGCACTTTACTCTGAAATGCACAGTGCATATGTTTAATTAAATCACAGTGTTTGAGATTTGGTAATTGTACTAAGTCATAATCGGGCAGCCGTAGGCTAAACAAATTAATCTCTAATCAGAATGTTTCCATTGAGCTTAATAATGTTTATGCTGATAGTTCAGGAAGTGATACTTTAGTAGAAATGGGTCAGTTATGATATCATACTGCTCTTAGCTAATGTCAGGTGAAGGATTAGGCCTAGGTTTATATCTGGATTAATCTCAGGGAAACATTCCATTGATGAGATGCCCTTCATTTTTTTCACCACTGCCACACGAGATTAACATACTGACTGAATAACATGACATGCTGTTATACCGTAGATATGAGCAACTAGATGATTAATTGGCAGCTGTTGCTAATTGCTGTCCTACGTCAGAGAGTCTGCCATATTGGAAAGGTCGAAATCCGCCCATAAATGCATGCAAGTGAATTGACAGATGCCATGTGTTATTAATGCTAATACCCCATCCCCCCATAAAAAGATGTAACCATGGCAACCATCACTACAATATATCCGAAATCACTTGCACAGTTATTACTTTCAATACTGGGCCAATTTAAAAAGTATTTGTACTTGTAAATTGATAATCTAAAAATCAAATATACCAGCATAAATACAACAGAAGTATATCTATTTATAATGTGACTACTGTATATAGGGGATTTATATGACCTATATTAACTTCACAAACTATATTATATAAAGCTATAACCTTAAATGTTGTCTGTTCCATGATTGACTGTTGACTAGGGCTGGGTGAAATCGCTGAAATTAAAGCTCAGTTGTATGTGTATCACGGTTTCCACAGAAATATGAAGCAGCACAACTGTTTTCAACATTGATAAGAAGAAATGTTTCTTGAGCAGCAAATCAGCATTTTAGAATGATTTCTGAAGGATCATGTGACACTGAAGACTGGAGTGATGGCTGCTGAAAGTCAGCTTTTCCATTGCAGGAATAAATTACATTACAATTTGAGTGTGTGAAATGAGTTTACATGCTGATGAAATACCAGTCTAAGAATCTGAAGCCTCTGCTGTCAGATAAAACTGATCGTATCTCTGGTCTCTGTTCTGTCCTGTCCTGAACAATAACAATGAACTTGTGTGTGGTTGTTTGCCTCAGAGAATTCTGGGAAGTGAGTCAGACAATCAGTATTTTAGTGATTTGTACATGAGGAGCAGGAAGAGAAGCTTCATCACTGACGTTTCACACTGTTGCATCACTCTTGTCAAACTGAACAGCTCAAGATCTGTGTGCGTGCGTGCGCGTGTGTGTGTGTCTGTGTAATAGCTGTGATTATGATGGCACACGTTAACCACCCTCTCTGTGGTCTGGCACCAGTGTCCTGACTATTTCAGGCCTGTGTATGTTTATTCGGGAGTGCTCATTGAGACTAGTTATGTTGTTTATGTAAAGTGTTGGCAGCTCTCTAACTGGATATGCTTGCCATTGAGATGTGAATACGTTGTGACAGTTTGAAAGATGAGTGTGTATGTCTGTTCAATCCCTTAATACAACAATTTGTCTGTTTGTATTAAACTCAAGTAGTAGTATGTCAATACTGCTAATCGTCAGTGAGTGAAAATGGCAACATTTGGAAAGAAATACTAGTGTAAAAAAAAAAGTACTGTAGACTTTTGCGGTCAGATGTATGAGTGTGTTGAAAGCTGAGGGTTTGGCAGAGCAGTGATGTGTCCAGAACTTCATACCTGCGGACATCTGAACCGACAGCAGAGTTTTTGCCCTCTATGATATCAGACTCTGTCAAGAGATGCTTGAAGGTGCAGTGAAGCTCTTCATCACGTCTTTATCCTCTGTTCCGCTCTACCTTTTCTGACCTTTTCATTGGAGCATGGATAACTAAGGAACTGACCTCTTTGAAAGACTACAAAATGACATTTAGATCATTTTCAAAATAAAATGTCATTTTGTTTACTGAGACTTTCTTAATGGCACTGTCCTGTGGTCAGTTTTCTGAAATTCCAGAAGTTTGTTTTCATCCCAAACACTTGATCATGGCATTTAAAGTCAGTGTAAAATCAAAATCAGCCTCATTTACTTTAATACATGTTGGTTTTGCTGTGATTCATCAGTTAATATCTTTCTAAAGAAAATCTTTAAAATATAGTAATTTTTCAACAAAAAAAGACCTGTAATGTGTGCAGTTTTATTTATTTTTTAGTTTTTAGTTCATTTTTTATATATATATATATATATATATATATATATATATATATATATATATATATATGTGTATATATATGTATTTATGTATATGTGTATATGTATTTATGTATATGTGTATATATATATATATATATATATATATATATATATATATATATATATATATATATATATATATATATATATATATATATATATGTATATATGTTTATGTTTTTTATGTATTTTTAATTTATTTTAATTTAATTGTTTGTTAGTGTTCACCTAACAAATAATGTCATTACTAGGATGCACTGAAATTTCAGGGACCGAAAAATTTTGGCCGAAAACCGCTATTTTAAATTTTAAACAGCGTTTAAAGGGTTTGTTCTCCCAAAAACAAAAATTCTGTCATTAATTACTCACCCTCATGTTTTTTCACACCTGTAAGACTTTTGTTCAACTTCGGAACAATGTCTTTTAATGTCTCGACTTTAAAATTCTGTCGATTTTAGTACGAAATTCAAACGATAAATGTTGTTTTGGTGCTTTTTAAATATGGTGTGACAGATGACTGTAGCCCCTTAGTTCAAGCAGCACATGAACTGATCATCTCATCTCCTCTTTACTACATCACAAAATAACCATTGGTTGAACATCAGAAGGTATGTTGAAAGATACATTACAGCTTACTGAAAGTTGTTGTTCAGTTTCGGTTTTCAGCCAAGTGCATCCCGAAATTTCGGCACTGATTTTTCATTTTAGTGCATTCTAAATCGTTATTTTTACTTTAGTAAAAAATAACTCCCCCAGAGTTTTCAGTTTTATTTTTTTTATTCTTGATTTTAGTTTTTTAGGGCTGCCAAAGAACACAAACACAAACACAAATTAATCAATCACAATCTGCTACACTCAGGTGCACGTTTCAATACTGAATAAAAGATCTGTCGAAACTTCGGTTTCATTGTGATGTGCACCAGTTTTACTTGTTCAAATGAGATTACAAATGAGAAACAAATGTTATTATCGAGTCATGAAATGCATTGCAAATGGGTTTTTCTGTTGACTTTAAACCACACCCCAAATTAGTGACTTCATTGGGGCTGGTGCTGATGATGCTCTGTAGTTGCTTGGTTTCTGCTGCCATTTCTGACACCATATGTCTGACAATTGCTTAAGACATTTATCCAGACTATCTCACCACCTCAGTTGACATCAGGTCAGGTGAGAAGAGGACAGCCCACGCTAGCTGCTGACTATTTGTGGCTTGGCGAATACTATCATTTTTTCCATCAACACAGGAAGTACAAAGACCACTCAAAATCGGCGAGTCATAACTGTGCTTGTTTTCCCACTCCAGTCCATTCACAGATGGAATTTCAGACCGTTTAAAGCCAGTCAAGATGTTCTCACCATTTGTGCATAGTTGCTGAGTGATTACACTGGTGTGGTGTAATTATCAGGGTGATGTCATTGATTTGGAATTGTTTCGTAAGTTTCGTAAGTCATGGGCTGGGTGATCACACCTCAGGTCATTGTGATGCTTTTTGTTTTTGTTGTTCAAGCAGCTGTTGAAGCAACTTCCTAAAACGACAGCATCCTGAAGTGAACATAAAACTGGTCATCATCTACCAAAATCATGACACATCAGTCCAACATGGGTACATTTTATGCAAACATCTGAATGTTTAAGAACATGAATCTAACCTAAATTCCTAACAACATTGTTTATTACTACAATAAACGTGTAGCTTAACAATACAGTGCTTGTTTACTAGGGATGTTTGCAAAAGTAAAATTTGAACAAACTTTTCTAATAGTTCAGACAATTTTAATTTAGACTACGAGGCAGTTACAAGGTGTGCAGTTATTTAAAAGGTCCTTACAGACTACAACAGCAAAAGAACCAAAAACCCACAAAGACTTTAACTGAACAAATAATTCTAGCAACTATTTTCATGATTTTCCAAAAAAATCCCCTTTATTATCTATGGGAAAGCATGCTTTCTCCCGCTCTCACTCTCAAATGCACACACATACAGTACAGACACACGGAAAAATGCTCACAGAAACTTGTTGTGTGCTGTTAGTCCTACACACAAGAGCATTTTAAGGACAAAAACCTGTCAAATGTCTCAATAAAACGTCTAAACATTGTCCACTTCGCTGGGCATTATTTTTTGAATAATTCAGCAGTTCGTCGTCAATTATTCCTTAAAAATTTCACAGTTCTGGTTCAACAACAGATTTGCCTGTTCACATGTGTTATAACCTGCAAGTGTGTTGTCTTTGTTAACATGCTTCGGATAAATTTTTTTTTTCCATTATATCATTTGCCACATCTATGAAACTGCATATATAAATGAAAAGGTGTGTTTACAAAGACTTTTAATCTCGGCAATCAATCACATGCTGGTTTGTTGAGTCACATGCTCACACAAAGTCTCATGTAAGTCAAATCGAAAACAAACCTTCTGTGTTTATGTAATCTGTATGAAAAGAGAGCCATGTCAGAAGTCCGTGATTCAGCTCATTATCTGCTAATGCGGCCACGCCCACAGAGCCAGCGGTATTCAGACGCAAATTCAGAGGCAATACATGCATTCATCGTCTCAATCGTGTATTTATTGTCTTGAAAAGTGTTTATCTGGATGTAAAAGTCATGGTTAGGGAGCTCTAGAAGACATGCAGTTAGTTCTATAGATGAATTTTAGATGAGTTTTTGTTTCTTTAGCGCCCTCCGGCTGCAGTATGAATTGGAAACTCCATTCATGGAATAGCCTCTTCTTCTTTTAGATGAATTTGTGGACTAAAAATGCACAGAGAGCGCCCTCCGACTTCAAGGATGAATTGAAAACACCAGCGCTCATAGTAATGACAATGAATATTAAATAAATATAACTCTCCTGTATAGAAAATTGACATAAGCATATGAGAATCCAATATTTCTCCAAATGCTTTTAAACTAAAAGCCTATATTCAGACTCTTTGCATCACAGAAATACATTATATTTTAAAGTATAATATAAAACCATTACTTTATATTGTAATAATATTTTTCTGTATGTTTCATATATCATGATGAGCTTGAGACATCACAGAAGGTTTTTTTCACAGCCTACCTGACTGAAATGCCTCATTAATATGCAAGTCATTTCAGCTCATTACTATCCAATTCTTTTGTCTTCTCAGGTGAGAATGGCCCATTTTTCAGTGGTGATTCACGCCTCCACGCATACTGTGTTTCTTGGCAAAAAGTGTCTTACAAAAACTAAATCAATATATTGTTTTATATGAAGGAGTAGGCAGCATAATTTTTACATAATTTTGAAGCAAAAACTCTAGTTTACAACCTCCAATACCCTAAAGTATTGTAAACACAGATTTACTATACTTTTTTTGGCCTTATTTCAGTGACTTAAGTTTTTTGTTTTTTCAGTAACCACGCATAAACATTATTCCTTCAAAAACACAAACATGTACATACATGTTCCTCACATATTATTGTAGCCGAGTTTGTGCTGAATACAGTGTAATGACACTTTTGTCATTTATATGTTTATGAACAACTGAAAAAAGCACAAATGTCAGGGCATGTCAAAACTTCTCCAGGCCCCAAATCAGCCTCAGACTCCAGAGGGTTAAAGTAAAATGTTGCTGAAGTATTATTTCTAGCATTTCTGTTTGGAAATATTAGGAACATTGTGATTTCCAGGCCTTTAAAAGTCATGAAAATGAGTTAACCTTTTTTTTCTTTTTTTTTTTTTTCTGTAATGGTTCATCAACTGGTACAATCTATATACAATTGTCAAGATTTTTTTATCTAGTAATCTAAACAACAGGAAAAGTTGTTGGAAAATCATGGAAATTCTTTGGTCAGAGGGTGCGAGTTTTTAAAGTATGTTTTTACATAACTCACTTCACAGCGAGAAAGTCCAGCTGCTTTCTTGAGTTACTAAGACGAGTGTTGTTTCAGACTGCAAGGTCTAAAGACAGGCAGCTCTCAGAGGTGTGATAAAAATCAAACACAGGAAGTATTATAAGGAAGTACCATTGACTGTGCTAGTCTTGCGGTTTCTTGGCAAAGGCAGGTTATGACATGGCAAGGTGAATATCGAGCCCATGTAGTTATTTATGTTCTTTTTCCTTTTCCAAACATTGTCACGGTCATGTGAATAAACGGTTGAAGTCTTCACCAATAGATGTTAAAACGACAGCTCATTTTTGAATAGACGTCAAAGCGCCATAGTTTCTCTGTCAGAGTCTTCCTTAGTGTCAAACCCAGCCAAATGTTTTTTCAGTTGTTGCCTGCAGCATGTGGCTTCGCTCATCTATTTGCAGAGGAATCGGAGGGCTGCAGAGGAAACAGTCTTTCTGGTTTCTCAGCATAGCTGGATAACAGCGGTGCTATATCATCTACATGTCACTGCACGTTAATTTTTACTCTTCCATATTTTCAGGACCCATATCACTCCATGACTTCTACTTAAATTCATCAGAATATGTTATCAAAATGTGATGTCTGCAGACTGAGCATAGGAATGTGTGCAATCCCTTTTAAAGGGAGTGGAAGGGATGCTAGAATACAGCCAATTGTTTTTCCAAAACACAACTGGACCCGCCTGTCTGAAATTCTCATTGGTCAACAAATACCAAACTGCATTGCAGCAAAAGTTTTGGTTACTGTTTTATTTGTCCTCTGCATCCTTGCAATGCCTTGAAATCAATGGATTTGCTTGTTCTCTGACTGAGCATAATGCTAGTAGGCACCCTTTTAGCTGTTCACACATACCCCCTTTCCACCAGCATGAACCTGGTGCTAGTTCAGAGCTAGTGCTAGTGCCAGTTCGGAGTTGGTTCAACTGACGAGCCTTCTAAGAACCGGTTTGCCTTTTCATGGGCTAGAGAGCAGCACAGAGCCAGGTGTTACGTCACTGTATACATATTTCACAGCAAAGCTACAAATACACCAGGCTCGTTTGAGATGCATCGGCTTCTCGCATGGCTATCGGCGCATGACATCAAAGCTCCGCGCGAACGATCCGAAAGCACAAGGAGTCGTATGCTCCATAAATGCTCCCGCGGATCCGCGGCACCCGCCGAATCGGTCCACGCTGCTCCAATGCATCTTGAACAAGCCTTTTATCAACAATCGTGGATGTTTCACTACTATTGATGCTCATGGCTTTGCGAACTTACATCAGCATCCAAACACGGCTCGCCATAATTTGTATATAGACGGAGATTACAATAGAGCTGCTATTAGCTCGATTAGCTGCTATTTCAAAAATGGCGGTCACAAGTTTCTTGTGGGTCACGGTAACCCCGCCCACCAGCCCCTGACGCAAGCGGTTCTTACTTCTAGCCCAGCAATGTTTTGGTGCTACTTACGAACCACTTTTCCTGGTTCGGAGCTGGTGCTTTTGTGTGTCGAAAGACAAAGAACTGATTTGAAACTAGGCTCTGGCTCCGAACCAGCACTCAAACTGCCTTGGTGGAAAAGGGGTAACATACCCCTTTTCCATTGATGTGGTTCCAGTGCGGGTTCCCAGCCTTTGTCCATTCTCGAACCATTGCATGCGTTTCTACTGCAGAAAATGGGGTTCTGGGCCAGAAAAATTGGTTAAACTCTGGTCCTAAAAACTTGCTGGTCTTGGCGCCGGGGACTGGGTGCGGAGAAATGCTATCACTGTTTACAGCAGTCTTGAGCAATGTAATAACGTTCCACTATGAATGAATCACCTGTTTTGTTTCATTGTCAATATATCTCCAAAAAGCACAGATGATAGTAAAAACACTTCCACTAAAAAACAGAAGTGTCCCACTGCCTGCACAAACACTGTGATGCACACTGTTTGATTTTAGACAGTTTAAGCCCTGGGTAAACATACACAAGAATTTGAAGCACGTGCAGTTTTGAGCAATCTCTCGCCACGAGTTACAACCTATGTAAATATATTTGTATTCTTTAATGATGGATTTGTACAAATGAGGGTACTTTCTAACCTCTTCACACAATCTGTTGTCAATGTAGGCCTCCATTGTCACTGTACCTTGCATGTGTTCCGGTCTATTTTGTTTATGCAGGTTTTCTTTGTCTATCTTGTGACTCGACGCCCCCAGGACACAGTTGCCACCTTGTGGATCAAAGAATTACTGCAAAAAGAATTATATATGCATGTGCGACCTGTGCGTACAAAGTATACGCGGTTACAAAAATCTGACGGTGCATGTACAGTACGCTCGTACTCTTCTGATGACAAAATTTGCATCACGCGCACTGTATGCTGACTCTCAGGTATGCGTAAAAAGTTAAATATACTTTGGACTTTAGTCAGGTAAACAACATGTAGCAACGTTATGCCACTGTTCGTTCCTCATGTCTGTGGAAATATGCGACCACTTTGCGACAGGCAAACTGACTAAAAACACTTCGCCTGACTAAAAACAGGCTCTGGCTTAGAGAACGCGAACTATTTTGGTAGAAAAGATCTAACAGAATGCGTTTTTGCATTGTTGTGGAGTTGCAAAAAGTAAAAATTAAAAAAAAGTTGGACAACTTTTAACTGTACCACTTTTAAATGTGATGCCTCAAAAGATGCAAGCACAACGACAAAACATGCATCTAGCCATGTTTACATAGAACAATGTTTGTGTACAATTTTTAAAAAGACCTTTTTCCATTCGACAGCTTGCATCTTACAGTCTTGACTGTCATATTGTGAGCACTTTACTTCAACCAAAATACCTCATTTGTTGAAATGAGTCAGTGTGGCACAATTTGTCGAAAGGAATTAGACCATTCTCAGGGAAGTGAACACTTTTTGAAATGTGTACCCACTAGCTTCTGCTTTGATGTTTATTTCAGTGCCCAGGGGTATTAGCCCTGCATAGGGCGCAATCTTTAATCACTTCACTTACATATCTCAATGCTATGCTAGAATCAGTGCTTTGAGCATCATTAGCTTTGTGAAATTCAATGATTAGTTTTTACTTCTCACTTGCTAACTGTTAAGAAAACTTGTAAACACTGGACTGATATAAGTCTGTGCATTAGTCAGATTGTCGGTCTTTACATACAGAATTGTGCAAACATAATTTACTGCTGTATGTATGATGGAGATCATATTATGAAGACTTTCTCAGGCTATTAGCTACTTTTTATTGTGGTTTATATTGCTTTTTTTTATTTCTGAGAGACAAACGGATGTGATGAAATGAGTAGCATGCATCTGATGGAAATCAATGTGGTTTGCTGTACAGACGGAGGAAGTTAGAGAAGACTTTATGGGTTTGTTACTGGGGCAAGGTGTCTCGTTTGGACCGTTTTACAAGCAGGTGGTGAGCAAGGTGTCTTGCTATGTGATAGATCACACTTAAAGTGCTGTCTGTCTTTGCACTTGCCATTTATAAGCTCCAGCGTTTGACGTGCCAACCTGAACTTCACCCCAAATGTTCTGCGGTACACCTCTGTGGGTGCCGTTTTAGTGCCATGTCAGCACACAAAATAATTCCTTGAGACTCGATGGAACTGTTTATTGTCTTTAAAAAAGTTCATGTCCAGCCAAACAAATCTGTACTTTTAAATGGTTATGCTAGTGGTGGACCTATATGAATTTTTCAATTCAATGACATTGTCCATCCGTATCTCATTCATCGAACTGAACTATTTATACACATGCAACATTTATTTAAGAACGTGACTTAAATGTTCTTGTTAGATTTTATAGATAAGCAGGTCTCTGCACTTTTATCAGCATTAAAGGTCAGAGGTCAGCTGTATGATAAGTATTGCATATGATGTATGTTGGCGAGTGCTCACAGTGAGACTTGAGTGGAATGTTCACCAGAACAGTGTAGTATGATGAATCTGAGGTCACCTGCTGACCACAGACAGTAAAGCGCACAGGAATCCGCCACACACCCAGCAGCAGGTGTGCGGCAGCAGGCATCGTCACGCTCGCCTGGAAAAAAAGTTTGCATTCCAGAACCGATGACCTCCTGATATAGCGATTTCTTCTACATTCCTACCCTTAAAATCATTTATGCATGGTTTTTTCTTTCCCTGGTTCTGTGGAGTTGGTAATTTACCGAATGACAGATCTGTGGTGGTTGCATGTACGCCTTAGCGCATCGTCTTGCTCATGTTTCCAAAATATCCCCTTGGCCTCTCAGCTAGTGCTAATGGTTTAGAAAACAACACCTCGACTGAGAAGAAAGAAATGTAGCCAATGTGCTCTCATATTGCGTGTTTTTTCCATTGGTAGGCTACTGCGGTGCCTGAGGGAGAGACTGTGTTTAGCAAGAGGATATTCACCCAAAAATCAAACTGTCCTCATTTACTTGCCTTCATATTTGCCCTCATAATGCCTTTCTTCCGTGGGGAAAAAAAAAAAAAAATGTTTGAAGAATGCTCACGTTACCCTTTTCCATTCTTATTCTTTAAAATAAGCCATTGAGTGCTTTGTGAGGATTTACGTGGAATCGGATTTCACCTGAATTATAGGTTTTTTTGATGGCCGATGTCGAGCAGTGTGGCTGATATAAAGCCAGTATACATGTCACAATATTTAATTTGATAGTAAATAACACAACAATTGCTCTAATTAATTTTATATTTCTTTACCTGATACTTGTTAAAATAATTGGCAATAGATTATTTTAAAATGAATAAATTTTTTTAATATAATTTAAAAAATCTGTAAAATAAACATTTTTACTTCACACAGTCTTCAAAGCTTTACGAATCTTTTGTTTCGAATCAATGGTTCGGAGCACTGCCAAAGTCATGTGAACTATTGAACGAAACCTTGTTTACTGAAATCATGTGACTTTGACAGTTTGAGATCGTTTGTTTGATATGCGCTCCGAACCACTGATTCAAAACAAAAGATTTGTAAATCTTCGAAGCTTCATGAAGCAGTGTTTTGAAATTGCCCTTCACTATTATATTGTTGAATAAAGTCGTTATACTGTCTTTTTGGCACACAAAAAGTATTCTTGTCACTTCATTCATAACATTAAGGTTGAACCACTGTAGTCGCATGAACTGTTTTAAATATATTTTTAGTACCTTTCTGGGCGTTTGAAAGTGTAAATTAACTTGCCGTTAGGGCTGCAACGATTAATCGCGATTAATCGTTTGCAAAATAAAAGTCTTTGTTTACATAATATATATATGTGCTCTGTGTATAATAATTATGTATATATAAATACACACACATTCATGTATATATTTAAGAAAAATTTTATATTTATATATAAAATATTTATGTTTATATGTAATATAAAATATATATATATATATATATATATATATATATATATATATATATATATATTTATAATACATGCATATATTTCTAAACTTTATACCTGTATGTGTGTGTATTTATATATACATAATTATTATACACAGAACACACACATATATATTACGTAAACACAGACTTTTATTTTGCAAACGATTAATCGCAATTAATCGTTGCAGCCCTACTTGCCGTCAATGCAGGCCTCACTGTCATCGGATTTTATCAAAAATATTTTTGATTTGTGTTCCGAAGATCAACGAAGATCTTACGGGTGTAGAACGACATGAGGGAGAGTAATTAATGACAGAAGTTTCATTTTTGGGTGAACTAACCCTTTTAAAACACAACATGAAGGACACAAGTCATCAGTTTGAGCTTGCATGCTGTCTAAAAACAGCCCTAGTTCAGGATGAGTGTAGATCCTCCATCCCAGCTGTTTGGAAGACGACAATGGCCAAGTTTCTTATTTTGGGGTTGTGCTTCATGAAATGAATGTCCTGCACTGGGCTTAGTGGTGTCCGTCCGAGCTGTGGGCTGTTTAGGAGGAAATCATAAAATGCAGCCCTGAACAACCCAAACCCAGAAGCCACAATCTCAGACCACAGCTGCTTTATGGTGCACATGGAAAGGTGTGGGCTTGAGCTTGTTTTAGCTGAGGTTACACACATGTGGGCTGAATCTGTTGAGCTCGGACTGTTTCAAAATATGTTTAATGGGCTTAGAAGCTCCTGTTTTTGATAGAAGAGTTTTCAACTTTATTTGAGTTATCATTCCTGTCCATAGAGCAAGTTTCATGGCAGGGTTTAATAACTTTGGGTTAGGCTTAATGCCAATCGGCTGTTCCACACTCATGTCAGAAGCAGAAAATTCCCTTTTTTGCTGCTCTCCTGAATGGATGTTTTGAGCCCTGCAGGCCCTGATATTGACTTCATGATTGAATGGAAATCTGAGCGTATGTGCTCATCACGAGTTCTGGCCATCATGCTGTTTGCATATCTGTTCTCTGAAAACAGCTCATTCATGTAGATCTAATGAGGGTTTTTTGCCGTTTCTTATTTTGTGTCTTACAGTATATCAGTGGTCAATTCTTGGAGGGCCACAGCTCTGAACAGTTTTGCCCCAACCCTAATCAAGCACACCTGATCCAGCTAATCAAGGTCTTCAGGATTACTAGAAACTTCCAAGCAGGTTGGAGCTGGTTGGAGCTAAACTGTGCAAAGCTGTGGCCCTCCAGGAATTGAGATTGAGACCACTGCAGTATATCGTTCAGATACTGTGCTCAGTTTAGGACTTTTGTATTAGCATCATGATTGTAAGCTAAAGGTCTGTTTACATCAAGCCTGAATTTTTGTCTATTTTCATATCTAGTACAAAAACCCAGTCAACCAGTAAGATGTTAGCTTTCAGATCATGTGTCCAAAACTTGTTCAAGGAAGGCATTGACCTGAACATGTTGGTTTTTGAGAAGATCAAGGCTACAAACAATTGGAGTTGAATAAGAGATAAGACAGTATGACAAGCAATTGTTGACTATATTTAAATGAAAATAATATATAAGTGAAATCAGTATTATGAGATGAGATGTATTTTTTTGCATTTAAGTGTGTGAATGCAAATTTTTCCAGAGAATCCTAAAAATTAGCATAAGAATTAGCATGTATTTTGGTCACATTGGGTTTGGTGTGAACAGGGCCTAAAGCCGGGCACACATTTAACGACTAGCTAAAACATTCTAAGACTGTGCTCAACACACAGCGATTGTTTCCTGCGACTGAAGCAGATATAAATACTTACACATGGAATTTGAACACCGACTGTAATCGCAGACTGAACGCAACTGGCTCTGACTGGACGCGTTTGAGTGCGATCAGTCATAAGTATGAATTTACATTAATAATCGGCCTTACAATCGTTAAGTGTGTATGTGCGCAGCTTAAGTTTTATCAGTCCAGATTGTTCATTCTAGAATGCCAGGTGGTTGTTGTTGGTTTTTTTTTTTTGGTTTTTTTTTTCAATTTGTTTTAATTATTAATTTTGTTATTATTAATGCATTTTTTTTATTATTATAGCCCTGAATTAATTTAGAAACCAACATTTATGATTTTGTGCTTTATGCGTTTTGCTAGTAGTGATTTAATTTATTGTTGCTTTGTAGTCATTTGAATGGTGTTGTTGTGTTTTTTTTTTTTTTTTTTTTCAGGTGGAGCAATCCAAGGTGCTGATTAAAGAAGGTGGAGTTCAACTGCTGCTCACCATCGTGGACACGCCAGGCTTTGGAGATGCCGTTGATAACAGTAACTGGTAAGTGTGATTTAGTGTATTTTCTGCATTTCACATGTTAAAAGCTGAGAGTCTCCTCATATTGGCGTTAATAAATGAGGGATGGCTAATTTGTTTATATTACATTTCCTTTATAACTCAATGTCGATTATGTGTTCTGTAGCTGGCAGCCTGTCACCGACCACATTGACAGCAAATTTGAGGATTACCTCAATGCGGAGTCACGCGTCAATAGACGCCAGATGCCCGACAGTCGAGTGCACTGCTGTCTGTACTTCATCGCTCCCTCTGGTCATGGGTAGGCACTCCATTTCAAGCCTTAGACACACACAAATTCTGTATATTCGGCTTGTGGGTTTGTTGTTGTTTTGCAGTAGAGGCTTTTAGAGGTGAACTCTAAAGTAATGCCAAGTACATGAGGATATATTGCACTGTCAGCGTTTTCAGACTGAGGGCCATATTTACTAAACGGGAAAAATTAGCGTGAGAACGCAATTCCAAAAAAGCGCAGATAGGAGTGGAAAGTTCTGCACGTGATCTACTGACGCACAGATGCAGCCAGATCATTTCCATAATGACCAATGCAATCTACTAGGAGCAGCACAAATTAGCGTCTGGTTTAAGACATGCTTTTTTAAGAAGTAAATGATGGCGAAAATACCAGTAAATTGACTAATTGCAAACCTTAGTAAATCACCTTGCATGATTCATTTAGGGATTGGGAAACTCCTACAAATGCATATGCAATAAGGTCAGCTGCAAAAATAACCCTGTCCACGCCCTTTCAGTGTCTTTATTAAATCCTGACAGTCATTTTTTCACTCCAAAACAGGGTTTGCGCTGGTGCAAGCTTTTAGTAAATCTGGGCCTAAGTTGATCAGATGACTTATTGTATTGTTGTTACAACAAGTTAAATCTCGTAATCATCCAGTGGTTAAAAAAAAAAAAAAAAAAAACATAACCTGGCCTAAAACAGAGATTCTTTCTGTGGCTTAAAGTCATGCTCTGACTGTTTTTGTCTGCTCATCTAGGAAGTCAGAAAGCACAAGTATATTTAGCTGTGTTTGTCAGGCAGGTTGCTGTCGCCCATACTTGAGGCTTTGAATTTGAAGTCTCTAACCCTGTTTTATGTGTCGGATGATGAGACATGTTGTTGTTTTTGTTTGTTTGTTTTTTTTCAGTTGATTTATTTGGTGGTTTGCCTGGTGTTTTGTTTGATGTATTCTTTTTTTGTTTTTGGTTTAATTGTTTGGTGTTGTTTTTTGGGGGGGGGGGATTGATTGGTGTTGTTTAGTTTTGTTTGGTTTGAAAGACCTCTTTTGGGCCATACACAACCACAAGAAAAGTGCTAAAAACTACTCTGAACACTCTAGAAACCATTTGACCTTAGATATCAGTCAGTACACCTTAGCAAACCCATAGCAATGTCTTGGCATCCAGTCAGAACTCCCCAGTACCTCAGTTGTTACTTTTGCATGTAAATGCACCAGTTACATTTTCAGAAAATGTAAATGTCACACACAAGCGTTTCTCATAAAATAAAATGCCAAAAATCACTAATCCTTCCTTTCAAATTCTTCCCCCAGTTCCTCAGAATGCCAATCTGGTAAAATGTCCCAGTCTCCTTTTGAAACATATATTTTAATCTTAATTTAATCAAGAGACCAAATGGAAAAACAAAAAAACACCTTTCACCTGCTGATGGGAATCCAGTATGTGCATGTGTGTTATATAATGGCTAAAGCTGTGAAAGTTACACTGGCCTGAGTGGACAAGCACAAATGAATTTCCTGCCATTTATTTATTGCTCTTTTTGCAGCACATGTGGTTTTACTACGAGCCGAGCTATAAGTTCAGCCAAACTGTCAAACAGCAGTGTGAATGTGATACCTCACTACTACACTACAGAGGAGACTTTTGCTGCTGTTTTTGGACTCATGCTCAGTGTTTAGTTTGAAACATTAAACCCTCACATTCTCTCTCTCTGTCTGTCAGACTGAAACCACTGGATATTGAGTTCATGAAACGGTTACATGAAAAAGTGAACATCATCCCGCTCATCGCGAAAGCAGACACACTGACTCCAGAGGAGTGCCAACAGTTCAAGAAGCAGGTGAGAGTGTGCTAATGCCAAACACTGTACCTGTAGATTTTATGGTTTTTCTTTCCCCCAAAGTACACTTATAACTAGGCTTCTTGCCCCAAAAACATCATAATTCATTTTCCACCCACTTTATGACTCTTAGACATAAGCTGGTTGTAAACAGACCAGCCGCAATACTGAGTCCTGAATAGGTGCTGGTATCAGCGCTGCACAGTTATTCTAAATGCATCTATCTATATTAAACAATAAATGAAATGGAATTTAATTTCAGCAGGCTCAGAACAGTTTGCTTTAATTATGCTGTGCAGGTCACTAAATAACATAGAGTACTCCAGGTTCACTTTTTTACATTCACATAATTCCAAACATTTCTAACCACTACAAGTTATTTTACAAATGTGACGTCGAAACATAATACAAAAATGTTGTCAACTATAAACAGAACCACAAGTCTTTCCTTCAGTTATCCTCCAAATCTCAAGGGTTTATTGGGAACACCTAAGAAATCTGTGTCAAAGTGAGACATTACTGCAGAAGTATATTACTGTTGTATGATAAAATTCTAATCATCAGTATAATTCATTGGAATATTACAAAAATATTCAGACTGGCACCAACAATGTAAAAAAATGAATACTTGTGTTCCAAAATAATAATAAAAAACTTTTCATAGTTCCTAGAACTATTGGCTCCGATTTTGCCATGTTCGCACCGCAGGAACTAGGAACGATTTTAGTTCTAGGAACTCCTTTTGGGGGAACTACTTCAGAGTAGGATCTATAGCACTATAGAAACGTGAGTTATAGTGTCCTGCGCTATATAGTGACGTGAGTTATGTTGATTGGTCAAACACATTTCAAACACCGGCACCTGGCATTTTTAAAAAGTCGTGCAACCATATTTATTTCACGAATATTGAAAACAGCGATAACGGCATTTTCCTGTTGTCTGCAGGGTTGTGTTCTTTTTTCCACCTTGATGATATGTAGTACTTAAAGTTGAGATTTCGTCTCTTAGCCCCACTTTTTGCTCTTTCAGTCACATAAATTATGCATTTACATTCCATCTCAGTTATCACGAAACCCACGACACACAACAAACACAGCTCCGATCACGGCATCCTCCATTTTTTAGCGTTTGTAAATGCCGCGCTTAAAGATGCCGCTGTAGGCCGCTTCAGAGTTCCTATTCCCGGTGTGCATGCAACCAGGAACATGGCCCAGGGGAGAAATTTGTTCTCAGGGATCTATCCTAGTGGCTAGTTCCTATAACTGAGTTCCTAGAGCTATTTTGTGCGAAAGCCCCTTATGAATTTCACCCAAAACAATGGGTCTCATTCACCAATCATGCTTACGCACAAATTTGTGCGTGAAATCTGTGTACAAACTTTTTCACGAACAAATCATTATTCCGCAATAACTTTTGTACTAAAATTTATTCTACATTTACAACAACAAAAAAAGTAGGAACAACTGAAACCACTTGTACGCAAAACTCGCATACCCTGGGTGGCCTTAAATATAAATGCGTTAAGATCAAATTTTTTACTTATTTCATCTTAAATATAATTGCACTCATACATCTTACACAAACAAACATATATTCCTCAAAATGAATAAAAACAGTGAAATGCAGTCTCAGGATATTGCACAAATCTGCCATAATTAAATATATTAAATTAAACAAAAATACTTTATGTATTTAATCTCACTTTATTAACCAATGTCTTTGCTGCTGACCTTTGATGATCCAATTCAACTATACTAATAAGCAAAACTTTAAATAAACATCACATTTGTGATCAGCCTGAAGCTTATAGTATTTGTTTCACTTTTGGTGTGAAAGGGTCTTTACATTTGCCAAAAATAGAACTGTTTTGGTGTTTTTAAAAAACAAACAAACGAGCCCAGCCAGGGTGAGAAGAAGTAACGCAAAAGCAATGTAACGCATTATTTTCCATAAAAAGTAACTTTCCCCAACACTGTGTGTGTGTGTGTGTGTGTGTGTGTGTGTGTGTGTGTGTGTGTGTGTGTGTGTGTGTGTGTGTGTGTGTGTGTGTATATATATATATATATATATATATATATATATATATATATATATATGTATATATATATATGTATGTGTGTGTATATATATATATATATGTATGTGTGTGTATATATATATATATATATATATATATATATATATATATATATATATATATATATATACACACACACATATACACATATACATACATATATATATATGTGTGTGTGTATATATATATATATATATATATATATATATATATATACACACACACACATATACATACATATATATATATATATATATATATATATATGTGTGTGTGTATATAAATATATATATATATATATATATATATATATATATATATATATATATATATATATATATATATATATATATATACACACACACACACACACTTTTATATTTATATATAAATATAAAAACATGACAAATGAGGTTTAGAACAAATTCATGTGCCTACGCATGTGTTGTGAATTAGGTGGAAATTTGGCTTAATAGCCTTTGTGTCAGCTATTGCATCTGTGAAAGCTTAAATGCTTTTTAGTTAGGCAGCTCTTCACTTTTTGGAAAAGAGAACATGTGTACCTATTACATTGAAATGTATTTATTTAATAAAAGCGAAAGAAATTGTTGTTTTCATTAAATAATCCTTTTTGTATTTGCATGAACAAACATTCAGCCTCCTCTATTCAGTTTGATATTGACTGACCTCACTGAACAGCTCTACATAGAGATACAGGAATTATGTCAGATCACAGCATCATGAAAGACCAGTGTTTCAAATGGTTTAACAGTTTAACATCTGCAAAACATCTGAAGTGACTGGTGTGCATGTCACAGCGGCTGCAGTGAGAAAACATCATAACACGAGCGATAAATCTTTCCGCACATGGTTTTTGCTGACTCCTTTGAGAGTAAATGCAATCTCAGACCAGTGACACTGTGAACCTTCAGAGGCTGCTGGGAGATACCAAGTCTTTTTACTTGTCAGCACCAATTTTATTCTTTATTTTTCATTCCTTTTTGTTTCCTCTTGTTTGCAGATAATGAGAGAGATCCAGGAGCATAAGATCAAAATCTATGAGTTCCCAGAGACTGATGATGAGGAAGAGAGCAAGCTAGTGAAGAAGATTAAGGTTTGTGTGTTCACAAATGTTAATGAATGATTCTTTCTGTACTGACACTGAAATGGCTAATTAGTAGGTTGTTTGAATGATTAGATACTGAAAAGGGTTAGTGTTCTGTTATCATTTACGTACCTTCATGTCGTTCTAAACCCGTAAGCCTTTCGTTCATCTTTGAAATACAAATGAAGATATTTTTAAGGAAATCTGAGCAATTTCTGTCCCTCCATTGACAGTTTATGCAACTACCACTTTGACGCTTCAAAAAGTTCATAAAGAGATCGTAAAACTAATCCATATGAGTTGAGCGGTTTAGTCCAAATCTTCTGAAAAGACTCGATCACTTTATGTGATGAAATATTTAATTTAAGCTTTATTTCACATATAAACATTCATCAACGCACACATCAGTTATGTTAAATCGAAGCTTACACCGTGTCCTAACCAGACGCGACGTGACAAGCGATAAAAGGTATCTTTTCCATGTTAATCTGAGTTTTTGTCCTAACCAGCTGCGATGGCGACACGCGAATATTCTATTTTAGAAATGGTTTCTATTTCTCCACGACGTCGCGGCTGGAACAGCAACACAAAGTATGGCAATGATAATATCAGGTACTGTTTATGTGCTTTATTTAATGTTAAAAGTGTCTAACGTGAGTTTGAATATCGTTCTGTGTTCCCAGCTTTTTAGCTGTAAAGAAAACAACACTAATTCACCTCAGATCTTGAAAATAAATGACACAAGAACGTTCAAACTGTCAACTCAATGCGAACAAACAACTGTATTCTATGACAAAGATTGGTTCAGTCACTCCATATGTACTTTAAATAATGTTTAAATTGTGTAATATTTATGAATTTTACTAAGTACTTCATTGTGTTCGCTGTGCTCTTGCTGAGAGAGCAATTGTTGTGTTAAGAACGATAGCACTCAGCATATATTAAATGCATATCTAAACACCGCTCCCAGCAGCAATAGTCAGAACAATAATTTATCATTGCACAACTATCTCTTCGGTTTAGCCCTGAGCAAAGAACTTCGCTGAGAGGATATCGGAGCCCTTACACTTTGTCCTGGTTTGATAACCAAGTATTTGATCCCATTGTTGTCTCAATCAACTGCAAGTGATGAGTTGTACTACATTTTGGATTCCCATTGGACCAAAGTGCTTCTCATGTATATTGAAACAATCAAGAATGGATGAGTCGAGAAGATTCATGGAGATTAGATAGATCGGATAAGTGTCATTATCGTTAACTAAAACTATTAAAAAGCATTTTTGTTAATTTCAAATGAAGCTAAAATAAAATGAAATCTAAATATCAGATGAAAAGCTTAAACTATATATGAAAAGTAAAATGTTGCCTTGGCAAGTAACTGATATAAGTTTAAGTAGATATATTAAAATTAAATAAAACTAAAACTGAAAAAAAAAAAAAAAAAAAAAAAACTACTAACAATGACTATAAAGGAAACTAAACTTAAACTTAAAATTAAAAATATAAGCCATGCAACTATAATAGTATATAAATAATACTAAAATGGACTGGATCATATTTACACCAAATCACATCTTGTTAGGACACAGTTTTTAAAGTAATGCTAGATCTGGACTAAGTGCTAAAGCACCACTATTAGAAAAAAAAATCTAGATATACTCACTAGTCAAGCTCACTAATGGACTACTTTGTTGTTGGACAAATTGACCATCCTGACCCTTTCCTAACACTTATGGACTGCTTTTGTGGAAACTCAGTCACTGTTATTTTAGTATAATTTATATACTATTGTAGTTTTTCTTAATATTTTTCTATTAAGTATTACATTTTATTTTTTAGTTTATTTGGTTTTAGTTATTTTAGTACTTCAATTAAACTAAAATGAGAGTCTGCTTGATAACAATCTGAAATAAAATAAGTTCAAGTCTTTTTATATTTTATTTCAGTTAATGTTTATTTTATTTCAATATATTTTATATAGTTTTAGTTAACGATAATAACCCTGCTCAGATTACACTTAACTACTCAAATGTTGGCTCTCTAATTCAGCCCATCAGGGAAATAGGTCAAGCAGAAACACACTCACTCACAGAACACATTATCGTCATTCCCCACCTCTCACACACACACAGACACATTAAGAGTCGATATCGGCCACCTGACATTCCCAGTCTCCCTCTCCCTCTAAACATGCCTGTATATTATATGTGCTTGTGTATTTGTGTCCCTCAGGATCGTCTGCCCCTGGCTGTGGTCGGCAGTAACACCATCATCGAGGTCAATGGGAAGCGTGTACGAGGGAGGCAGTACCCCTGGGGCGTGGCAGAAGGTAAGGGGTGAAAGGTCACCTCCCCTTGACACAGCAGATCTTTCCCATAACACAGCAATGCTGAGTCTGAGAGATGTGTGTATAAGCTTAATGTAGTTGTTTGGCTTCATTAGTGTTGTATGCCAAGACTATTGTTGCCGTCCCATAACCTTTGTTACGGATAGTAATATTGTGCACATTGAATATGATAAAGCAGTCCATTTGACCAGTGACAGCACAGAAAGCTTTAACTTCTGACACATTCTGCAGATGATGTCTAGCCTCCAATGAATCATTCAGGATGGACTCTGCCAGCGACAAATATAAATCATTTCTGTTCATAAGAGCATTAAAATAACTTGCAATTATCAATGAATACCAGCAATAATGATTTTCTTTTTGATTACATCATAATGGCATTCATTATATACACATCATAGTCAGATGGCTGGGATGTCGGATAACTGTATTAAACTTGGCTCAGGATTCTTTTTTCATAATTGTATTTATTATAATTTTATTTCTAATTTAATTCACAGTTTTCCAAACTGAACTGGAACTTGGATAATTAATTACCTTAATAATTAATTAAATTATAAAAATTTTAAATTTAAATAATTCTAAATCTAATAAATAAATCAATAAAAATCTAAATAAACCACTAAAAAAATTGAAATATTAACTTAATATAGTATAAATAATAAATATAGTTTAGAGATCCTTTTAACAGCTTGTGGTCCTTTCACAATCCCATCAACAATCAAATAGTCAATAAAAAGGAACCTTTCATCACTTTATTTTTGTCAGAAAGAACATTTCCGCTGATAACTAATGCCATGTTTTTGCTGTAATAAAAAATTTAATGTTTTCAGTTCTGAACTAAAGTGCTGGTCAATGTCATATTTAGTATTTGTGTACTATTTTTTTAATTAGCTTTTAGATTTGGGTGTTTATATTTTCATTTTATGTGCTTTTGTTACTTATTATTTTTTAATATTTCAAAATAATTTTAATTTATTTTTATTTCAGCTTTTAATTTTTAATTAGCAATATAGTTTTGGTTTCAGTTAACATACACTGTATAACAATAGTATAATAATATTGGTGCTAGTTGATTAAAAAAAATCCTCTTACAGAAATTAAAGAATAAACAAGTGACATTTAATAAATGAAAGACATAATGAAGTAATTGTCTTCATAGCATGTTTAGGGGTCATGTGATCAACACTCTAGGGTGTGCATTGGGTCTGCAAATCTGCAAACAGGAAGTGAGTGTCTTTTGATGTTTCATCGAGAGCTCCTGTAGGGCCTGTCACATGATATGCTGTAAACCAACAGTATGAAATATGACCATGAATGAAGCTTTGTAGATGAAGGTCCAGTGACGCTTCAGAGCTCATGCATTTCAAGCAGAAGATCGGGATGCTGATTTGACTGTCACATCTGTTCACTCACCAAATCAGTTTGGCTGGAGCTGATGCCAGGGTGGACTTCCTCTTCTTTTCTAGACTTTCAACCTCTGATAACACCAGAGTTGTTAAGCCAAATCCTCTCAAGCGACCCGTACCGCGAGCAGGGTTATTGTGTCTGAGCTCAGAGTTTACAGTTGTCAGCTCTAGACAGAGTGTGATCAGGAAGGCCATGAGTTTGATTGCTGTATTTGAAACCAAGGGTTATCTGTTTTAAGAGGGAGAGTTTTGAATGCCTGAGATACTTTTAGCAGCATGTAAGCACACAGATGGCATGTGGTTGGGAAGTAAGGAGAGGTCTGCTTCATTCATTCGATAAGTGACGCACACGCAGCAGGAGACACAAGTCGGTGCCAGATTGGGTGCCACCTGCTGGTCAGTTTATACATTACAGTAGCACAGTAATGATCAATGCCAATTTGTGCCTATGGGCCATTTCAGAACTTCAGTTATCAAAGGATTTTGTTTGGTTTACTTAGTTTGTTTTGTTTTAAATGAATAGGTTATTTTTGTTTTAATTTTTGTTTAGTTTAGTTTGTTTTTGGTTGTTTTTATGTTCTGTGATTTTTAGTTTTTTCGTTTGTTTGTTTGGTTTTTCTTGTTTTTGGTTTATCTGTGCATTTTATTGGCCTTTAAAGCATGCAATTTTTCCTTTCATCTAGGTGTATAACTTTCAAAGAATGATACTGTGCATTAAACTGAGTGTGAATTATTTATTTATTTGCAAACTTTTGTTCCATATATTTCACATTAGGAAGTGGTGGATATTGTAGTGTAATGTTGTCTCTGTTTCTTTATTCACTTTAATACTTTTCTTGTTTTTAGTGGAGAATGGAGAGCACTGTGACTTCACTATCCTACGAAACATGCTCATCAGGTATATAACATAAATCTACACCAGCACTAATACGTGATGATGGAGGTGGAATTCTCATAATTTCTCCAAACTGTCTTTTCAAAAACATCATTGTTCATATTATCATATCATCATAGATTCATCTGTTTCCTTCTTTAAAGGTGCCATAGAACACATTTTCACAAGATGTAATATAAGTCTAAGGTGTCCCCTGAATGTGTCTGTGAAGTTTCAGCTGAAAATACCCCATAGATTTTTTTTAATTAATTTTTTTAACTGCCTATTTTGGGGCATAATTAAAAATGCGCCGATTCAGGGTGTGTGGCCCTTTAAATCCTCGCGCTCGCGACTGCCTTAAACAGCATAAACAAAGTTCACACAGCTAATATAACCCTCAAAATGGATCTTTACAAAATGTTCGTCATGTATGCTGCATGCATGCATGCATGCATCGGTTCATGTGAGTATAGTATTTATTTGGATGTTTACATTTGATTCTGAATGAGTTTGATAGTGCTCCGTGGCTAAAGCTACATTAGCAACATTACACACTGGAGAGATTTATAAAGAATGAAGTTGTGTTTATGATTTAAACAGACTGCAAGTGTTTAAAAATGAAAATAGCGACGGCTCTTGTCTCCGTGAATACAGTAAGAAACAATGGTAACTTTAACCACATTTAACAGTACATTAGCAACATGCTAACAAAACATTTAGAAAGACAATTTACAAATATCACTAAAAATATCATGATATCATGGATCATGTCAGTTATTATTAATTATCCATAATATAAATAATCAGTTATTATTATCCATCTGCCATTTTTCGCTATTGTCCTTGCTTGCTTACCTGCACAGCGTCTGTTGATTCAGCTGTGCACAGATCCAGACGTTAATACTGGCTGCCCTTGTCTAATGCCTTGAACATGGGCTGGCATATGCAAATATTGGGGGCGTACATATTAATGATCCCGACTGTTACGTAATAGTCGGTGTTATGTTGAGATTCGCCTGTTCTTCGGAGGTCTTTTAAACAAATGAGATTTACATAAGAAGGAGGAAACAATGGTGTTTGAGGCTCACTGTATGTTATTTCCATGTACTGAACTCTTGTTATTCAACTATACAAAGGTAAATTCAATTTTCCATTCTATGGCACCTTTAATACACTTGTGTTCAAAAGTTCGAGATCTATAGGATTTTTAATGTTTTTGAAATTAGTCTCTAATTAGTAACCCTAACCCACCAAAGCAGCATTTATTTGATCAAAAATACAGTAAAAACAGTAATATTGTGAAATATTATTACAATTTAACCCTCTGGAGTCTTAGGATGTTTTTGGGCCCTGGAGAATTTTTGACATTTGTGCTTTTTTTCATTTGCTTATAAACATATTAATAGCTAAGGTCTCATTACACTGTATTCAGCACAAAATGGGCTACAATAATATGTGAGCATCATGTACATTTTTGTTTGTTTTTTGAGAAAATAATGTTTATGCTAGGTTAAACTTTTTAAGTCACTGAAATAAGGCTATATAACACATAGTAAACATTTGTTCACAAGATTTTTGAGAACTGGATCTTGTAGCCCAGAGTTTTTTTCTTAAACGGTCTGAGTTGAACATGCTGTGATATGAATCTGTCAATTATTTGTTTTATTGCATCTCCTCAATCATAGAACTCACATGCAGGATCTGAAGGACGTGACCAACAATGTCCATTATGAGAACTATCGCAGTAGGAAGCTGGCTGCTGTCACTTACAATGGCGTAGACAACAACAAGAACAAAGGCCAACTCACAAAGTGAGTGTTTTTCACTAATACAAGTTTGTGAGTCTATTTTAAACCATTATTTAAGTGTACACCAACATAACCAGTACTGTTTCCTGATGTCAGTCTACTGTACATGAAGCAGATCACCATGGTGTCAGGTCTGTGGTTATAATATGGCGGTAAAGAATCATTGTGTAAACCAGAGTGTCTGGACCCCAAAGCTAGACTGACACATGCTAATGGTGCGGAAGTCAGCGCCGTGACACTGAACCGATCAACACATCCAGGCTTCCTAACAGCCGCAGCTGTTCACCCTCAACACTAACCCTCAAATACAGTCCAAACGCTCGCTAACCGGCCATTCACATCCATCCTCACGCGTGTACAGCTCTGTCTAAAGAGTCCCCATCTTAACCAAAGCATAAGAGCGGCCAAAAAGTACAGCTGCTAACGTTGTTTTTCTAACACATGATGCACTGTGAGCATGCTAAGTGTGTTGTGTGTGTTTTTATTTTAGATCTGACACAGTTGAAGGCATGTAAGTGTCATGCACAAGTTCACATTTGTCTCGTCCTCTCCTCTCCTCTGCTCTCTGTTTTCCCCCTTTCTCCTTGTTTGTTCAGAGTCAGGCATCCAGCTCAATGTTCCTTATTGTCTGTAACTGCAGTTCCAGCTTTGCGTTAGGAACATTGTCAAACCTCTGTTCTGTAGTGTTGTACTTCCTTTATTTAACTGAGGTTTATCCTGCTTTCCATTAGCTGGCAGTCTTGATACAAATTTAAAAGGATTTCTTAAGTTAGTATAAGAAGCTGGGTAACTCTGGACATGTTCATGGTAAACTGTCTTGGATGCTGCCTGACGGGAGCTAAGACCTGTACATACCAAATTTTTGGCACAGCATCATTTTCAAATGAGAAACGTGTGTCCATATGAAGAGTTCAGATGCAAAAACCTCTGTCTGACATGTTTGTTTTGTTATTTGGGAGCTGTTTAGCTTTTGTTTTGGAGCAAGTGATTTTTGTTTTTGTTCTGTTTTTTATTTTTTTTTTATCTTTAATTTATCTGTGGGTTGTTTTTTGCACTAAAGCACGTCAAAAAGTGCATTTTTAATTTTAGGTTCCTACACGGTTTGGAAAAGTATGGAATTTGATTAGAGTAATTTCCAGGTCTGGATAAGTGAAAATCGTGTTTCCAGACTATTTCCCCCTTTTCAGCTTTCTAAAATATATAATTAAGAATTTATAAAAATTAATGTATCATACAAGCTGAGTGATTTCATGGCAAAAGTTTAGTGATCATTTAGTGACTGAATTCAAGACACACATTTTCATCATGCAAAACTGTTTATTTTTACCATAAGTGAGTCTCTTTTGAACTTCATGCAGACTGTACTTTGCTGTTTGATTGTGCCACATAAAACCATATTTACATTATCAAACTGATACATCAAAGGTATATATATTATCAGTTTATAAAGTGTTTTAGGTTTCTTCTCATCAAATGAGAATATTATTACTTTGAGAAAACCAATTAAATAAAAATATTTACAGATGACTGCACTATGTGACCCTGGACCACAAAACGGGGTCATTTTTTTTGTTGAAATTGAGATTTATACATCACCTGAAAGCTAAATAAATAAGGTTCCATTGATGTCTGTCTGGTTTGTAAGGGTGGGACAATATTTAGTCGAGATACAACTATTTGAAAATCTGGAATCTGAGGGTGCAAAAAAGTCAAAATATTGAGAAAATCGCCTTTAAAGTTGTCCAAATTAAGTCATTAGCAGTGCATATCCACTCACAGAAATTTACAAATATCTTCATGGAATATTATCTTTACTTAATATCCTAATGATTTTTGGTATAAAAGAAAAATCAATAATTTTGACCCATACAATGTATTTTTGGCTATTGTGTACTGTTTTTGTGGTCCAGGGTCACATATACCAAATATAAAGCTGAAAATAATGCTTAAAGAACCATTTATATCAAATATGGTATGGAAAAATCTACAGAGTTCTTTGGAAATTTGAGTGTGGAAAATTTGTGGAATTTTGAAATGGAAAATGTGTAGGAACCTTGTTTTATCCAGGTGTATAACTTTTGTCCAGAATATAATAATAATGTGCATCAAACTTAGTGTGAAGGATTTTCTTTTGCTCCATATGTTCGCATTAGACTTGGTATGTACAGGCTTTCGTCCTCCGTAATTCAGCTCCGGACTATCTGGATATGATCTTGACTTGTTATTTGTATGTAATTTTGCAGCCCATGTTAATTGCCTGGTTAATTTGCTCTCATTGTTTGTTAAGTGACTTTGGCTTTGTGGCTCCCTGTGCTATCTGAGCGGTGTTGATCTTGCGGCCTCACACTAACACAACCGCAGTTCAGCCTACTAACTCACATTCCTCAGACAACTGCACCGCACTGGGTCCTAAAACCTCTCCCACCAGGGTCCTCTCTTCCACTACTACTCTTTTGTTTGTAAAACTCAAATTTTTTTGATTAAACAGTCTAATGAATGTGTTTGTGCATCTGCCCTTGCGCTGCTTTTGCGCGTGTGTGTGGGTGTAAGTAGGAGCCCCCTGGCACAGATGGAGGAGGAGAGGAGAGATCATGTGGCAAAGATGAAGAAGATGGAAATGGAGATGGAGCAAGTATTTGAGATGAAGGTCAAGGAGAAGATCCAGAAACTCAAAGACTCTGAGGCAGAGGTACCATCTCACACGCACACACCCAATATATATACTTCATATTTGACTGAGCTACTCAAACTGTTTCTGCAGTATGTACACTGTGCACAGTATGCAGATTTTTTTGGATAAGATACTGGGTGTACTACATTATCCTACAACGCAATGGGTTTCAACTTTATATTTCCTGTATGATGAATGAGTGATATCAAAGACCATTTTAGCATTATTTGATCTGACAACCCAAGACATTTTTCACAGAATTTCATTAATATTGCACATTAATTGTATTTTCAGAATGATATCTGAGTTTAATGAGGTCATATGACAACAATGTACTGTAGCATCACTAGCGTACCGCTGTTTCAAAGACATATTATGCTGTATACATCATAAATGATTGTTAGTAAATCTGGTGGGGTTTTTTGTTTATTCAGCTACAGCGACGTCATGAACAGATGAAGAAGAACCTGGAGGCCCAGCACAAGGAGCTGGAGGAGAAGAGACGTCAGTTCGAGGAGGAGAAGGTCAACTGGGAGGCCCAACAACGCATGCTGGAGCAGCAGAAACTGGACGCTTCCAGGTACACACACTTTTACAAAACTACAAGCAACTAAAACTAAACCAAACCTTAGCCCTAAAATAAGTACATGATGTTAATTAAAGTGCCTCTATTATGCTTTTCAGATATTAGCTTTCATGTAGTGTGTATTATAGCTGTTTGTGAATGTAAAATGTCTGCAAAGATCAAAGTACACGACAAATGAGGAACCTTTTCATAGTTCCTATAACTAATGGTGGAAGTACTCACTTTTTGGAGTGTTCACACTGCAGGAACTGGGAATGATTTTAGTTTTAGGACGCCTTTTTGGGGAACTAACTTAGCTCCTACTCTAGAGTAAAGTCTAACCCAGCACTATACAGTCCCTCCAGAAAAATGCGATTATGCGATCGCCTGATTTAATTTATAATCAGCCAAAGTCCGCATATTTATGCGGGTATCGCATTTTTTCAAATACGCCGCACTTTCGCTGCATAAATTGCCAATTTCAGCAAGCAAAATATGCGGGGCTAGCGTGATTTCATAATCCCTGTATTTTCATTGCAAAAAAGTCACATATCTTAGCAGAAAGTTGAAAAATGTTGCGTTTACTTCACACAAGTAAAGCGCCATTATTTTCCCCCCATTGCCATGGGAACCTTATGAAGTGAAGTAATCACGCGACGTGAACATCATCTGCAAACCCCGCGGTGAAACCACGATGAAGCACGCAAATCATTCTCATTTGCCAACAAAAATAGTGCAAAAGACTGTTGATGCAACTTTACAGTTGTAAGATTGCACTTTTTTGTTACAGAACAGTACCAAAACCTTACAGTTGTAAGTATATTAGTAGTATGTCAAATAATTTACGTTGCAGTAAGAGATTGCACTTTGTGCATTGGAAGCACTTTATTTAACAGAAGATGTCTGTTTTGTATAGCTACCTCTGTAAAACAGGAAGCACACATTTTATTTTTTTATATTTTATTTATTCATTTTTATAGAAGTTGTTGAATATTCCTTTTGTAAAGCTACAGAACTTGTTTGACTCAATGTTTTTTAAGTTTGAGCCATGTGTTAATTAAGGTCTGAAATAAAACAGAATGAGAACTTATATATTCTGTGATTTAGTATGCTTGCTTATCATAGGTAGTAATAAGAAATGACTCTTTACATTAAGGTAGTAGCCTAGTGAGAACAGGGTGTTGGGGGAATCATCGTCAAACCGCAGTTTTTGCAAGTTCCCGCAATTTCATCGCATAAAATTGCAAAAATATCCCGCATATTCCATCGCATTTTTTAAGAAAACGTGCCGCAAAATCAAGGATTTTTGCTATAGGAACTATCAGTGACATAAGTGTCATTGATTGACCGAACGCATGCGAAACACTTTTTAAAAAGCAGCGTGAAAACAGTTTATAGCCTATATATTTACTCCTTGAATAGCGATAGATGGACCGATGCTGAAGTCCTGGCACTTCTCAATATTTACACTAAGAAGGAAATCCAACATGACTTTGAAGGGACCAAGCGAAACAACATGATTATGTATTTCTGCTCAGCTAGCGACACTGGGCATCAACCACACGGCAAACGCTATAATACTTTTTCATATACCACTTATTCCTTTTGTTTAACAGTAGGGATCACCGATGGGATTTTTTTGGGGCCGATACAATTATTGGCCGATACAGATTTGTCACTTTCCTCTCTTATTTGAAATTTTGTCATCAAAATAGATTGATCATGTTTTAAATCAGCAAAGCTCAAAAACACCTGCATTAAAATATACTAGCAATTTTATTGCTGCATCATCAAAATAATTTCTAATGAACATCAATTGTATCCGTTTAACATTCAGCAGGCCTACATAAATACAACAGAACAAAATACATATGAAATAAACAGTGCTTTTTAGGTAGGTTTAACAGTTTTCAGGTACAGAAATAAAGTAAACAAATGTAAAATAACACTGCATATTCTTCACTGCATAAATTAAATACATATTAATGCTTTATTTTGTATACATTTTTATATTTTTTGTAAGTTTAAATATGTATAAGATCTGCACCTCCTTTACAAATGCGGGCCTCCTATTTTGATGGGCTTTCTAGTCTACGGAGCTATACTGGTAATGGAGAGCACGCAGTTCTTCTGAGATATTTTGTAGATTTAAAGTTTGTCAGTTTATTAAGCATACCCCAAAAAGGCTTGAGATCTGTATGCATTTGTTTACTGTTAGTTGTAATAAGTGTTTTGTGTGTATTTTTTCGCAAAGATGTTTCATCAGCTGAACAATCGGATTGTTGTTAAACAACATTACAATCTGTTGAACATACTTTGAATGTACTTTATTCTATCCCTCACAAACCTTGTTTTCATTCCTGTCAAAAATTAAAAATGACACTACCATGATTAAGGTCTGTTGATGTTGATGCCATTGTTACTGTTCGTATTATTGTGAATACAAGTGCTGAGGAAACTTCTGGTGCTGAAATTCAATATGGTAATGGACGTTTAGTTTCTGACATGCGCTGTAAGCGGTAGACCAATCACAACAGACTGGACCATTTGACTGTTTATCAGACAGTTTCAGAAACTGTCAGAAAAGTGGTGATGCTGCAATGTATATTATGTGTTTTACAGTGTTTTTTGTCCTTGGATACTTGTAAACATTATAGGAGACCTTCAAAACAAAATCAAAAGCCTTTAAAATAGCATATTGAGGCACTTTAAAATTACTCAGTACTTATTTGTGTAATTACATTGTAATAACAGCGCATTAAACAAAGTGGTATATTATTATTATTACTATTAGTAGTATTATATGCATGTTTTATTCATTTAATCATTTGTTCCATGTAATTAAAAATACTGTGCAATCCTTTATATTTTAAACTGACTGCTTTCTCTAATTTCCTTTTTTTTTTCTTCTTATTTTCAATCCTAAAGGACCTTGGAAAAGAACAAAAAGAAAAAGATCTTTTAAACCACTTGGACCATCACCATATTCTAGTTGCCAATTATACCAGCCTGGACCCTCAGTCAGTCTGTCGACCAAAATCATACATTTATATAAAGCCCCGTGTTTTGTTTTTTGTTAGGTTTTTTTTTTTGTGGGGACAGTGTGCCTCTGCACACCCCGCTGACCTGGAAACACTTAACACTGTCCACACATTATGCTCTTTTTCCACATCTAAAAGCATCGGTTCATTTACCAGACCTCAGAAACTGAGAGCGCAGAAGCGCACTTGATCTATAATGAATAAAAACAGAAACTTCTCAGAGATATGCAATGTTGTATGAAACTATAACCTCTTTGGGTCTGTTTTGAATTTGTAATATGTCAAATTCCCATCCTGCATCATATTTGTTTAGTGTTTTAAGATCCAGAGGTCACTTCCTCCTCTCCAACTGCATATTGATTGGCCACATCAATAAAACCTAAAGGCTGAATCTTACCTCAGGCATTTCTGTCCTTTTAAACAACTTTTTTGTGGCTTCTTTTCCCTTCCCGAAATGTTAAGCTCTTCCAATATTTGTGTAAATTAAATTATTTAGCCATGGACCTTAGCCATTCATGAATTGTTTCTTCAGTTACTATTATTTTGTCATGTTTAATTTGTTTCTCATATAATTTTCAAGTTCACTGTTTAAGCGGTAGCACATAGTCATCTACAGAGCGTTTATGAATGTCACATGATTTGTTTATGGATCCTCCTATAATGAAGTGCTGTATGACATTTATGCAAAGTCTAAAAAAAAAAAAAAATGGAGGATGCATCACACATTATGAAGCTTTTTTAAATGATTTGTTCATGTCTGTTGCCTACCGTCGGGTGTGTTTCCTGTTCTTTGTCATGTAAACTGACCCAGGAATAGTGAGCTGTCCTTCTTGGCCAGTTGTTTTTTTGTTTTTCTCTCTATAGGCACCGAGTTCCACCTGAGCTGGCCTCCCCCAATACCACACTTAGCTTTCAGTCATGTACCTCTGCAGCTTCTTTTATAATTTTGTTTCTCTTGTTTTGGTTTTTCATTTTTATTGTAAAAAGTCACAATAAACTTGTGATGATGCCATTTGAATAGTACGAGTTGCTTTGTTTTGTTTGTAAGCGATCAAGACAAACAAGATGCATTAACAGTTATTAAACAGTGTGTATATAGGCTACATCTATGCCATTGGCATCTATTGTAAGTGCATTTCATTTTGAACTGAGGAGTCAAATGTATTGTGGTATCTGACAACATGCTACAGAGGCTGCTCATTGAGTTCAGTGAATGCAAATTATAAACACTGAGTGTCATGTTCAGAAACGGGTTTGACAGGAAGGGGGCAGCAAATACCGCATGAAATGTAGGTCTGCCTTGGTGTCAACCTCCTATTGCTGTCTTGTGACTGAATTCGTCATTTGCTCATTCATATTTTTTTTTCCTTTTATTTTTTTTATTCAGCATTATATATAAAATTGCTTGACATTTCACCCACCTGATTTGCTTGATATTTCACTGTTGTCTCTTTCTGAATAATTAATATACTTGTTTAAAGGCAGTATTATTTAGTATAATTTAAATACTATTTTTTTTTTTTAATAATATTTAATTTTTTTATATATTTTCATTTTAAAATTTTAGTAATTTTGTGTCATTGTTTAAGGGTCATTGACGAATAAGGTCAAAAAATAATTAATTTTGAAATTTTATTAAGCGTTAACAATGAGATTGTGGTTTTTATAATCTTTTTTTTTTATTTTTATTTTTTTAACAAGATGGACAAAATTTGTCACCAAAAAAGTCATTTGGTTTAACCAAAATTTCGGTTTTACCGAATGACACTTTTGGTTATATCGAATGACGATATTTTCAAACGGTGCTGACAGGCTGATATCTAGCTAGCTTGCTAACAAAGGGACAATTAAACATTTTATATTTAGTAAGTTTTTAAAATATTACAACATTTTCCATGTTTTATAGTGGTTGTACCGAATGACCTGATGTTTCGGGACATGCGCAAGTGAAAACATGAATTTTTCAAATAGTTAAGAGAGTGTTACTTACTTTACTTCACGACCATGTGGTCCTTTGCAGGTGTCTGAATGATGTCACATCCTGTCACATGATATTGAACGCATGACTTGATCCAAAATGGTCCCTTTATATTGGTTACTCCGAATGACATCAATGAAATTCATTTTTCCAGACATTCTTTCTCATAACAAAGCAATGACTTCTGCACATAATTTTAATACCATTTTGCACTATGTTGATATATGATGTTATAAAATCATGCCAGAGTAAAAAATATATAAATTTATTACATTTTAAGATATTTTAATCACAAATGAAAAGGCTGTACTGGCCCTTGGATGGTTAAACAGAAAGATATATTTGACACTTCAAAATCTTTAAAATACCTTTTATATGTAGCAAAATATAATTAAAACCTTTTGGATTCAATAACAGAGATCCAGTTGTACTACCTTACATACTTTGGATGTCATATCTTTGTTTATTATTATTATTAAAGCCTTTGGACAAAAAAATACCCGTCACGTCATTGACCTTTAAATGTCTAGTTTTTTTTTTTTTCTTCAGTTTTATTTTTGTACATTAACTTCAACTAACTGAAATAAGTTTAAGGATTTTATTATATTTTATTTCAGTTAAAGTTTATTTTATCTTAACAAATGTTTTTTAATTAATGGTTTTAGTTTAATGAAAATAACGCTGCTTAAAGGAATGTTTCAGGTTCAATGAAAGTAAAGCTCTATGGACAGTATCTGTGGCATGGTCACAGAAAATAATGTTGATTTTTGGTTAATGTTAAAAATGCATGTACTTGCAATGGAAGAATGGGGTATGACAGTGCATATCCCAGGGGCCCACTAGGGGGCCTCAATAAATCTTAAAATCTTAAGTTATATTAACATAATCTTAATTAACATGCTAAAAAAAAAAAAAAGAAGATGTACAACGTTGACATAATATTGACATTTTTATGACTGCAGAAATACCCGAGGTAAATATCATCTTAGACACAAGGGCATTTGAATATTGTCTTGGACAATGGCAGGGCCTTGGAGTCAAAAAGGTTGAGAATCACTGTTTTCACATAGTTATGAGATCTTT